>NC_137287.1:10730000-11942500 GCF_054371585.1 Giraffa tippelskirchi | reverse complement strand
TGTGTGCTCATGGGAAAAAGCAAATCTCAACAGGTCTGCTAGTATTACACATATGAATACGGCTTTGAACTATGCAATGAACTTGCACACGTGTTACATTATCTTACGCTCGAGACTAAGCTGCAGGCAAGTGGGGCAGACTATATTTTAGGGTGGAGATGGCTGAAAATTCAGAAAAGGTACATGGCTTGGCAAGGCTTTCACAGCTAGTGGTGGTAGAAGCAGGACCAGAGTCTAGGCTGCTCGCCTAGCCTCGTCTTTGTAAAAAAGGTTTCATCAGGAAATGGGACAAACAGACCTAAGAAGGTCAGAGTAAAGGCCTGGACAGGGCTGAGCTGGTGCTCCTGGAGGAGTGGAGGGTCAGGTGAGCAGACCTCTCTCTAGGGGCATAAGGGAGTTCCCCGGAGAATAACCGCTTACTTTGTGGTAATCTGCAGCCATAACATGACAATGACAACATGGTCCCAAATGGTGAGCTCTTTGTTCTCAAAGTGAAAAAGCCCACCACTTTGGACCTGCTGCATTGAGAGACTTGGTAGCATCCATTACAGCTTCTAAAGAAATCAGGCCGGAAAACGTGAACTAAACTACTACAAACTCTGGTAGTACTGTGAGCCCTGGGGGTTTTCTAGAGTATGCACTGGGGCTCACCTGGACTTATTTTCCCCTGAAAGCACTCCCTCACTCCATCTTAGCCTGAGAGAGCAGTGGAACCTGAATAAATGACAGGCCTCTTCAGCATGTGTCAAGAAACACATTTCTGTGCCCGTCTTCCATGCCATATTCTCTCCTTCCTGGATAGTGAGCAGAATTCTCTATTTCTCACCTTTGAGATTCTCATAATTGTCTCCCCTACTGCTAAACCCCCATCCTGACATTTTATTCTGAAGGCCTGTCAGATGAACGCAGGCTTAATATGTCTGACACCCAGTTTGTGACCAAGCTACAAAAGCCTCTTGCTTCCCACTTTGCGGACACACAGAGCTGATATACACGCCCCAACTGCTCCTGCGCTAATTCCAATCCCGCCAGGCCCACTGTGGACTCTCCCTCATAGGAAGAGGTAACTAATTACATGTTCATCTCTACATGAGCTTTGTTGGTGCTTTTCACAGTCTCTGGACTCACTGCTCAATACAACAGGCCACTGAACTGGGCTTTAGAGAGCCGCAGGGAAAAGGGAAGGTGACACGTGCTGATGGCCTATGGGTGCTGTCTGGGCTAATTGTGTGACGCTACCTTATTTCATCTTTACTTTAACCCTACAGGATCAATAGAATTTCTCTTATTAACAAACATGGAAACATTTCAGAGAGTTTACTCAGATAACTCAGATTCAAATCTGGGGGAATATAACAGAAGACTCCATGTTATTTTCACTTGAGAAGCATTGTGTAAGAACAAAAATGTTTAAAAAGAAACTGTAGGTGATAAACAAGTATATGAGAACAAATTAGATAACTGAGAAGAAATTGATACATTACTAGAAGCATACAACTTCCCAATATTGAATCATGAAGTAATAGAAAATCTGAACGGGAAAATACGGAGCACTGAAATTGAATCACTGATCAGAAATCTTCCAATAAATAAAAGCCCAGGAACCATATGGCTTTACTGGTGAATTCTACCAAATATTGAAATTAATTAAAATCAAAGAATTAATTGAAATGAATACCAATCCATCCTTCTCAAACTCTTCCAAAAACTGAAGAGGAGGGAACATGTCCAGATTCATTTTATGAGGCTAGCATTACCCTGACATGAAAGCCTGGCAAGGACATTACAAGAAAAGAAAATTACAGACTAGTATCACTGATGAACATAGATGCAAAAATACCCAACAAAATACTAGCAAACCAAATTCAACAGCATATTAAGTTTATCCCTGGATGCAAAGATGGTTTTTAATCTAAACAAATCAATAAATGTGACATAGTAAGAGAATGAAAGATAAAGTCAGATGATCTCAATAGATGCAGAAAAAGCATTTAACAAAACTGAACACACTTTCATGATAAAAGTTCTGAATAAATTAGAGACAGAATCTACCTCAACTGTAATAAAGCCCATATGTGACAAACCCACAGCTAACATCATTTTCAATGGTGAAAAGTTAAAATTCTTTCCTCTAAGATCGCGAACAAGAGAAGGATGGCATTCTTCCCTTTCAACACAGTACTGGAAGTCCTAATCAGAACAACTGGGCAAGAAAAAGAAACAAAAAGTTGGACAGGAAGAGTAAAATTATCTGTTTACAGATGACATGACCATATATATAGAAAACCCAAAAGACTCCAACATAGCACTGCTAGAATTAGCAAATGAATGTCAATAAAGTTTCAGGACAAAAATTAACATACATAGAAAGAAAGTGAAGTCGCTCAGTCGTGTCCGACTCTTTGCGACCCCATGGACTGTAGCCTACCAGGCTCCTCCGTCCATGGGATTCTCCAGGCGAGAATACTGGAGTGGGTTGCCATTTCCTTCTCCAGGGGATCTTCCCGACCCAGGGATCAAACCTGGGTCTCCCACATTGCAGGCAGATGCTTTAACCTCTGAGCCATCAGGGAAGCTTAACATACATAAATCAGTTGCATTTCTACACACTAACAACAAACTACGAAAGAGAGATTAAGAAATCCATCTCATTTATAATAACATCAAAACCAAAAAATACTTAGGAATAAATTTAACTAAGGAGGTGAAAAATTCCATACACTGAAAACTATGACACTGATATCAAAAAGACAAGAGGTAACAAATGTTGCTGAGGACGTGGAGAAAAGAGAACCCTTAAATACTGTTGGTGGAAACGTGAACTAGTACAGTCATCCAGGAAAACAGTAGAGAGGTACTGCAAAATATTACTGTAAAAAGTTCTATTTACTAATGTATGATCCAGCCATACCACTCCTGAGTATATCTGAAGGAAATAAAATCAGTATCTCAAAGATGTATCTGCATTCCCATGTTCACTGCAGCATCATTCACAATAGCCAAGACATGGCAACAACTAAATGTCCTTGGATGAATGACTGGACAAAGAAAATGTGAGATATATATATATATATATATATATATATATACACACACACACAATGCAATATTATTCAGTCATAAAAAACAAGGAAACTCTGCTACCTGCAACAACATGGATGAACTTGGAGGACATTATGCTAAGTAACACAAGCCAGGCAGAGAAAGACAAACACTATATTGCACTTACATGCAATGTCATATGAATAATATCAACATACATATTAATATATCAATACATTCAATAGATACCAATATAAAAGTAAAAGAAAAAAAGCCAGTTTCATAGAAATGGAGAATGGAATGGTAGTTGCCAGGATTAGGGAAAGGCAGAAATGGCAAGATGTAGGTCAAAGGGTATAAACTTTCAGTGGTCAGAAGAATAAATTCTGAGATTCTAATGCACAGTATAGTGACTATAGTTGATAATATGGTGTTGTATGCTTGAAAGCTGCTGATGGTAGATCTTAAGCATTCTCACCACACACACATACACAAGTTAATTATGTGACGTAAGGGCTGGGTAAATAATCTTGATCTTGGTAATCACTACACAATGTATGTGTGTATCAAATCATCCAGTTGTATATTTTAAATATATACAATTACATTCATGATTTATTAATAAAATTGGGTAAATTTAATTAATTAAAAAGGTCAAGTGGACACAGGCGACTTTAAAGAGGAATGGGGGAGAGACATGGAGAAGAAAACACTGTAGGTTTGTACCAAGACAACACTTGCTCTCGTATCCTCTCTCATGATTACTCTCCAAAGTATATTACGTTTCCTGCAGTAAATCCAATAAGCCCAGGTCCTTTGTAAAAATGCACAGTAGGAAACATTGATATACTTCTGGTGTCTTTTCTGACTCCCTTTACTTGTTTTGATATAGCTTTAGCTCCCCAAGACTTTTTTATTGAAGCACAGTTGATTTACAATATTATGTAAGTTTCAAGTATGCAACATAGTGATTCACAATTTTTAAAGGTTATACTCCATTTACAGTTATTATAAAATATTGGCTATATCCCTGTGCTATACGATATATCCTTGCAGCTTACTTATTTTACACATGGTAGTCTGTACCTCTTACTCCTCTACCCCTATTTTGCCGCTCCCTCCTTCCCTCTCCCCACTGGTAACCACCAATTCGTTATCTGTATCTGTGAGCCTGTTTCTTTTATGTTATATTCACTAGTTTAAAAAAATCCACACATAAGTGATATCACTGAGTATTTGTCTTTCTCTGTCTGACTTATTTCACTAAAGCTACCCAAGATTTTTTCAGCAAGATCTCTATACAGACTGGCTTGCCCCAGAATCACCTCTAGCTCTAATTTAGACCTTGTTTATCTCTGCTTGAACAGTCATTTACTGAATACCTCCTCCATTTTAGGATGGAGAAATGAGTAAGACACAGGTGTTACCTGCCTAGAATAATTTACACTCTATATTGGTCAGACAGTCAGTTTCAGACATCTGGAACATTTGCAATTACCTAAATATGCAAGGCTGATTGCAGATGAGCAAAGATTTGATCTTCACTCATGCTGGAATCTCTACTGGGACTAGGATTCCCTGGACGTGTCAATCAGTGAAGGCAAGGAGCCTGCAGAAGCCTCAAGCTTCTCTTGAGTCCTCCTCCGAACTCCCCAGGATTGGCAGCAGTGTCAGAGGGGGCAGGGGTGTGGCTTGGACATAAATTATTTTTAATAATTATATGCAAAATCTTTACCCACATAGTAATCAAGATGCAAAGGAAACATTTGGTGAGCCGCTAGAATGATTTCAAACTCCCACTATCAAAACAACATGAAAAAACTGAAAATACTGTAAGAGGCTCACTTTAGAATGGGGTCCCATATTTAAGAGTCACGTCTACCAAAGCCTGTGGTCAGGTTAACCGGCATTGTTATTCAGAACAGTGAATTCAGAATACTATTCAGAATAGTATTCTATAGATGTGTAAATAATCTTAGAGTCCTTGCTCACAAAGATCCTTGAAAAGGATTGACTTGAAAGGATGTGAAACCTGTAGTTAACTTGTTCGCATGTTATTAAACCAGGTACTCTTTGCTGTCCCTAAACTGGAATTTCCTGGAAGCTAAAAATAAGAACACAAGCATCTAAGAACTTCCACCCTTGTCCACTCTAGATATGCTGGTATGGTTATTAGGGGATGCTCTGTAGAAGGTCCAAACTGTCTTCTTAGATAGAAACATCAAAGGAAAGAGAGACCAATCTTAGTTTATCAGTAACCCTTGGCAGTGCTGGCTGGCGGTCCTGTGTGTTCCCCAATACCATCTTATGCATGCCTCAGTTCAGTGCTTGTCATTCTGTATGTAGCTATCTGTTCATATAGTCTATACTCCCGTAGGGACTGTGTGTACTTGATAGGTTCCCAATAATTGTTTATTGACTGAGCGCTGGTATCAACCATTGACAGTATGAAAATACTTCTGAATCTATACTTAATATTTACTGGCTATACTATTTTTAGTATGGCAAGTTTTACAGGTTGACTACATGTTATATTCGGATGACATGTGTTTCGGTATGTCCAGGCAGGTTTTCACATTCTAGTTGTTACGGGACTTGGTAAGCAATGTGTTTACTGTTTTACTGCTTTCATGGACATCGTCCTTTGGTCATTTTCTAGATGCTTGTTTCCAGACTCAAAATCCATTTATGGTAGTTATCTCTTCTGAGAATCATTTCAGTTACCTTTCTTGAGACACACTGTGTTAGGATTTTCTTGAGGTCTGATGTTGAGTTATGCATCTATGCTGCACTAGACATGATAAGTGTGGCTGGATACTGCAAATTTTGAGAGGCCACAGGTATACACTAGGAAATCAACCCTGAATATTGATCGGAAGGACTGATGCTGAAGCTGAAGCTCCAGTACTTTGGCCACCTGATGTGAACAGCCAACTCACTGGGAATCAGGCCCAGATGCTGGGAAAGATTGAAGGAGAAGGGGGTGGCAGAGGATGAGATCGCTGGATGGCATCACTGACTCAATGGACATGCGTCTGAGCAAGCTCTGGGAGATAGTGAAGGACAGGGAAACCCGGCCTG
Organism: Giraffa tippelskirchi; assembly: GCF_054371585.1. Classification (NCBI taxonomy): domain Eukaryota; kingdom Metazoa; phylum Chordata; class Mammalia; order Artiodactyla; family Giraffidae; genus Giraffa; species Giraffa tippelskirchi. The sequence continues at coordinate 11,936,377 of NC_137287.1, read as the reverse complement.
CTGCAGTCCATCGGGTTGCAATGAGTTGGACATGACCGAGTGACTGAACTGCAACAATGGGTATATGCTGTCCATCAATATTCTTTTGCAGAACGTCATTTTGTTCAGGGCGGCGATGTGTTTAATAAAAACAATTATATCCTTTGTTCCTTTGTATGTAGAGGGACCATTTGATATAATTTTGTGCAATGAGGATAAAGTTGGAAGTTGCTAGAGAAGGTGTTCCTTCCTGAATAAAAAGGTGAGGTCTCCTAAGAGAAAGCCTTTTGTCTGTCCCAGATTCAGGATGTGAGGTCTGAAGTTTTAACACTTCATCTTAAGACTGTGAAGCAGCAAATGCAAAGACTGTATTCTACTCGAGGGCACTTGGGTTACTGGTGGCATCTTTGAGTGTGGCCTAACTCCAGGCCTTTTTATGTAAAAATCTGGCTTTTATTCAAAGTGATATGGGAAACTCTTGGGGGAGCTTTAATAAGGAGAGTTGTTACACAGACTGCTTTATGATTTAATATTAAATTACTCTTGCTAATGTCTTAAGAATAGTCTTAAGAATGGTAGAGGTAGGAACCTTCCTGGCAGTCCAGTGGTTAGGACTCTGAGTTTCCATGCAGGAGACATAGGTTTGATCCCTGGTCAGGGAACAAAGACCCTGCATGCCACATACAGCATGGCCAGGCCTCTTTTTATAAGAGACAAACCAACCACTACACTGTTGCTTTCAGCCAAGAGTAATACCAAATGATACACCAGATGATGGGTAAAAATAATTAAAATACACACAAAAACCAATTATAAGGTTCCCCATAACATACTTGTACAAATAAGGGCAAAGAGGTAAAACATTCACCCACATCCCAGCCAAGGGAAAATAACTGCTTCAGACTGCTTCTAACCTCCTGAAGTGGGACTAACTTAGAAGGATTTCAATTTTCCCCACCCTGAACACTGCTAGGGTGTGTGAGTCACAAAAAGGTCCCAAGTTCCTTGCACTGGAGTTTGACTTCCTAGTTGGATCAGCTTCTGAATTTCCTTTACAGTTAAATGGATAATTTATGAAAGGTATACTGAATGGGAAGGTCTACCTAAAGTCCTAACCCCCTTCCCCCAACCACCAGGGCACACCAAGCAGGGTTTTCATTAGTATAAAGTGTGAAAAATAACACATATTATTTTAGAAGTCTTAATATAACTTTTCATGTATACATAAATATCAGCTGGGAATCAAAGGCTAAGGCTGTTCTGATGTTTACAGTTGCATTTGTCCCAAAGTAGGCTTTACTCTCTCATTAAATTCTATTTTTAGTGTGTGTGTGCTCAGTCGTGTTCGACTCTTTGCCATCCCATGGGCTGCAGCCCCCCGGGCTCCTCTGCTCATGGACTTCTCCAGGCAAGAACACTGGAGTGGGTTGCCATTTCCTACTCCAGGGGATCTTTCCGACCCAGGGATTAAACCTGCGTCTCTTGCATCTCCTGCATTGGTAGGTGGATTCTTTACTCCCTGGCACCACCAGAGAATGGGGAATTATTTTTTAAAAAATATTTATTTATTTAGCTGTGTTGGGTCTTAGTTGTAGCATGAGGAATCTTTGTCCCTACCTGCAGGATCTTTGTTGCAATGTGAGATATCTTTTTAGTTGTGGTATGTGGAATTTAGTTCCCTGACCAGGGATGGAACCTGAGCCACCTACATTGGGAACTCAGAGTCTCAGCCACTGGACCACCAGGATAGCTCTATCTCATTAAACAACAAAGGCAAAATGGCTCCCTGTGTGAGCAATGGCCACTGGCCCAAAGTGACAGCATCTATGTGCCTCTAGAAGGTATTGTATGAACACACACTTACAGACACATACATGCCCACATGGACGTACACCATATGACAGATCTTAAGAATTTCTGCATATACAAATGTCCACAAAGTGATAAATCCTTCTCCAAACTGATAATCTACATTCCTGTCTAGCCCCATGTGTGGACTGACCAGGTATAAGTCGTTTTCATACTTAATGAGCTACTGTACATACATAAATACATGTACACCAAGTGAGAGTAGACAAGTACACATAATACTTCAAACTTGTACGTGTGTGCCAACATCCTCATTAATACTGAGTGATCAATCTTCCTCTGGACTTACAACAAGGGTGTACAAATAGAGTGCTATATGATTAGATACTTCTCTTTTTCAGAGGTGAGAATATACATGAAGATCCACACGTGCACATGCGTGCGCACACACACACATAGTAAATCCAGACTTTAGACATTTTCTTCGGTACCTTTGCTGCAATCCAAACTAGTGCCATAAGGTACTTAGAACATTAGCCAAGTTGAAACCTTCAGGGCTGTGCACACCACTGTTTTCAAGTCTGTTCTTTCATGTGACATGCCAGCTGAAATTACTTCTACAACATGATCAGAACCAACCTGGAAGGATTTATAATGCCTTGTGTTGCTATCGGCATATTTTTGAGAATCGTCTCAAGACAGCAGTCAATTCTCTTCAGGTTGCAGGGATTGTTAATTCTTGTGCTTGCTGTGAAATTTTTTAGGGCACATGTCTAAAGAGGAAGGCTGCAGAGCTCCAAGCGTGCCTGGTGTCACCAGCACGGTGGGCAAAGGAAGCTCACAGCGAGGTGTGTGCGAGAGCTTCCTGCCCCAACTGACACCGGCTCCTAACTAGCTCCTCCGGCTGATCCCTGGCGGTACCTGACTCTTCCCGCTCATTACCAAACACAAGCAGCTTCCTGCAGACTAGGGGGGCGGACAAGTCATTTCCAGCTGTACTCTGCCGGCAGAACTGTGATGACTATCAACGACTGTACCCTGAGCCTGGAATGCACCAGCCCTAGATGGATGACTATCTTCACAGTCTACTCAAGGCTACTATCTTCAAGGCGTTAAGTGGGCCCTGTCCAGTTGGCTGTGCCTTCCCGTCTTCCTCCATTCTGTATTTACTTTTACCTTTCCCCTCACTTTGTCCTCTCACCAGGAAGAATCTATAGGAATGGCATTCACTCTCCCCCCATCTTGAATGCCCTCACTGCAGTCTGGCCTAATGGTTTTACCCTTCTCTTCGTCTTGTGACTCTCACTGAGCCCACCCCATGAATCATTTTCTTAGCTCCCTCTCTGATGAACACCATACTTGCCCCATCTTTCCCAATGCTGTGAATTTGAAAGGTGGGAAATTTTTAAGTGCTGTTTTGTTTTCCAGCCACTATATTCTGTATCTTTTAAAATTTTATGCAGCTTTCTAGGAAAAAAAAAAAAAATCTACTGGGTGCCGATAAATACCTACACAAACACACAGTAAACCACATATACAAGCATCCTGGCACACAGGCACGTATACGATATGGATTTACAATTTCAGCATAGTGTGTGGCTTTTATTTGGGATGTTTCTAAGATCTTTATTTTTCAAGGGTTCACTGTTCTGTGTTGTCTCTTGGTAAAAAGAAGCCAGCAAGTAGGAGGATATGGAATCACTGCAAAAAAAGATCCTGGGAAAGCCTAGGTAGGTAGCACCGTGATTAACAGGGGCGATTAATTCCAGTTCCTCCCCATTGCATTTGGCTTTAGGGGAAGAGGAAGAAGTACTGAGTTTCTGATTAACACTCAAAAGTTCAGACAAAATTCTACCTAAATTGGCTGCCAAACCGACTTGTATCTGATGTTACTTCCTGAGCCGGCTCACAATGGCAGCTTTGCTCAGCATAAGCTGTTAGGAGCTATAAGGTAGAGGCTATAACTGAGTTTAATCAGCACCTGGATTTTCCATAACTTACTGATATTTGGCAAGCTCCATTTTTGGCATATCCAGAGAGTCCTTGATGTCCATAAGGAGAGTGACAACTTAACAAATCAGTAGCTTTTGGGTACTTATGGAAAGGTTGAGAACAAGCCAGCTGCTTCCTCTATTGGAGGTGATGCATGGTTAATTTATTTATTTTAGCATACAGTACACAGATGCGGCTGGGTTGTTAATTTTGCTTTGCTACCAAGAGTTACAAGGTATCAGCTATCGGCTGATTTATTTGAAATCCTCCCTGGAACGCATCAGAATTTTAATTGTTTCCTGAATTTCTGCAACAGAAGAAGAATAGATGTCACTGGAAAATGCCCTGGGTCCCTGCTGACTGCAACTAACTCCCAGTGACTGATTTCCAATTGATACAGATGAGGCCTGAGAGGCGGTGCACACAGATACGCCCATGTGAGCCCAGCAGCCCAGTAATGACTAACGGAGATGACGGGGGAGACCAAACACTTCTTTCTACCCACTCATCATGCACACTGTTCTTCTCAACAGATGTAACCGCCGGGGCCCGACGTGGATGCTGGCGGGAACAGATGGTGCCGCAGGGCAGCTCTCTGTCCCCTGCTCCCTGGGTTGGGCTCTGCAGGATGGAGACAAGGGCTTGTGTGTGCCGTGTGCAGGGGTGGGGCGGGGCTGCGTTTTCCAGCAGCAGGTAAAATCCATTTGTCACACCAGCTCCAACCGGGTTTTCAGCACAGAAGTTAATATCTGGAGCCAATGAGGCATTCTGTCCCACCACTGCGGGGAAGCAGGGGGAAGCCTCCACTAACTGTGTCCTCTGAGAGGAGGGAGGGACAGAAGAAAGGAAGGGGGTGGTGGGTCAGAGAGGCAGGGGGAGGCCTCGAAAGGGAGGGACACACATGAAAACATGGGCTAGGCTTGCAGCGGCTTTAAAGGCTTTGCTTTTTTAAAAATATATATTGCTTTTAAAACAAGATGGCAGGCGGAGAAGGGGGAAGGGAAAAGATGAAAAGAGTGTTTTCTGCTGAACACCTTCAGGGGAAGAACTTGCTGCAGCCACCAGGGCCACCATCACCACCATTAACACCACTGAAATCATCAAGTCCCTCCACCCCCCAAAAAATCTTCAGGAAAAAAAAAAAAAAAGCGTTTTCTTGCTCTGTTCTTAACAAAGTCTCAGCAATCTCGTAAAAGCCGCCTCTACATATTCACTCGGTCTGAAATATGAACACACACAACAGCAATAAATTTCCATTGCCTCCAACTCTGAACACAGCCAAGGTATGTGGCACAGAGAGGGTTTTTATGAGCAGGCCTTCAGCTGCCAGGATCCCACCTTCATAAAGAAGAGATTTTAGTCCATTCTGTCTATTTATTTTGTGTAGAGAAATCAAGGGCAATAAACCATGAAGAAATTCACTCTACCTTATTCCATTTCACACTTTTGTCAACGACGCTTTATCGAGTATCTGAATGAATTTTTAATACCGTGCCACAAACTGCTTCAGTCCTCTATCGTATGCTGGGACTCTATCAATCTGATAACACTTGGGAGTTCTGAGAGATACTCAGCACTGAAGAAAAACAGCTTTAAAGTTTAGTCATTCTGATGGAATGTAAAAGCTTATATCAGTGACAGGTTGACAGAAAAAGCTGTTTTCCTTTCCATTTCACAGACTGCCACGTATGAACGCCATGAAACATGTCAGGACTTTCTCTGAGTCTATGAAGACAGAGATGGCATCTGCTCCCAGTGGGAAGCCCTTCTAACCAGTAATACTATAAAATTTCATGATTCTGAATTCTGACTGACATTCAAAAGGGCAGGGAGGAGGTGTTTACTATATTTTATAGAACAACATCAATTGCTTGTCTTAGCACATAAATATAGTTTTACGGTATACAATGCCACCTCAAGCCTCTTTCCTCTCTTCCTTTCTCTCTTGCAGGGAAAAAAAAGTCATAATCCATTTGTGTTAACCAAAGAGGTTTCTAATTTCCTGCTGTGGGTAGGATGGAGCTGATATTTGCATTTTCCCTGAACTAGACATGTTTCTTGAGTTCTTCAGGAAGCTGGCATAAAGGGAGAGGGTTTCCATCCACGGCCAATCTATAGATTGTAAATTGCAGCAGGAACTGTTGCTCCAATTTTAAACTATGCTGCTGCCCTCCAATTCCTATTGAATTTGGGTAGAAACAGCAGTTAGAGAAAATGTTCATGAAACTCAATTCACTGGGTTTGCATTATGGTAGTGTTGTCTTCCCCCACCCCCCACCCCATATCGTCTTACGCAGAAAAGATGATGAACCATATTGCCCTGCAATATAAAACAAAGATGTGCTTCTCTGGTGGCTCAGTGGTAAAGAATCTGCCTGCCATGTGGCAGAGAAAGGATCGATCCCTAGGTCAGGAAGACCTCCTGGAGAAGAAAATAGCAACCCACTCCAATATTCTTGCCTGGGAAATCCCATGGATGGAGAAGCCTGGCGGGCTACAGTCCATGGGGTCAAAGAAGAGTTGGATATGACTTAGTGACTAAACAACAATAACAATAAAGGGAGAGGTCAGGAAATGCAGGAAACTGCGTGACAGACAAACAAGCTCTAAGGATGGTAAATTGTAAGGAGGGAAGAAAAGATACAAAAGAAAGAAGACAGAGTTTCCCATGTATTTTATGCGTCCCAACACGGGCACTGGGACCCCTAAAAGGGGCCAAAAAAGAGTCTTTGAAAGTGAAAAAATCACGTATGACAAAAACCGTGGCCCTTCGAAGTTCAACCCTAGCTCACAAATTTCAGTCCTTAGTATTTACTTTCCGGAGAAGGCAATGGCACCCCACTCCAGTACTCTTGCCTGGAAAATCCCATGCACGGAGGAGCCTGGTAGGCTGCAGTCCGTGGGGTCGCAAAGAGTTGGACACGACTGAGCGACTTCACTTTCACTTTTCACTTTCATGCATTGGAGAAGGAAATGGCAACCCACTCCAGTGTTCTTGCCTGGAGAATCCCAGGGACGGCGGAGACTGATGGGCTGCCGTCTATGGGGTCGCACAGAGTTGGACATGACTGAATCGACTTAGCAGCAGCAGCAGTATTTACTTTCATGAAAGGGGGTGGTGTCATTTAAAAAAATTGTCAAAGAAGGCTCTTGAAGAGGACAGGGTTACAAGGAAAAACGCTGATAAACACTTATTCTAAGTACATTAAAAATGTAGCATGGGCCTGCTAAGTCATTTCAGTCGTGTCAGACTCTCTGTGACCCTATGTAGTGTAGACCACCAGGCTGCTGTCCAGGGTATTCTCTGGGCAAGGATACTGGAGAGGGTTGCCATGCCCTCTTCCAGGGGATCTTCCCAACCCAGGGGTCAAACCTGTGTCTCTTATGTCTCCTACATTGGCAGGTGGGTTCTTTACCACCAGCATCACCTGGGAAGCCCTTGGGCCCAAAAACCACACCTGAGGAGAACTCCGTATAAAATGACCATTGCTACAGGAAAAAGGGATGAACTGTCGTAAGCTCGTGCTCAGCCGTGCTGGCTAATGTGACCAATGACACTGGCATGTGACAAGCTCACAAAATATTGGGTCTGAAATGAATTTGTTCTTCCTGACAACTCTTTGAGATAAGTTTCACTGCCTATAATTTACATATGAAAATACTAAGACTAGGAGAGCATAAGTGGTCTGAGGGCCACACAGCAGTTGAGAGGAGAAGCCAGGACTTACACATAGGTTTTGACCCTGACAGATTCCAACCACCCCTATAATACCTTCCCAACCCACAAAGGCCAAAGGTGGAGTGACACATGATGGATTTTACACTTGAGACGTAGAAGGTGTTATGAAACAAGAAAAACGGAAGACCTCAGACAGACAGAAAATGCATATGAAGATTAAGGAGAGAGGATATACAGAAGACACTCAAATTTTCCTTCTCTTAAAAAATACTACGACTGCTATCCGTGTCACCAAGTTTTCTGGACTCGTTCCTGCTTCTTGTTTTTGAATCTGGGTGTGAATATTTTCAAGCTTTTCCCCAAACCAATTCTTTAAGAGTCAGGCCAGCAATCTGACATCTTTGAAAGCCTTCCAACACCTCTCTCTAAACCCAAAGGTTGAACCGAGAGGACTGCAGTATCTATACAGGGTTAAGAGGACCCAAACGTCTAGCACATACACAGAGCTATAACACATTTTGTATCAAAACATGCTGCCAAGCCTCCCTTATTTGTTCTATTGTGGCTCTGCTCAGTGTCTTTGGTAAACAGGACCTCATAGGGAGCCAGAGAGAGGCCTTATCCTTCACCCCTTCTTTAGCAATTTTTTTTTGTTGTTGAGAGAGTTAAGCAGTGGGGAGGGGAAGGATGGGAACCTTGAAATCCCAGAGTCGGGGTGTCTTTGGGGCATATTTACATTTGAGGGTGCTCACTGGAAGGCAGATCCTTGGCCAAGGTAGGCAGTCAGACAGATGCCAGGCAGACAGCCGAAGATCTGATGAGAGAAAGACCCTGCTGCTTTCCAGTTAGTTTCAACATGCAATGCCAGGGGATGGCATTTACATTAGCAACCGCCACTGAGCACAGCAGTGGGACCCCAAGGTGCAGGATGGGTGCGGGGACCCTGGCCAAGTCTCCTGACGTAACTCCAAGTATTGACTTGGCTGGCTGGCTGTATCTTCACCTGGGATGGTGGCAGCAAGACACTGCAGAGTGCTTTTCCTGGTGCTGTGGAAATCCCCACGTCCTGCTGTCTTTTCTTCATTTTGTGATCATATACCCTGCCCACGGCAATGTTTCAGCAATTCTGCAACTTCTGAGCAGGTGGCTCAATAAAAGTTCACTTGTAAATAAGGGGTTAGGGCACCTTCCTGGGAAATTCTGGTGCACAGACCCACCCCAAAAGGCCTAGTCAGCACATAAATGCCTTAAAGGGCAGAATTCATTAACAGAATTAGTTCACCTGTACCCAAGCTCCTTCTAGCTGTAACACTTCAACAGGATAAAAAATGTTTAAAACTCAAACTAGAAACGCCAACAATGAAAAAGGTACATCTCTTCAGGTGCATCCAGGGGAGTGCATAAGTTCCTTATCAGGGGTCCCCAACCTCTGGGATCTAATGCCTGATGATCCAAGGTGGAGCTGATGTAATAATAATAGAAATAAAGAGCACAAGAAATGTAATGCACTTGAATCATCCACAAACCATCTCCCCACCCCCGCCTTTGGAAAAATTGTCTTCCACAAATCTGGCCCCTGGTGCTCAAATGGTTAGGGATCATTGCACTGATGCCAGAGGAAAAATTCAGTAATTATTCTAACAGAAAATTTGTGGGATCAACTACATGCCAGGTACTATAATGGTCCCATCATATTTAATTCCCAACACTACTCTCAGGAGATAAATATGATTACCTTCCCTGAACAACTGAGGCTGAAGCTCAGAAACTGAAGGTCAAATAAATTGCCCAAGGTCATACAGTGAGGAAGTGAGATGAGAGTTACGCCCAGGCCCATCTCTGAGTGACTCTCCAAGCAACTGCTCCTTCTACATGCAAGATTTTCTCTTATTTAACAGCCTCTACCTGAATGAAGTGAAAGTCGCTCAGTCATGTCCAACTCTTTGCAAGCCATGGACTGTATAGTCCATGGAATTCTCCAGGCCAGAATACTGGAGTGGGTAGCCTATCTCTTCTTCAGGGGATCTTCCCGACCCAAGAGTTGAACTGGGGTCTCCTGCATTGCAGGTGGATTCTTTACCAACTGAGCTACCAGGGAAGCCTCCACCTAAACGAGGTCCCAGAAAAGCCCCTCTGTAAGAGTGTGCTGCACTCTTCCCACCAAAACACTAGGTCAGATCTCCTTCCCAAGAGCCCCTGAGCTGTGTTGATTCCCTGGTTAGGGACTCATTTCTTCATTACTTGATGCCTCCATTTCCTTACTCTGAAAGTGAGATAAGTATCAAGGCTAATCAAAGATAAAATGTAAGTTTTACAAGTTAAGAAATGGAGTATTTCCTGCCACATCAATAAACAAGGATGTCACAGCCCGCAGCGATTCCAGCCCTCCAAATGTGAATCTCTGAGCCCCGAGGGCGTCCATGAAGAGCAGTACTGCAATCTGGTAGCTATCAGGCTGCTGCCACTCCCTGCGGTGAGCAGTGAGCGAGGAAGCAAGGAACTAAGGATTTGAAAAGTCAAATTGCAGGATGCTGGCCCCAGACAGCCGAGATGTACATGAAAAGAATGATTTCAGTGAGTCCAGGCTCTTGTATTTTCCCATAAACAGAAAAGCACTCAATTCCTTAATTTGAGATATCTGGTTTTCCTTAGCTAATGATAATCTTTTGATGTTCAGACTACCTGCTCCTTGTTGCAAAGTTCTATATAACTGACTCTTTCCACCACCTCCTCGGAAGAGTTCTCTCAGGGTCACCTGAGATCCTGTCTCCGGGGCTTGAAGTCCTAAACATTCCCACTGAATAAAACATAACCCTCCATTTTTCAGTTTTGAGTATTTTGAGTCGACAGTGTGTTGGCCCTATTTGCAGTGAAATGTGATACCGTGTTAGCCTCGCAGAGTGCCTTCTGAGACAGACCGCTGGCCCTATGTCCCCACGCAGCCACGGTTGCAACTGAGGCCGGCCAAAGTCAGGAGTGGCCAGATTTTATCACAGCCGCTTCAAGAACCACAGCTTCACAGTACCACAAACAGAATCTCTTTGTAATTCTCTACTTCCTGGGTTGATACAAACACTCTTTCTCTCCATTGTCGCTCATTCAATCTGTTTTCGTTTAGTTAAGATGTGCCAATTGCGGGGCACCCTGGAGGTGCCTCCAGAACACACCATCCTATTTTCACAGCATGAGATCACGAAATCAGGCAGAATGTCTCGAACTTTGGGGGGAGCCAGGACCTCAAAGCACTATAATGATTTATAATACCTCATATTTGGCTGTGCTGGGCCAAAAATGTGTACAGAAGGGTTATGAGCTGATCAGAGACCTGGGGGAAGCCTATCATAGTAAAATTCCCTCAGCCTCTCTTGTCTGGTGTGCATGCGTGTGTGTATGCTCGGTCGCTCAGTTGTGTCCGACACTCTGGGACCCCATGGACTGGAGCCCACCAGGCCCCTCTGTTCATGGAGTTTCCCAGGCAAGAATGCTGGAGTGGGTTGTCATTTCCCCCTCCAGGGATTGAATTCATGTCTCCTGCATTTCCTGCATTGGCAGGTGGATTCTTTACCACTGTGCCACCTGGGAAGCCCTCTCTTTTGTCTGCTACATCAGCTCAAGGACACTAGAGTTTAGAAAGGAGATTTTTAAATGTGTGTGTCTGTGGAGGACTGATGCCTTTACATGAACCTACCACGTGGCCCCAGGGGACAGAACTGCCCCGTGCACTCGACCACGCAGTAGGACGGCTGGCGGAGCAAGAGCTCTGCCCGCCTGTGTGCAGGTCTTTCCCGGCTCCACGCTCTCCAGGCGGCAGGGAGACAGCAGTGTCCTCGTGCCTCTCCACCAGCTCTTCTTTGACCTCCGCCTGCGCATGACCACTGAACAGAAACTTTCCCTCTGGGTCCCTTTATTCAGTGCCAGCTGTCTCCTCTGACCTCCTTGGGGTGGCCTTTCTCGTGTACATCTGTAGGGGAGCTCCCGCTCCCCAGCTCCCGGGGCTGCTCCCCGCCCTGCTGTCAGCTCCAGCCCTGTCCTTCCATGTGGAGCTCACCCCCACCCCTCCCTCCTGGTCTCACCACGCCCCCTGCAGTACCATCACTCTCAGGGTCACAGAGCCTCAGTCTGCAGGGTCACCTGGAGGAGCTTCTGTCCCCTCACTCCACCTGAGTGCCGCCTGCGGAGGTGCTGATCTGCCCCCTCCCCACTCTGCCTCAGGGGCTGAGAGAGAGGGGAAGGGTGTGGGAGGTGAGGCTGGAAGGGGGAGCAGCTGTGTGTAATCTGAGTTGGGGCCCCTGGGGACTCTGTTACCGCTCCCCTCGAGCCGTGGAGAACGTGGCTCTCAACCTTGGCATTATTTGTTAAGTCCCATTTCTCTCTCACGCTCCTCAATTATTGGCTACCCAGTCCTTGCTGACTGCCTCTCAAAAATACCTCCCCTGTCTGATGCCTCCCTTCCGTTCCCACAGCCCCCAACCTCATTATCTCCTGCCGGGAGAGCTGTTGCAATCGCTTGCTAGCAGGTCTCCGAACCTCCAGGCTCTCTCGGCTCCAATCCATCTTGCGCACTGCTGCCAGATTAACCTTCCAAAGCAGAGCTTTCTAAACTTTGGTGTGCATGAGAATCACCTGGGGAGCTTGTTAAAAATACAGATGCCTTGACCCCAACCTATAGATTAGGATTGAGCAGGTCTGGGCGGGGCCCGAGGTATATGTATTTTTAACAAGTTCCCAGGTGACTCCGAGGTCGTCAAGGTTGGAGAATCTCTGGAACAGCTCTCGCCATGAGTGCTCCCTTCAAAAAAATAAGTTTCAAAGGCTCTTCACTTCCTACCCATCTCTTTCAGTCTTTAAGGCTTGGCATGCTCACGCCCTGATCTACCCTTCAACCCACTCTACCTCAACAGGAACTTCATCCCAAGCTGAATCCTGATTGCCCACAACTTCCCACGCAAGCTTTTCACTTCCTTGTCTCCTAACCTGTTCAAGCTGTTTCCTGTGCCCTGGGTGTTCTGCCTTATTCACTTCCAGCAGACACTGGGAGGTGCGGGACCTGCAGGCAGAAGGACCACCTGGGTGGGGACAATGCACCTGCGTACATCTTGGAATGGAAATCCAATGCACAAAGAAGGGATACCTACATTGACACAAAAGAAATGCTCCTTTATTCTTCAAGGTGACCTTCTGAAAAGTGAATTTACCCAAGGTTGCTCAACAACATAGAGAGAGCTGCTGATAATCACACCTATTTGAGCCCCAATCCAGGATTCTTTCAACCTCATCCTATTTGCTATCATTGTAGTTAAAGCTGATATAAGGAGCTACCCCAGGTCATGGTTACTTTTCAACCTGTGAAGATAAATCAGAGTTGACTTACTTGTGTTCCTTACATAGTAGGGCTTGTGACCAAAAGCTCATTTTGCCCACTGGGTGCTGAAGGTTAGGAGTACTGTTTACAGCAATGGAAGAGCTCCAGGAGCTCTCAATCAACTTCCACTTCCCTTATTATCTGCAGTAACCAGTCCTTTCTGTTATGCTCTCTGTACAGCTTACTGGGTGATACCACACACAGTACATACATCTTTGCATCCAACTGGCTAAATAATTATGTTAGAATGAAAGAAGATCAAAAAAGAATACACACTATATAATACTCTAAACATGTAATCTGAATGACAGAAAGTAAATTTAGCATAATTGCAGAATATATAGAATATATAATTACAATATATTCTTATTATAATTGAAAAACATTGTATGAAAATTCATTGCACTAGCCAATTATAATAGCAACAATGAAACTGAATTGAAATTTTATAAGTTGTGTCTGTTACAATAGTTTCCCCAAAATGAAATATTTAGGGATGATTCTGACAAAAAAACCTGAAAGATTCATGCATTGAAAAATATAAAATATTCTTAAGAAAAAATTAAAGACAACCTAATAAATGGAAAAATACTTTGTTCATGGGTTGAAACACACAACAACATAGACAAAACTCTAAATAATTATGTAGAAAACATGTAAAGTAATCTGTAGTGACAGAAAGGAGGTCAGTAGTTGCTTTGGTGGTGGATGGGATTGGTGGAACGAAGGGGAGGACGTGATAAGCAAGGGGCATGAGGAAACTCTTGAGTGACAGGTATGTTCACTAGCCTGATTGTAATGGTGATATGGTGGATGGTACATACATCAAAACTTACCAAACTGTGTGCGTATGTGTAGTTTTTGGTACGTCAATTACACTACAATAAAGCTGTTTTTTTAAAAAATTAAATGTTGACAACGTTTCCTTTTTTATGACTTCTTCTTTTAAATGGCTTTTTCAGTTAACTAACTACATATGTCACTGGTTAACAGGGCTATTCCTCTGTGTGTAACGTAAATGGCCTGAGAGTGGAGAGCAATCATCATTTAGAGCTAAAACAAACCCTGGAATTATCTAACATGATGTACAGATTAAAGAGCTGAGGTTGAAGAGAGTTCAGCGAGGTCACCAGGGCCGTAGAGGTGGTTGAAGAGCAGAGCTGGGTGCGCATTCCCAGCTCCCCTGACTTCTGACGGCTCCCTGAACCCACATCTGTGTTCCTCTACAAAGCCTGGCAACCAATGATCATCCTAGAAGCAATCCTCAGTGAAGCAAAGTTGTGTAACTAAAATCCTATCTACATTAAGAACATGGCAGCTGAAGGAAGATGACCAGCTATGAATAAGCAAGAATGCTCCTACCACGACACAAATGTTGGCACCTTGATCTTAGAATTCCCAGCCTTCAGAACTATGAGGAATAAACTTCTGTTGTTTATAAGCCATCTCGTCTGTGGTATTTGCAGCCTGAACAGACTAAGACATACGAAGTAATGGAAAAAAATCTACTTGGGTGATTTGAGATCATTATATTAGCAAAGAGTGAGAAATTATACACAGAATACATGAGAATCTGAATGGATAAAGTGAAATGATTGTGAATAAAAATATTATATTTGCTATGCCCAATTCCATCATATAATAAAATATATGTTGGCAACTTTGCCTTAGGAAAAAAAAAAGAACATGGCAGCTGACTGCTGGGACCACTCGAACGTGATAAGCTCATCGATGGGGCCAGGGGTACAAACCTTTGTATACCCTGCTCAGCTACACTCTCTGGTCCATGAACATAAGATCCCTCTATTTCTTTCTGTTACCAGTAGGATGGCCTACTAATGATGACAGTGATTCTGGTTAAATTTCATAATGGGTAGAGGCTGGCAAGGAAGGAAGAATGAGGCATAGATGTTGAAGACACATAGCTTTGGGATCAAGTCTTTTTTTTTTTTTTTTTTTTTTCCATTTAAGATCCAAGCAAACTTGGGTCAACTTAACCTCCCTGAACTTACTCTTCTTTAAAGGTGAGATAATACCATCTCGTAGAATCATGAGGGATTATTAAATGAAAGCATACAGCGTCAGTTGGACATGTAATACACATGTTCAACCAGTGGTAGCTTCTAGCTGGTGAACACTATACAGTCTTAGAATCGTGATCAGCCAGCGATTACCACGCCTTCCTTATCACCCTGGGCTGTATCCGAACTCGGTCCCCACTCTCTCTCCTATGGTCCTCACCACGTCTTCTCCATCACTCTTGTTAATATTCTCTATGCTACTGAGAATCACTGTTTTATCAAATGGGCCACAGTGATTGCTGGGAGTCTGCCTTATCCCTTAGAACTTCAGACCATAGATTATCTTTCATTCACCTCATTTTTGCTGCAATCTAGTCCTTCCATGGATAAACAGAAGACTAAGTCAGCAAAATCCAAACGAGTGACTGAGAGTATAGGGGACCCCGCAGCTTAGCTTATTTGTAAACAGCCTGGACATTCAAGTTCAAATACTTAGGTTCATGTCTTCTCTCCACCAAGGGACAAAAACCCTCATGCATCAGTCTCCTCATCTTTAAAATGGGCACTATCTCAAAAGGTTGTTGTAAGAATGACACGAAACCATGCAAAGCTGCAGGCACATCGGAAAACTCAAAACAAGGCCTGGCAATTATTATTATTTACTGATTCTGTAGGGACAGGGGAAGCAATGAAGAGGCCTAGGTAAGGTGAATTCTTGAGGGAACAGAAAATAGCCAGCCTTTCAAAACAACTGGTAAAACCTCCAGGGAGACAGGTATCAAGCAGTAACAACCAATAAGGCTGTTTGTGAAGCCGCTTTCAAAGAGGGAGCTCTGGTGGAAGCCCGAGTGAATAGAATGGGTTCCCAACCCTTGCTTTCTTTTTGCCACAAAGATGTCAAGGTGAATGAAGAAGATGCTTCAAGCTGCTGCATGCCATGAGGTGTCAATGACTCACCCTGTCTGGCTTTTGACAAAAGACAGCCCGAGCGCAAGGAAAAGAGAGGGGAAAAAAAGACAAATTGGATGCTCGACAAGCTGGCTTTCAAAGGAGACAGGTATTAAAGTTTAGAAGCGGGATGCTGGACTCCACGTTACAGAAAATGAATGATTTCAAACGCAGAACATATTAGTCACACGCTTTGGCACCGGCGACTGGTTAAGAGCAAGGAAGCAAAAGAAGAGCCCACAGAGTCCCTCTTGTAGAATCAGGCTGCGTTCTCCATTCCATGAGGACAGGGAACAAGAACCTGTCCCACATAACGAGGAGCCAGTGCAGAGAGTGGGCCCAGGCTTTCTCTGAGGCTCTGAAACACCCCTTTGTGAACCAGGCTATTTTCCGTGACCCCCAGCAAGTACCAGGGGAATACTATGCTCATGCTTCAGGACAAACCAGCCCATGGGGCGGATGGCACCCCTCAAAAGCTGCACTCCGGTGAGGACGGCTGGTGAACCCAACACCCTCCCTCCTGCCCCGCCCTGCTCTTCCAAGCCGGCACACATGTGCTGGGAATCTCCTGAAAACAAGTTCCCCAAGAAGACATATGGTGCTTACTTGCTAGGAAAGAGTGCTAACAAGACAAACTGAGAAGGAACAAGGGAGAAAGCTGACTGAGTTTTTCAGTCCCACGAGGAGGTAAGATCTGGGCAGGAGGACTTGATGGCGCTGCCGGGAGAAGGCCTGGCTCAGATGGAGGAGCTCTGAGTACTGTCCTTTGGGCTCCTCCCTGCAGGCAGACCAGCAAACAGTACACCCTCAGGTCGGGAGCTGGAGAGGTCACTGGCCCCGGGCAAGCGGTGGCTCTCTGAAGTTTCATATCCTTAGGGGTAAGGAAGGGCCTCTGTGGAAAACCTCTTAAAGCATGACTCTATGAAAAAACACTCTCTACAGCTCTAAATCATCCAGGAATCCAGTCCCTTTCTGATCCCAACTGCAAACAGGAAAAATAAAACCTCACATTATGAGGGGGTGTGTGTCGAGGGGGCCACGGGTGTCTGGAGATTCATGGTAGACGGTGGAGTGTCACGGCAAGAGTGTCCCAGTGGCCCATTGAAGCCCGTCTTAAGGACCGGCTATGGTTAGCAGGCGGAGGCAGGCTGAGTATGCATCAGTTGGTTTTCAAAATATGTTATTTACAATACGCAGCAGATGTTCTTTGAATTCTAATGTGAAAATACAGGCTTTTTATTTTTTACTGACAGACTAAAAAGTACACTTAATATAATAATCTTGCAAAGTCCAAAGATTACCTCACAGTTTGGAAACTACTATGTTGAGTCATTAGTCCCATTACTCAGTATTTTCAAAACTCACCAGATAAATACGGTATGCTGAGACTTCCTGGTAACGACCTTCTATTTTTCGCAAGGAAGAACACAGCAAGGCTTCCCAGAAGCCTCAATTAAATCTGGAAAATGTTTCTAAAATATTCTGAAGCACAACACATGCACACATGCTGAAGTGTTTCTGGAGATCTTTGCTGGCAGATGAGTTTCTCCTGTCATTCGTTCTTAAAAAAAAAAAAAAATACTGGGTGCCTCCCAAGGGCTAGGAAGTACATGAGGCTGAGGGAACACAGAGACAGGAGCAAGAAACAGTTCCTGCCCTCAAGGACATTCCTGTCTACACGGAGGAAGAGCCAAGTAAATGCACACATACAAAGCTCCGGGGATAATAAGCTCTATGCCCTGCTTGGCCCAGGATACCAGGAGGGAGGAGGGTGCTTGAGCCCTTATGAAGGTGATCAGGCAATTAATCAGATCATGGGTGAGTAAGCACTTGCTGGAGGAAGCTTATTACAGAAGGCAGGAAGCGCTGGGTGGAGCCCCACATGGCTGGGAAGAACGGGGACCCAGTGAGGAGCACTCAGGGACAGCCAAGGGAGGGAGGGGGCAGAGGTGGCTGGAGAAAATCTGAGTGGCAGTGAAATAAATATGGAAGACTTCCCTAGTGATCCAGTGGTTAATAATCTGCCTTGCAATGCAGGGTACATGGGTTTCATCCCTGGGCAGGGAACTTAAGATCCCACATGCAGTGTAACTACTGAGCTCAAGTACTCTGGAGCCTGGAGCCTGTGTGCCACAATTAGAGAGTCCACTGCACAACTAAGACCTGACAGAGCCAAATAAATATTTTAAATAAATATTATTTAAAATAAATAAGTATTCATGGCAAATAGATGGGGAAAAAGTGGAAACAGTAACAAACTTTTATTTTCTTGGGCTCTAAGTTCACTGCGGATGGTGACTGTAGCCACAAAATTAAAAGAGCCATAGCTTTTCCTGCTCCCTGGAAGAAAAGCTATGATAGACCTAGACAGCATATTAAAAAGCAGAGACATCACTTTACGACTAAGGTCCATAAAGTCAAAGCTACGGTTTTTCCACTAGTCATCTATGGATGTGAGAATTGGACCATAAGGAAGGTTGAGTGCCAAAGAACTGATGCCTTCAAATTGTGGTGTTGGAGAAGACTCTTGAGAGTCCCTTGGACTATAAGGAGATCAAATCAGTACTAAAGAAAATCAACCCTGAATATTCATTGGAAGGACTGATGCTGAAGCTGAAGTTCCAATACTTGGGCCACTTGATGTGAAGAGCTGATTCATTGGAAAAGACCCTGATGCTGGGAAAGAATGAAGGCAGGAGGTGAAAGGAAAGACAGAAGATGAGATGGTTGGATGGCATCACCGATTCAATGGACATGAGTTTGAGCAAACTCCAGGAGATGGTGATGGACAGGGAAGCCTGGCGTGCTGCAGTCCATGGGGTCGCAAAGAGTGGGACACGACTCAGTGACTGAACAACAAGGAAATGGAATTCAGGCTCTGGAATCAAACGAGCTCCCTCTAGCTTCCCACTGTGGGCAATTTGCTGCTATTTCTCCCCTCAGAAAAAAAAAAAATATATAGGAAGGAGGCAAGTTTGCCCTGAAGTGAGAGCACATGACAATGTCTGGCACACAGTAGGTGTTCAACTGCTTCCCCACTTAGTGTTTTCAGAGCTCTGCAATGCAAACGTTCCCTGGCAACTTATTCTTCCGGGTCTCACCTGGAAGAATAAATTATAGCTAGGGTTGACTCCTCTTCTAGAAATTGTTCAACTGATACCCTGTGATGGTGATTCTGAAAATTTTTCAAAAATACTCTCTCACTGTGAGGGTCTGAATGCTACAAAAGGCTGTGTTTGTATAAAATATTTAAATGTGGGGATGTTTTGGTATGAGTTCCCTTGGCACTTCATTTGTATATAAACCGAGGATTTCATTCATTCACAATTACAACCAATATACTTGGAGCATCTAAGGCACTGGAAGGTGCTGGACTGGTTTCTAGGCACCAGAACTGCCCTCAGTGTCCTCACCAAATGGTGTGGGAAAGAGACCAGCAAACACACACACACAGCATGTTTGCTGATGTCATGACAGGGGACTCTTTCTTAGTCAGTGGTTCTCAGCCTTCACTGCAAATCCAAATAACTGAGGAGCTTCTGAAGATGGTAGTGATGTTCAGACCTCAACTCCAGAAATTATGGTTCAACTTGACTAGACAGTGGCCCATGCATGTGGAATTTAAGGCTCCTAGGGTTGATCTCAGCGTGCAGACAGGTTGTGAACCATTGTCTAGAGTATACAGATTCTTTCTTAGTTGTCGTGAGCCCAGATATAATGGTTCTCAAACTCTGGAGGGTATGAAGAATCACCCCAAGGTCCAGGTTCCTTGAAGTAGGACAAGGGGCCTGGCTTTTGTACGTTGGTAAGTGTCCCAGGGAATTCTGAATCACAGGACAGTTGGGAGAAACACTGCTTCATCATATAATACAACCTGGCTATATCGTATAAAATGGGAATAAATCAGGGTATCTGACTTTTTTTAGAGACAGGTCTCAGAGGAGAGGAATTCCCTAAAATAATTCCATCTTGTCTTTGCCGGTGCCTTCTTAGCATGGTAGTAGTGCTACCTATGTGCCTGAGTTTGACAGAATGTCTGCATCTTGAAACTTCTCCAAGTTGCCTTCCTTTAAGGCAGATTTCCAAAGAATAGCAAGGAGAGATAAGAAAGCCGTCCTCAGTGATCAGTGCAAAGGAATAGAGGAAAACAATAGAATGGGAAAGATCTAGAGATCTCTTCAAGAAAATTAGAGATACCAAGGGAGCATTTCATACAAAGATGGACATAATAAAGGACAGAAATGGTATGGACCTAACAGAAGCAGAAGATATTAAGAAGAGGTGGCAAGAATACACAGAAGAACTATACAAAAAAGATCTTCATGACCCAGATAATCACTATGGTGTGATCACCAACCTAGAGCCAGACATTCTGGAATGTGAAGTTAAGTGGGCCTTAGGAAGCATCACTATGAACAAAGCTAGTGGAGGTGATGGAATTTCAGTTGAGCTATTTCAAATCCTGAAAGATGATGCTGTGAAAGTGCTGCACTCAATATGCCAGCAAATTTGGAAAACTCAGCAGTGGCCACAGGACTGGAAAAGGTCAGTTTTCATTTCAATCCCAAAGAAGGGCAACGCCAAAGAATGCTCAAACTACTGCACAATTTCACTCATCTCACACGATAGTGAAATTAATGCTCAATTAATTCTCCAAGCCAGGCTTCAGCAACATGTGAACTGTGAAATTCCAGATGTTCAAGCTGGTTTTAGAAAAGGCAGAGGAACCAGAGATCAAATTGCCAATATCCATTGGATCATAAAAAAAGCAAGAGAGTTCCAGAAAAATATCTACTTCTGCTTTATTGACTATGCCAAAGCTTTTGACTGTGTGAACCACAACAAACTCTGGAAAATTCTTAAAGAGTTGGGAATACCAGACTATCTGACCTGCCTCTTCAGAAATCTGTATGCAGGTCAGGAAGCAACAGTTAGAACTGGACATGGAACGACAAACTGGTTCCAAATAGGGAAAGGAGTATGTCAAGGCTGTATAATCACCCTGCTTATTTAACTTATATGCAGAGTACATCACGTGAAATGCTGGGCTGGATGAAGCACAAGCTGGAATCAAGATTGCCGGGAGAAATATCAATAACCTCAGATACGCAGATGACACCATCCTTATGACAGAAAGCAAAGAACTAAAGAGCCTCTTGATGAAAGTGAAAGAGGAGAGTGAAAAGATTGGCTTAAAACTCAATATTCAGAAAACTAAGATTATGGTATCTGGTCCCATATCTTCATGGCAAATAGATGGGGAAACAGTGGAAACAGCGAGAGACTTTTTTAGGGGGGGCTCCAGAATCACTGCAGATGATGATTGCAGCCATGGAATTAAAAGACGCTTGCTCTTTGGAAGAAAAGTTATGATCAACCTAGACAGCATATTAAAAAACAGAGATATTAATTTACCAACAAAGGTCCATCTAGTCAAAGCTATGGTTTTTCCAGTAGTCATGTATGGATGTGAGAGATGGACTATAAAGAAAGCTGAGCACAGAAGAATTGATGCTTTTGAACTGTGGTGTTGGAGAAGACTCTTGAGAGTCCTTTGTACTGCAAGGAGATCCAACCAGTCCATCCTAAAGGAAATCAGTCCTGAATGTTCATTGGAAGGACTGATGCTGAAGCTGAAACTCCAATACTTTGGCCACCTGATGTGAAAAACTGACTCATTTGAAAAGACACTGATGCTGGGAAAGATCGAAGGTGAGAGGAGAAGGGGACGACAAAGGATGAGATGGTTGGATGACATCACTGACTCAATGGACATGGGTTTGAGTAAACTCTGGGCGTTGGTGATAGACAGGGAGGCCTGGCATGCTGCAGTCCATGAGGGTCACAGAGAATCGGACACGACTGAGCGACTGAACAGAACTCTTCTCACTACAGTAATCATATGCATCAAGTCCTTGCAAAAGTGCTAAGTGTTTTCCTGTGGATTCTCAGATTTTATTATCAAAGTCACCCTAGGTCACCTAGAGCAGGGGTCATTAGTTTTCTTTTAAAGATTAGGGAACAGGTCCAGGCACTTGTCCACAGACCTGTCATTGATTGCGAGTGGACTCAGTGCTGGAACCAAGGTTTGCTGACTTCTAACTTTGACATTTTGTCAGTATCTCAGTGTTTCTCAAAATGTAGTAGCAGCATCAGCACTCCCCGGAAACTTGTCAAAAGGCAAATTCTTGGGCTCAACCCCCAATCTTCTGAATCAGAAACTCCTGAGGTGGGGCCTAACATGTGTCTCAACAAGCCTTGCAGGGACTCTGATGCACCATTGCATTTCGCTATGCTGTCTCTTCAGAACATCTTTTGCATCCAACTATGAACCTACTGGTATTTCCATAAACGCATAACACAGTTAAAGATTCTATCCTTTAGTGCAGGTGTCCCAACCTCTGGGATCTAATGCCTGATGGTCTGAGGTGGAGCTGACGTAATAATAATAAAAATAGAATGCACAATAAATGTAATGTACTTGAATTATCTGTGACTCCATACTGGTCCATGGAAAAACTGTCTTCCATGAAACTGACTCCTGGTGCCAAAAAGGTCAGGGACTGCTGCTTTATAGTGCATTCGTGAGTTATATGAACACTGAAAGGTAGGGGAAATTTGTGAGCTGGTGTGGACTCTTGAATGAATCCATAAGCAATGAAAAAGTACATGCCTTCCTTTACCCCTTTTTCTCCTGAGAAAGATTAGATGGTGATAGCTGAGATGTAGCATCATCTAAAATATGCATGTCTGTGTCTGCATTCTTCCAGATAGGTTTCAGAAAAATTCTCTTAATTTGCAGGCAGTGAAGACTTGATGAATAATTCTAGTCTTTTCAACATTGCACCCATAATTTTTTGCACTGAAAAAGTTACTGTGAAATAGAAAATGAAGTCTTTCACTGGTACCAGCCAAACCTACAAAGTGGCTCCTTTATGATGAATTCATCAAAAATTTAATGTTATGAGAGGAGAGGAGGGTATTTACAGTATCTGAGCTTCGTGAAGTAGAACAGGGAGCCAAAGTATGATTTCTTCTTGGCTCCCAAGGCACATGGCACACAAAATGTTTCTATAAAGAAAGAAAAAAAAGGCAGATTTGGTTCTGAGTTCAGTGAAATATCATGATTTCCATTTGGCTGTTTTGCCACAGTTGCCTTTTTAGGCAAGTCCTCATTTCAAGGAAAAGTTTGGAGCTCATTAGAGTCACCGACCTCCTTCCAACAGACTATGCCATTCTGAGAGAATGCTGGGCTTGCCTGCCATGTCTGTAACACCAGACAGGTGCGTGGAGCTGCCAGACTGGGCCAGCTACATGTGATGCTGGCATCTGTGAGATTTTCTGCAAACTTCATTTCTTCCTGGGATGGCAGCTATAGGCACTAAACAATTGGGTGAGAATGTGTTTTTTATGTTCCCACCTGCAGACGATCCACTGACAGTGATATAGAGTGGCTGGGGTAAGCTGGGGTCCCCATTGTATGAAAGATTTAGGATCTGAACGGTGGATCATCCCATACCCTAGCTACATTTGCTTAAAGCTAAGTTCTAAAGAAAGTCAGGTATCAAAACTTAGATCCTAGAGAATAGGAGCACAGTGTCAACCTAAAAAGGAATCACAGAATTGCCTAAGAAGAAGGGACCTTGGCTAAACTGATCCTTTCAGTCGCTCGTTGCAATGAAACGCCCTACACCTGGTTGGCCAGCTTGCTGTCCCTGATCTCCTCTTAAACAACAGAGACAGTCAACACCATCTTGGAATGGATCTGTTAAATGATTTTTCTCTATAGTTTAGCATAAATTGCCTGTACCTTTTCAGTCCTCTGAGGAAATAAAGAATAAAAAATAAGATTTAATCTTCTTTTACATGATAGCTCTTCAAATATTTACAGACAGTCTACATGTCCCTGTGTTTAGGCACTGCCACTATCTAATCTCCTAACATTGGTTAAGTCATTAAAACCCCCCAGACCACAAGTTCTTCATTTATGAACTACCAGGTATTACAATAACTTCTAACCCTACATAGATATAGAGAGGGTCATGTAAGATGTGAAAGTCCTATCAAATGGTATAAAATATTATGCAAATGCAAGATACTGCAATGAAGATGATGTCAGGTTTGCTACAATTCTCTCAAGCTTCCTTCATCTAAGTCTTGTACTTGGATTGATTGAAAATAATAGTTCAGAAACTACTGAGAACTCTCTTGACACTGACATAAAGCCTGTCATCCATGAGTTTAGTTTATATCTCCTATATCTTATAGAAGTTAAAAAATTCATTCACTCAAGAAATATTTATTCATAATATACTACACTTACGGTACTCTATCAGCTGTTATGCGAGTTACAACAATGAAAATGCAAGGCTTCTATCTTGGACAACTGGATAAGACAAGCTCATAAATAAGTGAAACACAAGACAAAGTGCTAAAAGTCCTTTCTCACCCCTTACATGCACACACACACACACACACACACACACACACACACACACACACACACACACACACACACACACACACACACACACACACACACACACACACACACACACAAGGAATTCTGGAAATCCAAAGGGGAGAGAAATTCTATTACAAGAAGATTTCATGGAAGAGAATGGATTTGAAGGATGACAAGATTTCAACAGAAATGGCAGATATAAAGAACATCATTTTAGATAAAAGATACAGAATAAGCAAGGGCTTAGAAATGAGAACTTGTGAAGGTAAAAGAAAGAATAATCAGTATTTTGCTTAGACTAGAACATAGAGAACAGGAAGAAGAGTACAAAATACACTTGAAATGGAAGACAAGGTTCAGGTTGTAGAAGGCCTCACAAGTTAGGTTAAGAGTATATTAATAGAACATATTCAGTAGGATTAAAGGAATTTGAAAGATTATTGCCTAAGGAAATGATATAATCAAGTATGTCAGAAGGTGGATTAGTATCTGGCAGCGATATGTATGATGGAGTGAGGCAGAGATAGAATGGCCTAGTGATAGTTTTGATAAGAGACAATGAAGACGTGGATCTGGACAACTGCATTGACCAATAGGATAAGAGATGAAGAAATAAAGCGTAGACTGAACAAATGGGCTATTATATACATGATGGCTGTCATCTACGGTGATCAAGGAGTGTAAAGAAAGAAGTCAAGCTTTCAACCCTGGGTCACACTATGGCTAGAATTAGGGAAGACAGAAAGCCTGCCAGGGTATGAGTTCTGTTTTGAGCAATGAGTGTAAAGAAGCTGGCAGGACATCCAAGTGGTAAAGACAGTTTTGGAAGTTATCCACACAGTTAGGAGCCAGATGGTGTTATGAGACTGGGAAGGGAAAAAGTAAGGAGACAGATATAAGAGGGGGCATCCATATTTAGGAAGGCATTGAGCACTGGAGCCAAAGGTAGGAAGAAGCCAAAGAAAAAAGAATGTTTCAAGATGGAGAGATAGGCAGTGTGGTTCTATGCACCTAAAGGTCATGATGATAGGAAACCGGAAAGGTTACTGGGCTTGGCAAATAAGATGACACCGTGAACCATGAAGAGAGGAATTTCAGTCAAGGAATGAAGGCAGAATTGTCAGTGCAAACAGTAAGGTGGGAGTGGGTGGAAAAGAAGCACCAACAGTGAGAGCAAACAGAATGGGAGCTTAAGGGGGCAGCAGGATCGAAGGAATTTTTTTTTAAGTGTGAACTATTCAGTATTTTTATAGGTTGAATAAAGAAAATGAAGATACTCAGAAGCTAAGTTCTGGAGGAACTGGAATAGAGGGCACAACGGAGGCCTTCACCTTAGAGGAAAGGGTGGACACTTCATTATTTAGATGAACGAGAAGAGGAAACAGGAGAAAATCCTGGGTAAACCTGAGCAGAGGGATAGGAATACTGACATCATTCATCCTGCAGATAAGTTGAAGGTGACTCGATATTTGAATCTATCAAGAATTTGAGGGTTGGTGAAATGACCAAAGAGAGGCAGAGAAGATAAACAAGAGAATATGAGTTAATACCATAGGCGCTAATACTACGTGCATGCATGCTAAGTTGCTTCCGTCTTATCCAGCTCTTTGCAACCCCATGGACTGTAGCCCACCAGGCTTCTCTGTCCATGGGATTCTCCAGGCAAGAATACTGGAATGGGTTGCCATTTCCTCCTCCAGGGGGTTTTACTGACCCAGGGATTGAACCCGAGTTTCCTGCGGCTCCTGCCTTGTAGGCGGATTCTTTACTGCTTGGGCCACCAAGGAAGCCCTCAAAAAGCAACTCATCCCCTTACAACTGTGGCAGGACACGAGCCTGCAATATTCTGATTTGAAGTCAGATGCCTTATCCATTAGGCTAATACTACACAAGGAAGTAAAAGTTAGACTTGAGTGGGGTATTTCTAACCATAAAACAGGTCAGACCCAGAAGCCATCACTGGAGAATTAGAAAAATTTTCTTTGGAGACCCCTAAAAAAATAACTGGACTCGTGTCCGGTCAGCTTTTAATATCTGAAAGGTTAAATATCCAGAGTAGGCAAATCCACAGAGATAGAAACCAGATTAGTGGTTGCCAGGGGCTGGAGGTCAGAACAAGTGGGTATGGGGTTTCTTTCTGGTATGATGAAACTATTCTGGAATTAAGAGAGTGGTGATGGCTGCACAATATACTGAAAGGTAGTAAATATACTAAAAATCACTGACTTTAGGGGGCAAACTTTATGTAAATCATATCTCAATAAGGCTCTTTTATTTAAAAAGAAAATCAAGTCAGGTTGTACACTACATCCTTGTGACAGCACTGGGAGTATAATCAATAATATTGTAATAACTCTGTGTGGTGACAGATGGTAACTAGACTCATAGTGGTCATCATTTTATAATGTATAAAAATATTAAATCACTAAGCTGTATACCTAAAACTAATATAATATTTTAAGTTAACTACAGTTCAACAAAAGAATTGAATTAATGTTGAATACCTGAAACTAATATGATAAGTCAATTACACATCAATAAAAAGCAATTCATTAAAAATTTAAAAAATAAAGTCGTTTAGATTAAAAGAGTATTTCAGAGGTGAAACTGATGATGGATTTGCCCAAGGCAGCAGTAAGACTGGGGGAGATGCTGAGATTTGCAGTGTTGTGTCCTTCCCAAACCAAAGCCCACAGGTTGGTAGGATACAGACCTCATAGGGAACATTTCAAAGGTATGAATTCCAAGGCTTCGCTACAGACCTCGTAACCCAGAACATCTGGGGACAGAGCACCTAAGCCTGTTTTAAGGAAACTTTCTGTGTTGGCA
This sequence comes from Giraffa tippelskirchi, assembly GCF_054371585.1. NCBI lineage: Eukaryota > Metazoa > Chordata > Mammalia > Artiodactyla > Giraffidae > Giraffa > Giraffa tippelskirchi. Next base: position 11,909,294 of record NC_137287.1, on the reverse strand, counting down.
CATAGCTGTGTCGTGACTGACCACACTGTTGCGCAGAAGCAAAAGCAAACAGTGAAACTGGCAAAGTGATGGCTGGGCCATGTCTAGGGTGCGGTGAGGTCCATGTCTCTCACAATCGCTTTTCTCTACCAGGCTATAGGAAATCCAATGTTTCTTAATATTGGCTGCGACTGCTCACATTCCCAACAGTCTTCCCCCTGTTCCTTAAAATTTAGAAGGTTCTTGATCTCACGAGTTTTCCGGTCTTGAGGGAAATAAACTCCGTTATAGCAAGAGAGGATGCAGATGCTACAGTGCTGATACTGTTTTAGCTGTTTGGCAGAATGAAAATGAAATAATACAATATTGCCACCCAGTTTGCATTCGGCAAGTCGTACTGAAACATACTGGAGTTATGACTGCCTGGAAATCAAGAAGGTAAAGGAAAAGCCAACAACTCCACAATGACCCAACAATGGCTTTTCTCTTTAAAAATGAGCATCTTCCTTTCTTTACGCTTTGCACCCACCAGGAACCCAAAACTCAGCTAAGCACCAATCCTCAAGAAGAATGCCATTTGGGGGAGACATAGAAAGTAACTGATGGCTAAGTGCAGGGATGGGAAACTGGTGACCAGTGGGAGTGTGGGAATGTAGGCTATGCTTCACGAGCAACACGCACTGGGAGTCCAGAAGAAGACAGAGCTGATGACGACCTGTGTAAAGTGCTCTCTCACCCACCGGGTTTTTGGAATTCTGACAACAGTGTGGCAGGTGACCAAGGCTGTGTCCACCTTTACCTGCTGTATCCCCCAGGAGCTGGCAGTCACTCGTCTACCTTCCCCATGGGGAAGCAGCCAGGCTCTGAGAGCTGAGTCCCATCACACTCTGCCCAGGGACTTCATTAATATCTCATTCTCCCGCTGGCGTCCAGCAGGGGAAATGAATAGCAGCTTCTGTTCACGAGAAAGCTCAGAGTCCCCCACTCAGAGGCTTATCTGTCCTCTACCCAACACCACAGTAAACTCTAGCTCCCTTTCAAGCTCATATTAGTAGGCTAAGGAGGGGAGCTCTGACGTTTTCCACTGACATCGCCAGGAGCAGCTTTTGCCAGTAGTACTGAGCAGCAAGGCAGAAAGGAGAGACCTGGAAACCGAAGGCTCTTTTCCCTGCACAGACCATCTCTTGGCATGCTTGGAGCCGTGCACAGCTGCCTGGAGCTGAGCTGGAATGGCAGTCAGCTTCGTGCAGCATGACAGGAGTGGTATTTTGCTGTAGGCCCAGTTTCTGCGAAGATGGCAGGAGGAGTGGCCTGTCACCCAGAATTACTTCTCAGATCCCAATTATATGTTTCAAAAATATCACCTATTAAGACCCAAACACTTTGTTTGCTGGTTGCAGCCCTCTTGAACAGGTTACCATGGATTTATGCTGGCATAATGGGCCCGTGTGATGTATGTTCCCTGTCAGTGCTGAAACAACAGTCAGTGCATCTGAGCAGGCCCACCTGCCAAGCAATATGTTCTCAATCCCTCAGGCAGAGCGGTGCACCGCTCGGCTAAGAAAACGTCCCCCCACTGAGCAAATGGCAGAGGCTCGGAACGCGGGCGGCCGCCAGCGCGTGCGCACGGAAGACCTCAGACACATGGCAGGAGGGGCAGCGGGGAGGGACACTGAGGGTGTTCCCGTCAAGCTTCCCTTCACAGTGACAGGCACACTGTCTCCTGTTTTTCCTTTCTTTTTCTTTTAATCTCCTAATGAACTAGCAGAGGCCGCTAATCGCATACATCATTAATGCAAGTGATTGGAAGGTGGCTGAGGGATGTTGGGTAGGCTGGTGCCTAAAGCCAGAAACGGGAAAGAGACAGGAGAATGGGCAGAAGTGGCTGGTCTCATGGTGGTGAGGTATTTAGAGTACAAAGGGACGGTCGGATGGAGATCCCACCTCGAGAGGAAAGGAGGAGGCAAACAGCAAGTCCTCTGGAGGCTGGCAGCGTGTTTCACTGCGTTGGCTGATCTGAGAGCTCCCCACCACCCTGCTGTTGCTTGTCTCACGGAGGGGCCCCTCGACAGAGAGGCAGGCTTCACCCTTTCCACGAGAGAAAAAAAAAAAACAAAAAAACAGACTTTTGTCAAGCCCAGGCACTGGGGTTTTTGGCTGGGAACACTTTGGCTAATTAGCGATAGCATGAGGTCTGTGCTGTGAAGAATGCCTCAGAGACGCAGAACAGATTCTGCTTTTAGCTCCTCGTAAAGGAGAGACTACGATGAACGCGCTGCTTTCTAAGCGAATAAGCTCTCTGCAGATTATGTAACAAGGAACAATGAATGGCTTTCTTGCAGGCGATGGGAGGCACAACGCTGTTCAAAGCAGTTTAAAAAAAAAAAAAGGCGACAATTTTACTTGGGATTTTAGGTCAATCTTCTCTAACCTCTTTACAAGATCTTCAAACATTTTTTCAGATCCTGAACCACATGGAGTGGCATGTCACAGACAGTTCTTGTCAAGGGCCACGACGGACTGCTCACTTGCGTTTTACACGGGCTGTGTTAAGCACACAGGCCAGAACACATGATAACAACCTCTTCCCTGCACCTCCTAATAAATAAATAAAGGCAAGCTTAAAAATAAAAAACATCACCAACAAAAAACAAGCAGTGGTTGTTAGATTATGGAAAAGCCAAACAATAAAATACCTTGTGGCCACTTTGCTATTCTACCAAGTAACATTAAAAGAGCACTAGAATATATCAACAGAAAAAAAAAAAAAAAAAGATGACAGAAAATTTGATTTCATTTGTGGGAACGTGTATGGACTTCATCAATGTTTGTATATCCACACAGAGGGATGGAGAGATGTTCAAGGGAAAGCATATCTGGGTGAAAAGATTTCAGGTGTTTCTATACCTGAAAGTACCTGAAAATTTCTGTACCTGAAATTGTTCCTTGTTACATAATCTGCAGAGAGTTTATTTGCTTAGAAAGCAGCACATTCATTGTAGTCTCTCTTTTATGAGGAGCTAAAAGCAGGTTTCTGTACCTGAGAATTTTTTCCCAAGAAGGATGTGTCATTTTATAAAAATCCATCAAATCATTTTAATAAAAAAGTAGGAATAACCACAATGCAACACAGTGAAAAATAAGTGCATTCAAAGGAGGGAAGAATCATGCTGATCAGACTGAGGAAGGTCTCCGAGATCAGGCAGTAAGTGAAACGTAGGCAGAGGCTGAGGATGGGAGTGGACAGGTGATGGCTCCAGGAAGGTTTCAAACGCAGTGAGCGACTGCAGAGTGACAGAGGACAGGGGACCGGCTAAGAGAGCAGCCAAGAACCCACTGTGGCTGCAAGAAAAGCAGGGACCTGTAGCGGGGATGGAAGAAGATTTGAGAAGGAGGTTGGAGCTATGCTTTCAACTGCCTTTGTTGACAAAGACTGTTGCCATTTAATTTGAAACATGAGCAAGATCCAAGGGTAATTTGTGTGTGTGTGTGTGTCTGTCTGTGTGAAGGTATGGGTGTGAAGGGGTTGACAGAGGAAATAAGTTTTAGGGAAATTGGTAATATTTAGGAAAGATCAGAGCTGGGGACAAGAGGAGATAGAGAGATGAGTTAGAAAAGTACTGAAACATTCCAAAGAGGAAGGAAAGTAACAAGGAGATGCTGAACAGATATAAGAAAATATCAATTTGGTAGAGCTTAGGGAATTGAAATTGGTTGACTGAGAGGTTCAAGAAGAAGGGCTTCCCTGGTGGTCAGTGGTTAAGATTCCACCTGATGAATGCAGGAAACATGGGTTTGATCCCTGCTCTGGGAAGATCCCACATGCCAGGGAGCAACTAAACTCACGCGCTGCAACTACTGAAGCCTGCACGCTCTAGAGTCCGTACTCCCCGACAAGAGAAGCCGCTGCGATGAGGAGCCAGAGCACCGCAACAAAGACCCCACTCACCACAACTAGAGAAAGCCCACGCACAGCAACGGAGACCCAGCGCGGCCAGAAGTTTAAGACAAATAAATACATCTTTAAAAAAAAAAGAGTCAGACATTCTTCAGGCACAGGCAAGGCAGGAGGAGGAGGTGATCTGGAGAGAAGCTGAGATTATTGTCTCATTCAGCTTGCTGCTATGATGTGCCGGAGGCTTTCGGACAGTGAGCCTGGATTGGTAAGCACTTACGTCCCAGAAATTACTACCTGGACTCCATGTGCACAGACATTCGTAGAAACTAAGTTCTGTGAGAAGATACTTAGTCCGTTTGGTTCAGTGCTGTATTTTCCTCCCATAAAGCAGCGCTGAGCATATGGTAGGAACTCAAAAGTACTGACTGATTGAATAGAGAAATATTAACATTGAAATTAATGAATCAGTGAGAGAAAGCCAGCGAGAGCTGAAAACAGAGCCTTGGGAATGGATAGCAGGTGGGAGGAAGAGGAAGTCAGGATGACAAAAAAGGAGAGAGAGGCACTTCAAGCTTGCAGTCCTGCCATCTGGTGAAGTTCTGTTTCTAAATTCCTGTGGATAATTTTCTACAGTTTTCTGAATCTCAGTTTTTAAAATCATATATAATGTTTAAATTAGGAGGGATGATGATCTTGAAGGCTCCACCCAGGTCTAGAATTCTATGACTTAATCATTATTGGCTTATTTAACTTCTATTACTGAAATGTTCTTATATTTGTGTTAACCCCAATGATTTGCTAAGCTTCCTGAAGGGATGGAAATGTCTCTCCCCTAAATTGCTTAATATTGTAACTTTCTCATAAATCGTTGCTCAATAGATAAGCTTGATTTGACTTTGTCCTTTTGTGTACTGAAGTATAATTTGCACACAGTGAAATGTAACGACCTTAAGTATACTGTTTGTTGTGTTTTCACAAATGTATGCACTTTTACCTGCCTTCTTATCAAGGTTTAGGACATTTATATGTTGATTGGATTTTGATTTCTTAATGTTTACATTATTGGGAGCCCAGTTGAGCCATCCTTATTCCCCTTCTCTATCTTATCAATATCTCATTGGTACAACAGTTATGTAATCATTTTCAGATATATAAATCTGATTTTTAAAATATTATTTCTTCCACCTATTTTAGTATCCCCTTCCATGTTATAGTCAATAAATTCAATTAAGAGCTCCGAACCAGATCAAACATTTCTTATGTAGTATCATTACCAAGTTTTTTATTTAAAAGAGAAATCCTAAGCCTGAGTATTTCTCCAGAAGAAGTATTTAACCTACAGTCTTCTATACGAAGTGAATATTTGGACATTCTAGGAGAAAAATACTTAATTCATTTTGAGTCAAAGATAAATGTGTTTGATAGCATATGTTTTTTAAACATGCTGTTATTTTTACAGGCTAGTTTGGAATATTTCTTTGGTTGGGTCATGAGACTGTGGCTTTTGAATCATCTGAACCCAAACACCACTTGGCTGACTTTGGCTTCTTCCAGGAGGTAAGGGGAGCTCTGCTTCCTCCTGTTTTTCATCAGATACAATCTGATATTTACCCATTTCTGACACCTGGCTCGGGTGAAGCCCAAGGGTGCCAGTTCAAGCTGGGCCACATCCCAGACCTTGATGGGTCCTCTGGATCTGACAAGCTCAAGCTCAAATTCTGTGGGGTCACTTTGGCTCTGTTTCCCCCACCTTTTATAAGAGGCAGGCTTCCCAGTCATAAACCCAAGCCGTGGACAAGAGCCCTCCCCTGAGATCACAGCCACGGACGTGGGCCTGGCTCTGCCAGCAGAAATGGGGGGGACTGCTTTTGCGGTTAGTGTTAGACGTCAATGCTGGAGGCTGGGTTCCAGGCAAAGCCTCCAACATTCAAATTCTCCTAAAACAGAATAAGAAGCAACTCATGCAACTAAAATTACCAAGTCTGTCCTCCTGATACTTAAACAAGCAATTCCACCTGCACTGAATTTTAAGTACTTTTGGCCTCTATATGAGAAAATATTCTACACTGTATATTAACTTTGGTTGATCCTGGAGCCACGTTAATCAGAAAAGAGGAGGGAATGTCATTTGTGCCAAATCCCAAGTCCTTGCTCAAGCCACTGAAACACTGTAAGTTTTCTAGCTCTGGATGCTGAGGAATTCCAAGAAGACTGTGCACAAAAGAAGTCAATAAATGAAACAATCAACATAAATTTACTGAACTACTTCAGACACTTTGCTCATTGCCAATCCTATTTTGTACATGGTCTGTTGAGACCCTGGACAACCTGAATGTAAAAAGATGACTCTTATCTTCTCAACCGTGATTTGGATCTGTTCGAAATATCTTTTACTTGTAAGCCACTCCAGCACAGCAGTTATTTGCTCCTCGTACAACAAATAAACCAGGCAAAACCTCTTAGTACCTGCCTTATGTACCAAATAAGACAAAAGCTAAAATGGAGTTCTCAGGACATTTGAAGTAAAAGCAATGATGCACCAAAACTGAAGAGTAATAATATGAGTGTCCTAGTGTAGGAATCCTCTTCACCTCATTGTTGTTCAATCGCTCAGTCATGTCTGACTCTTTGTGACCCTGTGGACTGCAGCACACCAGGCTTCCCTGTCCTTCACCATCTCCCGGAGCTTGCTCAAACTCTGTCCACTGAGTTGATGATGCCATCCAACCATCTCATCCTCTGTTGTCCCTTTTCCTCCTGACCTCAATCTTTCCCAGCATCAGGGTCTTTTCCAATGAGTCGGCTCTTTGCATCAGGTGGCCAAAGCATTGGAGCTTCAGTTTTGGCATCAGTCTTTCCAGTGGATATTCAGGATTGATTTCCTTTAGGATGGACTGGTTTGATCTCCTTACAAGGGACGCTCAAGAAGAGCTTTTCTAGCATATGTTTGAATAATGCCACTGACAGGGAGCTTACTACTTTTCAAGGGATTCAGTCTACCACTGTACAGCTAAGCACTGTATTCTGAACTAAAATCTGCCCCTTTAGAACCTCTGTATACAAATGGCCTGAATTCTGTCCTCTGAAGTGACACAATTAAGTCTAATGGCTCTTCCATGACAGCTCTTTAAGCTACCTGGCACCTAAACCTAAGCTCAAAGTTGTGAGATTTCAAAGATGGTTGACATGGTTCTTATTCAGAAGGTACTAGAAGTGATAAACATGATATGGTGGGACTTCCACGGTGGTCCAGTGGCTAAGACTCCATGCTCTCAATGCAGGGGGCCAGGGTTAGACCCTTGGTCAGAGAACTAAATCCCACATGCCGCAACTGTGTTTGCATGCTGCAACTAAAGATCCCTTATGCTGCAACTAAGGCACAGTGCAGACAAATAAATATTAAAAAAAAGAACATGATATGAGAACCAGACTTATTCCCACCAACTTAAGTGGAAAAGGTCATGACGTTCATAACAGCAGTTGAAAAGGTAGTGCCAGTCCTAATAAGAGTTAGAAGTGGCATGAATAACACAGCATAGAAGCAGTATTCTAACAAAACCACAAAGGTAGGCCATGGTTAAACTTGCATAATCCTTACACTACAGTTTACAATCTAGATGGTTTGGGGTCCATACATTTACAGCATTTTAACATCTGCCTATCACTAAGCTTAATAATTTACATTTATATAGCACTTTAGAGCTTTCAAAGAATTTTACATGTTATTTTATATAATTTGATCTTGAAATTCAAAAGTGACATCAGGCTTTGGAAAATAATAAGCCTTTCACTAACCATGCCGAGAACATAATGAGATATACAGATGTAATCCACTCTTCTGAATGGCTTCCTGGTACCCAGAACTATGGACTCTGAAGTAGAAACTTGTCTGCCATAAATTTATTTCCTTTTTTTTTTTTTGCCAATTTTTCCATTCAGGTAAACTTGTTAACCTTGCTAAGCCTTTATTTCCTCTTCTGCATCATGTAGATCACATATTGTGGGCCTTAAGTAAAGTAATTCACATAAAGAGCTAAGCCCAGTGCCTGATGTTACAGGATGAATAAATGTTTGTGCTCACTGATCTTTTTTGTTCATCATAGCTAATAATTAACTTCCTTATTATAAAACTGATCTTATTAGGATAGATGACATGTAAAAGTATGGTAAAAATACTTAAAGTACCATAGAGCTTAAAAGAAAATTGTTAGTTCGGCAGTCTGAAAAGTATTGTGACGATCACTTCCAGGTATCTACAGAAAAGAACTAAAAGCAGGTACTCAAATGTGTTCATAACAGCAGAGCATTATTTACAATTGCCAAAAGATGGACACAACCCAAGTGTCCACCGATGGACAAATGGATAAACAAAATGGGATATATATACACATACAATGGAATAGCATTGAGCCTTATTAAGAAGGAAGGAAATTATGGTACATGCCTCAAGATGGAAGAATCTTAAAGACATTATGCTAAGTGAGATAAGCTGTTCACAAAAAGACAAATACTCATATGAGACACTTAGAGTAGGCAAATTCATAGAGGCAGAAAGTAGAATGGTGGTTGCCAGGGGGAGAGTGAGAAGGAGTCATTGTTTAATGGATACAGAGTTTCAATTTTACAAGATGAAAAGACTAATGGGAGATGGATGGTGGTGAATGTACTTATTGCCACTGAACTGTACACTGAGAAATGGTTACAATGGTAAATTTTATGTTATGCATATTAAAATGGTAAATTTTGTTATGTATATCTTAGCAGAATTAGAAAACCTTATGAACACTACAATGATATTCCAACAGGCTTTAAGCTTCAAAGAAGATGAGGCACATTCCCTGTACTGCTGCTGCTGCTGCTAAGTCGCTTCAGTCGTGTCCAACTCTGTGTGACCCCATAGACGGCAGCCCACCAGGCTCCCCCGTCTCTGGGATTCTCCAGGCAAGAACACTGGAGTGGGTAGCCATTTCCTTCTCCAATGCAGGAAAGAGAAGAGTGAAAGTGAAGTCTGACTCTTCGTGACCCCATGGACTGCAGCCTACCAGACTCCTCCGTCCATGGGATTTTCCAGGCAAGACTACTGGAGTGGGGTGCCATTGCCTTCTCCTTCCCTGTACTAGAAGCACTTAATACCCAATCAAGGAGACAGAAAACAAACTAAAATGACAAATGACCATTTAAAACACTCTAAAGCAACAAGCAAATAGATAAACAAGCATCCATGAAGCTACGACTTGCCAATGACACGATTCAGTTGGTGGACATTAGCCATAAGTTATATGCCAGGTGTCTTGGGTCAGAGTCTTTGTGTCACAAAGACTGTGACCTGAGGTTTCACTCAACAGCACTCCATAACAGAGCATGGTTATTAAATGCTAAAAATCAAGAGGCTCCCAAAGACGCTTAGTGACTGACAGCTTCATCTCCCAGGCTTTTTATACTTCATCATGCAAACACAGACAATGCGAAACAGTTACTCTAATTAAGCACTTTCCTTATCCTCCCCTCGCAGAGCTGCGTTGGAGATAAAGGATAATGGCACTAAATGAACAGGTTAATTAGAGACAGCATTTACCCCTGCAGGCCTTCCAGTGGAAACGCCATTTCACACCATTACGTCACACAGGAGAGCAAGGCTCGGGGGACTGGCTCCTGAGACAGCCAGTGACCAGGAGAGAACAAAGCAAGTGGTGCACAGAAAGAAAGCGTGCTAGCGTAACTGACGCACACTCTTACCCAGGATTTCACCCCATATTTCTTGAGGGGATGAGCTGGCAAACGATAGCCTGCAAGCCAAATCTTACCTGCAATAGGATTTTGTACAGCCTGTAAGCAGAGATTAGATTTTGCATTTTAAAAGTGTTGTTAAAAAAAAAAAAAGTAAACAAACAGTACTGTATGACAGAGACTTATATGGTCACAAGGGCTAATATCTGCATCTGGTCCTTTACAAGAAAAGTCTGCCAACCCATGCTCTTGATGATAGGAATTAAGCAATGTGTTCAATGCCAAAAGAAGGAGGAGAGAGAGAACTGTCAAGTGATCACAAGAGAACATTTTGAAATACAACCCTATCACCAGTTGTCATCCTACAAATACCTTCATTTGATGCTGACGTGTCCTTTTAGTTCAACCCTTTCGTGAGCTACAAAGCTCTCCCATTTTGGCCATCGGGCAAAAAAAAACAGCAGAAATATGAGCAACTTATGCATTCAAGCAAGTTTTTTAAGAAAAAAAAAATAAGAAAACACAAACTTGTCTACTCCTCCCTTATCACCTCTTCTTTCTCCAACCTGGTCATTATTTCAAAGTTGAACACGTTCTTGCGAAAATATTGTGATTCAAGGTGGTGCCTGCTATCATTCCATTGGTTTGGAGCGTTTAAGACCAAGTTTTAAAATAAGTCACAAGTTGAAACTTGGCAGAGAGAAACAGACACTCGGGGCAGGCACCAATTTTATGTAATTTGAAAACAGCTGGTTTAGAATTTGCTAATTCATAGGAGTTCAGGAAAGAAAGCAAACCTCAACAACCTCACCTAACTGAAAATACTTGAATTCTGAATACAGCTCAGTGCCCATTCAGAATCTGCCATTAATTCAGCCAATGTTTTTCTTCCTAGAATAATAAATACTTTCTTCAACTGAAATGTGGGATCATTACAAATAAAAATATTGCTATGATCTGACTGTAAGTGGATTACATATTTACTTTGCTTTATTGGAAGGCCCATGAGGGGTATGACCATAACTTATGCTTTCTCTTGAATCCTATACTGCCTAGTTGGGCACAAAATTGGCACTAAAAAAAATTCTCATTTATTAAATAATAGCTAGTGTAAAGAATGAAAACTAGTAAATGAGATTGGTTCACCCATGCCAGGTACACATATTTTAATGTGGTTATTGGCAAAAGCTGAAGCTTCTTGGCCGTGGAATAAGGATCCAAAGCTCAGGGACCTCCAACAGAACTTTAACATACAGCTGGTCATGCTTCCAACAGCTCTGGTCTCTACTATCTCTGTGCCTTTGAGATGGAAAAGGTCTCCACTCTATACGTCGTCTTTGTTTCACAAATATTTCAACACTTGAATTTTAATCAGGATGGGGTGTTTTGGATAGACCCTCCCTCTGAAAGAGGGACGCATGATCCCCTTATGGTCACTGTTTAGAGAACGTGCGTTCCCACCTACATTATCAAGGGAGAGGTGAGCACACATGCAGAGAGAAGTAGCGTGCTCCCAGGAAGAAGCAGCGAACGGGCCTGAGCTGGAACAGCTGTTCGCTGTTCAAGGGCTGCTGTACTGGTGGAGTCTTTCCACTGGGTCTATGAATGGCAGTTTTCCATTTGCAGAGAACAGTTTAAGACTTCTTGCTTCATTGACTTACTGTCCATGACACACACACACACACACAGCATGACCTTGAAACCAGGCCTGATCATAGGGGTAAAGTGTCCTCTAGGGCTGCATGAGGACAGGGACTTAGTTATCTTAAGTTGAAAATATTTCAAACTGATAGGATCTTGATGACCTTAATGCCTCGTGTCTTTCACCTTCTCTTTAATATAAGAACATATTTTTAAAAAGGAAAACATCATATCAATTGATAGGCCACTCATCTCAACCCCAATAAAGTCACTTCCCTTTTCACAGTTTTAAAAAGCTAGTCCTTTCTGATTTTCTTGCCCTTTGACTACACATCAAACTAAATGTTACTTACAAGCAATTGACTGCAAGTTTGTTTAACAGCAAGACATCCCTTTAATTAACTGCCCTCTTTTTTATTGAAGCTGACAGGCAATACATTTGTAGCATCTCAACTGATTACATGAAGTCTTAGGTAGTTATATGCCAGTTGGTAAAGAAAAAATAGCCTACATTAATCCTAACAGATAGGTCTTGTGGTTAAGAATCACACAAGGAAAAATGATCTCAATAATTTCAAAGACCCTTAGATTCAATGTCATTATCAATTTTTTTAAATAGGAAGAAAATATTAACTTCATTAATGAGAAAAACCTATGCTTTATCCCACTTTTCAGGACAAAATTATTCTTAAGGAATTGCTGATCTTTCCCTTAGACTCCCTCTGCTTCATCATAGAAATTCTATTTCTAAAATCTTCCGTAAGGAAATAATCAAGAATGTATAGCAGGGGCTTCCTTAGTCGTCCAGTGGCTAAGACTCTGTACTCCCAATGCAGGGGGCCAGGTTCAATCCCTGGTCAGAGAACTAGATTCCATATGCCACAACTAAGAGTTTGCACGCTGCAACTAAGGCCCAGTGAAGCCAAATAAATAACTTTAAAAAAAAAAAACAATGTACACCAAAATTTAACCAAAAGTATATTTACTGCTTCCCTGCCTAAAATGGATAAAAACAATACTAATGCTTCATTTCAGTAGTTGGAAGTTACATTAGATAAAGCATTGCAATTCACAGAGAATACATACACACGTTATGCAATTATCAGAAATGGAGCTGTAGATGACACATACGAGAAAATACTCCTGATGTAATGGTTAGTGAAAAACAAAGAATTCTAATCAATATATATGATTTCAACTTTGTTCACCATGAGCAGAAAAAAGACTAGAAGGAAATAAATGAAAGTCATCCAATTGTTATCAATGTAGGGAGGAGTTATAGTGATTTTTATTCTTCATATACTCTCCACACTTTATACAATTTGCTCATTTTATAATAAAAACCCAAGTATAATTTAGAAGTATATTTCACAGGAGGGTTCTCCCATAGGTGTTAATTAGATGATTTTCTGGACTCAGAGCTGTCTAGCAAACCACTCCCAGTAGCAGCCAAGTCCTTAACTAGAATGACTGCTCACTGACACCATCTCCATCTTCTCTAGATTATCTTGAGAACTGAAAAGAAAAAGATAGTTCGAGAAAAATGTCTACACCTGCATTTATAAACAAGAAAATTCTCAGTAGGAGGATGAATCATTAAAAACAAGAAAAATAACAACAACAACAAAACACCCACCCTTGTTATCCAATACTCACATCGAACAGGTTTTACATCCACACATTTTAAGAAACCAAGAGGGAGTCATAAAACCAATTCAATTTAATTGGGTGCTCTCTTGACAGAATTGTTATTAATAAGATTGTATTGTACAAACCTCCCTGAAATCCCAAACGCTGCTGACTACACCGGCAGAAACATTTAACATCCAGCATGCAACATGCAGTTGTGTCTGCTCCTCTGTCCCAGGCCCCTCCTGCAAACCCCTCATCCTTCTCCTTCCCCTTCCCCTTGGATTCTCAAATCAAAGAAAAAGCTTATCTGGAGCAACCTCCATAAATTATTCACATGATATTACAGTGTATGTCAGCAATCTAGCAGTGTTTAAAAAATTTAACTACAAGCCAATTAAAATGTAAACTGAGAAAGACGGATGGAGCTGGTTGCTCTGGTGTGAACTTGAGCAGCTCATAACAATATGCACTCCAACTTCCAGACCTGCTAATTTGACAGCTACTTTCATCAGCAGAGCCTCCCCCTCCCCACCATGACTTCATCCCCCTCCTTTAATGCAGTGGTTCTCCCAGGACAAATGGTTCCGTATCCTTCCACATTCAGCAGATGAGTCCCCTGGGCCTTGCAACCAGCCTAAGCACTCAAAGTGGAAGTTATTAAAAACGGTTTGTTTCTTTCCCTCTTTGTTTTTAAGGATGTGTAATATACCCTTCATTTTCTTTGCAGGCTGCAGTTTATAAGTGAAAGAAGTTTTTAAAAAAGGAAAGAAAAGAAAAAAGGAAGAAGAAAAAAGTAAGCAAAGATCATGTATCAATGAGAAAAGGTCCAGGAAGTCTGAAAGCTCGCTAAATGGGAATGATGTTCTGAAACACGTTCCATTCATTGTCTCCATTTCAATTTTTTCTATGCTATGCTTCACACCAATGGGTCTATATGACATAATTTCACTTACTCCCAGAACAACGAGGAGACTAAAAACAAGGAGTACCTGCTTTGCTTTTGAGAAGAGAAGACCTGTACTACTGCACAGATTTGAGCAGTTCTATTAAGACAAAAAGATAGGTTCCCCCTTTAAAAATATTCCAGCACATCTTCCTCCATATCCCTCTTCCTGACCTTCTTTTCTACTTCTCCTCTCTTTCAGCATTATATAAGAAATCTCAATCTGTAATGAAACCACAGCAGGGCCTGACAAGGAGGGGCATTAGAACATGAGTCAGATTATAAGCACTTCTGCACTGCCTACCTCTTCTTTACAGGATATGAGTTTTCTCTTTCTGAAACTTCACAACTCAAATTTAAGACAGGGACATTTGATTCTTCTAAAGAAGGGCTTGGACAAGGAAAATTCATAGTTTCAGCAATGGAAATTTGGCACCAACCTAACAGAATAATTTCCTACTTTAGTTCTCATGCTTTTCAGTTTTGAAACTAGACATACAATTTAAACAGAAAGACACAAATGGTCTCCATTCCCCAAAGAGAATAAAATAATACCTTAATCCTAGAAAACTTGGTGACCTTATGGTAATGGAAAATCACCTTTACTGAGCTCCTCTCTGTCATCTGGATATATCTGGTCAATCAGAAAGATCAAAGTTCTCATAGGCATGGCATCTGTTCAAATCAACACAAGAAATGTGTGTACTTATGAGCTAACTGAGTGAGTGGGTGCATGCTCAGTCCTGTCTGCCTCTTTTTCGACCCCATGGATGGTAGCCCCTAGGCTCCTCTGTCCATGGGATCCTCCAGGCAAGAATACTGGAGTGGGTTGCCATTCCCTTTCATAAGGGATCTTCCCAACACAAGAATCGAACCCGTCTCCTGCACTGCAGGCAGATTCTATATCATCTGGGCTACCAGGGAAGCCCAAGAGCCAGCTACTAAGGTATCAATCAGTGACCCATGACAGCAAACTAATGCATTATAATAGATTATTTTATCTTTCAAATTATTCATTATCTTGAAAAGGTACATAGTTATATGATCACTGCATGCTCAAAAAGAAGGATCACTGAATGGATATAACTGGAAATAAACAAAAGTCTCAAGAGGGACTTTTCTGGCGGTCCCAGAGGCTAAGACTACTTGCTTCCACCAGAAGGTGTAGATTCGATCCCTATCAGGAAACTAGATCCCACATGCCACAACTAAGACTCAGTTCAGTTCAGTTCAGTCGCTCAGTCGTGTCTGACTCTTTGCGACCCCATGAATTGCAGCACGCCAGGCCTCTCTGTCCATCACCAACTGCCGGAGTCCACCCAAACCCATGTTCATCGAGTCGGTGACGCCATCCAACCATCTCATCCTCTGTCGTCCCCTTCTCCTCCCGCCCCTAGTCCTACCCAGCATTAGGGTCTTTTCCAATGAGTCAACTTTTCGCATGAGGTGGCCAAAGTATTGGAGTTTCAGCTTCAACATCAGACCTTCCAATGAACACCCAGGATTGATCTCTTTTAGGATGGATTGATTGGATCTCCTTGCAGTCCAAGGGACTCTCAAGAGTCTTCTCCAACACCACAGTTCAAAAGCATCAATTCTGCGGCACTCAGTTTTCTTCACTGTCCAACTCTCACATCCATACATGACCACTGGAAAAACCATAGCCTTGACTAGACGGACTTTTGTTGGCAAAGTAATGTCTCTGCTTTTAAATATGCTATCTAGGTTGGCCATAACCTTCCTTCCAAGGAGTAAGCGTCTTTTCATTTCATAGCTGCAGTCACCATCAGCAGTGATTCTGGAGCCCAAAAAAATAAAGTCTGACACTGTTTCCACTGTTTCCCCATCTATTTCCCATGGAGTGATGGGACCAGATGCCATGATCTTAGTTTTCTGAACGTTGAGCTTTAAGCCAACTTTTTCACTCTCCTCTTTCACCTTCATCAAGAGGTTCTTTAGTTCTTCTTCACTCTCTGCCATAAGGGTGGTGTCATCCGCATATCTGAGGTTATTGATATTTCTCCCAGCAATCTTGATTCCAGCTTGTGTTTCTTCCAGCCCAGCGTTTCTCATGATGTACTCTGCATAGAAGTTAAATAAGCAGGGTGACAATATACAGCCTTGACGTACTCCTTTTCCTATTCGGAACCAGTCTGTTGTTCCATGTCCAGTTCTAACTGTTGCTTCCTGACCTGCATACAGGTTTCTCAAGAGACAGGTCAGATCGTCTGGTATTCCCATCTCTTTCAGAATTTTCCACAGTTTATTGTGATCCACACAGTCAAAGGCTTTGGCATAGTCAATAAAGCAGAAATAGATGTTTTTCTGGAACACTCTTGCTTTTTCGATGATCCAGTGGATATTGGCAATTTGATCTCTGGTTCCTCTGCCTTTTCTAAAACCAGCTTGAGCATCTGGAAGTTCACGGTTCACGTATTGCTGAAGCCTGGCTTGGAGAATTTTGAACATTACTTTACTAGCATGTGAGATGAGTGCAATTGTGCGGTAGTTTGAGCATTCTTTGGCATTGCCTTTCTTTGGGATTGGAGTGAAAACTGACCTTTTCCAGTCCTGTGGCCACTGCTGAGTTTTCCAAATTTGCTGGCATATCGAGTGCAGCACTTTCACAGCATCACCTTTGAGGATTTGAAATAGCTCAACTAAGAGTAGGCACAGCCAAATAAATATTAGAACAAAACAAAACAACAAAAGTCTCATGAGTAGATGGTATTAATGGAAAGGAAGTGAAGGAGTTCAACTCTTTGATCAAACTTGGAAATTAAGAGGTTCAATTGAGGAAAACTGATTAGTTGATTGTATGAATTTCACACTAGGTTTTCTCTCTGCTATTAGTCAGAGAGGACTATACACACTGCAGTTATATCTCAATTTTTTTTTTTTTTTTGTTCAAATTCAGTTAGCAGTTGTCTCAGAAAAGCTTACAAGTCAAAATAAAGGCAGATGGTTATCTGAACGGTACATACAATCAATGAATTCATTCTACTGCTTAATCCTGCTGAATTATTTACAATACTGGTTTTCTAGTCCCACAATGATTCAGAATCATGTGGGGAAATTTTCTTTAAAACAAACAGACAACACTGGGGCTATATTTTCAGATATTCTGATTCGACAAGTGTATTTAAAATATTTTTCAGATGATTCTACTCTAGTGCTTCCAAGGATTGAGAACAGCTAATCTGACTGAGAATTGTAATCTCTGGTTACTCATTATGGTGGAACATGGCAACACCACAGACTGGACAAACTAGAATACACTGCCTTCAACTCATGCTTAGCCCTTAACGGCCTGAACTGTCCTTCTATTCATATCAGCCTCTTGGTATTTCTTTCTTAGCTTTTGGCTTAAGTCCGTATAATATGCTTTGTATTTTATACCTTAGTTTTGAAAACAGGGCTTCTGATCAGGGAAATGTAGTTTAAAATCACAATGAGATATCACTTCACACCCACTAGGATGGCTTTAATCAAAAAGACAATAACAATGAACGTTGCTAAGGACATGGAGATAGTGTAAATGTAAATTTTACACTATTTCATAATGTGAATATAAAATGGAAATGATGTAGACTTAAAAAGGTCCAGACACTTTAAGGAACAGTCTGGCAGTTACTCAAATGGTTAAATTATATGACTCAGCAATTCCAGTACTAGGTATATTCTTAAAAGAAATGAAAACATATATCCACACAAGAACTTGTAATGAGTGCTCACAGCAGCATTATTCATAATAGTCAAAAATGGAAACAATCCAAATGTCCATCAAATGATGAATGGATAAGCAAAATGCAGTATATCCTTTCAATGGAATATTATTTAACAATATAAAGAAATGAAGTATTAATACATGGATAGAACATGGATAATATTAAAAGATTACATGGATACAACATGGATAAACATTAAAAACAAGTGAAAAACAAGTGAAAGAAGTCAGCTGCAAATGGCTACATATTGTATGTTTCTATTTATTTGAAATGTCCAGAACAAGCAAATCTATAGACAGAAAGCAGAGTACTAGTTGCCTAAGGCTGAGTGTACGATGGGGGTAAGGAGACGATGATCAAAGAGTGCAGGGTTTCCTTTTCTTTTTGACAAGATTTTGGCCGTGCCGCAAGGCATGTGGGATCTTAGTTCCCTGACCAGGGATCGAACCTGTGCCCCCTGCAGTGGAAGCACAGTTTTAACCATTGGGCCACCAGGGAAGTCCTTAGTTTTCTTTTTTAGGTAATAAAAATGTTCTAAAATTGATGGTGGTGAGGAATGCAAAATTCTGTGAATATACTAAAAACCCTTGACAGGTACACTTGAAGTGGGTGAATCGTGTGGTATGTGAATTCTATCTCAATAAAACTGTAAAAAATATAAAGAAAAGAAGGCTTCTGTTCTGAGGTCTGACTTGGCAGCTCACCAATCCTCCAGTCTTCTGCTGGGGCTGGGGGTCCTGTCTGGCATGGTCACTGCCCCCGTGAGGAGCTGTCCTGGACCTAGCCTGTTGATAAGATCTTTTGGTTCTAATGTACCTCTTGGCTCCGGCTCCTAGTCGTCAACATATTCTAGTCTTCCTCATCATAATACCCTTTGGATAGTCAATTGTCCCTTCTGAATGGGCATGTACAAGTGAGACTAAAGACCAAGGCTTTATTCTGAGGGTAACAACAGGAAGTCTTTAAGGTTTAACGGGGAGCAGTATAAAGACAACACAGGAAACATCATGAAGTCTCTTAACTGACCTCACTCATTTCGTGTTCAGTAACAATCTCTCCTTTCCTCCCACACTGCACCAGCTCCCAGTAATGAGGCTCTAGTCTCTCAGTTCGGCCTAATGTCTCATAATTCCTTCCTCTAATCCTCTCCTCTTCTTTCTGGCCGTCCTCATTCCTGCCCCTGGGATAAACCATTTTCACTCCACCATCAAATCTTTACTAAAACCATCCCTTAAATCCTCCTGCTTTTCTACACTTTCCCAGTTAAACATTCTTCTTCAAGATCTAGATATAATGCATTATGTTTCATGTGATGATTTCCCAACATTATACTAACTAGGGCTATAACTGATATGAATTAAACAAACCCCGAACTCATATCGTGAGCTTTGTCCCTTTGACCAAGCTCCGTACTCTTTAACAGCAAGAATAAAGTCATAAACTTCTCTTGATTCCATACTATGCCAAAGTGCTAGGCCAACAGCTAACGTACTCACAGACTGACTGATAAAAGGAACTCATTTTTATTTCCAAGAATTTGTGTACAATCAACTTCTCTGGCTTGTTCTCTCTCTGCCGTGGCTTCCTTTTCCATTCCCAGAAAGCCTGCCTGTGTGCATTTCCTTTTCTCGGGGCTATGTGCTGTTACAGGAGAAATCACTCCCTTGGGAAAATTATTGATGGGCAGCTTCTAATTTTAAGCTACAGCTGAACTAAGAAACTGAATCGCAGCTGCATTACCATTTCATTCTGCATGGAGCCCTAATGATAAATATTTAACCAGAACAACTTCCCTTTCCTTTGCTGCTATATTCTCATATAATTATTTTAACAAACGGCTGTTCCAAACATTCACCACTCTTGTCAAACCTCTAACTACTCCCGGTGGATGGTATTTTGCTGCTTCTATCACTAAGAAAATCAATGGTACTCCTATCACCTCCATATTTACTGATGTCTGTGTGTTAGTCACTCAGTCGTGTCTGACTCTTTGTGACCCTATGGACTGTGGCCCGCCAGGTTTCTCCATCCATGGGATTTTCCAGGAAAGAATACTGGAGTGCGTTGCCATTTCCTTCTCCAGGGGATGCTCCTGACCCAGGGATCGAACCTGGTTCTCCTGCACTGCAGGCAGACTGTCTGAGCCACCAGGGAAACCCTATGGTTTAACCCATTGCTCAAGTCATCACAGCACTGCCCATCAAATCTTTTCCCTTCTTCCCTAGTTCCAGGCACTCTGATGGCCCTTTGGGGTTGGGTACAGCCACGTGACTTGCTCCGTGATAACTGCTGAAGCAAATGCTGAGGTGCAAATGCTGAGATGAAGCCTCCACCAGCCTGGGTCCTCGAGAGGCTAAAATAAACAGAGCCCCATCCTGATATGTGCTGTGATAAGTGGCCCAAGTAAGGAATCTTCATTACTTGAACAGATTTAGGTCCACAGGCTATTTGTTACTGCAGCAGAACCTACAGTATCCTCCCAATACCTCATTTTATCACTATCTTTCCCTTCTGTTACCCAGAAAGACACGTAAATCCTCACATTGACGCTAACTCTAATTTTCTTCTGGACTGTATTCCCACCTATCTTTTTTTCTCTGAGGTATATAGTCCATTCCCTTCCTTTCATTTCTTTAATCTCTCCTCCTTACAGAAGAAGAAACAACAACAACAACAACAACAACAACAACAACAACAGCACTATCACTTACTGAGTACCTTCTGAGCTGTAGGTGCTTTTCATATCATGATTTCATTTAATTCTCACAAAACTTCAAGAGTATTAACTTCATGCTATACATGAGGAAACTGAGGCCCACAGAACTTGTTCAAAGTCATTATCTAGTCAATGGTAGGCCTGAGATTTGATCTTTGGTCTGATTCGAAGGATCTAACCATCCCAATGACACATAGATTCTTCAGTCTACAAACACATTTGATTCACTCTCCTGCACACATCCACCCTTCCACTCTGCTTCTCCTTTATGCCATGGCCTCCTCTTCATTTCTCATCATGTACATGTTCATTGTCTCCATTTTTTAAACCTATGTTTCATTCTCTTTTTGAACTTGGAAGAAAAGTTATGACAAACCTAGACAGTCTATTAAAAAGCAGAGGACATCACTTTGCCCACAAACATCTCTACACTCAAAGCTATGTTTTTTCCAGTACTCATGTAAGGACTTGAGAGTCGGACCATAAAGAAGGCAGAGTGCTAAAGAATTGATGCTTTCAAATCAGAGTACTGGAGAAGACTATTCAGAGTCCCTTGGACAGCAAGGAGATCAAAACAGTCAATCTTAAAGGAAATTAATACTGGATATTCACTGGAAGAACTGATGCTAAGCTGAAGCTCCAACACTCTGAACACCTGATGCAACGGGCTGACTTACTGGAAAAGACCCTGATGTTGGGAAATATTGAAGGCAGGAGAAAGGGGTGACAGAGGATGAGATGGTTGGATGGCATCACCAATTCAATGGACATGAGTTTGAGCAAACTCTGGGAGATAGTGAAGGACAGGGAAGTCTGGCGTGCTGCAGTCCATGGGTTTGCAAAGACTCGGCCATGACTTAGGGACTAAACAAGGAACAAGGAAACCCAGACATCACTCTCATCATTTCACTGACAGAGTTCTTCTGAAAGGTCAATGGCCTTCTAGTGGGCAAAGCCAGTGGTCTTCAGAAGACTCACATTTTTCTGTCCTACAGTATGAGATATTACTTCCACTTGCTGAAAACTTATTTGCAAAACCACTCTTTTCTCAACATCAAAGAATACCTCTGATCATTCCCCTTGCTGAATACTCCTTTTGCAGCCCTCAGGAGGGAGCCTGTGCAAGCCCAGGTCTTCAATTAGTGATTTTATTTCTAATCCCAACCTAATCTTCAGCTGTCAGCCTAAGCTCTCCACCGAGCTGTGCCAAAGTTCTTCAAAGTCAACATCTCCAAAACCCAAGGGCTTCCTCATGTTCATCCTCTCCTGTACTGCTCGCCATCGTCCACTCAGCCTTCTGGGTTAGGTATAGTCCTTCCTCCTTTTCTCCCCCAATTTACACATTCATCCAATTGTTCAGATCTCTCCATTACCACTCTGAAATCTCTCTGGAATGTTCTCTCTTCTCAAACACTAGTTTATAAACCTCTAGCTTATAGACCACTAGCTTATAAACCTCTCGGAGGTCTATAGGATTTAGACCGTAATCTACTTTTCTATTTCATCTATCAATTTTCCTTTACAAACACTTCTATGCAGCCCTACAGAAGCTGTTGCTGTTCTGTCACTAAGTCATGTCTAACTCTTTGCGACCCTATAGACTAGCCCGCCAGGCTCCTCTGTCCATGGAATTTCCCACCCAAGATTGCTGGAGTGGGTTGCCACTTCCTTCTCCAGGGAATCTTCCTGACCTAGGGATTAAACCTGTGTCTCTTGCATTGCAGGCGTATTTTCTATCACTGAGCCAGGGCTACCCAGTTCCCTAACATCATTTGCTCTGTCTCCACTACCTTCAATTCATACAACAAAGACTGTCTTGCTGCTTGAAGGTACTTTGTTTAGGAAGACTTTACTAACCTCACAGGCAGCTTAAGTTCTATCCTTCTTTATGTTCTCTTGTCAATTGTGTTCATATTTCTATGACAGCTCTTACAATGGATTTTGATATCTGCTTGTGGGTCTGTCCCTAAGAGATGTTGGTTTTAAGCTCTGTTTAACCAGCCCTCAGACAAAGGACTCAGAGGCAAAAACGGCAGGTTTTGAGGTATGATTCTTTTGCTTTTTGTAAACGACGGGCCTACATAAGCTTGGTTTAGAGATTTACCAGATAAAACAAAATTGGAAAACCATCATACTGCAGCATAAATTCCTCCAAGTGAGATATCTTACAAAACGTTGGAACCCTAGACTGTAATGTAATGACTGTCACAAGGAAAGTACCCAGAAGATGTTTGCTAAATGAATGAATAACTCCCCGGGCAATGCTGCTAATCACTGTCCCCTTACACCTGAGTTTTTATTCTCAGTACAGTATGAAAGTTAGTAACCCTTCTCCAGGTTGCCCTGAGAGACCAAAAACTCTTAGAAACAAATCTGCTTATTAAAAAACTATGATAGTTGTCATCAAAATAGCATTGCTTTAGAAGCATCTAGAGTACAAAGTTTCTTAGCAGCTTTGGTTCATTACCAAAGTAGGCATTATCTTAAAATTGATCTTATCTGAAGGTTAAACACACTTAGCTCCTTGTCAGAACACTTAACTCTCCAATATGGTCAATTACCAGATAATAGTGTCCACTTTCTCATGTCTCACTACTTAAATGGTCTGATCGATAAATAAGTACACACTGCATTATTAAGAGCTTGCTGATGTCAGACACGAATGGAAGTAGTCTCTGAACTTCTAGTCTTAAAAATAACATTTAAGTTCCCTATCACTTGCAGGTATTTTATAAGTCTCTACTGTGCTCATGGCACTGAAATATAATTTTCTTCGAATCTGTGATCTGCATTAGATGTGTCACATGCAAAATGAATGGACTGTTTTTTCAATTTGTTATGAGTTTGAGCGGCATTTTATTTCTCTTAGTAATTAAGTGATAACTGATCAAGTATGTTGGTTCCTCATCAACACAAAATATTTAAAGGCATCAAAATAAAAGCAATTCTGAATCCAATAATCTAATGGGAAGTGACAATATTTGTATCTTGCTCGGTGGTGGAACTTGCCACCTCTTCTGCAGAATACAGTGGGAAATTCAGTGCAGAAAAGGAACGTGCTGGGAGGAGGGGGAAGGGGTATTTGATCCAGTTATCCTTTCACCAAATGTACTTTCCTTATAGATGGTTGTCTTAGAAATCATTTCAGTCAGTTAATTTTTAAAATTTCTTTTGATTCTTTTTAAAATAAGCTTTCTTAGACTCTACACTTACACACGATGTTTAAAGTGAACTACGGAACTTGCAGAGAAAAGAAGTAACATTCTAACTACCTACAAAAGTATTAGTCCTAGATGCTTATGAGCTCAAATTGATCTCAATGAAATTTTATTAGCAATTTATCATCAAAGATTATCCAAACCAATCCAAGAATATTTAATTTACTCAAAACAAGGTTGAACATTAGCTGGCATCTACATGACCAGTTCTGATCCTGCCTCCGATACATAAATACCTAGAGCCATTGAAAGGACTGATGCTGTAGTGGAAGCTTCAATACTCAGGCCACCTGATGTGAAGAGCCAACTCACTGGAAAAGGCTCTGATGCTGACAAAGATTGAAGGCAAAAGGAGAAAGGGGCAGTAGAGGATGAGATGGTTAAATAGCATCACTGGTTCAATGGACATGAATCTGAGCAAATTCCAGGAGATAGTGAAGGGCAAGGAGCCACAAAGGCTCAGACAAGACTTAGCAACTGAACAACAACCACCACCAAAGAGAGTGATTGAATATTCTCAAAGAGTAAAAATGAATCCAACCCATCTCTCACAGATGAGGAAACAGATGTTCATTCTTGCCTGGCATCTGACAGTAAGAGACAACTGTCACTTCTGTGTCTTTAAAAAAATAGGCTTCTATTTATTAATGCCTACTAGTCCTAGACAGTTTAAACTCTAAGTTCCTTTTTTTTTCTCTTACGTAGAGAAATGCAGTGCTTTCTCAGTGAGCCAATCTTCCTTATTTCCACATCAAAATGAGGAAGGCAAAGGTCAACATGATATTAAAAAGCATACAAATACCATGAATTTGGCCATACCCTTCCATGGACCCTACTTAAACAAAAAGAAAATATGCATATATGATAAATAATAATTGTTAAAATATACTCCATTCCTATGACATGTAAGATGCTCTTCTAGCCACATATATAAGAAGTCCACAGCATGGTCTCTGGTTCCTAGTTTATAATCTACTAAAAGAAATAAAATCCTCATCATAAAAAGATAACCTATAAAACAGTTAATTGACAAGTGAGATGAATAGGCCACAAGAGGGACTATTAGAGGCCAAAGAAAGAAGAGCTCAACAAGGCTGAGTGAGTCTCAGAAAGTTTTTAGGAAAAAGTGTCATTTAAGCTGTTTTGTTTAAGAACAGAATTCAGAAGCATAAAGAACAGAGTACATGAATTGCAATACATGTGGAACACAATGAGGAAAATGTTTGAAAAGTGCAATTAATTATACAAATATCTAATGAGTTATAGGAGAAAAATAAACAGTAAACCATAACACTTGGATATTTCATTAGCAAAGATAGCTCCATTTAAATAAATAATTCTTTTGATAAACACAATATTTATTTCAGAGCAGTTAAAAAATCAGACTACCTAAACCTTCAAAAATTTCCATTCCATTTCTGAGATTATGTTCTAAGAAATTCCTAAATTCAGTTAATGAACACCAAGATGAAAAACTGGACAAAACTTAAATGTGCAGCAATTAGAGACTAGTTACTCATGTTACTGTGTACCCATGGAATGGATCAAAACAGATGTAGGACAGTAGTTACTAAAATGAAAATATATACTGTTAATAAAAATATCAGGGGGATAAATATTATTGTCCTAGTTTATTACCATCTGTGTATTAACAAGAACAAAAAAATTAAACATACATATAGGAAGAGATTGAGAGGATCTGTATCCCAAAGTCTCTTGTTTCTTGAATTCTAAAGGGGCTAATGTCATCTCAGAGTTATGGAGATAATTTATCTTTCTTGTAGCATGGCTGCCACTTAGAGCTGAGAATCTGCCTCTTCCCCACCTAACAGTGGACACCGCTGTCCATGGACACCACTGTGGCTTACAGATGTCCATGTGTTAGTACCTTGCACAGTTCTGGGAAATTTTCTTTTCAGTATCTGTTGGTATAAAGAATTTGGAATACTTGCTAGTGGATAGTCTACTTTTCTAGGACTTAGGATTTGCCTGTTTTAGAAAATTCAATGTTGATAATTGTCTTCCTTAAAAACAAAATCTTCTTTCTGATTAAAAATAGAAAAACAAAGAAAGAACTATTATCCTGTCACATGTAAAGATAAATACTCTGACTTCTTAAAATGAATTTTTCTGGCTTGGAATATCAGAGAACATACTTATTTCTTAAGATGGCAAGGAATGTTTTACTTTCCCTGGGAAGAAACATTTAAAAACTAGATCCTAGTATGGTATCGGAGAAGGCAATGGCAGCCCACTCCGGTACTCTTGCCTGGAAAATCCCATGGATGGAGGAGCCTGGTAGGCTGCGGTCCATGGGGTTGCTCAGAGTTGGACACAACTGAGCGACTTCACTTTCACTTTTCACTTCCATGCATTGGAGAAGGAAATGGCAACCCACTCCAGTGTTCTTGCCTGGAGAATCCCAGGGACGGGGGAGCCTGGTGGGCTACCGTCTACGGGGTCACACAGAGTCGGACACAACTGAAGCGACTTAGCAGCAGTAGCAGCAGCAGTATGGTATTTCTGGATTTGAATGTCTTATCAGAGCCAGAATCTCCATGAATTGTGTTGTTAAAACCTGCTTAGCCTTCCCTGGCAAGGAAGGAAGGTTGGAAAGGGAGTGAAGGGAGAAACCAGGTGAAGAGAAGAATGGAACAGAGGAAAGAAAAAAAGAAACCAGATGGAGAAAAGAAGGAAACAGTGAGGAGAGGGGGATATTTGGGGACAGACTGGCTTTACTTCTCATGCTGGTCTGGTTCTTGTTTTATTGGAATTATTTCACCATCCTTAATTGTCATCAGTGTAAACACCCAATCTGCTCTTAAAAGAAACCATTCCCGCTGATGGAAGTAATAAATGACAGTGCCCTAGGAATGGAATCCTGAGGTCTGCATAAATCAGCGTTTGTCGTCTTTTCAAATGCTAAAAAATTTCTGTGGTTCCAGCATTTCCAGGAAAGGCTCAGTTGAGTTTCCATAATAATCACTTCATAGACTCTAACTTTTCTCTTTGAATTGTCAAAAGGTTAAATCTACCCTAAATTAGAATTAAATGTGTGTGAGTGTGCATGAGTGTATGCAAGAACATATGCTTTACTTATGCATGCATACATACATCAAAACAAACATACATATACATATATGAGTATATGTGCAAAAATGTGCATATATATACATATCCATGGCTTCCCAGGTGGCTCAGTAGTAAAGAATCCAATCCGCTTGCCAATGCAGGAAAAGGGGGTTCCATCTCTGGGTGGGGATGATCTCTTGGAGAAAGAAATGGCAACCCACTCCAGTATTCTTGCCTGGGAAATCCCATGGACAGAGAAGCCTGGTGGGCTACAGTGCATGGGGTCGCAAAGAGTCAGACATGCCTCAGCAACTAAACAACAATACATATCTACACACACACACACACACACACACACACACACACACACACACACACACACACACACACACACACACACACACACACACACACCCCGTGCTCAGTCATTTCAGTCGTGTCCGACCATTTGTGACCCCGTAGACTGTAGCCCATCAGGCTCCTCTGTCCAAGGGATTCTCCACGCAAGACTACTGGAGTGGGTTGTATACATATATAAATACATACATAAAACTGTCCTTCTTAAAATTCTCTAATTTCAGCAAGTCTTTATTCTATTTAGTAGCTTACAGAGTTGAAAGGTCTCAGGCAGAACCCAGCCACCTAACTCTATGGGCAATGAGTTCAACCAACAACATGTGTCTTTTGCCATGTTGGTTCACCTGGGCCTCTTTCTCCTTTTCTATTAGTCCACTCTTTGCTTCTTTGGTGGATGTCTGACCTCCTGGGACCGTAAGATTTAGCTCTTTGCAGGTGCTGCTAGAGAATTCAAAGGGTGCCAGATTCTTCAGGAGGTGGTGATGACATCTTAGGAACCTAGTCATTACTTAGACAGGGGCTTTAAACCTCAAGCAGCCTAGTGACGTTCTGGAAAATAGCCATGAACATAAGCAAAGGCCCATAGATCAGAGCAAAGCTCAAAGGAAAGAAGGCTGAAGCCTAATGAAAAATGAACACTGGGCCAAAAAACACAAGCTGACTAGGTTGCCATATCATCGTTACCTGGCTTGATTTTCTAGAATCTTTATTTGCATGAGGGGCTGGCTGATGACAATTGTAAGCAAATTTGCTACATATCGACTTTTTCCCCAAGTGGGAATGAGAAGTAAGCAACAGGAGGGCACTGGAAATGCAGGTAAGGCCAAGGCCAGTTTTATAAACAGATGATGACTTTGGGGTCAGAGGATTATTTTTGAGAGCAAACATATTGCATATCCTGAAAGCCAGTCTGATACTCCAGGAAAGAGAAGCTCAGAGTCCTCTGGGTAGAACGGTGACGATGAGCCCTTCATAAACACAGCCTTTAGACAAAGAAACATTCCAAGTTGAAACTCACTTGTCCTGGTTTGGTTCCCTCTTTGTCTTGCTGGAAAGCAGGCCACAGGAGCAAAGTCAATGGAAATGAAAGTACAAGAAATGAAAGTACAAGAAATGAAAGAAAAAGAAAGGAGAAAAGCCATTTCTAAGATATAAAATTACATAAAATTAGTCCCTCACCTCATCCAAATTTTTTGAGTAAGGCCCTTTCGTGGATCAAAGTTCTCTCGTGGCAAAGGGGCTTGTGTAACTCGATGAAGCTATGAGCCATGCCATGCAGGGCCACTCAAGACAGATGGGTCATAGTGAAAAGCTCTGACAAATCATGATCCACTGGAAGAGGGAACAGCAAACCACTCCAGTGTCAGGGAAGCCTGGCATGCTGCAGTCTATGCGGTTGCAAAGAGTTGGACACGACTTAGCAACTGAACAACAAAGTGAGGTGGGAAGAACTGGGCAACTAATCATGCATGCAAGGTGAGTGAGGAAAAGAGCTACCACTGAGGCCACCATGGGCCTTTTACAGACATGCATTTATTGCACCCTAAACACCTGATACAGGTATGATTGTCATTTCCTAGATGAGAAAAGTGAGCCAAAAACACTCTCCTAATACTATCATCTCTTGATACAATGAGAAAAGTAGACTGAGAAGGATCCATTTCAAGACACTTGCTTAATTTTCCTTTGTTTCCTTTCAAAGCCACTATTAGCATATTTTCCCAAAGGGTTTTCTTTTGGAGGGCAAAGTATCTCATTTTTTACAATAATAATATTAACCACTGTCTGTAGGATGAAGATGACAGATCAACTGAACTTTTTTTAAAGTTCAAAATCATGGTCATTAAATTTATGAGCTCCAACCCCTCCCAATTTATTCAGGAGCCTAATTTATGAGCTCCTACCCACCCACCCCTAAATTTATGAGCTCCTACCCCCACCAGGGGCTTCCCCAGTGGCTCAGACAGTAAAGAATCTGCTTGCAATGCAGGAGACTCAGGTTCAATCCCTGGGTTGGGAAGATCCCCTGGAGAAGGGAATGGCAACGCACTCCAGTATTCTTGCCTGGAGAATTCCATGGACAGAGGAGCCTGGAGGTGTACTACAGTCCACGGGGTTGCAAAGAGTTGGACACCATTGAGTGACTACCACTAACACCCCCCCAAAACAAAACCCCAACTAACAATATACCTACAAAGACTTTCAAATATTTTAAGGACTGTCACTTCCACCTCAAAGTAAGAATTCCAACTCTAAAAAATCTAGGTAACTGTAGCACAATAGAGAAAACATACTGCATTGACTTCTTGTTGGAATTTGGGTTGTTTTAGAAGGCCAAGCACCATATTTAAATTTGGAGGGAGAATGAGTTTCAATAGTCTTCTGCATATTACAAATAGTATCAGTAATAACACAATTATCCCATTTTTTTTTTAAAGAGGTTGACTTAGGATGTGTTTTTAAAATGCTAGCAACCTTTAAACTGCTTTGCTTTGTTTGAATCATATCAATACAATGCTTTGTTTCTCCCAAAATTGAAAACATTCCTATCTTGGTTCCTCAGCTACACTTTTCCCTTACATGGTCCTTGCATAGTATGGTAGGGCATTCCCTGCATCTGCAGGGTAGTGTGTGACACTAAATGCTAGTGGAAAAGCACATTACTTATACAAGCATGTCACATAACATCATTTTACACAAGATTCCAGGCGACTTCCCAGTACTGAATCTAAAAACGAAGCAATCACATCTTGGGTCCATAGACACTGATGAGTTAACAATAACTCATCTGATTTAGCTTTCTTGGAAAAGACTTGGATCCATCTTATACCTCTGATTTTATTTTGCTTTTCATGGGGTATGGAGAGTGAGGTTATCAAAATTAAAGTGTAAGACAGAGGCAACACTGGTCATATCCAGACAGATGAGCCTCTGCCCTGAGATCTGTGCACAAGAGGCTCCTTCTCAGACTCTCATCAAGCTGTGTGCCTTTCTGTGGGGCAATGGTCCATGGGGTCATGAGGATGCACCCAGCCAGCTCACACATCTTCCTTTTTGGACCATGTTCTCCATACCAGAGACACTGGACTTCCCTGCCCAGATGGCCTTGAACCCCTTCCAGGGTCTGGATGGGCAGGCCTCTCCTCAGGGGACCGTCCTCCTGAGGCCAGGCCATGTTACTTATATAGAAACCTGCTGGCCAAGGGGCAGCTGTGTGCTGCAGTGTTGAGGGCGTAAGGTACGGATGGAACTTGAATATGTGGGGTGGATGCTCATGTTCCTATGTGCAAAGTTACTTGTGCTGCTGGAAACAACCAGAATTGAAAAGAAAGAAGTAAGGTGGGCCTCCATACGTACTCTTGCTCTGCAAATATTAGGAGTGGGTCTGGCAAAAGGAGACTCAGAGATAGAGGTATATTTAATGGTGCTTAATTTAATAGCAAACGGCGTAATATTAAAAAATCCTGCCCCTTCATTTTGGTCTTTCCATTCAGATCAACAAGAGGAAAGTTACCAGGATAAGGGCTGATTAGAGAATCCTATCAGCTGAGTCTATTTACAAATAAACTCCAGAAAAGTCAACTATAGGAGAGAAAGAAATCAACAGATGTGTCTAAAGCTTCAACACACACACACACACACACACACACACACACACACACACACCATCCAGAGTGGGCTATAGACTATGACCACCAAGGTTATGGACGTTTTAGGTCATTGTCAGTTTCCATGCTATCATTGTTCTGTAGGATCTGCACTTCTTGAATCAGCTCCCAAACCATTTTATGGCTGCATATCTTTTAAACTGGCTTCAACTTGCCGGTAGCTTTAGCTCAAGAAAATTTAATGACAATGTATAACACCTACCCTTCATATAACACATGAAACCTCAGAATTGGCTTTCTTCCCTCTTTTTTACACATTTATTATAGGTGTTAAATTACAGTCATTCCCAAGCTTAACCCCTAAGAAACAGAGTTATCTACACCAAGCTTACTTCATACTAACTTTCTAAAGTATCATGCCGAGATATGTATTTTATTCCATAGATAAGAATGACACATGTTTACAGGTAAAACACACAGGCTTTGGAACCTTGGCAAGAAGGGTCTTCTAAAGAACGAGGAAAGCAGTCACTGAAGTATATAGCAGACAGATTAGGAGACATGTTCTGGTACAAAGAGACCCCAAAAGTTCTACTATTAGACAAAAAGGTAATCTCAAAGTAGTAAGGGATGGAAAGATGGGATCTGGAAAACATACAAACATGGACATCACCTTGGGTTTCAAAGGATCCTCTTTGGGACAGAACACCAGAGAGATTTTCAAATACGGATGGTGGCCTTCAGTGAATTTGGGCTGGATGCAAGTGGGAAGTAAGACCTGAGTGAGTGCCGTGTGGATGCAAAGGAGAAATGAACCCAGGGGATGGGAAAGCTGGGCGCTGGGTCCCAGGGCTAAGGCGGGTAAACTCTTCTCCCCAGGCAGGAACTGTCCCACCCACTTCACCGCCACCAAAACGTTCCTTACCAAAGTGCTTAAGACCAAATCCGCCTCCTGCGAATGATCCCCACCTAGAGCTAAAATGTTTGGGCTCCCCCTCTCTGCTATCCAGTGAACGAATCCTGCTACCAGACTATCCCGCACACCAAGTGCTCGCTCCCACCTCATTTTTTTTTTTTTTATGTGCTCTAGGAAACACTGTGGGCAGTTTTCTGGAATTTATGCAACATTCCTGAAGGGGTCATTTTGAAGCAACAGGAAAACCTTCATGAAATTCTACTAAGGAACTGGGAATGGTCCAATTTTCCTACACAAATTTTTACTAGATGGAAATCCAGAAGTTTTGGCCTCTTCCATCCATCATAAAAACGCCCTTTGTTTAAACAAAGTCTCCACTGATGCATTTTCCAGCACATAAGGTAATTTTCAGTGTGGTACAGAACTCACTAGGGTCCTTTAAAACCAGGGGTGGAGGAGTGGGGGGAAGGAGAAGGGAAAAAAGTACCTACACAGCAGAAGCCTTTATGATCTATAACTGAGTACACACTGCCTTTGCAGGAAGACCGCATTTAACCGCCTGGGCTGTAATACAGTAACCCCCTCACTGCACTGACCAGCCCAGAAACAGAACCAAGAGACCTGGCAAGGAACTCGATCTGCAATAACAAACCCAACTCGCAGTAAAAGCCATCTGTACAACTGCCAATTATTCTGCTCCTCAAATGATTGGGTTCCATCTCGTTTTGCTGACAAGCAAGTTATGCCACATTTTAATAGGCAATAAACTGTATTATTAAATAATTAGTAGCTAAGAAACAGAAATTAGAGGCTACTTCCTTACCCAAGCATCCCCTAGTACTTCAGTCTGTTGATGGAACGGGCTGGAACCTGACACCGTTTACTGTGAGACAATTACGAGGCTAATGAGTGTTCACAGAGACTGAAGCAGGAAAGAAATCTAGAAAATTCCACCTAACCCCGGTGATGTCTGTAGCAGGGTCCCGGAGGAGCAGAAATTTCTTCAAACTGCTCCTTGTCCTGAGCACATTAATTAAACCGTTAGAGGTAAAGGAGTATTGATGTCTTTCCCGTCTCCCCACTTCTCCCCGCAGGTAGTGTCTGGTACTTGTTCAGCCCTAAAGGTACAGTTGCACTAACTGAAAAAAGCCCCACTAAGACCAATTAAGGTCTTTACTAAGAGGCTGAAAAGAAGACAAATGAAGGCAGAAAGCCCGATTACAAGGAACCTTTGTACAGATGTAAAGCAATTAGAGTGGTCCCGGGGGGAAGGCAGCGTGGTTCCAGAAGCACACGATTTTACAGCCTGTCTAAACTTGGAACAATCTATCTTTTTTTTAGGTTGAGAATAAAAGTGAACCCTATATTAGTGTCATATATCAGCTGCTAGTGCCTGCGATTGGCGCCCCCACGCCTGCTAGAGCCATAAAGCTTCTCAAAGCTCCCTGGCGGAGGGCAGCACCATTATACACTGCTCTCACAGGCAGGGAAAAAAGACCTGCCTCGTTTCAGAACTGCTTAGCAGAGGGGCTGCCCCTGATGCACAGACACCCGGAGAGAGGAGGGTGGGCCGGGAAAGGGGTGGGCATGGACTGGAAGGGAGGGTGAAGTGGCCGTGGGGAGGGCCTTGGAAGGAGCCTGGAGAGCGGGTCTCTGGAAGACATTTAAGGGGGTCGCCTTGAGGAGAACAGAAAGTCAGCGCAGATTATCCTCTCAGGACTTTTAACAGCAGCCACATTCCTGTCATTAGCCCTCCTTTTGATCTCGTTAATGCATAACATGTCAGCGTTTTATCTTTCCATACTTGATAAGCACCAACAGATGGGTTCTTGGTGGAGACGCAGAGGTAAGAATTTATACTCTGTGCTAGGTTTTCTGCAAGTGAATAGACCAGAAAGGAAGGAGGGGAAGGGTCAACAACTTGTGCATATCCCCTCAATAATTTAGGATCAGAAGCTCCTAAGGCAAGGAAAGAATCTAGAAACTCTGGAGCCCTGTTTGTGTATGTCTACAGCAGCCCTTCTCAGCAGAAATGTAATGCCAGCTGCATGAGAAATTTACAATTTTCTAGTAGAAACAGTAAAGAACTGAAAAGAAACAGGTGAGATTGACTTTCATATTTTATTTAACCCTATATATCCAAAATGCTATTATTGTGACAAGTAAGGGATATGAACACACTATTAATGAGCTATTCCACACTATTATTGTGAACTAAGTCTTGGGAGTTTGCTGTCGATTTCACAGGCCAAGCACACAAACTCAAACTTGCCCCATTTAAGTCTCAGTAGCCATGTATGACTCAAGGCCACTATCCTGGACAACACACCTCTGTGTTGCAGGAAGTAGGGGTTCAGACACTTGCCCCACCAGGTGATGGTGAAAGAATTACTTAAGTTTTCAGTGCTTCAAATTGCTCAACTTTAGGTTGGGAATCCAGCCCCATCACTCCATGGCAAATAGAAGGGGAAAAAGTGGGAACGGTGGCAGATTTTATTTCCTTGGGTTCCAAAATTACTGCAGATGGTGACTGCAGTCATGAAGTTAAAGAAGGCTGTGCACTGAAGAATTGATGCTTTTGAATTGTAGTGCTGGAGAAGACTTTTGAGAGTCCCTTGGGCTGCAAGGAGATCAAACCAGTCCATCCTGAAGGAAATCAATCCTGACTATCCATTGGAAGAACTGATGCTAAAGCTCCAATACTTTGGCCACATGATGTGAGGAGACAACTCATTGGAAAAGACCCTGATGCTGGGAAAGACTAAGGGCAGGAGGAGAAGGGGGTGACAGAGGATGAGATGGTTGCATAGCATCACCAACACAATGGACATGAGTTTCAGCAAACTCCAGAAGATGGTGAAGGACAGGGAAGCCTGGTGCCCAACAGTCCATGGGGTTACAGAGAGTTGGACATGACTTGAACAACAAAAAAGTTGGGGATAATAATATTACTTTACCTCATACAGATGTTGAGACAATTAAATAAAATAATCCATAGGGAAAGCTAGTAACAGAGCCTGGCACAGAGTAAGGCACCTCAAAAACTACCAGCTACAATTTTTACTATCATTTTTTATAAACCAACGTCAAGTAAAGAAAGCTGCTATTTCCTATTGAGACATATGTTTTATAAAAGCTTTCAGGGAATCATTCTATCTGAGGTTCCTACTGTATGACATAAATCACAGCAGGATCCTCTATGACCCACTACCCAGAGTAATGGAAATAAAAACAAAAATAAACAAATGGGACCTAATTAAACTTAAAAGCTTTTGCACGACAAAGAAAACTATCTGAGGTTCCTCACTTCTACCTGTATTTATTGGAGTTGCCAAATGAGTTCTAACAGTGATTTGGTTTAAAGCAAAATCAGGAAGACTGATTAAATGATTGCTTCAATTAAATAATATACCAGGACCTGGTCTCTGCTATACACTAAGGATATGTAGACAAGGGTAGAGATGTGGTGAGTCAGGACTCCACATCTGATGGAGATCTGAGTTGCCAGACATGCGCAAATGCTACCACACTTGAGAAGAATGGTTAGCAAGAGCACAGGCTTTAGGTAAAGAGTCGATAACTGCAGAGACCATTGCAATTTTTGATAACGGATAATTCACACTGAGGAAGAGCATTAAAAAACGGTGGCATTTAACATTCAACAGAGAAATAATTAACTTTTAAAGTTAGCCAGTAAAAGAAAATGCCAAGGCAGGGTGGTGAGGCAGAGCTGACAACAAGAGGGGATACAAGGGGACATTAATTAGGTACAAGCAAACATCTTCCCTAATAGCTCATGTTCTCATTCCCAAAATGTCAACAATAGATATTAACACCAGATGCTGGCTTTACATCTCCCCTGACAGTGAGTCTGGGCCATGTGTATGTGCTCCGAGAAAAAGACTCATGTGACTGGGGAGGGAAATCTGATGGGATAAGAAGCTGTGTCTCCTTCTCTTAAACAATTTACAGATCCTTTATGAATGGTGGGGGAATGGGAGCTTTCAAGGGATCTCAGGCAGAACTGGGGAGGAGAAAGACCTGGTCAGGTAAGCTGCTGTCCACGTGTGGACTACCTTGACATCAGGTACATTCACCTGACGGACCCTGGACCCCAAACTGCTAGGCACCCACCTGCGAAAGGCTGGGAATGTACCTCTCTTGGGATTTGTAAGCAACTTTCTCTTGAGCGCAACATGGTGAAATCATCACCCCTATAATTGTAATAATTACAATCTTTAGAAAATTTTATAAAAAAATAATTTATGATGATTTAAAATCATTCCCCCTTTTTAAATTCCTTTCTTTCTTTTTTTTTAGCTTTGAGTCAGTCAAAAAAGAGATATAACAAGTATAAGGAATTTGACACAGTTCTACTGCTGAGCCCCATGCAGGTAAGGC
This sequence comes from Giraffa tippelskirchi, assembly GCF_054371585.1. Taxonomy (NCBI): domain Eukaryota; kingdom Metazoa; phylum Chordata; class Mammalia; order Artiodactyla; family Giraffidae; genus Giraffa; species Giraffa tippelskirchi. Next base: position 11,873,458 of record NC_137287.1, on the reverse strand, counting down.
TTATGATGCAGAATGAAATAAAATGGACTAAGTTATACTCCACACTCTGCTGGCCACGTGGAACCGCCTCTGCTTCTGATTTACTCTGTTTTCAGAGCAACCAGTCGAAACAGCCCTGAATACTAGTTGTTGCTTTGGGAAGTGGATTTGGAACCACTGACAAAAGAGAATAGGCTGCAGTTCAGGAGACAAAAGTTTGGCCAGAACGTATAAGAAGTAACTGTCTAAGCCTAATGATTTTCCTTGAATTCTACAATTAAGCAGGTTAAATAAATGTCTTTCTAATCTCAGGGCCTTTGCACATGCTGTTTTGTCTAGAAAGTGCTTTCCCTCCAGTCTTCTCATTCTCACCTAAGTCATTCTCTTCTTTAAGTCTCAGCTTAGAATTTAACTTGCAAGGAGGAACGTCCTGTACATTTCTATCTAAAGTAGGCTCTACCCCATCCTCCATCTCCTTCATTCTCCACTCAGCTTCTTGAACTTGTTTTTGTTCTTTCTTTTCTTCCTTATTTTAAACAGCACAGGGACTTTCCTGGCGGTCCAGTGGCTAAGACTCCGCACACACCCAATGCAGGGGGCCCAGCTTGATCCCTCGACAGGGAAGTAAAAAGTGCAAGTGTAGTTGCTCAGTCATGTCAGGCTCTTTGCAACCCCATGGGCTGGAGCCCGCCAGGCTCCTCTGTCCATGGAATTCTCCAGGCAAGAATACTGTAGTGGGTTGCCATTCCCTTTTCCAGGGTATCTCCCCAATCCAGTGATCAACCCGGGTCTCCCGCACTGCAGACAGATTCTTTACTGTCTGAGCCACCAGGAAAGTACCTCCTGGTCAGAGAACTAGATCCCAAATGCCACAAGTAAAAGTTCACGTGCTGCAACTAAAGATTCTGCATGCTACAACAAAGATTGAAGAACCCACATGCTGCAACCCAAATGCAGCAAAGACAAGTAAATATTTTAAAAAAATAAATAAATAGCACCTACACCCTGTGCTTGTGTCTTCTGTTTCTTTGCTGAAATGTAAGCTCCGAGAAGGCACAGGTAATGTCTGTCCTGTTCACTTCTTTATGCTCAGGCCTGAAATATTTGCTGAACACCACTGAGAACTCTGATGCCTCCTCTGTTGCTGCAGACTCAATCCCTGGGCCAAGAAACACCAATAAGATCCCAGGGGCCAATGGAATAATTTAGATCTCAAAGGAATCTAGAATAAAATTTACAGTCTTTCTTTGAACAAAGACTGAATGAACACGAATGGGATAGATTCTTTACCCTCAAGGAGTTTACAGTCTAGGAAGAGAAATGGTACACCGGTAGCCAACTATTCAGATATATATATATATATATATCTGTGTGTGTGTGTGTGTGTGTGTGTGTGTGTGTGTGTGTGTGTGTGTGTGTGTGTGTGTGTGTGTGTGTGTGTGTGTGTGTGTATAAAGTCATTGGACTGACAGAAGCTGGCCAGGCCACATGGTCAATACAAGCCTTGGGCTGACACTGTCAGAGCCAGCCAAAGAAATCTGAGAACCAAGACAAAGCACCCAGTGCAAGGGTTAAGAGCAGTATCTCTAGAGTCAGATCATCTGACTTCATGACTTAACAAATCATGACATTTTTGCTAAGTTCCTTAAACTCCTTGCACCTCAGTTTCCTTATCTGTAAGATGGGGATAATAGTTGAATGTATTTCACAGATTTGTCTGAGGATTAAATACTTGTAAAATGCTTAGAATCCTATCTTGCATGTAGTAAGCACTCAATAAACATTAGTGATCAAAAATACTTGGTCTCTTAAATGGAAACTTGCTCACTAGTTAACCCCATCTAACTTTCATCTGTTTGGCCCATCAATTTCAGCATTTGGGTGAGGCCCACTTATAAGTTCACCTATCCTTTTGTCCTGTTGCTGTAGCATCTAGCACTGGCTATGAGCTGAAATCGCAAGTTTGCTCCAAATGCCTACTTCCAACCACAAACCCTGATCCAGCCCTCTGCTGTCTAACCTTCTGTAGTGGCCAAGAGAAGAGATGCCACCTCTGTCCCAGTGCTTGCTATTATTTCATATTTGGTTTCCCTTCCAGAAAACATCAGTTTTACCGAGATGCAGTACAACACTTGGACTGGGACCTGGGCACCGACGTTCAAGCGATTAAGAAGAGCAATAAGATTAATAAGATTTTTGTGTTTAAGCAATCTTTGCTAACATACTTCATTCAGAAATCAACTCTTCCTTAAATTTACAGCCGCTAAAGCAATACAAAATAATTTCTGTCTGTCCATCCATCTCAAAGTATCTATTATGTAGAAGGCAAGATACTAGGCACCATGGGAGGAAAACAAAAAACAAGATCTCAGTCTTCAAAGGGTGATTATATTTCAGTGTAACAAAGCTCAGAAGCAGCTTGCCAAAGAAGGCACTAACCTCTGATTTTCTGAGGATCAATTACATTTTGGTTTTGAGCACAGAGCTTTTTAAGCACCGGAGTGCCAATGACTGAAGCCACAAAAAAAGTCCTCAAAGTACCACTGGTAAATAATCATCTTTGTGATGGTTTTTGAATTTCACTTTAATCAAATCCAGTAAGACCTTCCAAATATCATTTATCCTTTAACAATCAACTCTCAATCTCTAAATCCTGGCTTTTACTTTAATCGCTCATGAAAATTCTATTATTCAAGTGCTGATTATGGTCTGTCTTGCTGTGCGCCAAGCAGCACAGCCACTAAGCCCACAGGCTGCTCTACATCCCCCACGCTACCACCCCAGAACCGGAGCCAGAGAAGTGTCTGGGAGTGAAGGGCTGTGAGTCGGAGCCTGGGGTCAGGTCTGGGACCGCTCTGGCAAGTTATTTACCCTCCTCAGGCCACTTGTAAAATGAAGTCGTAGCTCTTCTCTTATGAGGTTTGAGGGAATTCAATCACTACAAAATGCTTAGATTTCTTGACTGTCAGTATCTCAGCCATTTTTACTATGTGTTGGCTAAGTTGCTTTAGTCAAGTCCGACTCTTTGCAACCTTATGGACTATAGCCCACCAGGCTCCTCTGTCCGTGGAATTCTTCAGACAAGAATACTGGAGTGGATTGCCATGCCCTTCTCCAGGGGATCTTCCCAACCCAGGGATTGAACCCGGGTCTTTTACGTCTTCTGCACTGGCAGGCAGGTTCTTTACCACTAGCGCCACCTCTCAGTCAGGAACCACTCTTGCTCTCTATACACTTCCAAGCTCCCTGGCTCTCCACCACAGGTGTAGGGCACACATTTGGATTCTAGAAAAGGGTTTGCCAAGTCACAGGATGAAATCCCATTAGTTCACAGTGCCTCAGCTGGAATTCCTAGGCAGCAACTGCCTGATGAACAGTGAATTATGAGAGACTGGTGGTGGTGGTGAGGATGGTGGAACAGCAGAGGCAACATCACATAGTTTATCTTAAGGAGACTGAAAGCAGCCATGTATCAGATAACCTTTTCAGTGGTTTCATGCAGACATAGAAGCAACTGAGTGGATCTGAATGTATGATCCTGTTTTGCCTATTATTAGCTATGAGTGGTCTTAGAAAATCACCTTTAACTTCTGGGGCCTCGGTTCCCAGACAGCACAGGGTCCCTCCCACTGACACCCTGTGGTCACTGCAGGGGGTGGGTGACTTTGCAACACGGGCTACAAGGGGAGGAAGTGAGAGCCTGGCGCTAAATTCCTACTAGGGCTGTCACCTCCCTCCCACTTGACTAGCTGGTTTATAACTGGACTACTGAGGAAGCTTCCAACTCACTTCTTCATTACCCTCTAGAACTTCTACCCGAGTGAGTGAAAGTTGCTCAGTCACATCTGACTCTTTGCGACCCCATGGATTGAACAGTCCATGGAAGGAAAACTCGCCCTGGGACGGTGTGGACTCCTGGCTACACAGAAGGTGGCAGCTTTATGTAGCTCACATGGGAGGACCGCTGCCAAAAAGGCTGGGGACTGCTGCACTACATGGCCTTCAAGTACTCATCCAACTCTGAGATGTTGTGGCACTAATCCCAATAAATCACTTACACTATAGCAACCCTCTGCAGAATACCCTGCGTTCTCCACAAGTTCTTTGGACCCAGGTAAGAGGGGGCAGGCAAGAGCAGAAGACTCCATGAGACAGTGAGAGGCTCCCTGTACAGAGGGCTTTCTTCCCCAACTTCTCTGAGTCAAAGGCACATTAGAGCCTGCTCTGCAAACAGCCACCTGTCTGCTTATCTGAGGCAAGTACTAGCACGTGTTGGACAAGCACAGGCGGCCAGAGGAGCCCAGACGCCCTTTCTTGCATGTTTTCCCAATTAACTATATTCTTGGATGCCTTTGAAGGAAAGAGTCCGTCCTGAAAACATCCCAGACTTTGGAGGGAGGAGAAGGACTCTCAAGTAGTATTGGTAATTCTAAACTTGTTAAATGGAAAAACCTTTGTTCCGAAACAAATGGTTTTTCGGGGGAGGGGAGGAATACTGCTAGCCAAATGTCATCTTTGCTTATTCTTGATAAACTTACTAAAATGTCTCCTAATCCTCAGAAGGTTCTAAGCCATGTTGATCATCTTTTAAAATAAGGTCACTGAATTTAGAGAGCCAAGAACTGCAGTCCTCTGCATGTGTTAACATCATCTAGTATAGCAGATGTACCTGAAGTCAGACACTTTTTAAAAACTCTAGCTCTCACGACCTTCTCTCAAAACATAGTCAAGGGTGTCAGACTCAGTAGTTACACAGGCCACCTTGAACTGGGTGTGACTGCCTGCAGTGGAGGAGACCCGCGTTCAGTCCCTGGGTCAAGAAGATCCCCTGGAGAAAGAAATGGCTACCCAATTCAGTATCCGTGCCTGAAGAATTTCATGGACAGAGGAGTCTGGTGGGCTACAGTTTGAAGTGAAAGTCGTTCGGTCGTGTCCAACTCTTTGTGACCCCATGGACCATACAGTCCATGGAATTCTCCAGGCCAGAGTACTGGATTGGGTAACCTTTCCCTCCTCCAGGGGATCTTCCCAACCCAGGGATCGAATCCAGGTCTTCCAAATTGCAGGCAGATAGATTCTTTACCAGATGAGCCACAAGGGAAGCCTGGGCTACAGGCTATGGGGTCACAAAGAGTCAGACACGACTGACACTTTCACTTTCGCAGAACAGGGCAGGAACTGAGAAATCAGGGAACAATCAGTGTTAGGCAATAGGACAATCCTCAGAATCACTGGCAGGACATTTTGGCTCCTCTCTCTCACCTACCTCATTTTTCTCTGTCACTAGGTGTTTTTGCTTTACCTTGTAAAAAGGTGTCTCACTAACATCTACTCTGCCATGTCCACCATACTACCTTGGTTCAGATGTACATCCACTTCCCTTTCAACACCTTTCTCTGGATAAAAGCTAGCCATGTTTAGGGGCCTGGATTAGGGCAAGGCAAGCGAGGTGCCCAGACACAACATTTAAGGAGGCCATCATCTCAGGACCAACCCTCAACATGCATGACCCTCAGAGGGAGTGCTTCCTTGTATTTTGTACCCCGAGTGCTTCTTCTGACTCATTCTAATCCTGGTTCCATTACGTTTCTAGAACTTAGCATCAGGGACTTCCCTGGTGGTCCAGTGGCTAAGACTCCGAGCTCCCAATGCAGGGGGTCTGTGTTCATTCCCTGATCAGGGAACTAGATCCCATATGCTGCCAACGAAGACCTGGATAAATAAATAAATATTAAAAAAACAACAACCTTAAACAAAGACTTAGCATCAAACCCTAAAGCTCCACCATGTCCATACCATACACTCCCCTGCAGGAGCTGAGCAGGGGCTACCTTTCCATCCCCATCTCTCAGACTCTCACCATCTCACACCAAATATTGCACTCCTTTCCTCTCAGCAGGGCCCTAAATACACACTGTTGCTTCACACATCTGAGCTATACTGCATCACACCACACTTACCTTCAAGAAAATCCCTGGAAAAATCCTCAAATTCCCGTACGAGTCTCCTTTATATTTATTTACATTTAGATATAAAAAATAAAAAGTTTCCCTTACATGTTTCCACCTTAGAAGCTTCCCATGGAATCATCACTTAGTTTTTCTCTTCCAGATACTACCACACAGCGTATATTTACTTCCATCACAATGCTTGTCACAGAATTTTATCTGTCTATGTGCCAGCTGGGCTTCCCAGGTAGCACAGCAGTAAAGAATCCGCCTGCCAATGCAGGAGACACAGGAGATCCAGGTTCAATCCCTGGGTCAGGAAGATACCCTGCAGAAGGAAATGGCGACCCACTCCAGTATTCTTGCCTAGCAAATACCATGGACAGATAAGCCTGGTGGGCTACCATCCGTGGGGTCGCAAAAGAGTTAGACACAACTAAGCATGCACGCGTGTGTCGATTGCTGGCGATCACAGTCCTCTGGGGGGTACGCAGTGTCTTTCCATGTGCTCATCCCCAGAGGTCCTCACAATTCCTACCAGAATTGGCCTTCAATACATTTTTGTTGAATAGATGAACGTGCATTCTGTTGAATACACAAGCTTAGTGTTCTATCTTTCCTCCTTTAAACAGATCCATTCCAGGGTCCAAAGCAACAAAAGGGACTTCCAACCACGGGAGAAAGAGCTCGACTGGTCATCACAGAGGCAGGTCTATGCGTCTAGGTTGCTGACTTCCCTTCAGTGTGAACTGAGGAGTCAGCTCCATGACAGCACAGCATAGCAAAGTTAGCACATTTGTTAAACATCATTGATAAAGATGATTAAATATTCCATTTTGTTTACTTTAATTAGCTATAATTAAAACATCACAGGGTGTCTGTAAAAGCCATTTGCATCTACTTCATCTAGCTCTTTGGAAAAGTATTTGATACTGTCCTATCTGAGATTGGGAAGGTTCCATAAGTTTCAGTTGACTGACTCCTCCCTCGTTTCCTCTTAGAAACAAAACTCGTATGTCGGCTATTTTAAAAACTACAAGATCTTTTCAAGTGTTAGAACAAAACACTAGGCTGGGGGAGTACAGCATGATCTTCAGTCAACACAAGCCAAGAGTATGCCTTGTGTTGAACTCCTCATAGCACTGAGAAAAAAAGTCTGAGTGGTCTGAAGACCAGGCTGAGGAGAACGGAGAGCCAGGGAGAGCGGGGTGCAGCATGCTTCCTGTTGGTACAGATGCAGCTGTGTGCACACTGGTGAGGGTGGTAGAAGAGGGCTAGATCTGCCCTGTTCAATACAGCACCAACTATCCACAAAAGGGCTACCTGAACAAATTAAAAGTAAATAAAATAAAAAGTGTAGTCCCTCTGCCTCATATTTCAGGCGTATGACAGCCACACGTAGCTAGTGTCTCCTGTACTAGATAAAGCAGAACAGTTTCATCATCCCAGGAATTTCTACAGAGCAGTGATGGGCTGGAAACTTGCATTTTCTTAGTTTCTACAGCCTGGGGAGCAAGGATGCCCATTCCTTTCCCTAGTTCATAATAAATATGCACACACTAAGCATTTTCTCTTTCACCTACTTGCAAGCAAGTGCGTGCTAAGTCTCTTCAGTCGTGTCTGACTCTGTGACCCCATGCACTGTAGCCCGCCAGGCTCTTTTGTCCATGGGATTCTCTAGGCAAGAACACTGCAGTGGGTTTCCATTCCCCCCAAAAGGGACAACAGTTTCTATGCTGTGGGACCGGATGTCACCATTATAGTTTCCTTTCCAGGTAAACATGAAAAATATCAATTGACACACCCAGAGTTGGCTCCCTTAAGAGATATCAAGTGATGGATGGATACTAAAAATTTGAGAACACTTCAAAATCGAATGTGGCACCCATGGAGCGCTCCAAGGCAGAGAGAGGGAGGAGAGACAGAACTCTGAAGGCACAAATTAGCCAAAACTGATGGAAAACCTGCACCACAGAGCCTGAGAAATCGAGCCAGGTGGCCCAAGACTCCAGGTTCATTTTGAGTCTAATGTGCAACATGTTTCGTGCTCTCAGGAGGTGCCACCATGACGAACCGGGGCTATTCCAGGGCCCAGTCAGAAACTTGTAAATGAAAGCTATCAAGGAAAACAGATTCTTTAATTGAAGTCATTACACTGATGACTGCCAACTAGTGAAGATTTCTAAGCACTTTCTCCAGCTATCCTTCCACTGGGAGTCAACAAGTTGGTTATGTCTTGCCCCTTCTGCAGATATGTGCTCACACCTTAAATAAACACTCACTAGGCACATCTCACTCTGTAAGGAGGTGAACCGAAAATCCTAAGACCCAGTCTGAAAGAGAAGCCAAGGGCATTCTTCTCCAAGCATTAGATTGGTTTCACATGAGGTGATTAGACTCTTTCGTGCTAATTGCACTAGAAAGAGCTAATTAGAAAAATCTACCATTCAGTTAATGAGAGCTGGGCCCTAACCATCTCAGCGCTTAACTTCTCAGGTTGTAAAATATCACTTTTTTTTTTCATGCCCCCTCTGAAAAACTTGTCACTGTGTTAAATTCCAGCAGTCAGGCTGGGCATTAAACAACTGAGCCTGCGCTTACAAAATGCCTACACATGCTAGAAAGAGGTGACTGCTGCTCTGCCTGTGCCTTCTTGCTGTTTCGGAAGGGTAGATATGATAGATCAAAGACTGCTAACTAGCAGTGTATTGAACTGTAATGAATTCTGCCCCATTTCTCAGTGCAACCTTCTCAGAACCTTTGTGCCTTTTATTCTGGGGCCTGTTAATAATGCAGGATAAGGAATTTCACGTGTGTTGCTGTTACTCCGCGAGGAAGAGTTCATTAAAAAGCAATGATATCACCTGACTGAGACGCACGTCCCTGCCAAGGGTTGTAGCATTTATCAGGAAGCTGATGGAATGAAAGTAATGAAGAGCTAATAAATCAGGGTCCCTTATTATATGATAAACTCATTATACGGTAAACATTATACAGTATAAGTAAACACTGGAAAACAGAAAATCAGCCATATTACTAGGAGGAAGGCTATATTAACGCTTTCTCAGAAAAGTGAAGTTCAGAGGAGGGCTTTGAATTTCATGTATTTACATATTATGTCCATTTAAAGAACAATATTAAGGAAATGTCTCAGCAGCTCAACACCCTTCCTACCCCAAAAGCACTTTTGCAGGAAGACTTTGCAGTCCTATTGGCAAGAGCCCAGACCCTATATGCTGCAAGACGACGTGTGAAATCAGCAAAATGTAAATGTGAGAACTTCTGGCTTTGGAATTAAATGCTAGAGCTTCTCTCTATATCTGTGGTGCCCATTCCCTAACCCCAAGGTAGAAAGTTTTCAAGGAGACAAAGTTTCACATGTTCCTGTACAGTGATGCTGACTTTAACTTCTGAATTTCCAATAAGGGTCAAGAATGAGAACTGGACTCTGCATCTGTAGCAACCTCTGGCAAGCCGAGATGTTATTTGCCATGCAGGTGTGTTCCCTACAGTCCATTCTTAATTACCCATAACATGAGTAAATGAAGTTCAGATAAAAGGCCTTCTTGGGGTTATTCTGCTGCTCATTAGCACTTCTAAGCAGAGTGTGAAAAAAGCAGCGAGACTGACATCCTTCAACTGTGTCTTCTGTTAACAATTTCAGAAAGTAGTACTTCTTAGAACAAGGGACTAAAAAAAAACGGCTATAGGAAGGTTTGGGAAAAATCTGGAAATTTCAGTTTCTAGGTATACCTCATCTTTTAGGCGTATCTCTCCTGACAGCTATGCTACATTCTTAAAAATACTTTTTTTGCACTGAAAAGCACATATTATTCCAAAGACTCTTAAGTTATTATGGTGTGTGTGTGTGTGTGTGTGTGTGTGTGTGTGTGTGTCTGTCTGTCTGTCCACCATACGTGAACACACATTATAGGTAACGGGAGAGAAAAACTAAGAGTGAGGTTCCCATGTATATATTTATTCCCATTTTATAAATGAGGCATCAGAGGCTCACAAAAATCACCTGGTTTTCTTGGGATTAAACAGCTAAGTGACAGAGCTGGCATTTCAATCGTTGCTGGCCCTGACTTCAACTTCAAATTACGTCTCTTTTCCTTTCAAAGCATCTCTAGCACCCCCAACCCTCCCTACTGCAGCTAACAGAGTATTTTGCTTTGAATTTCACCATAAGGCTTAATTTTGTTCAATAAGCTTTTAAAATAATCATCATAAACTAATCAGAGTCTCTGTAACAAGGCAGCAGGAAGGAAAAAGGATAATCAAGTCGCTGGTCGGTCAGAAGTTAGATCCCCACTGGTGTAGCACAGAAATGGGCCTGGATTTGACCCAAGTGTTCTTCTCTGACAGTCTATATCCAATATTTTTTTGGTCAAGGTTTTTCATGTAAGTGACTTCTCCATGAGCCAAAAAAAAAAGAAAGTCCAAGGCCTACTCTCTACCTTTTGTCTAACAATACAAAAGCTAAGAAGTGAAACACGTTGTTCAATACCATCTGGCAAGTTACTAACTGAACCATGAAGAAAATCTCAGGTTCTCACCCCCACATATCATTTTAACAATTCAGTAGCTTCACTCTTCTCACATGCTCAAGAACCAAGGTTTACCATTGGTATTCAATAGCAGTGCTAGACTGTCTTTTTATTTTCATTAATGTATAATCCTTATTAATACAATAGATGGCCCAGAAGTGAGGAGACATACAAATTTTAGAAAATACTGTTAACATCATCTAATTACAATGAAGCTACTGGAAGAGAGAACGTTATTTCAAATTCTATGTTGAAAAAACTGATGTGTTGTTTTGGAAAGCAGAGATGTGATGGCAATACCCAATACCCCTGTCAAATTTATACAGATAAGGAGACAGAAACTATTGTAGTGGTGCAACTAGGTAGTAATAGTAACAAAAATACTTTTAAGGTGAGGAAGAGAGTGTTTCTTTGATTACATTCAATATTCATAACATTATTTCTGTTTTTAAAATGAGGAAACTTATAACCTTAAAAATGCATTCCAATATATTAATACATTAGGTGCAGCCAAATACTGTTTGATTTCATTTATATGAGGTGCCTAGCATAGTCAAATTCACAGAATCCAAAAGTACACTGGTAGATGCTAGGAGCTGGTGGGGGCGGAGAGGGGTGTGTGGAGGGGAGGGGCGTAAGGGATGGGGAGTTAGTGTTTAATGGGGACATAGTTTCAGTTGGAGAAGGTGAAAAATTCAGGACACGGATAATGGTGAGAGTAGTGCAATAATGTAAATGTACTTAGTGCCACTGAACTGCACAGTTAAATATAGTTAAAATAATGTTTTACAATATGTGACTTTTACCACAATAAAAAAAAAAAATTAGAAATTAAGTAAAATGAGGAAACCAAGAAGCAGAGATGGGGCTGGCTGTGGAGATGGGTTAGGTGGAATGGTCCAGTATGAAAGGAAGGAAGGAAAAAGGCTTGACTTCTCCTGACAGGGCCTTTCCAGGAAACCTTGGGTCTTCTCCAGAGCGAAAGAGACACAACACAAAAGACAGAATATGTGGAGGGACTCACTCCTGAACTGTCATCGTCAGGAAGATCTCCCTGTGCTGCCGCCGCTCACTAACTTTCCTCTGAACTCCAGCTGGGGAGACGGCTTCCCGGGTGGTGCAGTGGGAAAGAATCTGCCGCCGGTATTGGAGACGCAAGAGACACGGGTTTGATCCCTGGATTGGGAAGATTTTCTGGAGAAGGAAATGGCAACCTGCTCCAATATTCTTGCCTGGAAAATCCCATGCACAGAGGAGCCTGATGGGCTACAGTCCATGGGGTCTCAAAGAGTCAGACATGACTGAGCATGCACGCATGCTAGCTGGGGAGACTAAAATAATCATCTCACACAGCAGGCTTTGCTATCACAGGCAAGAGACACAATGGCAATTATACAATTCAGGCAACATTTTCACTACAATTTCCAATGATCTCCCAACCTTTAGAGAGAAAACTTAGCTTCTTTTGTCAAATTTCCCTAAAAGACAGTCTCTGCTATCTGTAATGTTGGCTGTATCTAAACATCAAGCGCAACCATGATACCCTTTAATAGTTAATCCTCCAACATGTAATTAGGCATTCACATGACAATCAAAACCATGACTGTATTTCATGTTTGCCTTCCCTTTCAAGCCCTCTACTAGAGGGGCACTTACTCTGTCAAATCTGCTATAGTAATCAAAACATTGAAATTACTTCTTTCCACACTAAATATACTGGAACTGGTTGTTTGATTAAATGTAGAGCAGAGAGTGCAATTTGCTAAATTACAAGTATTCTGAACATGTAAATATAGTTTAATTACTGCAATTAAAGAAGATTACTGGAGATTGGCAGATGGGAACGTAATGCTGTTTTAATTAGAGTTTTTAATGCACTGTAACATAAGCATAATATTAACCCTTTATCCTAGAAGAGGTAGCTGGTCTTTGAAAAATTAGTATTGGAAAAAATGTATTAGAGCTACTGTTTTATAACAAGGCCCAGACTGAGTCAAACTTCCCTGGTAGCCCATCAGGGAGGCAAATCTTATTTTCTAAGAACAGTAAACTGAGGCAGAGAGCAATGACAGACAAAACAGCTGAAGGAGTCACAACTATGGACATACGTGCAAGCACGCGTGAATGCCTGTGGGCAAGAGAAACACATACACACTGACTGCTTTTCATGAAAGAAGAACACTGCCACAATGTCAGAGACTAAGAGATTCCCATGCCATGAAAGGTTTCATGGAACTCATAGTCAGAAAACACAAAGCATTTCAAAAATACATTTATTTTTTTACAAACGCTTTCATTCATCTTTGAGATAAACTATACCAAGATGCAGCTGACATGCTACAAAGAGAGGCTAACAGTTTATTATTCTGCTTATTCACCTTCCAGAATGGTATACGCTACATCAAGTAATACTGCAGAACGTAAGAAGCAATCTTTGTCATCTTGAAAGCTATCACTTGCAACATTTTATCCATTTAAGTCAATAGCCTATTAGAAATTCTAATTGAAAGTTCAATAGTCAGCTTGGAGCCTTACAATAGAGGTTGCCTTTTGGAAAGCCATTTAAAGTCTTAATCTCTTTATCATTTGGTATTTTGAAGCCTAACTTTGTTCTTGTTAGGCAGATCAATGGCATTAATTTACAAAATGGGGGAAAATGTCACCCTTCATCCTTTAAGTCTCAGCTCAGTGAAGAGCAGCGTAAGCGAATCTGATCACTGCTTTCCCACATTAGCAGCAAACGGTGCCATGGGAGGCCTGACCTACAAATTTTAATTACTGCATGAAAAATTCAGTTCCTGGAGATGAAGAGGGACTTCAGCAAAAGCAGGGGCCCACTCTGTGCATGTCTGCTGAGCTTTACGTCTCCAGGGACTGGATTTCTGAATCAGTAGTCAACCCCACAGTCAATGAACAGGGTTTACAATGTCCAGGAACAAACCATCAACTTCAAAACAAAACAAGGCTGACACAGAAGACACTGAGGCAGATAAGTAGGCTTCTGAGGGAAAAGCCACAGAAGAGAATACGTTTATGTTTTACTGAGCATATAGCACCTTGATGGTCACACAGATATCTATCATTTGAAAAAAATGACCCTGAATCTAATTCAGTTAAAAGTTATAGCCTTAGAGGTAAGTGCCCCTTGTAAAAACCAGAGAGGCAGTCCTGGTGCTTTCTGCCTCTGCTAAAGGCATTCTTAGTTAGCAAATGGGCACTTGGTGGCAGAAATTATTTTCACCCCAAACAAAAGAAACAAATTCTGAATGTGAAGACATAAAGGCTAACTGGCTGTGGCATTAAAACCAATAAAAATCAGCCATCTAAAAGTAAAGCCAAAAGTAGTGATCAGTAAGCTTACTCCTAATGCAATAGGCAGAATAAAGGGGTAAGGCTGTTGGCTTTTCTCTTCCAGAAGCTAAGGGGAGCAGGTCTAAACAACAGCCCTAACCTTCCATGCAGGCAAAGCCAATCAGAGAAAACATACGCGTGTATCAATATGAACTTAAAGCAATGTCTGAGTACACGTGCATATATCTGTACTTAAAAGGAGGATGGGAAGGCGATAGAGAAATGTTAACAGTGGTCATCCAGTGGGAGTGGAAGCATGTTTGGTGGGCTGGGGTGAATCGATGGCTTTTCCTTTTTAGTTTAGATGCTCTTTTTATATTGCTCAACTTTTTTGGTAACTAACCTATAAGGATTTTCTAACTGTTAGCAAGCCAACTGTTTCAAAAAGAAAAATAAAATCTGTATTAGATGTTCCAGCATAAAAGTCTGTGAGTCTTTTAAGAAAGGAAGATTCCATTGTATAACGTGTTGTTGCTGTTCAGTCACTCAGTCATGTCTGACTGTTTGTGACCCCAGGAAATGCAGCACACCAGGCTTCCCTGTCCTTCACTATCTCCCAGAGTTTACTCAAACTCATGTCCACTGAGTCAATGATGCCACGGTGTGTAACATGAAAGACCGCGACTTCCTTCCAAATTTTAGACTTTTTAGTTCTAGGCTTTCTCAAAGATTAGACTCACTCATTTACTTCAGCTGCTTTGCTGCAATGAAAGAACCATGCTAACTGTCAAGTCTCAGTCACTTTACATACCCTACGCGATTTACCTGGAAAGTATCATTGCATTGCTGCATACAGAGTCATGCATAACTGGGTTCCTCATTAACATTGCTTGATGATGGTGATAAGAAAATTATGACCTTGCAACACTGGATGTATGCATGCATTTTCCATGCAGCCATATCCACTACTGGCTAAAATTTAGATGTCAAATAGCTTTCTGATGACTGAATCCAATTCCTCTTTCCATTTCTGATTTCCATTGCTCTTCATATTCTTCTTAACCAAGAGAGGCCTCACTGTCACCTGCTGACACCAACAGCTGGAATTCTGTGATAAAGTGTCCTAATGAAAAAGTCATTAACATTTGCATCAGGTGCCCCTGGGGTCTTCTGCCCCTGGCACTTAGGTTAACAGTATGCTGGAAAGGTCTTTAGAAAGGGCAGAGGCACCTGGTTTAAGAGCTAAATAGTCACATCTCTGATACACACTGGACATTTACATAGACAAGCTGGCCTTCAGGTCAAAGCCCACTACCTGGAGGGAGCAAAGTCCCAGGAAATGACTGCTCACTGGAGAAGAGAGTGACTGACTAAACAAGAAGAGGGAGGGAACGAGGCTGACCTGAGAACCAGGCAGGAGAGCCTGCAGGAAGGCAAACTTCAAGTACATTTAATGAGCCCACCTTCCAGCAGAACCAGAACTCATCCTCTGCTGAGATTCCAGGAACCTGGAATCCTTAGGACCCTGGAGGCACACACAACAAAAATTAATGCCACAGAGATGGAAAGGAACACATGCTCAATAGAAGAAAGCCTGAGATGCAGAAACTCGGCTTCCCTAAAGTGTGGCATTTTCAAAGCCCACACATCATAACAACTCTGAATTCTGAGACGCGTGAACAGGAAGCCCCTGAGGTTCCATCTGTCTCTCTGACTAGAAGGACAGCTGAGGAACCATGCTGCTGTCTGTGAGAGGGCTGGCAGAAATCTCAGGAACCTTGGCCAGGAGCTAGGAATGTGCAGCTCGTTCCTCTCTCCTGTCTAATTTACAGCCTCGACAAAAGCTGTTGGCTTGTTACCATGTCTGTCCCTGTACATAACTAGAAACGAACCACCACAAAGAGTTGGCTTACTTCTTAATATTGTTTTTATTTATCCTAAATTTAAAAAATCATAGGATTCATTATATTGTATTGAAGAAATCCAGTATTTCCTTTGTTCATCAAGTGTATGTGACACTTCACTGCCAGAATTAAGAAGGAAGGGTGTTAGATGTTAGATAGATGGATGAAAAAGTCAAAAGTGGAAGTGGGCACACAGAGACGGAGAACAATGAGCTGTCACAATTCTTAGTTCACTGGGGTCAGAAACCCCAAAAAGCTCCACTAGTATCCCATGGACGGAGGAGCCTGGTGGGCTGCAGTCCATGGGGTCACCAAGAGTCGGACACGACTGAGCGACTTCACTTTCACTTTCCACTTTCATGCATTGGAGAAGGAAATGGCAACCCCCTCCAGTGTTCTTGCCTAGAGAATTCCAGGGACGGGGGAGCCTGGTGGGCTGCCGTCTATGGGGTCGCACAGAGTCGGGCACGACTGAAGCGACTTAGCAGCAGCAGCAGCGGCAGTGCAAGGTATTCTGGCATTCAAGGTCCTTCCTAGTGTTCTCAGAATCTGTCCTTTCCAGGCTTGTCATCTAGTCCTCTGCTCTGCTATATTCTCCTCCAGTGACTGTAGATTGTGCAGTAGTCTCTGCAGATACTAGTCACATTCCTAGCACTGTACTTTAGCTACTTACTTCTCCAGATTTCACATTTCTCTTTATCTCTATTAACCCATTCTCCTCTTTCTGTAAGATTCTACCCACCACACAAACATCTCAAATGATGTAGGCAATGTGTGTGTGCTCAGTCATGTCTGAGTCTTTGTGGCCCCATGGACTGTAGCCTGCCAGGCTTCTCTGCCCATGGAATTTTCCATGCAAGAGTACTGGAGTGAGGTACCATTTCCTACGCCAGGGGAGCTTTCTGACCCAGGAATTGAACCCACATCTCTTGGGTCTCTTGCACTGGCAGGAAGATTCTTTACTACTAGTGCCACTTGGGAAGCCAAGGTGTAGGTAAAGCATTTGACAAAATCCCACACCCTCTTATGATAAAAACACTCAGAAAACTATGAATAGAAGGGAAGTTCCTTAAAGACGATAAGAGCATTTATGAAAAACCCATAGTTAACCTCATACTTGGCAGGGATATACTGAAACCTTTCCTCTCTAAGATCATGAACAAAACAAAGATGTCTGTGCTCACCATTGTTACTGAAAACTGTGCTGGAAGTTCTAACCTGAGCAGTTAGATAAGAAAAAGAAATAAAAGAGATCTCTGTTCACAGATGAAATGATTCCGTATACAGAAAATCCCAAAGCTAATAAAATGAATTCAGCCAAGTTGCAACGTGTAAGACCAACACACAAAAATCAGTTGTATTTCCATATACCAGGAACATACCATCCAAAAATGAAATTAAAATAATTACTCATTTACAGTAGTATCCAAAAGGATAGGGAATAACTTAACTAAAGAAGTAAAAGACTTACACACTAAAACTACAAATCTGAAGATCTGAGTAAATGGAAAGACACACCATATTCATGAATTGGAAAACTTAACATTGTTAAAATGTCAGTACTACCCAAAGTGAACTACAGATTCTATGCAATTACTATCAAAATTTCAATGGTCTTTGGCAGAAATGGAAAAGCCAATCCTCAATGTACAATCCTTACATCATGTACAAAAATTACCTCAACATAGATCATCAGCCTCAATATAAGAGCTAAAACCATACAATTCTTAAGAGAAAACAGAGGGGTAAATCCTTAGGACCCTGGATTTGGCAATGGATTCCTAGACATAGTATAAAAAAATGAGCAATAAAAGAAGAAAACCAGATAAATTGGATTCCATTAAAATTAAAAACTGCAACAAAGAGTATTACCAAGAAAGTGAAAACATAAGCTAAAGAATGGGGAAAAGTTGCAAAGTAGGGATCTGATATGGGTCTAGTATAAACAATAAATAAAGAATTCTTACAATTCAACAACCAAAAGAGAACCCAACTCAAAGTGAGAAAAGAATAGGAATACACCTTTCTTCAAAGAAGATATGCAGGTTCATGGAACCATGTTATTATCATTAACAGGAAAATGCAAATAAAGACCACCACATGGTATTGCTTCACATCCACTAAGGTGGCTACTTAAAAAAAAAAAAAAAAAAAAAAAAACAGAAGAAAGCAAACAAAGAAAAAGAGCAAGTGTTAGGATGTAGAGAAATTGGAACCCTCACTGCTGGTGGGTACCCCAAAAGATTCAGCCTATGGATTTAGTGATTCTTCAAAAGGTTAAACACAGACTTAACCATATGACCCTGTAATTTGACTCCTAGGTGCATAACCAAAAGAACTGAAATCAGATATTCATACAAGTACATGTACACACATGTTCATAGCACCACTATTCAAAATAGCCAAAAGGTAGAAATGGCCCAAATTTTTCATCGATGGATAAAAAACTATGGTAAACACATACATTGGAAAATTATTCAACATAAAAAGGAAATAAGTACTGAAACATGCTACAATATGGATGAACTTACAAAATATATGCTAAGCAAAAAAGCAGAGAAATAGGTCATATATTGCATGATTCACTTTATATGAAATATCCAGAATAGATAAGCTTTTAAGAGAGATCAGAGACTGCCAGGAGCTTGGAGCAGAGTGGAATTAGTACACTGCTCAGTAGATGAGGGGTTTACTTTAGGTAGTTGCACAACATTGTGGATGCACTAAGTGCCACCGAATTGTTCATTTCGAATGGTTAACTTTGTTATGTGAACTTCATCTCAATAAGCTATTTTTTAAAACAAAGAAATCAATTCCTTTCTCATTTTCTGAAATCTTCACAAATTAGTGGTTTAAACTCATTCACTGCTGCTGAATGTCATTAATTTTATTTATACTTTATTTGCTCTCTTATACAGAAACCCCTTGAGGGCAGGGTCTGCCACTTTCACCCCTTTCTGTCACTTCCGGGTTTCTAGCCCACTGGCTTATACCCAACAGATACACAAAAAAGTTGTTCAAGTGATTCTGACATAAATTTGCACAGTGATCTTAAAGTTGACCTACTATATTTTAGTTTCCTTACCTAAAAGGCATTCAGTTCTCTGGAGTAGAAAACATTAAGCCTATTTTAAAAATCCAGTGGAGCAGAAGGTCTTGCTGTCCAACCTTTCAAATGAAAATCCTAAATGCAGCTTCTCTCCCTCATCATAGTACTGAGACAGAAACTAACCACTGTTAAATTCAGTGCCTGGGAGCAAGGGTCCATGGAGTTGATTGGGGGTCAGGGAGCTCTTCTCAATATTTAAAAAGACTTGAGGAACCACAGACACCTCCACTGAGGCTGTAGAGACTGACTAAATACCAGTGTCTCCTCTTTAGGCTGAAAAGATGTCACCATAGTCATCCCATGCTGATGACTATGTGGATGTGAGCAGGAACAAAATGAAAATTAAACGACAAATGTTATATGACAAATGCAGGCCTATCGATGACATACTACAAAACAGGGAGTCTAAGAGCAGATGGGAACAGACTACTCTAAAAGCAGTCTGTAGAGATTACTACAGAAAGACGACTTAGACCAACTATACCTTTATTAAGTTTGGAAGGACACAGTATGATGCCCAGAACATCCAAATCCTGAATTACATGATCTACCTGTGTATCTTGGGCTTCCCAAGTGGTGCGAATGGTAAAGAACCTGCCTGCCAACTCAGGAGACATAAGACCTGTGGGTTCCATCCCTGGGTCGGGAAGAAAAAATTCCAACATGGCTAAAAGAAACCACTCAGAGTAAAACTGATCTCCTCTGTTAGAAGCAGCTATGGGCCCTGTGTTCAGATAAATTAGACGACGTGAGAAGCACACAATACCTGGGCCTCTTCTAGCAGTTCCAAGTAAACTAAAGAAAAAGTCATGGCTATCTCAGCCCTGGCTGGCTAGTGTGGGAAGTTAGGTTTGGGAGAAGGTGGGGATGATATTACGGTGGGGATGATATTAAGCAGTGCTGAGAGAAAGATGCAGAGGTGCTTTCAAGATAGGCTGTATCGTGTGTGTGCATGTACCTGTGTTCACAGGAATATTCAGGCAGTAGGGAAAACCTAGAAACCAGGCAGGCAGAGGTTAGATGGCTGAGGCAGCTGAAGAGGAGCTGCAGAACAGTCCTGTGCCCTGGGAGAAGTGGACAGGCCATTCAGGCCTTCAGGAGACAGGCTGCAAGTGGGTAAAAAGCAAGCAAAGGCCCAGGGGAAACAGAGCTGCAATCAGATCCCTCCGGGGCCGGGTGGAGAGGCAATCAGGAAGCCTTGGGAGAACAGACCCGCAGCCCCTGGGGAGCCTCCTAGAAAGGGCCCTTTTGGGAACAAAGGAGTCCATTTGGGGACCATGATTGCCTCTCCAGGTTCAGCCTGCTGGGCTGAACTTGAGGCTAGCCCCCACCCACAGGGCTAAAAGCAGGGAAAGTAGCTCAAGACTTGGTGATTAAAGGAATCAGGTGTAAAACATGTCAAAAGAACAGTTAGATTTTTGAGTCACGAGCAGAGGTGCTTTAGAGAGGAGGCCAGGAGTGAAGACCCATGCAGGCAGGTGGCTGGTGCTGAAGGGCTCAAGGTAGACTGTATTTCTCTCCCTGCCTGGATTCTCTCCTGCAGCAGCTGGACAAGGTTTGCCGTCTTTGCCTACTTCCTTTATCAGGTGGGGACTTGGTGGTTCTCTGAACAGGTCTACCGGCAGTGTGCAACGTCAAACAGCAGCTCCCTGCAGAGCTGGGACTAACATCCTGGGTTCAGATTCCTAAGTCCAATTTTCCCAAATCTAATTGGGATAGAGGTAGGGTGACAATGTTCTATGCTGTCTATAAACAGTCAACTGCCCTGAGACATTTCCTTATTCTACCTTCTTTCTCCACAAGATTTGGTTCAGCTTACCTCAGTTGGTAAAGAATCCGCCTGCAATGCAGGAGACCCTGGTTTGATTACTGGGTCAGGAAGATCAGCTGGAGAAGGGATAGGCTACCCACTCCAGTATTCTTGGGCTTCCCTTGTGGCTCAGCTGGTAAAGAATCCACCTGCAATGCAGGGACCTGGGTTCGATCCCTGGGTTGGGAAGAGCCCCTGGAGA
The DNA here is from genome assembly GCF_054371585.1 of Giraffa tippelskirchi. NCBI lineage: Eukaryota > Metazoa > Chordata > Mammalia > Artiodactyla > Giraffidae > Giraffa > Giraffa tippelskirchi. The sequence continues at coordinate 11,852,665 of NC_137287.1, read as the reverse complement.
AGGGAAAGGCTACCCACTCCAGTATTCTGGCCTTGGGAGAATTCCATGGACTGTATAGTCCATGGGGTCGCAAAGAGTTGGACACGACTGAGCGACTTTCACTTTACTTTTTGTCATATGAATCAGGAAAAGAGTAGATACAGAGAAGCCCATATTGTAAGGCCCGCTGGGCTGGAGTGAAGACAGGCAGGCATCATACACGCCCACCTGTGGTTGAGGATAGCGGGTTTCAAACTTTGTACATTTTTACATGAGAACAGTATTTTAAATAAATTCTTACATGGGACCCCAATATATGAAACAGACAGAAGTGAAGCCGCTTTGGGTGACCAGCAGCGAGGGCAGGCAACCCTCACATGTTCACGCCCCACCCTCCACTCTCTCCATCATCTTCTTAGCACTGGAACAGGATCAAAGCCAGTCATGGGAGAAGAGACAACTGGGTCCTGGCCCTAATCTCTCTCTTTTAAAATTTTACTTATTTATTTGGCTGCACGGGATCTTAGTTGCAGCATACAGGATCTTCAACCTTCACTGTGGCATGTAGGATCTTTTTAGTTGTTGCAAGTGGGATCTAGTTCCCTGACCTAGGATTGAACCTGAGCGCCCTGCATTGGGAGCGTGGAGTCTGAGCCACTGGACCACCAGGGAAGTCCCCAGCCCTAATTTCTCTGAAGGTGTGTGAGTTCTTCTCTTTAACCCTCTATTGATTCATTGGTAAAATGAAAGGATGACCTTGAGAGGATCTGGTTGCTTCTGACTCTCAAATTTTCAACTTCTCTACAAGGAGAGAGTGAGAATGACTGCAAGTTTTTACTCACTCAGTACTAAGCTAGCTAAGAAAGATACACACGTAGCAACTGCTTCATTTAAGTTCCTCCACATGGTCAGGTGCTATTTCCCAACTTCTCCATAAGAATGTCTCATTTATTATCATCTCTAGTGATAACCATCATTGTCATCATCTCCAGTGATCTTGCCTACAGTTAGTTAATCTTTTCTTCAATAAATACAGAAATATTTTCAGTAACAGCTCTATCAGATGTTTGTTCACAAACACTGATTTGGCTGGCATATTTCTGTATTGATTGAAAAGTTGTAAAACCCAGCATCCTCACCTGCCCAGAGTCAACACAAATGTTTCCTCTGCACTTGATTCCACTCAGAAGCCAACGCTCTACATGGTGTTTCAACAGGTCCTGGCTAGTCTTCGTAATGTTCATGTCCATTTTCAGACTGGTCATAACCAAGAAAGCCAGGCCTCTGCCCTTGGTCACCAGCCAAGCCTAGGTATCAGTAAAGAGCTCCTCTTTTGTCCAGGGTGGGAGGGGGAGGCCTGCCTCTCTTCCTATCAGCTTGTGCTATCCACCATAATTGTGCAATTTCCCCACTTTGTAGCATATTTTCTCCCTTCTGTTTTGAGCTAGAAGTGGTGGCAGAGAAAAAGACTCTGTCCATTTTATTGAATCACCTATATTTAATTGGGAAATGGGTGGTTGTAACTCTGTCAACAGGACATGTTCAATTACATTGTGGAACCGTTTTTCTTCAGAAAGCTTTACCATCTGGTCTACGCAGTTAAATAAGCACAGCTATGTGACATCACAGCTAATGAAATTAAATGTGGCACAAATATATATATGGTACACAGAAGTCACATTTATCTCTTAAAAACTATTTTCCATTGTTGAAAAATAAGATATGTGGGTTGCAAGATCAAGACCGTGGCATGGTTCGTTGGCTTTACTGCTTTCCAAACAACCAAAGTAATTAATCACTTCACATCTAGGTCAAAAGAAGAATTTCACTGTCAACCACGAGCAGCCCCCTTTTTAACCTGCCTGCAGGCCCCACACCGTTTAGCACTCATGTTCCCCTCTATGAGGCCTGCTTTCTCGGCCTGCCCTGGGGTCATGCAAAGCTCTGGGTGACTCCAGATTTATCTTTATCCTCATCGCCAGTCCCAATAAATCCTCAGTTCTACTTTATGGTGTGCTGAGGCTTACACTAGACCACACATGTAAAGATCCTGGTATGGCATAAGACACCCAGTGACTATTATTTCTTTCCAATGTCTGTTTCCTTTCCGCTGACTTGACCTATCTGAGCCTCTGAGTTGGGTTGTGCACCAGCCTCCCCTGCAAACCTGGGTCTTCTGCAAACCTTTTTCTGGGCCAATGCTAACTGGAGAACCAAGTGACCTTGGCCCAATCCTCACTTCTATATAGACATTTGTTGTTTCTGTCACTTCATCCTTTCAATTTTCTTGGTACAACAATACCCCCGTTTTCCTTTGGGAAATATCCTCGTTTCCACTTTCAGCGTCTGTGGGATTAACTCCCACTCCAGCTCTAGGATGGTTCTCACTGGTGTGAGCCAGGAAGGAACAGGGTGATGTTGTTGGGAGGCGCCCATTTGAACTCGAGCTTTGATTCAAGTCAAAGGAAAGCAATACATATAAGGTTCTTACACCAAAAAAATGAAGAAAATTAGGGCTTTATGCTATCCCTCGAGCCCTGGACAGAAGTAGAACAAGGCTGGAATTCCCTGGCAGTCCAGTGGTTAAGACTATGATCTTCCACTGTACAAGGCACAGGTTTGATTCCTGGTTGAGGAGCTATAATCTCACATGCTGCAGCACAGCTGAAAAGAAAGCAGAACGAGGCTTCAGCATGACCTGGCTGGATACTGTCTCCATGACCGTGACTGCGGGAGGTGCCCCTACGAGGTTGTTTCTAGGACTACCATCTGCCTGAGCTTGCTGGGTCCTTTGAGCACAGGGCCCCAGGCTGCCTGGATGTGACAATCAGGCTGATGTCCACAGTCTGTGTCTTGTTTGGGGACAGGACAATCTATTTGCATGGACTCATTTGATAATCACTCCCAACTGCCTAAGAATTTGTATCTACAGGGTGGCTGACTGCATTGTTATAGTAGTGGTGGGATTCAAATCCAGCCGGCGGGGACTGTGGAGCTATCACTTTGAACCCCTGTGCTAGACTGTCTCTTTCTCTTAGTAAAATGGCCATATTTCTTCGGTTTTAAAAAGTGTGGGCTTCCCTGGTGGCTCAGATGGTAAAAAATCCACCTGCAATGCAGGAGACTGGGGTTTGATCCCTGGGTTGGGAAGATCCCCTGGAGAAAGGAATGTGTGACACTTTTTCACTTGCTGGATTCTCACTTACTTTTAAATAGACACTCACCAGTAGAGAAGAACACAAAATCAAAACAACAACAAATCATCTGACTTCTGGTAGGCATTTTGTTACACCGCAAAAGCCATCATTTTGTGATCATCTCTGCTTGGATATAAGGCTGACATGTAAGTGGTTGCCTTCTCTTGGCTCCACATGAATAAAGCTGAGACTTTAGCATCTAGCAGCTTCAGAATGCAGAGGATAAAATTCCACAGCTTTGCAGAGATATTATACCACACTATGAAAGCTCGTTTACACAGTAAAGATCAGCCTTGTTCAAAATGCATTCCCTTCAATTCATTTTTGTCAAGATTTGGGAAGTCTCACTTGCACAAATACACTATGATACATATAACAATTATCACTAAAATATTTTTTTTTCCCTTAAAAAAAAAAAGTCCCAAACTCAAGTGGAATTTATACAAGTAAAGAAGTTTTGGTGATAAACCTTCTTGAAAGGCAAAATGTTAAAACAAGACAATCAATTCAGTCTCTAAGTGACCTCTAAATTTACTACAGTTATTGAATGCCCCTTTTAATATCAGAACTAGAATGCTAAACACAAAATTCATTTTTTCTTAATTGGACTGACCAAATAAGTTTTCCAAGATTCAAGGGAACATTTCATTTTCATAAACAGAATCCCAAACAAATGACTTCAATATGGAGATGCCCCATATACTAAGGGCAATACTCCTGGGGAGCAAACATATCATAATAAATTCTCTTGAGCGTAATCTTTTTTTGTGACACGGCTGTATGTTTAGTGAATATGTTTCAGGAAACTAGTGTTTCACTTCAGACATGTCCCAACTGCCTGGTTATTTATCTAGCCACATACATTTTCTTTCTACCCTATAAATTTTTCAAACATGGAAGTGCATGATTTAGTCACTGTGGTTGGGAATACTGTTTATTTGGTGTCTGAGAGAACACTCAAAGGTGCTACAAACTACTAAATCAATTTGGTGGCTTATAACCAGGATTTTTTAAAAATAATGAAATAGACACACACAAAAATCAGAGTGCATATGCTTCCTAACTCTCTTCACAAATATTTAAAACAGCACTGCAATCACTTATAACAATGTTTAAGTGAAGCCTATGGAGTTCTGCCAAATTTATGGAGAAAGAAAATGAGAGGAGAAGAGACCTAATGCAAAGCTATTCTAATATGAAAATATGTGGACACCTGGTGTTGGGATGTTTGGAAGAACTTTCTATATTAAAGGAGGTACAACTGCTTCCTGGTTAAGATCGAAGGTGTTCAACAACACTGGACTTGAATTGCTGCTGCACCTTCCCCGCCTTGTTCTAGCTGGGTAACTCCTTTGAAAAAGTGAAAGCGTTAGTGGCTCAGTCCTGTCCGACTCCTCGGGACCCCATGGACTGTAGCCTGCCAGGCTCCTCTGTGCATGGAATTCTCCAGGCAAGAATACTGGAGTGGGTTGCCGTTCTCTTCTCCAGGGGATCTTCCCCACTCAGGGATCGAACCTGAGTCTCCTGCACTTCGGGCGGATTCTTTCCAGTCTGAGCCACCAGGGAAGCCCTTAATGACTAGATAGCAAGCGCCAGTCTAAGTGCTTCTACCTGTATTGTCATGGTATCTAATCATTCATATGGTAAATGACTTTGTTAAAATACACCAGCAAGGATCCAAATTAAGGCAGCTCTTGCAAGATGTTTCCTGACTGTCTTCACTTAGCTGGTATCATTGTTGATTCTTGGGGGTCCCTGTCATCACATTCCGGGAAGGAGGCCAGACCTTGACCCAACTGCCCTGACTCCTTTTCCCCTACCCATCCTACTGGAGCCTTCCCCTCCTGGCTGCTGAAATGAGATTTCAAAATGCTTTCTCTCCACTCTAACACTAGCATTCCCAGGGGAACCTGGAGCCTCCCTGCTGCCAGCCTTGGTCCACTATTTCTTCTCCCCCCTTTCTCCTAAGGCCACTACCTCTATCCAGCCTAGGGGAACCTGGAGCCTCCCTGCTGCCAGCCTTGGTCCACTATTTCTTCTCCCCCTTTCTCCTAAGGCCACTACCTCTATCCAGCCTATCACTTCCCAAGTCTGCTAGCTTTTCATATTGGACTTACATGATAGATTACCTAATCCTTGAGAACAGAGACTGTATTAGTTTTATTCCCCGGTGGTGCACAGCACAGAGTGGGAGTTCAACAAATGTTTACCAAATGAATAAAATCTCTGGCTCTCAGATCCAATAAGCTGCCCCAGGGATTCCCTTAAATGCCATGATGCAAAATAAAAGAGAAATTTAATACATGCTGGTAAGTCTGGCTTTTGTATAAGTTGGATGAAAGTGAACTTCACTCTCAGAATACTTCCATCACAGATGTGAAGGTGGCTTGTGTAGTTATAGCCAGGTTTTAGGAACGACAGGCTTCTCTTTGGCACACAAATGTCATAGGATGACACTGGGGCTGAATGCACAGTGCCCGTTTCTGACACTAGCAGTTTCCTGAAGATGATGCTCTAGTGACCTCCTGGGCTTAATTTACAGTTTAGACTGAGGCCCAGTAAAACAAAGTACCAACAGGGTACAGTTTCTAACTGACTGCATGTAGCTGTTAGGGAAAATAAAAAAGAAACTTACTGCATTCCAAACTGGTATCAAGCCTCCCTTTTTCCTTAAGCTACAGGGGAGGTTTAATAATTAATAAATGATTAAAGCACTCAGGGACAGTGGTATAGAAAGCACAGCCCAACAAGTCTTAATGAGCAGATTTAGGATAATTTCATCTATGGATTGAATGAGAGATAATTTTCTTTTATTCATTCATTCATTCATTTACTTATTCTTTTGTCTAAATTCTTCAGTAAAATAAAGCTCCCTCACAGCAATTTTCACAGGATTAGTTAGATGGAAAAACAGGATAAAGGCATTACAATGTAACTGATTAAGAGTGTGTTTTTTAGAGCCTCTTTCCAAAGCCACTCATTCACAGGACAAGTGCTCTGAAGGTGTTAGGTGCTCTGGGTCCTGAGGAAACCAAGAACAATGAATGAAGACAGAGAAAATATACCTTCTGAACTTGGCAGAGCTCATATTTTGTTTTTACTAAAATCCTCACAAGAGTAAACACAGGAGGGACTCAGCAAATACTTCTTTTTAATGTCTATAGGTTTTCCTGACTTCCATTACTGTTCTCTGTCTCATCCTAACACATTCTATATCATGATGTACTCAAAAGAATTTATTTAAAAAAAAAATCTTACCAAGTTAGCTGCATTGAGAAACTCCTAAGGAAAGAAAAAGGGTCAGGTACTTTTAACACTTATGTTCTGCACCATCATCTGCCTCCTTTCATAAAAACAAAAGTGCAGATCTTAAATATGATCATTATCTTTGGTGGATACCCCTCGCAGCATCCTCCAGCTCACAAATTCTTCAGCTTATTAAAAAAAACACAGAGCCTCAAGACTGAAGCAGTTTTCTGTTCATGAGGCATCAGTGACAAGATCACCTAGGTCTTAATATTCCCTTTAGTAGTAACTTAATGTATCATATTTTTTTGTGTGTGTGTGCTTCATTATGTCCCACCAGGTTTTATTTATTTAAATACCAGACTCTTTTGCTGACACGGCAAAGTAGAAGCAGACAAGTTTTGTAAAACTTAAATAAACCTGAAAGTGGACACTTGCTCTATAAATCTTTAAAGTGTTGGGTTATTCCTTGGAAATCACTTTTGCAAGGACCTTCCATCTTCCTGGAAGAGAGGTAGCACATAAAACACCCAGGTTCTGTCCCAGCAGCACTGAAGAGGCACTCACAGGCACGATGCATTTTCATGCAAACTAGAACCAAAGTTCAAACCAAACACGGGGCACCTAATGCTCAGTTTTGCTGAGAGGAAGATGGCAGTAAAGTGTTTGAGTGAGAAGTGGGAGCTGGGTCTTACTTTTCTAAACACTTTCTGGTAAAGCTACCCTACCTGCTGACACTCACGAAGCCCTCCGTCATGACAGCAGGCAGCCCTTTGGCCACGAGTGTCCGTCTCCCTTGACCCATGCTGTCTTGGAACACCCTAGAACTCATGGTCCAAACACTCTGAGGATTAATGACATGGGGGTGGTGGAGGGGGGCCCCCAAACCTTTCCCAATCAAAAGGCTGTCAACCTGAAGTGACAGTTGGTAAGCCACAGGGCCACTGTTTAAAAACTCTTCAGTCTCTCAGTTTAATGTCATTGATGGACCCCTGTAATTTGAAGCTTTGCTAAGCAATGTTTCATGCCTGCCTCCCCCTCCTCTTGTGCCTCCACTCTGCTCAGGTCTTCGCTCCTCATACCAGTCTTTACCATATTGTCTTAATTGTCCTCCAGGCACTAACATTTCTGTCCTATGTCTCACCTTTGAATCCATCACTTTCGATTTCTGACCCCCTCACTGTGCCTCCCTCTCTCTCACGACATTGCGTCATGTCAACAAGTGTATCTGATGGTTCTACAGCATGAAATTTTTACGTGACACGCATGTGTGGGCGCGCTAACTCAAGCTGTGTCCGGCTCTTTGTGACCCCGTGGACTGCAGCCTGCCAGGCTCCTCTGTCCATGGGATTCTCTCCCAGAAACATTTTTGGGAATGCCATGTCCTCCTCCAGGGGATCTTCCCAACTCAGAGATTGAACCCATGTCTCCTGCACTGGCAGGTAGATTCTTTACCACTCAGTGTCACCTGGGAGGCCCCACGATATACATAATAGACTTATAAACCACACAGCAGCTAGGGAGCCCCCACGTAACCTTTGAGAGTTCAAAAAATACCGCAATGGGTAACAACAGTGATCCAACTGGTGCCAAACTATCTTCCCACTGGTGTTCCTAAAGGTGGCATGTGTGACCGCTACGTTTTAGAAGTCTCAAATTCCCCTTTATTGTTAACTGCACATGATTCAATCTTGATCATCCATAAGCTAAATTAACCTTCTGGAGTCTATACTGATTCAAGATTCAACAAAATCTTACTGACTACCTCCCGTGTACCTGCCTGACACTGCACCCAGCAATGGAGACACATCAATAAACAAGACAGTCTCAGCCCCTTCCCCTGACCACTAGACAGTAGGACCCTGAAGACAGGGGCCATGTCCTAGGTACCGGCCTGAGGGAACATCTAGTTAAGTCCTTAGTGCTCCATGCCTGTGCCCAGGAATCATTTTCAGTCTGCTGAAAAGCAGCAGGATGAACGCTGCTGGTACTGGAACCCAAGCTTGAGTCCTGGGTCTCTCATTTACTCTCTTTGCGACCTCATGGACTGTAGTCCGTCAGGCTCCTCTGTGCATGGGGATTCTCCAGGCAAAAATACTGGAGTGGGTTGCCATGCCCTCCTCCAGGGGATCTTCCCAACCCAGGTCTCCCGCATCGCAGGCAGATTCTTTACCCTATGCCACCAGGGAAGCCCACTAAATGTACAACCTCAGGCAAAGGACTTAACATCCTTCTGTTTTTGTTTCCTCAAATGCCACTGGAAAAACCAGCGATAATGGATTTTACGAAGAATAAGTTAATACACGAAGTGTTTAAAATGGTAGCTAACACATAGTAGGTAATCAAAAGATTAGTTATTATTTTCTATACAAGGTTCATCTTGATATTGCTAGCAAAAGAAAATGTTTCCCACTCTTTGAACAGGCATCTCTTTCCCATGGCAAGTGGCGAATTCATTAAGGTTCACAATCTGCGTCAAAAGGTTACAACCTTGCCCTGCAGTGACAAGAGACGGTAAAAAGGAATATAGAAATGTTCTTCCAGACACGTGCACACACACATTTTCTCTCTCGTTCTCAGGAAAAAAATATACATTTGTACCAAAAAAAAAAAACCAAAAAACCCAACAACAAATGTCCCCCACCCCACCACAAAACTTCACGAAGGGTTTTCTTAAAAAGGACGATAAACAAGGATGAAAGCCATGCCCAGCAGCTACCATTTCCAGCATGACCTGGTGAGTTCTCAGCTTCAGATCAAGCACTCCCCAGCAGCATTACCTGGGGGACCTTTCACTCACACATCAAACCCCCTTCCGCTGGCCACTTCCCACACAGCACCTGCTGCCAGGTGCAGAAACATCACTGTTTTCTTGCCCAGAGTGTTGCGGGTCAGGGGTGGGAGCAAGTGTCTAAGGCATAGTGGGGGTGGAGGGAGACAAACCCAGGCCCCGGCAAGTGTGCTCGCTTGAGTCCCCGGAAGACCGGCAGTGCACGGCTTTTCCAGGGACCCAATTTCAGTCCTGCACTACATTTGGCAAGGAACGCCTTTCAAGCTCCACACGTTGGTCTCAAGATCAAAACGTCCATATCAGGAATGGAGACTGGCCCCTTCAGCCCGGGTTGGAGGGTGAGCTCGCTCTGGCTGGTGGGAACAGAAGGCAGCCTGTTGATGCCGCGCTGAGATCCACACTTAATCAGCCAAGCCACCCCCTCTTCTGGTAGGCCTCAAGTGAAGAACGATCAAGTTATAGATTTTATTCCATGACTAATTCTGAACATACATCCTTTGAGAGCTAAGTTTTATTTAATCAACTATTGATCATCAAAGCAGTTCTTCTGGCCTTACATTTCACTGCATGACTGACTTTCTTTATTTTACAGTAAACATGCAGCATTTAATGAGTTCTAACTCCGTGCAGGGCATCAACCATTTCTCCTGCTCTTCCCTCACCCACAGATTGGCTCAACTTGAATTCAAAGTAAATGGTAACAGGAAATACACAGAGTGCAGTCTGAATTGGAATGAGGTGACTGCATGGGTACCATTTTAGGAAGAATGTTTACGGTGGAATGAGAGCGGGGACTCCATCGGAGGCCAGAACAATAATCTAAGCTGGAGGTGAAAGGAGACTTAACCGTGACTGTGGCTTTTAGAATCAAAAGGAAGTTCCAGACCCAAGAATCAGGGGGCTAGAGTGTGGATGGCTTATTGAATGTCTGGATATGAGAGTGAGAGAGAAGAGGTGGCAGAGTGGACTAGTGTGATTCAAACCTCAGAGGCTCTCAAGCCAAGTTAGGGGACAAGAAACTTACTTTGGGTGCAAGAAATGATGGTTTCTATCTGAGGAAGGCGTCCAGCAGGTGGTTGATGACGTGGGTCTGGAGCTCTAGAGGGGAGACCGGGAGCAGAAAGGATAAAGGCGGAAAGTGAGGGCATGGGTGGTGGGAGGAAAAAAAGGCAAAGTGAGAGGCAGTTAGCTAGCAACTGTGCTAAGTACTTGGTGTGTGTTTGCTACTTTTATCCTCACAACCCTCTGAAAAAGTATGAGGAAAGGTACTGAGAAACATTACTCAGGTTTCCACAGTGCAATAAAAGGCGGAGGCAGGATTTGATTCGAATCTATATAAGGTGACTGTTACAGCCATGCTGTTAGGTAACATTTTCTATTAACACACCGATTCTTAGATATTTGAGGAGAAAGGGGAGAACCTGACAAAGACAGTGAAGAGGACGAGACTGAGGATTGGGCAGGATCAGGGCAGCTTATCGGATGAGAGCTCCGAGGGGAGAACGCGGAATCAGCTGGGCAGAGTTCCGCCTGGGCAGAGTTCCGCCATCCTCGACCGGGCTTTGTGATTAGCAAGTCATTGGTGGATGTTAAGAAATGATGTAGTTAGCACAAGAGGATGTAATATATTCACTCAGAGGTTAAGAAGAGCGGAAGGTGGCAAGTATAAAATGTCTTGACTTTGAAGGGGAGAGACTCAAAATGGAACGATTAATTTTTTTTTTTTTAAGATGGAGATGACTTGCTCAAGTTCATATGCTGAGAGGGAAGGAAGTGGTGAAGGAGATAGTGAGTATAAGACAAAGGGAAAGAAATGATTGATGTGACAAAGCCATGGCAGAGACAGTAAGGGTTGGCTGAAGAACACGGTTTTGACCTTGGGAAAAGGAAGAGCACGTTTTGTGCTGACAGCAGAGGGAGTGATGTAAACATGAATAATGATTCTGACACAAAATGTTAAATGGAGGAGGTGGAAGTCAAGCATGATCTTACTGGACATTCTGGATATTCTTGCAGGGCTATCGACAGACAATGAGGTGTGGTAGGAAAGTCTGGAGAGGAGGATTTGAGATGAGAGGATGAAGTCTGGGGTAACCACTGTAGAGACAGTGAAGATGAGCGAATACTCAGCACCAAGGCCCAGCCAGACTTAAAAATTTGTATCAGATGCAGCGGGAGAAAAAGTTGATTTTCTCCAGCAATTTAACCTATGTGCACATCAACCTTGGCTGACAGCAAAGTACATGCAAGAATGTTTACGTGCTCACACATGCCATGAACGAAGGTGGCTATCTGTGAATCGGGGATGAATGTTAATTCCCCCGGCTTGTGTCCAGGTGGGTATCATTCCTCTCCAGAGAAGGACACAGAAGAGAAGGACCTGATGCCAGTGTGTAAGTTGGGAGTTGTCTAGCTTTCCTTATTCGTAGCTTTTATTAATACATAATTGTCTGCTCAAGATGTAGGAATGAGATGACCTGGAAAATGAGAGACAGCAGAAAAGGAAGGAAAACCCCTCATGTCCTTGAAGGCTTGGGGGCTACATCCTAATGAGTGCTGTGCACTTATCATTTTAACAGAGAAAAGGACAAGGAAATGTCCTCCTGCTTAAAAAGAAAGCAGGGTCTATCAATAACTACCTGAGGGTCATCGTTATCTTTCTGAACCATCACTCCTGTGATGCGAGAGGTTCCAGCTCTGGTGCTAAAATGCGGCTAATGAATTCCGTGGGAGTTCTTTATGGGAGGCTGATCCCCACCGCTGGGCGCCTGAGCTCCACATCGGTCCTGCTGCTCCCACGTCTCCATGGAAGGATAAGCAGGGCCAATGCATTCCAGGCCATGCCCTGGTTCACAAGGCTGGTAGAAATTCTTTGCAATTTCAGGCCACTGCTGTGACGTTACCTACAAGGCTCCTTTTTCCATGAATCTGTTACATCCAACAGGAGGAACCAGCAGGATATAAGGCTGATGGAAGCTACAAGTCTGAACCAGGTGTCTCTGTGATGAGGGCATTTACCATGAACAAAGTACTGTGAGTTCATCCATTTGCTTATTTTCAGAAATTTTCTGGGTCTTTGGAAAGGCAATAGTGCCAAATTCAGCATCCTCTCTGGGTGAAATAATCACTGAAAAATTTAAGATCGACAACTGAATGATAGATGCCATTTTCCATAGTCATGGGGGAGGCACATTTACCGTCAAAACTGTGGGGTTTTGGTTCAGGATCCTAAAGAGAAACTTTTTGCTTGTTTCAGAACAAGCGGCCTTAAGGTGACTCCAAGTACATAAAATCCTTTAATCGCTGTCTTTAACCTAGTATTAGTTGCACTTAATAGAATGTCTTGGTAGTTTCAGAGCACTTATAAAAACAGGATTGCATCTATCCTTAGTGCACTACTGGCCTGTGGGGAGGAGGGTGGGACAAGTATTATCACCTTCATTTTATTGACAAGGAAACTGCAGGTCCCTGTCACACTGTCACCAAACCTGACCTGTGTACTCTCAGAGCTGGGGGGCGTCCTTACAGTTTAAGACATCTGACTACAATTCCATATGACTAACCGTAAGGAAGTATTTTATGCTGTGCGTAAATGTGTTGCCCCGCAATTACTCTCAAGTGGTCTTTTTTCCTTTGGAACAACAAGGTATAAATCTGACTGTATTCCACAAAAGAGCTCTTCAGACATTCTCTTAGTCCCAAATCAGCCATCCACAACTCCAGTAATCTCATGCTCTTTGGCTGTTTTTTTTTTTTTTTTTCTTGTCCTGTGCTGTCCAAGCCATTAGCCACAGCTGGTTATTAAAATGAAAAATCATTACAATGAAATAAAATTTTAAATGGCTGACTGTGACTGGTCATACCAGTCACAATCAGCCATATATGACTTGTGGCTACCAGACTGGACGGAGCAGTACGTTTCTATCCTGATAAAAGTTCTCCTGGACAGCTCTGTGCTAAGACCCTTGAAGAGCTTTTGTCTGAATTTCTGGCCTACATATTCATCTCATTGTGGAGCTGTCTTTCTTATTACCTACTTTCAATATCACTTTTTCAAATATTACCTACTTTCAGTACCACCTTTTCAAAGAGAGTATCAGGTTTATCTAATTTATTTTTCCTACTTGGGCGGGATATTGGTGGAGAAAAGAAAAAGAACTCTACCTTACATTCTGTCAGCTTAGAAATACGTAATTGGTTTGTAGGCTGTCTGACAAGCTTTAATATTCTCATCTTTTCAAATCTAAACTCAGCTGGAGGCCAAATCACTGCCTATATTAAATACACAAAAATTCTATTATTAAAATGGAAGTAAAAGTTCTTTTTACTTAAACTGACAAAACACAGAAGATGGACTTCATGTCTCTTTCACTTCTAGGGAGACTGGAAGTGAAGGCTTCCTTCCACAGAGAAGGAAGAAAAAAGAACATCCTGAGACTTGGAAATTCTGAAATAGTTTAACTGACCCTGACGAAGATTTACTTTGGCATCTGACCTGGTTGCTTTTTAAACATAAACAAACTGGAAAACATGGACAGTACAGATGAGGCAGTTGCAAAGGCACAAAGGGACCTCTGAGACAACCTAGTCCAAAGCCCCTACTTGATAAGGAAACAGAAGCTCAGAAGATGTCAGTCATTTTAGTCCAGAACCTAGTCTTTGAGTTCTAGTTCAGGGTCCTCCTACCCAGTGTGGGACTGACAGGCCCACCTAAACATCCACTTGACATGTGATATTCCGTTTGTTTATACCCCATTCTCTTCTACAGCCATACCCACCATCATAAAGCCCCAAACCCCCAATTTCAGAAAGCTGCAGTGGGCACTTCGAAGGTGATTTGAGTATCTCCCAAATAGGACCACTATAAACCACAAACAGACAAAGAGGAAGATTTGAAGAAACACAGGAACTTTCTTATTCTGCTTCTCTTAAGAGTTTTCCTAAAGGCACTATGTGTGTTGTATGCTGTGTACTCAAGTCATGTCCAATTCTTTGTGTCCCATGGACTGTAGCCCACCAGGCTCCTCCATCCATGGGACTTGTGGGCCAAGAATACTGGAGTGGGTTGCCATTTCCTTCAATAAGGAGCAGGACATCTCTGGAAGTGTAGAAAGGGGACAAATAATTGAGAAATACGTTATGATGATGAAGTTATATCACTGATGACAGCAACACCTGAGCACTTACTCTGTCTTGCATCATCTCACTACATCATCACATCTATGAGACAGGGACCTGTGCACTTCCCATGTGTGGGATGAGGAGAAGATGATAAATAGGCTGGAGTCCCATCATCATGCACTAAGCTACCAGCCTAAGCTTTAGAAAAACTGGTGAGTTGAAGCAAAATGTATATAAACACACTATGCAGCTTGCAACATGAATTTGGAGAGGGAGAGCTATAGGAACTGTGTTTTGAATTTAATTTTTTTAAACTGGTAAGGCAAAATCTAGGCTCAGTGATCCTCCATTTTCAATAAAAATCAAGGGACTTCCCTGGTGGTCCAGTGACTGACTCCGTGATCCCAATGCAGGGGGCCAGGATTTGATTTGTGGTCAGGGAATGAGCGGAGAAGGCAATGGCACCCCATTTCAGTACTCTTGCCTAGAAAATCCCATGGACGGAGGAGCCTGGTAGGCTGCAGTCCATGGGGTCGCTAAGAGTCGGACACGACTGAGCGACTTCACTTTCACTTTTCACTTTCATGCATTGGAGAAGGAAATGGCAAGCCACTCCAGTGTTCTTGCCTGGAGAATCCCAGGGACGGGGGAGCCTGGTGGGCTGCTGTCTATGGGGTCGCACAGAGTCGGGTACGACTGAAGCGACTAAGCAGCAGCAGCAGCAGGGAATGAGATCCCACAAGCTATCCAACCATCTCATCCTCTGTCATCCCCTTCTCCTGCCTTCAGTCCTTCCCAGCATCAGGGTCTTTTCCAAAGAGTTGGCTCTTTGAATTAGGTGGCCAAAGTATTGGAGCTTCAGCTTCAGCATCAATCCTTCCAATGAATATTCAGCACTGATTTCCTTTAGGATTGACTGGTTTTATCTCCTTGCAGTCCAGAGGACTCTCAAAAGTCTTCTCCAGCACCATAATTCAAAAGCGACAGTTCTTTAGCGCTCAGCCTTTTTTATGGTCCAGCTCTCATATCCATACATGACTACTGGAAAAGAACATAGCTTTGACTCTTTGAGTTCCTAGAATCCTTAAATGAAAATGTAAACTTAGCTTGCCTCAGAGCTTGAATTCCTCTATCACTTTACCTCTCCGTTCTCAGATCTATGGGCAAAAAGGAACAGAGGCAACACACTGTAAAGAGGAGCCATGTTTCTTAATTACTCAACAGTCAATATGCTGTTTGTGAAACAGGATTGGGTTGAAAGGATAATGGTTTCTTTCTCTATTGATGCACCTACTTTAAGAAGTTTTACTCTAATTATAAACCTTCATAGTCCCTTATTTTTAAGACAGTGTTTTAGACGTAATTCATGAGTTCCAACCAATTACCATACAAGAGAATAATGATTTCCTACTGTGTTCATTATGGTATTTGCTGTCACTTCAAGTGATCTGAGCCTTCAGCACAGAGTATCTGAACAATAATCAGATATGTGATGTGTGTCGTTTCAAACAAGATGATATTAAAGACACAAGCCATAGCAAATGGAATTAAAAGGGCAGGTTTCTGTGTGAATGAATTTATAGGATTTGGGCCAAAATGTAAGGTATAGAATCTTGTCTCAAATGCCCTGCTTTTTTTCCCTATGCCTTCATGACTTAACTGTATTAGAGAAGTTTGGCATTCTTGGACGCTCTCTGATTTTCATACTACCAAAACCTGGTTGTAGGAACGTCCCTGGTGGTCCAGAGGCTAAGATTCCTTGCTCCCTATGCAGGGGATCCAGGTTCAATCTCTGGGTCAGGGAACTAGATACCAAAGATCCCACATGGCACAACAGATATCTAAGATCCGACGTCTGCAACTAAGACTCAGTGCAGCCAAATAAATTTAAAACAAAACAAAACCTGGTCCTTAGAAAATATCACCGACACATTTCAACTCTAGTCTAAAGGTCTAACAAAGGGTTTTTCTGAGCCTATATGTATACTAATATAGTATAGAGGTATAAGATATGAAATAAACCACTTTTATAAACCACAGACAGGAATTTATCCCACTAGTTCTTAAATAATGGTTCTGAAGCACTTTTGGATCCCTGTGCTGCAAAAGTTCTCAAGAAGTTACAGTAACAAAGCCATGTGTCTTCAGAGAGTCTATAAGAAGCAGTGGTAATTAACACACTGCCCACCTGACCTGTTTCTCTGAACATAAGCCTTTTTGATCAGAGTGTTCAGGGCCCTCCTCCTACAGACCCAAGAGGCAATCTCCCCATTTGGCAAGCAAAGACTTGACAAAACACTTTCTCACCTCTTATTTTAGCCAACTGAAACATCAGGGTGTGTTTCATCTGTATGTTTAGCTATACAGAACATTATTTTTAAAAAATATAAAAAAATAGATAAATAAACTAATTAAAAAAAAACAAAGTCAGGTGCTTCAGGGTTATGTCTGAGAAAGTGTATGCTTGTGCCTCAACACACAAGTAGTAGTTGAGAACTACCACTCTAAAGAATAGATGATATTTATAGAGCTTTTAATTTATGTAAAGCACTGTGCTCAATGGCTAGCCTAATTTTACTAATTTTAGACCAAATTCTTCTCTTCACTACGTAAGACCTGTAGTGACAATATTTGGCAAAATTTATTTATAATCACAGCTCAGTACTTCAAGGGCAATCCATGGACTAATTCTAAGAAGAATTTTAATCATACTTTCAATCAATTAGTTTTATACAGCATTTAAAAATAAGTCTTTCTCAGCTTGTCTCCATCTGAGAAATGGATGACATAGGAGTCAAAGTGGTAAGTTTGCTCTTAAAATATTCTAAACTTTACCACTGATACCCCTGAGGCTGGATATATTCTCTCTACACTCCTAGTGTGTGTGTGTGTGTGTGTGTGTGTGTGTGTGTGTGTGTGTGTGTGTGTGTGTGTGTGTGTGTGTGTGTGTGTGTGTGTGTGTGTGTGTGTGTGTGTGTGTGTGTGTGTGTGTGTGCACGCGCACACGTGTGCATGTGTGCTCAGTTGCTCAGTCATCTCCTACGCTTTGCAACCCCATGGACTATAGCCCTCCAGGCTCCTCTGTCCATGGAATTCTCCCAGCAAGTGTAGTGGAGTGGGCTGCCATTCCCTTCTCCAGGGGGTCTTCCCATCCCAGGCATTGAACGGCGTCTCCTGCATCTTCTGCACTGGCAGGTGGGTTCTTTATCACTGAGGCACCTGGGAAGGCACCATACTCCTAGTACATTTGCAGAAATGCTGATGCCAGAGAACTAAGATGGACAAGACAGGGTACGCCCTAGGAAACATGTTTGAAAAACTCATGGGCTTTACGTAACTATTCCCTCATCTCTTTCCTTTTCTTCAGAATGGACAAAGCCCAAGTGCTGCTCCCTATCTGATACACAGGGGTCTAGTCGGACACAATTCTTATTTAAAGTCTTAAAGTTAACTAAAGCTTGGCAAAAATCAGCCTGAGATAAATCTGATCTCAGTTTCAATCACTGTCAATAAATATTCACTGAATTTCACCCAAATAAATATATTTTAGGTCCTTTTCTAAAAATTATTTTTGAAATAACTACTCTATACTGAGGATGCAAATACAGTAAAACATAGTTCCTCAAAGATTCAGGTAGGAGATTCTGAAAGTAAAAACTTCTCATCTGTTGTAATTATTACTCCCTCCTTGACAGACGTGACTTTCAGCCCATGGGTTATGGACACCAAAACATGAAGCATTTATGTTGCTAAACTAAAGGCTTTAGGCATAATATCTCATCTAAAACTCTCAAAAACTCTATGTCAAAGCAAAACATTATTTTTAGCAGCATGCAGACAGAGAAGACTAACCTAAATTTAGGTTTCTTTATTTACTTGTCCAGGGGACTTACTGTGAGTAGCTCACTGACTCTTTAGGATATGGTTATGTTCAAAGGTAAACACAGTTGTTGTTGTTGTTTTTAAGTTGTTAACGCCCTAAAATATGTCAAGGCCAAGGTTATATCCTTTATTTTATGGTACTTCAATTAAGCTACTGTTCAAGTACTTGTGCAGACCCCAAATCGCTTTTGGAAATCCTGATTATTGCAAGGTAGTACTCACAGAGGAATGATGGCAGGTGAAGAGAAGAGACTTAAGCTGCTCTGCTATTATTCTTAACCCTGTGGTCTTGGTCAAGTCACTTAACCTCTCTAGGCCTCAGTTTCCCCACTGAGGAAGGATGGAGGATATGTTCTCTATCTTGCAAGGCTGTGGTGAGGTTTACAAATACTGGATGTAAAGCTTGGAGCATATGTTTGGCACATAACAAAGAGTCTAGTGGACACACAAGCTTATACTTTTTAATAACTACCTGCAAGCATTGCTGTAAGCCCTTCATGAGGACTAGGATGCATTTGAGGTCTTTCTTTTTTATAAGTAAAGTGGCAGATTTGTTAATCCTGCTTATAAGGTCAGGAGACGACGAAGAGCTTTCCAGTCACCATTAGGGATATTTGTACATCCAGAATCAGCAGTGATGCTCAGCAAGGCTTTCAGACTGATTCATGTGGCAGAGCACCCGGAAATCATGTGCTACTCTGTGTTAATGGTTATGGAATATTCATTAAAGCCTAATATGTTTGTTATATAAAATAGGAACAATTTTATTCAGAAAATACATGATTGTATTACATATTTAAAAAAGCAAATGAAAGATAGTGTCTTCCTCAAAACAAGTGCTTCTTCTTATTATTTTTTTTAAATCCAGAGTTAACAATTGTTTCTTTTGGTATTTGTTACTTGATTACATAAGAAGTCATGGCTTACCATAAATATGTATTAGAAAAACAAATATCTAAAATAATTTTACTCATTTACTTGTTCTTTTTTTCCTAGTCTTTCAGTGGGAAAATGGCAGCAGTCATTTGATTATAGACAGTGAAATAGCTCAGTCTTAGCTCATAGGAAAACTGTGTTTTGATGGAGGTAAGTGTTACATATATATACTTATTTATTTGGCTGTGCTGGATCTTAGTTGAGGCATGTGAGATCTTTAGTGGTGGCAAGCAAACTCTTACTAGCAGAGCCTGGGATCTAGTTCCCTGACCAGGGATTGAATCTGGACCCCTTGCCCTGGGAGCACAGAGTCAGCCACTGGACCACCAAGGAAGTCTCTGATGGAGGTAAGTTTGAGAACCACCAGTCTCAGGGTCATGCAGTAGATTCTTCCAGGCTCTATCTCACATCCAATCAAAGCTTCACAGACATACACAACTGGTAGGTCCAGCTACTCAGCAATGTCTTCAAATACCCACAACCTAACATCTAACTTTATGCCTTGAGCTCACATTGACAGACAAAATAGTGAACAAGGATCACCCATCTCTCTCTCTCTGCCTCCTTCCTTCCTTTCTTTCTTCCCTAGCTCTCTTTCTCTCTACAAGTCCTGTGAGTTATATTATCTGTTGTCTGTTGTTTTGAGTCTCCTTACAATTTCTTCTCAATGTTTAGTGACAAAGAACCATTTTTTGGTTCTGATAAACTTTACTATTTCCTTTCAGTACATGATACAACACAAGCTATAGAGGGGAAAAACAAACATGAATTCCCATGTTTTGTACAAGCTGCAAGAAACTTAGCCTAGGTTTTGTGCTCATTTGCTTCTTTTGGCCTAGGTTGTCTGATAGAATTATTTTCTCCTTCCTGAATCCTTCATTATGTAGTCAGTGCTCTTCTGCTTACTGGTTTTACACTTACAGTGTGCATCTTTTATTATGAATATCCCAAAATCTGACTATATATATCTAATGGACGTATACCTATTTTCTGAGGTTTTAGCAGTATGAAAAGGTAGAAAACTAGAAACTTGCTCGGTGTTTCCACAATATAGGTTAAAGTTTGTCTTTCTTGCAGATGGTCATCTCTAAGAAGATCAGCATAGGTGGCTTGTTTGATTTTTAAATTATACTACCAAAATCTCTGCATTATTAAAAATTGTAACCAATTTTTAATTAATGTTTGTGTGTTCAGTTCAGTTCAGTCGCTCAGTTGTGTCCGACTCTTTGCGACCCCATGAACCACAGCATGCCAGGCCTCCCTGTCCATCAACAACTCCCGGAGTCCACCCAAACCCATGTCCATTGAGTCGGTGATGCCATCCAACCATCTCATCCTCTGTTGTCCCCTTCTCCTCCTGCCCTCAATCTTTCCCAGCATCAGGGCCTTTGCAAATGATCAGCTCTTCTCATCAGGTGGCCAAAATATTGGAGTTTCAGCTTCAGCATCAGTCCTTTCAATGAATATTAAGGACTGATTTCCTTTAGGATGGACTGGTTGGATCTCCTTGCAGTCCAAGGGACTCTCAAGAGTCTTCTCCAACACCACAGTTCAAAAGCATCAATTCTTCTGCACTCAGCTTTCTTTATAGTCCACCTCTCACATCCACGCATGACCACTGGAAAAACCATAGCCTTGACTACACGGACATATGTTGACAAAGTAATGTCTCTGCTTTTCAATATGCTGTCTAGGTTGGTCATAACTTACCTTCCAAGGAATAATCGTCTTCTAATTTCATGGCTGCAATCACCATCTGCAGTGATTTTGGAGTCTAGAAAAATAAAGTCAGCCACTGTTTCCACTGTTTCCCCATCTATTTGCCATGAAGTGATGGGACTGGATGCCATGATCTTAGTTTTCTCAATGCTGAGCTTTAAGCCAACTTCTTCACTCTCCTCTTTCACTTTCATCAAGAGGCTCTTTAGTTCTTCTTCACTCTCTGCCATAAGGGTGGTGTCATAAGGATTGGTGGGTTACTTGTCACAAATGGAAGAAATTAAAGTATGTTTCTCTACTCAATACAATTCCAAGCAGAATTTCTTACTGAATCTGTGCCTTTTTACTAAGATGAAAATTGGAGAGAATCCAAATTCATCATTTTTATGAATGCAAAGATGTGGATGAACATTATTATAAATCATACATAAGGATTGATTTTTATATGGTGAAACATCTTTTAAACAAAGGGAACGCACTGACTCTTCAGTGGGCACCTTCCTTGGTCACTGGTGGCAACACAAACTGGGACACTGAAGTGAAACGTGACAACTGAGAGCACCTTCTGAAAAGGTGCACCTTTTACCGAACAATTTCGCAAGGAGATACGTATTCAAAAACATAATCACTACAACATTTTTCATAATAATAATGATGAATCGGAATAACCCAAATACTTAAGAACAGGTTAGACAAATAATGACATTATCAATATAACTGGATACTGTGCAGTCATTAAAAATCAAACTATGTAAAATTTTTAATGACCTTGAAAGTTTATGTGAGATACAGAGAAAAGGAAGACTAAAGTGCTTATATCCTAAAATGGTAAGAGTCATCACCTCTCAGTTTTATTATAAGCGCAATTTTTTCTTTGACATTTTCTAAAATCTCTAGAATGCAACTATGTTGCTGCTTTAAATCAGCAAACCCAAAATTTCTATTAAAAGACAGCCTTTCGGTATTACCTTTTTTAAAGGAATCAGCCTTGCTCTCACCACAGCAGATTTCCTCCCTCTGTGTTGCTCTGTCAGAAGTCTGGAGGGGATGTTCAAAAGACACTCAACTAGAACCGAGCATCTTCAGACTTCTCCAACTTCAGACACAGCACCAAACCCCAAATAAAAGTTCATGGGTGATTTCTACAGGCTGCCAATACTGCCCTGGCCACCAGTGAAAAACCCAGGGCAACTCTGCCTGCTGTGGGGCACTTGAAGTCCCCTTAAAAGACACACCCACCGAGTGAAATGCTGAGGTATAGTTCGGAGCTGGTGAAATCGGAAATGGCAGCCAAGGAAGCGCTATTACCATGGCTCCTAGGTCTCAGTTTCTACACTTGTTAACTGGGTTGACAAACACTTCAAGCTTCCATCCTGTTATAAAGTTCCAGGGCTTCACGATAACAGTCTAGGAAAGGAGACACGGTGGGATAATGCCGAGTGAGAACAGGAACCCCTGCTGCTGCTCACAGGGTGACTTGCTGGGATTCCCTCGCTTTAGGCAGGAAGTGGTAGCAGATGTCTGTGGTGGTGGTGATGGGCATGGAACTGCAGGGAGGAATCAAAATGCTGCACCCGGAGCTCTAAGGAGGGTGCCATGCTGGGCCAGGGAGTGTCTCCTCTAGAGCAGCGCCAAGATGAGACACGGGGCCCAGTCACAGAGTGTGGCTAGAGCAGGAAGAAGCCCTCAATGCCTCCCGTTCCTGTGTCACACATCCCCAGAGAAAAAGCAAATGGCAGCATGTATGTCAAAAAGAAGAGATGAGGACGAAAAAGACAGTTTCATATTTTTTCCTTTGAGAAGAGGGAAGAAAAGAAGAGTGCAGGATACCAATAAAGTCCTTCTGGCAATAAGGACCCATGTGCAATGCAGATGGAAAGGCTCATTTCTTAAGAGAGGAAATGGGGGCCATAAGGTGACCTTTATAAATCTCTGAATCATATAGCTTTCTCTGGAGTGTCTTCTATTTAAAACTACTGTACACCACAAGGGGGTTAGAATGGATAGAGTCTGTGTCTTTCCTCTGAGTTATTGTGCAAGCAAATCAAACAAGAGCAGAGTGGCCAAAGGAAAACCACTGAAGTCAGAGCAGTGATTATGGGATGCCCTGGGAGATGCAACAGGACTGTGTGTGTGTGTGTCTGCGTCTGTCTGTGTGTACCACTGCAGCATCTGCCAGTTGCTAAATCAACCTTAGCTCTCTTCTGCCCGGTGGGACTCACTCAGGGATCTCCAATCTGCCTTGCAGGAACTGCATCTGTCCTTGAACAAGCAATTACGGTGAGCCCATGACAGATCCCTGGGGCCCCTGGTGGTGGGAGGAGGGCAGAGGCTGCAAAAGGCATCACAGAAAGGTCAGACGCCTCACGAGGACAGGAGAGTCACCAGCCTGATAAGATGGAGGGGAAGGCAGTACTAACTCTGTCCCCCTCTACTAATACACAGAGGGTGCCTGGGGGAGCGAGAGGGGAGGCCTGTGGATGGATGGCTCTTTGCCTGCCTGCTCCTGCACAGCAGAACACTTGGCAGCGTGACTACGAATGTAAGCTTCGCAGGGTCCTTTACCATGTGGCGTGAGTGTTACACAGGTTTCCATGAACTCAAGGAAAGAAACATTTTGCCCCCAAAGAATCTACCCCTAGGTGAGAGCAGCTTCACTGATAAACCTACAGCCACAGGGGAGCTCACAGAAAATTGTTCATCAAGGTCTGGGCTCATTGCTGGTTTGTGAAGAGAAAGGATATACTAGCACAGGATGGAAATGATGGCTAAAAGAAACATCTTCTTCAGAACAGAGTCACCACGAGTGTGTGGGCAGACACACAGCCAACTCCTTCACTCACAGCAGCCCCCCACCAACTCTCTCCTGGAGCCTCCTGGGGAGTGAAAGTCAGGCTATGGACATAAAAAGGATGAGCCAAGATGGACTGGATTGACCAATATCATCTGTGTTCTTAACCAAGGACCCTGGTTCAGCTGTCTTTAAAGTAACAAACACCCTAACACAATCTGGCAGTTTTATTACTGAAAGCGCACTGCACACTGGTGGATGGATGGTGGGGAGGACATTGGCAAGGGGACAGAAAGATATCAAGTCTTAGAAGACAGAAAGGACAGGGAAAGGATGTATTAAATTAACTCAAGAATACAGGCAGATGTGGTTGTAATTACATACATTTTAAGGTAATGGTGTTCTTCAGTGACTAAAACACCAAAACAAGTTATAGAATTCAGTGCAGTTTAGCATAACTGTGACTTATTGTGGGGTCTGTAAACTTAATCGATGCCTTTGGTTTCCAGGGCGTTGTTCAAACACTGGAGCTCCATAAATAAATATTAGAAGTGTCTGTCAATCTCTCCTTTTGGGAATTGGTATGGCAGATGGTTTACAATGTATGTTGGTATCTGAATGTCATCATTCATTAAGAATTTTTTTTTTAAATGTGAGCCTAATATTACCTATATTGACAGAATTAATTATAAAGTTATAGCATCATGGAGAGGTAGGTAGGACGGAGGTAGAGGTAGAGAAAACAGTGTCTCCTCTTTAGAAGCTCACAAATGCCTCATGTTCTCAAAGGCTCAGATTTACAAGTTCAGGAAGATGACTATTTTAAGTTTCTTTTTCTACCGTATTTTAAAACAAAAAACTCTCGAGCCATGGAAACTCAGTAAGAAAGAACAACGCATACTGAAATACTTCATGCCTCTAAGACATGTAAAAATTAAACAAAAGCAGTACCGAGTCTGAAATTTGATAACAAATTATAAAATGAAAGATAAATTTTTTATGTACTCATGACCAATAATAGTCTTTGACATCTATGATTCCCTCTTTTAAGCAAACATTCATTGGGAAATTATTGTGAACAGAAATGTAATACACTGGCTGACTTTCCCTCCCTTCTTCATACTCCAGTAAATTAGTATGAATACAACTATGCACACAAATAAAATGCAATTTAGACCAACCTATGGAAAACTTCAGTTTGAAATAAAGTCTAAATGCTCATACACATAATTTTTTTAAAAAGGAATACAGAATTATCCTAAAGTCCAAAATGTAATTCTAACTAACAGCTAAAAGATCTTTGAGGACAAATTTAATGAAAGAAGACCAACTATCATTTTAAGAACTTAAAAAGTTGCTTCTCTTAGAGCCAGTTAAACACAAAACGATTAAACCTCCCCTTTTGATCTTTGCAAGATCCTTTATAATCTCACTTATTTCTTTACCAAATAAATATGGTTTTACAATATGGCTGAGGACATTATGTGTCTACTTTCCACAAGTCCACCTTAGAAGTCTTTCTAAATTGAAACAATGTTAGCCCATGTGTACAGCAACAAATATTTCCTGGAACACTGAGCTCAACTGCTTCCCAAAACATCACTCTTCCCTAAGACACTCATGGCACTCTGGCTTCACTAGTAGCTCATTAGTATCCCAAAATGTCAAAAAAATGTGTTCTCCACTCCCATGCAGTGGTGAGTGAATTAGTAAACTCCAAGGCTGTTTTGTGGGCTTCCCAAGTGGCACCAGTGGTAAAGAACTGGTCTGCCAATGCAGGGGACATAAGAGACGTGGGTTTGATCCCCGAGTTGGGAAGATCCCCTGGAGGAGGGCATGGCTACAGTATTCTTGCCTGGAGAATCCCCTGGGCAGAGCAATCTGGCACGCTACAGTCCACAGGGTTGCGAAGAGTCAGACATGACTTAGCACGCATGAGAGGCTGCTTTGTACTAAAAAGACACAGGTGACATTCTTGAAACGGATTTACATTTTTTCCTTACTGTTTTTTTTTATTATTTATTTTGGCTGCATTGGCGCTTCTTTGTAGCAAGTGGCTCTAGCTGCCCTGTGGCATGTGGAATCTTAGTTCCCTGACCAGAGATTGAACCTATGTCCTCTGCATTGGAAGGTGGATTGTTAACCACTGGGCCATCAGGGAAGTCCTTCCTTAGTGTATATATTAACACTCATAAAAGTCTGCAGACAGGCCCACCAAGGGCAGGTGTCCTGCTGGATGAGAGTTTGTTACAATACTTCATTTAACATGTAAAAAGAGATGTATTAATATAATGTCCTAGGCTACAATGCTATTCAACAACTGCCTCTCATATTTGACCTGCCTCTAAAACATTAAAAAATACAAAAAACATACAGACATATACACATGTGCATGATAGAGCATGCTACACCTGTGTGTACGTGTTTATGTATAAAATGACCTGAGAGAGGGCTTCCCCTACGGCTCAGTGGTAAAGAATCAGCCTGCAATGCAGGAGACTCAGGTTTGATCCCTGGTTCGGGAAGATTCCCTGGAGAAGAAATGGCAACCCACTCCACTATTCTTGCCTGAAAAAAAAAAAAAACATGGACAGAGGAGCCTGGTGGGCTACACAGTCCATGGGGTCGAAAAAAATGACCTGACATATAAGAGTCCTACTTTTCTTTATAAGGAAGGAAACTGTAACACCTTTTGGACCCAAGTGATTTTTATATCACTGACAGATTGATTATATGTCATCTCTGTTACAGTCTTTAATTTATGGGGTGGGGGTGGAGGAATCAATATGACCCCATATTTATAAGACTCAAGTCTTATAAAGACTGGCTGCTCACTATAATCAAATAGAAAGAGTGAAAAACAAACCAAACCAGAAAAACAAAAAACAAAAATATGCTTAAGCCAAACACTGGAGATGCTGATTTAAATATAAATATGTTTAAGACTCCTTAACTGATGACCGGCCACCGGGTTTGGAAACTGGAGATACAGCAGAAAAGGGGCTGGGGTGAAGGACACAGGGGCTATGGCCGGCTCCTCATTCTCTTGCTGAGGGTGTGGAACCCAGCAGCAAGTGCAGACTGCACCCTCGGTGATGCCTCGTACAAACCCAGTGGTGGACATGCAAAGCCTGCACACTCACTTTCAAACACCTATTCTGGGCAGCAGCACTGTCTTTCCCACAGGCTTGTCAGAGAGTAGAGATCTTGAACTCAGGGATCTGAGAGGAAGGAGCCGCAGCCATATACAGCAGAGTAGCCCACCGTGATCATTTCAGAATGCTGCCAAGGCTGCAGTCTGAACGGAAGGTCTGAGGAGGTGTTTGACACATGAGTCATCATCATCTGTCAGAGGAAATTAACAAAGTTTGCCTTGAGGCACAAAGGAGACGCTTGGAGGTAAGTCTACCTAAAGGTGCCAAAAGAGTGTGGAGGCAGAAAAACGTGATATGTGACAAAAGGATGAACAGAGTGGAGCAAAAAAGTGAAAAAATTCCATTCCATCTGTGCAGCTCAAAGCCTAAAACATGGCAATCTTTATTTGGAAGAAAAGTTAATGAAGATTATGGAACGCAAAATGACTTTTCATCAACTTATTTCTCTAAAAGAAGCATGATTTGCATTTTCCTTGAACTGATCAAACGTTATCTAAGAATTGCTTAATTGCCTTAATGCTTTAATTCTATTTGCTGCCAATCTGATTAGCAAAGTGTGTGTCTGCGTGTGCACCCATGTGGGCTGGCATTAAAAGGGAGGGTGAAACCTATTACTGAAAGAACGGCAATGTGGTGCTTGCTGGCTCTTGGTTAATTGAGAAGCCATGAGTGGTGTGAGGAGGTCACTCTATCATTTACTTTAATTTCTTCTCTCTTGTCTTCCCAGTCGCTTGTTCACCTTAGGAACCTGCCTTAGATCTGAGACCACTAAGAGCAGGTGTTAATTTGGGTTAAGGAGAAGGTGAGCCCAGGTATTCCTGTTAGTGCTGTGATTTAATAGGAACCTGGATATAATTTAATAGATCCTTTGAGTCTCAGTCAGACATGGCTCATATGGATTGAGGAAACATCTTATAGACAAGTTAATACATACATTTATCTCTTGAGGCCTTCTAACAACACATAACCTAACAAAGTAAAAATAAACTTTCAATCTGCACAGGAGTATGTATGGGTAAAAGCACTGGAATAGTTCCTTTAGGGCAGAAAAAAAGCTGCTGCTGCTGTTGCTAAGTCGCTTCAGTCGTGTCCGACTCTGTGCGACCCCATAGATGGCAGCCCACCAGGCTCCCCCGTCCCTGGGATTCTCCAGGCAAGAGTACTGGAGTGGGGTTGCCACTGCCTTCTCCAATGCATGAAAGTGAAAAGTGAAAGTGAAGTTGCTCAGTCGTGTCCGACTCTTAGCGACCCCGTGGACTGCAGCCTACCAGGCTCCTCCGTCCATGGGATTTTCCAGACAAGAGTACTGGAGTGGGGTGCCATTGCCTTCCCCGAGACAAAAAGCACTGGGCTGCTATTCTGGAACCAGTTCTGACTTGGAGGAAGTCATGTTCTGTCTCTGTGTTCTCAACTTCAAACTGGACTAACTGGTTTTAAATCTGTTATTTAAAGAGGCCCTGGGTTTCACAGGTGTGTCTCAGGACCTGCACAGGGAAGTTCAAGGGAAGCTGAGAAAAGGAGATTCTACCCCCAGTTCTGAGCTCCCTCATTCCCATCTGATTTAACTGGAGACTACCCACTGATCAGTTTGAAATACTGATGTGCTAGAGAAGATCTGGGTTGAAAAAATATTTCTTAGGTTCAAAATATTTTATAACCTCTGGAATAGATGCACTCTAAATTCTGTATACATTTTGTATAAATATAAAATCTTCCCTCTGAACACCCTGTTTGTTCCGCTAGGAAAATTCAACTTCCTCTTCACAACTCCAACTTCTTGAGCTTCAACTACTGAAAGACTTAGCTCAAATGTTATCTTTTCTCTGAAACCTCCCTCAACAGGAAGCTGAGCTGTGAAGGGGACCTCTTTGCTGTAAAGCAGTTTTGTTTTTGTTTATTTTTTAATTTATTTATCTGGCTGTGCCAGGTCTTAGTTGCGGTATGTGAGATCTTTAGTATTGGCAGGTGGGATCTAGTTCCCAGACCAGGGAGCAAACCTGGGCCTCCTGCATCAGGAGCATGGAGTCTTGGCCACTGGAAAACCAATGTATTAGTGCTCAGTCGTGTCCAACTCTTTGCAACCACATGGACTGTAGCCCTCCAGGCTTCTCTGTCCATGGAATTCTCCAGGCAAGAATACCGTAGTGGGTAGCCATTCCCTTCCCCAGGGGATCTTCCTGACTCAGGGATCAAACCCGGGTCTCCTGCATTGCAGGCAGATTCTTTGTTGCTGGAAAGCAGTTTTGTGGCTAACATTTGGCCAAAGAGTACTCTTTCCCAAGCTCGAGATACTAAATACTTTGGGCAATTCAGACAAGGATTCAATGCTTTGGATTCTAAATGACATAAGGAAGGGTTAAATGTAAACCCAGGGCAATACACATCAACAGCCTTAATATATTCTTTTCCTTTGATGCAGCAATAGCACTCACAGGAATTTATCCTAAGGAAATAATGACAGATATCTGTAATGACTTATTGCAAGGAGGTTCATCTCAGCATGATTTGTATGGTGATAGGGTAAAAAAATTATTTTAAAAATCTAAAAGTAAAATAAAGTTAAACACATACACAAAAATAGTTAAGTAAACTTCGTACTTTGAAAAAACATATATTTATTAATTACTACATTTTGGAAAAATATCTCATAATGTGGGAAAAAATGTTAAACAAAGAAGGCAGGACACAAATCTATATATAGAATATGCTGATGAAGTTGTTCTTCATTTTATCTACTCAAAGGAAATATAAAAAGAGTAGTAGAATGATTATTAATTTTCTTCATTATATATCATGCGTCTTTCAAATCTTTTTAAAGTAGATACTTTTCACTTTTACTATAATAAGTAAGAATACCTGAATGTTTGGCAAAGCAACAGACAGGTTATCTAAGGAACTTAAACGTGAAAGCTATTCTGTTTCCATCAGCTTTCTCTAATTCTTCACCCACATGATACTCTCAAAACATAAAGGTTTGCTGAACTGAAATCTATTACTATGAGCAGTCTGAAGACAGGAGTCCTAAAGGCCTAAGGAGAGCTGACTTATATAAAATGGGGAAGATCCCTCTAGAAATGGGTTCTGGTCTTCACTCTGCCATATCTTAGCTGCATGGCTCACTCAGCAAACAGCAAATGGCCTTAGGGCTTTAGTTTTGTCATTTGCAAAGGAAAGGTGCATGTCTTACACTTTTTTTTTCTATCCCCAGTTTTTAAAACACTAGAAGTTATCAAGAGTGTATTTTAACTATTATGTGGATTTCTGGATATAAACATGAATAGAGGGATGGTGTGAATGAACTATAATGAAAGAGCTAGAACAAAGATAAACTAAAATTTAGGAGTCTTGATTCAATGCTTCAAATCTGTATATGGACCTATATGGGAAGAGAATCTTAAAAAGAGCGGATAAATGGATATGTATAACTGATTCACTTTGCTGTACAGCAGAAACACAACACTGTCAATCAACTATACTCCAATAATTTTTTTTTTTAATCTATATTGTGAGCTATCGGGCCACCAAATAAAACTTGAAAAATAAATAGTGAATCCTGGCTTGTTTTCTTCTTGATCCTTCCAAGCCTAAAGTCTTATACCTTCACAGATCCATCAACACCTGAGACTAGCACCTTAAGGAAAGCTCAGATCTCATGAAGATGAACTGGGGTCACTGCCTATGAGCAGGAAGTGAAAGCCAGACTCAGAATCTGGAACAGCTGAGTTGGAGACAAAGGCAATCCAGTAACGTTTTGATGATCAAACTCAAGAGACCAAGACTTAACTGCATGAAACACACAGCTTGCAAAGGTATTCAGGTTGCAAATTGAAGCTCCAAGCCCAGAACACAACAACAAAAAAAGCAAAATTCTATCAAGGGTGTCCGACCTGAGATAGAACTGAGATTCTTTTAAAAAGTGAAGAGTAGGACTTCCTTAGTGGTACAGTAGATAGGAATCTACCTGCCAATGCAAGAGACACGGGTTCAATCCCTGCTCTGAGAAGATTCCACACACCTTGGAACAACTAAACCCGCACGCCACAGCTACATACCTGTGTGCTGCAACTACTGAAGTCCATGTGCCTAGAGCCTATGCTCTGCAACAAGAAAAGCCACCACAATGAGAAGCCTGTGCACTGCAATGAAGAGTAGTCCCCATTTGCCACAACTAGAAAAGCCCACGGGCAGCAATGAAGACCCAATGCAACAAGCATGAAAATTTTTAAAAATTTAAAAGGTGAATTGTAGAAGTCAGCATTCTAGAACAACACAGAGAGGACAATATACCCAAGTGATACTCAAGTATGTGGCCTCCACCAGGTCTAAGGAAGAACAGACGGATAAATCTTAGTCACCAGGCTGACTCTGACCAGAGTAAGATACTTTCTTGGCGGCTACCAGATAGATGGATATACACTATATGAAAGGACATAAGATCAGTGATTAAAGCCCATCTTGACCCAAAACTTGCAGCAAGGACACAAAAAATAAGGTTGCCTATTATTTTCATATATTCAAATTCTACTTTACGAGTGGGGAGAATATACTTCACTCTTCATCTTTCTAGCTATCAAAGCTTTTCTAGGTAGGTTGTAACACCAGCTATGACTGTTCTCTTTCACACATTAAAGTCATCTCTAAGTGAGTAGTCTAGTAAATTGAGAGGAGTAAACTTATTCTTGCAGATGTCTTCCAGATCTATAATGGAAGATAAATACTGTTAGCTTGGGCATGGCAAGGCAATTATTTCAACTGCTCCATTTCCGTGGAGCAAACAAAACCACTCCAGGCTTATGCAATTCCTATTTCATGGAGGAGGGAAGAAACACTATGTTCACCATGCCCAGAACACTAGCTGTCACAGACCAGTGGCAACCAGAAGGGAAAAGAGGCCTTGTCTATTATCACCACTGGATATCAAAATCCTCTGGGCTAGGTATGCTCATATGCGCCTGTCCAAACCAGCCTGCAACCAAATGGTGCTGAGCAAGAAGCAAGGGGAAAGCTATCATGGTAGGAACATCAGGGCATTTTGGATGCAAAGCAGAAGCTTATCTTTTTTACTGTTGCAGCTCCAGAGAAAATCAATTTTGACACAGAACTGCCACTTTACAAGCAAATAACTATACTTTCCAATAACCTAATCTGTGCAAAGCCTACTGAAAATTCCCTAAAGAACCAGTAGTTAAAACCTCCATTAAATCAAAGGGTTTAATATGGGAAGGGAAGAGAGGATGCAGTTTGACTTGGGAATGTAATGGACTCAGTGGGGAAATAAATATGTTGTTTTATGTGTACAGTTACAGAATATGAGAACACGGCATTCATTTCAAAGGGAATTCTCTTGCTGTGCAACTTACTCCTAAACAGATGTGATTTTTGCTTATTCAAAAACATTTAGGTAACAATTACAGCATAATAAATTATAATTGCCATCATCTTCCAGCTACGTAATGCTTTCTATGCAAACACAAAGAAAAGGCAATCACACAAAACTATAAAACCCATTTTCCGGTAGGTTCTGCAGCCTGGATTCAAATAATCTACATTATTCTCACATAAACACTGTATTGTGCCTCATATATATACCCTACTGCGATGTGTGGAGACTAACTAGCAAATAACTAAGGTTTGTTAATCACAGGTTGGAATAGTCCCCAGCAGGGTAGTTTTAGGAGTGCCAGGAACGTCTTCTGGCCTGCAAGCATCTTCTTTTATGGTCTGCATCCAACATCTAACATTCCACCATGCAGAGCTTCAATCCATTGGTCATTCAAATTCCAGTGCTCCAAGAGAGGTAAACTGAATGTTACACATGCAACATTGTCATTAGAGCATATTATAACGAATGCACCTGATTTTCAGCAGGACAGTATACTGAGGGTGGAGGCAGGAGTAGGGACAGAGAACCATCCAGATGCTCTGATGGCAAGAAGGATGTGGAAGGAATGATGACCCTGACATGGACACAACAGTGCATACTTTCACAGGATGACAGGAACCTGTCAAGTGGGACTGGGAAAAGATATTCAGGGTAAAAGAAATGCTCTAACATTCATGTCTCTTACACCAACTTTTCATTTCACATGGCAAAAGAGTTCAGGCATGGGGATGGAACTGAAATGTCCTTATTCTGACTCACAAATGACTGTGCTTCATCTTTCATATTTCCCATGGGACATTTCTGTAGAATAATATGAATAAGATGGTGGATGGCTGGTCTTCAGATGAGTAAGCTCTTCCCAACTAACTGAAAAACCAAATAACGTGATAAAAACGGGGAGTGAGGAGACCTAAGTTTCACTCTGTCAGTCAGTCAGGATTAGTCGCTCAGTCGTGTTCAACTCTTTGTGACCCCATGGACTGTAGCTTGCCAGGCTCCTCTGTCCACGGGATTCCCCAGGCAAGAATATTGGAGTGGGTTGCCATTCCCTTCTCCAGGGGATCTTTCCGACCCAGTGATTGAACTCAGGGTCTCCTGCATTGAAGGCAGATTCTTTACTGTCTGAGCCACCAGAGAAGTTTTACTCTGAGTTACTACTGACTGAGGGCAGGAGAAGAAGGGGACGACAGAGGATGAGATGGTAGGATGGCATCACTGACTCAATGGACATGAGTTTGGGTGAACTCCGGGAATTGTTGATGGACAGGGAGGCCTGGCATGCTGTAGTTCATGGGGTTGCCAAGAGTCGGGCACAACTGAGCCACTGAACTGAACTACTGACTGAATGCTGCCCTAAGGGCAGTGGCTGAGCTCTCCTAACCACCACACCACACAGTCTTCACTCCACCACCATTTGCAGAGCCTCCCAAATATTCACTTATGGAATCACCAGGAAATGAAATAAAGAACACACAGCTTCCTTTCCCTTTATTTCCCCTTTCACAGTCAAAGGGGAAGATACTAATGCAAACAACCAAGTGGATGAGATCAGTACTATAATAAGGTAAGCAGAGAAGATTGTGCAAGAACAGGGAAGAGACCATCTATCTGCTCAGAAAAGGCTCTCAAGAGGCCTTTGCACAATTGGTGTGAATTCTTGAAGGATATGAAGGTGCTTGCTAAGCAGAAGAGAGAATAGCATGTACAATGGTGTCTGAAAAGCGAAGGTAATGTGTCTGTGATAGAGCTTTGTTACCCATAAAGTGCTTGACAACAGTGTTGTATTTCTACTGCGAATAGAACGCTGCATGCTCAGTCACTCAGTAGTGTCTGACTCTTTGTGACCCCATCGACTGTAGCCTGCCAGGCTCCTCTGTCCATAGGATTTCCCAGGCAAGAATTCTGGAGTAGGTTGCCATTTCCTCCTTCAGGTGATCTTCCTAACCCAAGGATCAAACCCACGTCTCCTGTGTCTCCTGCACTGCAGGTAGATTCTTAACCGCTGAGCTATTGGGGAAGCCGTAATAGAACACTGCATCAGGGTTAATAAGAGTTCTCCTCATTTAGAGGGGCACCACTTGGGTTTATATTCTTGCCTGGAGAATTCCATGGACAGAGGAGCCTGGGAGGCTGTGGTCCACGGGGTCACAAAGAGTCAGACACAACTGAGCGATTTTCACTTCACTTTACTTAGGTTTAGGTGGCATAACATAAAGTGAACAATTTAAGACCATCTACTCACAGAGGATTTTAAAATTCCTTTTCTGACTAGAAGGTAACCATCTCACAACCAGAACTAAACAAAATGGAAGTAATTGAAAGAAGAATTAATGTTTTCTTTGCCACTGCTCTTTCACAAAGTCCACGATAATCTCCATCCCAATCATGTATTTCATCCTTCATTTCAAAGTTCGAACTAGCACTCTATTCTACTTTATGAAATGTATTTTTTTTTTTTTTTTTAAGAAATATATCTTGCTTGCTGAGTTGGCGACACATCTAAGATACTGGGGCTGACGGGTGCTTCCTGAAATATTTTAATCATTTCTCACTCTTGAAATACACACACGCTTTTACACAATTGTTAAGAAACTCTAAGATCGAAAGTCCCATTGGTGAGTGATATTGAGTAAGACCATACTTTCACACACAGATTTTGGTGGGAACACAGAGCGGGTGGTGAAGACTCACAGTAAGGAAATTCCGTGCAGATAAAATGACCATATATGTCCCAAGACATGAACAAGAGATTTAAGAACCAAAGGACAACACTGCTATATTTAAAATGGATAATCAACAAGGATCTACTGCATAGCACATGGAACTCTGCTCAGTGTTAGGCGGCGGCCTGGATGTAAGGGGAGTTTGAGGGACAATGGATACATGTATGGCTGAGTTCCTTTGCTATCCGTCTGCAACTATAACAACAGTCATTGTTAATCAGCTACACCCCAATACAAAATAAAAAGTTTTAAAACATAAAAGAACCAGAGTACACATATCCTATCCTTTTCTAAAGTTTGCTTGAAACCACTTCACTTTTAGGAAAGACTCATGTCACTACCTGTATTTGCTAACAGAATGAAATCCAAAGAGGATTTTTCACTTTTACAAACAAAGTTAGAAAGCAAAAATGGCCTTCAGGGTTTGTTGTGCAGCAAGAGGGCCCCGCCCAGTTCCTTCCCCAGGAGCTACACTCAGCGCCTCAGCATCCCGCTTCATACATTTCAACCATGTCTCTGAGCACGTGTGCTTTATCTCAACTTATTTTGTCCATGTGTTAGGAAGATGTGTCCTAAGGTAACTACTTCTTTATGCCATTTGGACTTAACGAGAGTTTTCATAGGAATGCTCTACATTCAGATAGCAGGGGAACCTGAACTCGACTAGCGACTCATGGAAAGCAAGGACGACCTGACCGCTACTTTCCCCAAATCTAGCACAATGCCTGGCATAAGGGGAACCATCAATAAATTTTGTTACAGTAGTAAATAATTATCTTTGAAGGTATCCAAAGCCTACCAGTAGGTCCACAAAATCAATTCGATGGGTCAGGAGAAATAAACAGAAATACAGACAATTTAAATCGGTAAAAAACAAACAAATAAATAGTGAAAAGTCCTGATGAGGTTGTAAAACCTGACATCACAAATAATCACAACCCTCTACAGTAATACTTTCAAGGTGTGAATGACAGTTTTGTTTATACTTCCTGACCTAGGAGAGTAGACTGGTTTCCATCTAGACCAGAAAGTTCACCAGGCTCCTTAATATTTATTAAAATAATCTCCTCCTACCAGTTCACCTTTTTTTTCAAGCTTACTAATCCATTCTTGATCACTGGAATGAAATATGATCACCCTTAGAAGGTTACTGATTATAATGAACCATAGTCACCCGAAGAACACTTTTACCACCTTGAGTTTCACTGCAATGCACTGAACTTCATCCAACGTCAGAACTAAAATAATGAATCTTCATGTCTGAATGTCCCAGGAATCTGTAACTGAGGACACTGTCACATATATCCTTCCATCACCCACCCTCCAAAAAAAAACACATGTGTCACATTTTTCTAAGAATTTAGAACTAGGCACAATATATTACTTCCTCTCATTCTACTCCCAACATCAAAGTAAGGAGCTAGTTGTCTTTTTTGAAAAACAGGAATTATCACATTCTTTCATTGTCTTGGCTGCCAGGAACGGTAGATTCAAATCCATAAACAATCTCAGCAACTATATGAACATACATAATTTTCAAAGTTGTTTTCTCACTTATCTAGTACTTAACTTTTATTCCTATTTCATTAAACTTACCAATCTCTTTAAATGCCTATTTGAAATCGATGAGGTAATATAATATAATGGCAACAGTAAACAGAAGCATATTTACACCTTCATACAGTTCTCCAGGTTGTTCACCTAACTGTTCAGTCTAAACATAGGAATTACAAAGGGTCATGCCAAGTACATTTTTCTTCTTTATGACAAGAATGCCGACTGACAAAACTGATGGATGTTCGACTGCTATAAAACTAATTTCCAATTGTGAAAGAAAATTCAATTTTGAATAATATTCTATTGGAAAAAATGTGTATTTAGGCATATAAATATATAAGCTACAGATATACAATATATGTGATCTCATAGAGCAAGTATCATAGTATATGAGTAAGGAAAAGGGAAATGGAGCAAAATTAGACTACTTGTCTTCAGCTTAACGATTTTAAAATGTAGAAGTGACACAGTTATTTCAAATTTATTTTAACTGCCTATTATGTTTGATTAAGGAGATCTTTATAGCAGTGCACTGAAAATATACACTATGTAATGACTTTGCTTCTTGGCAGGCAGCATTCTTTTAAGAATCTAATTTATCAGAAGAAATGCAGCAGTCATAGCTTAATGCCAAACAATCCCAGAAGGACAGGTTAACAAATGTCAAAGGATCTGATACCTGAATTGGGATGTGAGGAGTAGAGAAAGAAGGGACAAAGGAAGGTTAAACTAAACCATACTATAAATGAGGAGGGAGGTTATTTAATTTCTCATCGGAGGGAAACTGTGGTCAGTAGAATCTATATCAAACAAAGCTCATTAGAAGTCAAATATGAATGGCCAAACCAAGCTGGCTATAGAAAGAAAAAGAATTAGAATCTTTTAAGCAATTTGAAAACAAAGAAATTCTGCTTATTATTGACACAAGTAATAAGCTTGCTGACACCCTCTATGTATCACCTCTAGATTTTTTTAAAAAACATTTTTATTTTGTATTGTGGTATAGCCAATTAACAATGTTGTGATAGTTTCAAGTGAACAGCAAGGGACTCAGCCATACATATACATGTATCCATTCTCCTACAAACTCCCCTCCCATCCAGGCTGCCACAACACTGAGCAGAGTTCCCTGCGCTGTCAAGCAGCTCCCTGTCAGTTACCCACTTTAATCACAGCTGTGTGTGCAAGTCCATCCTCCACTCCCTAATTATCCTTTCCCACCGTCCTCCCCCCACCGACCCCCTGGCAACCATAAGTTTGTTCTTTAAGTCTGTGAGTCTCTTTCTGTCTTTTAAGACACACCTTTTAAAGGCGTATCTTCCTTGATCTCTGCAATGGAAATATGAAAATTCAAGCTGCTTCCAAAGCTTGCAGAGTGCCCTCTCATATAAAACTATCTGTGAAAAAAATTTGAACATCATTGATAATTTGTTTTTGATGACTTTGGAAAGCTTTTCTTCCACACAGGAAAACATAAACTTATGATTATTTATAACAGAATTCTTAAATTAGAAACCTCTTGTGATCAACTTGTCTGGATGTTCTATACCATAACTCTTTATGTGTAAGACTTTTGCAAATTACTGTTTTCCACAACTCCCTGGAATTTTGGCTTTGTTTAGCTCCTTTGTTAGATGGTGCAAGACTAATGTCATTTTCCTCATCAGTTGACAGAAATTTATGAGTATACTGTGATATCACATACAAAAACGCATCTTCTTTTATTAAATTAAGTCTGTTTTCCTATATGCAGGCCCAGCATTTACTGGAGAATACAGTATTTATTCATTTGCTTTCCTAAAATAGAAGAATTTACATATGTACTGCTATCTAATTGCCATTAGTCCCACTTCTAACCTCTATCAGTTAAAAATTGTATCTCTAATCCTTTTCATGAAGATAAAAACAGGGAAGAACTTCTAGTAGTAATCTACAAGTTCACAATCACATAATTCACAACACTCCAACTAGTTCTGGACTTTGGTCAAGACACTTGACATTTCTAAGCTACAATTTTCTGAATAAAAAAAGAACAGTAGGACTTCCTTGATGCAGTGGTTAAGAATCCACCTTCCAATGCAGGGGACATGGGAGGATTTCCACATGCCTTGGAGCAACTAAACCCATGCACCACAAATACTGAACCTGTGCTCTGGAGCCTGAGAGTCGAAACTACTGAGCCTGTATGCTGCAACCACCAAAGCCCGTGTGCCCTAGAGCCCATGCTCCACAACAGGAGAGACCACTGTAATGAGGACTAGAGAGCAGACCTTGCCTGCCACAACTAGAGAAAGCCCATGCAAAGCAACAAAGACCCAGAGCAGTCAAAAAGTAATTATTTTCTTAAAAATACAATAGACTTTGAATCTTGAAGGTTCTAAGACTTCTATCCATTCCCAGTGTTCACTTTTTTTTCTCTTCCTCAATACCTACCACCAAGAATTTGTTTTTCAGCCAGGAAGTTGTGTCTGACTCTTTGAGACCCCGCGGACTGCAGCATGCCAAGCTTCCCTGTCCTTCATCACCTCCCAGAGTTTTCTTCAACTCAAGCCCATTGAGTCAGTGAAACTAACCAAGAATAGGGCAAGCAATTCCAATGTTTCCCTTTCGGGGAGAAGCAGCAGCCCCTAGGGAACTCCTGTGAAGTAGGTTGTCATGAAACATCTACTGAGTGAGTGACTGAAAGCAAGCATGAATGAAGAAGAGGGGGCACACGCATCAGAATTTTCTTCTCTGGTCCCAGAACACTTTCATCTACTGCACTGGATTCTTGTGTGATTACACTCAGCACTTAGCTGTTCCTCTGATCACACGTGCAGTGACTCATTTTGCTTTCAGTTCAATTCAAGGCAATTGCACACGTTAACCTATTCAAATGAAGACTTTAAAACACTACTTAAAGACACATTTTGGGTTGGTGGAAAGAAGTTTGGAATACATGAGGCTCCATTTGAATTCATATATCACAAAGAAGCTTCTGAATCTGGTTAATTTGCACATTGCTCAGAATCTGTCTTATTAACACTTTTAAAATAGAGAGACACGCCCAATGTTCTGATTCTTTCTGCCTTTTTACCCTTGAAGTGACGACATTTTTTACTGGGTCTTGAGTAGATTAAAAGGTATGCCCTGCGGGTTGCATTATTTCTAAGTCATCCAAGATGTATTACGCTTAGTTTAAGTGAGTGAGTCCCATTTGCACAATTGCCCTATTAATTTACTCATCATTGATTTACACCACTTTTGCTGGAGATCTTTCACAAGACCTTATTTTACATGTATTCACACCAGCTTGGTTTTAGTATGTGACTCCCCTTCCAGCCTCCCTATCTCACTGCTCTTCATTTGTCTTCATTTATCCCTCTTTATCTCCACCCTCCCCTGTTCCTCCCTCTGCCATCTTTCAGTTTCTTCCTGCTTCACCATCTTCCTTCTCCTTTGGCCTTCCTCCCCTCTTACTGAAGAGCACCTAATAAATCTCCAATTAGAGGTGAGCAACCCAGAGAAAAGAACCCTGAAGGCTAAGAAATACAGGCAGCCCATAGCACCAGATAAAAATCAGGAAGAAGAAAAAAAAATGCTCAGACTGCGTGAATGCAGTCTGAAATCTAATCTGAGGATTTCAAGTATTAAATTGTTAACAAAGAAGACACCTTTGCTAAGGATCTTATAATAAAGATGGCAAGAACTGTGCCCTTCTGCCACTTTGAAGAAGCTTTTAGCTTATTTTTTTCCCTCTCTATCTCATCTTTAGAGGCTTATTTTACTCTCCAGCTGACAAGCAGGAACTCTCCCCTCCCTCAGCTGTAGCCAGAATCCCATCAACACCTTTGGGAGTATCTCAGATCAAAAACGCCACTGGGAATATCTAAGAGCTGAAATATGACCATTATCACTGTGATTTCTGTAGCGAGAATTTTTAAATCCTCATTACACAAAACTTTTTGATCAGATCAAAAGAAATCTTTTATTTGTTTTTGGAGATGACACATTAAAGTCATTGCTTATGGGTTTCGAATCCTTCTCCATTCTCTATGTCAGAGTCTCACTTGATATACTTGTCCAAACCAAAACAAGCAGTGATTTTATGCAAAAATATATACAACAAATGCACATTAGGAATCAACATTAAACACACATGTTTCTACCCTTCTCCCAACCTCGATGGGATAAGAAGTTAATTTTACTTTAGGAGTTTTAATGTTAATATCCAGGTAAATAAAAAGAAAAATGTGGTCACCAGAACACTCAACTGGTGGGAAGAACTACATCCTTATTGAATTTCAATAGTCCCAGTAATTTGCTAATCAATTCAATCATATCCAACTTTCCTGTAATGTTCTTAGTTGGCACTTTAATAGGAAACACTGTATTTCTGACATTCCTAAAGCA
Source organism: Giraffa tippelskirchi (assembly GCF_054371585.1). NCBI lineage: Eukaryota > Metazoa > Chordata > Mammalia > Artiodactyla > Giraffidae > Giraffa > Giraffa tippelskirchi. The sequence continues at coordinate 11,811,793 of NC_137287.1, read as the reverse complement.
TGTAAAGATATGGAAGTACACTGCAAATAAATAACTTATCCTATTAAGAGCCTCTGTGGCCAATGGCCACAGGTCACTCTTCTCTGTAAGTCCAAGGCAGTACCACAGGCAAATGAAGTGGACAGGCCCCATCACAGGACAACTCCCTGTGCCCAATATTTCCCTAAGCTCTGAACCTAGCCATGGAACTCACCTCCACTGAAGAGGTACAGAGAGTCAGTGAGACTCGTGAGGAGCAAAAACAGAAAGGCAGCAATATGCAAAGCTGGGACCAAGAACAAAAAATCGAGAAGGACAAGATTAATAGTAAATCAACAGAAGTTTCCACCTGGTAAAAGGAATACTTAATTATCTTGGTTTTTGATTCTGAAGATTAATGTAAAGATCTTGATTCTTACCAAGGAATAAAGTGATGCTGGGAGTTTACACCATATTGCCTGAGAGAGAGATCCCCGTGTCCAAAGCTCTGTTCAGAGAAACCAATAATTTGGCAGCTCCTGGATCCAAATGTGGGTGGCTCAGATAGTAAAAACATTCACCTTCAATGCAGGAGACATGGGTTCGATTCCTGGGTTGGGAAGATCCCCTGGAGGAGGGCATGGCAACCCACCCCAGTATTCTTGCCTGGAGAATCCCATGGACAGAGGAGCCTGGCAGGCTACAGTCTATGGGGTTGCAGAGAGTCGGACAGGGATATGACTGAGCATGCACACATTCAACTGTCGATTTTACCCTCTTATAAGATGCTGAGGCTGGGCCTGTGGAATCCTCCACCAAAACTCTAAGAAAAGTTGGATTCTGCCTAAATAAACAAGTATATCCTATGGAAAAATATGAATGAACTAAGTACATAAACACTATGCACGTGGACCCAGAGTTGGGAGACCAGGGTTCTAGCCTTTACTCAATCACTCGGAAGATGACCTGATTTGACCCCAGGCTCACAGAATTATAGGACTAACAAAGATTTTTGGAAACAATCTTCTCTACACTCCCAAGGAATATTACTTTTGGACCTAGTACTCTTCATCTATATTCAGCAGCATATTTTAAGCATTTTAACACATTTTAAAGACAAGTATCATTTTCTCTTTAAACACAGTATTAGTATCTTAAAAGTCCTAAAGCTTCAGATTTCTTTTTATTTTTCTCAGAAACATATCTTTAAGTTGTTTGGAAAATAAAATTCCTTGTTCTATACCCATCATCATAGTATTTTAGCTGAAGAGATACTTGAAAATATTTGGCAGTGTTCTCCAGAGAAGGCAATGGCAACCCACTCCAGTACTCTTGCCTGGAAAATCCCATGAATGGAGGAGCCTGGTAGGCTGCAGTCCATGGGGTCGCTAAGAGTCGGACACGGCTGAGCGACTTCACTTTCACTTTTCACTTTCATGCGTTGGAGAAGGCAATGGCAACCCACTCCAGTGTTCTTGCCTGGAAAATCCCATGGGCGGCGGAGCCTGGTGCACTGCAGTCCATGGGGTTGCACAGAGTCGGACACGACTGAAGCGACTTAGCAGCATTGCTGTTTCTCCGAAAGAGTATGAAAGGGCAGAACTTTACACTCAAAACTCTAAGTTAAGCTAGATCCACTTCAAATGTATTCATTTATCTATTTTACTGATGTCTTTCACAGGTAAGCCTTCAACCCTCCAATTCCTCTTGGGCCAAAGGCCAGAATCCTAACCTGGTTTCAGCCTTAACCCCTTACACTCTGCAATGCCCTCTGAGAAGGTGGCTTCCTTCACTCCAGTCTCCGAGGGCTTCCTACTCATCCTCCATCACGTGACTAAACCAGGTTCTCTGCTGTTTCACAGTCGTCAAACATGTTGTTCTTCTACCCCAAGACTGACCATTCCCACCTTTTTCTGGTTAATTCCTACTCTCCCAAAAGACATCAGCTCAAATGGCATCCCTGAGCTGGTCCACGCTTAAAGTTCTTTATAGCATCATTCACAGTAATCACCATAGTTTCGATTTAATAATTCAAAGTTGTTTCATATAGGTCTCCCTCACTGGGATATAAGCTCTATGAGCATAGTAACCACATCTCTTGCTCACCAGCTTACGCCAGCATCTTATTCTTGGTCTAACACACAAAAGAGGCTAATGAAATCATTGATGGATGAACGTGTGTGTTAATGGAAGACCATCTGAATACACGAAGTATATAAACGTCAAGAGATAACTATCAATATTAGATATCAAATAAATGTGTGATCCAGATCAAGCAAGACTCTCAAGGAATTCCAAAGAAGAGATCACTACGTGGAGGCGGTTGAAAAAGATCTCAAAGATAAATGAGGAAGGCAAGACAAAAATGTGCTGGTCTGATGCTTATCAATTATATTGCTCATGATTTCCAGAGATGAGAATACTGTGGTAAATGATAGACTTCAGAGTACACTTTACATCTCGTCTGACTCCAAAAAGAAAGGGGTTTCTACTGAGCAATAAAATAAACACTGACCAACAGAGAAGGTGGCACTGGGGCTGGGCCTGGAAGGACAGTTACTGAGGGGTTCTCAGAGCCAATGTGTTTTGTAATTACTAAGTGGGAGAAACACTCTGTAACTACACAGTCATTATGGTTGCTGAAGATTACATGGTATAGGTGATTTGGATGGGGATTTACTAATTTATTCCAAATATAATTCTCATGTTGACTGAAATGTAAGAGCTTCTAACAGCAGAGAGGTTTATAAAGAAATCACCCTACTTGCCCACTTGAAAAAATCAGCATAGCTCATACTATGCAATTTTATTGTTAACTCCCACTAAATCACAGTATCTGGTTATTTGTACCCATAAAGGCAAGCGACGAAGACAACATTTCAATTCAACCAAAAGAAAACAATATTAAAGAAATGTATTAAAAGAAAGAAAGAAATATATCACACTCAGAGGAAAGGAACCTGCTTTTCTCCTCTCCTTCAGATACTTGAATCATAGAAAGTAGTTTCTCCAGGTTTCCTTGGCAAGCCTGAACTTGTTGAACCCCCCAGGGCTTTCTGATGCAGTGAGTTTTCCCCGGTGAGTGAGCTATATCTAACCTACACATCACCACTGCAAGTAAAAAGTGAAACTGAAAGTCGCTCAGTGGTGTCTGACTCCTTGAGACCCCTGAACTGTAGCCCGCCAGGCTCCCCTGTCCATGGACTTCTCCAGGCAAGAATACTGGAGTGGGCAGTCATTCCGTTCTCCAGAGGATCTTCCTAACACAGGGATCAAATTCGCATCTCCTGTGTTTCCTGCATTGCGGGCAGATTCTTTACCACCTGAGCCACCAGGGAGCCCCATTATTGTTTATCAGTTTCATCTACTCTAAGAACTTGGGAAGTTTCCTCAAAAATTGGGACAATTCTGCCAAACAAAGTCCTTGAAGACATTTTGCTCTTTTCCTGAGCTTCCATGATTTCTCTTTATCAAAAACCACTCTGAAGAGGCTAAAACATGTGAAAAGATGTTCATCAACCTCAACTATAATTTTTAAATTGCTAATGAAAGCAAAAAGTAGCTTTTTTTCCACCCCTAACCAATCAAGTTGGCAAAGATGGGGTAAGGGAGGACTGCTGATATCCTGTATTGGTGAGTATGTGAAGAAATGGTCCCCTTCCCAACATATGGACTTCCCCAATGGCTCAGTGGGTGAAGAATCTTCCTGCAATGCAGGAGACGCAGGAGATGTGGGTTTGATCCTTGGATCAGGAAGATTCCCTTGGAGAAGGAAATGGCAACCCATTTCAGTATTCTTGCCTGAAAAATTCCATGGACAGAGAGCCTGGTGGGCTCCAGTCCAAACGGTTGCAAAGAGTTGGACATGACTGAGCAACTAAGCACACAACACATGTAATGCTACCATAACATGTATAGCCTTTGTTCCAGCATTTGAGCTCCCAGCAGTCCATCCTAAAATAATCACTAGGTACATGTGACAATAAGAAAGTTCAAGGATATTCATGGCAGCCATGCTATTAAACTGAAAAACTGCCAATTATCTAAACGTTCAAAAATAAGGAAATGGTTAAAAATTATGCGTTATCATACAATGGTATACTAAACAGCATCCAAAAATTACTATGGAAAAATGTCCATGATTTACTGAGCACTTAATATATGACTTGCATTATTGTTATATCTATTGTTAGTATTTTGTCTTGTAATGCACACATAGTAATTTTTATTTTTTAATAAAATTGCATGTATTTCAGTTTCACAACCTGCTTTGATATGCTCAGTGTGTGCTCCTTACTCAGTCGTGTTTGACTCTTTTTAACAACATACACATATACATAGTGAAATGATTACTATTACAGTTAAGTTCATTAGCGTGTCCTTCTCTGCACATAGTTACCGTTATGTGCACATGTCTGTGTGCCTGGTGAGCACACCTGAACTTTACTCTCTTAGTAAACTTCCAGTATACGTCATTATTAACTACTGTCACCTGGTGTTTGGAGTATTCACTCTTTAGAGACACCATCTGAGAAGTATTAACTATGCAATCAGATAAACTACTAGATTTTGATAAACTAGCAAAGATCTTCTTTCTCTTAGAAAATTAACACAGCAGTTTCCTGGCTCCTACTTAAGACTACTCACCTCTACCTTCCTTTTTTATTTTGTTGTTCTTTCAAATTTTTTTCTGAAAAGAAATGCTCTTACTTTATGTCAGTTGGCATCCTTGCACCTGACCCTTTTCTTTTCCTTTTGAGAGCTTGAGAAAGTGTCCAAATGATTCTTTTAATTAAAGATTCCACATTCTTGCCATATTAAGTTAACTGTATCAAACAAATGTAAATAGCAAATTTAAAACCTAATTTAAAAGACCCTGATACTGGGAAAAATTGATGGCAGGAGGAGAAGGGGATGACAGGACGAGATAGTTGGATGGTATCACCAACTCAATGGACATAAGTTTTCGCAACCTCTGGGAGATGACGATGGACAGGGCAACCTGTCCTTGCTGCAGTCCATGGGGTCACAAAGAGTTGAACACAACTGAGCGACTGAACAACAACAAAATCTAATCAGTAAAAATGATGGCTTCCCTGATAGCTTAGCTGGTAAAGAATCCACCTGCAATGCAGGAGATACAGGAGATGTGAATTCAATCCCTGGGACAGGAAGATCCCCTGGAGGAGGAAAATGGCAACCCACTCGAGCATTCTTGCCTGAAAAATCCCATGGGCAGGGGAGCCTGGCAGGCTACAGTCCAAAGGGTCCCAAAGTGCTGAACACAAGTGAGCAACTAAGCAGAATCAGTAAAAATGAAGCAAAATATAAGCAGAATCAGTAAAAATGAAGCAAAATATATCCAAATGCAAGTATATTTTGTATACATAGACATATACATAAGAGAACTACACATGCCATTTCATCGACACTAAGATAACCTACTTACACATTTCAAACACATCTGAAGTTGCTGCTGCTGCTACTAAGTTGCTTCAGTCTTGTCTGACTCTGTGAGACCCCATGGACTGCAGCTTACCAGGCTCCTCCGCCCATGGGATTTACCAGGCAAGAGTACTGGAGTGGGTTGCCGTTGCCTTCTCCTCTCTGAAGTTGAAATGCATCTTAAAATCGATGGCATGTCAGTTTAATTGTTAGTGCATATTTTTAGTGGTACATAAAATAATGTTGCATCTTGCCACTGATGGCACCATCAATTACATGAAATATGGTTTTATCATCACAATAGTTAATTCCTTTGATGGTGAAAGAAAGGGTAGATAAATCAAATATTAAATGCTATCAATCCTTCCTTTCACAAAGCAAACCATAAACAAAAGAACACCATCACTGTTTTTTCTCCAGGTAATTTCTCCCATCCTAGTCATAGATAACCCATTTTGCACAGAAACACACACACACTGACAAAACAGCCATCTTAATATTTTGATTCAAATCACAGCTAATATTCTGAGTGGTACTGACAGTAGCTTTTACAGGATTCAAAAATCCATCTTCTACCCTTACTACAGCATATAAATGACATAAACTTCTCATCAATAGCATAAAAAATTCATATTCTATCTATATAGCAGCTGCTATGTTAGGTTTATGTCAACAATTGGTCTGATTTTTTAATAGCATAAATGTTTAAAGAGGTAGTGATTCCAGTAAAATACCTAAAGGAATGCAGAAAGCTGATACCCATCAGAATGGAGTGGTTTCGTGAAGAGGAAGCAATTGCTCATATTTTATCCCTCTCTGTCTTCCTTTCCTTCTTCTGCACAAAATTTTTCTTCGTAACAGTTTATTACATCAACCAGCTAAATACGGCAAGTGTGGCAGCCCTGCTCCCACATTCTCAGAACAGTATTTGCGCCTTCTTCATAGATTCATAAACACAAAGTCACAGTCCAAAGTCTATGAGGAAATTAAATACTTTCTGTGAAACTGGGTGATGTCTCAGAATTTTTCGCCCTCCCCTCAGATCTAAAATTCTATGATTCTATAATTGAATCCTTGTGATCAGTGCAAAGAAATAGAGGAAAACAACAGATTGGGAAAGACTAGAGATCTCTTCAAGAAAATTAGAGATACCAAAGGAACATTTCATGCAAAGATAGGCTCGATAAAGGACAGAAATAGTATGGACCTAACAGAAGCCAACGATATTAAGAAGAGGTGGCAAGAATACACAGAAGAACTGTACAAAAAAGATCTTCACGACACAGATAATCACGATGGTGTGATCACTCACCTAGAGCCAGACATCCTGGAATGTGAAGTCAAGTGGGCCTTAGAAAGCATCACTATGAACAAAGCTAGTGGAGGTGATGGAATTCCAGTTGAGCTATTTCAAATCCTGAAAGATGATGCTGTGAAAGTGCTGCACTCGATATGCCAGCAAATTTGGAAAACTCAGCAGTGGCCACAGGACTGGAAAAAGTCAGTTTTCGTTCCAATCCCAAAGAAAGGCAATGCCAAAGAATGGCAATGCCAAAGAATGCTCAAACTACCGCACAATTGCACTCATTTCACATGCTAGTAAAGTAATGCTCAAAATTCTCCAAGCCAGGCTTCAGCAATACGTGAACCGTGAAGTTCCAGATGTTCAAGCTGGTGTTAGAAAAAGCAGAGGAACCAGAGATCAAATTGCCAACATCCGCTGCATCATCGAAAAAGCAAGAGAGTTCCAGAAAAACATCTATTTCTGCTTTATTGACTATGCCAAAGCCTTTGACTGTGTGGATCACAATAAACTGTGGAAAATTCTGAAAGAGATGGGAATACCAGACCATCTGACCTGTCTCTTGAGAAACCTGTATGCAGGTCAGGAAGCAACAGTTAGAACTGGACATGGAACAACAGACTGGTTCCAAATAGGAAAAGGAGTACGTCAAGGCTGTATATTGTCACCTGCTTATTTAACTTATATGCAGAGTACATCATGAGAAACGCTGAGCTAGAAGAAACACAAGCTGGAATCAAGATTGCCGGGAGAAATATCAATAATGTCACATATGGAGATGACACCACCCTTATGGCAGAAAGTGAAGAAGAACTAAAGAGCCTCTTGATGAAAGTGAAACAGGAGAGTGAAAAGGTTGGCTTAAAGCTCAACGTTCAGAAAACTAAGATCATGGCATCTGGTCCCATCACTTCATGGGAAATAGATGGGGAAACAGTGGAAACAGTGTCAGACTTTATTTTTGGGGGCTCCAAAATCACTGCTGATGGTGATTGCAGCCATGAAATTAAAAAAAACGCTTACTCCTTGGAAAGAAGGTTATGGCCAACATAGATAGCATATTTAAAAGCAGAGACATTATTTTGCCAACAAAAGTCAGTCTAGTCAAGGCTATGGTTTTTCCAGTGGTCATGTATGGATGTGAGAGTTGGACGATGAAGAAAGCTGAGTGCTGCAGAATTGATGCTTTTGAACTGTGGTATTGGAGAAGACTCTTGAGAGTCCCTTGGAATGCAAGGAGATCCAATCAATCCATCCTAAAGGAGATCAATCCTGGGTGTTCATTGGAAGGTCTGATGTTGAAGCTGAAACTCCAATACTTTGGCCACCTCATGCGAAAAGTTGACTCATTGGAAAAGACCCTAATGCTGGGTAGGATTGGGGGCGGGAGGAGAAGGGGACGACGGAGGATGAGATGGTTGGATGGCATCACTGACTCGATGGACATGGGTTTGGGTAGACTACGGCAGTTGGTGATGGACAGAGAGGCCTGGTGTGCTGCGGTTCATGGGGTCGCAAAGAGTCGGACACAACTGAGCGATTGAGCGGAACTGATAATGCTCTTTTGGTATTGGGGATCACTTTCTGAAACAAGGCAAGCCCCACAAGGGGCCATGGGCACCCCATGTCAATCAATCAGTTAGTCTCTCTCCCTCTTCCTTCTCTCTCTCTCTTTCATACACACACACAGTCATCAAAGAACACTGTTCTATCAACTCAAAATGGCCATTCAGGCTTAATTTAATTTTCTACCTGTGTATTTGGTATGCCAACAATTTACTATCTTCTTTAATGTAACTACCTTGTTTGTTCTGTTTGTTGTTGTTTTGGAGGCGGGGTGGGTGTGATACAGCAATAAATGGATAGACAGTAGCACTGGCTTCCTCAATGAAACCAAAAACCCTAAGTTACACAGTCTTCACTATTAATAGTTCCTCTGTGTTAGTGGCAGAAGATAACAATAGCCTTTAAACACTCGATTCATATTATTTGTTTATTAATATGATCTGTACATGTTCTGACAGGTTCCTCTGAATCTTCAAGGCACTAAACAGTGATTTACTTAATCAAAATAACCATATTAAGCATCACTGATAGAAGAGGCATGGTATACCGTGTATGTTCATGGGGTTTTCAAGGCAAGAATACTGAAATGGTTTGCCATTCCCTTCTCCAGTGGACCACATTTTGTCAGAACTCTCCACCATGACCCGTCCATCTTGGGTGGCCCTACACGGCATGGCCTAGTTTCACTGAGTTAGACAAGGCTGTGGTCCGTGTGATTATTATATCTACTACTGTGGGCAAGAATCCCTTAGAAGAAATGGAGTAGCCATCATAGTCAACAAAAGAGTCTGAAATGCAGTACCTGGATGCAATCTCAAAAACGACAGAATGATCTCTGTTCGTTACCAAGGCAAACCATTCAATATCATGGTAATACAAGTCTATGCCCCAACCAGTAATGCTGAAGAAGCTGAAGTTGAACAGTTCTATGAAGACCTACAAGACCTTTTAGAACTAACATCCAAGAAAGATGTCATTTTCATTATAGAGGAGTGGAATACAAAAGCAGGAAGTCAAGAAACACCTGGAGTAACAGGCAATTTGGCCTTGGAGTACAGAATGAAGCAGGGCAAAGGCTAATAAGAGTTTTGCCAAGAGAACACACTGGTCATAGCAAACACACACTTTCAACAACACAAGAGAAGACTCTGCACATGGACATCACCAGACGGTCAACACCGAAATCAGACTGATTATATTTTCTTTGCAGCCAAAGATGGAGAAGCTCTATACAGTCAGCAAAAACAAGAATGGGAGCTGACTGTGGCTCAGAACATGAAATACTTATTTCCAAATTCAGACTGAAATTGAAGAAAGTAGGGAAAACCACTAGACCATTCAGGTAGGACCTAAATCAAATCCCTTACAATTATACAGTGGAAGTGAGAAACAGATTCAAAGGACTAGATCTGATAGACAGAGTGCCTGATGAAGGCACTGATGAAGAGTGCCTGGCGGAGGTTTGTGACATTGTACAGGAAACAGGGATCAAGACCATCTCCAAGAAAGAGAAATGCAAAAAAGCAAAAGGCTGTCTGAGGAGGCCTTACAAATAGCTGGGAAAAGAAGAGAAGCGAAAAGCAAAGGAGAAAAGGAAAGATATTCCCATTTGAATACAGAGTTCCAAAGAACAGCAAGGAGAGATAAGAAAGCCTTCTTCAGCGATCAATGCAAAGAACTAGAGGAAAACAATAGAATGGGAAAGACTAGATAGAGATCTTTTCAAGAAAATTAGAGATACCAAGGGAACATTTCATGCAAAGATGGGCTCGATAAAGGACAGAAATGGTATGGACCTAACAGAAGCTGACGATATTAAGAAGAGGTGGCAAGAATACACAGAAGAACTGTACAAAAAAGATCTTCACGACCCAGATAATCACAATGGTGTGATCACTCACCTAGAGCCAGACATCCTGAAATGTGAAGTCAAGTGGGCCTTAGAAAGCATCAGTACGAACAAAGCTAGTGGAGGTAATGGAATTCCAGTTGAGCTATTTCAAACCCTGAAAGATGATGCTGTGCAAATCTGGAAAACTCAGCAGTGGCCACAGGACTGGAAAAGGTCAGTTTTCATTCCAATCCCAAAGAAAGGCAAGGCCAAAGAATGCTCAAACTGCTGCACAATTGCACTCATCTCATACACTGGTAAAGTAATCCTAAAAATTCTCCAAGCTAGGCTTCAGCAATACATGAACCGTGAACTTCCAGGTGTTCAAGCTGGTATTAGAAAAGGCACAGGAACCAGAGATCAAATTACCAACATCTGCTGCATCATCAAAAAAGCAAGAGCGTTCCAGAAAAACATCTATTTCTGCTTTATTGATTATGTCAAAGCCTTTGACTGTGTGGATCACAATAAACTGTGGAAAATTCTGAAAGAGATGGGCATACCAGACCACCTGACCTGCCTCTTGAGAAATCTGTATGCATGTCAGGAAGCAACAGTTAGAACTAGACATGGAACAACAAACTGGTTCCAAATGGGAAAAGGAGTACATCAAGGCTGTATATTATCACCCTGCTTATTTAACTTATACGCAAAGTACATCATGAAAAACGATGGGCTGGAGGAAGCACAAGCTGGAATCAAGATTGCCAGGAGAAATGTCAATAACCTCACATATGCAGATGACACCACCCTTATGGCAGAAAGTGAAGAACTAAAGAGCCTCTTGATGAAAGTGAAAGAGGAGAGTGAAAAGGTTGGCTTTAAACCTCAACATTCATAAAACTAAGATCACGGCATCCAGTCCCATCACTCCATGGCAAATAGATGGGGAAACAGTGGAAACAGTGCTGACTGTATTTTTTTGGGCTCCAAAATCGCTGCAGATAGTGACTGCAGCCATGAAATTACAAGACGCTTACTCTTTGGAAGGAAAGTTACGACCAAACTAGGCAGCATATTAAAAAGCAGAGACATTACTTTGCCAACAAAGGTCCATCTAGTCAAGGCTATGGTTTTCCCAGTAGTCATGTATGGATGGAAGAGTTGGACTATAAAGAAAGCTGAGCACTGAAGAATTGATGCTTTTGAACTGTGGTGTTGGAGAAGACTCTTGAGAGTCCCTTGGACTGCAAGGATCCAACCAGTCCATCCTAAAGGAGATCAGTCCTGAATGTTCATTGGAAGGACTGATGTTGCAGCTGAAATTCCAATACTTTGGCCACTTGATGCGAAGAGGTGACTCACTTAAACAGACCCCGATGCTGGGAAAGACTGAAGGCGGGAGGAGAAGGAGACAACAGAGGATAAGATGGTTGGATGGCATTACCAACTCAATGGACATGAATTTGGGTAAACTCTGGGAGTTGGTGATGCACAGGGAAGCATGGCGTGCTGCGGTCCGTGGGGTCACAAAGAGTCGGACACGACTGAGCGACTGAACTCAACTTAACTCTGTATGTTAACAAATGTTTGAAGCCAGGCGTTAACAATTATCCTGTTACTTGTATCTTTTAAGTTTTCAAAGTGTTGGCCACTGTCTTCTCTATGGAATGTCTTTCCTATGGACTTCTCTTCACTGGCTCACCTTAAGAAGAAATCTCTCTCCAGTACCCTTTGATGTTCAGAAGGGGGCATGTGACCGGGCCAACTGTAGAGTGGGTGAGATCCCTTGAGGGTAAGCAGTCCCTTCTCTAGATATGTCTCTGGACTGCAGGTGCAGCATAGATGAGGCTGGTGTGTGCTCCTGATCCATGCAGCTGGCTAGTAAATGGACTGCAGGTCCAGACACATCCCTGTGAGTCCCAAGGCAGAAGCTTAGGAGGCTCCACTTTAAGAGGATACTTGGTAGCCTTCTCCAATCCAGTTTTTACCTGAGTGCCTTGTCTTTTACAAATAATTGGGTGTTTACTCAGACATCAATAAAGCTGACAATCTGGCTCTGTTCTCATTCATTCACTCATTCATTCTCTCTATACATAGACACACACACACACTCACACAGATAAATATAAGAATACAGATAGGAATATTAAGACATGGAGACACACTCTGACCAAGCCCTAAAGTGGAGAAGAAAAGTCTTGATATATTTAATATATTATTTTCAAATTTCATCACTCAGACAAAAATACCTACACATTACCAAGTAAACGACATTAAGAGCTGGTGAGTAACACAGAAGGAAAACAGATTCTTCTTGTCAAATGTATAAAACCATAACATGACTCCCCAAATGTTTCTAGGCTAATTAAGTGTCAATATAACGTACTCCTAGGGGTTAGGGGGAGGGTGAGTTTTTCTTTGGGCTCTTGACAATCAATCAGCTGCCCAAGCCTCCAGAGGCTTATACTCTGCTCTCTTTCCCCATTTCTGGATCCACAGATCCCCTAAAAGGTTTTCTTGATGATGTCTAAAACAGTGATCACTCTGGCTCACAAAGAGAGTACCTAAGAGGGAAATGAAGGAGGAAGAAGATGATGAGAATCCTTCAGCTTCAAGTACCATTTATCGAGCATGTATTACGTGCAGCACTATGATAAAGCAATTAATATATATTGCTTCATTTAATTTATGTCTCACCATAATTTTGTCAAGTGGGAGTTATCATTCTCATTTCATAGCAAAAGAAATTCTGGTCTGACAGTTGATGTAACTTGCTCAAGGTCACACAGCTAGCAAGTGGAAGAGATGGTATTCAAAGCCAGGTGTGCCTTCCTCCAAAGCTCAAGTTATTTACCACTATGCCATACAGCTCTCTCTGAAGATACACAAATATTTTATGTAAAACCAGTTTCAAAACAGGAGAGCAGGCAACAGATGGCTCCAGCCAAAGGTGGTCCTTGGCCTGCTTAATCTGTGAAAATTTTAAAACTGGAACTTTTGATGTAGCATGCTCATTCTGGACAAGACCACGACCTTCTGTAAATCTTCTCCAGATTTCATTTTCTGAACCAAGGTAAACCAAAGTGCCATCACCAATCAAATGAAGCAGTTCCCTCATCTTCGTGCATACCTGGGAAGCCTCAGCACACAGAATTAGCAGAAATAAAAGACTCTTTAATACACTATATTTCCTGTCACACACAAGGCTGATTCTTTTCTGGGCAACACTCAACGGAGCCTGATTAAATTCCTGTGATGAACTTCAGAGTTGAGACTGCCCTTGAGCCGAACGTCTATCTGATCTTTAATTCTACTACCCACTCATTTCTTGCAGAGATCACAATTCTCTTAGTCCCACCGGAGCAGCCTCATTCAGGTTCTGCATCAATATGTTCAGGGCTGAATTCATTTCTGCAGGGAGTCCAGTACATCTGAACTTTCCAAAATCATTTGGCCCCCATTACTGGTAAGCATTGCTCTTAAATAGGTTGTAACTCCAGCTAATAGGCTCCATAATCATAGTTGAATCGAACAAAAGGGTCTGGGAGAGAGAGCTATCAGTCATTTCTATTCCTATCAAATAAGCTGCAAAAGGCAGAAACTTTCCGATTTCTGAATCTTATGGTCTCGATTTGATCTTTGCGGCTTATTAGAGAGGCAGGGGGACAGAAGGAAGAAGACTTTTCAAAGGTGTGAAAAATACCAATATCTAAAATAAAAGGCTTTATTGTAAGTATAATTCACAAGACAGAAAAAAAGTAAATCCAATGAAATAAAGCTGAGTTTTAACAAATTTCACCTGAACTGTTACAGAACAGAGCACTTAGGAATCTTCCTTCTGGGACTTCCCTTGTGGCCCAGTGGTTAAGCATCCACCTGCCAATGCAGGGGACCAGGATTCAACCCTTGGTCCAGGAACTAGGAACTCATATGCGGTGGGCAACTAAGCCCATGTTCCACAGCAAAAGAAGCCACTGCAATGAGAAGCCCATGGATTGCAACTTGAGAGTACCCTCTGCTTGCCAGAACTAGGGAAAGCCTACGTGCAACCATGAAGACACAGTGCAGCCAAAAATAAATCAACAAATCTTCCTTCTGATGATGAACCTGATTACTTATCAATGAGGTAGGAAAGCAGAAAAGGTGATGGCTGACAGGTCATACTCCTCTTCTGTCTAATTGATAAGTAATCAGAGTAGCCCATAAACTCCTAAAACAATAACACCACCACCACCTCTGGGATAGACTTTTAGTATTTCCTAGGAAATTCCTGAGATTTCCTTTCATAAGAATTTTACCTTCAAATTAAATTATTACCATGAATAAGTATCAGTTGGTGTATGAACATCAATGCTTTTAAAAATGAATCCTCATTAAAAAATACCTGCCACAAGATACATGATATTATTATGACATAACAAACATTTATGCTGAAAGGTTATAGTGCTATGTTTGGTAAGATCCATTTGGTTTAATGTTGACTATCACAGTCTTGGATCCTTGTTTGAAGGTAACTAAAAAAAAAAAAAAAAATGCCCACAATGTCTGCACTGTGCACAGGTCTACCACCTGCCCAAGATGAGAAACATGGCTCATGCCAACAGTCACCTGCCACTTTTCCAAATGCCCACCGATTAATTTCTAATATATTAGGTGTTTGAGCAAGTAAAATGATAAAAGGCAAATGAAATCTGAATCTTTTCACCAAAATGAGTAACATAGTTTTAAGTTGATACTGGTTCTTGCTTTCTTTTTTGTCCTGATTTTTTAAAAATTATACATTTAATTTATTTTTTAAATTTTCAGCTGCATTGAGTCTTCATTGCTATACACAGACTTTCTCCAGTTGCCATGAGCAGGGGCTGCTCTTTGTTGCGGTGCACAGGCTTCCCAGTGCGGTGGTGTCTCTTGCTGAGGAGCGCAGACTCTAGGTGTGTGGGCTGCAGTACTTGTAGCTTGCAGGCTCTAGAGCGTGGTCTCAGTAGTTCTGGTGCAGAGGCTTAGTTGCTACTCAGCATGTGGGATTTTCCTGGACCAGAGATGGAACTCGTGTCCGCTGCACTGGCAAACAGATTCTTAAACATGGGACTGCCACAGCAGTCCCTGCCCTGGCTTTCTTTAATAGGAATTAAAAGTTTCTAGACTCTTTACATTGCTATTTATATTTTGCTCCATCATTTACACAGTCTGCACTCTGATCTACAATAACAAAAAAGAGAAGTCTAGAATCTATCTTCCATGTGTCTTCTTTGCAAGGACCTTGTTTTTCCCATACCCACCTCTCTGAAGGGAAAACATTATACAGATGGATCTGTTTCTCTCTCTCACTCTGTTTCTCAAAATAAAAGCTCCCCCTATGACAGCATATAGATTTTCCCTGTAGCTCAAATGGTAAAAAATCTGCCTGCAATACAGAAGACCCAGGTTTGATCCCTGGGTCGGGTAGATCCTCTGGAAAAGGGAAAGGCAGCCCACTCCAGTATTCTTACCTGGAGAATCCCATAGACAGAGGAGCCTGGCAGGCTACAGACTAGGGGGTTGCAAACAGTCAAGACACGACTGAGCGATTAACACTGAAGGGGACGATGGAGGATGAGATGGCTGGATGGCATCACCGACTCGATGGACATGAGTTTGGGTAAACTCCAGGAGTTGGTGATGGACAGGGAGGCCTGGCGTGCTGCGATTCATGGGGTCGCAAAGAGTCAGAAACGACTGAGCGACTGAACTGAACTGATGATATAATATATTGAAGATACAAAATATCTTCAATAAAGCACTCTCTCATGCCTCAATCAATTAGGTGACCATGGTGTAACAAAAGGCACTGAACAGAAGAGTTGCAAAGGATCCTTAAAATTGCCATATCTCTGAATGCAGTCTTACTGGTTACTAAGAGTCAAAACCAAATCCAAGGGTTTCTCCTCATTTTTAATTCTCCTTAAAGCCTCTTTTATAGCATTTACCCCTCTGACCACCCTCTCATCAGGATTCTTTGGGAAATCCCTCCTTTATCTTCCATTCTGACTTCCTCTTCTTCTCCTCCCTCTCTGAAAACTTCTCAGCACCATTACCTTCCTCCCACTAAAGAAGAAATGCCCAAGAGGTTTTATCCTACTCCACCTTCACCATCTCACCCACTCAAAAGCTTTAATTCTACCTCCATGGAGGTAATCTTCAAGATTACAATTTCAGCTTTGCTCTCCTAAGTCTAGCATCCAGTTGTCCTGAGGCTCCTCAAACTCTAAGTAAAATGTATATGAGGGACTTTCCTGGTTGTCCAGTGGATAGGACTCTGCACTTCCACTGCAGGGGACATGGGTTCAATCCCTGGTCGGGGAACTAAGAGTCTGCATGCTGCACAGTGCAGAAATGTATGCAAACTCAATATGGCCCTCAAAGCTCTAAACCACTCATCCCAACATATCTTGTACAAACCCAAGTGTATTTCACACTGCCAACTGATAACTGCCCATTCGAAGAACACCCCATTGTCCTCCTTGATATCCATTTCAGTCCTTTCCTCCCTATCTTTCCCTGATGCAATCTTATCTATCTTTTAAAGGCCAACTGCCAAAGTTCCTTGCTTGGTCTAATAAACTCACTTTTCTTTGAAACTCAAGCCTATTATTAACCTTCTCTTAGGACATTTACATTATTCTATCTTTTATCATAATCATTTGTGGCATTTTCTTAGTCAACCTACAGAACCAGGAGGGCCTAACTGAGAAAGCTACATTCTACAAGTTGCTTTAGGTAGGAAATACTTATTAAATTGGAGGAAAGGGTCACAAAACTTATTTTGCAAATAGGAAATGCTCTTATTTTCTTTCTTTTATAATCAACATTTTCTGGGAATTCTTTTGAATGCTTAATATGCATATTCTTTAAAATATTTCCTGCAAATCCCTCTTAGACTCTGAGCTATTTATACCTCAGATGTTAGAAAACTGAGTAAAGGGAACACTTCAAAACATCAGGCAAGCAAGTCAGAAACTAACCTGAGGTAAGGTCTAAATGTTAGCTACAGAGATGCCGATGGAGGACAAACAAATTGTTCTAAATTTTCTCAGATAATAAAAAAAGATATGTGTGTGTGTATTTTTATTGTAGTAAAATCTCCATAACAAAATTTACCATTTTAATCAGTTTTAAGTGTACAGTCAGTGGCATTAAGTATGTTCACATTATTGTGCAACCCTTACCTCTACCCACCTGGAGAACTTTTTCATCATCCCCAAAATGAAACTATACCCATTAAACAATAACTCACTCTTTTCCCCTATCCCCAGCCCCTGGCAACTTAAGTGTCCATGAATTTGACTACTCTTGGTACCTCATTTAAGTGGAATCACACAATATTTACCCTTCTGTGCTGGCTTTACTTCATTTAGCATAATATCTTCAAGGTTCATCCATGTGGTAGTAAATGCCAGAATTTTCTTAAGGTTGAACAGTATTTCATTACATGGATATACCGCATTTTGTTTATCTACTCTTCTGGTGATAGGGCATCCGGGCTGCTTCCACCTTTTGACTATCGTGATAATGCTGCTACTAACACTGGCTCACGAGTATCCATTTGAATCCCTAGTTTCAATTCTTTTGAGCTTACATCCAGAAGTACACTGGACATGAAGCCTGAGCATATCAACCTGCCCTCTGCCCCCACAACAAAAAAGGGGAAATTCAAAAAGACGAAGCTTCTAAGGCACAGAATAAGAAGACTTTTCAAGGGAAGGAAGGAAGAAGGAAAAGAAAGAAGAAAGAAGGTGAGGATATACAAAAGAGGGCAGAAGATCAAAACATACAGGACTTAAGGCAGGGAGGTCTTGCGTGGAAGACTGAAAAGGGATCTGTTAGGTGGCACTCACCACCACCCTGCTGTAGAAAATGCAACAAATAAAGACGTCAAAAGAGAGGCTATTAAGAAGCAAAGCAATTTAGTTTCATGAAGACAGAGACCCCTACTATTATTCATTTCTTTATTTTCCAATTTGTAAGGTAATTTCATCATTTTTACCCATTTACCTAGTTCTAAAATCCCTTTTAAGATTTTCTAAATCTTATTCAAGTAGAGACACGGAATAACATTTTAAAAATCTTTCCTTACAAATAGCCTACCAAAATGATGTAATTTTAAAAACTGCCACGTATCACTAAGTCACTAGTGAATATACTTGATTCTTGTACTGGAGTTTTCATTTTTTTCTTTAACCCTATGTTCACTGAGATATATAGAATTTATGACATAACAGAATTCTAAGTTATAGAATTAACTTTAAGTATAATAATAATTATAGTATTATCATCATCTACAGGTAGAAAAATAATAACCCTACTTCTTTGGAGATTTTACTTTGGACCCAAATTAAATTAGAAAGAGAAGAGTTCTGGACTCACTTATATATTGCATTATTAATCAGACACAAAGTATAAATGCCCTTAGAATTCCTTTATGAAATAATCAGAAGTAACTGAAGTTAGAGTTCAACTCATAGAATGAAAGAACAAAACAGGACGTTTACCTTATCTGTGCCTTTCTTGCCCTTTACAACTTACTGTTTTATTTTTACTTTATTTATTTGGCTACATTAGGTTTCAGTTTTGGGGTCTTAGTTTCAGCACACGGGCTAGCTGCTCTGTGGCATGTAGGATCTTAGTTTCCTGAGCTTAGTTCCATGACCAGGGATGGAACCCATGTCCTCCCTACACTGCAAGGCAAATTCTTGCAATGGAATTTGCTCCCACTGGACCACCAGGGAAGCCCCAACTCACTGTCCTTTTAGATACATAACTTTACCTATGAAAAAGGTCCCATTGTTCCTGGAGCTTAATCTCTAAGAATTTAAGAACAGCAGCAACCATTTGCCAGAACTACAGTAGCCAAGGCCTGAGAACTGAAAATTATTCTGTGGGGCCCTCCTTTTCATGGATGCAAAAAAAGTCACCGAGTTAGTAAAAAGGATTAAGAAATAGAAAAACAGAGAACCCAATACGACTGTGTAATTTGGCTTAATCATTTTTAAACTTTAAAAGACTAAATAGTAGGTAAGTGGTACATAGAAGAAAAATGCATTTTTAAAAGATGTCAGAGAAAAGAAGTGAGGGGACTTCAGAGGTTCCATGTGACATATCCCATCAGGAATTACATGTTCCTGCTGATATTTTCATCTAAATGTTTATTGAACAAGCTCCTGCTTTCATCTACATTATTTTGATTCATGCATGAAAAGGTACAAGAATTATAGAAATCTAAGGTGATTGTGCATTAAAATAAATGAAAGGATGGCTCCTGGTTTACAGTCACTATATTTCATGGCTAAAATGCTTCCTGCTTTTTTTTTTTTTCTAATTTAACTGCAACACACTTCCCTTGGCTTCGGGTTTGAAGTAATGATATAAAATTCATTTTATCTCTTTTTCAAGCCTGGCTCTTTCATACATAACATCAGACTTGTCATATCTGAGGAATTATTAAAATAAGACGGAGCCTGCTATTTCTGAGCAGAAAAGCCTCTTTGAGCCGGCATCCTCAGGAGAGACGCCGGCTCAATCTCATTAGTTGGTGCTGAGACGTGTCCTAGTCTCCAGGTTCAAGGTGATGAAAGATTAGGGCGTTGGGCCTTGTCTCATTCTGTATGCAGCACACATCCCTCCCTGCCCGTGAACACGAAATTACATTGAACCTGGGGAGTCTAACTCCATTAATTTTAAATGGAAGATTAATTTAACAATATGCGGTAGATATTTGTTACAGACCTATCATGTAAAAGTGACGGTTAGCAATAAATTGTGGTGACTCATACTGGCCAGTGGCCCTGGCTCAAATAAATCAGGAGGCATTTACACATAATTGCTGTTTTTAAAGACAGGGATATGGGTGATGTGTTTCTTTGATGAAAGATTGGGCAACCCCATTCAAAGAAACAGCAGCTGATATTAAAGCCATCATGCTGCTCTGGAGGGAGACATTTTTGATTAGTATTTCTGGAATAATCATTTAGGAATAACACATACCTCATTGACATATAGAAATCTCTCCCCCCACCAAACCTGTGTAATGATTCTGAGGCATGAAATTGTTGTGGTATTTTTGTCAATTTCTTTAAAGTAATTATAATAACAATACTCTCAGAAATAACAATTTGCTAGGGATGAAGAGAGGATGAAAAGGGAGAGGCAGAAAAGTGTCACTGCTGATCAGGACATGCAATCCTACTAATTTCCTACAAACAATTACAATGATATACATAAATAATAATTTGCAAGGCTTTGGGAGGGGCAAAAAGGGACAATGGCAATTGGAGAGAGAAGCATGCCAAAGAAGAAAGTGTGAGATTTTCTTTTTTTAATGCCATTTTATAGAGTTTTTTTGACACTTTTTTTTAAAAAGCAAACTCTCATCTTCTTGAAGCAACTGAGGGGAAAGAAAGACACAGAATGCCCTGAACACGTAGCTGCTGCAGGGTAAGCATCACAAAAGAGAAGCCAAGGACGTCGGACGCTCGCAGCACTTGTCAGGAGAGGCTTGGGAATGGAACCATCCAGTGCGAGGGTCCGCCTGCCCTCTCACTAAGCAGGGAGGGTGTTATTCTAATCTCTCCTTTGCGAGCCCCAGCCCTGCCAGCACTTAGGGGAAGGATGCTCAAGGACTTC
This sequence comes from Giraffa tippelskirchi, assembly GCF_054371585.1. Classification (NCBI taxonomy): domain Eukaryota; kingdom Metazoa; phylum Chordata; class Mammalia; order Artiodactyla; family Giraffidae; genus Giraffa; species Giraffa tippelskirchi. Next base: position 11,791,028 of record NC_137287.1, on the reverse strand, counting down.
TGTCTTCAGTCAAGTCCAATGTGATAGGAGCTTTGCTCCAGTCTCTTTTAAAAGATTAAGAGGGAAGAGGGCAGGGTAAGGATTATGTGTCTTCCCTGCACACACCCTCTCCATGTACTCAAGAGACTGCTGGGAAGTCGGCTCAAACACCCGTCTCTCAGAAATGCGTATCATTCTGCTCCCCTCTATTTAGCAACATGAGAAGCAGGAGGGGATAGTTAGCACTTGAAACACTACTTGACATGTCCCTCGGCTCTGGTCTTGAACTCCTCTCCAAGACGTCCTTTCACAGAGCCATTAGAGTGAGCCAGCAAATCAGGTCAGATCCCTCGCTGGCTGCAAATCTTTCAAAGGCTTCCAACTGCCCACAGGATTAGGTCCAGACTCCTAAGCGTGGTAGACAAGGGTCTTCGTGCCAGGCCAGTGCATCCCTCTCTGTTCTTGTTCCCGCCTCCTGAAAGCTGAACCTCACCCTCCTAAATGCTCAACTTGTACCAGTCAGAACTGGCATCCACTGCCTCACCACCTTACCCATGTGCTGCTAGTCTCTGTCTGGAATATTCTAATTCTTCTCATCTGGTAAACATTTACTCCTCTTTCAAAATCCAACTCCAATACCACACTCTCTGAGAAGTTGTTAATTCTGTTTTATCATTGCTATTTGACAGGAGGGACCTTCTCTACGCATCTTTGTACTCCAATGAATATGACTTGCTACATTCAATCCAGTGAATATATTTATTATATTCAAAATGAATGGCTTACCTTACAAAAGATTTTCCTCAAGACTAGACAGGATGGTTAGGATAAAGGGGAGAAGGAGAGGAAGGATACGCTGGTATATTCCAGGGCTCTTTTATATCATGGTGATCAATTCTGTTTTGATTTACAATTTCACACACAGTAATGTGAGTACAGGAGTTTAAAAAGGAAACAGCAAGTAGTAGGGCTCAAATGCTAAGAATAGATGCATCAAGAGTTAAGAGGGCTTGGTTTATTGTTATGGATTGTGAGAGAGGAGAAATGGTAAAATGATAGCAGCAGAAGCAAAAGCAGTAACAAATGGTATTTATTAATGCTTACTGATGTGACTAGCACTGGTCTAAGTGTTTCACATGTATTAACTAAGGTAATTTTCTTTAAGAACCTTGATGACATAGGCACTATTATCAGCTCCATTTTATAGTCAGGAAACTGAGGCACAGAGAAGTTAAATAGCGTGCTTAAGGTCATTTAGACAGCAGGTGACAGAAGGAGAATTTCAATCCAGGCAATTAAACTCCAGACTCTCAAATTCTATCAGGAGCCAGCGGGTCCTCCTGCCACCCACTTGTAGCAAGGTCAGGGCCCCAATTCTTGACAGAGAGATGCTGAACAGGATAATAGGGAGTGATCAAGACAGAAACTGACACTAAGAAAGCTGCATGACAAAAAGAACAGAAGCACAGGGAAGGGCCAGACTCCAGGAAGGTGCCACAGCAAGGGGCAGGATTGTTCTCTGAGTCTGAGCATGGGTGACTAGTGGAGCCCCAACAAGATCTTTCCTGCCATGAGAAGAGGGTTTATAAAAACCCTTACACTAGGAAGGTTCTGGCTACAGCTGCTGTTATAGGCAGCAGTCAAGACACTGCAGACGTTCAAAGCAAATCTATGTTAAGGATAAAAACTGGTTCAGAAAGAGGTATAAGGTATAAATGTGTTATGACTGAACACATTTACAGACTTCTGCTCACTGCAATAAGAAGCCCATGAACCGTAACTAGAGAGTAGCTCCTATTTGCCACAACTAGAGAAGGCTGGTGTGCAGCTACGAAGACCCAGTGTACCTCGATTTTTTAAAAAATTAATTAATTAATCAAAAAAATCAAGAGCCATTTGGTAAAAAAAAAAAAAAATTACTGTTCTATATGTTTATATTTAGTACTGTGTTGTGCTGAATCAGTTGTGTCCAACTCTTTGCAACCCCATGGACTGTAGCCCACCAGGCTCCTCTGTCCATGGGGATTCTCCAGGCAAGAATACTGGAGTGGATTGCCATACCCTCCTCCACGGGATATTCCCAACCCAGGGATCGAATCCAGGTCTCCCGCATTGCAGGTGGATTCTTTACTGTCTGAGATACCAGGAAAGCCCAAGAATACTGGAGTGGGTAGCCTTTGCCTTCTCCAGGGGAACTTCCCGATTCAGGAACTGAACTGGGGTCTCCCGCATTGTAGGCGGACTCTTTACCAGCTGAGCTACTCTGATTTGAGCACTGTCACATTAAAGGTAAATTTCACTCCATGAGATCCGAAATATATCTTCAAGTAGCCAACTTAAAAGAATAACTAGTCCCATGTCGTAATAATGATCACAATTAGCAATAATAATGATAATAAACCCCAAAGGTAATTTCTTAGGTTTATTTTGTTAACTTTTCTCTAAGGATTTGCACATTACTAGAAAACACTAATTAAACTACATAGTTTCCCCAAAGGGGAAGCCACAATTATTTTTGTTGTTCGGATGGATAATTGAGGTAAAGAAGAGTAACATACCTAGAATCCGGACTTTCCTGGTGGTACAGTGGCTAAGATTCCGAGCTCCCAATGCAGGGGGCTCTGGTTCCAACCCTAGTCACGGAACTAGATTCCACATGCCACAACTAAAGATCCCATGTAGACAAATATATAAATATTTTGTTTTAAAAAGGATAACTAGCATCCCTTCACTGCAGCCTAAACCCAGAAACCTCATCTCAGTCTTCTAGAAATGCAACTGATGAAACACGTCTAATTGAAATAGCATCACTATTTAATCAACAAATAATGGTCCCAATCTTTATTTAAAAAAAAGTCTGTACAAAGCTACTTACACAAAGGAAATTTTTTGGAATTAGATAGGAAAGAATAATATTCTATTTTAACTCTATAAGAAAGAGTACCAAGCCATGAGATAAATACTGAGAAAAGGAGATGTGTTGATACTTAGAGCAGTTAAATATAATCCATTCACTCCCTCCCTTCCCCAGGCTCCTAGTCAATTTAGTGCAAGGTGAGATCACAGTTTACTATCAAGAAGCACTAAAATGTCACAAAAGGTATCAGAGGTGCGAAATAAGGTACAACCCTTAAGGAAACTGCCCCAAGCTCTAGTCTTCAAGGAGGAGTCAGAGAGAAGGTGTAAAAGAGTTGATCAAGAAACAGTATCTTAAATGTATCACTGATACTGAGGTTGCCTGCATTGCAGACCTCTAACTAGTTCAGTTTTGTGCTTTAATGTTAAATTTCTTATGGGAGCACATCACCTAATTAGAGGAATTGATAACTGCACTGTTTCATAATGAGGCCAATACATTTCAAAGTCATTAAAGATAACCAAGGCAATAAGTCTGGGTTTAAGCGGCGTTTCCTCAGATTTCACAGTCTGCATGTTGCAAGTGTAGGGTGGGGGGAAGCAATCCCTGCCTAGTCAACTGTAAATGCTGGGTTATTGGAATCTTTAAAACAGGCAGCAAGGAGAAAATTACATGGCCAAATCTCCTTTTTCCAGTTAATGAAGAATTAAGACTCCCATTTACCATATTAGAAGGTTCATCAGAGGTCTCAGCTCTCCATAGCTGGTGTCTGACAGCAGTGTCAGTTTATCTGAGTCTGAATGCATAAGTGCATGACAGAGGATCATTCATAACTGTCACATCTACTTATCTCTCTCATTGTCACACAGCTAACGAAATTCAGACCATGGAGTTGTCTGCCTCTGTTCCTCTTTCAACCGAGCTCAAGGAAAAAGGCCTTCCAGAGCCCATTCATGCCTATTATCATGTCAGCACATTGTGAATCTTCAAGGGGAATCAGCACTGCTTCCTGTAATTTCCCCGTCAGAGGGAGAAGACAAGACGTCCCTGGGACTAATGTCCATGCAGACTGCATCTGGGGTCAGAGTTCAGGAAAAGAAAAATGGCTCAGAGACATAAAGCTATGGAGAAAAGGTTTTTGAATATATTATTGCATAACTCAGTGGGAGGGGGGCGAAAATGACAATATTTAGAGCTTATCTTTGGTAATGAGGAAATGCCATTTCCACACACTAGACAGCAAGTAAGTACACAGGATTTCATAATGCAATTTGCTACAGCATTCAGATATTTAAACTAAAAGAGGACAGAGAAACTGAGACAGGGACGTCTGTAACAAACCAATCAGAGATTTTTTAGGACAACCTAGCACAAAAAGAAGATACAATTTGATTTGCAAATATTAACACTGAAGCAGCTTTTCTGCAGAGAATAAAGTAGTATGGTTATTAATGTGTCACCAACAATAGAAATCAGAGTTGGTATGACAAAATATGCCCAATCTCAGACAAACAGGACATCTGCAAATGGCTATGTTCCAAGGCAAGTAATTCAGCATGGAAATGACAATGCGTTTTTGCATCACGGGGTCCTGGGAAACCACAGGAAACACAACACCATCCAGAGTTACTGTGATAAATTCATATTTGGAAAGCTCTTCTTCAATATTTCTAAAATTGAGACAATGGCTCTGATTTCACTACTGCCTTATATTTTTTTGAAACTTTGACTGAGGTATAAATGCATTTCTTAAAACTCACCCACATTTTAAATGTACAATTTTATGAGTTTTAATAAATTTATACTATTAAGCAACCATCACCTCAATCTAGTTTTATAACATTTCCATCACTCCCAAAAGTTCCCACATACTCATTTACAGTCAGCCCTCATTGGATACATTTATTTATTTCTTCTAGTATCAGTTTTTAATAGAGATAAAATTCACATAGCACAAAATTCATCATTTTAACCATTTTAAATTATACATTTCACTAGGTTTTTTAGTATATTCTAAGGTTGTGCAACTATCACCACTAATTTCAGAACATTTTCACCATCCCCAAAATGAAATCATATCCATCAAGCTATCGCTCTCTGTGCCCTTCTCTGCCAGCTACGGGCAACCATGAATCTACTTTCAGACTCTATGGACTTATCCATTCTGGACATTTTATATAACTGGAATCATAGAATATGTGCCCTTTGTGTCTGTCTTCTTTCACTTACTTTAATGTTTTCAAGGTTCAGTATTTTTCTTTTTATGGCTGAAAAATATTCCATTATATGGATATACCACATTTTGTTTACCCATTTAACAGCTGATAGACATTTGGGTTGTTTCCACCTTTTGGTTATTATGAAAACGTTGCATGAGCATTCTAAATGGGTTTTTACAGATATGTATGGTTTCAATTCTCTTGAGTTCAGCTCTGTTCAGTCGCTCATTTGTGTCGGACTCTTTGCGATCCCATGAATTGCAGCACGCCAGGCCTCTCTGTCCATCATCAACTTCCAGAGTCTACCCAAACCCATGTTCATCGAGTCGGTTATGCCATCCAACCATCTAATCCTCTGTCGTCCCCTTCTCCTCCCGCCCCCAATCCTACCCAGCATTAGGGTCTTTTCCAATGAATCAACCCTTCGCATGAGGTGGCCAAAGTATTGGAGTTTCAGCTTCAACATCAGACCTTCCAATGAACACCCAGGATTGATCTCTTTTAGGATGGATTGATTGGATCTCCTTGCAGTCCAAGGGACTCTCAAGAGTCTTCTCCAACACCACAGTTCAAAAGCATCAATTCTGCGGCGCACAGCTTTCTTCACTGTCCAACTCTCACATCCATACATGACCACTGGAAAAACCATAGCCTTAACTAGATGGATTTTTGTTGGCAAAGTAATGTCTCCCCTTTTAAATATGCTATCTAGGTTGGACATAACCTTCCTTCCAAGGAATAAGCGTCTTTTAATTTCATGGCTGCAGTCACTATCAGCAGTGATTCTGGAGCCCCAAAAAGTAAAGTCTGACACTGTTTCCCCATCTATTTCCCATGGAGTGATGGGACCAGATGCCATGATCTTAGTTTTTTGAATGTTGAGCTTTAAGCAAACTTTTTCACTCTCCTCCTTCACCTTCATCAAGAGGCTCTTTAGTTCTTCTTCACTTTCTGCCATAAGGGTGGTGTCATCTGCATATCTGAGGTTATTGATATTTCTCCCGGCAATCTTGATTCCAGCTTGTGTTTCTTCCAGCCCAGCGTTTCTCATGATGTACTCTGCATAGAAGTTAAATAAGCAGGGTGACAATATACAGCCTTGACGTACTCCTTTTCCTATTTGGAACCAGTCTGTTGTTCCATGTCCAGTTCTAACTGTTGCTTCCTGACCTGCATACAGGTTTCTCAAGAGACAGCTCAGATGGTCTGGTATTCCCATCTCTTTCAGAATTTTCCACAGTTTATTGTGATCCACACAGTCAAAGGCTTTGGCATAGTCAATAAAGCAGAAATAGATGTTTTTCTGGAACTCTCTTGCTTTTTCGATGATCCAGCGGATATTGGCAATTTGATCTCTGGTTCCTCCGCCTTTTCTAAAACCAGCTTGAACATCTGGAAGTTCACGGTTCACGTATTGCTGAAGCTTGGCTTGGAGAATTTTGAGCATTACTTTGCTAGCATGTGAGATGAGTGCAATTGTGCAGTAGTTTGAGCATTCTTTGGCGTTGCCTTTCTTTGGGATTGGAACGAAAACTGACTTTGTCCAGTCCTGTGGCCACTGCTGAGTTTTCCAGATTTGCTGGCATATCGAGTGCAGCACTTTCACAGCATCACCTTTGAGGATTTGAAATAGCTCAACTGGAATTCCATCACCTCCACTAGCTTTGTTCGTAGTGATGCTTTCTAAGGGCCACTTGACTTCACATTCCAGGATGTCTGGCTCTAGGTGAGTGATCACACCATCGTGATTATCTGGGTTGTGAAGATCTTTTTTGTACAGTTCTTCTGTGTATTCTTGCCACCTCTTCTTAATATCTTCTGCTTCTGTTAGGTCCATACCATTTCTGTGCTTTATTGAGCCTATCTTTGCATGAAATGTTCCTTTGGTATCTCTTGAGTATATATCTACAAATGGAATTACTGGGTTGCCTTATAGAGTTCTGTACATTGTATACTGCACAACCCAGAGGACACCACTGATGCTGCAGTTGCAAACTGCATAACTTACAAAAGCAGCCTTATTTGATGTGGACCTGAGAAGAAAACTGATTTATTCTGCTTACTTAAGAACTTAAAATTGTCATAATAAGATTTGAATGGCCTTTGATGGTAGTTTTCCCTAAATAAACCACATTTAAGACAAACTAACTTCTCAAGTGGCTGTCAGTGGTTAAGCTTAAATAAGACCAACGTAATATTTTCAGTCACAGTTAATATTCAATATTCCTATCATCCAGGGATTAATATTTCTGCTTATGGACCACCAGCCTTCATTCTCTTCCCTCACCCGGCATCTTTCACATTGTCCTCATTAGTAGTCATACAGAAAAGAAACTAGAAAGAAACTAAAGAGACAGCAAAGAACTAAAAAAGAAAATGAACAAAAAAAGAATTGCATGCCACTTGGCTTCTCATTAGGAGAACTGATCTTAAAAGTTCAGGGGAAGAAGAGAATGAAGAAAAGATATCACAATTTTTATTCTCTTCAGCGATTATTTTTCTATTCTAGTCCTCAATTCCTTACTATCCTAGTCACTTTTCCTAAGCAAATAAATTAAATTTCCTTAAATTTCACTTAAGGAAAATACATTAGTTTACTACATTAAAAAAAAGACAAAAGTGTATACTTAAATCACAAGAAACTAGCCAGAGGTGGCTGTTCTCATGCAGGTACTCGATGTACAATATGAACACCCTCACAAACACATTTTGCTAACATGGCTATCTGCAAACCTGCCACATACCTTAATTTCCCCATTCTTCTTCTTAATTGCTTCAACTATAAGAATTAGCAGCAAAGCTGATTATGAAGTTTCTTTTTAATCCTTGAGTGTTTAAAATATGAGGACTAGAAGCCATAACTATTTTCAGATTAAAGCAATAAACACTATTTTTGAAAAATAAAACATTAATACTAAGAAATAGAAGTATCTGGGGAACGTGGATTAAACTGAAGGGGGATGTCCCCAAATTTAATGTTGGGTGTGATTCCAGAGTCTATACTCTGTTTGACATTAAGACAACATAACCGCCAACATCTTATCAATTCTTAGAAATATGCGATTAAAAAAAAAAAGTAAGATCAAACAACAGAAACAGAAGTCTGTAACTATCCCTCACACTCTTTCAGAAACCCTTTCTGGCTTTTCCTTATCCCTGGTACTGGTACTTGCAATGTAGATACTATGCCATTCCTCTGACACCCGTTCCATCTCTGTATCTTCATCCTCTAACATACAGACACATTCCTCCTAAAACGGTCAACTCCTCAAGGAAAAGAAAAATTCTCTCACATTGCTCACATATTCATGTATAGATCCTTCTCTTCTGTGGTGGGGCTTTAAATAAGTCCCACAGCCAAAAACGTTTGTATAAAGAAGTATTTTGGAAAACTGGGCAATCTTAGCGAAAAGCACAAATAAGATGGTGTTTAAGAAAAGATGCATGAGAACAACAACAACACAAAGTAAGTCTATTTTGATCATCAGCAACAATGCAAACGTTCACAAGTGAACCAGAGGCTCAAACGTAAAGAGGAAACATCTCCAGGAAGAATTTTTTGTCACAATATCTTATGAATGCTTCTCCCCTTCCAATATAATAGAATTGGAGAGAAGAGAGAGCAGCATTGCCAATTGGATCAAATTACTAGCGGAACAAGGCAAGTGAATGTGTCTTTAGTTCTACAGTTTTGAAAACTTCAAGACAGGAATAAATTGCATGACCCCCTGGTAACTTCCACTAGAACTTATAGGAACAAACCGTTTGCCTCAAGCTGGGTAGAATATACATTCAAATTCAGGCTCTTGAAGGAAATTATTAAGTAGAGTCATATTAGCTTTCTCTGAAGCATACTCATTTTCAGTATTGCCACTATATAGACCAATTATGATACCTTTCCATGCTGAGAAATGATTGTTCTGCTAACACAGTTCTGGTAAGAATCAAAAGCACTACACTTTTAACCTTGGGGGATTTTTGTTATTGTTGCTCCCTTGCCAGTTCCTTCAAATGGAAAACATCTTCCATTAATCTAAATGCAAAATTTGTTTCGGCTTTCCAAAGTTACTTGAAAAATGTTAAGCACAAAGCAATAAAGTTTTTATGCTCTTAAGACCACTAATGTGTTGAGCTTCATATTCATTTTGAAGAAATGAACATTTTATGGTTCACAGAGGAATAGCTACATGAATAATATCTGCGATTATAATGCATCTAGCAGAAAAAGATTAAGTTTATGTAAACTATTTAATCAGACGTGAAATTTTCTCTAGAGGATAAAAATTCTGACCTTATTTAAGTTTACTTTAAAAATACCAGTATCATGTTTCTACCAAGGGGACCCACCAATTTTTCCATTTACGTAATATAAATATTCATTACAGAAAAAAGCTTAACAAGATGTACTGTAGTGACCCAAGGATGTAACAATGAACAGTCCAATATAAGACAGAGATTAAACGAGAAGAATTCCAACATGTTATGTGGCCCAAAATACTCAGTTGTTAAACTCTAACTGATGGACAACCATTTTAAGGTGGCTGCCACTGCTAAAGAGTAAACGGCTGCATATGTCATGATAAAAGCTTTATGATGTATTTTAATTAAATACAGACCTAATCTTTTTTAATGCAGTTTATATATATTTGTCAAGTTAATTTCTATGGAAGATTCCAAACTTGATAAATTTAATAAATCATCTATTTTTATGATACACGTTCACAGACATAAATTTCACTGTAGGGGTACATGGACCCCACATCTGACCCTCAGTGACCAAGAATTTTTCTCATTATAAACGCAGGGGCTAACACTGTAACACTGTAGATGGGGAAAGAATGGAAACAGTGACAGACTATTTTGGTCTCCCAAATCACTGCAGATGGTGACTGCAGCCATGAAATTAAAAGATGCTTGCTACTTGGAAGAAAAGCTATGACCAACCTAGACAGCATAATAAAAAGCAGAGACATTACTTCACTGATAAAGCTCCATCAATTCAAAGCTATGGTTTTTCCAGTGGTCACGTACGGCTGTGAGAGTTGGACCATGAAGAAAGCTGAGTGCTGAAGAATTGATGATTTTGAACTGTGGTCTTGGAGAAGACTCTTGAGAGTCCCTTGGATTGCAAGGAGATCCAACCAGTCCATTCTAAAGAAAATCAACCCTGAATATTCACTGGAAAGACTGATGCTGAAGCTGAAGCTCTGATACTTCGGCCACCTGATGCAAACAACTGACTCATTCCAAAAGACCCTGATGCTGGGAAAGATTGAAGGTAGGAGAAGGGGACAACAGAGGATGAGATGGTTGGATGGCATCACTGACTCAACGGACAGGAGTTTGAGCAAGCTCCGGGAGTTGGTGATGGACAGGGAGGCCTAGCATGCTGCAGTTCATGGGGTCACAAAGAGTTGGACATGACTGAGCACCTGAACTGAACTGAACACTGTAACTCTACTGTGGCCAGTTATAAAAGAGGGGCTGTTTGGAATCATTTTAACATAGATTGCAGCATGAAATTTTTTTTTTTTAATTCAATAGATCACTTGTCAAAATTCTCTTTACAACTCATATCTTATGAAGAGATTTCAGATATGACAACTATCAATTTTATTGCTTCATTCATAAAACATACATTGCAAAATTAGTTTTACCTATCATACCTTTTTGAAAAGCCATACTTCAAGCAAATTTTAAACCTTCCCTTTTCTTTGATGTATAAAACAAGGTTGATATGAGGAAAAGAACAAGATACCTGAGTTCATAAAATCAACTAAGACATCCAATCTTTAAATGAAACCTGTAAAAAAAAAAAAGTGTAAACCAACAAATAAGAAACTGATTATTAAAGACACTAACCACAGAATTCTAACACTTGCTTTCTGAAGGGTGTGGATTATTTAAAAGACAATTTTTCAAAATATATTACTTAGTGAAATATTTTTAATTAAATGCACTGTATTTTATGTGCTGTCTTCTGTACTCTAATACAAAATTAAAAGCCTGAGAATCAAGTTGTACCTTTTACTAGAAAAAGACTTGAAAATCAAAATGTTAACAGAAAAAAACTATCAGTCAGACAGATGATATGAAGAAATGAATCCTATCAAACATTATTTAGAGAACAAGATGGCTATTAACACCACTCATGAACAAAGTGTTGGTCCCTAAGCCAGGATTCTGATTTCCTACTAAGCTACTCATAATGTATTCTCTGACTCCAAAAGTCATCTATTCAAGCCCTTCAGGTAACAGTAATAATAAGAACAGTAAGGAATGAGTTGGATCCAAAATTTTACTGGGTCCACTGGATACAGCTTAGTTCATTGGAGGAATTGATATTTAAATCAATGGTTCCAATATGGTGACAGAAATGCTTTGATGAGAGTTTACATACGGGAGTATAGACAGGCTTCCCAGGTGGCACTAGTGGTAAAGAACCTGCCTGCTAATGCAGAAGACATGAGAGACACAGGTTTGATCCCTAGGTCGGGAAGATCCCCTGGAGAAGGAAATGGCAACCCACTCCAGTATTTTTGCCTGGAAAATTCCGTGGACAGAGAAGCCTGTCAGGCTACAATCTGGTGTTGCAAAGAATCAGACATGACTGAGCACATGTATGCCGATTATACTTCAATAAAAAGAAAGATGAAAAGGAAAAAAAAGCCTGCTGTGGTCCCGACTCAGGACTTGTGCATGACATAAAAGGAAAGAGGTAGGGAGGGTCTGGAGGTCATAACTTTCAGGAAGAAAGGTATTTAGTAGCAGAAGTCTCTTTGGCAACTATAGGATGTATATTGAGAGCAAAATTGTTCTGGCTTCTTCCATCACAAATAGAATGTATATTTTGCCATTTTTGTCCATTCAGAGAAGTTCACACTTGGGAAATGTCATTACTAAGAGTTATAACACTTTTCCACGCTGCTTGTAAGATTGCAGAGGAAAAAAATCACGGCAGAGTGAGTTCCTGAGGGCAACGTGCAGTAGATGAGACAACCAAGCCACCCTGAACCACAGAGGAACCCAGGATGGATGCTGCCACACACCACCCCCATGTAGAAATATGTCTCCTCATGGGATGCCACCCCAAACCAGAAAGCCTGATTCACAGATTCCTGGGAAGAGAACCTGCAACCAATACTGTTGCTGTTGTTCAGCTGCTCAGTTGTGTCCGACTCTTTGCGACTCCACGGACTGCGGCATGCCAGGCTTCCCTGTTCTTCACCAACTCCTGGAGTTTGTTCAAACTCATGTCCATTGAGTCGGTGATGCCATTCAACCAATATGAAATACTCAAAAGTCCTAAAAGGGCCATCAGTCTTATTGACAGAGGGTTACTCTGTCCTCGACTCTTTCAGGCATTTCTAGTCACTTCAGAGTTTACCTTATCTGTTGTAATCATATATTTGTGCTATCGTGCATGACAGGTCCCGAAAATCTCTTAGAGCCAAGAACACGAATGCCATTTTGACAGCATTCTCACACAACTTAAGGTGGGCCACAGCCTGGTCCATCATGTTAGTAAGATACTCATTAGATAAACATCCCCCAAATGAAACACTGTGAAGGTGCCCCAATGAATTCCTTGCCTCCCACATGCATGAAGAATCCATGTGTTCCTCAGCAGGCTTGCGAACTTCCTAAAAGTATTCAAAGAAGAAAACAGTAATCAGGGTCATGCTCAACAAAATTCATCTCTAGCTCAGAAATGTGTTTCTACTCCCCAGCAGCAGCTGAATCAACATCGTTCGCAGAAAACAAACCGAATTATGAAAATTGTGTGAAAATGAAGCTCTTTGATGACATTTGCTGTTGTGCTACTTAGTATTCCCTTTCTGTCTTTGCCTTACGAACACGGTTCCTCCTCGATGCCCTTTCTCGACCTCTACAGTTGTTACTGCTCAACATAACTACAGCCTCAACATTGTCAAACCATTTCACAGTGACACTATGTCTCAGGCAATGTTAGGCCATTGCCAACAAGTAGCGAGTAACCTGTGCTGACAACACATTACAGCCCTGCCATAAACAATCATCATCTCACTGAAGCAAAATGGCAGTCAAATTAGAGCCGACTATGTAACAACATGCATAGTAAATTGGCATAGCAGCTTGCTAAACAAAATCAGGGCAGCAGCCACACAAGAGACTCGGGGCAACTGTGCCACATCGTCCCAGCTCGTGCTGCCCCGGAGCTGGACCAGAGCCTACCTCTGCCCAAGAAGAATCCCTGGCGGGGAGGGTGGGGTGAGTAGGAAACCTCTGCCCCCTCTCCTGCTGTCCGCCTACCTCAACTGCTATGCTCTCACTCTGAGCAGGATGCAGGGCAACGGAGCCAGATCTTTGGATTCACCGACGAGGAGCAGTGGTGTACTCAGAATACAGCAGGACAGGGGGGCAGAAGGAGGGTCCAGCCACGCTGTTAGAGCAAGGAGGAGAGCCCGGTCCATTACATAAGCGCAACGATTTAAAAAAAATAAACAATAATCTCTAAAGTGAGTCAGATGGAGACTTCCCTGGTAGTCCAATGGCTAAGAATCTGCCTGCCCACGCAAGGAATGCGGGTTTGACTCCCAGTCTGAGAAGATCCCACATGCCGTGGGGCAACTAAGCCTGAGCACCATAAATATTAAGTCTGCGCTCTAGAGCCCACGCTTCCCAACGGAGAAGTTACTGCAACAAGCAGCCCATGCACCACAACTAGAGAGCAGCCCCTGCTCACTGCAACTAGAGAAAGCCCATGTGCAGCAACAAAGACCCAGTGCAACCAAAAATAAATGTAAATAAACAAAGTGAGTCAGAATGAAGGGGGGCGAGAGGAGCGGGCACCAAATAAGGTGAAGAACACTGACAGGGAACACAGAACAACACAATTTCTCAGAAGTAGAGCATACATCTCACCTGGAAGATGTGCCCTGAAAACAGTAGGACCCAAATTACGAGGCTGCGGGCTAACAGGGCCAGGGCTAAAAAGATGACTGAAGTTGAAAGGTTACTAGAGAAAAAAAAAAAAAAAACAATAAGGACCAAAGCAGAAACCAGATATCCACCTTTCTTACAAGGAGGGGAGAGGACTGCCTGTCATGGCAGGGACATGATATGAGATGTGTTGTGACTCACTAAACAAAGTAAAAGCTCACAGACCATGCTGTGGGTGAATGGCAAGGGTGATGTCCTTTCCTTATCTCTCCTCCAGATGAGAAGTCAGGGTAGATTAAAGACGCTCACAGACCCCCTCTTGCTACACCTGATGAATCTGAAAGCTGTGAGAGAGAAGGCAAAGGCTCAACAAACAGAAAAGGAGATAAACAGACCCAACTGGGAGGGAAACAGCAGGAGGTGGGAAGGAGGCAAATAAAATTCAAGTTGTCTCTGTAAATCCCAGGAAAAAAGGGTGGTCAACCAAGGCAATCTGTTTTCCGAGTGCCAGCACACAGGAAGGTAGACAACTCTCGTATTTTATTTGGAGGCTACCTCCTGGTACAGAGCGAACACAAGTTTGGCAGGTCCTTGGATGGTTGGAGCAATCCGATGATGGGCCATGGAATAAAACCAGCTCTCAACCAACTATAAACCTGCCTTCACCACTGAGGCACAGAGGCAAGAGCACATCGTTGTCTGTGTGACCCTCGCTTGTCCCCTCAGCCCACCCTGCCACATCCACACACATCCCTTCAGAAAAGCTGAAGACAAGAGAGCCCTAGTTTATTAACCCAACATACTGCAAATCTAATTAAAAGTCAAATACACAATACTCTCTTCAAAATCCAAATGTTCTTTACAGAAACATCAAGGAGGAAGGGAGCAGAGCCGAATGGCCCCACATAGGTAATCAGAATTCATCTTCAGGGACTCGTACCAATTACTTGCAGCTCATTATCAGTGCTCTGTGTAGTAGGGGAACACCTAGAGACCACATCATTAGCGTCCTACACATTCATTATGCCACAAATGGAAACACCATAACAAAGCAACCCTGGTGTTTAGGGAAAGATAAGGTTTCAGTCCCCAGTTCCAGTACACTTAAGTCTATTCAAGTTTTCAGCAAAAATGTTGTTCAACCTGGGGGAAGGTGTAGGCTGGTTCTTTCTGCATAAAACCATAACCTAATAATTAATAAAACTGAGTGTTATCCTTTTTTACTATAAACAATTGAAAGTCTCAAAAACTTTTGGACAATGGATTATGCTCACCTCTTTAGTTTTGACAACACAAGTTAAATGGTGCTTTTGATGAGAATGATTTAATATGCACGAAAACAAATAATCAAATTAGCTGTATAAAAGTTCTGTCTCTTTCCATAAGCCAGCTGAAATGAAGAATAAAACCTCCCAAAGCAAAGCTAATAAAACAACAAAGAGGAAGAAGTTAAACTGTACAAAGTGAGCTTTTGAAGGATATTATCATGAAACCACCTCTGGAAAGAAAAGTTCTTCCCACATCAGCCAAAGTTATAAAACACATCTGAGGGAAAGTCTTGCCTGCCAAAGCGGGTAGGCATTGAACTTATTTATTTGCAGAGATCTGGTTTGGAATGCAAATGTCAGAAAGAATATCATAGGAAGAGGAGAAATGGGAAAGGAAAGATTATTTGTTTTGTCATTTAAATTTTTTCATTTTAGTCTTTAACCATTTCTTTTTAAAGGCCTACAAAGTGGTTTCTGGTTCAGAACATCCACTATATCCACTTGTGGGATTCCCAAAGGCAGGTGGAGAGGGTCAGGTTCCACTGAGTCCAGCTCAGCCACGCTTCATTCTGAGTTATGAGGATTGGTATGCTAAGAGGGAGAGGGTCAAGACCCTTCCAACCAAAACACTACAAACCAGTTTTAGGATTGGAAGCACACATAGGTTGAGATAGTGTAGGAGGCAAAAGTATAATTATCCCATTATGTTGTATCTGTCCATTTAATTCAACGGACAGAGAAGAACGATTTATCTGTGAGAATACTCTGCTGGGGAAGATATAATAAAGATAACATGTTTGTGGAACCTGTTCTTAAGGAGCTTACAAACTAGTAAAGTAGTACATAAAGTCAGAAGAGAAGAATAACGGAAAGCTTTACAGAAGCAATAGCTTTTGAAGCATTTGCCAAAAATAAAAAAACGGTGACAGTGGAACAAGCAGAAATGGAAGGTCTCTGACACAGAGCAGACGTGGAGCAGAGAGAGCAAGTCACAGAAACAGGAAAGCACTGGGTGCTCAGGAAGAACAGTGCATGATTAAATTTGGTTGTATCAGCAGTTCTCAAACTCGATCAGGTTACAAAGCACCTGGAATTCATGATGCTCTCTGCAAAACAAGAAGCTATTTGTAGAGCTTTACAGAATAATGAAATATTAATCCCTCTTAAGAAGGAAGAACAATCTAATCTATGTTTAAAAGCATATGCACAAAGACTAGAATGGAAGAAATAATTTAAATTACGTTAACATTTACAGTTTCTATTTTACTGGGCAAAGAACACAATTACTTGATTTTTACAGAGAAATATTTTGGTTCTGGTTGCAGAGCACTGATGAGCAGGAACACATCTACTTCCAGCTTGGTGCCACAGGAGATTATGTTACCAAACTTAATCTTCCATTGAATGCAATGACAAAACTAAATAAAACAAAATTTAAAACACCCATGCAATGACAAAACTAAATAAAACAAAATTTAAAATACCCATTAGGTATTCTAATCTATACCCATGGCCAGATGATAAGCAATATTCAAGCCAAAAATAAGCAAAGAGAGAAAAACAAAAAAGATTCTAGTTTTTGCCTTAGAAATATTTTACCAACCTGAGCTGAAATTTAGCCTTGGTTTCAGGTCCTCATAAATCTAGGGATTAAGAGCAAGGCACAGGGGCCAACCTGCAGCAAGAAATCTAACCAGAGACTTCCCGTCAGAGCTGGCCATGAAAGACCCACACATTCAGTGCCAGGTGAACTAGAAATGAGCTATTTTCCCCTTTGAGTAAATTCAATGAAAATTTACCATCTCAAGTATTACTGTGAAGAAAAAAATACTCATTTGATAATTCATAACGACAAGCTAACCCTCATAGAGGTTTAAAGTCTTAATTTACATGTAGTGGTCTGAAAAACCTCAATCCAAGATTATAAAGAGGTCCCACACTGGCAGTTCTGACAAAGGAGTGAAAGAATCAAATGCCTGCTAAAGCCACCTTTATTCCAAGTATCAAAGAATTCTTATAAATAAAGTCCAGGAAATGTAAGCAACTCACAATCAATCATCAACCATGTAAGGAAACAAAATAAAACACCAAAAAAAGAATCTTAGAAAGAGAATAGTTTTGAAAAAGAGGAAAAGAGAATTCTTTTATGGTTCCCAGAACGAAGGTAGGGTGGATATAAAATGATCTCTTATAATGCCAGGAAGTAGAAGAGTGCTTAAAACAATAATACAAACACAAGGACATCGAGGTTGGTTTAAATGCATGTACCACTTAGTCAAATCTGGGACAACTCTACTAAAACAAAGTATAAGACTGTTGGAAACAATGGGAATTTATAAATTCATCCTGACTAAATTTTAAAAGGGTAAAAAACACAGCTCTTACTTATATTAAAACACTAAAGACTGGAAGCTTTGGAAGGAGTGATACAATTTTTTTTTTTTAATCATTATTTTATAACCATCCTGGTAAAGACAGGATCAGGCAAGAATCATTAATACATGTTACATAATGGGAGAAATTTTGATGTTGAACAAGTACTTGAATGATCTCAGAGTGTTTCCCAGAGACTGCTTATTAGTACCAGGGATGGAAAACACAGTAATTACACAGTGGAAAAACTGGAAAACACCTTGACTGGGTAATAAAAACTATCACCAATGAGGGACAGATGGATATTATAGGTCTCCGGATATAATACTCTGAGAAAGCAGCATCACTTATGTAGCATACTAGCCAATAAAGCATAACTTCAATATAACTATGAACATCAGGCAAGGAGAAACCGTCTACCTCAGAAAAAGGGGTGGGAAAGGAGAGAAGGACTGTATTCTTTAAAAATGCCAATGTTAAAAGACATGATCACAGAAAGGTTCCAGATTAAAGAAAGTTAAAGAGAGACAACTAGATGTAATACTTGACCCCATACTGTATCTTGTATAGAGGGGAAAAAAATGCAATAAAGAATAATATTAGGGACTTCCCTGGTGGTCCAGTGGTTAAGACTCCATGATTTCAATGCAGGGGGTGTGGGTTCTATCCCTGGTTGGGGTATCTAAGACTCTACATGATGTGTGGCATAGCAAATTGATTAATTAAATAAATATACAATTTTTTAAAACAGAATACGATGAGGTTAACTAGCAAAATTGGAATACAGACAGTAATTAGACAAAAGTATTGTACAAATGTTTTATTTACTGAAATTGATAATTATACCAAGATAATGTAAGGGAACAGTCCTATTCTTTAAAAATATCCACTGAACTGCTTAAGGCAAAATGTTGTAATCTATGCAATTTACCCTCAAATGGTTCAGGAAAAAGTACGTATGAGAGAGAAAAAGCAAATAATCCA
This sequence comes from Giraffa tippelskirchi, assembly GCF_054371585.1. Lineage (NCBI taxonomy): Eukaryota > Metazoa > Chordata > Mammalia > Artiodactyla > Giraffidae > Giraffa > Giraffa tippelskirchi. The sequence continues at coordinate 11,772,426 of NC_137287.1, read as the reverse complement.
GGATAAAATGACAACTGGTATATCTGAGTAAGGCATGCAAAAGGAAATTTAAACCTAGATGCACCACAGTTAAGCTTTAGAACACAAAAGCCAATATAAAGTCTTAAAAAGAAGGAAGAGAAAAAACACACTGCATCCAGTGAAGCAAATAAATAACAGATATTTCAACCACAAACAACAGAATTTCGAAGACACTAGAATTATGTCCTCAATATGCCAAATGAAAACTGTCAACCTAACATTTAATATAATACAAAATATATTTCCAGGTAAGGGACCCTCTATCAAGTACACAGGATTAGACAGAATGATAATGACCCAAAATAGAGAGTATGAGATGCAAGGGAAAATGAAGGGTATAAAATGGGGAAATGCAAGGTCAAACCTAAATAAGCAATAGCTATGGTATAATTTTTTTAAAATAATAAATACTAAATAGTAATGATGATGATGGTGGTAATAATTGCTGGGGCTAAACAATAGAATTAAGATATAATGTAAGAAAGAGGAATGAGGATGATGAGATTAAGCATTCAAAGTTTCCTGCATTAATAAATATCTTTCTTCTACTTCTAAATGACTTTAGACTTTGGTAAGTTCCTATAAAATTTGTAGAGTTACCACCAAAAGGATTAAAATAGTGCACGTAATTTCTAAAATAACTGAGAAGAAAATGAAGAAAAAAATAATCAACTCAGAGCAAAGCAAGGAATTAGAGGAAAAAGAAATATAGAAAAGGCAGAAAAAGAAAGCATAAAATAAATTACAAATTTATCAGTGATTACAATGAATGTAAATGGATGAAAACTGCAGTAAAAAAAAAAAGATTATCAGATCAGATTGGCATAAAAAAATCAATGTATGCAGTGCTTTAAAGAGTGCTCCCAAGAAGACAAAAGAGTCATGAGTAAAAAGGTTTTTCTTTTTTTTTTTTTATCAGAGAAATAGCAACTAGAAGTATGCTGTCGTATCTATAATAAAATCAGGCTAAAAAGATTTTAAAGTAAAATAAAATTCTATAGATGAAAAAAGCCATCAGAATAATAAAGTATCCAATACCTAAGTAGTACGTAAGATTTCTAAAAATATATGCAATGTCACATCACCTCAAGAAAAGAAATACACTATATGGCAAAATTTGACAGAACCACAATCCACAATCAAGCTGGGAGATTTTAATACGCCTCTTCTTAGTACTTTACGTAGCAGTCAGAATAGTAAGTACTAATATATATGTAATTTCAATAACAAAATTGACATGCTTGATTTTGTTGTTGTTGTTTACTTGCTAAGTTGCATCCGACTCTTCTGCGACCCAGTGAACTGTAGCCTGCCAGGTGCCTCTGTCCATGGGATTCCCCAGGCAGGAATACTGAAGTGGGTTGCCATTTCCTTCCCCAGGGCATCTTCCCAACCCAGGGATCGAACCTGCAGCTCCTACATTGACAAGCAGATTCTTTACATGAGCCATCTGGGAAGCCCATGCTTGATTTACTGTACATATAAATAACCCTAAATTCAGTCATTTCAGGATATGTATGTGTATTTTTTCAAATTTTCATAGATTACTTAGGAAAACAAACAACATACTGAACCAGTAAGTATCAACAAATTACAAAGGATTAGCATTATATTAACTATGTTCCTAGTAACAGAAAAGAAGAAAATCTAGAAAACATCCATATATCTAAAATCAAGAATATACTTTAAATGTACATGAAAGAAGGAATCATAGGGAAAATAGAGTTTTAATTAAATAACAAAATGTGACATAAAAAAATTTGTGAAATGAAGCTAAAGCACTACTCAGAAATATTTAGAGCTTTAAGCATGGAGAACAGTGTGGAGATTCCTGAAAAAACTGGAAATAGAACTGCCATATGACCCAGCAATCCCACTGCTGGGCATACACACTGACGAAACCAGAATTGAAAGAGACATGTGTACCCCAAAGTTCATCACAGCATTGTTTACAATAGCTAGGACATGGAAGCAAGCTAGATGTCCATTCACAGATGAATGGATAAGAAAGCTGTGGTACATATACACAATGGAATATTACTCAGCTATTTAAAAGAATGCATTTGAATCAGTTCTAATGAAGTGGATGAAACTGGAGCCTATTATACAGAGTGAAAGGGAAAGGGAAGTCGTTCAGTTGTGTCCGACTCTTTGCGACCCCGTGGACTGTAGCCTACCAGGCTCCTCCGTCCATGGGATTCTCCAGGCAAGAATACTGGAGTGGTTTGCCATTTCCTTCTCCAGGGGATCTTCCCGACCCAGGGATCGAACCCAGGTCTCCCGCATTGGAGGCAGACGCTTTAACCTCTGAGCCACCAGGGAAGTCCAATACAGAGTGAAGTAAGTCAGAAATAAAAACACCAATACAGTATATTAATGTATATACATGGAATTTAGAAAGATGGTAACAATGACCCTATATGTGAGACAGCAAAAGAGACACAGATGTAAAGAACAGACTTTTGGACTCTGTGGGAGAAGGTGAGGGTGGAATGATTTGAAAGAATAGCACTGAAACATGTATATCACCATATGTGAAATAGATCGCCAGTCCAGGTTCGACTCATGAGACAGGGCACTCAGGGCTGGTGCACTGGGATGACCCTGAGGGATGGGATGGGGAGGGAGGTAGGAGGGGGGTTCAGGATGGGGGACACATGTACACCCATGGCTGATCCACATCAATGTATGGCAAAAACCACTACAATACTGTAAAGTAATTAGCTTCCAATTAAAATAAATTAATTAATTTAAAAACATAAAAATGTTAAAAGGCTAAAAATAAATGAACCATGCATTCATCTCAAAATTAAGGGGAAAAAACACAAAACCTAATGAGATTAGAAAAAGACAGGGACAAAAACTAAAATTAAAAAAATATATATATTGTAGAGTATATAAACAAAGAGGAAAATACACAAGGCTAAAATTGGTTCTTTGAAGGGCTACAAAAGGTCTTGCTAAATTCTTAGCAAAAAAAAATCAAGCAAGACAAATAACCAAAAAACGTAGAGGAAATCAAAAAACAAATAAGAGGAAATGAATGAGGAGAATTAATTATAAAGCAGTAAATGTTAAAACAGTAAGAGGGTATTTAAATCATTTAATAAATTTGAAAGCCTCAGTGAAAATGGAGACATTACCATAAATATAAGACAATAAAACTAATGCAAGAAAGAATAAAACATTTGAAAGAAATTTTAACAAAGAAAGAAATATTTTTTTTAATAAAAGCTTTCTAAAGAAATTCTACTCTCAGAAGGTTTAAACCAGGAGTTGCCCAAAGGCAAAAAGTTAGAACTGGACATGGAATAATGGACTGGTTCAAAATTGGGAAAGGAGTACGTCAAGGCTGCATATTATCACCCAGCTTATTTAACTTATATGCAGAGCACATCATGAGAGATGTTGGGCTGGATGAAGCACAAGCTGGAATCAAGATTGCCAGGAGAGATATTAGTAACTTCAAATATGGAGATAATACCACCCTTATGGCAGAAAGCAAAGAATAATTAAAGAGCTTCTTGATAAAAGTCAAAGAGGAGAATGAAACAGCTGGCTTAAAACTCAACATTCAAAAAATGAAGATCATGGCATCTGATCCCATCATTTCATGGCAAATAGATGGGGAAACAATGGAAATAGTGACAGACTACTTTCTTGGGCTCCAAAATCACTGTGGACAGTGACTGCAGCCATGAAATTAAAAGACACTCACTCCTCGGAAGAAAAGCAAACACAAACCTAGACAGCATATTAAAAAGCAGAGCCACTACTTTGCTGACAAAGGTCTATATAGTCAAAGCTATGGTTTTTCCAGTAGTCATGTATGGATGTGAGAATTAGGCCATACATAAGGCTGAACACCAAAGAATTGATGCTTTTGAACTGTGGTGTTGGAGAAGACTCTTGAGAGTCCCTTGGACAGTACAGAGACTAAACAAGTCCATCCTAAAGGAAATCAGTCCTGAATATTCATTGGAAGTACTGATGCTGAAGCTCCAGTACTTTGGCTACCTGACAAAAGAGCTGACTCATTGGAAAAAACCCTGATGCAGGGAAAGACTGAAGGCAGGAGGCAAAGGGGACGACAGAGGATGAGATGGTTGAATGACATCACAGACTCAATGGACATGAGTTTGAGCAAGCTCCAGAAGATGATGAAGGTCAGGGAAGCCTGGCGAGCTGCAGTCCATGGGGTTGCAAAGAGTCAGACACAGCTGAGCAACTGAACTGAAAGTGGCTAGTCATCATTTTTGTAAATAAAGTTTTATTGGAACCCAGCTACACTCATTCATTATTTATTGCCTATGGCTGCTCTCACAATACAATGTGAGAACTAAGGACCTGCGACAGAGACCATGTGGTTCACAGAATCTAAATTATTTACTATCTAGTATGACAAACTTCGGGTTTGAAAAGTAAATTCTATAACACCAAAGGCAGAAAAAATTCCATTCTGCAACTCAAGTTTTATTAAGTGAATATATTCTTGATAATAACATTCACAAAGCTCATTTGAGGGAAAAAAATAACAAAACAATTTTACTCATAGATGAAAAAGTCCAAAATGAAATGTCAGAAAACTGAATCCAGCACTGTATAAAAAATACAATACATCATTATCAATTTCAGTTTAACTGAGGAATTACAGATTGATTTAACATTAGAAAATCAATTATTGTATTTTATCAAGCTAACAAATTAGGAGGGAAATCTTATCATTTCAATAGATGCAGAAACTGTATAACAAAATTCAACAGCATTCATGACAAACATTAAATCTTACCAAATTAGAAATAGAAGGGAACTTCCTTAATCTGATAAAGATTATCTGAAAACAAAACAAAGTAAAAACTGTACACTCTGTTTAATGGGAATTGGAAAGTGGTTCCTTTAAGATTAAAGAAAGGAATCTTGCTATCAAGATTTCTATTTGTCGTTATACTTAATGTCCTAAGTAAAGAGATAAACTAAGGAGAAAAACTAAAAGATTAGAGATGAAACAAAACTGCCATTATATACATATGAGATGACTATGCACATAGAAAATCCAGATGCAGCTGCAAGAAACTTATTAGTAAGTTTAGTAAGGCTACTAGATTCAAAATCAATACACAAAAATCAAATGCATTTTTACATAACAGCAATTAACTTTACAACATGTAAATTTTTGGTGCTATAACATATATAACATGAAATTTATAACTTCAACCATTAAACATACAGTTCAGTGGCCTTAAATCTGATAATAGTGTGGTGGAACCATCAGAATCATCCAACTCCAGAACTTCAAGTCCATTAAACAATAACTCCCATTCCTTCCTTCCCAGCCCCTAAGAACTAGCATTCTAACTTTCTGTCTCCGTGACTCTGACTACTCTAGCCACCTTATACATGGGAAATAATACAGGATTTGTCCTTTAGTGACTGGCTTCTTTCACTTAGTATAATGTCCTCAAGATTCATCCATGTCACAGGATATGTCAGAATTTCCTTCTTTTTTAAGGTTGAACAATATTCTATTATATAGAGATACCACATTTTGTTTATTTATTCATTAGTCAATGGACATTTGGCTATTGTGGCTTTTGGTGGACTATGAATAGTGCTGCTATAATGAACACTGGTATACAAATACCTATTGAAAGTTCTTGCTTTCAATTATTTTGGGTATATACCCAGAAATGGAATTGTTATACGGGGCTTTCCAGGTGGCTCAGTGAGTAAAGAATCCACCTGCAATGCAGGAGACACAGGTTCAGTCTCTGGGTCGGGAAGATTCTCTGGAGGAGGGCATGGCAACCCACTCCAGTATTACCTTGAGAATCCCATGGACAGAGGAGCCTGGTGAATTATAGTCCCCAGGATTGCAAAGAGTTGAACACAACTGAAGCAACTAAGCATGCGTGCACGCATGTACGGAACTGTTATAAATGTAATATTTTCATATATTATTTGCAGTAGCATTAAAAAACCAAGTACCTGTGAATAAATGTAATGGAAATGTGCAAGCATATTATAAAGAAACATACAGAGAAAATCATAAAATTTCATGGAAGGCCAAAAACTTTTAAATAAAGGAACAGAAACATTATATTCTAGGGTCGGAAGAAACAATATTATAAAGATGTCAATTCCTTCTAAATCATTCAATAGGTAATGCAATTATAATGAAAATACAACATGTTTTCAAGATTTGGGACTTGATAAGCTGATTCTAAAATTTACATGGCAGAGCAATGAGCCAAGAATCACCAGGACATCCCTGAAAAATAGTATGTATGTGTGTGCATGTGGTGTGGGGAGGGACCTTGAATTAAAAGATAAAAAATACTGCTTAAAAGTCATAATAATTAAAGCAATATAGTGTTAGTATATGAATAAAGTGACTAATGGAAAACAAACCTATGTAAATTTGGAGACTCAATTTACAACACAGTTGGTCCTCAGATCACTGAGAAATAAATAGATTAATACATTTTGGTACTAGATATGCTTCACCATATGGAGAGAAATGAAATTGAACTTTTATCTCACACAATACACAAAAATTAACTCTGTATGGATTAATTAAATGTGAGAGATAAAACTAGAACACTTTAGACAATAGTATAAAATGTTTTTAGGGCCTCTGAGTAGAGAAGAATTCTTAAAAACAAGACACAGAAAATACAGACTATACAGAAAAAGGAACAAATTCAACTAATTTAAAATTAAGAATTTCTATTTATCAGAAGACATCATAAACAGAATGAGTAAAGAAGTTACAATCTAGGAAATGATTTGTAACACAGATTACTCACAAAGTATTAGTGATCAAGACATGCAAAATACTCTTAAAATTGAGTAAGAGAAAGTCCAACATCAAAACAAAAACATGGAGAAAAGATGCAAAAAAGCATTCTCAAAGGAGGAAATGGGAATAGGCAAAAAAGTTAAAATTAAAACCACAATAATGTTGTTAAACACACACAAAATACTATTCCACACCCATCCCACTGGCAAAAACTTAAAAGTCTCACAGTTAAGAGTGTTGGTAAGAATGTAAAACAACTGCAAAACATTTACACTGGTAGTGAGAGTGGAAACTGGTACAATTAATTTGGAAATCAACTTGGTATTATCCACTAATGTTGATCATGTACATACACTAAATTGCAGCAACTCTAATCCTAGGTAAAAATCAAGAATATGTAAGGAGATATGAAAAAGAATAGTCATACAGCATGATTTGTTATAGGTCAAAACTGGAAACAACCTCTCTTGTTCGCTGTTGGTCAACAGAGAATTTGTACACTGCTATAATGACACATACTATAACAGTACTTGGCCACCTGATGCGAAGAGTCGACTCGCTGGAAAAGACCTTGATGCTGGGAAAGACTGAGGGCATGAGGAGAAGGGGGCGGCAGACACAATGGAACACTACGATGGCAACGAAAATGAATGTATCACAGCCACGCAGAACAACATTGTTGACTCTCAGGAACTAAAGAGCAGAAAAACTGCATAACTGATTCCATTTACATAAAATTAAAAACAGGAATTGCTGTTTAGTGATACAAGCATAAACTGTAACGAAACAGTTACTGGAAGTGATTTATTTCAAGTATTTATATGGTAAATCACTGTTTACTGTCAAAGAATTGGAATGGTGGATACAGTATTATTGCCAGTTTCCATCTTGACTCTGTAATCTAGCCTAAGGGTACTACATTATTAGCAGTGCCCTGTTAACAAATTCTTCAAGACTCAGGATTTACCAACCTGGATAAAGTTACTGTGTCAAGTTAAAAAAAAAAAAAAAAAACAACGCGATTCTCCTAGGTTGTTGTGTGCTTACTTTTTTTTTTTTTTTTTCGGGGTTGATTTTCTTTTCTTTTTTTTTTTTTATTTTATAAATTTATTTATTTTAGTTGGGGGCTAATTACTTTACAATATTGTAATAGTTTTTGCCATACATTGACATGAATCAGCCATGGGTTTACATGTGTTCCCCTTCCTGGACCCCCCACCCACCTCCCTCCCCATCCCATCCCTCTGGGTCATCCCATTGCCCCGGCCCTGAGCCCTTGTCTCATGCATCGAACATGGAATGGTGTTCTGTTTCACATATGATAATATACATGTTTCAATGCTATTCTCCCAGAACGTCCCACCCTCACCTTCTCCCTCAGAGTCCATAAAATTGTTCCATGCATCTGTGTCTCTTATTCTGTCTCGCATATAGGGTTATCGTTACCATCTTTCAAATTCCATATATATGCATTAGTATACTGTATTGTGGAGATTCCTTAAAAAACTGGGAATAGAACTGCCATATGACCCAGCAATCCCACTGCTGGGCATATACACCGAGGAAACCAGAATTGAAAGAGACACGTGTACCCCAATGTTCATCGCAGCACTGTTTACAATAGCCAGGACATGGAAGCAACCTAGATGTCCATCAGCAGACGAATGGATAAGGAAGCTGTGGTACATATACACAATGGAATATTACTCAGCCATTAAAAAAAATACATTTGAATCGGTTCTACTGAGATGGATGAAACTGGAGCCCATTATACAGAGTGAAGTAAGCCAGAAAGAAAAACAACAATACAGTATACTAATGTGTGCTTACTTTTAACAGCTAAGTTTAAGGTTTCTAAACAGTTTAAGGACAGAGACAAAGATCAAAATGTCTCTCCCTTATATTGCAAATTCACCACTTTTTTATAAGATCTAAGTGGCCATGAATATACGTAGCACCCATGCAGAATCATATTAGAATGAAAAAGCCCTAAGAAACCTATCAGTTGTAACAAGAGGTGACAACATTCACATGACATCAGCTTCTGGTGCCCCTCAGGTACCCATGAAATTGTTAAAAGTGGTTATTTTAGAGAAACGAGAAACTCAAGACCCTAAAGAACTGAGCATTTTGACCACTAAATCCTTCAGGAATAGACTCCTGTGAGATGCTGTAACAGAGAACAAACAATTTTCCTACAACATGAACATGGACAGGGTGTTAGATTTTATTTCAGGGTTGGATTCATTTTAAAAGGTAGTTTAAACATTCTGGATGGCATTACACAATTCTATAAGAATCTCTGTAGCTTAACTTTTGAAACAATTTGATTTTAACACAGACTTCTTAATAATACGAAAGTAGGCTTATGCTATTAGGGTAAGTGAAAAATGGAAAATAAAACATCTAAAGTAATATTTATAATATGATCTGTGTAGAGTATGAACCCTATTGTGTAAGGAAACATAGAAAGATCAGGAGGTAAAATGGGAAGAGTTAACTATGGAGAATGAAGAAACACTAGGTAACTTTTTCTTCTGTATGTGCTCAGTTGCCTCAGTCATGTTTGACTCTTTGTGATCCCATGCGCTGCAGCCCACCAGGCTCCTCTGTCCATGGGATTCTCCAGGCAAGAATACTGGAGTAGGTTGCTATTTCCTCCTCTAGGGGATCTTCCCAACCCAGGGACTGAACCCAAGTTTCTTGTATTTCCTGAGTTGGCAGGCAGATTCTTTACCATTGTGCCACCTGAGAAGCCCCAAAATATAAGGGGAGGTTCAGTCTAATGACTCAAAAGTCATCCAAAGGTCATGAATTTATAACAATCTTCACTACAAGTCTCAGGCCATCAAAGGAGTCAACTCTATTAAGAGTATGCATACTGGGTAGAAATGATTTGTGGCATCATCCTTTGGTCAATGAATCAAAGGGAGGCAATGTCTCTAGAAGGTCATACTAATTGCTTCCCAGTTATCTCAAGAATGGACTGTGCTGTATGTCATTGCTTTGGGATAGGTTACAACAGTATTGGGAGGAACAACGTATTTCTCTTTCAGAGCCGACTCACTACTTTCAACCACAGTCAAGTTGAGCCTGGATAAGACCTGGATATGGTGTAGAGAAGTCTAGGGTGGAGTTCCTGCAAGCCTAGATGTCTCCACAGTTATCAAGTACTGAAATAATGAAGGAACTCAGAAGTTCCCAAAATAATATTTCCAAGTCCATTTTTTCCGAGCTGAATCATGACTACTGCCTGATGAACCTTCAGAGGGACACAGAACAGCACAAAAGCCATCTAACCATTGATTAGAGTCAATCGTGTGTTTGGTACATGTATGTATATACACTAACACTTTCTCACCTTTCTCTCCTGTTTTTTTTTTTTTTTTAAAGGAAAACTAATTATGGAAGCCTGGCTTGAGGCTGTAATTTTGTAGAAGATGCCAGCATAGTTGTTTTCAAGTTAAAAAAAAGTTGCACTTTTGTACTCAGAGACCTCTTGTTTTAATTTATGCAAAGCTTAAAACATTTTGTTAGGCCTGAGTGAGACCATCTGTGCAAGAAATAAAGGATGCCTAAGGGTAAAATAGGCAAGAATAGTAATGCTGAATGTGTAGAGGGCGGCAGGCAGCCTACGGGTTTTGCAACTACTGCTGTGACCTTTACTACTTTAGAGAAGAAACAAGAGTAATTTCCATATATTGGCTCCCCTAGAAAAAGCCTGGCATTCCTCCCCTCTTGCTCTTTCTTTTTTTCCTCATTCCTTAATAATAAGAAGTTGGCAAAGCAGACCTTACAAAGAAAACTACAGCCAGTTTGAGAATCATGCTTTCTCTCTCTCTCACATACACACACACACACACAAGTGAGACAATTTGAAGGGAAAGAGACTAAGAAGATGTAGGGATAAGAAACCAGGATGTATGAGATGAACTCAGAAGGAACATGATAACTATCTCAAATACTGGAGGAGTTATCAAGCAGAAGGAAGGAATGAACAAAGATATTACATGAGGGAATACTGGTATGTCAGGCACTTCCAAAGGGCATCCATATTTAATTTTATTTAATGTGAAAATGTTGCCTGATTTTATAACCCCAGAAAGTAAAAGAGGAATCAACAGAAAAGACAGGAGACAGAAGGGGAAGTACGGATAGAAGGAGGTCGGTATAGAAGTGAAGTGGAGGAGAGAGGGAACCAAAGACGGAATTGGTGACCTCTGAAGACAACAGACTGGCAGACCCTGGCAATGCTCTAGTCTTGACTGGATGACTGCTTGCCTTGGAGCCTGTCTGAAAGAATGCGGTGCGAGTTTCACACTCTTCTCAACTACAAAATCTTGGTCTATGAAGTGAGGAGGTTTACAGGTTGGGTGAGAAGCCACTGGCATCACCTGTGGTGGAAATCGGGGGAGTGGGGGCCTGTGTTTAACCAAAGACACCTACAGTACCTTCACTTACCCTGTGTCTGCCACGACTCCCCTCCTAAGTGCCAGCCTCAGGAGAGAAGAAGGGTGCCTGTCCTTGCTGAGCTACCCTGAGGCTCCAGACCAACACATCTAGAATAAGGGGTGTACTGCACCCGAACTGGGCGAGAGGTTTTGACCGAAGGAGAACAGGATAACTCGGGCAGGCTCCTGCAGCTTCAGCTGAATGCAGAAAGCATCCTGAAAGGAGCATTCCTCCTCCCTGCAGCCCTGCCATCTCAAGGCCTCTGGGTACCGCTTTAACCCAGGTGTGTTAGAACAGCCTCTCTCTGTAAATCAAAGCTTTTTTTCAGAGACAGCAACATTAGTCTTTAAAATGATGGCTTTTTTTCCCTATCATTCTGAAATTAACATTACAAAGGCCTGGCCTTATGTGCATTAAGTATTCCCCAAAGGAGCACAAGAATATTTTGTGAGTTTGTTCATATTGCATATCTTTCTTTTGATTACCTTTGGGGCTTATTAAGGAATCCATGCTTCTCCCCCCTCCCATTTTTCTTACAGGGGTCCCACAGGGGTTTGGGAAGAAGGAATGGAGAAAGAACCCATACCAAGGGTGTAATAGTAACATCAAAGCCTAAAAGACTTTTATTTACCAAAAGAAAGGTTAAAAAAAAAAAAAAAAACTTCAAAAAAAGTAATAAGCACTTTTATCTAGGGGATATATTTACAGCAAAATTATATATAGCTACAGTGTATGGCTAAATATAAGATCTTTTATATCGAACTCCTGAGGGTATAGAATTAGCTTTAAAACAAAGATAAGTATGTAGTGATAAAGCATTTAATGTCCTAAAAATCAAAATGATATGTGCTATTTTTTCCCACTATACACCGTTATTCTATGACTGTGGTCTAGAATCTTACATATAAACCAAAATGGATAAGGGCAAATGTGATCAGAGGGGACTGATGCTGATAAAGACATCATCTAGGACAGAGGAATCGAGGTCTCAATTCAGAATTCAGCACCATAAATCTACACTGTAATCGAGAACTGTTGTTGCTTTGTTGTTTTCAGTTGCTAAGTCATATCCAACTTTTCTGTGACTCCATGGACTGTAGACCACCAGGCTCCTCTGTCTATGGGGTTTCCCAAGCAAGAATACTGGAGCGGCTTGCCATTTCCTTCTCCAGGGGATCTTCCTGACCCAGAGATAGAACCTGCATCTCCTGTATTGGCAGGTGGGTTCTTTACCACTGAGCCACCTGGGAAGCCCGATCAAGATCTAGAGGATGCCAAAAAACCTGACTGGGAAGTCTTCCCCTAATTATTCAGGCAGGCGTCCTATGTGTACAAGGCCACTGACACTATAAATTATCCAATGCCATGGGGCTGGGGGCGGGGGTCATTGTTAAATATTTCCAGACAGAGAGGACTTAACCTTGGATTCAGATCATCTCACTGCTCTTCAAAACCCAAAGCAGATACCCAAAGTCCTCAAGCTTCTTTCTCTGAAGCGTAAGTTTTGACTTCTCATTTCACAGTCTTGAGTGAAAAGATAATTTAAATAGGAAACCATTTCACTGAAACTTTTGCTTTTACAAACATTACATAGACTTAAGCAAGAAGAAGAAAACTAAACATTCATAATCCTATGAATTAAAAATAGTCACTGTAAATGTTTTGATGTCTTTCCAGAGCTTTCTTTGCATACAGATAGTTATTTTTTCAAATTAAGTTACCATGTTGTGCATGCTATATAAAACCAGAGGGTAGTATATTCAACACCAAAAATGAAAGTAAGCCCTGAGCAGATGAACTAAACATGGGCTCAAGATGGGGAGACAGAGGGTGGAGAGTAACATTAATAAGGACGGTTTCTAAAATGATGTAAGTGATACTGGATGAGCAGGAGGAGGGAGCACAGTGGGAGTCCCTGGGCTTTGTTCTGTACTCAGTTCACTCCTTCTGCTCCCAAGATGGTACATGCACTGCTGTCACTTATGTAGCACCTTTCAAATGCTAGGCACGTTACAACAGTCTCATGAAAACCACGTGACACAAATATTATTAAACACTATTATTTTAATATAATCAAGGAAAACTCAGGCTTGAAGAGTTAAGAAACACTCCCAAAGAGTTAAAGGGTGGTTCAGGGACTGCTGCTGCTGCTGCTGCTAAGTCGCTTCAGTCGTGTCCGACTCTGTGCGACCCCATAGACGGCAGCTCACCAGGCTCTGCCGTCCTGGGATTCTCCAGGCAAGAACACTGGAGTGGGCCACCATTTCCTTCTCCAGTCACAATCAAATGTGTCTGACATCAAAGTCAATGCTACTAGTTTACCAGGTTGCATCCATTCTACGCAGGGCTCTGGAAGATCCACTCTAGTGAACTCATCTGTGTTGCGTTAAATCTCTTTCTCTGGACAAGCACCTGTACTCCTAGGCTACTGCAACTAGGAGACTCTGGCTGTTAGGAAGAGCAGAGTCACTCCAGACTGCTCAGGAAGCCTCTATGGACTACCCAGTCCTGTGTCATCTCTTATTCTGCATTCATGGCTCTGATTATACTATTCAGTGACTCGTTAATCCCATCCGGCTCCATAATCCCTTTCTCACCACTATTTACCCCATGCTGTTGTTAAGTCACTAAGTCATGTCCAACTCTTTGAGACCCCAAGGACTGTAGCCTGCTAGACTCCACTGTCCATGGGATTTCTCAGGCAAGAAAAGTGGAGTGGGTTGCCATTTCCTCCTCCAGAGGGCCTTCCAAACTCAGGGATCGAACCTGCATCTCCTGCATTGGCAGGTGGATTCTTTACCACTGAGCCACCTGAGAAGCCCCTACTTACTCCATAGTACCACTTAACATTATGTGTTTAAGCTCTGCTTTCATAACTAAATGTACGTAGACAGCAGGGGCAGGGTTCAGTATTTCCTCCATTCTTGGGTACATTGCATTACAGACAGTAGGTCCTCAATAAACACAATTTCTTCCGGAATCCCAGAGGGGTATGGTTCATGGAATGACTCTTTCCATCCATTTCCAAAACTTAGGTCACGGGGTTGGTTCTACATAAACTCTGTACACAGGGAAGGAGAGAGACATAGATGTTTTTGAAAAATTATTCCTCTTAATTTTCCAAACTATTGAAGATAATTGAAAAATCATCTTTTTCAAAGACAAATTAAGAACTAGAACAGGTACTGTGTGTATGTGTTAGTCACTTCAGTCGTGTCTGACTCTTTGCGACCCCATGGACTATAGCCCACGAGGCTTCTCTGTCCATGGGATCCTCCAGGCAAGAACACCGGGGTGGGGTAGCCATTCCCTCCTCCAGGGAGCTTCCTGAGGGATTGGACCCGGCTCTCCTACACTGCAGGCAGATTCTTTACGCTGAGCCACCAGGGAAGCCCACAGTGGATTCTTGGGCCTGGTAAAGAGGAGTTAGGGAGACCAGGTGGATTAGTTCACCTGCCCAGGCATCGAAGCTGGAGAAGGCGCTGGAGACGGAGAGAGGTTGAGGACTTGTGGAAAACTGAAGGGAGATGAGGAAGGAGATTCTGGAAATCAGATAAAGGCCACCAAATAGTATCTGGACAAAGAAACACTGGGAATCTCCATCATCTGAGTGACTGCCTTTTTCCTGCCAAATCATCTCTGCCAATGAGAGCTGTACTCATGAAAGCAAATACTTAATTAGGGGGTTTTACTAATTACTAATACTGACAGCTGTGGCATGCGACTGCCTGGTCAGGCCTATAACCACATGTTCATACGTGCCGTGTGTGTGCGCGTGCAGGAGCACACACAGAGCCTGACATTCATTTTTCTCTGATGACAACCGCAGCTTAGAAAATGGTCTAAGGAAGGAGGACTATAAGGCCCGGGAAGAGGAGTAAGAGGACAATTTGTGTTTACTAGGGACATGGAGGAATCTTAGCCTTCTGATAGTTAAACACAACAAACCAAAAAACAACAAGGAGAAGACAGAAAGTGTAATGTGTAATAGATTCTGAGCTGCTGAAAGTGGACTGGAAAAAAAATCCTGGCTCTCTGGATGGAAAAGGGAGGCCGGTGAGATCACCTTAAGTTAGCAGAGAACTTGACAGGCTCAGCTCTTGCTGAGTCGGTAAGTAGTGTCCCACTCTCTTGTGATCCCATGGAATATAGCCCACCAGGCTCCTCTGTCCGTGAGACTTTCCAGGCAAGAACACTGGAGTGGGTTGCCATTTCCTTCTCCACGTAATCATCTCAATCCAGGGGATCTTTCTGACCCAGGGATTGAACCTGCGCCTCCTGCATCGGTAGGCGGATTTTTTATCACTGAGCCACCAGGGAACCCTGATAGGCTCAGAGAGGAAAGGATATAAGATGGGAGGGGTGGGCAGTCCAAGGGGATGACCACATTAAGGAAGTACCTCACGCGCCACGGAATGGCAGCATTAGTGTCAGCCCTTCTGAGAGGCCTTGCCAGGGTGGACAGCACTGAATTCCTCTCTGCTCACTGGGCCTGCTGGAGACGTCTAATGAAACAGCCCTGTCGGGGGTGGCCCCTGGGTAACATTTTCACTCCCACATTCCATTTTCGGTTTAGGTCGAGATTTTCAAGAAGACAGCAAGCAGCACTTGAGTCCCAGGTGACAAGATCTGCTCAGATTTAGTCTTTGAATGTTGCAAATTAAATTCCCTCATCAGGCCTCTAATCACTCTTACCAGATGGGGCTTGTGCTCAATTTTGGATCCACAGGAAATTTAATGGTTATTGTTTCTGTTTAAATAGGAGATTATTGCATTTTAATAAGTTCTCTTTGGGACTTGCAGCAACAATAGAGCACTATGAATTACTGTAGATAGCTGTTACTGCATGCTGGGGAAAAATCAAGTTACTAAGTGTGACAAGTTGCTTTTTCTTCCCTTCCAGCAATCGCTCCGAGTGTATTTACCACCAAATTAAGTATGTGCCGAGGGGATAATATTTTTATCCTGCCGAGGGGGAGAAGGAGCTTGTCTGTGGATTTTCATTAAAATGACACATCTGTTCAGCAATTTCACAAAGTAATTCTGCTGAAAGTTTTATCAGCTAATTTTAATTATTCACTCCAGTGGGTTGAATACAGGATTCATCATGTTGAATTAATACATTTGACGGGAATTTCACGAAGAGGGGGAGAAAAAGCAATCAACAAATTGAATTGTCATGCAATATGGATTAAATTGAGATTCTTTAATTAGGATAAGCCTGAGATTTGGTATTTTGAAGGTATTAGAAAGCTTAGCAATACAGTGGTAAAGATTAAGAAAATGCAATTAAATATTACACTTTGGACACACAGCCAGGATATCATGTGAGCAGAAGAGTCCTCCTTTGAGCGGAACGGTTAACAGTGTCAGTTTCCAGGACTGCTCAGTGCTGGGACTGCAGCCCTGCCAATGAGGGACAGCTGCTGTTTGTTTACCGGAGATGAATTGAAAGGTAATTGTGTTTTAAAAGACTGGAAGCTGACTCCCTAATTTAAACTACAATGAGACAATTGTGGCAGTGACAATGAACACATAACCAGAAGACACAGGTTCAAGCCATAACTCTGCAATCATTAGTTTTGTGACCTTGAATAAAGACCAAGCAAATTTTTATTGAACATCTATTATGTGCAGACACTATGTTAGACATAGAGGACACCAGTGAACAAGATATTCCCTGTCTAAGGAGGCCAGAAGTCAATCGCAAGGCCCCTCTCTGGGTCTCGGTCTTGTCATCTAAATGGCAAATAGGCGGGGCCAACTGAGCTCTCTGAAATTCTACAACAGGAATTAAAAATAACTGTGCTGAGCTCACTTTATGAAGGAAGTATATGATGTGACTCAGGATTAAACAGCAGTAGAGAACACGAAGTGAAAAAATCACTATTCTGTCAGCCCTCTTTTCCACATATGCATGTTTGGGTGATGGGTCTGCATGCAGAGCTGTCCATAATGCTCTGCCAACGTACAATAACATGGAGTGGAAAGACACATCGTGCAACTGGACAAGGAAAACTTCAGTGGAGTAAGTGGAATTACTACCAGTGAATGCATTAAAAAGTACATTGATATACCTCAGGTGAGGACCCAAGTCTTGCAAAAACTTGTTTATACTTGTAAAACCAAACAGAAGCTGAGAGTGGGAGGAGAGAAAAGCAATTTTCATTTAGGAGACAAAATATACTTGCTGAAGTAGAAGAGGCAGTTCTACTCTGAAGGAAGTAGTCTGAGATTCATTTCCGCTTTAGCTCCTAAAGCTGTAACAGCCACACAGATCAGGATCATAAGCATCAATGAGAAAGACAAGACAGGAAGAAAAAGCATTAATGAGACTACGTTAGTGGGAAGAGAGTGTTGACCTAACTTCCTGAAAAGATGAAAACTGCTTTTCACTTCCAAACAAAATGTTCACTCACTCGGCTTACACAAGGGAAAGTAGGCCATGCACGTTCTCCAGTGAAACCACACAAGCTGCTTTGCTCTGAAGTGAAGTGAAATGAAAGTCGCTCAATCATGTCCAACTGTTTGCGACCCCATGGACTATACAGTCCATGGAATTCTCCAGGCCAGAATACTGGAGTGGGCAGCTGGATCTCCCCAACTCAGGGATCGAACCCAGGTCTCCCACATTGCAGGCGGATTCTTTACCAGCTGAGCCACAAGGGAAGCCCAAGAATACTGGAGTGGGTAGCCTATCCCTTCTCCAGCGGACCTTCCCGACCCAGGAATCAACTAGGGTGTCCTGCACTGCGGGTGGATTCTTCACCAACTGCGGTATCAGGGGAGCCCCTGCTTTGCTATAACAATGACAAACACTATAGTCTCATAAGAGGTATGAATAAATGGTGATGTATTTCTGAACACCGAAAGGAAAATTGCAAAAGTATAAACTGAGTTTCTGGTTAATACATTCATCTTTTAAAATTTTCTAGGAAGTGTAATAACCATCTATGTTCACTCATTCAACAGTTGTTTATTGAGTATAACTCTGTACCACATACTACTCTCGACACTAGCAGTGTATAGGGTCCAGACATTGCTTCCATGGATCTGACATTCTGGTCTGGGTTCCTGGCAAAAAAAAATTAAATGTAATGTCAAAGAGTGGTAAGTTCTGCGGGGGAAAAAAAAAAAAAAAACAGAGCAAGTTTCGGAGAATAGAGAATAATTAATTATGGAGGGTATGGTTTTTCAAAGGGTGGTCAGAGAGAACCCCTTCGAAGAGATGACATCTGGGTCAAAGCCTCCATGAAGTATTAGCCATCTGGTTCTCATATTTTTCCATTTTATATTTTTGTTTTCTTTATTGCATTCTGGCTTGGTCTCCTGGGAAATATCATGGTAAGATGGAAAGAGCACAAACACCAGTTGTTCTGTTATCTTGGGGAAGGAATGAGCTCTCTGAGCACCAGTTTCTCCATCTAAGAAGTCAGGGGAATTAAAAAAGATAAAGAACACAGAATACCCAGAACAGGGAGCAAAACAGAATCATCTACTTCTCCCTTTTCTGTTCTTCTTACAGATAATCCATTATTTAAAATACAATCTGAGAGACTTCCCTGGCAGTCCAGTGGTTAAGACTCTACCTTTCAATGCAGGGAACATGGGTTCAATCCCTGGTCAGAGAACTAAGATCCTACATGCTGCAAGGTGTGGTCAAAAATTTAAATTAAAAAAAAAAAAAAAAAAAACTTGTTTGAAAAAAAAAGAATTGGCAACATTGAGGATAGAATAGGAGGCTACATGCAATCAGGAACAAATCACTGTGAAAGCCAGAAGTCAAAAAAAGTTTAAAAAATAAAATAAAGCAAAATATGAGAGCAGGAAGGATTCTTGGAAATTACATACTTCAGCATCTTTAATTTACCAATGGGAAAAATAAAAGGCCTCAAAGATGAAGGAAAAAACTCACAGCTATCATCCCGCCACAGAGAAGTTCTACCAAGAACTCTTTCTGTTACACTAGAGTTTTTCAAACTCTCACCTGTGAAACTGTTTTTCAGATGAAAGCTTACCAAAGAGTCCAATACAAGAAACAGATAGACAAGAGCAGGTGAGCCTTGCCAACCCCTTGAAGAGAAAGATGAAGAATGAACAAATGATGCTGTGATTATGAAAGACAGGGACGCCATGGAAGAAAACTCATGGAAATTCCTTAAAAAAATATGAAAGGTAACAGAAACCCCTAAGCAGGTCCAAAAAAAAAATTGCTACATCTCTTTCCTCTATCACCTGGATTAAAAAGGGAAAGTGAAAGTCACTTGGTCGTGTCTGACTCTTTGCGACCCCATGGACTGTATAGTATTCTTCAGGCCAGAACACTGGAGTGGGTAGCCATTCCCTTCTCCAGGGGATCTTCCCAACCCAGGGATCAAACCCATGTCTTCCACATTGCAGGCGGATTCTTTACCAGCTGAGACACAAGGGAAGCCCAAGAATACTGGAGTGGGTAGCCTATCCCTTCTCCAGTGGATCTTCCCAACCCAGGAATCGAACCAAGGTCTCCTGCATTGCAGGTGGATGCTTCACCAACTGAGCTATCAGGGAAACCCTGGATTAAAAAACAAGGCATATATCAAAGATAACTTAGACATATATTAAAAATAATTAGTAATTACTAATCCATTCCATTCCTTTTTTCATGGTCATTACATGTTCAGTTTTTTTGTTCGTTTTTATTTCTTTCCCTTGATTCTGGACCTTGGTTCATGTTCTTTTCTGTCATTTGCTTCCAGGACCCTAGATATTTTCTTTCTTGCTTTTCTTTCTAGCACCCATGTCAGCTCAGCCACCCTCCCTCCTTACCTCTGCTTGTTCTCACTCAGGGAAGATACTGTGATAGCATTCCCATTAAGTTCTGTTAAAATGACCAAAAATGTCTGTAATTTAATCTCAGCATCTCCAGTCACTAAAGGACCGATGTGGGGAATTCCATGGTGGTCCAGTGGTGGGCAGTCTGCCTGTCAATGCAGGCAACACAGGTTTGAACCCTGGTCTGGGAAGATTCCACATGCTGCAGGGTTAACTCAGCCCATGTGCCACAACTACTGAGCCTGTGCTCTGCAACAAGAGAAGCCACCGTGATGAGAAGCCTATGCCCCACACCTAGAGAGTAGCCCCCGCTGCCCCAACTAGAGAAAAGCCCATGTACAGTAACAAAGACCTACGTCAGCCAAAAAAAACATTTTTTTTAATTAAAAAAATCTTTACAAAATTCTTTTTTAAGGAAAGAACCAATGTGCTCAGCTATCTGTTTCCAATCCAGCTCCTAAGAATGAAGAATTGAGGCACACAGGCAGCTGCCCCCAGACTAGTGAACAGGACGTGGATCAAATATGCACTGTGTGGTGGGAAGCAGGCTAAACATCTGCCACTCACCCATTCAACAAACATGGACTGTATCCTGCCATGTGTCAGTTACCCTGCCAGGTGATAGAAACACAGAGGTTGAAAGGTGTTCTACTTACACGTCTAGGAGAAGCAGCACACGCAACTAAACTACACACAATAGCATGTATTTTAGTTTTAGGTAACAATAAAAGGTAACACAGAGAAGATGATAGTGACACAGCCTGTGAGCCGCTCCTGCATATGACACACTAACGTGAATTTCATAAGCTTCAAACAGCTTTGTATGTCAACAAACTCTCTAAACACAGAGGTTTTTCTGCCCCAAATTAGTGGCACAATAAACCTTCATAATCTGTGGGTTTTGAGGAAAGCCCTTTAATCAGTAATGTTAGGAAATGATTCTTTAATGTGAATATTTTCTACAACCACAAGGACAGAAAACCACACTTCCACTTTCCCACACCTGGTCCATGGGAATCTGCCCATCACTCTGAGGACATGAGGTCCCCTGGTGTGGGACAGTGAGGAGATTCACAACCTCTGTCCCTTGTTCCTCACAAACAATTAATACAAGCACCACAAGATTTACAAGGAGGCTCATGTTTAAGACCTTTAACAAAATGTCATTCAAAGTGCCAACCTTCACAAGATCCAGCAAATAAATGTAATTCTTTTTTTAAATTCATTTATTTTAATTGAAAGGTAATTACTTTACAATATTGTGATGGTTTTTGCCATACATCAACATGAATCAGGCACAGGGATACCGAGTCTGAGTTGCTGAGCAAGGGCACAAGGTTATATCTAAAGAGAAGGGCTGACTTTATGCTTGGAGAGTGAAAGAGAGCAAGATATAGGCTGTTTCCTCATCTGTAAAATGTGAACAAAATACCACAGGACTGTTAAGAACAGCAAGTGAAGAAAATACATAAAAAAAGCAACTGGCACAATACCTGGTACACATGTAAGCAAGCATTAAATGTTTCCAAGAATAATAACATCATATAATAACATTATCATAATTATTAGGTAGAGGAGTGAAAGAGTATGAAGGATAGACCAGAGATCTTATAGGAGAGACGAAAACACTGAGACAAAAGAAACGAGAAAGATGTCATAGGGACGCACATGGAAAGGTTAGTAACATGCAAGAAATAACAATCCTAGAAAAATAAATAATCCCCAAAGCTTGAAAGTTTTGACATGTGCGCTAGCCATCTAGTACACATTGTGAGATCTAAATAAAATAATACATAATATAAAATTAACATGCTACATATTAATATATATTACTAGCACTACGATAACAACTAAAATGTCAGAAAAGCACAACATACTAAAAACACACGTCCGCGGTTTCTGATCCACAAATGTGAGTTGAATGTCTGGCTAGAATAAGACCGTGGTATCACATGCTGGAAGTCAGCTGTGGTGATTACAGACCATGAACTAGGGTTTCTCTTTTCCTGTGAACACTACAAAATCACAATTGTTGCCTTCTCTGCTTGTCATCAAACTTTTGAATAAGTTTGAACCATGGTCCCATTCTGACTATCAGATAAAAAGCAGCAGATGCTAAACAAATGTCCCCCTGTAGTAAACGTTGTGCTTCTGAGCGTCCTCAGCTGTGTTTCTTTGTGACCTTATGTGCTGCAGCCCGCCAGGCTCCTCTGTCAACGGGTTTTTTCCCAGCAAGAATACTGGAGCAGGTTGCCATTTCGTCCTCCAGGGGATCTTCAGATTCTTTACCACTGAGCCACTGGGGAAGCCCTACAGCATAGCTGATACTGGCCACTCATTTTCATGCCTGATTTGTTAGCTCAAGGCTCCTGCATACGAAGTCCCTGTCCTGGGCCTCAAAGGGAAAATCAGCCTTGGTGACCCTTGTGGTCTTCTCTCCCAAGTATAATGCTTGATTAGGACCCTGAAGGAACTGTTTCAGCATCAAAAAGGACAGAAAGGAAAGTCCACCAAAAATTAGACCTTCGTTTGACTGTGAAAGCAGAGATGAAAGGAACACTGCTGTTGATGAAAAAAATATGCACCATATAAAAGCCAAGGGACTAAGTCAAACTCGAAAAATTTATCTGCCCGCAATTCCCTCTTTAAACTCAGCAGAGCCAGAGTCATAGTCACAATTATGTGAGGTCCATTAAGCAACTGTTTTCCCCTCCTCTTCTCCTTGTGTCCTTCACAGCTCATGTTACCACCCAAGTTTCAACCGTTTTTGAGAAGAAAAACCACCATCAAGATAAAAGCACACAATTCCTATACCTCACAACCGTAATACTCATTTCCTCAGGCCAAAACATTTCTAAGCAAGCTCAGGATACAGAGAGACTGCGGTGTGTACTTGTACAAACACACATGCCTATGTGCTTACAGACATGGGAGGGAACATAGGAAAGAGGTGGAAAAGCAGTAACACCAAAGAGTCTTATAAAAAAAGGTCCAGTTCTTTCAGTTCAATGTAGAAGGTCACAGGGCCTCTGTCATCTCTAAGAATAAAGTTTTTTCTAACCCAGTACACAATATGTAAAAAAAAAAACATTTTCATAGAGACCACTAATTCTTGCTTTTGTATATGAAAAAAATAAACACTACTGATAATGTTATGGAACATGTAAAGGAGCATAAAAAGTAACAAATTCTGTTTAACCTTGAACTAGTTAAATACTTTAAAGAAAACTCAGAACTAGAATTTTTCTTAAAAATTTGCAAACAAATATTTACTGAGCACCAACTGTCACTTGTATTGTCATAATTAATTATTAAATATAGGCCTTTGATAAAAGAAATGCAAATTAGTTTAATATACATCCACCTAAAATATTATACAAATATTAGTGATACCTGTGATGACAATGACAGAAACAAGAAAAAAACACTCAATATAATGATAACTTTTGAAAAAGAAAAAAGGCAAGAGCCAAAATTACATACTCATTATGTTACTTGGCCATATTAAAATTATACACACCCATGATCACAAAAACACATATAGGAGAATACTCTTTATCAATAATAACTCCACACTGGAAATAACCCAAAGTGTTATTTGCTCAGTCGTGTCCAACTCTTTGTGACCCTATGGACTATAGCCCATTAGGCTCCTCTATCCATTGGATTTCCCAGGCAAGAATACTGGAGTGGGTTGCCATTTTCTTCTCCAAGGGAT
Source organism: Giraffa tippelskirchi (assembly GCF_054371585.1). Classification (NCBI taxonomy): domain Eukaryota; kingdom Metazoa; phylum Chordata; class Mammalia; order Artiodactyla; family Giraffidae; genus Giraffa; species Giraffa tippelskirchi. The sequence continues at coordinate 11,748,622 of NC_137287.1, read as the reverse complement.
CTTCCTGACCCAGGGGTCAAACCTGGGTCTCCTGCATTGCAGGCAGATTCTTTACCATCTGAGTCACCAGAGAAGCCCATAGAAATAACCCAAAGGGTCTACCAATAAGAAAAGTTTGACACATATATAAATAAAATATTACACAGCAATTAAAAAAAAAAAAAAATCCCAAATCTCAGAAACCATTACATAGAATGAAAGTGTAACAGGAAAGAAAGACTCTTTTGTAGTTGTATTACAAGTTAATCACTAAAGGGATGTTGTCAGTAAGTTATATATAATGGCCCATCTCTGGGAACCCTGCCTTCCAGGTAATGAGCATTAAGCTAAGATACCTTTGTTTAGCTCACAGGAAACATCCTGACCAGGCCCACCTGTGAATGACAACAGGGAGGAAGAAATTAACACATCCCCTCTGGAGGCTGATGGGAACCAAAAAGTGCTCTCCCTCCCCTTTTAGTATAAAAGCAGCCTGAATTGTTACTCAGGCAAGGTAGTTCGGGGGTGGGGGGGAAGGGGCGGCGTGGTTCGACCATTTTGTTGGTTTGCTAGTTTTTCAAAATAAAGTAGTTATTCCTTCCTTCAACAACTCTCCTCTGGACTTATTGGCCTGTTGTGCAGTGAGCAGTAAAAGCATGGACTTGGTAACAGATTTCATTGGGCCAGTCAAGGAGCCTTGCTGCTTGCGGCCAGCCTACCCAGGCTGCAGGATTTTCAAGTAAGGCGCTAGCAGCAGCAGGGACCACTTGTCCTGAGCATCTGCTCTTCAAAGTTCCCAAAGGAGGCCCCGCTGCTCTACAGTGCTTGGCAGTTGGAACGAGAAATCAACAAGCCACTGGGCTCCATACAGTAAGGTAAGTCCCTCTGGTGTGTTCAGCCAGAACTTTATTTCCTTTCTGTCTGGGGCTTTTTCTCTGGAATAAGCCAATTTGTTTTGTATTTAAGTGGGGCACCACGTTGGAGAGAGGAAGAGTTGTTGGACTCTTACCCACAGATTTGTGAACCAGTTTGTTTCTTTGGATGCACACATTTGTGTGTGTCATTTGTGTTTTGTCTTGAATTCCTGTCTTTAAAAATGGTAGTTTCCACATATAAGTGATTTATATGGCATTTGCCTCTTTCTTTCTGACTTCACTTAGTATGATAATCTCTAGGTCCACCCATGTTGAGGCAAATGGCACTATTTTTTTTTTTTTAATTGACTGCACTGAAACCTATCTACAACAGAAACAGACTCACCAACATAGGGAACAGGCTTGTGGTTGCCAAGGGGGAGGGGCATGAAAGAGGGATGGATTGGGAGTTTGGGATTAGCAGATACAAACTAGTAGATGAAGAATGGATAAAGAACAAAAGTTCTACCGTATAACACAGGGTTGTTTGGTTGCTGTTCAGTAGCTAAGTCGTATCCAACTCTTTGTGACCCCACGGGCTGTAGCCCACCAGCCTCCTCTGTTCTCTGGATAAGAACACTGGAGCAGGTTGCCATTTCCTTCTCCAGGGGATCTTTCTGGATCAGGGATTGAACCTGAATTTCCTGCACTGGCAGGCGGATTCTTTACTGCTGAGTCACCAGGGAAATCCCATAACACAGGGAACTATATTCAATATTCTGTGATAAACTGTAACGGAAAAGAAAATTAAGAATGTATATATAATATATATATAACTGAATTGCTTTGCTGTGCAGAAGAAGTTAACACAACATAGTAAATCAACTATACTTCAATAAAAAATAAAGAATTTTAAAAGGAATAAAAAATGGGGAAGGTTTCAACTATCTCTAAAGAAAGTCCTCTGAGACACATCTTGGATAAAAGATCTGCCTACAGCTATGAACCCCTGGTTGAGAGGAAAATGATATTTTATTGTAACAATGTGTGGCCACAGTACCTGTCAGGATCTCCAGGAGGGGTTTAGGCAGGATTATCTTGGGTCCCTGTGCACCATGTACTGCTACCCTTGCTGTGTTAACTACATCATTTATGGTCTCCTGTGATACTGGAATAATAAGTAAAACTCCAAGACCACAACTTGAGTTTTTTTAAGATTCTGATTGTTCTTTGGTTTTTTTGTTTGTTTGTTTGCGTGTTTCATTTTGTTTGGTACCGTTTATACATTAACAGCCAAATCAGTTTTGTGATACTTAAAACTTCTACTGATGTCAAACGGAGGAAAGGCCCGATGGGGAAAAAAAAAAAAAACCCTGTCTGTTCCCGACTAAGAGTGGGACATTCTGAGGAAGAACAGAAAGGTACCACTTGGCTCCTAAGATGACCAAAAGCTACAAATAGAAGTGCTTTTTCTAGAAATATTAGTAAAAAGGGTTCAGCCATTTGGACAGGTGACCCTGACTTGTCCCATCTGCCAGAAACCCAATGTGACTCCAACCTCTTTTGTAACTTACGGGTTTTACATTGTTGTACCTGATTCATGGCTAAAATTTTGAAATGGGAACTAGGAGGTACCTGTGTCAATGTGTTTATACATGCATTATAGATGTGTGGAACTGCCAAAATTAATTTCTAAAACAGCTCTATTTAACTGGCTTAAAGGAAATTAAGTGCTTATATAAATACTGAAATATTTAAAAAAATATCTGTCCAGAATGAGTTTCAGGTTCACATGATCTAGGAAATATTTAGTATTGAATTAATATCTCATATTAGACTTAGCTTAAGGTTGTTGGTTTGAGACAGAAGTCTTTAGTCATCAAATATAACACTTTATTATACCTAATTTTAAAATCAAATAAGACCTTATTTGTGTTACAAAGTTTGTCAGCAAGGAAAAAAAAAAAACATGGACAGTGCTTTTAAGTCAATGAAATAGAGGTAAATAATTAAACAGTTGTGGGTAAACTCTATAGGAATGCCTATCTACAATAGTCTCTCCAGACTTTTGTACTTGAAACTAAGTTCTAAGACAGGACTGAACTTAATTAAGAAAACAAATCTCACAGGTAAAGTGATACAAAACCTGAATTTGGTTCTCTAAGAAGACAAAAGTTTTCTTAAAATATTGAACTGCTTTCAGTAATTTTGAGTTTCTTGAAGTAATGTGTATTTGCCATTGAGATCTTTTATCACTGTTTAAACTTTTTAAGTTTGATATTTTCAACCAACTTCCCAAAGATCAAGTTCTTAGTGAGGTTTATTTGACATCTGGTTAACTTTGGGCTTTTCCACAAGGTCTGTGGACCATCTCAAATTACTTCTCTCTCCATCTGAGAGAGAAGAATACTAAAGTAACTGGGCTTATCTGGTGTGTCAAACTGCATAGGAGGCATTATTAAATGAGTGGTGAGAAAACTTAGATTGCATCATTTGGGCGAAAGTTAATATACATATTCTAGAAGTTATATGGAACTCCCCAAATCCCGGTATCCTGATAAATAATATCAGTCATAATTTTAGTAATTATCTTAATTTGTCATAGCAGTAATCAAGTATCTGTTTAACGGCACTGTAATCACGGTGGACGCCAAAGCAAACAGGCACTCTTTTTAACAGTGAGATGACTAGTTGCTATCTGTGGGGTTACAATGGTTTTTGAATGATTCGGCAGCTACTTTTGTGAAGAAGCAGGGAAGAAAGAAATCCTTCATGTGAAGCATTTGTACTATGATCAGGGAAAACAAGACAAGGAAAGAGTGAGGACACGTTGCTTCAAACCTTAACCCCACTGGCTAAGCTAGCTGCCCCAGTCGTTCTGATGGGTACACCAATATGTCCACCCCTTCTATTAAAACTGCCTTCTGTTCCTGTTCAGCTTTGGCTCCTGGCACTAGGATTTAGCATGTCCCCTCCTTTCAGGGATCAATTAGAAAATCCTGTGTTAGTTTCTGGGGCACAGGAAATGGGTCTGGTATCGTTATCTAAGACCTGACAGGGCACCCAGTTGGAGCCAGGAGCCACTTCTGAAACAGGGCAATTTTCCTTAAACCACTATCTTGTAGGGTCCTAAATGCAAACAGCCAACGAGCAGCATTTCTCAGACTTGCTTAATTGGAAGGATCACAACCCTCCTTATAGGGAGGATTCCATACACCTGAAGCCCACCTGCCAGCAGTGATAGCTGAACCAATTGGGAGCCCAGTGAGGGAAGAAGGCCCTTAATAGAGCACTACTTAATAGTGCATCCTGGCAGGGCTTTGAAAGAGGAAACCAAAGCAAAAGTTTTGAACAAAATTTTAAGAATTCAACAGAACAAATGAAGACCTCTCTGAATTTCTGCAAAGGGTTTATTAGGCCTACAGACATCATAATAATGCAGATCCCGAGGCCCTTGAAAATAGTAGAATGGTAAATTTGACCTTCTATGGCAAAGTGCCTCAGATACCAGGAAAAAGGACAAAAACTAGATGGTATATTTGGAATGAACCCCTCTCAACTGGTATATGTTGCTTTTAAAGTGTTCTATAGGGAACAACAATAGGAAAAGATACAAAAGGAAAACACCACTTCTTTGACAGTGGCACTGGATTCCCGGAAGGCAGTAACTCGCCATTGGGGAGGGAATAATGTGCTTACTGTAAGGAAGACAAACATGGAAAAGCAGCCCTAGGCTAAAGCAGAAGAATAATAAAAGACAAGTCTCATATAGTAAAGAGAGGAACACCCAAAATGAAGAGGCCCAGGGGCTCTTGAGATGCCTAGTTCCACACAGGAGCCCCAGGTAAAACTGACACTGGGGAATGAGGGATTAATTTTCTGATAGACCTCACTGCAGCCATGAAATTAAAAGACGCTTACTCCTTGGAAGGAAGGTTATGACCAACCTAGATAGCAAATTGAAAAGCAGAGACGTGACTCTGCCAACAAAGGTCCGTCTAGTCAAGGCTATGGTTTTTCCAGTGGTCATGTATGGATGTGAGAGTTGGACGGTGAAGAAAGCTGAGCGCCGCAGAATTGATGCTTTTGAACTGTGGTGTTGGAGAAGACTCTTGAGAGTCCCTTGGACTGCAAGGAGATCCAACCAGTTCATCCTAAAGGAGATCAATCCTGGGTGTTCATTGGAAGGACTGATGTTGAAGCGGAAACTCCAATACTTTGGCCACCTCATGCGAAGAGTTGACTCATTGGAAAAGACCCTGATGCTGGGAAGGATTGGGGGCAGGAGGAGAAGGGGACGACAGAGGATGAGATGGCTGGATGGCATCACTGACTCGATGGACATGGGTTTGGGTGGACTCCGGGAGTTGATGATAGACAGGGAGGCCTGGCGTGCTGCAATTCAGGGGGTCGCAAAGAGTCGGACATGACTGAGCGACTGAACTGAACTGAGACCTCACCCTGAAGTTTTTCACCAGAATAGCCTGATATAAGATCCCACGAGAACATGCTTTAAGTCTACAGATGGCGTGCATGAAAATCCCAGAAAAGGAGACAGAGCTCTTTTCTCCAAGGTCTTAAAAACAACCCAAAGACTGCTGTCAAACTTCCCTAGATAAGAACCGAACATAGGAACCTGCCCCACTGAGGACTGAAACAGACTTTACTCAAATGCCCTGAGCAGTAATGAATTTCACATAACTTGCTAGTGTTTCTGTGGACACTTTATCAAGATAGTGCTCAGGGCGCAGTCACTACACCACATCCGATTCTTTTGCCACCCATGGACTGAAGCCCATAAGGCTCCTCTGTCCATGGAATTTTCCACGCAAGAATACTGGAGTGGGTTTCCCTTTCCTGCTCCAGGGGATCTTGACCCAGGGATCGAATCTCTTGTGACTCCTGCACTGGCAGGTGGATTCTTTACCAATACCCCACCTGGGAAGCCCTTTTTCAAGATGGGTGGAAGCATATCCAAACTGGACAGGAAATCTCTGAAGTGGTTAAAATCCTTCTTAGGGAAATCATCCCCTAATTTGGATTAAGGCGTTAAAACTACATTTATCTGGAGACCACAATCAACAGGAGAAACAAAAAAAATGAATCTTAAAAGTCACTAAAATGTTATCAACAGACCAGTTTGGGATGAAGCCTTGCCAGTTGCCCTGCTACAAATCGGTGGTTCCCAGAAGCAGGCTTAAATTAAGCCCTTTTACAATACTCTATGGCCATTCCATGTGTCTGCCCAGGCAGTAGCATCTGTAAGTGCTAGAAGACCTAGCAGTTGCAAATTATATTAAAACTTTGGGCACTATACCGTTCATGAGTTTGCCTCTAACAGGTCTGCATATACAACTGAAGTATATTAATAATTCTATTGTGGCTGGAGAAGGGGCAACCAATCGGTTTAATTTTGTACAAACAGCACAGGATTTAGTATATGTGTTGGAAACTGGAACCAAAACCCCAAGTTCAATTATGAATCAGACAGCACACTAAGAGGTTTCATCGGGTTCAAATAGCTGTAGCTAAAAAAGGACTGACTAAAGATTCTAAGGAACATTTCATCATCTCCATTCAGCACGAAATAGCCAGAGTGATATTCCTTCCTTTTGCCACAAGATTGTGAAATGGGCATTGATAGTGGGGGATTATAATAGGAAAGAACCTTTTGTAGTCGTATTACAAGTTAATCACTAAAGGGATGTTGCAGGTAAGTTATATATAATGGCCCATCTCTGGGAACCCTGCCTTCCAGGTAATGAGCATTAAGCTAAGATACCTTTGTTTAGCTCACAGGAAACATCCTAACCAGGCCCACCTGTGAATGACAGCAGGGAGGAAGAAATTAAAACATCCCCTCTGGAGGTTGATGGGAACCAGAAAGTGTCTGACTTTACTCCCTCACCTTTTGGTATAAAAGAAGCCTGAATTCTGATTCTGGCAAGGTGGTTTTTCTGGGCGTTAAGTCGACTATCTTCTCAGTTGGGTAGCTTTCTGAATAAAGTAGCTATTTCTTGCCCCAACAACTCATCTCTCAATTTATTGGCCTCTCCTGTGACAAGAGTATGAATCTGGACTTTAAGAAGCTAGAAACAGAAAAATGGTAAAATATTGTAAAATTTCATTCATATGAAGTTTAACGATAGAAAAAATTAATCTAAGATGATAGAAGTGATTAACTCTGGGAGAGGCATAGAAATTAGGAAGGGAACCCTAAGGGATGCTGGATATGTTCTATATTTTAATCAGGGTGGTGATGAGAAGGGTGTTTTTATGCAATAAGCTATTGAGCTATATTTTTGAAATTAGTGTCTTACCTCATTTGGGCTATATCATAAAACATCACAGACCAAGTGGCCTATGACACCAAAACTATATTGCCCATAGTTCTGGAAGTGGAAAGTTCAAGATGAGGGTGCCAGCACAGTTAGTTTGTAGTGAGAGTCTTTTTTCCAGTTTACAGACTCCTGGCTTCTCACTGTCCCTTCACATGGGGGAAGAGGCAAGGGAGCTCTGTGGTATCTTTTATAAGAGCATTAATTTCATTCACCAGAGTTCCATCCTCATGACCTACCCACCTCCAAAAGGCCTTACCCCTTAATACCATCACACTGGGCATTAGAATTCCAATATATTAACTTCTGGGGGTACAAACATTCAGACTATAGCAATCAGTGTACTTTGTAGTCTATAGGTGTTTAAATAACAAAAACCCTAAGAAAATAAAACATTGGAATGGCTGAATGAGCAATGTGTCAAACCCACAGCATAAAAATAAACAATAAAATTTGACAAAATCATCAAAAACAACCTTTTAAGGGCACTGAAAATGGACCAAAGGCATAGAACAAATTGAGAGGTTTTATTTAAGAAAAGCTGCTGAATCTTAATAAGAATAGTGGGAGTCTGTAGATTTTAGCTTGGCACTAAAATCTTGGGCACTCCCATGCCCATTCCCTCCTCAGCTCCACAGAGCAGAAGAGGTGTTCAGGTGGGCAAGCTGTGAGGATCAAGGCTCTGCTTATTCAGGACCGATTTTATTTGGAGCAGAACATGGAAAACTCCGTGCCTAGGGGTGTTGAAAACAAAAGTGATCCTGATGGCAAACAAACAGGGAAGGACAACACTGCAGCTAGCCTGAAATCCCATGACTGATGAAAGTAAGCAACAAACCAGCAGGCAAGCCAGAAAATTAATAGGGAGATCCAGGGAATGAAAGTGGGCCTTGACATCATCTTACTCATCATCTCTTAATGGTATGGAAGGCTGTTCAGACTCACAAAGCTATGCACACCCTCAGGAGAGACTGGATAAAGCCCTAGCAAGATACTTCCTCCTGTTGAGCATGAGACCTTACAAACACAGAAAGCAAAATTTATGACAGTCCTATAAACTGGTTGGGCTGATTCATTTTCCAAATCATACATAGAATCTTCAAAAAAGCTGGAAGCCTTTTAAGTTAGTGGCTCAAGGTGCTCAAACAACCTCAGATCAGTGTTTGGTTAAACACTGAGCTATTTGTGACCCAGGGGAGATTCCTAGGAAGCTAGACTTAAATACAGAGGCTGGAGGGGTTGTGGCTGGGGTGAGGGGGCGGGGCCGGGGGTGGCAGTGTAAGAAGACAAAGTAGAGATATCAGTGGCCACACATTATAGAAGAAATATGCTCCAGAGCATTAGTCTAGAAACTAAAAATATTTTTTAAAAACCAGAACCATCACCTTAGATGTGTGAAGGATATGGATCTGAATAGAACTGCTATGATGTATTCCTTAAAATGAGTAATTTTTAGCAAAAAATTATGAAACATGCAAAAAAATTTTAATTGGCCCATAAACAAGAAAAAAAAACAGTTAAAAGAAATTATCACTATGGGGGCACAGATGTTGGACTTAGCAGATAAGGGCTTCAAAGCAACTATTATAAATATGCTCAAAGACTTATAGAATAAAGTATTTGAATACAGTATGACATCATGATTCACCAAATATAGAGTATCAATAAAGAGACAGGAATCACAAAAAAGAACCAAAGCTCATTGAAATAAAAGAAAATGTCAACAGACAGTAACTCAAATTCACATGAAGAAATAATGCTGGTAAAGGTAATTATGTAGGTAACTGAAAGAGACTGTACAAGTATAGCTTTTATATTTCCTTAAGCAATTTAAAAGACTGTATAAAACAATAACTATAAAATGATACTGCAGGTCATATGACATATGAACATGTAATATAATAATAATAATAATGATAATGGTACAAAGGAAGAGGGGAGGTGATGGAATTTCAGTGGACCAAAGAAATGATACCAACAACCACACAGGAAGAAATGAAGACTAATGAAAATAGTAAACAAATAGGTTTATATATGGGCTTCCCTGGGGCTCAGATGGTAAAGAATCTGCCTGCAATGCAGAAGACAAGGGTTTGATCCCTGGGTCAGGAAGATCCCCTGGAGAAGGGAATGGCTCCCCACTCCAGCATTCTTGCCTGGAGAATTCCATGGACAGAGGAGCCTGGCAGACTGTGGTTCATAAGGTCATTACAGTTCATAGGGTAACAAAGAATCAGACATGACTAAGCAATTAACACTTGGAGGTTTATACACACACACACACACACACACACACACACACACACACACACACACACAGGTATGTATGCTTCCTCCTTTCAGTTTTAACTTTATAAAACATAGATTGTATAAATCAGTAATGAGAACACTTCATTGTTGGGTTTGCAAGTTTTATATATACAATATATATGATAGTAGTGGCACAAAGCAGGGTGACAGGGACGTATACTGAAAAAGTTTGTATATATCGCTACAATCAAGTTAGTGTTAAACTAAAATAAATTACAAGGTATGATGCATACTTTAAATGCTAGGGCAAAAACTTGGAAAATTATATAGTGAAAACAAGCAAAAATTAAAATGATATGCTAAAAACATTTTTTAATCCAAAGCAGATAGTAAAGAACAATGGAGAAAAATATCAAAATGGATACATAAATCTAACCATATCTGTCATAACATTAAATATGGATCGATTAAAATCTCAACTGAAAGGTAGACTGCATTTTAAAAAATGCAAGCAGATGGGACCTGTGAGAGGCACACTTTAGATTCAAATACACACTGAAAGGAAAATAATTTAAAAATAAATACAAAGCAAGCAATAAACATAAAAGAACTGGAGAGAGTATGTACTATCAGAAAAAATACTTTAAATCAAAAGATTTACTGGAGACAAAGGGAGTCATTTTATACTGATGAGTCAGTCCATCAAGACAATAAACCATTTATTATACATATACACATCCAGCAACAGAGCTACACAATACATGGGGCAGAACCTGACAGAACGATATGGAGAAACTGACAACTCAGCAGTGATAGCGGGTGCTTTCAATACAGACAGAACAGCAGACAGAAAAATCAGTAACTGACCTAACTGATACATACAGAACACACGACTCAAATAAAAGTACACATTGTTTTTAAGCACAAAAATACATTAACCAAATTAGATCACATGTTAAGGCCACAGAATAAGTATCAATAAATTTAAAAGGATTTAAATCACAAAAATTGTATTTTCTGTATTTCTAATTAAATTAGAGATCAAAACAAAAGAAAATTTGGGAAATCCATGGATACTTTGAAAGAACTCAACATACTTATAAATATCCCACTAGAGAAGTTCTCACACAAAATTTTAAAACATTTTGAACTGAATGAAAATAAAACTACAATATATTAAGATTTATAAGCTTAGCTAAAGTGATATAAATACTTACGCTAGAAAAAAAAAAAAAATCAAACCAATAACAGAAGCTTCCATCTTATAAAAACTAGAGCATGAGGACTGAAAGTGAAGTTATATTCTGATATATGGACTGTGGTGATTGTAACCATGTAAGCTTATTAAAGCACATTTCATTATATGTTTAACATGGGTTTATTTTATACATTATACTTCAATAGTGTGGTTTAAAAATAAGTTTATGTACCTTGTTTTATGTCCTTGGATATGTTTCAGTGTTTCCTGGTTTATAGTGTATGGGAACATGAATCATCTCTTGGTTTATAGTACATGGAAACTTGAATTGCTTCTTGGTTTATAGTCTATGGGAACTTGAATAGAATTTGTATCCTGCTGTTGTGTGAACGCTGTACAAATCTTAATTATGTTGAATTGGCTCATAGTGCTTTCAGTTCTACTATATCCTTCTACTTTTCTGTCTATTCATCTATTAATTTTTGAGAGTTTGATATTAGAACTCCAACTAAAAATCTTAATTTATCTACTTTAAAATAATTGTAATATATGTGGAACTATATGTAACTTTTTTCTATACTTTCCAAGTCTCCTGCAAATGTGTCACCATACTTTCATAATTTAAAAATAAAGAAGATTACCTAAAAAAAAAAAAAAAAAAAAGATAAGTAACTAGGATATACCGAATAGCACAGGGAATTAGAGCCATTGGCTTAAAATAACTTTTAATGAAGTATAATCTGCAAAAATACTGAGTCATAATGCTGTATACCTGAAACAAATATAATATTGTAAATCAGCTATAAATATATTAAAAAATAAGTGCATGTAAAAAATGACTACAAAGAAATAAGCCAAAAAAATGTCATTATATTAAAATGGTAGGGGTATAAGTATTTTTTTTTCCTACATTCTACTTATTTTTATTAAAAAAGAATCATTATAATTGTTAAAATTAAAAATAAGCATTAAGTTTCCACTTTTTATGCACATTGGAAACTGCATTAAAATGTACTAAAGGGGTCTATAGACAGCCTCTAATTTAACTTCCTACTTGAAGATAAGAATAAAATTAATTCACAAAAAATAAGATTTTAATATAGACTATTCTTAAATAGCCTAATGGAGATAAAAACCAGGTAACAACCCCAACTCCTTTTGGCTTTCCTCACTTAAAAGGCTCCTTGAAGCACCTATTCATTTTAGAAGTTTCTTCCTGATATCTAATGTCCATCACCTTTGGCACAACTTCAATTCATTTCAATACAATGGATATTCTGAGATGTGTGTTTACATCCTAGTTCTATCACTGACAACACAAGGCTACATGCCGGTTCCAACTCTTCATCTGTACAATGGGGGAAATGATATTTTTGCAAGGACTAAATGATATAATACATAAAACATGCTCAGACTAGTACCCAGGACATAGTAAACATTCCCTAAGCCTTATTATGAAGAAACAAAGATGGTAAAATTCCTCTGAAGAAAAGAAATGACAGCAGGGTAATTGATTCAAGTTATCCAAGTCTGTGATCCTTCATGAAAGGAGTTCGGTTATTTGAAGTGAACTGGATGCAGAAGAAAGGATGTTAAGGAAATACTCTATGACATGTAATTGCTAAAAGGGGTGAGGTTGCCTCTATGGGATTCAGTTCCACATTGAACAATAGCTTATATTTGTACAAGCAACAGAATCGCTTTTAATAGATGACATAAATGTTCAGCCATGTCATGGATGAATAGACATTAACATGTTCAATTGAATAAATGGGTTGCTTTGCTTTGATTAGTCCTACTTGAGTTAATTAAAATATTTTCATTTCTTCTGGTATTCATAGCTCTCTGAACAGTTTACAGAAGCTAGAGATGGATTTTTAATACTGTTTACCAACTGTAAAGTTGTGATGGACACTTTAATAATGCAATACAACTGCAAAACCTACCACTGGGAGCTATACAAGTATCAAACCAAATTGAAAAAAGGAATTACATGAACACAGCCATTTTATGTTGGCATTAACTTGAGAAAAAGGAGCAGAAAAAGTTCAAAATACAGTCATTTTTATCAGTTAAATAATTTTTCAAGTGTGATAATCTTTCTTAAATTGGTATCTTACATAGTAATAAATGTTTTCGATGTTTTGTGATTTTCTGGTTGTTGTGTTATCTAAAAAATGACAATTAGTAAACTTACAACTACATCTAAACCTCTGTGTAAACACTAAAGAATCAACATCTCTCCAACTACTAGCAAGCTCTCAGTTCAACTGCCAGCTGCCTTGTGGAATTTCACAGGGTCTTCACCATCTGAAGAACCAGAGAAGACTATGAACTTGTACATGAGAAAGCTCCCGAGACATGTGATAGATTCAGTTTTCCTTTGGACTGGATAACCACCCATGGAGAATGCTATAGAAGGGATTTGAGCATTGAACAGAACACTTCTGGATACATTTTCAGAAATTTGCAACCCTCAAATCATGTTAGCTTAGTATTTTGGAGACTTCCTAAATTGGTTTTTAAAAATTGTTTTGAGGAAAATGAGGAAGAGATACAGACTAACACCCTAAGATACAAAAACAATAAGTGATTTTATTTATTCCATTTGCATCTAAGCATGTTAAATCCAAAAGGAAACAATGAGTATGAAGAATCCTTAAAAAACTAAAATTAGAGCTACTTTATGATCCTGCAATCTCAATCCTGGGCACATATCCAGAGAAAACCACAACTTGAAAAGATTTATGCACCCCAATGTTCACTGCAGCACTATTTACAATAATAAGACATGGAAGCAACCTAAATGCCCATCAACAGATGAAGAGCTAAAGAAGATGTGGTATATATGTACAATGGAATACTACTCAGCCTTAAAAAATAATGACACAATGTCATTTGCAGCAACATGGATGGACCTAGAGATTATCATACTAAGTGTAGTATATAGTAAGCTAGACAGAGAAAGACAAATATCATATCACTTATATGTAGAATCTAAAAAAAATTATACAAATGAACTTATTTACAAAAGAGAGGATATATATATAAGGAAGCTGTGGCACATATACACAATGGAATATTACTCAGCCATTAAAAAAAATACATTTGAATCGGTTCTACTGAGATGGATGAAACTGGAGCCCATTATACAGAGTGAAGTAAGCCAGAAAGAAAAACAATACAGTATACTAATGCATATATATGGAATTTGAAAGATGGTAACGATAACCCTATATGCGAGTCAGAATAAGAGACACAGATGCACAGAACAGTCTTATGGACTCTGAGGGAGAAGGTGAGGGTGGGACGTTCTGGGAGAATAGCATTGAAACATGTATATTATCGTATGTGAAACAGAACACCATTCCATGTTCGATGCATGAGACAAGGGCTCAGGGCCGGGGCAATGGGATGACCCAGAGGGATGGGATGGGGAGGGAGGTGGGTGGGGGGTCCAGGAAGGGGAACACATGTAAACCCATGGCTGATTCATGTCAATGTATGGCAAAAACTATTACAATATTGTAAAGTAATTAGCCCCCAACTAAAATAAATAAATTTATAAAAAAAAAAAACAAAAAACAAAAGAGAAACAGACTCACAAACATAGAAATCAAACTTATGGTTACCAAAGGGCAAAGGTGAGGGGAGGGATAAATTAGGAATTTGGGAGTAAAATATTATATAGTGAAGTGAAGTCACTCAGTCGTGTCCGACTCTTTGCGACCCCATGGACTGTAGCCTACCAGGTTCCTCCGTCCATGGGATTTTCCAGGCAAGCATACTGGACTGGGTTGCCATTTTCTTCTCCAAAGCAGATGATAAAACATATTATATACTACTATATAAAAATAGACAATAAGGACCTACCGGAGGGCAGAGGGAACTACACTCAATATTTTGCAATAATCTGAAAAAGAATGTATGTGTCACTTTGCTATACACCTGAAGCTAACATAGCATTAGAAATCAATTATACTTCAATCAAAAAATGAATACATTTTAAAAAGGTAAGACACTGAAAGAAAAAGAAAGGAAACACTGATTTAATACAAGCTACTCTGGTATTGTACTAAATGCTGGGTAAAATTTATTTTAAAAGGAGGGGACATTCTCTCTTAAATTCAAATCTTAACGTAGAAGTGGTTTATCAGGGGAAGCTTTAAGTCATTAAATAAGCTTCTTAAAACAAATAAGTAGAAATGCAGACTTCTGATTAACAGTGAAGACCAAGCCTTTTTAAAGACTAAATACAAGGAATATAAACAGCTTCTCAGATGACATTAAATGTTGCATAACTTTTTTCCATAGCAAATGCATATAGAGTTCAATGTTAAATAAGGATGATATATTAACCATGAAAACCAATGATAATGAAAATTTCCAAAGAAATAAATATTACCATAAGGCACAGCAAAGAACATTCAAATACTTTATAAACTGCTTTGAAAAACAGATAAATGAGCACATCCCACTCTCAACAATAAAAGCCCATTCTCTCAATGCTGCATACTGGCACTTGGTTTTCTCTAAACATCTGGGGGCTTTAAAAAGCAGAACCTCGGATTGCAAAATTCATGGAGCCATTTCCCAACATTGCAGTGCAATTAAGTGACTTAATGATTTGATGCTCATAACACCCCAAAAAGATGTCCTTTTCATTATAGGGGACTGGAATGCAAAAGTAGGAAGTCAGGAAACACCTGCAGTAACAGGTAAATTTGGCCTTGGAGTACAGAATGAAGCAGGGCAAAGGCTAATCGAGTTTTGCCATGAGAACGCACTGGTCATAGCAAACACCCTCTTCCAACAACACAAGAGAAGACTCTACATGTGGACATCACCAGATGGTCAACACCAAAATCAGACTGATTATATTCTTTGCAGCCAAAGATGGAGAAGCTCTATACAGTCAGCAAAAACAAGACCGGGAGCAGAGTGTGGCTCAGATCATGAACTGCTTATTGCCAAATTCAGACTTAAATTGAAGAAAGTAGGGAAAACCACTAGTCCATTAAGGTATGACCTAGATCAAATCCCTTATGAGTATACAGTGGAAGTGACAAATAGATTTAAGGGACTAGATCTGATAGAGTGCCTGATGAACTACGGACAGAGGTTTGTGACACTGTACAGGAGACAGGGATCAAGACAATACCCATGGAAAAGAAATGCAAAAAAGCAAAATGGCTGTCTGAGGAGGCCTTACAGATAGCTGAGAAGAGAAGAGAATCAAAAAGCAAAGGAGAAAAGGAAAGATATTCCCATCTGAATGCAGAGTTCCAAAGAACAGCAAGGAGAGATCAGAAAGCCTTCCTCAGCGATCAACGGAAAGAAATAGAGGAAAACAACAGATTGGGAAAGACTAGAGATCTCTTCAAGAAAATTAGAGATACCAAAGGAATATTTCATGCAAAGATAGGCTTGATAAAGGACAGAAATGGTATGGACCTAACAGAAGCAGAAGATATTAAGAGGCGGCGGCAAGAATACACAGAACTGTACAAAAAAGATGTTCACGACCCAGATAATCATGATGGTGTAATCACTCACCTAGAGCCAGACATCCTGGAATGTGAAGTCAAGTGGGCCTTAGAAAGCATCACTACAAACAAAGCTAGTGGAGGTGATGGAACTCCAGTTGAGCTATTTCAAATCCTCAAAGGTGATGCTGTGAAAGTGCTGCACTCGATATGCCAGCAAATGTGGAAAACTCAGCAGTGGCCACAGGACTGGAAAAGGTCAGTTTTCGTTCCAATCTCAAAGAAAGGCAATGCCAAAGAATGCTCAAACTACAGCACAATTGCACTCATCTCACATGCTAGTAAAGTAATGCTCAAAATTCTCCAAGCCAGGCTTCAGCAATACGTGAACCGTGAACTTCCAGATGCTCAAGCTGGTTTTAGAAAAGGCAGAGGAACCAGAGATCAAATTGCCAATATCTGCTGGATCATTGAAAAAGCAAGAGTGTTCCAGAAAAACATCTATTTCTGCTTTATTGACTATGCCAAAGCCTTTGACTGTGTGGATCACAATAAACTGTGGACAATTCTGAGAGATGGGAATACCAGACCATCTGACCTGTCTCTTGAGAAACCTGTATGCAGCTCAGGAAGCAACAGTTAGAACTGGACATGGAACAACAGACTGGTTCCAAACAAGAAAAGGAGTACATCAAGGCTGTATATTGTCACCCTGCTTATTTAACTTATATACAGAATACATCATGAGAAACGCTGGGCTGGAAGAAACACAAGCTGGAATCAAGATTGCCGGGAGAAATACCAATAACCTCAGATATGCGGTTGACACCACCCTTATGCCAGAAAGTGAAGAAGAACTAAAGAGCCTCCTGATGAAAGTGAAAGAGGAGAGTGAAAAAGTTGGCTTAAAGCTCAACGTTCAGAAAACTAAGATCGTGGCATCTGGTCCCATCACTTCATGGGAAATAGATGGGGAAACAGTGGAAACAGTGTCAGACTTTATTTTTTTGGGCTCCAAGATCACTGCTGATGTTGATTGCAGCCATGAAATTAAAAGACGCTTACTCCTTGGAAGGAAGGTTATGGCCAACCTAGATAGCATATTTAAAAGCAGAGACATTACCTTGCCAACAGAAGTCCGTCTAGTCAAGGCTATGGTTTTTCCAGTGGTCATGTATGGATGTGAGAGTTGGACGGTGAAGAAGGCTGAGTGCCACAGAATTGATGCTTTTGAACTGTGGTGTTGCAGAAGACTCTTGAGAGAGTCCCTTGGACTGCAAGGCGATCCAATCAATCCATCCTAAAGGAGATCAATCCTGGGTGTTCATTGGAAGGACTGATGTTGAAGCGGAAACTCCAATACTTTGGCCACCTCATGCGAAGAGTTGACTCATTGGAAAAGATCCTAATGTTGGGTAGGATCGGGGGCAAGAGGAGAAGGGGACGACAGAGGATGAGATGGTTGGATGGCATCACTGACTCAATGGACATAGGTTTGGGTAGACTCCAGGATTTGGTGATGGAGAGGGAGGCCTGGCATGCTGCAATCCATGGGGTCGCAAAGAGTTGGACACGACTGAGCAAGTGAACTGAACTGAAAGTTTCTTAAGATTCTTAAATATTAATATATTTAACTCTACCACCAATAGCCTTCTACTATAGAAGGGAGGGTCATGGTTTAGTCTGTGCTATGCAACAGGAAAAATCACATTATAATCATAAATGTAATCTGTGAATTCTTTAGTGCTCTCTCTCCTTTACAATAGAAAAAAATCAATTTTGTATGTTCCTATTGAATGTCTCCACCAATACATTCTACTTAGTTTTTAAATAAACAGAAAAATCTAAAAAAGAAGCTCCATGATAATCCATCCCTCAAACACTCATTTCTACCTTGGCTACCCCCAGTCCCCAATTGATGTCTGAAGCAGCAACAGAAAGAGGTGGGAAATAAAGTGATTCAGCTACTTTAATCCCCCAAGTTTCCTCTTCTGCAAAATAAGATCATTGCTATCACTAATTAAATAACATGAAATATGTAACATTCTGGGCATAACAGACATAACAGTAGAAATGTTAATATTAAAAATTAAACCTATAGGTCATTTAAGTTTATAATAATTAAAGATAATAATATATGAAGTTGAACAAAATTATTGTTTTTGTTAATAGAATATTAGACAGCTTCCACTCAAGAGTATATTTTCCTCTTGGGGAACTGCCTTTAGATCCTTCTCCTTTCAAGAATACTACAACCAAGTAGATAAAGACAAAATACATGATGACAAAGGTCCACATCAAATGATAGGTTCAGTATGATTCCATTTATTTGAAATTCTTGAACAGAATAGAATCTATCCTGGAAAAAATCAGAACAGTTATCCCTTTAGGGATCAGCTGGGGGCAAGGACTGACCAGGAGGGAACTTTTGAGGGTAATGGAAATATATATCTTGATAGGGATTTAGATTTCACAGAGATAAACCTTGTAAAATTTCAGAGAAGGTATATTTAATGCTGGTACACCATGTTGTACCTGGGCTTCCCAGGTGGCACTAGTGGTGTAGAACCTGCCCACCAATGCAGGAGACATTACAGACACAGGTTCCATCCCTTGGTCGGGAAGATCCCCTGCAGGAGGACAAGGCAACTCACTTCAGTATCCTTGCCTGGAGAACTGCATGGACAGAGGAGCCTGGCAGGCTACAGTCCATAGGCGTGCAAAGAGTAGGACACAACTGAAGTGACAAAGCACGCATGCTTTGTTGTATGTAAATTTTACACCAAAAGAAAAAAAACAATAAGCCAATATAAATTCTAATTAATGATATGTATGCTTAAGTATCCATGAGAAAATATCGAGGTATCTGAAATTTACTTTGGAATAAACCAAAAATTAAAAAAAAAAAAAAAATTGGATAGAAATGTGGTAAAACAAGTGCAGCAAAATGTTCATGTAAAATTCAGGTGGTGAGTGTTGGGTATTAAGTATAAAGCTTGTTAAAACTTTGCTATATGTTTAAAATTTTCATAGTGAGATGAAATAAAGGAATGAACGAGAGGAAAATAACGGTAGAAGTAACTGATTCATGGTTGATGTTTCCATCATCTCCAGTCACCACCACTCAAAAGAATTATGCCCCAATATCTTTGTTTTTACTTATTTATTGTGGCAGTGCTGGGTCTTTGTTGCTGTGAGGGCTTTCCTCTAGTTGCAGAGAGCAGAGGGTGCTCTTCATTGCAGTGCACGGGCTTCTCATTGTGGCGGCTTCTCTTGCTGTGGAGCAAGGGCTCTAGGCGCATGGGCTTCCCTTGTTGCAGCATGCAGACTCTACAGTTTAGGCTCAGTAGTTGTGGTACACGGGCTTAGTTGCCCCAAGGCGTGAGGAGTCTTCCAAGACCAGAAGAAACAGCTAATAACTAGTGACTCTGCCTGCCATGCAGCAGGCACAAGAGCAAGGGCTGGAAACTATAGCTTACAGGCCAAATACAGCCCACTGGTAGTCACTGTAAGGGCCATGAACTAAATGGTTTAAAAAAATCCAAAAAAATGGTATTTTATGACAACTGAAAATTAAAGCAAATTCAAATTTTTGTGTCTAAAGTTTTATTGAAACACTGTCACTTCTCACTCACATATAGCCTGTGACTCGGTTACACTACAACATCAGAGTTGAGTAGTTGTGACAAAGATTGTATGGCCCACAAAGCCAAAAATATTTGCTGTTGGTGCCTTTACAGAAAATGTTTGCCAGCTCTTGCACTGGAGAAATTGATTGATTGCCTTAGAAACACACTTAAGGAAATGGTTGCTATTTTGAGGAACAATTGGTCTTGAAAAAGAAAAAAAAAAAAAAGTACCTAGTTCGTCTTTCTTAATTCTTATTCAAATCCCAAAACAAATGTTACATACAAGTTATTCCATGGTGGGGAAAAAAGGCTTTTACTCTGTGGTGTCTATACAACCATATTTACAAAACTATATTTTGGCGTGGCTGTCTTTTCAAGAGAACTTTTCCACATCATATATATCTCACTTATATTGGAGAATGCATTGAGCGAGTTTTGGGGATTATACAACATGTTGTTCCAGCTAATTAGTTTACCAGCAATTAAAAATAAAATCATGGCAGAGGGCCACTTGTCAATTTCACCTTGTCACAAATGTGCCTGATGAGCATTGTGTCTTAAACAAAAATGTATCACTAGCAAGGAGAGAGATGTTTTCCATTGGATTTTATTCCATCATTTGGCATAATTATTCCTGACAATTTGCCCATCAAATTTTCATCCAGAAGGAGAAAAATACTACTTTGTGTTCTCGTGATCACAAGTCTAATTGAGCGGAAAACAAATCTGTTTTAAATATGAGAAAAAGACAAGCTACTGTTTTACTCTGTTAAAAATAATATAGTATGAGGAACAAAATGACAAGAAAATATGGCAGCAAACAGTACTCTAAATTGTAGCACTAATTTTTTTTTTTCTTGACAATCACGACTTTTTCCACAAAAAGTCAAGATCATGATTTTATATGACAGTGATAAATTGCAGGTACAGGTTGTTTTCCCAGTTTTGGAAAAAAGTAGGTTCTAGATGATGTCAGCTAGCAATCAGAGGGTAAGCAAAAGTTGTTTGGTAGAGAAACAACTGTGCCCTGCCCCCACCCATCTACCATGAGGTAGTGAGGAAAGTATGTACCATGTTGTAATTTCAGCTGACAGGAAGCATTAGCATTATCACACACTTTGTGAATTAGGTAATGATTTAATTAGTACCAGTCTGAATGGTCATATAATGTTGTAATTAAAGGTTGAAACAAAAATAATTGACAGAGGTGGGGCTGGAGCTTGGTGGAAAATTAACATAACGAATAGAACACAAGAAGTGGAAACGTGTGCCTCAGTGGCCAATAGCAGACTTTGGGGTCATGGAGTATGGCTTTCTCTAGTGTGTCCACCTCAGCCAACTCACTGTGGCTCCAGAAAATCACACAGTCCTTTTTTTTTTTTTTTAATTTTTATTGCATTACAAGGAAGTCAGGAGCACTAAATCTTTCCTTTCCCTTTTAGCCAAAAGTTAGGCAAATTATTCTACTTTTCCACAGTTAAACCTTATTTCTATGATGGAAAGAAAAGTAAAACACCACTTGCTTCAAAGCATTAAGTTAGGAATGATGTGGTTCTCAACAGAAGACTGCCTGGTGGCCAGCCTTGGTGGATGAATATACAGAGAAGTTCGGAGAAGGTCTATGAGACCAGATCACAAGAGCTAACAAGTTAGCTGCTCTGTAACTTAACTAGCAGTTGCCTTGTTTTCTCCTAGACTCTGTATCATGGAATAGCCTGTGCATCTACAGACCTACAGACTGTCTTGCTTTTCCTTTCTAGTCTCTCTTTTTTCTCTGGGTTTAAAATGGCAACCCACTCCAGCATTCTTGTCTGGAAAATCCCATGGACGGAGGAGCCTGGTAGGCTACAGTCCATGGGGTCACAAAGAGTCAGACACGACTGAGCGACTTTTCTTTCTTTTCTTTTTTAAACCTTTAAAGCACAAAGTTTGCTTCAACCCATCTATGTATGTTAGGGTGCAGGTTAGAAAACACAGACCATCTGAGAAATTTTAGGCAGAAAGGGGTTTAACACAGATAATCAGTTACTTAAAAAAATCACTGGGTAGGGTGGAAGGATGGCCTTTCCTCGATCACAAACAAGAAGCCATCATCGAAACAGTTCAGTTTAGGAAAACACTAGCAAGGCTGCAATTTAGGATTGAGAAGTCACAGCACAATTGTCTTTAACACCCAGTAATTGAGCCCTGAAACACCAGTGCAGAAAAATCATACTTGCCTATAACCTGTCTTGTCAGGCAAAAACAGCTGAAGTTGAAAAGGACTGGCCTCTACCTCATTTCTACTTTCCAAATCTAATTGACACTCAGAATCGTAGCCATAGGGGGATCTAGGAAATACGTAAAGTTTACCGTTTTCTAGTCTCTACAGCTGGTTTTAGAAAAGGCAGAGGAACCAGAGATCAAATTGCCAATATCCGCTGGATCATCGAAAAAGCAAGAGCGTTCCAGAAAAACATCTATTTCTGCTTTATTGACTGTGCCAAAACCTTTGACTGTGTGGATCACAATAAACTGTGGAAAATTCTGAAAGAGATGGGAATACCAGACCATCTGACCTGTCTCTTGAGAAACTTGTATGCAGCTCAGGAAGCAACAGTTAGAACTGGACATGGAACAACAGACTGGTTTCAAACAGGAAAAGGAGTACATCAAGGCTGTATATTGTCACCCTGCTTATTTAACTTATATGCAGAGTACATCATGAGAAATGCTGGGCTGGAAGAAACACAAGCTGGAATCAAGATTTCTGGGAGAAATATCAATAACCTCAGATATGCGGATGACACCACCCTTATGCCAGAAAGTGAAGAAGAACTAAAGAGCCTCTTGATGAACGTGAAAGAGGAGAGTGAAAAAGTTGGCTTAAAGCTCAATGTTCAGAAAACTAAGATCGTGGCATCTGGTCCCATCACTTCATGGGAAATAGATGGGGAAACAGTGGAAATGGTGTCAGACTTTATTTTTTTGGGCTCCAAGATCACTGCTGATGGTGATTGCAGCCATGAAATTAAAAGACGCTTACTCCTTGGAAGGAAGGTTATGGTCAACCTAGATAGCATATTTAAAAGCAGAGACATTACTTTGCCAACAAAAGTCCATCTAGTCAAGGCTATGGTTTTTCCAGTGGTCATGTATGGATGTGAGAGTTGGACGGTGAAGAAAGCTGAGCACCGCAGAATTGATGCTTTTGAACTGTGGTGTTGCAGAAGACTCTTGAGAGTCCCTTGGACTGCAAGGAGGTCCAATCAATCCATCCTAAAGGAGATCAATGCTGGGTGTTCACTGGAAGGACTGATGTTGAAGCTGAAATTCCAATACTTTGGCCACTTCATGCGAAGAGTTGACTCACTGGAAAAGACCCTAATGCTGGGTAGGATTGGGGGCAGGAGGAGAAGGGGACGACAGAGGATGAGATGGTTGGATGGCATCACTGACTCGATGGACATGGGTTTGGGTAGACTCCAGGAGTTGGTGATGGACAGAGAGGCTTGGCGTGCTGCAATTCATGGGGTCGTAGAGAGTCGGACACGACTGAGCGACTGAACTGAACTGAGTTTCTACAGCTAAGAAAGAACAACTAGAATGGGTAGGAACAAAGAGTGTGTGCCACTGAGTCTACCATACTATAACTGCCTATCAAACTTCCCAGTTAATTTTTCTTCTTTCTCTTTAGCTGCTTCCAACTGGGCTCTACATGTATATCTCAGATTTCTCCTGAGCCACATTCTTTATCTCGCAACACCCAGTTTGAGAGTAACTGTGTATTGATGGAAGGTCAATGTTATGTGAGCAACAGTGACAGGAATGCTGGGAACACTGTGAATGCTGACAAGACAGGACCGAAGGTAGAAGATGGCACACTGATATCCGTGACAGACCTCTTTTCTCTATGGTTTCATTCTAGATTGTGGAGAAAACATTTTTCCTTGCTAATCAACATTGAAGCATGACAAGTAAAACGTTGCAACAGTTAGTCCAAATAGTGGTATTAACCTGAAAAAGAAACCACCCCCCACAAAAAAGCCTATCAAATATAAAAGATGCTGAAAGATATGTAATTTAAGACATATGGCTAAAAAAGTGGTATTAACATGAGGAAAGACATTTTTTTTTTTAACACAGTGAACTGCACATCTTAAAGAGCAAGGAGGATGAGAAAAGAAGAAAGGGGAGTATCAAGACTAGGACAGGATATGGTCTGTGCCAAGAAAGAATACAGAGGAAATTTTAAATACTTAAAGTCAAGGCTAAGCTCCCTTCTTTGGACACACATCTTGCCCTAAAAGCCTATGTGTGAAGCACAAGTCCTGGAGGAATCTGATCCACACAGTCTCTACTGCATTTGAGAGCCTTCCTCCACCACCTGGGGCTCAGTCACAGTCCAGAGTCCCAGACCAACACACTAACCTGGACAAAATAACGGGAACTCATGCTAAAGGCACAGGCACCACGTGATACACAACCAGGCAGAGCAAGAGAGGTGATACCCAGAGGAAAGTGACCAGCTAGCCAGACACAACCCTTAAAGCCCACTGTGGTTGTCTTGATGCACGTTCCCCACAAGCAGACCCTGGGATAAGTGTAAGAAGTTTACTTGGGAGGGAATGTGAACAGCAGCAGAGGGGTGGGGAAGTGAGACCAGGACAGTAATTGGAGAACAAAGGATGTTTGATGAAGCCAACTACCACCATGGGCAACTAGAAGTGAATGCACTGGGGAGACTTAAGAAGCCAGTGAGGAATGCCTATCTCAGAGTCATCCCACTGAAGGAGCAAGAGAGCTAGGGTGTTTACACTGCAGCTCTCATTAGGCACTGACAGAGGGTTGTTCAGGTAGGAGTTAATTCCCTAGTACTTCCTGCCTGCCCCATGGACAAACCAGAATTCAATGACCTGAGAAAATCCCACAGATGAATAGGTATGGAGCTGGCAGGTGGCAACGAGGCCACTGGCACTGAAGTGAGGGAGCAAGGGGGCTGTGGGTAGGGCACCAGAAACATTAGCTAGGACTGAGTTGTTTAAAATTAAACAAAGCAAATGTAACCAGGTGGTAGGGTTGAGCCTTCAATCCAGTTTTACACCCTTCAGGATCCACTTTTCTTTGCAACACTCTAGCCAGCTTAGATATAAGCTGCATTCAGGGTATAGTTAGAACTGTGGGACTGGAAGGAGAATAGTGTAGAGGTATGGGAAGGATACAATAAGGTAGGAATGGAAACAGTAAAATGCTACAGAGTAGAAAAATTCACAGAGATAAAACACAGCTCTAACATTTAGGGATAAGAAGTGCTAAAGAACTGAGCTAGGATATAAGGATTCTGAAATTATTTTCCAATCTGTCAAATTCTCTATGGGTCACCATGCAAGTTGTTATGTTTAGTTCTCAGCAGTTACAGCCAAGAGAGAAAAAGAAAGTCTATGATTTAAGTCAAATTCTTTTGTTCAACTGCAACAGAAGATATTTCGTATAACAAAGATTCTAAGGCCACCACCATGTTTTACGAGCTTCTGACCTCTGAACTTGATGCTCAGACAACAATGAGACAGGTACGAAAGGAATTTTATCACCTTCTATGTGAAAAAGCACTGCCATTTATACAACTGCTCAAGCCAGAAACCCAGGTGTCATCCTCGATACTTCCCTTTTTCTCAAGTTAAATTGATCACAAGTCCTGTCCATGTCACTCACTATGTACTATGTGCCAAGTCGCTTCAGTCATGTTTGACTCGCTGCAACCCTATGGACCATGGCCTGCCAGGCTCCTCTGTCCATGGAACTCTCCAGGCAAGAGTACTGGAGTGGGCTCCCATGCCCTCCTCCAGGGGATCTTTCTGACCCAGGGATTGAACCCACATCTCTTAGTCTCCTGAACTGGCAGGAGAGTTCTTTACTATAGTGCTACCTACATGAGTATGTCACCCATAAAGAACTCAAATTAATCCACTTCTCACTAACTCCACTGCTACCACCACTGTCCACCAGGTAAGCTCCATCTGTCACCTGTACTTCAAAGAGTACCTTGTCTCTCCAGCCATTCTGCCAAATATTTTCCAAATCACACAGAGACATGTTTTTCCAAAACGATTGTGTTTGAGTCAGTCCCTGCCGAACATCCTTCACTTCTTATTGCCCTTAGAATTAAATCTGACATCCGCTTTAGTGTTTTGTAGCCCTGTGAACCTCAGGGTACTCTACTCCTTGCCTTCTCGCAAAGCAAGTCATCTTCTTCATAGTCACAGGGACTTTGTATAGGATGTCTCTCCAAGCCCTTCCCTTTCCCTGGCTAAATCCCAGCAGTACTTCACAGCTCAGCTTAAATACTATCACCCAGACAAGGCGGGATCTCACAGTTATGCTCTTTCAGACAACCCTGAATCTCTCATATAGCACTGCCTTTGTGCAGTTAATACTTGTAAAATGACTGTCTTCTCATTCTAGAAGGTAACCTCCATAAGAGAAGAGGTCATACTGGTTTTGGTTGTCCTCAGACCTCGAGTGACTCCCATAGTTCCTAACACATACTACACGCCTAATAAATTTTGCTGACTCACAGGCCAATATCTATAAGAATATGACCAAGGGTACCTTCTTTAGCTAATGACAGATGATGGCAAAGAACTGAAGTTACTACATGAGAAATGAAAGTGAAAGTTGCTCAGTTGTGTCCGACTCTTTGCAACCCCTTGGACTATACAGTCCATGGAATTCTCCAGGCCAGAACTCTGGAGTAGGTTGCCATAAGCAGGAGCAAATTCAAAGTAAATGGACTCTAAGGCCTGGCTAGTTATGCCAATAATGCAATCTATCAGTTAGAGGTGATCCACAAACTTTGGAGTTTGTAGTCTTGGAAACTTTTGGGCATCATCTAAAAAGCTAAAGAAATTTGTATCTTTAGAATTCAGACTACGATTCAAATGATAATCTAAATGGAAGTAATTTGAATACTACATTAGAGCTTTCTTTCTCAAAAACCATCGGGTAGCTTTGAACCCATAAAGCAGTAATTTGAGAAAACCATTACTGCTTACGTACGTTAAGCCAAAGGGACAGAACCAAGCTATCAGAGTGACCATTCCAGAAACCTTCTACAGAACTGTGTCTGGGAAAACCATGAATTTTCAAAAAGGCACTAGTGACATGCGACACATAATTTTTACACATTAGCTGACTGCTGGCTGTCGGGGAGTATGTATTATTCAAACAGGGAGCACATGCAGTAATGGAAAGGGTGAGGGGAGATGCTGCCTTTAATTTTAATGTGCCTGACATACTGGAAAGAATTATTGGCATCTGTATGTGTATGACTGAGTGTTTTGCGGAACATGTGTTGTATGCAACACTGTTTATTATCAGTAAATGAAGCCAAAAGCTAAGTTGAAAATGAATGCTAAATTAAAAATTATATAAAATGGAGTGAAATGATTTAATTAACAGATTATAAGTGAAATGTTGCAGTCCAAGAATGAGCTTGGGAGAAAAGAGAAGGAAAAAAATGTGAAAGGGCGGAAACCTGTCTTTTCCTTATTATTTCCTCAGAGGTACGCTAATCCAGTCACATGATGTTTGCCAGTTTTTAACCACGGCCTCTGAGACAGTCAATAAACTTAACTAATTCACTAGTTTGGAGCATAGAGTTTGAAACAAATTGTCTTTGATTTTAAAGTAAAAGAGAGGGAAAAAACACAAAAAAATTCAAAATAAAAGAGAAGAAATAATAGAATTCAATATACTACTCGAACAATCTAGCTCACTACTTAAAAGACCCTAGAAGTATAATTAGGTCCAATCCTCCTCTGTGGGCACCCCACTAGCCTAACTGGAAGTTCAACAGTTACCTCTCTGGATGAAATGATATAAATATTTATTTACCACCAAGTATCTAACACTGCACCAGGCACCCTGACACCTGCCATTTCAATTTTCTCTTACACTCATGTCGTTAGTATGTATTACCGTTATGATGACTCTCTCACTTTGAGGAGGTGACATTATTTGTTAAGGCCATGCTAGAAGGACAAATCACAGAGCCAGAATTCAAACTCAGACATCTTGACTCTAAACCCCATGCTATTTCCTTTTATCATGTTGCCTCTTCCAAGAAGCCTTTAAAGTTAGAAGGCGTGAGTACCCAAAGAAATCTTTTTCCCATTTAAAGGGACAACTCCTACAAACGCATTAACTCCAGTGTAAGATTTCTATCCCAAAATAATGCAACATGTTATTCTCCAAAAGAAGAAAATATGATTTACATATAGTATCATTCAGAGGTAAAGCACATTCATAATAGTCTACTTTCGTACCAATCTCATTAACCTAGTTATTGTTTGTATGATTATATCTCCTTTCTTTTACAAAGAGCATGCATGTATGCATGCTAAGTCACTTGAATTGTGTCCGACTCTTTGCAACCCAGTAGACAGTAGCCCTCCAGCCTCCTCGGTCCACGGGATTCTTCAAGCAAGAATACCAGAGTGGGTTGCCATGCACTCCTCCAGGGGATCTTCCCGACCCAGAGATCGAACCTACGTCTCTTATGTATCCTGCATTGGCAAGTGAGTTATTTACCATTAGCACCACCTGGGAAGCTCTTTACAAAGAGAGATCCTATGAAAAGTCCCAAGTTTGAGACACTTAGTTACAATATTGAAATTAAGAAAGAAAAAATGGAAAAAAGAAATATATAAAATCACTGAGTTATAAAGAACAAAAATGACTGAAGACATTGTCTGTCCAGGGCGCCTAACTGGACTTTTTGTGTGACGCAGTGCTGCAAGATCCAACCTAATTTTTTTTCCTGAAAGGGGTAGAAGAGGGGAAGCAAATCAGTATTCTCTTTTTAAAGTATGTAACCGAGCCAGAGATTTTTATGCCAAAAGTGTGTTGCTTTTGCCTATCGAAAAAGGAACTAAGAATTTTTGTAACATAAAACATACCCTGGAGTTTTCCAATTTTTTTGGAATTTACTTTGAGTGAAGAGAAATAAATCCAAGTATTCCACATTGCCATATGTTGTCTGAGCTAGGTAATATGGAAGTATGCAAATCGATGCAGAAGCTGGGTCCCAGCCTCCCTACTAACCGAGCAGAAGCGAAAGGAAAAAAAATTCCGACAGAGGAATGAGTCCCATCTATGAACTGCTGAAACTGTTAAGCAGATGCCAGGGGTTCACACAGCCAGACAACCAGCTTCTCTCCCCACACTGGGGGAAAAGCGCAATGTAGCAACTAGGGAACACAACGGAAGAGTTCAAGCAGGTGAAAAATGATGATGATTTTGGTCTCCAAATCTAGCATCCTTCTATTCCCTTCTGTCAACACTCAGCAAGGCAGGCCTATCACCACAAAGCTAGCCTTAGGAAAGAAGGTCTTTCCTCTTTGCATCAAACCTGGGTCTCCTGCATTGCAGGCAGATTCTTTACCATCTGAGATACCAGGGAATCCCATTGAAAGGCTAGGAATGTGCAAAGTTTGAAGTCTTTATCTCATAGGTCTGTGTTGTTTCTGACATTATTGTTCTCTGAAAAAGTCTATCTGATTTGTTCTCTTTATAATGCTCTCAATACGGAGCTCTTAATTTTTCTTTAAAACAAGCGGGAAAGGTTGCAAGAAGGAACAAAAAAAAAAAGAACAGGAAGAGGAAAAGAAGAAAAGAAAATGAAGGGTTAAAAAGATACATGTTTTCTATGTCTGTTTATAAGGGGAAATACATAGGACTTTTTCCCTTTAGTAATGCTAAAATGGTCTGGCATGCCTGAGAGTAAATCGATACTAAGCATAGCCCAGGCGAGACTGCCATCTTACATGAAGCACTGACTGTAAAATAAACACAAAAGACACGATACTCTCTGAGGTCCCCGGCAGCCATAATATCCATCCTCGGCAGTTCATTTGACATTGACTTTCCCTGCTTCCCTACGTCTTTTTTTTTTTTTTTTTTTCGTTCTTACTCCTCCCCTCACTCTCTCCACACAGCAATATTCCGGCTTTCTGAGACTTGCCAAGGAGGTGAGGAAGAGATAACAAACCTCTCAAGATGGATTTAGCCTGGGAATAAATCCTGTGTTTGCCAGGAAGTAATGTGTATGATATGAAAATATAAGGATGAGCTCATAAGGACATGAACTTGGTGCTCAAAGAGCCCAACCAGAAGAGTCTTAAAATGTTACTGTATGTATTCAATGGACACTGGGTTTCCTGATTAGATCTTATCATGGTTATTTCAAATGGCTTCTTTCTTCTACTCCTCGCTACCCTTTGCTTCTGCCAGGGTGCAGAGACAAAGGAAAAAGACAAAGGACTCTCTCCACCCTGTCTTGGCCTCTATGGGAAGTATTCTTTAAAGCCATGAATCCACAGAGACTTTTGAATTTAGATAACTTTTATGGTCAATGCTAAAAACCTTTCTTCATAGTAGGAAATGTCATATGGAATCCACCGGGTAGTCATAATTTCCATTTATAAATAGAAAATATAAACAGGGTGCCTTATCTTGGTGATTTAATACATGTCTCTGCTTATTACTGTTGTCAAAGTGCCTTTTGCCCAAATCTGATTTCAACTGTGCAATAAAGATTCATTATCCTTTTACACAGCAGCCTCTGCATTTCTATGCAGGATCTAATTACGAAAATAGGAACTATTCTATAAACAGATGCTAATCGTGAAGGGAAATGCTTTCATTTTAGAAAGAAGGTACTGCTAAAACTTAACTCAGAAAAGTGCTGTGTCTGCATGTACAGTTGAGTAAGGCGGTGAGGAGGAAGAAGGAAGACAGGGCAGCGTCTTGTACTTGATTCTCGACAGAAGCGACGTAAGTATCACTGGGATAAAGGTGCCCTGAAAACTCCTGTAAAATTGAAGTGAGAGACAGAACGCACGTAATTTAATTCCTATAAAGGGAAAGGGAAAGGGAAGTCGCTCAGTCGTGTCCGACTCTTTGCGACCCCGTGGACGGTAGCCCACCAGGCTCCTTCGTCCATGGGATTCTCCAGGCAAGAATACTGGAGTGGTTTGCCATTTCCTTCTCCAGGGGATCTTCCCGACCCAGGGATCAAACCCAGGTCTCCCGCATTGGAGGCAGACGCTTTAACCTCTGAGCCACCAGGGAAGTCCTTAATTCCTATACCCCTAATCTAATTTTTAGTGCCCATTAATTACTTCAAAAAAATCTCTCATATCATACTTTTACATCCTCTTTTCCTACAAAAAGTCCATTTGCTTTCAAAATCAAGGGTGGAGTTTCCAAAAAACAGTATCAGGGGAACAAAATCTCTCCTTTTGGAGAAGGAATTAATATTTAGTTTTGGGAATAACTAAAAAAAAAATAATACTAATACAGACTGAAGAGACCACCTGCAAGAGACATTCCAGGTATTTAGTTAGTTTTTTGTCTTCCTACTGAGTGTGCATGTGTGCTCAAGCGCTTCAGTCATGTCCAACTCTTTGTTACCCTATGGAGTGTAGCTCACCGGGCTCCTCTGTCCATGGGATTCTCCAGGCAAGAATACTGGTGTGGGGGGCTACTCCCTCCTCCTCCAGGGGATCTTCCGGACCCAGGGATTGAAACCTTGTCTCTTATGCCTCCTGCATTGGCAGGCGGGTTCTTTACCACTAGTGTCACCAAAGTGAAAGTCATTCAGCTGTGTCCGACTCTTTGCGACCCCATGGGATATACGGTTCATGGACTTCTCCAGATCAGAATACTGGAGTGGGCAGCCTTTCCCTTCTCCAGGGGATCTTCCCAACCCAGGGATTGAACCCAGGTCTCTCTCATTGCAGGTAGATTCTTTACCAGCTGAGCCACAAGGGAAGCCCAGTGCCACCAAGGAGCAGTATAGACACACTTTCTAATTAATGAACAGTTCTTTGTCCTGATTATACTTAACCTTTTCACAGCACAGCCGTGGCTGATCATCTCATGAATCCTTGTTTATGAAACACTTTCTGCTCTGTTTCAGTGCTTATATTATGTTCCCAATTTCTTCTCTATCTTCTTCACTGAGTTTTCTTCCTTACCAGACTTCTGTATCTGGGGCTATATTCAGAACCCTCTTTTTATTTACGTTCTCTTCCTAAGGGACACAGTAAGTGCCAACCAATGCTTTAAAGTCTCTATTATACGCGAATGACTCTTAAATTTGTTATCTCTACTCTAGATATCTTCCCAAACTTTAACTGACCAGTTGACATATTCCCTTGGCTGTCAATTGGCATTTCTTTTATAACATGTCAAAATAAAGTTATTGATTCCCTGCTTCTGACCCTCCAATTTCATCCTCGTATAATCTTTCCCTGTATCCATCCAGTTACTCGAGCTAAAGTTCTGGAAGTTTTTCTTCCAATCTCAAATCTAATCTACCCAAAGTCCCTCCAGACACAGACACTTAACATTTCACTGCTACAATCCTGACTTAAGTCACCACTCTATTTCCTGGTCCATGCAAGGTGATCTCCTAGCTTCCACACTTGCAAGCACAAAGTCCATTCTCCCTGCAACAGTGTTTCTCTAGAGTAAAAATCTGTGTCACTCCACAGGCAGAGACAGCCCAAGGACTTCCCACTTCAATCAGAATTAAAGTCAGATTTCTCTACCCATAGCCTTGAAGGCTCTGCATGATTCATCCTCTTTTCTCTCTCTCCTCGAAAACTAAATTTCAGCCACACTGTCTCTCAGAGACAAGCTTGTTAGTGTCTCAGGGCTTTGTATTTGCTCATTCTTTTGCAACCTGTACCCACTTCCCACTGTTCTTTAAGAGGTCTCCCCACCATTCTGCCCTTTACCCAGATCCTCACCACCCATACTCTATCCCATTACCCTAGATTGTCTTCTTCACAGCCTCACAAGAATCTGAAATAATCATTTGCTTCCTTCCACCTATGTTTACAGTAAGCTTCTCAAGAACAGTGCTTTCTTGTTTACCACTATATCCCACCACAAAGCACAAGGCCTGGCTCAGAGAAATAATCTAGCAGAAATGCTCTTTAACAGAATGACTTTATTAATCTGAACTTGTCCGTAACAACAGGATGACATGCAGTAACTTTAAAGTATCTTGGGATTTCTCTGGTGATCCCGTGGTTAAGACTGCACGCTTCCCTGCTGGGGCATGGGTTTGGTCTCTGGGTGGGGAACTAAGATTCCAAATGCTATGTGACATAGCCAAATTAAAATGTCTCTCCTTGGAATACTGCAATGCTAAAAAGAAAACAAACAAACAAACAAACCCACCTACCTGTGGAATACAGCAATGATGCATTTAGCTATTTAATTAATAATCTAGTAATATAACGGAGTAATCAGGCATTCCTTGACTTGTTCCTTCAAGATGCTGGTTACTGCACACAGTAGAAATAAAGTTTAAATGGTAAGTGAAATAATACTTCTAAAGCACTACATAAATGACTTCTTAAAGTTGTCTTAATTCATTTCACGATATGAATGACTACCCCTTAAATATTTACATGTTTATTTTGGAATTTCACGTTAGAATTTCTGAAATCAAATGAAAGATGCACAAGAAAATAGATGGAATACAAACACACACAATTTTATTTTTTATTATAAAAATAGTATATTAGTAAATCATATTTTCCAGGCAGTAGAGCTAAGTAGAGCTTTATATGCATGCTCAGTTCAGTCGCTCAGTCGTGTCCGATTCTTTGCAACTCCATGAACCACAGCAGACCAGGCTTCCCTGTCCATCACCAACTCCCGGGGTCCACCCAAACCCATGTCCATTGAGTCGGTGATGCCATCCAACCATCTCATCCTCTGTCGTCCCCTTCTCCTCCTGCTCCCAATCTTTCCCAGCATCAGGGTCTTTTCAAATGAGTCAGCTCTTCACATCAGGTGGCCAAAGTATTGGAGTTTCAGCTTCAACATCAGTCCTACCAGTGAACACCCAGGACTTATGTTCTTTAGGATGGACTGGTTGGCTCTCCTTGCAGTCCAAGGGACTCTCAAGAGTCTTCTCCAACACCACAGTTCAAAAGCATCACTTCTTCAGTGCTCAGCTTTCTTTATAGTCCAACTCTCACATCCATACATGGCCACTGGAAAAACTGAATTCTCAAACATTCCTATAACATAAGTACCCAGCGTCCTTCCATATTCTACTTAAGACAACTGTGGTTTATAAAGATGAAGTATAATCATGGTCAAAGTAACACAACACGTAGTAAATAGTGAAACTAGGATCAGAACCCACCATCATGGGTTCTGATCCTATATTCTTAACCATAAGAATACATGGTCAATATCTTAATATCCTATATTCTTAACCCTGTATACATGGCTATAGTAGAAACTAAACTTATTTCCTTCTTATTCTTTAGTAAGTTTTTGAATCACCCACAAACTTACTAAGATACTATGAGAAACCAGTGCAGATGAGCACAATCTTACTCTCTCAAGAAAGTTTAGACTGGGTAGGTGTCCAAACACCTAAAGGAGTATGGCGTTGCCAGCAGGCATTGTGGGGAGAGGGCTTCCCAGGTGGCACAGTGGTAAAGAATCTGCCTACCAGTGCAAGGGTCGCAGGAGATGTGGGTTCCATCCCTGGGTTGGGGATCCCTGGAGGAGGAAATGGCAGTATTCCAAGAGTATTCCAAGAATACCCAGTAATTCTTGCCTGAAAAATCCCATGGACAGGAGAGCCTGGCAGGTGACAGTCCACGGAGTCGCAGAGAGTTGGACACGACTGAGCGACTGAGCATACACACATACTGTGGGGAGGGACTGGCAGTTACAGTGGTAGCACATGAAGTGGGACCTCACCCAATCCAAACACAGAAATTTATCTATGTCAAGTCCTGCTCTTTGGCCATTACCCTTTAGACAGTCAAAAGCAATTCCTGTTTCTACACACCTATATAAGACATCTGGCTCCTAGTAAACTATTAATGATAGAATGCAGTGCAATAAACCTTATTGGGAAGATCTTAAAAGAACAAAGCCTTCACTAATGACATTTTAATGAGGAAATGCATAGGCTAATTACTATAATCTTCTAGCTGGTCTATAAAAAGCCTACACCCAAGTGATGTAAATATCTGCTGATTCAGAGCGTACTGGAAAGGTTTCATTTTGTTTTTTTAAATCACTGAAGGAAACAAAGGAAAAAAAATGGGGGGAAATAACCTCAATCCTCAACTACAGAACACTATCCAAGAAGAGGATTAACAGCGAGCGCTCAGAGGAAGATAAATGTTTTTTCAATGAGTATTTACCCAAGTCCCAAATTGACTGTTTAGCAGTACATAAATCTGGTACAGCCACTTGGCTAATGAAACAGACTAAGCAACATCAACACTACACTTTGAGGTAAGGATCAGTTTAGGTTTGGGGAGAGACAAACCTGTTGGTTTCTTGCACGACTATCTATTTGTGCATTCAAATATTTATCTCATTTTATACTCGTGATGACTTGGGGTGGGTGGGTGGCAGGTAGGACACTGACTAATAAGCATTAGTGGAAAATAGAAATATCCCAAGTTTGTTTACTTAGGAGGCTGAAAAATTATCGTGGGAAGCTGCCATAGACCTTATGGAATTTTAAACCATTTTTTTTTTTCTTATTAGGGTTTTATTTGTATCCTTTCTCTCAACTTTGAATTCTCTACACTTAAGGAAAGAAACAAAGGCAACAATAAAAAATAGTAGGAAATAACACGTGTGTGCTCCCCACACATAACTATACCTCCTTATTGTTGCATATCTCTAATAGCTCTCTCTTCCATACTGCTCTGATTTTCCAGGCTTATAATTATGGGGTGGCCAAGAAGTTCATTTGGGTTTTTCCATTAAGATGGAATAGAAAACCCGAATGAGCTTTTTGGCCAACCCAATACATGGATATACTAGAAAGTCTCCATTTTCAAGATGTAAAATATTTCAGGCAATTATATTAGAATGTGGTTGTGAAAACTCAGACTTAACATGAGCTAGTGTGCATAGTAGGCAGGGGGGAGGGGGAGATAAGAGGGAAAGAGGAGCCAGGAGAACAGCTCTAAAGCCAATTAATCAGCCATATGTCCTACGGCAAGTCACTTAACCCTAGAGATCTTGGTTTTCTCCACTGTAAATTATGGGCTTAGAACAGATGGCCTTTAGAGTTTATTGTTCAAAAATCTAATATTTATTTCTTTATTTATTTTTGGCTGGGTCTTGACTGCTGCACAGCCTTTCTCTAGGCACGGTACATGGGAGCTCCTCTTCCTTGTGGTGCACAGGCTTCTCCCTGTGGTGGCTTCTCCAGCTGTGGAGCACAGGCTCTAGGTACACAGGCACAGGAGTTGCAGCTCACGGGCTATAGAGTGCAGGCTCAGTAGTTGTGGCACACAGGTTTTAGCTGCTTCATAGCATGTGGAATCTTCCCGGACCAGGGACAGAACCTGTGTCTCCTGCATTGGCAGGTAGCTTCCTATCCACTGTGCCACCAGGGAAGTCCAAAAATCTAATATTTTAAAATTCGGTGACTCTAGCACATGTACAGTTCAGATATAACTATTTCTTTAAGGTCCATCTTTTCTAAGAAGTCTTCCCTGATATAGTTAGTGCTCAGTTGCTTCAGTTGTGTCTGACTCTTTGCAGCCCCATGGACTGCAACCTGCCAGGTTCCTCTGTCCATAAAAGCTTTCCAGTAAAGAATACTGGATTGGGTTCCACTTCCTACTCCAGGGGATCTTCTTGACCCAGGGATTGAACCCACGTCTCTTGCATCTCCTGCACTAGCTTGACCTGGGAAGCCTGATATAGCTAGTAGGAACTAACATTTCCATCCTTTTGAAGCTTATTCTATTATGTCTTGACCTCTCTGTAGTGATCAAGAGTACTGGTCAAAGGCCAGAGTTCAAATTCTAATCACTTTATTAGCTGTGTGACCTTAGGTAAACAAAGTAGCCTATCCGATCTTCAGTTTCCTAAACTGTCAAATGGAGATAATAATAGTACCTACTTCTTGCAATTACTAAGCAGATAAAAGGAGATAATATATGCAGTGATAAGAATAGTACTTATCACGTAAGTGATGAATAGATGTTAGTACCGTGG
Organism: Giraffa tippelskirchi; assembly: GCF_054371585.1. Classification (NCBI taxonomy): domain Eukaryota; kingdom Metazoa; phylum Chordata; class Mammalia; order Artiodactyla; family Giraffidae; genus Giraffa; species Giraffa tippelskirchi. The sequence goes on along the minus strand of NC_137287.1, from coordinate 11,711,836 downwards.
TTGTAGTTGTTATTTGTGGTTGAGTTCACTCAGCCCTCAGATACACTGCTGTCCTGCCAAGTGTTTCTGTATCACACTTCTTTTATGATTTATAAAGCTTAAAAATAGTTACTTCCATGACTGACCAACTAAAAATCTTATGAGTTAGGGAAACATGAACAAACATGATCTTAGTTCGAGGGTATACTTGTTTTTGCATATGCCACTCTCATTCACGAAATGAGCCCTGGACAGGAATGAATGGAGAGTTACCCATTCCTTTCTCTCCCATGAGGCACCCAAACAATGCTCAACAAACTTACTGAATATTAATGCTCTGGCTTTACCACTAGATAATGGCTGTAGATGTTTAGTCTAAACACTGGGATGCTGGGTTTTACTACTTACATATTGTTCTGATTGAGCCCTTCAATGTTCAACAAATTGAGTCTCCACTATATGCCAGGCCTGTACTAGAGCAGGGATTTCTAGGGCACACAACATGGACACTATATCTGACACCATGGAGCTGAAAGAATAGCAGTAACAACAGATGCTGTGTCATTACAAAAACAATCATAGCTATGATTAGCATCACAAAGAAAATCCAGGGACTGATATGATAAAACAAATGCACACACAAAAAAGGAGATATATATTAGGTTACCTACTGTAAATTCAGTGGTGAAGCAAACGTGATGGGCCTAGCCACCAAACTCAAATAATCTGCTTTATGTGCTATACACTAAACTAAAATTTAAATTTTAAAGTATTGGTCTTGATTTCCGTGAGTTTACAATATCTAAAATAATTACTTAACCCATAGGTGGCAGAATATGGACACACAATTACTATGCTGCATATGTGGATGTTTCATCCCCCTAGACCGTGAGGATAATATTTAATCTCTAAGATCAAGGAGATCTCATATATCAGTTCAACATTTATTGGTTACCAGGTGCTTGTGAGAGGCCCTGGGATACAATGATAAATAGAAGGTCCCTGCCTTTCAAGAGTATGCATTACAGTGGGGGAAAAACAATTAACCAACAGGAATCCTAAGGGGGCTAAAACCTTTAAACTTAGCTTTTCTTAACTAACTACAAATCTATCCTGATATATAGGGCCTCTTATTGAGCCATAAACCATCATAAAGTAACTTTAGAGCAAACACTCTCTCTTGGCTAGAGTTGAACAATGCAAAAATGGATTATTATTCTGGTAAAGGGTGACTCTAGTATTTAATCAATTTTGTCATGACATTTTAAAAGAAAATGAGCTCCTGAAGGAAACAGACCATCTCTCTGTCCCTATAGCTCCACTATGAACATCTAGGCAACCAACCTGATGTTAACGATGTGGGAATGCAATAGTGAAAACTCTGGTTTAAAACCCTGAACCCAGCTTTCCCCTAAGACATCCAAGGATATATATTTATAATTCTCAAAATATGATCCAGGAAAAAACATCTTTATTTATTCAACTTGTAACATATTCTTCCTTGGGGGTCTGGGTGTTACCATCTTGCTCAATTAGGATAATACATGGTTAAAAACTTTAAAGAAGGAAAATAATTAGTTCTATCTTAAAATGTTGTGTATATGTGTGGACAGATGTGTATATGCATATAAAAATGCTCAAACCACTAGCATTATACAGTGATTTTAGAAGTAGAACTAATGTTTGTGTGTGTGTGTCTGAAACAGAAAGAATTTCAGCAATTATTTAGCCTAAGTTCCCCATTTTCCTGAGAAAACTGATATTAAAAAGAGGTTTATTTCTGGCTTAAAAGCAAAGAGCTAATAGGTAGCAGAGGTGAAAACATGAACAATTTGTGACTCTAAAAGCAAGGCTTTCTTCACATACAACAAATGTCTATGAGTATGTGTATGTGTGTGTGCGCACGCACACCTAAAGTATCTGGTTAAGTGGCACAGAAAAAGTAATTAGCAGTAATAATGTTATAAATTTCTATTTATTTTGATATTATCTGCAACTGTCATTACATATGCTTAATATAAAAATGACAGCTTCTTAAATATTTTTCTTAAGAGTACAATTTAATGATTATTTGAGCCTTGGACTTCCTATCACTATATCTTTTCTGACTTCAAAAGATACAACAGCAAATGAACATTAATTGTACCTGAACTATTGAGCCTACCCTCAAGTGATGCCCATAAAAATTTGCCACTCAGTATGTCTTGATAGGAAAAGTCAGTCTAGTTCCATCTGTTGATTTCAATTTATTCCTTTAAAATTAAAATAAATACATAGCAATGATGTTTTATTTAAGGACCTAATTCCAGACACATCAGTGCATTAATACATGTCCCTACAGACACTGCCATTACTGATCAAATCTGAATTATTATCATTCAGCTGCTGCAACCAAATTTCAAGCCTAGAGAATAACACAGAATTAGATGGTTCCAAGGTGACATGCTCTAAATCCTTTCTGCGTCAGATGAAATTTAATTATACCCATTGTTTTTATTATTCAAAATGCATTGGCCATCCATTCACTCAGCAAGAAATTCCCTGCAATTTTATTCAGTATAGCTTTTATGCTAAAAGAAAGAAGGTGTGCTGAAGACGGGGAGAAAAAAAATGTTATCTCCCTCCCCCTACTCCCCACCAGGAGACATGAGGCAGCTGAAGCCCACTGATTTCCCAAGCCCAATTATTTCGTTGTACACTCTTCTCCTCAACAGCACACTTTACCTAGGGACACAGTCTGCCTAAACACCCCACACTTAATGGAGTCCCTGAAGCTGTCTCAATTTCATCGCTTCTAACTAATAGGCTGTGATACTTTTTCCCCAAACAGATCAGAGCTCTTCCCTCACTCCACATCTTCCTCACATAGGAAAAAAAAAAAGGTGTGTGTGTGTGTATGTGTGTGGAGGGGGGCTAGTTTGATGAAGCAGAGTATTCATTCCTGCTGTCATACCTTCATTATGGTCTAATACCTGCATTTCTTAAGGGCACAGTAACCTCACTTAATCCAATCCAGGGACTTTTTTTTCCAGATAATGACAATAATAGGTGTTTCCTTATGACTGTTAGTAGTAACACTGAACAGCAGGAATCTACACATTTTGCAGTAGTTAACAGGCAGACAAACCCAGTTTTACTTTCCTTGAAAGACCTCTAAAATTGATTGCCCAGAGAGTATTTTAGGATTGAGAGACAAAATAAGGAAGAGGAAAATAACAGCTTTCCTGAAACTTACAAGGTGTCTGTGTTATGCTGTTAGAGGTCAAAGACCAGGATTTCAAAATTCTCCCATTTTCTTCCCCCATTCAGAAGTAGACTTAGCATTCATATTCAAAAGGTGACTCCTATTATGACCTGTCTTGAAAATGAGTCTGATTTCCAGAGGTAGATGTCACTGTTCCAAAGGCCTCACTATATCTCCCTACAGAGAGATGTAATTTACGTTTTTCTTAATCCTTAGCACCTATGTTAATAACTGTGTCTTACTAAAATGCTCCCATTCAGTAATTTACACATTTTGGGCAAGGACCTCTAGGAAAAAAAATCTACTTACTTCTTTCAAAATTAATTTCTTTAAAAAGGCTACACATACTTAAGATGGCCTTCCTGCCATCTTCCTGGGTCACATCCAGGTGAAGATTTCAAGAAAAAGTATTGAGAAGTGCAGGCCCAAAGGCAGACTGAAGAAATCATATAGTTATTTCTGAAATGTGATGCCTTGCCATCCCCCAGGGATAATTTATCTGCTTCCCGAGATAATGCCTCTTATATAATGTTAGGAAGAATCAAAACAGTTAATCCAAACTGCTCTTACACCCTGCTAGAATTCAGCAGCTCATGTCTCAAGGCAAGACACCACAGTAACATTTAATTACATCTGACATTTAGCTCTGGGTTCCATAAGTCATCCTAAATTAACTTTTGGGTCAAAACAGACCTGGATTTTCCTACTGAAGACAGTTACTATTATCTTCAAAGCTAAAACCCCTGACTGGCGTGGGATAGAAGAGATAGCAAACACATAGTAACAAGCTCTAAAAAATACCATCACTGAATCTCAAGACGTCCCCTCCTCATTGTGACATTTTTTCTCCAAAGGTAAGCGACCATCCTAACTGTGGTCAATGTTCCCTGGATGAGACACATGTGTCATTAGTCCAAAAGGTGGACTGCGAAAAATCCAAAAGTGGATTGCGAAAAAGACCAGTGAAGACAGTCTTCTGGTCATGCATTAAGCATTTTATTGCTTACGTTCACCAACTTACTAACTTAAACTGACACTTTCCAGGTTCAACAGATGGTCTCCTTTATCATCTTTTTATAGCATGATGACAAACTCTGGTAAATTAGAGACCAAAGGGAAGGAAGTGCTTTGAATATTAAATGCAGAAATGAGAAAGCCAGAATTAACTGAATTCATTTAGGTTGAACAATATTCTTTACAGAGAAGGGGAGAAATCATAAGAATATACAGGAAAATAATAAAAGATTATTAAAGTAAATTCTAGGCTGGATCTGAGATTTAAATAACCCCGACAGGAGGTTATATTAATCACTGCCCTTTCTTCCCCAGAAGCAAACCTATCTGAAACCTATCAGTGGCTGGCACAGGCATGCCTTATCATGTCAGGACATTCTTTTGGATGAGTTTAATCTGAACAGTGTCCTTTGTAGGAATCAGCATTGTTCTGAATCTTCTTCCTAGTGCTTGTAGCATTTGTGTCCTGATGCAAAACTCAATGATCCTCCTAGAAGGTTCTTCATTTAGGCTCTGAAATCAGATGGTTTGTCTCTTAAATCTCAGTTCTGTTGCTTATGAACTACGTGATCTTGAGTGTGTTCCTTTACCTCTCTAAACCTCACGATTTATACCTGGAAAAATGAGGATACTATATGTAGAAGGCAGTGATATGGTTTAAACACAATAATGCATGTAAAATATTAGCATTGTGCTCAACATAGAATAAAGGCTATGAGTTTTTATGAGAATTTGTGTTCAAGATACGAATCTGTCTGCATTTGTACTTCATTGACTTATCATCATTTCTCATTCTCTTCTTCAAAAGCAGTTCTTTCCTGAGAAAGTCAGATACCATATGATATCACTTATGTGTGGAATCTAAAACATGACACAAATGAACTTACCTATGAAACAGAAACAGACTCATAGACACAGATATCAGACTTGTGGTTGCCAAGGGGTAAAAATTGGAGGGATGGATTGGGAGTTTGGGATTAGCAGATGAAAACTATTAAATCTAGGATGAATAAACAATAAGGTCTTGTTGTATAGCACAGGAAACTATGTCCAATATCCTGTGATAAATCATAATGGAAAAGGATATGAAAAAGGATGTGTGTGTGTGTATATATATATATATAACTGAATCACTTTGCAGCAGAAATTAACAGAATACTGTATATCAACTGTACTTCAATAAGATAAATTTTTGAAAAAAAGCAGTTCTTTCCCCTCATTATGTCTAAAACACATAGTTTTACATCATGTTAAGCAACTAAGAAGGGCTCAGGCTTCTCTAGGTTTCTGATTATGCCAAGGTAGTTGCCATCAGGGTTGAAAGACCAGAGACCTGGCATTACATTGGCAAGTCTAGATGTAGTCAGGCCTGGTCCAGATGAAGAAGATGAAATGCCATCTACAATTACAACTGCAGATTTAAAAAATCTCACGGTATTGACTACATTCTCCTCCTTTGGCTTTCTTGCTCTCTTCTCTGCATATCTTGGTTCTCTCAGATTGTTGCTAATATCAACCTATGGTGGTTTTTTCTAGAGTTCAAGTCTTGCTGAATTTTTGCCTATGGACCCAAACTCACACACTAACATAGAAGAAGGAAGATGATATAAATGGAAGGAGCCTTCCTTTAGCACCCTGGTTCCCCTCCATGGCACGTTACTCCCTAAATTAGAACTCCATCTGCCCATATTCCATTTGGAATATGAGCAATCTTGACAGACTGAGGGCCTTCAGAGTTCCTTAAGCCTTCGGTTTTCAGTGCCTACAGCAGGATGTGCTCAGACCAACATGGATTTTCCTGTCTTTACACTGACAAAGTGAGAAGTGAGAGTTTAAACATGTTAAAGGTAATTAGCACCAAGACCTCGCACCGTCTCAAGTTCATCTTAGCCAGCATGATGATGAAGTAGCAGCTTTTATTCCTACTCTCCTATTTAGTGCTGTGGTCTCATCTCAGGTTCTCACTTTCTACATCTGTGTTGAGTTTCTAGAGTTTTCCAATTAGCAAACTACTATTAAATACAGACTTTGTTTGCTCAAGGTATTATTAGAAGTGACTTAAAAGGAGTAGCATAAAACTCACATTTCATTTGGCAAATTTATAGCAATGAACTCAAAATCAATATTCTATTTGTCAGAATTAGAAGGCCCACACTAAATTCATGCATTTCCTAACAAATTCTATATAAGACAGTGATATTATTCCGCTTTGATGACAAAAGTAATATAAATAAATAAAAGAGACATTCTTCCTAACAGAAAGAGAGGAGGAAATGTAACATTTTTAGCACCTATTATAAACTCTGTGATAGGATATTATCAACGAGATTTCATGTAATCTTCTCAAGATCACTTTGAGGGTATCACTGGTCCCATTTTTATAGTGAGAGTAACTAAGACTGGGTACTGTTAAATATTTTGCCTAAAACCACACAGTTAAAGCAAGTGTTTCAGAATCAGGGTGTCTGAACTCAGTGACCCCACTTCCTTTGTCTCTTTTATGAAAAAATTGTCTTTTTAAAATTAAATAAGGACGATTGAACGGTTACAAATCATGTGCCGTATTTATTTACCTGGGAGATAGGAACATAATCACAAGGTAAAAATCTAAATAAATGTGTCAACTGTCTTAAGAATTCTTTTAAATGACAGAGTGAGTCACGCTAAAGTATATGGTACATGTTTCTGCAATGTATGACTATGAAATAAGCTATGAAGGGAGTTGATTTGACATATAAACAGAAACTTGGGTTTGTATCACCAGCTTTCACATCATTAGGAAAGCAGTGGATTACATTATAGAAGCATAATATATAATATGACACATCATTGTACTACCAGAGAACACAATATCTGAAATCCAATTCAGTAAGTCTTCAATAATACATTGTATGTGAACAAAATGCTTGACGAAGAGGCTGTTTCTATGCTTCTGAAAACAACAGATGATCTAATCTCAGCGATATATATTACCTACAGACAAATTTTACAATATTTCAAACAAAAATATGATACACTGAACAAAGTGTGAAATGGTTAACCATAGTGTGATGAAAATGATATGGTTGAAATGCCTACTTTCTTCATTCTGAACAAAATTAGAAGCAGTGAGATTATACACAAGTGTGTGAACACTATAAATCCTACAGAAAATTCCTATTCCTTTATAAGCATTAAAAAAAAAGGCTATGTTGCTAAAGGACACTATAAACAAGGTGAAAAGACAACCCTCAAAATGGGAGAAAATAATAGCAACTGAAACAGCTGACAAAGGATTAATCTTCAAAATATACAAGCAGCTCATGCAACTCAATAACAGAAAAAAAAAAAAAAAACCTAATCAAAAAGTGGGCAGAAAACCTAATCAGACATTTCTCTAAAGAAGACATACAGATGGTTAATAAACACATGAAAAGATGCTCAATATCACTCATTGTTAGAGAAATGCAAATCAAAACTACAAAGAGATATCACTTTATACTAGTCAGAATGACTATCCATCAAAAACCTACAAACAATAAATGCTACAGAGGGTGTGGAGAAAAGGGAACACTCTTGCACTGTTGGTGGGAATATAAACTGATACAGCCACTAAGGAGGGTAGCATGGAGATTCCTTAAGAAAATAGGAATAAAACCACCATATGACCCAGCAATCCTACTACTGGGCATATACCCTGAGGAAACCAAAATTGAAAAAGACACCTGTACCCCAATGTTCACTGCAGCACTATTTACAATGGTTAGGACATGGAAGCAACCTAGATGTCCATCAACAGATGAATGGACACAGCAGCTGTGGTACATCTATACAATGGACTATTACTCAGCCAAAAAAAGGAATGCATTCAACAGATGAATGGACACAGCAGCTGTGGTACATCTATACAATGGACTATTACTCAGCCAAAAAAAGGAATGCATTTGGAGTCAAGTCTGATGAGGTGGATGAACCTAGAGTCTATTATACAGTTACGTAAATCAGAAACAGAAAAACAAATATTGTATACTAACACCTATATATGGAATCTAGAGAGATGGTACTGATGAACCTATTTGCAGGGCAGCAATAGTGATGCAGACATAGAAAACAGACTTGTGGACACAGGAGGGTGGTAAGGAGAGGGTGGGACAAATGGAGAGAGTAGCATGGAAACATATACATTAACATATATATAATAGATAGCCAGTGGGGATCTGCTGTATGAATTAGGGAGCTCAAACTGGGGCTCTGTGACAACCTAGAGGTGGGATGGGCTGGGAGGTGGGAGGGAGGTTCAAGAGGGAGGGGATATATGTATACCTATGGCTGATTCATGTTGATGTATGGCAGAAACCAACACAATATTGTACAACAATTATCATTCAATTAAAATAAATATTTTTTTTTTTTAAAAGGCCATGTTGGGTTAAATAGAACCCATACAACATCAATAAAGAGTAGCCCAATTGGCAACCCAAAGCTCCACCAGATGCCCATTTCTATAGCAATGAACTCCAACGAGATTTAGGGAAATTTCATACCTCAAAAGAATATGATGTCTAATGAGAGCTTATCTTGCCACTGAAAGAAGATAACTAGATTTCAGCTCAGCTGAGGCTGTGAGAGAAACAACCCCTTTTCAGAATTTGGTTCAGCAAAAAAAGCAGCAGTGAGTAAATTTGTGAGATGATGGCTGAGTAAGCAATAGACAATTAAGAAATTTAAAACAGCTGCTAAGAGATGAGATGAGCCAACTGGCAGGAAAAAGACCGTTTTAATACTAATTATATTTAAAAGAAAACAAGAGTGCCCCCTTTACCCTTTAATGTATATTATTTCTCATTCTGTTCAAACATCCACTTTGGCAAAACAAAATCTACTATGCATTCCTGAGCAAAGGTTTTAGTTTGATTAAGTACTAATCAACACATAACTTTGGCCAAAGCCAGGTACAGGAGAAAGTGGAAAGGGAAATGACAGCAGAAGAAGGCTGCCAAGCTAGAAGAGTAATATTCATTCTTATTGTGATTTTTATTAGGAATATAACAAACGTTTTGCTCTGCAGTCTCTTGTGCTCAGAAGTGATCTAAATATCAACTATATAAACATTCTGAAGGATATTAAGTCATGAGCCATTCACCTATTATTCATCCTTAATATGATCCACTGTTTCCATTGTTTCCCCACTGGAAACAATGACAGACTTTATTTTCTTGGGCTCCAAAAATCACTGCAGATGGTGACTGCAGCCATGAAATTAAAAGACGCTTGCTACTTGGAAGAAAAGTTATGACTCATCTAGAAAGTGTATTACTGAATATAAGCAGAGACATTACTTTGACGACAAAGGTCCATCTAGTCAAAGCTATGGTTTTTCCAGTAGTCATGTATGGATGTGAGAGTTGGACCATAAAGAAAGCTGAACACTGAAGAACTGATGCTTTTGAACTGTGGTGCTGGAGAAGATGCCTGAGAGTCCCTTGGATTGTTAGAAGATCAAACCAGTCAATCCTAAAGAAAATCATTCCTGAATATTCATTGGAAGGACTGATGTTGAAGCTGAAGCTCCAGTACTTTGGCCACCTGATGCGAAGAACTGACTCATTTGAAGAGACCCTCATGCTGGGAAAGACTGAAGGCAGGAGGAGAAGGGGATAAAAGAGGATGAGATGGCTAAATGGCATCTCTGACTCAATTGACATGAGTTTGACTAAGCTCTGGGCGTTGGTGATGGACAGAGAAGTCTGGTGTGCTGCAGTCCATGGGGTCACAAAGAGTTGGACACGACTGAGCAACTGAATTGAACACGATCCAAGTCAAACCACAATCAGCACCAGGGCCAAATAACACTTCCATGCTGATAAACACGACTCTACATAAGGTGACTTCACTAGGTATATAACAAGTGGCTAACAGCACATTCCATGAGGCTCTGGAATCAGCACCTTCCAAAAATAAAGCTGATAGCTTGGCTGGTCTACCTGTCAGAATTACTTCCCTCTCCCTTAATAGCAAAGAAATAAATGAAAGTAGTTCTGAGAGTGTTCAAGAGAGAAGCTGAGCAACTGTTAAGTGCCAGGAACCCTGCATATATTATCTCATTTAAATCTCACAGCTCTGTTTATATTCATTTTACAGAAGAAACTCAAGCGGGCAAAGTAACCTTTCAGTTCAGTTCAGTTCAGTCACTCAGTCGTGTCTGACTCTTTGCGACCCCATGGACTGCAGCATGCAAGGCCTCCCTGTCCATCACCAACTCCCAGAGTTCACCCAAACTCATGTCCATTGAGTCGGTGATGCCATCCAACCATCTTATCCTCTGTCGTCCCCTTCTCCTCCTGCCCTCAATTCTTCCCAGCATCAGGGTCTTTTCAAATGACTCAGCTCTTCTCATCAGGTGGCCAAAGTATTGGAGTTTCAGCTTCAACATCAGTCCTTCCAATGAGTACCCAGGATTGATCTCATTTAGGATGGACTGGTTGGATCTCCTTGCAGTCCAAGGGACTCTCAGGAGTCTTTTCAAACACCACAGTTCAAAAGCATCAATTCTTCAGTGTTCAGCTTTCTTTATAGTCCAACTCTCACATCCATACATGACCACTGGAAAAACCATAGCCTTGACTAGACGGACCTTTGTTGACAAAGTAATGTCTCTCTTTTTAATATGCTGTCTAGGTTGGTCATAAAATTACCTTTAACATAGCAATATTGATTGTCCCCCTATGGTATCCTGAGCGTTAATCTGGCTCCACATTTTACAGACACAAGAATCTTTCCTTCTTGAGGAAAATAAGCAAAGATTAGCAGTGTCATGTTAGCAAATCTGGCTTATCTATGGCAAAAACACCTACAGTCCCAGCTTTCCTTTTCAGTTGTTTCCTGTCCTCTTTCTTGAATCCCATATTTATCAAGTCAGCCATAGGATGTCCCTTTTCGGTTCTTGATTTATATCACTTTGCCTCATTATCACCTGATTAGCATTGATAGGGTCATTCAGAGGCAGGCTCTCCTGAGAAAAGAGGGACAGGACTGTGCCGTCTGCGTTCCTCCTGCAGCACTGACACCATCTCTGAAACACATGACTCATGCTCTGTCTCTCATCACGTTACTCTGTAATCACTAGTGCTGAGCGGTCCTGGCAGTTCTTGCTTTAATTCTGACATTTTATGGAACTCTTACTCGAAATTTCCTCCACGTACCTTTCCTTTTCTACAGACAAACAGAAATACACATCTAGACTATTAGACAAGTAACTAGTTCATGAAGGAAACAGAACACCAATATATGCCACAGGCCAGGAAATGATGGAATTCCTAAAAACAGGGCACACAGCTCATATTTAGATGATGCAGAGGGTCTGCTTCGTACAAAGTTTGTGAGAAAGTTCTAGAGAAGACGCAGGGCTCAGTCCTCATCATTGTCTAAACTCATGGTATAATCACCAAACATGACAGTTCTTTTCTTCAAGTTCACATCTGATGAGCTGCTGATTACAGACAGATCCACAGGCAACCCATGATCTACCTAATTTCCATTTCTAGTCATGGAGACAATCCCTCCCTTTGCTCTCCAGCATCCATCTTCCTGAATCTCTGTCTCTCTCTGTGATGACTCCCACATCGGGGAGAATCTCTACATGTATCTGCTCTGCCCAGGCTCAGAGCACTGTCAACCTCCGTATCCTCCTGGCTCTTCCTGGAGCAGATGTCTTCCTCACCCTCCTCAAAGACTCTCCTCTAGAAAACTTGGCCTTTCAAGTCTGGTTCTTACTCACACAGCAGTTGTGGGATCAAAAAATCCTACCCTCAATAAAACAAAAGCGTTTGTGTTTCATCCCTCTCCATACAGCAGCACTTAATAGGTGCCTGGCATGTAATGGCGCTCGTAACTGTCAGTGTATCACCATTATTGATGAATGGGATGGGATGAGGAAATAAAAGCAAGATTTATCACCTGTTAACTAACTAGGAGGGTTTTAATACAACTTCTTTATCAAAAACCTGGATTTTATCAAGTGAATGATTACATGTCGGAGGCTTTAGACTCTTTCCTTTACTGGATGAACAGGAGACTCATTCTGGCAGGAGTAACGATGGGCCAACAGTACTGATGTTTCCTAGATACCTGGCACAATCGCTAACAAATTCCTTTTCTTGGTGTGATTCCGAAACAAGGCCAGTTGAACATGCCTGACAATCTATATTCTTCCTCTTCCAGAAGATACCTTAGATCAAGCATAACATAATCAACACTTCCTTAAATTATCCTAAACACCAACATAAACACTATTCTTAACTTAAATCTCTAACTATTCTTAACCTATAAACTTACCCTAAACACCACAAAAACACTGTTCTTACATATGTGACTATCACGTTAAGATTAGAACATTACAGACAGAATGGAATGGAACGTCTTCACTATTATCTGTAATACTCTCAATCCATATAATTTAAAAAACTCTTTGGAATGGCTTCCCTACTAGTCTTTAACTAATCCATAAACTCACTGTCAAGTAAAAATCAGATCTGCAAAGGCAGTAGACAGGTTAGTAGTTAAGAGCATGGATTACAGAGCCAGAAAATCTGAGTTTGAATTCTGATTCTACCACTTACTAGTTTCTACCACTTCCAAGACTTGTAAGTTATATTCTACCACTTATATATTGGTAGAATATATATCCTCATATTCTACTGCTTATAAGACTTTGGGAAAGTTATTTAACCTCTGTTGCTTCACTTTTCTAATCTGAAAAACGGAGATAATAAGTGCACCTACCTCACAGAATTGCTCTAAGGGTTAAATAAATTAGTAAAATTACACATATTAAGTAGGCTTAAATGTTAGAAATTATTATCATTACTCCATCTGTCTTTGCAATATCTGATTAACTTAGGTCTTGAGAGTCCCTTGGACTGCAAGGAGATCAAACCAGTCAATCCTAAAGGAAATCAGTCCTGAATATTCATTGGAAGGACTGATGCTGAAGCTCCAATACTTTGGCCATCTGATGCGAAGAGCTGACTCGCTGGAAAAGACCCTCATGCTGGGAAAGACTGAAGGCAGGAGGAGAAGGGGACAACAGAGGACAAAATGGTTGGATGGCATCACCAACTCAATGGACATGAGTTTGAACAAGCTCCAGGGATGGTAAAGGACAAGAAGCCTGGCGTGTTGCACTCCATTGGGTTGCAAAGAGTCAGACACGACTGAAGGACTGAACAACAAAAAAAACTTAGGTCTTAATTTATGAATGACAATAAGCAAAAAATGTCGTATAAAAAGCTAAAATATTACAACATCTAACACCCTAACTCATACACAAAAACAATCTGACAAGAGTAAAGAGACTAAGCTTACCTTTAGGAGAAAAGAGACCTTTATCAAACCCTCCTTAACATTTTTTATTTTTAAACTCATAAACAGCACCATTTAACTTTTAGGCTCAGTTAGTAAACAGAGAATACCTCTTGAAAGTAGAAGATAGATTCCAATAAAACAACCAATGTAGTTTTTCTTGGCTTTCAAACACAAAGACAAATTCTTCAGGATTTTTTTTTAAGAAATCATCCCCAACTTCTCCTAAAATATAATCTTATTACATATAGTTGTAATTGGGGCTTCCCTGGTGGCTCAGCAGTAAAGAATCTGCCTGCCAATGCAGGGGACTTGGGTTCAATTCTGGGGTAAGGAAGATCCCTTGTAAAATGAAATGGCAACCTACTCCAGTATTCTTCCCTGGGAAATCCCTTGGACAGAGGATCCTGGCAGGCTATACAGTCCATGGGGCCGTAAAAGAGTCACAGACAACTTAGTGACTGAATAACAACAGCAACCTTCAACTTTGACTAAGGCCCACCACCAAGAAATTACCCTTTGCCACCATGAATGCTGAAATTTCATTTTGATAGGTAGGCCTCAACCTATACTCCATTATTTCCTGTAATTCCCCTCATCAAAAGGGATCATACTTCTTTTGGAAATCCTCATTATTCAAAACAACGTATCTATTTTTTATATAAAATTTCCATATTCAAAACATTTTTTCCTTAATAAACTCCAAGTCTAGGTCCCTCACTCTCATACCATTCCTGCTGGCTAGCAGGAATTAAGCACCACTCTGGCACTAGTGATGACACAGTTCAAGAATGTAAAACTTCTCATATATATCAGTCAACTCTTGCTCTTTGATTACATGTATGGAGGGAAGAACAATTTGAAGGTACAAACTACATAAGGCTTGAGACTAGGTTATTATTGCTTTGAGAAGCTTATTCAGATATTATCACGAAAACTAGGATGAAAAGAACTTCCAGACTAAATTATTTACAATCTAAAAAAGCATAACACATAGTCACTGTCTAGCTGTCCTCTGCAGGTTACAATTAAATAATTTCTTCAGTCTTTAGATGAATGTGATGCATCTCCCTTTGAATCACACAGAGTAAGACAAGAGGCTTCATGCAACAGGGGAAAAAATCTCAACGAGGCATTAATTTTATTGTTAATTACTATCAGAAAAGTAACCTAATGTCATCTGGGCCCAAACCAAAACCACTGGGTTCTACAATTTAAATTCTTTACTATTCCTGATAGATAAGAAAGTTGTTCAACACATCCAAGAGTGTTGAAATGAATTCCCACAGAACACTAGTACCAGTTCATGAAGGGTCTGCTTGTACCACACTTTACTAAGCAATAGGGATACAAAAGTAAATAAAATACTACTTCCTAGAGTTTAAAATCTAGTGAAGGAGAGATATATGCATAAATAGCTATAACACAAGGTATAAGTAAGTATTTCAAAAGCATTTACTAGTCACTTCTGGTGGCAGACACATTTGTCTCACTTTCATGTAAGAATTACAATTAGGATAAACAGTTCTGGGATAAATACAAATAAGGCTTAAAGGAAACATCCAAAGGAATCTGTATAAGCGTCCAGCTCAGTCACACAAAAAAAGACATTTAATATCATAAGAAAAGTACCATACCCGGGCTCAGTCTCCTCAGAGACACATCTGTAACTTCTGGAAGACAAAGAAGCCAGGGCATTTCTTGTTTGTAGCCGCAAGGTCAGTAAGAGGGAATCTTTCTTTCTTTGGCTTCAGACAGCCTTTGGACTGAAACGCAGAGGGCTGAAGCAGCCGCAAACCTTCACATGTAATCCAAACCTCGTCTAGTCAAGAAGACTTACATGGAGGGTCCTTTGCTTCATTTCCCTAGTCATTCATTCATTCATGAAATACCTATCGACCATAACTGAGGTGTCAGGTCTTGTTCCAAAATCTGGGAAAGCAAGCAAGCATGTAACCAATTAGATTACATACTAGTGAGATAGGAACATAATCAACAAAGACTGAGTCATAGTGAATAAGCCATGGCACCTTATATCCAGAAGGAGTAGAGGGCCAGACTAGAAATTCTCATTCCTGGGAGGTGCAAATCCTAGGAAACCTTCCCTAACTTCTGCACAGGATAATCCTTCCAGCTGTGCCACTTGCTTTCTCTGTGCTTAGTTTGGGAATTACTCCCTACATTCTGTGACTACTCATCTTTTTAGATGAAAAAGCAGCTAATCTTCTTCTTGAGGCGAGGCATGGCAATTATTTGAATATGCCATTTTCAAATATGCCAACTGAATACACTGTCCATCAAAAGAATAAATAAGAGTCAAAGAAAAGCTGTTGATGTTAGAACTGAAAGATAACCATTACACAGAAGGAACAGAA
The DNA here is from genome assembly GCF_054371585.1 of Giraffa tippelskirchi. Lineage (NCBI taxonomy): Eukaryota > Metazoa > Chordata > Mammalia > Artiodactyla > Giraffidae > Giraffa > Giraffa tippelskirchi. Next base: position 11,695,885 of record NC_137287.1, on the reverse strand, counting down.
GATGATACACAAACTCTTACCCTTAAAAAATATCTGACTCTTTTGAATGTCCCCCTACAATCCGCCCTCACTGAACAAATTAGAATAGATACTACTCCATCAAATACATTGACTGACTTCTCCATTCTGTTAAACTTCTTTAAATTTCAGTTCATTCAGCTGCTACAAAATGGTATAGCTGCATTATAGGTGTGTATGTGAAGATTTCTTTTATCCCACAAGCTGTTTTGGCTGGGGAACAGTTAGAGGAACACTCCTCATACTCCACGGGTAATTAGTGGGAAGACTTCATGGCAACCTGAGGTTGGTTCTCAGGCTGTGCAAGTCAGCAGGGTGTAGCAGCCAAAGATAATGGCTCTATAATACTGTTCTGTGGGGTTTTTCCTGCCACATAAAGTTGTAAGAATGGCCTGACTATAAATAAACACAGAAGATGGCTCCCGCAAAGAAAGCCACAGAGAAAAAGATTAACCAAGTTGAAGACTTGAACAATATTACCCTTACAATAGTAAGTTAAATACAATATAAGTTAAATGGCACTTGATGTAAAAACAGTACTTATACTTTCATTACTTACATTAGTGCCAAGACTCTCGCCTGATGAGGAAATCAAGGCTCAGAGCAGTTAAATGACTACAATAGAGACTAATACCTGAAGCTAGGTATCTGGATTCCAAGAGAGTGAACCTTTTGTTGAAACAAACAAAACTGCTTTATATGTATATTATACTTGATAAAAAAAAAAAAAGAAAGAGAGAGAAAGTTTTATAAGAATTTTTTGGACCTGATTTGTTTTCATAAGCATATATATATATATATATGTGTGTATGTATGTATGTGTGTATATTCAAACAAAACCTCTAATATTACCTCATCTGATCACACTAGTCACCCCAATGTCCAGATTCTACTTCACAGAAATGATCGAATAATGAAGCAGCCTCAGCATGCTAGCTCTCACTGAGGCAGACAAGGAACACATGTGGGGAAGACAAACTATTTTCAGAGGCCCAAGCAAAGGGAATTAAACTACTGCTGGGGAAGAAAAATACCTTTCCTTTTACCTGTATAAGTTGTTGGCTGGGACCCCATAAGAAAAGACAAAGTTAACAAGAGAAAAGCATATAAACGTATTTATTAATGTTTTTCTCCTGCTAATCTGAACTGTAAAAGGAAGGGACAAGGAGAAATATTTACCTTCCTCTCTCCACAAGACACCACAGAGACCCAGGAAGCTGACATGGTAAGAATTCTTACCTTTTTCTCAGTTGTCCCAGACCTCAACTGCAGTCCCTGGAGCTAGTGGAGTGGGAATGCCCACCTTGAGATTGTCAGAAACTGTAAAGGAGGAAAACTCTCTTTCCCTTTCCCTTTCTAAGTTCTCAGTTGGGGCCCCTGAAACAAAACACAGGTTAAAAACAGAAAAGCATACAAATCTATTTAATGTGAGTTTTACGTGACACGGCAGCCTTCACAAGGAAATGGAGATGTGAAGGAATGGTTAAGCTTGGGTGTTTTTATGCTAGGTCTGACTAAAAGCAAAAGTCATGGGAAAATGTGACAAGACAAAGGGAATGAACTCAAGGCAGTAAACCAGGGGAAACATTCAGATTCCTCTCAGACTCCCTCCAACTTCAGAGATAAGGATGCTCCTTTCCTCCGGCAATAGGAAGGGCATCTCTCACATAAGGGTCTTATGACCTGCTTCAGAGGAAGGTCAGAAAATTCTTCCTACACCTGCACTGCATCAGCCATTCTCAAATACCTTCAGCCTAAAATACTCAATATGACAAGGAGCCATATTCTGGAGTAGCATGTCCTGACCCTATTATTATCCACAAAACACATTCCAAGATGTCTTAAAATGTCTAAATCACTAGAAGAACCTGTGACCTATTTACACAATGAAATCTGTTTTTCTACAATCACCAGCATGGTATCTATACAGGCACACCTTGGAGATACTGTGGTTTCGGTGAAAGACCAACACAACAAAGCAAATATTGCAATAAAGGGAGTCACGTGAACCTGGCTTCCAGGTGCATACAGAAATTATGTTTACACTATACTGTAGTCTGTTAAGTGTGCACTAATAGCATTACATCTAAAAACACAACGTACATGCCTTATTAAAAATAATGTACTGCTAAAAAATGCTGACCATCATCAGCTCCTTCAGCAAGTTGTAATCTTTTTGCATTAGTGACATCAAAGATCACTGATGATAGTTCATTGTAACAAATAATAATTAACAGTTTTAAATATTTCGAAAACTATGAAAACCGTGGTAGTTATGTACCCACAACATTCCAGCAGTTATGTATAGACATGAGAGTTGGACCATAAAGAAGAATTTATGAGCGCTGAAGAATTGATGCTTTTGAACTGTGGCATTGGAGAAGACTCCCGAGAGTCCCTTGAGAGTTAACAGTTCATTGTAACAAATAATAATTAAAAGTTTGAAATATTTCAAAAACTATGAAAACCATGGTAGTCATGTAGCTATGACATTCCAGTAATCATGTATGGACATGAGAGTTGTACCATAAAGAAGAATTTATGAGTGCCAAAGAACTGATGCTTTTAAACTGTGGTGTTGGAGAAGACTCTTGCGAGTCTGCAAGGAGATCAAACCAGTCAATCCTAAAAGAAATCAATCTTGAATATTCATTGGAAGGACTGATGCTGAAGCTGAAGCTCCAATACTTTGGCTACCTAATGCAAAAAACTGACTCACTGGAAAAGACCCTGATGCAGGGAAAGACTGAGGAAGGAGGAGAAGGGGATGACAGAGAACGAGATGGTTGGATGGCATCACCACCTCAGTGGACGTGAGCTTGAGAAAGCTCCAGGAGGTGGTAAAGGACAGGGAAGCCTGGCGTGCTGCAGTCCATGGGGTCGCAAAGAGTTGGACCATGACTGAGTGACTGAATAACAACAACCAAAATGTGACACAGAGGCACAAAGTGAGTGAACACTGTTGGAAAAATGGCATTGATAGACTTGCTTAATGCAAGGTTGCTGCAAACCTTCAACTGATAAAAACAAACAAACAAACAAACACACACACTATCTGTAATAAAAAAAGGTATACCTGTAAATGGAAGTATAGCAGATTTGAAAGAACTCAGTGTATGGTTTGAGACTAAAAACAGGATCTAGGCAGATGCAGCCATAATCTGAGATACATCCATTTGACTGATCCTGTGAACATGCAGAAAATGATCACTTTACAAAGCATCTCCTGAGACTCTTAGGAAGGTCTGCTTTCTCCCCAAATCTCTACCATCTATGTATGGTACCACTCTATAAGGAATCTCCAAAAGTCTTATTAAGATACAAGTAATTTCTCTTATAAAGGCAGTCTACTTTGGCCACCTGATGCAAAGAGCTGACTCACTGGAAAAGATCCTGATGCTGGGAAAGATTGAAGGCAAAAGGAGAAGGACAGCAGAGGATGAAATGGTTAGATAGCATTACCGACTCAATGGACATGAATCTGAGAAAACTCTGGGAGACAGTGAAGGACAGGGAAGCTTGGCATGCTGCAGTCCACGGGGTCACAAAGAGTCAGACTCGACTTAGCACTTGAACGACAAAAGCCTTTACTATCTAATAACATAGCCACAAATGCAAAATTAGTATAGGTATTGACTACATTCTTGGGAAGTTAGGGTAGGTGACCAATGATGAAGGGACAAGTCAGGGTTCAGGAAGGGAATGCCCAGGCGAGGTGGGGTGTGGGGAGAAGAGAAGTCCTATTATGGGAAGTAGCCAGTAACAGAAAGGGTAGTCAAAAAAAAAAAAGAGAGAGAGAGAGACAATTTTACCTGCTAAATCACTCTGTCTAAGACAACCTCTGTTTCCAACCTCCTCCAGGGGGCTATTTAGAGTGAAATGGCCCGGGGCAGGGGTGCCATTTTCAGTTATTAAAGAAGCAAGCAGAGCTTCTGGCTCTGAACAGCACTTGACCCAAAGGGTGATGGGTAGAAGGAAGAGGAAAAGGAATTAGCTGGATCCCCTGTGGTCCGAGTCTGCACACAGCAGGGCTGATAACCATGTCCATCTCAGCATGAACTCCCAAGGAACAGCTCTTTGATTGCAGAAGTTACTGCTGTCCAGGGCTGAGCTGCAGGGAAGGACTCAAGGCTAAAACCAAGAGAGGAGGGGGTGGCCAAGAGAAGTCCTAGATAAGAAATGTAATAATTAACACATTTGTCACCTGGTAGTGGAAAGCCATAAAATAGTGATGATAAAATAGCCACAATGCTGGCATAATTACCCTCTCCCAACCAACTGCCAAAGGTCTGGTGATTAATCAAAGTCTCTCTAGGCATTTCTCTGAACAAGCCCAGCCTCCAATCAAAGTGTAAAAATCCACAAGCCAGCTTCTGTGAGTGAGAAACAGGCAGTTGACTTGAGGATCTTTTTTTCTTCATCTGGAGAAACATGAATAAATCACACATCATCAAGTTTATCATTTTTCTCCTCAGAGAAATATGAAATATTATAGATCATCTTCAGTACATCAGCTTCTTCACACTCCATTAGCATGAAGGGACTATTTTTGATATAATTTATCAAACCACTGGCCTCATTTCTCCCACTTCCTTCAAGATGGAAAGGCAGACACAGTGGACTCAGGTTTCTCTTTTTCATAAGGAGCTGCAATCTGCCTTCTGCTGGGGGAGCAGACAGTAATTTGAAGGGCATAATTAGTGACAGGTCATCAACCTGTACCACCACCCTAAAGACTGGAAGGATCTGGCCTAGAGTTTGGAATGGAGCTGGCTCAAGCACGCTCTAGTTAAATCCCACTGAGGTAAGAATGCCAACTCTCTTTTCTTTTTTTTTTTTTTAATGATGAGTCCATCTCTCTTCCCAAAGTCAGTTTTCTCCTCTACCTTGGCCCAAGCTGATGTGATAAGGGTCCCACTAAGGATGTCTGCCTGGTTAGTACGCTATAAGCTCTCATTGGCACCCAAATATGTTAGAAAACTGCAACAGAGAATTAAAACATTTGTTCTTTTTCTACTTTCTCCTTCATTAGCAACATTAGAGTGTTTTAACAGCAAGGCTGAGAACCAAACGATCCACTCAATTCAATTTGATTATTATTATTATTTTAATTAATGTGGTCCTACTATGTTCAGGGCAATTACCTTGTGATTCCTGCTCAGAATCAGCTAAGCAAATATATACCTAACTAGCTGTAATATACAATGATAATCAGAGAAGAGGCAGAAGATGTATCTGGATAAAAAAGTATTTCATTAGGATCTTGAAAGCTGAGTAGAATTTCAACATCCTGGATAAAGTTCAAAACAGGAAAGACAACTAGGGATAGAGATGTCACTGGGAGGCATGAAAAGAATATGAAACAGGAATGTGAGGTGTATGTTGGTATTGTTGTTTAGTCACCAAGTCATGTCTGACTCCTTTACGACCACATGGACCGCAACCAAGCTTCTCTGTCCATGGGATTCCCCAGGCAAGAATACTAGAGTGGGCTGCCATTTCCTTCTCCAGGGGATTTTTCCAGACGAGGGATTGAACCCATGTCTCCTGCATTGGCAGGTGGATTCTTTACCACTGAGCCACCAGGGATGCCCGTGAGGTGTATAGTTGAGATGCAAATAGTACAAAGACTGATAAAGGTTAGGCTTAGGATCGTTCTTGAACAGCAACCTGAGGAGCATTTGTTCCATCACATAATCAACAAGGAGCTCTTAAATGTTTTCAAGGATAACAATAAAGATTAAAACTGTGTCTAGGACATTAACTATAACAGAACTGTGAAAGATGACCAAGGAGAGGCGAGGCAAGGTGAGTGGTAAGAAAACCAGTGAAAAGTCTCCAGCTGCAGGATTTCCCAAGGAGTCCTCTCTAGAGCATACAGCTTGATAAGGGCCTTGTTTCAGCAGTCTTACATCAGCCATGCCAAACACAGATGGGTGCTCAATACAACTTGCTGAAATAAGAAATGGACATGTGTGCAAGAGGAGCTGCACAAGAATGTTCACGACAGCAGTGTTTGTAATAGCAAAAATTTGAAAACAGTCTAAATGTTCACAAATAGAATAGGTAAGTGACAACATAGTCAAACTAGATTATTATACAGTAGGGAAAAGCAAAAGAGAACAACTGATTTAATCTTACAAACATAATGTGCAGTATAATAAAAGTTGCCAGACTTCCCTGGTGATCCAGTGGTTAATAATCTGCCTTCCAATTCAGGGGACATAGGTTCGACCCTTGATCGGGGAACTAAAATCCCACATGCCATGGGGCTACTGAGCCTGAGCGCCACAAGAGAAGCCTGTGTGCCAAAACTAGAGAAGCCCGTGCACTGCAGTCAAGAGCCCACGTGCTGCCACTAAGACCCCCAACACAGCCAAACGAATACTTAGGAAAAAATTACGTTCTTAAAAGTTGCAAACATACATATATAGCAAGATGCAATTTTTCAAAATTAAACCTACTATATAATACATGTTGATTTACATATACAGGATACAGATAAAGAAATTCATAACATAAACAAATCCAGAATAATTGTGGTTATTACCCCTGGGTTCTGAGACGAGGATATGATCACAATTACAATAGGAGCAACAACTATCCTGGAAATAATACACTTTTCAAGCTGGGAGATGGGTGTATGGCTATACATTATTTCTCATATCTTTAACAAAATAAAGATAAAGCAAAAATAATAATGAACAGCCAGAAGAATCTTGGAGGGCCAGTCATATTTAACAATACGGACGACAGGGACTTCCTTGGTGGTCCAGTGGTTAAGATTCTGAGCTTCCGATGCAGGAGGTGCAGGTTTGAGCCCTAGTCAGGGAGTTAAGATCTCATACGCTGAGTGGTACAGCCAAAAAAAATAAATAAATAAAGATGACAAGGTAATCAGTCTGATAGGCTGAGAAAGGGCAGTGGAGAAAGCATAGAAGTCAGACCACTGACATACCCTAGAGCTGGAACGTGACAGTCATTATGCAGCTGAAGGGCTGGCAGAATACAGGCTGCAGTTTGTACACTTGGCCCAGACTGGGTAGGGAGACAGGAGAAGCCAAGGGCTTCAGCAAACTTTGGGAGATAGTGAAGGACAGGGAAGTCTGGCATGCAGCAGTCCATGGGATCGCAAAGAGTTGGACCTGGCTGAACAACAACAACAAAGGCCTTAGTGAAAGAAGTGGAGAGGAGGAGAGGCCGAGGGACTGGCACACAGAAAGGGCAGAGAAAGCTTGCGAGAGGACCAGGTGGACCACAACCATGTTAGAAACAAATGAAAGCCTGGATGGAAGACTCCCTTTGGAAGAAATACAGTGTGCGAGTGTCTGTGTGTGTGTGTGTAAAATCAAACTCCAGGAGAAAACCAAGTGGTGTGTATGAGTTTTGTTTTAAGAAAAGTCGCCTTCTTTTCCAAAAGATTGGATTTTGTACCATCATTCTTCTTCAAATGATGAAGTGTTTTCTTCTACTTTAAGCCCGGGTTGGGAAGGGACATCATGGGACGTAAATCAAAGCAGAATAAGAACACACGTCAACCTCTCATATTTTTCCTTCTTGCAGAAATGCAATAGGATAACTTATTTTTAAAAAATCTGAAGTTTATTAGGCTGGTATTTATTTTGGTTTCCCTGGAGGGTACAGTCATGCCTTAGAAAGACCTGTGGCTGAAAGACTTTCATAATAAACTATTTCTATGCTTACCACATGTACCAGGAGGGGCGAAGAAAGTCTCCTTTGTGAGGCGTTTTGTAGAGAGAAGACTCCTACTCTTTCCGTTTAGCGGCATCATTTGTTCTGGCATTAGAGTTCCTCTGACCGTTACCCAAGCTACGGAACTGCAGCCTGTGGGAGTTATACAAAAGGATTATGTGGAATATCCAGCTCGATCTGAAAGAGTCTGAGAGTGGGAGATAAAATGCCACCCTGAAATAACCTTTGTGGCACAACTAAAGCACTGATCCCAGCATCTGCAGTGAAGTTAAACCAAGGCTGCCGGCAAGCTGGTAGGGTTAGGCTCAGGGTCCTGTAATTCCCTCTAGATCAGAAAAATTATACTAAGCATAGAGATCAACTTTCAGAAGAAAGAGCCCCTTTCTTGCTAAGTTTCTTCCAATCATTCCTGTTTCTGGGGAAATGCCACTTCATATGTCTGTGGGTATAGATGACACCTCTTTAGCAGAGGTGAAAATGCAGAGATTTTTAGAAAATGCCAAATCATTACATGATAAAAATAATCCATATGAACACAAGAAGTAAGAAATAGGTTTGAGAGGCTCTCGAGTCTGTCAAACCAGCAGAAGACACTGCTGGAGGTGCCCAGGAAAGCTATGATGTCCAGGTGTTAAAAATGCAGGGAAAGAAAGACACAATGTGACATCTCTGCACAATCTTGGCCCCTGGGGGACCAAAACTCATTTTTCATAGCTTGCAAAATTAACCACCAAAATTAAGCAGGAACAGAAGTATATTTGCTGGACTCAAAGATGTGTGACTACGAGAATGTAAAATATATGCAGACTCACAAACACATGCATTTTCTCCATTTGTGCAGACTTGGCTGGGGACAGCCAACAACTAGCCACTCAGCGTTCAGTTCCAATTCTCTCAGAGCCTTGGGGAAATAGGAGACTTGGTGTGATGGGCTTGCATTCCAAATGACTCTGGTGAAGCCTGTGGTGTCCAGCTGAGCCAAAGGTGGAGCCAAGGTAAACAGACGAGAAGACGAGCCAGGAAAATGAGATGGCAGGGAGGCCTAACCCATTAAAACACAGCCATAAAAAACATCGAGACACAGAATTTCCCATGAGTCACAGTGGGCCGGTGAGATGCTGCCCACTTGCTGCCAAGGCAATCCAAAAGGCATCCCACAGACTTCGCCATACAACAGTGGAGACTCACCAGGACTCTGTAGGACTTGATAAAAGTCTATATTCATAACTATATACAGCCATGTAAAACTGGCTGTTCTACTGCAACAAGAAAAAAACAACTTTCCATTAAAATGCCTTTTTTTTTTTTTTTTTTTTTTATTACACCAGGAAGTTCTAAGTAATGGCAAAGGAAATGTAGACAACCAACTTCTGTGTCTTGGTAGGCTAAAAGACAGCATTCACTCAAAAAGAAATTTATTTTTAATTGGTATCCAAGTGGTGCTGCCATTTATGTGTGTACCATTTATATTTCTCTTAAAATGTTGTTAAGACATTCTACATTTAAGTAGCTAATAGTACCACAGGGACACTGACACTTCAGAGGGCTAAACGACATGGTATTAAGAGTTTAAAACCGAAAGGAAAATTAATTTCTTAAGAACAATAAATGAAAAGAATGATGTTAATTGTAGAAGCTCAACCAACCAACCACAAACAGGCAGAAGAATCAGTGTGCAATAGCAATGACTTCAAGAAATCCCATGGATGGAAAGCGATGAGATAATTCCGGTACAGAACAAATGATTTAACTTCAAATGAAAACACAAATCCTTGCTAGGGGCAGAGTGTTATCCTGGAAACTTAAAACTGTAACAATGGCCTTCTTAGAAAGTTCCTTTCCTTAATGACACCCCTGATCAGAGCCTGAATTGGGCTTACCATGTTCAAAACTCTGCTCCATCAGTTACCACAAGCCCCCTGATCTGGGACAAAAGCTTTGCCTTGTCTGAGTCCAGGTTTCTCCATGTGCAATATGTGCATAATGAAATCGACCTGGTGGAATTGTTTCAAAACTAAATGAGATAATGAAAATGAAAGTACTAAATCGAACACCACACAGGGCCCACAACAAAGTCACTAAGTCTACATCACCTCGTCCACAACCACTGCACACGTACGCCTCTGAGGCATGATGGAGCAGTCCTTAAGAGCACAGGTTCTGACATCAGGCTGTTCAAGTCCTGGCTCAGCCAGCTACTAAATATATAATCTCAGACATATTTCTTAATCTTTTTAAGATTCAGTTTCCTTCTTAGAAAAATGGAGATAATTATAGTGCCTCCTTGATGGAGTGCTTGGGAGGAATATCAGTTATTACCTGAAACATAGAACACTGCCTGGCAAACAGTCAAAGCTCAATAACTGCTAGCTGGGACCATGGTTGTGTTACACATAAAATCTGAAAACTGACTGACAGAGGGAATACCTCCTTTGAAATTTTAAAAAACTAAAGGCAAAGTATTTAATCAAGTCAGACCTCCTAAGCATGCTATCTCTGTCTCCAATGTAAACTTTGATGTAATAATGATATTTTGATTGGTATTGCAGCTTTCCTTTTTATGAGCATGGTGACTTTATAACTTCATTTTAAGAAAAAATGTAAAACACTGAGAAAACAATTCAGATAAGCAATTTACTTATTAAAATGCAACTTCCAAGGTATGGCCAAGATTGGTGCAAATTTAGCCTAACTTAGTCTCATTTTATATCCATTTCTTAGGGCACAAAGAACTGACGCCAATATCAAGGCCTCAAGGTTGTGAAAGACAATCCAGTGTCAGAGACAGACTCAATTGTTTTTGCTAGACCATGCTCTCTAATGCAAAAATACAAGGAATACATTATAGAAAGATTTTCAAGAACAAGTATATTGAAATAAATACATTTTAAAAGAATGATCTAAACTTAAATTAACAATACTTACTCCAGTAACAGAGGTTTTACTGCATTATCCTCTTAATCAAGAGGACTAAGTATTATGAAATGGTGTGTGAAAGCAAAGTGGGTTAACTATTTCGGGGAGTTTATATCCTGTAATAATGTTTGGTTCATGTAAGCACTGCTCAGAAAAAATAGTAACAGTGGTTTGGACAGGCAAAATTGTTGCCATTTCACAAAAGAAGTTGAAACCAAGCACCACAAACTTGAGTAATTTCTCTAGAGTTAGTTGCTCTTGAGCAAGTATCAAGAATATAGATCTGGGACACCATGTCCCTGGCTCCAGATGGCAGACAATCAGACTCTAAAGTTATGGCCAATGAGTAATTTTCAGCTGACTGCCTGGGTGTTTTCTTATAGTACCACTGTTATTATGTAATTACCATACTAATCATATCTATAGCTTTCTTATTTGTGCTATGAATTATTACATTTACAGTATTTCATCTTTCATTGGGAACTAATCAAAAATTCCTATTCTAAAGTAACCTAAGTGTCCATCAACAAATGAATGAATAAAGATGTACAATAGAATATTACTCAGCCATAAAAATGATGCAATAATGCCATTTGCAGCAACATGGATGAACCTGGAGATTATCAGACTAAGTGATGTAAATCAGATAAACATTTTATGATATTAGTTGTATGTGTAACCTAAAATATGATAAAAATGAAATTATTTACAAAACAGAAACACAAATATAGAAAACTAAATTATTGTTACCAAAGAGAAAAGGGAGGGAGGGATAAATTATGAGTTTGGGATTAACTGTTGCATATTACTATATGTAAAATAGATAAACAACAAGGTCCTATTGCATAGCACAGGGAACTATATTCAACATTCCATAATAAACCATAATGGAAAAGAAATCTGAGAAAAAGAATATATATAAAACTAAATCACTTTTCTGTACATCAGAAACAAATACAGCATTGTAAATCAACCATAGTTCAATAAAAAGAAAAAATTCTATTCTAGCCAGTAACTCTAATGAAGCCCTGTTAGGTGATAAGAACATCTGCAAAAACCCATCATTTTCCATGAGAGTCTTTACTCCCACTGAAGTAGAATCCAAAAGGGTTCCAAACCATATGCAAATGTCAGAGTCTTCCAGGTTATTACCTTCTGTATGATACAGTTAGTCACACAACTTCTGAACAACATATAGTGGAGCAGAGGTTATTGGAAGTAAGAATGAGTGACATGTAAGAGACAAGTACATGCAGGTACCTGTTTTTGCCCCTCAATGATTCTAGGGAAAATTCCACAAATGTCAAGAATTGCCCATTACGAAGAATAGAATATAACACTTTCCCCCACTTTTTAGAACAGAGGTTCCCTAACTATCAAACATAAAGAGACTACATTATAAGAAAAATTTAACAGAAACAAATTGAAACTCCACAAAATATCAGCATATGCCAGGACTATGGCTTCCCTGGAGGCTCAGACAGTAAAGAATCCACCTTCAATGTGGGAGACCTGGGTATAATCCCTGGGTTGGGAAGATTCCCCTGGAGAAGGTCATGGCAATGCACTCCAGTATTCTCACCTGGAGAATTCCATGGACACAGGAGCCTGGCGGGCTGTAGTCCATGGGGTCTCAAAGAGTCGGACATGACTGAGCCACTAATCATAGCATGGCATGGCTAATTCAGTGACTCCTTGGCTAGAGCATCTGCAAGGAATCGAAACATGTGATTGGACAGATATGCAGCAAACCACATGCTCCTCCTAACCCTAATATCCCTTCTCCCTTCCTTTGAAAACCTTTGGAGGTTTAAGGGGAAAGTTTATCAATCCTTGATAATTTCATGGGCCAAATCCAATGAGCTAAACAAGCTAATCAATTCTCATTTATTAATCAAATACAATTTCACAATCTAAATAATCATTATATTGTAGATATAATAATGATGATGATAAACTTTGGCAGGCAATAACGTTTTTTAATAATAATACATCCAGGAAAATAGTTTATGGTATTGAAAGAGATATTAAAATGGGAAAAAATGCACAGGGGAAGAAGGTATTAGATATACATATTTTCACATTATTAAAAATTGAAAAAATATAAAGGTGAGATTAAAGTTACAGAACCTATCTGCATCTCTAGAAATGAAGGGTTTAGGTTATATGAAATATCTTCTGCTCTCACGGATGTACTCTGTAGCTGGCGGCAGAACCTCTGAACAGAATTTGAATGAGTGATGGGCTGAGAAGCATCAGATGAAATTGAAGAAGCAAAATAAAATTTCCCATGAAAGAACATTCTTTAATTATGAAGAAGGTTGTCTGGGATTACCCGACAGAAACCTTGCAAATCCTTGCTCTTTATACCTGGTAAAATGAGAGCTACCTGGGAAGCCTTTTTTTTCCTGCCTTACTCTCAGGTCCACAGACACAAAAGGACTGAGAACAGAGAAGCAGCAGCACCACAAGACGTCCTGCAAATGCTGGGAACAGAAGCAGAGGCCATGAATTCAGCGCTAGTGAGCCGCGGTGGCTTCCAATGCTGTCAGCGTGGTGCATGCTCAATAGAGGGGGTTAGGAAAGACCAGGGGGAGTGGGAGAAGCTTGGTAGGGAAGAAACAGTTTGCATCACAAAGCAGTGGCAGTGAGGAGAAACCGAAGGCACATGCAGACATTCTGCAGTCATCTGACCCCTGAAAGGCAGAAAGAAATGTAGTCCGTCTTAAAATCTCTGAGCAAGAAAAGGAAGGGGGGAAGAAACTACCAAAAAAAAAAAAAAACTTGTTTATAATAAAGACTACATTCTGTAGCAATTTCCTAGATTCCTGGGGTTAGAAATCTAGATTGCCAATGGATAAGTGAGCCTTAAAATCACATCCCTGCTGACAAAAATTCATTTCTTATAACCGTCTCCATTTACCGGAATGCTGAATCTTTCCCATGGGGAAGGAACAAATGAAAATGTTATTTCTCTGCTCATGAACTCATACCTTTCTGTCTGCTTTTCACTGTTGGCAATTTCATTCTCCTCCAAATTTGACTAAAGCCCGTGACCTGAGGGAAATAATGTCTATATAATAATCTTCTGAAACTCTAATTCTGAGTCATGTTTTTTTGGATGTTGCCTCGCAGTTTATGAAAATTGCACTGAGCTATGAAATGTAAGTGATGTGATGTCTCTGCCTAACATAATCATTTTGCTGGTGAACATGTTGCAAATACTAATGAAAAGGAGGCTCCCACAAAAGCCATGAAAGCTGGTTAATGGCAACAATCTAGCAGCAGTGGCCCCCATCTTCAGGGCTGTTCATCATATTCCTCTCAGAATAGAACTGCAAAGGGTAAAAGACAGGTGGTCAAAGCACATTCAGGAAAGGCAGGAAAGTGTTTACTTCCATTGTGATCCTTCCCTTGTCCCTAGATGCTTATAACCTCTCTGCCTTATCAGTTTGTGTGTGCTTGGGACAGTAGCATGCCATCTGACCAAATAGGAACAATGATGTACTGACTTTACACTTTAAAAGAAATATCAATTTTGAGACAGGATCAGTTATTTGTTTCAAATACATTTAGTTATGCGGTATAATTAAAGAATATCTCTTTTACAAGTATAGATAACTATCACAACCGCAAGGTGGACCCTACCAGAATGAAATTTCTCTATCATTTGGAGAATTTAATACAACCAAGTGGGATTAAGGACTGTGACTTTAATTTTTTTCTGTCATTTTAATCTATTCAATGTGCAAGGAAGGGAACTAAATAAGAGTTATAAAGATAACTTGTCGCTAGTAAATCTCATATAAAATAAAGAGACCTTATAACATAAACATCAGTGATCTATGATGTCTATGCACTTACTACCTAAATAATGTAAATTATATAAAATATTAAAACACATTTTGTTATCAAACTGCCTTTTGAGAGACAGTAGATGACGGTTTTGCTTCATAAATAGAAGGTATCATTATTTGAAATTCTCTCTCCTATTCTGATTCTCAGCAAAATACAAAGTTTTCCAGTTTCTAATTTTCAGCAAATGGTACCACAATTGTATTTGGATCTTGAGGCTATTTAGACAATGATGTTAAAAAAATTAAGCAGCAAATAAAGTTTTGTAAGTTACCCACTTACATATGTGGCATCACTACCTATGATTCCTTAACTCCCAGTTAACTAATAATACTGAGAAAAATAATTAGCAAGTATTATAATCTAAAGCAAAATCATATCCCTTAACATTTACTGTGAAGATTATTTGATACAATGAAATCACAGATATTTAAATGAATCCTAGACCTGGCAAATTAATTCTGGCTTTCATCGAATATATTTCATGCAAACCTCTGCATTCTATATCCATGTGACACTGAGGGTTTTCAAAAACTGAAAATCAAAGCATTAAATTCATGATTGTGAGGTAGTTCCAAGGCTAAGGGAAGGAATAGGGCTTTGGTGGTCACACAGTAGTTATGTAATTGTTTGCAAGAAGGATTAACAATCATTTGACATAAGTTTTGTAACAGTTCTCCAAAAATAACTCATTAGAAGTACTTACTCCAGAAATTATCTTTTTTTTTCCCCCTGAATAAAACAATTCTTACTTGAAGAAAATTTACAAATAGGCTGGCTGTGTTTGTGGTGTGCAATGAATCATCAAAACAAACCCTAACCCAAATCCATTTTTACTATATCCATCTCACGTTACTACCCTAAATCTGCCAAGGACATCTAAACGCATTTGTAATTATGAGTACGCTACTCTATAGAAATCTACATCAGTTTAACTGTCTATTCTTCTTTATCCTTTAGTTAAGAGCTGTTCAGACTTTTCCTGAGAAGAGGAGCTATGATTAGGTCAATTGTGATCATGTAAACTAAAATTATATTCTTTTAGAGAACAATTTTTATTTTGGGTAACCTCAAAATAAGAGGAAAACGATAGTACAATATTTAGGGTAACAACATTATGACCTCAACAGTACAAAATATGTATTGACAGCAGTAAAATTTGAAAATTCACTCACTCGCTAGCCCACAAAGGTCTTTTTAGTCTTCATTATTAATGAGTCATATCTGTCACGTTAAACTAAGAAAAATTTCTAAATACTCCTATGACTTTTTCAGACCATGATTTAGACACATATTGAGAATACATTATCTTACTGCTATTCTGTTACATACTGTTCTTCCAAAATCTACACGCAAATTCTGTTTCTTTAAAAGCAGAGAAGAACTTTCCACCTTCTGTTTTCACTTGTTAATACTAATGGTGTGCCTCCCAAGTGTCACTAGTGGTAAAGAACCTGCCTACCAATGCAAGAGACATATGAGACACGGGTTCCATTCCTGGGTTGGGAAGATCCCCTGGAGGAGAGCACAGTAGCCCACTCTAGTATTCCTGCCTAGAGAATCCCATGGACAGAGGAGGCTGGCGAGCTACAGTCCATGGGGTTGCACAGAGTTGGACACGACTGAAGTGACTTAGCACTAGCATTGATGATATCATGCTTGCCTAAATGCTTCCTATTCAGGAAGTTAAAACTACTGAGAGTGTTTAAAAATATCATGAGAAAGAGCCCCTTGCTTAGACCATGAGAAAGGGCCCCTTGCTGAGAGTGTGCAAGAAATGCTGTTTACACACTGATGGGTCACACATTTTAAACACCAACTCATACTTCAAAATCAACAAGTTCAATCACAAATATCTAATAGCACCAGTGCAGTGCAAAGCTTCAAGCAGATTCAAGGAAACTCTGTGACACTGTCACTAATATATCTGAAGGCTTCAGGTGTATTTTTTAAGCTGAATGCCTTGTCACATTTTAGATATTTAACTTTATCCAAAGAAATTACATTCCCCAAACAAGGTATGTGACTATGTCTGGTTGATCAATGAACATAACTTGCATAATTTAAATGCTCTCATGTTTATTGACATTTATTTTATACCTCAAAATATAGTATTAATAAATATTCCAAGTGCACTTGAAAAACACCTGTATGATGCTGCTGAGTATTTTGTAAATGTCAATTGAGTCAAGGCGATGGATAGTGTTGCTCAGGTATTCTACATCTTTCCCAATTGGTTTATTTGTTCCACCAAGTACTGAAGAAAGAATGTTGAAATCTCCAACTAAATTAGTGTATTTGTCTAATTCTCCTTGTAGTTCTATTACTTTTCATGTATTCTGAGGCTCAGTTATTAGGTACATATACCTTCAATTTTCTTGATGAATTCTTGTTTTCTTGATGAACTGACCTCTTTATCATGACGTAGTAAGTAGTACCATACTTTATCCCTGATAACACTGCTTATTCTGAAGTCTACTTTGTCAGATGTTACTAGAACCAACTCAGCTTTCTTTTGTTTGGATTTTGCATGATATATTGTTTTCCATCATTTTAGTTTTAATATAGCTGTTTTCATATTTAAAATGGGTTTCTTGTGCACAATACCTAACTGGGTTTTTCCTTAACTGACCATTTATAGGTAATGTAACTGTTGCTAGTGAGTGAAGTCGCTCAGTCGTGTCCGACTCTTTGCAACCCCATGGACTATAGCAAACCAGGCTCCTCTGTCCGTGGGATTTTCCAGGCAAGGGTACTGGAGTGGGTTTCCATTTCCTTCTCCAGGGGATCTTCCCGACCCAGGGATCAAATCCAGGTCTCCCACATCGCAGGCAAACGCTTTACCATCTGAGCCACCAGGGAAGCCTTAACTATTGCTGCTAAGTCACTTCAGTTGTGTCCCACTCTGTGTGACCCCACAGACAGCAGCCCACCAGGCTCCCCCGTCCCTGGGATTCTCCAGGCAAGAACACTGGAGTGGGTTGCCATTTCCCTCTCCAATGCATGAAAGTGAAAAGTGAAAGTGAAGTCGCTCAGTCATGTCCGACCCTTAGCAAACCCATGGACTGCAGCCTACGAGGCTCCTCTGTCCATAGGATTTTCCAGGCAAAGAGATGGGTATGTATCTGTCATTATACTGTTTAAAATTTTCCCCAATTTGTTATTTGTTTGTGTCTTTTTTTCTTCTTTGCCTTCTTTTGTTTTAGTAGGGCATGTTTTATGATTCCATTTCTCTCTTTTATCAGTTTGTTAACTATACTACTTTATCTTTTCCTTCAATGGCTGTTCTAGGGTTCGTGATATACATCTTTAACTTAGCATAGTCTACTATAATTTTATTATATTACTTTATGAGTAGCATAGGAAGCTTATAACAGTATAATATATTTCCATTTCCATCCTCCTCTCCTTTGTGCTATTGTTTTCAATATTTCCTTGGACATATGTTACAAACCCGACAATGCATAGTTATTATTTTTGCTTTAGACTAGGTCACAAAGTAACTAATTCAGACTTCATGAGCCATAGAATCTCCATTGTATATTCTTCACTTTGGTTGTTTTTAATTTTTTTTACAACCCTTTAATAATATAAAACACTCCTAGCTCTTAGGCTGCACAAATGCAAGCTAGAGGTAGTATTTAGCCCATGGGCTACTTTTTGTCAAATCTTGCCCTAATCTCTTCTCATCTAATGGAAGTAAGAAGAAAATATCTTTTAAATTTATCCAGTTTTACACTTTTGGTGACCTTTATTCCATATATATCATCAAATTTTCTATCTAGCATCATGCTCTTGCCTGAAGACCTTCCTTTAACATTTCTTGTAGTGCTGTTCTACCAGCAAAAAATTCTCTTGATGTTTGTTCATCTGACAAATTCTTACTTTTTGGTTTTCTTTTTAAAAAGATTTCCTGGAGATGGAATTCTATATTTCAGTTCTTAAAAGATGTCATTCCACTGTCTTCTGGCTTTCATAGTTTCTGATTAAATGTCTGCCAACTTGTTAGCTATGTGCCTCATTAACTAATATTTTTCTCTGACTTCCTTCAGAATTTACTCTTATTTTTGGTTTTCAGCAGTTTGACTACTATATATACATAAACTTTGTTATCTTTCATTCTGAAAAATTCTCAACCATTCTCTCATCAAATATTTCTTCTGCCTTATCTTCTCTCTTCTCATTTATTTTAGATTGTTACATATGTTCTACAGTAACATACTCCATTTTTGGATGTCCTATTTTTTATTTCCACTCTTTTTTTACTCTATTTTACTTTTGAAGGGTTCTTCTAGTCTGTCTACAAGATCTGTCTCTACTGTGTCCAATCTGTTAATAAACCCACAGAAAAAAACTTTAATATGTGATATCTTGTTCAACATTTTTAACATTTCCAAAATTGCACACTGATATATATGTATTGCCCACTTATCCAATAAACCATTTAATATAATAATCATAGTTATTTTGAAGTCCCTGTCTGAAGCCTGCATCTCTTGGTTTGGGTTCTGTTTACTATTAAACCTTCTGAGAAAGGTTTTTTCTTTTTTGAGTCTGTGTCCCATAAATTTTAAAAATTGAATTCCACACTTTTTGTGTGTAAGAAATCAAAGTAAATACCATTATGCCTAGAAATTGGTAACTTCTCTCAGGCTATTAGCATGGGGGGAATTGAGTAAATCTAGTAAGTAGTTGAACTGGGTTTGGATACTATTGCTGATATATTGGAGAAGGAAATGGCAACCCACTCCAGTGTTCTTGCCTGGAGAATCCCAGGGATGGGGGAGCCTGGTGGGCTGCTGTCTATGGGGTCGCACAGAGTTGGACATGACTGAAGCAACTTAGCAGCAGCAGCAGCAGCTGATATATTTGGTTTTACTGCACTGAAGGATGCAAATTCCTCCTCTGATAGACTCTCATGACCTAATTCTTTCTGAGAGTCCAAAAGTTCCAAAGCAAAAAACAACTGAGAGTTTAATCAAGAGAAAAACAATTTTTTAAAAAATTTAAAAACCAGTAATCAAGAAACATTCTACAGAATATCTGACCAGCATGCCTCAAAATTTTCAAGATCATCAAAAAGGAAAAAAGTCCAAGAAACTCTCTCAATCTAGAGAAACCTAAAGAGACATAATGAGTATAAAGATAAAATGTGGTCTTCTGAATAGAATGTTAAAAGAGAAAAAGGACAGTAGGTTAAAAAAGTAAGGAAATCTGAATAAAGTATGACTTCAATTAATAATAATATCACTACATTAGTTATAAAAATATAGCATACTCACATATGATATTTACAATAGGGATAAACTATATGGTATGCCTACGGGAACTTTCTATATTACCTGTACTAAATTTTGTAAATCTGAAACTAGTTTTTAAAGTTTAATTTTTTAGGTATTAAGGAATTTTTTCTTATTCATGATCTACCCAAAAAATACAACAGGCCCTGCAGAAAGTCATTACAGGACGTATGTGTGGGTAAGTGAGGGAAAAGCTCTCTGCACACTCCTGTCACTCCTCTAGCAGCAGACTGCACTTATCCGTTACTTGGTGCAAGGCCTGTGGTGGGGGAGAAGTTTCTCAGTCCCCCTGCTCCGACCTCAGTCTCACTCTGGCCCTGTATATCTGAAACTCCGGAGGGAGACTCTCAGCACTTCTACCTCTCCCTTAATGGCAGGCAACCACTGCTTCCCACTCATAAGGGCAGAGAGTGCAGTCAGGGTTTTTCTTCTTCCCTGTATAACTCCCATGGGGAAACCAAGTTCTTGGACTGGTGGAATATCTCAGGCATGAGGAAGTTTCCTGCTCCTCTGCCAAGTCAGCTGATCTCTGGTTTGCATCCGTGCAGAATCCTGGGTACCACAATCTCTCCCGACAGCCGAAGGTTTTTGCCCAGTGTCATTCAAGGGAGTGGGAGGCAGTGCATAGCCATGGTCCTCACGTGAGTTGATCTTTTTATAGAACCAGAAGGGCAGACACGTTTCTTGCCCCTCTCTAGCGGCATATGGCTTTTGCTCTGTACCTGAGAGGCTGGGGGAGCGGGTCCAAGACAGTGAAATTTAAATATCAAATTTCAGATTCAGTATCAATTGTGAGAAAGACTGAACAATCTTCCTCTCTCTTTGAATCTAACATTCCACCTTTGGTATAAATGTGCTCAGCACCAATTTGGGTCATACAACTTGCTTGGTTCCTACAAGTCTCTCAGCTCTGGAACATCTCACACTGGGTGTTTAATTATATAAATGATGTTGACCCATTCCAGCATCATTTAACTTATCTAGACCAGGCCATGAGGTGGCTGCCCACCACTTCTCTATGTAGATCTCCTCACTATCTTCATTAGCCAGTCCTGTCTGTCATACCAAAGGAAGAGTTACTGCTTAAAAAAGAAGCAAGCCTCTAGCCTGGCCCCCTCCTTACCTAGTGTAACACTATAGTATTAGAAACCAGGTCAACATGGTAGTTATATATGTTGTTTAGTTCAAAGATATGAAATTATTTCCTAGTTTCCCATCTATTCATCTATTAATATAAATGCACAGAGAGCTATTTGGAAAGAGGCTCACCAAATGTTCACACTGGTTGTTCCTGTGGAAAGGGTAAGATTTGAGCTGATATGCTGCATTATCTTTGTACTGTTTTCTATTATTGTAAACTGTTTATGGTGCTAATAGTATTGGGGTTAATGGTGCATCACTTTTATAAAAAATAATATGCTCTCCTTTAACAACATTATTCAAGGACAGTAATCAGTCACGTGCCTCTGATTCATAGCAGCAATCTTAGAGAGTCTCAGAAAATACAAGGGTCAACACAGTGAACGACTTTCAAAGGAACTGACAGCACAAGAAACAAGCAGGAACAACATAGAACTTTAACTTCATGATCAGAAGCACAAACTAAATGTTCTCCTTTATATCATGAACCTCTTAAAAAGATCCATAATATGAAATCAGATGCTGCAAGTTTCTTAAGAAAATTGTCTTCAATTTTATATTTTCCTCTAATCTTAGTTGGAATATATTGAAGTTGATCTCATCAGAGGTTGTCATTCTTCCATTTAAAAACCAAGAAATGAATAATCATTCTCCTAGAATCATATGATGCAGTATGCTAGTAACTACTTGGAAGGTAATAT
The DNA here is from genome assembly GCF_054371585.1 of Giraffa tippelskirchi. NCBI lineage: Eukaryota > Metazoa > Chordata > Mammalia > Artiodactyla > Giraffidae > Giraffa > Giraffa tippelskirchi. The sequence goes on along the minus strand of NC_137287.1, from coordinate 11,674,242 downwards.
TCTAAGAGAACCCCCTCAATAACTCCAGTATTCTTCCTTGACAGAAATTACTACCCCTATAATTTCTTTGGAAAATTTTCTAAAAAAAAATTACACCTTGAGGCCACTGGATGTCACTGCAGGTTTATGGAGTGTTACCCAGTGGAATTTAAACTGGGTTATAAATAAAGGAACTCTTAAAGTACTCTAAAGGGGTTGGGAAGTAAGTTGTCAGGCTCTGAGGATATATGGATATAACACTAATGCATTGATGATATGCAATGTACCAGTGATAAGACCTCTTATCTGCAAATTCTTGACCTACAAACTTGAAGGAAAGGTGAGAAACAACATAAAGCTAACAGACCTAGAGGCCAAGTACAAAAATAAAGGGCAATGCGCCTAATTCTGAAAAATCAAAGAAAATGAAAAATACTCAAAATTCCAGGAGGCATTAAAAAGTCAAAGATAGTGATCTTTTTCCCCAGAAAGTAAGATTTTTATGTCAAATGAAAACAAAACACACACTCACCAAAGATGAGATGTGATTCCCCTCTAGGAAACTGATATAAATGAAAGAACATGCCATTTAGATGAATGTTGCATACTTAATAAATACTAAAGACTGTGTCACCTACTATATCATAAGCCTTAGAATTTTCAGTGGAAAAAACGAGCAAGAAAAATTGGGAAAATTCTCCAGAAATAGGTAATGATAGATGTCCCCACAGGAGAAGTCGGATGATTAGTTTTACTCCTATTTCCATTATAACATTTCTCTATCTTCCCAAAAGTTTTATTAAAAGACTCAAAAACTGGACCTTTGTCTTCAAGAAAAAAAGAGAGACTTAAATAAAAATAAATACCTATTTCCCATGGAAATAAAACTCCATGGGACTAGTTTCATCATCATTATATCAGGAACACACAAGTTCTGTTTCCATATTGATTAATTCCAACCGAGTTGAAATTTGCATGCAATTTACAATCATTCCCTTCCACAAATGTCTTCATTTAGTAGTATTTTGAGCTTGGCATGACAAGATTATTGCAAATCACAGCTCCATCAGAAAAGAATCTGCTTTAAAAAATTACAATTTCATTGGAAATACTGCAAAAGATAACAATTGGCTTAGGAGGAATAAGCAGTGTGATGTAGCTAGTATATTATTCTTTAATTCACCAGCGTCAGACATCAATAAAGGACCTTTCCCAAATGTCTGCATGTTAATGTGCAGACGCACAGTTCCTGACACTGACAGCCTGAGCAGAAAAGTCAACTGTGACATGATCTATTTGAGGGGTAAAAATGAGAAAGCTTACAAAAGTGTGAAAAGAAAAAAAAAAAAAAAAAATTGTAAGGCTATCTTTTTTGAGTTTCAAATTTAGTCACCTATGCAAACTAACAAGCCATGAAAGACATAAACTATGAGGCTAATTTGGGAGTAATTGAGGAATTGCTTAATGAGTTAAGAGTTAATCTTTCAGGGAGTCTTAAAGAGGGTAAACTCTGATAAAGTCCTCAAGTCAAGAGTTTACACACTTAAAATTAAAGTGAGCAGAGGGCTTTCTGCAGGAGAAAGATCATCACTGAAAGCATCACTGGTTAAAGCAAGAGGGTCACCAGAATCCAGGCTGGCTTTCTTTACCAAATGGGCTATTTTTCTTAGGCATTTCAACAGCAACATCATGTCTTTCAACAAGTCTAAACGTATTTTGCCACCAAACATTTCATTAACATAGCATACCCTATTAGATTAACAAATCCTCTTGAATGAAAGGTGAGAGTAAAGATAATATTAAGGCAAATATCACTTAAATGATGAGTGTTGCTAAAAAGTCACATGTAAAAATAATTTTTTTTTTTTGGTTAATACATAGAGAGAAGACCATCTAATGATCCTTTATTAGATGAAAGCAAAGGGTAAGGGTAGGCCACAAGAAGACACCTATTCAACACTGCAAAACAGAAGAGGAGGTAAAAGTAAAGGAGAAACCATGTTGACATCAATACGTATCCCTCAACCTGATGACGAGAACAAACAAATGCTTGTGATATCTCAACTACAATGGAATTTTATGGGCTTCATTGGGTAAACAGGCATATTAAGTATCAGTGAAGTTAAATGAAAATTGCAAAACATATTGCATACATGATTTATAATTTTCACTCTTTGGGCCTTCCCTGGTAGTCCAGTGGTTAAGAATCCACCTGCCAATGCAGATCCCTGGTCTGGGAGGATTCCACATACCATGGGGCAACTCAGCCTGTGTGCCACAACTTCTGAAGCCTGAGCACCTAGAGCCTATGTTCCGCTCAAGAGAGAGAGTCGAGTAGCCTCCTCTCAAAGAGTAGCTCCCAATCGCCACAACTAGAGAAAGCCCATGCATACCAATGAAGACCCAGCACAGCCAAATATAAATAAAATAAAATTTTCACTGTTTGACAATTCTTAAACTATCCTTTCTGGTTAAAACACACACATACACACACATACACACATAATATGTAGAGTTTTTAAGTTATCTGGTTCCTCTTTGAAAATGTGCAAAAATTTAGTGCCCAAACATCCCTGGTATTCCATGGCATTATGTCTGGGAACTATACATGTTATAATAAAAAATTGTGTGTTTATAATGTAAAATCCTAACTAATCAGAATTTGCTATTATGCTACACACTCCCTCCTACATATGATCCCCTGATATTCAATATACATACATACACACATAAGAAGATGCTCCATTTCTGCTCTACAACTCTCAAGTTTCTTTCAAAATTCATTGACTCATTCAAGCCACTTTGTTTTGATTGACACACAAATTCAGAGAAGTTTAACCACATGTATTTCACACTGTGTTTCACACTGGGGTCCTGCCAACATTTTGTGACACCCACAAACAGTTATCTAACAAGTCACATGAGCTAGTGGAGAGGATCATCACTGCTTCAAACATGTGTGGGGGATTCAGCAGGAGACAAATCGAGGCACTGTCCAAAGACGCCATATCATCATCATCGCGTGCCGTATGTCCTTGAAACAGCCTCAGAGAAATGGAATCTCCCAAGATGTATTCTAACAGGGCTACAGAATCATCAATGTTCTGAGAGGTGATGATTAAAAATAAGATGCAAGTTGATACTATAGCAAAAGCAATCAAAGGAAAGCAGAGCAATAAATAAAAAAGAAAGCTGTTTATCCAGAGTTTTCTAAAATTATGCTTTGGTCCAAAGAAATATGTAATATATCCTCACTAATAATAATGAGGGCAATGGATCATGGAGAGCATTATTTGCATAGTTACTGGCTTTGATCCAGTCAACTCTAGAGTCCTCTAGGTAAATCACACAGAAGCAAGACTCTCACAAGCTCAACACATAAATTATCACAAATTATCATGTTTTTTTCAGGAAGGGAAATTCCATTCATGGACTGCACTGAACACCAAACAGTATCTATAGAGCAGGCTGCCCCACTGAGCTTTGCACTCACATTCCCACAGGATGTCTTTCCTTACACACCCCAAAAGCCTGGTAAGAATCAACATGTCCAAAATGTAACTCAGAAAGCAAGCAGATCCAAGTACAGGCTCCTAATAACTACCCCCCCTACTGCCTTTCTTGGAGATTCGTACCAGCGTTAACTCAGTTGAAGAATGCAGATATATCCATCATCCTTTGAAGCCTCTTACAACCACATTCACTCATTGCCTTAGTCCTGTCCATTTTGTATCCTAGATACCTCTAGAAATGTCCCCCTTTTCTCCCAATCACTGTCATAATAATCATTTTTCCTGAAATCCTTTTCTGCCTCTAAATTCACCCTTATAAAAATTATTGCCACAATACTGCTTGAGTGACCTGTTTCACATACACACATTTATTCACATCCCTCTATTACTTAATATCTTTCAGTGACTCTCCGTCACCTTCATTATAAAATGCAAACTCTTTAAGAAGACTCATCAAGACTGTTTGTGACCTGGCCCCTTCCTAGCCTCATTCTTACACTTTTCAAACATTTCAAAACACCTACAGGTCAATGAAAGCATCAGACCTCGAGCTTTTGGGCTCTTTCACATGGGGTTCCACGGGATGCACCCCTCCTTTAATCACCTGGCTAACTTCCACTCCTACTCCAAGAACCAGTTTAGGCATCACACCAGAAAGCTCCCTAGTTTGCACTGCTGTATTCTTGAGAGATGCAGCACACTTAACATTGTAACTGTTTCCTTCCAGGTTCTCTTCCATCACAGGTCATGAACTCATTAAGGGAGCTCTTCTCAAATGAAGCAGTTTCTACCAGGAGTAATGTTCAGTTTCCCCATGGGCATTTTAGTCCAAGAATATAGCCCTTAGATTACAATGGTCTTAAGGGTTAAGAGCAGAAACCATATCTTTTACCCCCTTATCCCGAGACTTTTCAAAGTACTCAGATCACTACAGGCTCTAGAGGAGGGTGAAATGAATGAACAAACAAATAACAAAACAAATAGAGATTGCATATTAAGAAAAGTACCAGAGGATGATCAAGATACAAGTAATGTACACTGACTGAAAATAAGAAACAGCTTCACAGAAAAGAGAGAATACTAAGTAACAGCAAATGTAGAAAATTGTAGAATAATGCATTTAAATTAAATGAAAATGTTAATTTGATTCAACCATTCCCTATCCCACTCCCAGTTACATGGACCTTTTATGAGGAAGAGGTTCAAAATTGAGAAATTGCTCTACAAGTACACAAAGTACCAAAAAACCCCAAAATTTAAAGCAGTCATAAATGGAAGCAAAGAGATCTTGTGAAAATATAAGAAATCAGAAGAATCCTCCACTACATAACCAGAAGCAGGGTATGGAGTCGTCAGTCCTGGAGGCCCACAAGAAATCTGCTTGCTAAGGACCGTTCTCTATTAGCTCATTAAAAGCCTCAAGTTTAACTCAGAAATCTCTTGGTGTGCCTCTGGGGCCAGTGATTCCATAAGAGGTAGAGAGAAGAGATTTGAGACCATCTGAAATTCTACTTTATAATTCTGTCCTCACAGAAGAACCCAAAAAATGCCCTCTCTTCTACTCAGCCCACTGCTGCCCCCACAGTGAGTCACTCTCCAATTCCCCGTAACAGAGCATTCTGGGACAGCAAATGCTTTGGCTGACATCTGATATGCACAGGTGGCACCACCAGCTGCAAGTAATTTAGCTCTTACTGGCACTGCTACATTTCTTGGACTTTACATACTCTGTGTCAACAGAGAGAAGCATGAGGGAACAGGAGCCAAGAAGAGAAGACAGTATGAGAGAGCTGAGGGTGACGTGGCAGAGAGGGAATGATATTCTCGAGGAACAGGTTAACTGAGGTTGTCACTTGTGTTCCTTCTTCTGCAAAAAGGGTTAAGTGAAATTGTGGACAGAGGCGATCAAGGCCAGACAAAAGGTCAGCACTGTTGACAAGTCAGCAGACAAGAACAGCAGGATGCTCCAGATGCTCCTATGCAGCGAGAAACAGAGCACTCCCTGCCCTGGCAGATAGCAATATTCTGGGTTAGGGTTCTATTCCAGGTGCAAAGGATTCTTCTACAAGTGGGCCTGCAATGTCTCCTTTTATGCCTTCAAGTAAGTCTGGTAGGCAGTCCCTTTCTTTCTTATTTCCTGAATACCAGGTCACCCGGGTAAAGTGTGACCCCAAGCTTCAGTGTGGAGAATTCAAGTCAAAGGGAAAGGATAGAAGCTGGGTATTTGGGGACCCAAGCTTTAACAAGCTATGAATTTAATATTTATTAATTAATTTATTAATTAAATTATAATTTATTTATAAATTAAATTAATTTATATTTATTATAAATTTATTAATAAATTATTGTTTATTAATTTATTTTCCTGGTGGCCCCTCCTGACCTGTCCTTTGATCCTAATGAAGATGAGGACAGACATAGAAGGATACCAATCATAGGATTAGGAACCAAAGGCAGGCAGTCATCAATGGAGGCTTCACTGCAAAGTGCTTCCTTTCCCATTCTAAAGAACAAAAATCCCTGATCTTAAAAAAAAAAAAGGGAAGGGCAAGGACTCTTCAAGGACTACCTGCTCCTAAATGTATCTGGAAGCCATAAAGAGTAAGGACTAGATGGATTCAAGACCTCCATGCAGATGTACTTTCTCTTAAACCTCTTTTCTTACTATCTACTTGCCCCACCCTCCTAGAAGCCTGTCACTGTTTCTTAAAAGTATGAACATAAATCTGAGCTTCTTTATTCTCAATTTAATTTCTCCAGTGTTCAGCACATGGTTTTGCTTCCTTTTCTCCCCAAAGCAGAACAGACCTGAGTGAGCTCACTCTCAGTGAGAGACATCCCATCATACCAGGGCCACCAAGTAGGGCCAAATCTGGGCCAACATGATTTCCAGGCACATTTCTATAAGGAGATTTCCACTTGAGAAGAAAAAAACAGGCTGACAACAGGGAATGTGCTTGCTATGCTGTTGGCTGCTTACACACTAAAACTGGAGAGCAGGTCCTCAGAGGGTCACCCACAGCTCCTAAAGCTAACCCCTCTGTCAAACACATGATGCTACAATTTGATCCAATAAAACAATTATCAAAAATACCCTTCTAATACTAAAAAGAAAAAAAAAGTGTCCAACCAACCACAGCCAGAGATACAGGCAGTGAGTTTCACTCTGAGGCCAATCCATTTGATCTCATGCCATGTTTGCCCTTCTTATCACCATGTTCTGTACCCCAGCCACTATACTATTAACAGAGTCAATCACAGTACATGCCGATGGCATTGTTTATACAATCATTGTTTGGTGAGATGTAGTCTACTCGGTTTAGAACAGGAGGTACAAAAGAAAATAAATGGAGTCTCTGAGAAGGAAATAAAATGCTAAATATTGTTGTAATTCAAGTAACCACAGATAAGATAAACAACAACAACAAAAAATCCTTGCTTCACAGTCTCCAATAATGTAAGGGATAATTATCAGAAATCATTTTACTCATTGTTATCTTGCAAACAAGTATCTAATTTTTATCTCCATAAAATGTATCTTCAAAATATACAATCCTTTATTTGCTTCTGAGATCCAGTCAGCCCCCTTACTGAATTCCTTCCAAGTCAAGGGAAGAAACTGTTTTTCCCTTTCTCCTCTCCTATTTTTGCTGCCACACCAAACTTCCAGCCTCCAAAACCTATAGAAGTGCTTGGTTGATGGACACTTTTTTCTCCAGGAAATGACATAGTGACATAGGTAAAAGGTGATTTGGATAGACTGCTGTGTCACAAATTGTCAGGATCTGATTTAGAGGGCTTGCTTTTGTCAAGAAAGACAGTTGGATGTCTGCTTTAAAGAAGTACTGGGAATATTTTCATCAAAGGTTTGAATTGAAAAACAGTGGGAGGTAAATATCTGAGATGCTGCCGAGAAAGACTGCTATATCTCTGCAATTACCATTAACAGAGGACAGCAGTAGTTCAATGAAGTAATTCAATCTGGTGGCCTACATTTTATCAGACAGCAATTTTGAGCTCTGACATAAAAGGCTACCAGAAAAGGACTGGGCTCTTTTGTATGCATTTTCTCTTCCCTAATTCTATAAAAACAGGATGTATTTGCTTCATAAAGGACAATCATGTATCTCTGAACATTTAAAAAAGGTCTGTGAGATATTTCTCTGATGGAAGTGTGCATTGTGACCTGCTTCAGAGTGAATTTTTGTGTTAGCTGTTTTGAGCTAAAGAAAGGTATTATGGTACAATAGGTTGGTGTATTTAAAACACAGGAAGATAAGAAAAGATGGGGACAGATCCACAGGCATTACAAACTGCAGGAAAATAGTCTAAAGACAGATTTATTTAAGTATAATTGAAACATAATAAATTTCATGCATTTGAAATGTACCACTTGATAAATTTTGACATATGAACAGACCTGTGAAACTGTCATCACAATCAAGATAAAGAATATATCCTTTACCTGCAACACTTTACTCATGCCTTTCAGTAATCCCTCCTTCCCAACTCTCCCTCTCTGCACCTGCCTCTCCAGGCAACCATAGATCTGCTTTCTGTTACTGCAGTTTCACTGGCGCTTTCTAGTATTTTATGTAAGTGAGTTTGAGCAAGCTCCAGGAGCTGGTGATGGACAGGGAAGCCTGGCGTGCTGTAGTCCATGGGGTCACAAAGAGTTGGGCACAACTGAGAGACTGAATTGAACTGAGATGTAAGTGAAAATATACTTAATCTCTTTTATCTGTAGCTTCTTTCAGTAAGCATAATTATTTTGAGAATTATGCCTGTTGTTGCCTGCAACAATGGTTTGTTTTACATCTGAGGAAGATTCTGGGTGTGTGGGTGTGTGTGTGTACCATAACTGTTTATTCATTCAACTGAACATGGACATTTGGGCCAGTTTCAGTTTTTGATAATTACAAATAAAGCTGCTATGCTGCTGCTGCTGCTGCTAAGTCGCTTCACTCGTATCCGACTCTGTGCGACCCTATGGACAGCAGCCCACCAGGCTCCTCTGACCAAGGGATTCTCTAGGCAAGAATACTGGAGTGGGTTGCCATTTCCTTTTCCAAAAGCTGCTATGAATACTCATGTAGTTTTTGTATGGACATGTGTTTTCTTTGTATTTGGGTAACTAGTGGAATAGCTAGATCACATTGCAAATATGTTTAACTTTTTAAAAAGCTGCCAAATTGTTCTCCAAATTGATTGTTCCCACCAGCAATGCTGAAAAATTCCAATTTCTTCATATCCTCACCAACTTGTTATGGTCAATCATTTTATTGCATGCATAGTGAAGACCGATATCTATAATGACTAAAATTATGAACCATCTTTTCATGTGCATATTTGTAATCTGTATATCTTCTTTCATGAAGTGTCCATTTAAATCTCTGACAATATTTTAACTAGGTTGCTGGGGTTTTTAATTACATAATATTGAGTTTTTTAAACATACATTCTGTGTATATCTTTAATCAAATATATGCTTTGCAAAAATGTTCACATAGCCTGTGGATTATCTTTTTATCTTATCAGTGACCTTTGAAAGATGTAGTCACTGGGTATAAAAATCTAGGTTGGCACTTTTTTTTTTTTTAAAGCATATTGCTCCATTTTCTCCTGACTTGCATTTTTCTGACAAGAAATTTACTGTCATTTTTATCTTTGTTACCCTGAACTTAGGTTTTTCACTTGTGTGTTTGTTATTCTGTCTACTTAAGAAATTTTCTCTTTCTCACTGGTTTTGAGAACTCTGATTATAATGTGTACTGTTTTCCTCATCTGCCTATAAAGTTCTTTTTTTTTTTTTTGCATGTTTCCTTCATATTTCTTGGGCTTTGACCTGTAGGTTTACAGTTTTCATAAGATACTAAAAAATTCCAGACATCATTTCTCTCATATTTTTCTCTCCTTAGGGATTCCAAGATGATGTATGTTCGGCTGTATGAAGTTGACACACAGCCCACTGGTGCTCTGTTCACTTATTAAATTTTCTTTTCTCTTCATGTTTCATTTTGCACAGTCTTTATCCCTCTAACTTCAAGTACTCTATCTTTTCTCCTGCAGTACCTAATCTGCTTTAGTCACTCACACTTTTAATCTCATGCCTTGTAGTTATTTCTAGATGTTCAATTTTCCCCTTATTTAACTTTTTAAACATATAGAACAGAACTATACTATACTAACTGTATTAATGTTCTTGGTTGCTAATTCTAACATGTACATCACATCTGGGTCACTTCTGACTGACTGAATTTCTCATTATGAATCATATTCTTTCAATTCCTTGCAAATCTGATTATTCTGAATTAAATGCAACATAATTATTCTAGGATTCAATTACATTCTTAATTGGGTGCCACATAATTATTCTAGGACTCAGTTAAGTTGCTTGAAAAACGGTTCATCCTTTTAGATCATTCATTTAAAATGAATATTAATTCATCTAAAATGAATTTAAAATGAACAAATCTGAATCAGTTGCAGTGAGGTGGATGAACCAAGAGTCTATTATACACAGTGAAGTAAGAAAGAGAAAAACCAGTATCATCTATTAACACATATATATGGAATCTAGAAAAACAGTACTGATGAACCTATTTATAGAAAAGAAATGGAGACACACAAATGGAACTTGTGGACAAAGCAGGGTAAGGAGAAGCTAGGAGAACCTGAGGAACCAGCACATTGTGTGTGTGTGCTTAGCCAGTCTTGTCTGACTCACTGAGAGCCCATGGACAGAGCCCATGAACAGGCTCTTCTGTTCGAGGGATTTTCCAGGCAAAAATACTGGATCGGGTACCAATTCCCTTCCTTAGGGGAATCTTCCTGATCTAACGATTGAACCTGGGTCTCCTGCATTGCAGGCCTTTTCTTTACTGCCTGAACCACCAGGAAAGCCCCATATATATAATACCCTATCATGTGTAAAATAGGTAACTAGCAGGAAGCAGCTATATAACACAGGAGTCCAGTCTGGCACTCTATGACAACCTAGATGGGTGGGATAGGGTAGGGGGGAGAGGCTCAATAGAAGATATATATATATATATATATATATGGATGTATACGTGTGTGTGTGTGTGCATGTGTGTGTATGATATATAGCCTTGTCTAACTCAATGAAACTATAAGCCATGCTGTATAGGGCCACACAAGACAGACAGGTCATGGTGGAGAGTTCTGACAAAATGTGGTCCACTGGAGAAGGGAATGGCAAACCACGTCAGTATTCTTGCCTTGAGAAGCCTATGAACAGTATGAAAAGGCAAAAAGATAAGACACTGAAAGATGACCTCCCCAGGTCCATAGCTGCCCAATATGCTACTGGAGATCAGTGGAGAAGTAACTCCAGAAAGAATGAAGAGACAGAGCCAAAGCAAAAACAACACCCAGTTGTGGATGTGACTGGTGACAGAAGCAAGGTCGGAAGCTATAAATAGAAATATTGCATAGGAATCTGGAATTTTAGGTCCATGAATCAAGGCAAAGTGGAAATGGTCAAACAGGAAGAGTCCAGGAGTGAACGTCGAGATTTTAGGAATCACCGAACTAAAATGGACTGGACTGGAAGAATTTAACTCATGTGACCATTGTATCTACAACTCTGGGCAAGAATCCCTTAGAAGAAATGGAGTAGCCATCATAGTCAACAAAAGAGTCTGAAATGCAGTACTTCAATGCAATCTCAAAAACGACAGAATGATCTCTGTTCATTTCCAAGGCAGGTTCCATGGTGTAATGGTTAGCATTCTGGACTCTGATCTCTGTTCATTTCCAAGGCAAACCATTCAATATCACAGTAATCCAAGTCTATGGCCCGACCAGTAATGCTGAAGAAGCTGAAGTTGAATGGTTCTATGAGGACCTACAAGATCTTCCAGAACTAATACCCACAAAAGATGTGATTTTCATTATAGGGGACTGGAATGTGAAAGTAGGAAGTCAAGAAACACCTGGAGTAACAGGAAAAATGGCCTTGGAACACATAATGAAGCAGGGCAAAGGCTAATACAGTTTTGCCAAGAGAACACACTGGTTATAGCAAACACCCTCTTCCAACAACACAAATGAAGTCTCTACACATGGACATCACCAGATGGTCAATACCAAAATTAGACTGATTATATTCTTTGCAGCAAAAGATGGAGAAGCTCTATACAGTCAGCAAAAAAAAAAAGAATGGGAGCTGACTGTGGCTCAGATCATGAATTCCTTATTGCCAAGTTCAGATGTAAATTGAAGAAAATAGGGAAAACCACTAACCATTCAGGTAGGACCTAAATCAAATCCCTTACAATTATACAGTGGAAGTGAGAAATAAATTCAAGGGATTAGATCTGCTAGAGTGCCTGATGAACAATGGACAGAGATTCGTGACATTGTACAGGAGACAGGGATCAAGACCATCCCCAAAAAAAGAAATGCAAAAAGGCAAAATGGTTGTCTGAGGAGGCCTCTCAAACAGCTGAGAAAAGAAGAGAAGCAAAAAGCAAAGGAGAAAAGGAAAGATATATCCATTTGAATGCAGAGTTCCAAAGAATAGCAAGGAGAGATAAGAAAGCCTTCCTCAGCAATCAATGCAAAGAAATAGAGGAAAGCAATAGAATGGGAAAGACTAGAGATCTCTCAGGAAAATTAGAGCTACCAAGGGAACATTTCATGCAAAGGTGGGCACAATAAAGGACAGAAACAGTATGGACCTAACTGAAGCAGAAGACATTAAGAAGAGGTGGCAAGAATACACAGAAAAACTATACAAAACAGATCTTCATAACCCAGATAACCACAATGGTGTGATCACTCACCTAGAGCCAGACATCCTGGAATGCAAAGTCAAGTGGGCCTTAGGAAGCATCACTACGAACAAAGCTAGTGGAGGTGATGGAATTCCAGTTGGGCTATTTCAGATCCTAAAAGATGATGCGGTGAAAGTGCTGCACTCGATATGCCAGCAAATCTGGAGAAGTCAGCAGTGGCCACAGGACTAGAAAAGGTCAGTTTTCATTCCAATCCCAAAGAAAGGCAATGCCAAAGAATGCTCAAACTACCACACAATTGCACTCATCTCACACATTAGCAAAGTAATGCTCAAAATTCTCCAAGCCAGGCTTCAACAGTACGTGAACTGTGAACTTCCAGATGTTAAAGCTGAATTTAGAAGAGGCAGAGGGACCAGAGATCAAATTGGCAACATCCGCTGGATCGTCGAAAAAGCAAGAGAGTTCCAAACAATCATCTACTTTTGCTTTATTGACTATGCTAAAACCTTTGACTGTGTGGATCACCACAGACTGTGGAACATTCTTAAAGAGATGGGAATACCAGACCACCTGGACTGTCTCCTGAGAAATCTGTATGCAGGTCAAAAAGCAAGAGTTAGAACTGGCCATGAAACAACAGACTGGTTCCAAATTTGGAAAGGAGTACATCAAGGCTGTATATTATTGCCCTGCTTATTTAACTTATATGCAGAGTATATCATGAGAAATGCTGGGCTGGTTAAAGCACAAGCTGGAATCAAGACTGCCGGAAGAAATATCAATAACCTCAGATATGCAGATGACACCACCCTATGGCAGAAAGCAAAGAAGTAAAGAGCCTCTTGATGAAAGTGAAAGAGGAGAGTGAAAAAGTTGGCTTAAAGCTCAACATTCAGAAAACTAAGATCATGGCATCCAGTCCCATCACTTCATGGCCAATAGATGGGGAAACAATGGAAACAGTGACAGACTTTATTTTGTGGGCTCTAAAATCATTGCAGATGATGACTGCCGCCATGAAATTAAAAGATGCTTACTCATTGGAAGAAAAGCTAGACTCCTTGGAAGACCAATCTAGACAGCATATTCAAAAGCAGAGACATTATTTTGCCAACAAAGGTCCATCTAGTCAAGGCTATGGTTTTTCCAGTAGTCATGTATGGATGTGAGAGTTGGACTATAAAGCAAGCTGAGGGCCGAAGAATCGATGCTTTTGAAATGTGGGTTGGAGAAGGCTCTTGAGAGTCCCTTGGACTGCAAGGAGATCCAACCAGTCTATCCTAAAGGAAATCAATCCTGAATATTCATTGGAAGGACTGATGTGGAAGCTGAAACTCTAATACTTTGGCCACCTGATGCGAAGAACCAACTCATTGGAAAAGACCCTGATTCTGGGAAAGATTGAAGGCGGGAGAAGAAGGGGACAACAGAGGATGAGATGGTTGGATGTCATCATCGACTCAACAGACATGAGTTTAAGTAAACTATTGGAGTTGGTGATGGACAGGGAGGCCTAGATTGCTGCAGTCCATGGGGTCACAGAGAGTCGGATACGAGTGAACAACTGAACTGAATTGATTCATGTTGATGCACAGCAGAGACTACCACAATATTGTAATGCAATTACGCTCCAATAAAAATATTCACCTCTAAGGTAAATATTGATTTAAAAAATGTGTTAAGGGAGACCGCAGCAATGCTCAGTTTAATTATTTCTCAATAATGAGTTAAGACCTTACTATGTACATGACCCAGTGCTCCATGAATCTGGAGGTTTTCCCATCTTGGTAGGAACAGACACTTACTGCCTATATGTGAGTGCCAGACACTGTTCTTGCTAATCCTTTTGGATGATTCATTCCTCAGCCTCAAGGAATTTCTATTCATGCATGAGCTGAAAAGGACTCTGCTTAATAATGGAAAGGAATCCTCTGGAGGTTCTGGAACTCCTTCTCTCTAGTCCTGAGTCCTAGAACTCGAGCTTCCTTGTTCTTTCTAGATTCTCAGTATCTTCTAATGCAGAGAAGTCCAATGGGCTCCACCTGGTACCTCAAAGCTACCTCCCAACCCCACATGAAGGTCTGAAATTCTCGAGACAGTAAGTTCAGACAGTCATAAAATCACTACATAGCTTTCCTGTCTCTCAGGCACTGCTGCCCGTCATTGCCATAAACCCGGTGTCTTGCAAACTTCTGTTTTATGTCATCTTTTTTTCTGATGGGATAGTAGATTCAGTCCTGGTTACTCTATATTGGTTAAAAGCTCAAATCTCTTCATAAGTATTTTTCTTTAGATAGCCTACCATCATCCAGCAAATTATGAATTAATTTGATTATTACAAGTATCAAGAGAACAGAGACTTTGGTTTACTTACTGCTACTTTAGTTTCCACAGAAACTAAAGCTACAAATATACACTGTACCACACAAAAGATTCTGTAGAAAGGTGCCAAACATCAAATGCAGATGTCTATCACTTAAAACATTTGAGAAGCAATAGAAATTCTAACTTGTTAGTCTTCTTTGTCTATTTATCTGCTTTGAGCTCAAATAACTAAGAAATGTACATCCACTCGGGAGGAAAACAGCTCTTTGCATTTTCCATCAGTGCGATTTCTGTGTGCTTCTATGTTTACTCTTTATACACACCTAAAATCTTAGAATTGGAATAGTAAGCTCTTTATCTGTAGATCTAAAATATCTATAATTCAGAAAGGCCTCTACTTTAATATGTATAAGTGTGTAATGTTTTCCTACCTCCATATGGTATTAATAAGAAGTTTATAAAGTCTCTAAAATTAAAAGAGTTCTGTTTTGGCAGGCTACTGAGTATAAATAAGGTCCTACATAAACTAAATATTCCTAAAGTTACCAGAAAGCAAGAAATTAAATTTATAATACTTTAAATGTGGTAGATTAAAAAATAATTCTTACATAAACAAACTCAAAAACGTTTTCCAAATCTAAGTTCACATAATTTAGGTGAATACCTGCCAAACAAGATCAGTTTAATAAAATTTGGTTTAATAAAAAACAGCTATGTATTCTTAGTGTTTTATCAGTGTTAAGTGTAATACAAGTGCATATTTTAATTCTACTTGTCATGTCCTTCCCAAATATATACAGATTTACTGCTCAAATAAGCTACCATTATTTCTCCTCTATGTTCAGGATTACAAAAACCTTAATTTCACTGAATTGAATCATTATTCTAATGAACTTCATTCAATAGTAATTATGTTGCAGTATGTCGGCTTGAACATAATTTCCAAGATCTTTAAGTAACTTAAAATCTGAAACTAATATTAAATTGAGTTCTTTAATGGATATTCATTACTTACCTAGGCCATATCTAAGAATGAATACTGATATATTGATTACTAAATCTACTTTTCAACATACATGGTTTTGGTTTTTATTTTTATAAACTACAGAGAGGCTGAATATTTCAGTTAATGAACATGTTCATTTTTGCTACGAGATTGTATAAGGGATGAGTATGGCTGTAGAAAATTAGTTATGTTTATTCATGATCTTTGCTAAAATGCTAATATGTGACAGGTAGTGCACAATTATCTACCCCTTCAGTTTTTTTTCCCTGTGAATAAGTTAGTTACTTTAGTTAAAAGTTATAATACAAAAAGTTGTCATTATAGTTAAGAACAACTATTTCTAAAAAAAAAAAAAAATATATATATATATATATATATATATATATATATATATATATAACTTTGCATGTTAAAATTCTATGTGCTCTGTTTTTCAAGGAAAAGAACACTTTTGCCCTAAAGTAGCAGTTTTGAAGATTTTTAGTTTCCAAATCCCCTTTCAACACTCAAAACTTATAGAGGACCTCAATCAGCTTATTTTGTGTGGGTATCTGTGTGTATCTGTGTGTGCATACTGAAAACTGAATATACATTAAATGCTTATTTACTCATTCATTTCTAACTAGCAATAATGAACACACTGGACATCAAGAACATACTAGTGATATTATAGAATTAATCCTGACTTTATGGAACCCATAAAATTAATCCTTAAGTAAGCTGTCAGTTTGTTCCAGAAAATGAAAGAGTGTCATGAGGACAAAACTTGAAAAGTGAATTTTATTTGCATTGGTTTGTAATCTTTGAATATGAAAAGTAAAGAAATGTGTTAAAATTATACCAACGTTTGTTCAGTTTTAAGAGGTTGTTTTGTTACACTTTGGCTAAGACCTTTTTGCTTCTTTGTTTGCTTTGCTTGCCACAGAAACAATTAAGTTTTCTTCTTGGTTACAATATTCTTGTTATGAACTCTCATCAAATTCTCCACTTTGGAAATTATATGTGCTTAAATTAACCACAGCCTTAATTTACATCTCTGTTATTTTACACATAGTTTATTGTTTTACTTTGATGTTTCCTTTTAAGCCCTGCACCCAGCAGCAGGCTAGGCTAGAGTTCTTGTTTAGTTGCTAAGTGGTGTCCTACTATTCTGCGACCGCATGGAGTGTAGCACACCAGGCTCCTCTGTCTGTGGGATTTTCAAGGCAAGAATACTGGAGTGTGAGGTATTATAAATACCCAAGACTTCAAGGGAGAGGCTCATGAGGACAGGCTTCTCTTATCATTACTTTAACAATTGTAAGAGCAGATCAGTGGGCTGAGTCAGGATTTCCAGAGCTTTTTTTAGAAGCAAAGAAATTCATAAGATTAATAACCTAAGATCCAGTGGAGCAAGAATGAATTATATAGGACTGAATGAAATGATGAAGGTTCATCAGTTGGTTTTTTTTTATTTGTTTAAAACATCATTGATACTGTTCTAATGTCCTGTTTTCTGTTTATGTTTTCTTAATTTATCTACACTCCATAACAATTTAGTAGATTATGCTTTATAAACTAAAATATTTTAAATATCTTATTCTCACTGACCTCTCAAAATTCAGGAACTCTAAGTCTTGTTACTTTTCATGAAATGAGTTATTTGCAAAGATTCAATAAGAACTGGTTTTCCTATTTACCAGAATATGCCTAGAAAAATGTCAAGGTCTTGTGTGGAATGCCATATTTGAGGGTAATGCTTATTTAATCATATATAATTGGACACGTTTAAAGAATTAAGGTTGAGCCATTATTAACAAAATGTTCCTAGAAAAAGTACCCTGTTATTTGGCTTACAGGGTCCAGTCTTTTAACTAGGGAAAGAATGTGACTTTCTGGTGGGCCACTGTGGGATACTTAGGGAACTATAAGAAGAAAGAAATTCACCCAAATATACAGGTACTGCAGGTGGTGGAGAAAGTTTCCTGAGTTTGATTTTCCAGACTCAAGACAGCGAGTATTAGAGACTTCCAAAAGTACAGTATGAACTTTCGACAAAATCTTCCAACAAAAGCAAACTTTAAAATGTTTATATATAAATTGACAATCCTGCTGTACCTATGTAGATAATCACACCAAATCTAATGAAACCAACCTTTCTTCAGACTATATTTTTATCAAACAGTGAAAGATTTGTGCTTCAAGGGAACACTATGCATTGTCTACAGTGAACTCTTCAAAACTATGTTTTTTTCATTTCATAAGAACCAATTTCTGTCTCTATAAATTACAGATATGTAACAGCAATGCAAAATAATTTTTATCTACAATCAAGTAAATTCTGTCTTGTCACGTTGAGGCTCAACTGACTGCACTCAAAGCCAGTTCTGTTTACATTTTTGCATTCATTTCAATATTCCTCATCTACAATTTTGTCTGTTCTTTGAATTGGGAAAGTTATAATATCTACCCAGTTTCTTCATTACTAATTAAATGAAATCTTTGAAACTTGTACATTTTATAATGTATGAGAGTCATGATTTACCTTTGCTTTGAAAATCATCTCTTAACAAACTAATCAACTATACAAAAATTTAATACCCTCAGATTCTATCTTCTATCTACAAATACTCTTCAACAATTTCCTTGTGTTAAGGGTGCCACATTGGAAATTTTTGTTTAAATTCTCTGAAATTCCTTCACTCTCTCAGACAAAATATCAGTCACATTTGGAATGCTTAGAGTCCAAAGTTTTAATGATTTGCAAATGTGGACTATATCCAAAAATGAAAATAAAGAGGTGGTTTTGATAGTCATTTACTCACACATATGTTCGCATGCACAGTCTTAAATTTTTAAATAAAATTGAATCACTGATCCTAAACTGCATATCAGATTATTTCATGCTCTGAAACTGTGAGTGATCTTTATTAGATGCAAAGGTTTCTTCCAAAATATTAGAAGAGAGCTGTGTCCACAGAGAAGTACAGAGCACTCATTTTTTAAGATTTGAAGCTGAAACCCTAAGAAGCAGAAAGCTTTATATGTGACAGCTTAAATGCTTGTAATCAAACTAATTGGCAGCACAATGACCTGGAATGAGCTTAAAAGCACTAAAATAAATGTTTAGCAATCAGTGAAGCAATCATTTATTATTCAGGCTCACGTTTTGCAGTTTTATCATCTTACAGGATGAAGGGGGGGGCAGGTTGGAGAGTAGAAAATAGGAGAAAAGGA
This sequence comes from Giraffa tippelskirchi, assembly GCF_054371585.1. Classification (NCBI taxonomy): domain Eukaryota; kingdom Metazoa; phylum Chordata; class Mammalia; order Artiodactyla; family Giraffidae; genus Giraffa; species Giraffa tippelskirchi. The sequence goes on along the minus strand of NC_137287.1, from coordinate 11,655,439 downwards.
AAAATATGTAAATAATTCTATTACTTCAAAAGAGTAAATGAACCAAGAGTGAAACTATTGCTGAATGATGGGAAGAGGAGTTAAAATGTAATAAAATTAGCCTAATGACTGAAATCAGGAGTAAAAACATTAAATGAGCTATCTGTTGCCTAAAGAAATCTTCTTTCATACAAACTGACAGAGTTAGAAATACAGATTCTATTCACGAAAATGCAATGTATTATAGGGCTTCCCAGGTGGCTCAGAGGTAAAGAATTCTCCTACTAAGGCAGGAGATGAGGGTTTGATCCTAGGTCAGGAAGATTCCCTGGAGAAGGAAACCCATTCCAGTATTCTTGCCTGGGAAATCCCATGGACAAAGGAGAGAGCAAGGCAAGCTACAGTCCATGGGGTCACAAAAGAGTTGAACACAATGTAGTGACTAAACAACAACTAACGGATTATACATAAAACTCACTGGATAATTCTCTCAGAGGAGTACCCGGACCCCTAAAGGTAATTCTAGCAAGAACTCATGCAATCTTCTTCCTGCCCCCTACAAATATAAAAACATCTTACCCAAAACTTGAGAGTCTTCACATAAGTATGACAAAGAAACTATGTGGCAGAAAAAATATGACGTACAATTAAAGGTCAGATTTCAATAGATACTTAAATGACTCTTGGACGAGTGATATTATAACAAGAAAAGAAAAGCTACAGACAAAAATTTGTTAAAACAAATGTGTTTATAATTAAATCAGGTGGTAACGACAACTCAAACGGTCTCTCAATTTACATTATACATGTGTACAACTAAAGTCTATGAACATGTGTCAGGAGGACTCCTCAAAAATCTCTTGAGAAACTTATTACGAATCAAATGCTTCTAGGTTAGCTGAGGTGAAGGTGCTGAAACTGATACTTTTGAAAAGCAAAAACCTTCCCAGGAAATACCACACTTATAAAAAAACACATGGGTCAAAGGAGAAATCTCAAGATTAATATTTTCAACTAAGTGAAAATAAAAATATAACATCCAAACTTGTGGAATACAATGAAAGCAGTCCTAAAGAAACTTTATACCAATCAATCCATATATCAGAAGACTGTTTTAAAATCAATAATCAGTGCTTCCACATAAAGAAACTAGATATATCAGAGCAAATTAAATCCTAAGCAGAAGAAAAAAAATTAATACAAATTAGAGGAGAAATCAATGAAGTTAAAAACAGAAACTCAATAGAGAAGATCAATAAAACCAAAAGCTGGTTCTCTGAAAAGGTCAAAAAACCAGTAAGCCTCTATCCAGGCTAAATAAGAAAAAAGAAAGAAGACATAATTTATTAACATTGGGATGAAAGTGTGGATATCACTACAGATCCCATGGACGTTAAGCAAATAATAATGAATATAATGAAGAACTCTGTCACAAATAATATGACTTGGATGAAATGGACCAATTCCTTGAAAGATACTTCTGTCATAACTCAAGAAGAGATATGTAATCCGAATAAGCCTGATTAAAGAACTTGAATCAATAATTATCTTCCAAACAGAAAGCACCAGAACCAGATGGGTTTACTGGTGAATTCTATCAAACACTGAAGTATGAAATTATACCAATTCTCTACAATCTCTTTCAGAAGGTAAAAGAAAGAATACTTTATAACTCATTCTATGAGGCCAACATTACTTTAATATCAAAACTGGACAAAGACATTAGAAAAAACTACAGATCAATATCTTTCATGAAAATGCATGCAAAAATCCTCAATAAAATATTATCAAATCATACCCAACAATGTATAAAAAGAAATACACATCACAAATGAGTAGGATATATGCCAGTAAAGCAAGAACAACACTTGAATACTAATTAATGTAATCTATCACATCAGCATACTGAAGGAGATAAATCATGTGATCATATCAATAAATGAAAAAACAAAGCATTTGACAAAATCAATACTCATTCATGATAAAAAGCTGTCAGCACACTGGGAATAAAAGGAAACTTCCTATCCTTGATAAAGCATATCTACAAAAAATATACAGCAAACATCATACATACTGGTAAGAATCTCAATGCTTTTCTGTAAAACCAGGATGTTTCCTCTCATTACGCCTTTTCAACATCAAATTGGATGTCCTAGCTAATACAATAAGACCATAAAAGAAAATAAAAAGTAAATAGTTTGTGAAGGAAGAAATAAAAATGTCTTTATTCACACATGGAATAATCACCTATGTAAAAAATCCAAAAGAAATATTAAATGCTCCCTTTAGAAATAGTAAGTGAAAAGAGTAAGGTTTCAGGAAACAAGGTTAATATTACAAAGTTCAATTATATTCCTATATGCCAGCAATTAACAAGTGGAGTTTAAATTTTAAAACATACTATCATTTACATGAGCACCCCCCAAAGTAAAACATTTAGTAATTAATATAACAAAGTACACACAAGATTTACATCAGGAAAACTATTACAAAACTCTGATGAAAGACATCAAAGAAGAACTAAATAAAAGCCCAAAGATGTTCCATGTTCATGAACAAGAAAATTCAATATTGTCAAGATATCACTTCTTCCCAACTTCATCTATAGGTTCAATGCAATTCCAAGCAAAACACCAGAAAGATGTTTTCTGGAAATTGCCAAACTGATTTTAAAGTTTATATGGGGAGGCAAAAGACCTAGAATTTCCACTTAAATGTTGAAAGGGAAAAACAAAGTTGATGAACTGACAAACCACAATTCAAGACTTAGACACTGTGATATTGGCCAAGACTCCCCCCCGAAACAAACAAAAAAAACCCAGACAGATTAATGCAACAGAACTGAGAGACAAAAATAGACACACATAAATATAGTCAACTAATCTCTGAGAAAGAAGAAAAGAGTTCTTCTTTGCTTACCAGTTACACTCCCTGGTAACCACCGTGCTACTCTCAGTTTTCACAAGTTCAGCTTTTTAAGATTCAACATGTAAGCAGTACCTTATAAGCTAATTAAAAACAGGCAAAGGACCTAAACAGACATTTTTTCCAAAGAAAGATAGCCAACAGGTAGATGAGTAGAGGCCCAACATTATTAATCATCAGAGAAATGCAAATCAAAACAACAAGGTATCACTTCACAGATGTGCAGATGGCTTTTATCAAAAAAGACAAGACAAAAAAATATTGCTAAGGATGTGGAGAAAAGGGGACCCTTATATGCTTTTAGTGGGAATGTAAACTGGTATGGCAATTATAAAAAACAGAAAAGGAGTTCACCACAAAATTAAAAATTAAACTACCATATGATCTAGCAAACTTACTAACTACACACTCACATTCACTGCAGCATTATTCACAACAGCCAAGATATGGCAACAGCCTAAGTATCTGTCAATGGATAAATGGATAAAGAAGATATGATGTCTGAATAACATATATATATTCTCCAAGCCAGGCTTCAGCAATACGTGAACCGTGAACTTCCAGATGTTCAAGCTGGTTTTAGAAAAGGCAGAGGAACCAGAGATCAAACTGCCAACATCCGCTGGATCACTGAAAAAGCAAGAGAGTTCCAGAAAAACATCTATTTCTGCTTTACTGACTATGCCAAAGCCTGTGACTGTGTGGATCACAATAAACTGTGGAAAATTCTGAAAGAGATGGGAATACCAGACCATCTGACCTGTCTCTTGAGAAACCTGTATGCAGGTCAGGAAGCAACAGTTAGAACTGGACATGGAACAACAGACTGGTTCCAAATAGGAAAAGGAGTACCTCAAGGCTGTATATTGTCACCCTACTTATTTAACTTATACGCAGAGTATATCATGAGAAACACTGGGCTAGAAGAAACACAAGCTGGAATCAAGATTGCCGGGAGAAATATCAATAACTTCAGATATGCAGATGACACCACCCTTATGGCAGAAAGCGAAGAAGAACTAAAGAGCCTCTTGATGAAAGTGAAAGTGGAGAGTGAAAAAGTTGGCTTAAAGCTCAACATTCAGAAAACTAAGATCATGGTATCTGTTCCCAGATGGGGAAATATATGGGAAAACAGTGCAAACAGTGTCAGACTTTATTTTTGGGGCTCCAAAATCATTGCTGATGGTGATTGCAGCCATGAAATTAAAAGATGCTTACTCCTAGGAAGGAAGGTTATGACCAACCTAGATAGCATATTAAAAATCAGAGACATTACTTTGCCAACAAAGGTCCGTCTAGTCAAGGCTATGGTTTTTCCAGTGGTCATGTATGGATGTGAGAGTTGGATGGTGAAAAAAGCTGAGGGCCGAAGAATTGATACTTTAGAAATGTGGTGTTGGAGAAGACTCTTGAGAGTCCCTTGGACTGCAAGAAGATCCAACCAGTCTATACTAAAGGAGATTAGTCCTGGGTATTCATTGGAAGGACTGATGTTGAAGCTGAAATTCCAATACTTTGGCCACCTCATACATAGAGTTGACTCACTGGAAAAGACCCTAATGCTGGGAAGGATTGGGGCAGGAGGAGAAGGGGACGACAGAGGATGAGATGGTTGGATGGCATCACCGACTCGAATGGACATGGGTTTGGGTAAACTCCGGGAGTTGGTGATGGACAGGGAGGCCTGGAGTGCTGCAATTCATGGGATAGCAAAGAGTCGGACACGACTGAGTGACTGAACTGAACTGACTGATACATATGTTCTTATATATGTTCAATATATATGTGTTATTATTCAGACATGAGAAAGAATGAAATTCTTCAATTCACAACGGCCTGGATATACATTGAAGGCATTATGCTAAGTGAGGTAAATCAAACAAAGACAAATACAGGGTGGTCTGTGAAGTCTCTTCTTATCCAGAGATTTTGTAACCCTCAGACTACATACAATAAAAATAATAGGTCTATTTTAATTAAAAAATTGAAAGTTGGTAATTAAGCAATAAATAGATGCAAATATCTTGTAACTATATTGTGCCTCTGTATAAACACACCTTAAAGGTTTCATTTGGTTATGATGATTAATATCTGACTAAAAAAACACTGAATTCTCTAGTTTTCTTTGCCTCTCAGAATGTATTAATGTTTCTTTTGTTCAGAGAAGTCAGGTTGTCATATCAGAGTTAGTACTGTTACCAAGTCATTTTTTACATGTATTTTAAATAAATTCTAAAGGAACCAAATTTTTTCTTGCCTCATTTGGGTTTAGGATTGAGGTGCTAACTTACCATGATTCTCTGCACAGGATACAGCCCTACCTTCCCTCTGCAAAGTCAGGACTATTTCCCACAAAAGTAGGTTACTTACAGGAGTCTCTTGCAAGAGATAAAATGTGAATGTTTTCCATAGAGACTAAAATGGAAATGGAGAATTTGGGGGAGTTATTTGAGAAATGTGGCCCACTGTGGGCTTGAGTGAGTTCTTGCTTGGTCTCTGTAATGCTACCTACATCATTCAGATTCTCCCCAATTTCCTTCTGGAGCATTTCAGTGGTACTTACAGTCATTTGTTGGTCTGGGCAAGATTTTATGAGATGCGATGAACATATGAAATATTAGAAGTACACTGGGAACCACAGCTGTTATGCCTTGCTGCATTTTTAATGGCTCCTTAAAATCAGAGGCCACTACACACAGCAGCACATTCAGACAGGAAACACTGCAATTATCTGGCTTCACTACTCCATTGCAAATATGTGAGTACATTACAGTTTATAAGCCCCTAATAGACAGCCATCACCTTTGGCAAGGCTTACACTCCAAGCTACAATCTGAATTTATTACCAGGGAGTGGTCAATAGAGACTGAAAGTCTTCTTTGTTTGTTTGTACCCTATAAACCAAATACCGAAAATATGAAAGAAAAGAAATCACATGTAGTATATGTAGTATAAGGCAGGTCTTTTTAACATGACTGTTAGTGAAGCTAATTACAACAAGAAAATTGGAGATCATTCATTAGCCTAGTAAGCAAATTAGGTCTGTTAACAGTGATTTATAACGCCAATCTTTGGGTAACTGTGTTGGTCTTTTCAAGTATACGTGTATGGGACCTGACAGTTTATTAACTGTGCTGCATCTAAACAGCTTGTCACCAGGGCGCTTTTGTTAAAGCGATATTGTGTTTTAAATGGATAAACATTTTTGCACTAGCAAAATGCATTTTAAATGTTTGGCTTCTGAAGTCAAGTACTAGGAGATAAGTGAAGTGTCTCAAAACCTCTAAGCCTCCAATAACTCTTGTTTACTGCTAGAGCTGACTATAGGAAAATGTGACACTTGGAGTTAAAATAGCACTTTTCCTTTTTAACAAGCCCCAGTTGTGTTTTTTAACCTCTTTTCAAATGGTACTCTTGGTATTTCACCAAGCTCTAAGTTCCTTATGCAATGGATTGGGAAGCATTTCATTTACAATTGCAGGAAAAATATTTTTTAAAGCAGTTAAGCAAAGGAATGAGTCTTTGATCTGAAAGATTCTTCTGATTGATAAGTCCATAAAACTCCAGGCCAGTTAAATCTATCAAAATAAAGGTTGCGTGGGTAGTCAGAGTAAACCTTGGGGTTTCACACTGCCCATGGTTTAGTTTATATTGCTCATACCAACTCATTCAACATTTCTGTAATTTGGAAATCCCCAACAAGGATAAGACAATCTCCCTTAAAACCAATGCTGGGAAACAGATTTAAAAAAAAATAAGTAACATTACTTTCTGAATTCCATCACAGTGACCTGTAAGTTCCCTCTGGGACTATCAATGCACTTTGCTTACTTTGCTAAATGCTTTATACTGCATCATCTCTATGACCAAATAGGGATATACTAGCTATGGGACAGAATAAGCTTATAGACTGTTTCTATGTGCTTATGTAACTGAATAATGAAAATATAAAAACACTGTTCACTACTGTTAATTTCAAAGAAAGGCAGACCTGGTCACTCAACTGAAGAGCGGTGTTCATTAAGCAGTAAGGGGACTATGGCCTTGCACTCCTATGTCTCAGAGGATAGCAGAGAAAGGCAGCAAAGCCAGTCAGAAGGGCTGATCCCTGGGGCAGACATTTAGATGCAGGGCAGACAGAATTACAGATCTTGGAATATAGAGAACCAAAGGCCCTTTAGCAATTATCTAGTTCAGTGGCTGGTAAAATCTTTTTCTCCCCTCAAATTATTCTCTTTTCTCAAATCATATTTTTCAAAAATGATTTACTTTCTCCAAATCTGAGGGGCCAGAAGGGAGAGGTGAGAAAACAGGGAGACCAGGCTGAGGGCTCGTTCCCACATCCAGGAGGAGCACCTGGGTTTTCATTCTACCTCCGTAATTAGTTTGCAACAGCCAACCACAGAGATTCCTGTAGCTGTTTAAAAATACTTAAGTCTACTCCCTCACAGAAAAGTTCAGAAAATGATAATATTATGGGATTGGTGGCAGCTGGAGGGAGACACCAACTCATCCTTTCTGTTTATTTTATTCACCAAATTTCTTGATTACCTTGTACTTCACAAGGAAGGTAAAAATGGTGTGGAGACAGAAGGCAATTTCCACAGGGTGAGCAAGAAGAGTCATCCCACTGCACAGATTCTAAAATGATGAAATGTCTGCTCACCCAAATTTAAATTGTAATGTTCACTTAATCAGAGTATGTCGCTCACAGCTCACAGACCCTATTCTGAAAATCAGAGTGTTAAAAACCAATCAAAAACATTTTAAAAAAGAGTGGGAAATAGAAAATAGAATTATAATTTTAGCCTAAGCCCCCTGAAATTAGAGTTTACTGGTGACTATGTTGAAGAATCTGTCAGAGTACAGATATAAAGCAACCCTCCAGTATAAATAATTCTGTGCTTCCTAATCTTAACAAAACACAATACTTAAGTGTAGATTCTAGTTTTGTTACTTTCTAGGAGGCAAATATAGCTCAGGGTAGTATTTTAAAGGTCACAGCTCAAAACTGTGGCAAATTTACCATTCCAAAGGACAACTGATTTCATTTGCTCAGTGTTTCTGCATAGTACACAGACAGCTCCAAAATCATTAGCAATGTCCTAGATTTTAAGGTGACTGATAGGTTCTCCAAGGCTTTTGTTTTATTATTATAATCAGAATAATATATTCATTAAATTTTTACATTACATATCCCATAATTAACCACTTCAGTGACCCTGTGCTCACTTTGGATACAGAGAATCTCTGAGGCTGTTTCAAACGTACTTAGGTGAATTACTGGGTAACTATTAGGGGTCACTTAGGGATATTATTGAATACACAAACAGTCACATCTCAAAGACATTTTGTGATAAGCCCACAGCTGACTTTTCAGGACATATTGAAGTTATTACAGGGTATTACTGGTTTAATGTAAATTTAAATTTAGGTGGCAATGTTTTGTTTTTCCTGTTATTCTGGCCATCTCTTTTAAACCATCATTGAAAATAATTAAATTTCTAACTATGTACTCTAACTTCCAAACTCATTATGTTCCTAAAAAGGAATCTCTTCTTTCCTGAGATTTCTAACCCAAGTAAAAGAAGTGTCACTGTCATAAAATCTTGGTTTGACATCTTTCTCATTTTTAATATAACAGTTCACTAAGGCAAGTTCAAGTCTCTCTAAAAGCCATCTCCTTCCTACTCTCAGCCCAACCCGAAGAGCTATCAGCAGTCTTTAAATACCTCAGGTCTGAGGGGGAAAAAATTAACAAATAACTTTAACAGACAAATTAAAACAGCCGTAATATGTGGATGGCCTACATAATAGTTCATTCTGACCTCATCATGATCATAGAGGATGACAGGGAAGGAATTCCATATTTGTTTTATGTTTGTATATGGAGTAAACTGGTATACTGCTGACCAAACACAAAACCCTAGCCTCTCAAGAAAGTATGCAATGAGAACAAAATATTCCTATCCGACAGTTACAAATTACAATGTTTATTTTTTATTGTAAATGCCCAGTGTTACTTCTCCAACACCACAACACTTCACAACCACTTAATGAGGCCACATTTATTCCATCACACTCTACAGTGGGGATCGCAGAAGAAAACATGTATTATTTCCTATTATTGAGAGCAGCTTTGTGTGCATTACATATCTTACCTCATTTAATATTCACAACTCTTGTAGGTAGGTAAAGACAAGGAAATAGACTCAGAGACAAGAAATAATTCATCCAAGGTCACACAAGTAGTCTTTATATCATCCTGTCTCTAAGTTCTTAATTATATGCTATGCATAATAAAACTTCAAATACATGTAAAAGATGAAAATATAGGCCAAAACATTTAAATTGAAAAGAAAAATGTGTTCATTGCATTAATGTTTTTTTTTTTAAAGAAAATCCTACACACTCCAACAAGTTTTGGTATTCTTGCCAAAAAAAATAAAAAAGCAAATAGATTCCAACTAGTCTATACTTCCATTTATATTTAGAATATGAGCTGGGCATGAGTATGTAATGAATATATATGTGTGTCTCTCTGTGTGTATAACACCCACATTATTCATAAGCTCCCAAAAATGTGAAAAGTTTGTTCCAATCCTACTCTATTTTGTCTACTTTAAGAATTCTTTGCAATATGCTTATGTAAATACTGATTTTAGCTGCTGTTCTCATTTCTCGAATCTTCAGCTTATAAATGAATTGGAAAAGTGACAGATCTAAGCAGACATCTATGAAACACAAAACCAAGGAGGTATAAACAAATACAATTTAATCAAAAACAAAAGTCTATTCTTCAAAGCCTTTAACTTACTACTACTGATTAATGAAAAGAACTGAAAGAAAGTAAAACATACTGGCTGTGGGTAAGGTACACACACACACGTGTACATATATACCTGCAAGTGCATACAGTTATGTGGGCATCTATTTTATTAGCATACACAATGATCAGCATTCTACCTTAATTCACTAAAAGTTCTACAGGAGCACACAGTCTAAATCAAAGAAGATTCTGAAGTTAGAGTAATGTTGGGATAAGGGGAAAGTATTTAAGAAAACAGTTTTGGGTTAAACTGAAGAGGTGACTGCCTTCAGTTTTCTTTTACTAGGAGTCACACTATGGTTCAATTGCATTAATAGCTCATTGATTCTGCAGGTAATTTGCTTCTGTCCACGCTTCAAAGTGATGCTGAAGAGGGTTAAGGATAAAGCCGAAATATCACCATTCCACTTACCTGATGCTGAGCCTTCACTACAGACTTAGGTAAAGGTCATTATGACATCATGGATCATAAAGCACAGTGCAAAGAATACATTGGCATGAAATCACTAAAAATTGTGAATATACTATTTCCACTTACAAGTGTGAAATTCACCAATGCTTCAGTTAGTACCTGAAATTAAATATTACATGTGATATTGCTGAGATAGAAACTGAAACAGAAGATGCTTTTTGATGAGGACTTGGCAATAATAACAATGAATTTTGCACTTTCATAACATAATAATCCCATTATTGGAAACACATTCTATGTAGAACATTTTTGTCATAGTTGAGAGCTGAACTTACATCTGGTATATATCTCCTCCTTGTAAGCTAATAATACTACAGATTTTTATACATAAGCAAAGTAATATTAAGAATAATTTTTCCAAAATAAGTTAAAAAAAACTTTTATACTCATCCAGAATTGTGTAAGTGTAAAAATTATTTGAGATTTATAATTGCAAAAGACTTTTTATTCATAAGAACCTATCATTAGAGAATTAAAATAAACCTTCCTGGAATTAGAAAAGTAAGTGACCAAAAGCATAATAAAATTCTCAGTTCTTTTAGAGGTGACTTTCTTCTTTCAGAGTGCTCTTACTGACAATTATATGTGTGTGTGTGTGTGTGTATACATATATATACATATGTATATGTATTTGAATGCTCAGTCTGGAAGTAATCAGAGGCTGAGTCAGTGGCATTGGCCTCCTCCTGCTGAAGAAAGTAAAGAGGGGGGGTTTAGCTTTTGGATAGAGAATAAACATTGGCAGGCTCCAGATTTTACTTCCAGCATCTCAACCCACATCCAGCCTGGTGTGAAGGGATGGCAGATGGGACTACTTCTGTTATTTCGGCTGCTGAAGCAGGATCTTGTTTCAGCATCCTGCTTGTTTCTGTAAGCATGAATATTCAACCACAATAAGGAGTAAGGATAAGTGTGCTGACTGTATGAAGCAGGTACCAAGAAATCTTCAACCCTTTCTCTTTGTATTATGGCTAAGACCAAAAGAAAATCAACATTTACTAAATGCCACTTCATCTAAGCTTGAAAAAAACTTACTATTCAATGAAGTGATGCTTGTTTTCATGGATTTAACATAAATGTTAGGAGAGAAATGTGTGGGCACAAGAAAGCCAAAGTAATTAGCATTTTAGGGGGGAGAAATTTAAAGGCAACTCAACAGAATCAGTAATTATTTTCCATTTTATTTTCATGATTTCATTATTTTCCCTGAAAATGCTGAGCAGATATTAGAGTATCAGTGTGTCCATCATTCAGAACATAAGTAAGATTCCTTCAAATTCCTTTAAATACCACAACAAATGTCTACATGGGCATGTTATCCCACTGTGTAAATAACGTTTATGTGTAATTCTTATTTATTTGTATTTTGAAAAGCATTACTGAATCCAAGAAGGATAATTTAGCTATAGATAAAAGGAATGGAAGTGACAATTTCTTCATGAATGAGAAATATTGGGGTAAGCCCTGAGGTGTATCCCCATCCACACACTTCCCGAAGGACAGAGAATAAGGTCTTAAAATTAAATAATATATCTACAGTCAATAAAATGAGGAGTTTGATGACTGGTGGGAAAAAAATTCTAAAGGCCACCTACTCAAGACTTTTAGGGAAAGCATACATTCACCTCTCAAAAAAATTAAACTATGGCAATTTTTTGTATAAGTGGGGCAGTTCTTCAAGGGATCTTAAAGTACATGTATACCTCATTGCAGAATTTGAATTCCATCTTCCATTTGACACTTCTCACTAAAAAAACAATTTTTCAGGAAAGGTGGCACAAGTCAGGCAGGATTCCCTTTATCTCCTTACTCTACCAGGTGAGGGGCAAATGTCCTGGGCGCTAGGAACCAGAAACATTTTTTAGACTGACTTGTGAACCCTAGTGCCCAGCAGGTGATGTATTTTAAAAATAAAACAACTCTTAGTTAAAAGATGGACATCAGTCTGCTCTTCGGGACTGAGAGGGAATTTCTTGGACTTTTTTTTCACATCCTAATGAGTATATATTACACAAGAAAATGAATGCCAGCACGAGGTACACATGTGGAAGTTGAGATAAAACTTACGAAGTAGCCTGTTCCCAAACTGGAAGGAGCTGAACTCTGCAAGAAAGCATAAAAACAAAGTGGAAAATCAGCAATGGTTTTTAACATGTTCCAATCCACACAGCTCATTACCAGTTCTTCACAGGCTTTTCATCACGACACCACATCGCCTGTGTACGCGGCCCCTTGTCATCTGCTACTGATACAAACACTGTGTTGCTTAATTTTCCCCTTTACATCTCTCAACAACTCAGAGATGCTAACGTGCTATTTACTGAATTCCAAGCTTCTGCGGTGGACGTAATTGCCAATTTATTTGACAGGCAGCTGAGTAATGAATTAATGATGGTATTTCGCCCTGCACTGAGACTAAACAGACACGCATCAGCCTGCCTCCCTGACTTGCTGACATTCAATGCCCTGGTCTCAAGCTACTCAGTTTTGTGGCCGCAAAGGGGCAGGCAAGAGGAAAGAGCCCAGACTGACTTGAAAATAAAAAGCCCAGTGGGTTTGGATGACTTTTCCAGTGTGTGACCTACTTGCCAGCTTATTCCCTCAAGGCACCAGTTAGTACACACAGAGCGCTTTTCAAAAATGAGACATTTTGTAAACATAATTAGTAGACTAAAATGCAAAGAATGTGTGGGTAAAGGGAAGTAGTGAAAAGCACCATTCTTCTAAAGGTTTTAGTCACGAAAGTTATCAGTTTAGGCTTCCATAGTCCTCACCCATAGGGAACTAAAAAACAGTGATGCTGAAAGGTACCTGAGGCATCACTTCATAGGGGAAAGAGACCCAAGAAAAGAACTTGGTTTGAATTTTAAACTTGTCTGTGTTGTTTTTTTTCCCCCTAAAAGCTCTCATTACAAATTCTTTAATTTGCAGTGTCCTCTTTATGAACGAGAGAGGCCCCAGATAAGCTTGAAAGAGAAAGAACGCTAACACTGAGACAGGCCTCAGGTCTCCGTGAGGAATCCTTGTACCAGTGAGGCCTCTCCCTTGCAGGCTTGGGCCGGTTGTTACACCTTTCACCTACAGGGAACGGACTTCCACAGTGATGCAACAGTTACTTGGGTAACCTCTAACTGTTACACCTAAATGCCTTGTCCCTGCTCTGCAAACCACAGGTAGCAGGTACCATCTGCTTGACTCATCCTGGTTTCCCTAGCACTTAGCTCAATGCCTTGCACATAGGAGGCATTTAGTAAGTATTAGTTGAATTAATGTATAAATAAATTGATGAATGCACTGACTATATGGGGATGGGACTCAGGTGAATTTAACATCTCCAAAAATCCTATCTCCAAATATAGATATGATTCTTGATTTTACACCAGATTTGAAAAGGAAATAACAGTACTGTAAGTACGAAGAGCATCTGCATCAAACAAGGACATGGTGCTCCAGGGCATTCCTAAATGCGGCTCCTGGAGCAAAACTTTCTTCCCCTCAGTGTTCCAGACAGGCTTGGGGGAATAAAGAACCTAGATGTGTGATCCTGGACACTGGACTGGATTTTCAAAAATCTTGCTGCATTTGTGATCCTATAAACGGTACATAGGGAGAGCAACAGTAGTCATGGAGACGGCCCCTCAGAGCAATGATTAGCCATGTGATGGCATCACCTGTTTTCAGCACCCACACCCCACCGTGGAACACAGGAAGGCAAAAGGCAAGTTAGATCTCCGCCAGCTTGGAGTCATGCCCCTGGGAGGCAAATTAGGATGAATTACTCAGAGAGAGCATGGGATTTGTTTATTTCAGTGTTTGTTCCCCCTTTCTGCAAATGTATTTTATCCCAGAAGCAGAAGGACCCCTTCAAGCCCACCTCCCCACCCCCACATACATATCATCTTATTGTATACCAAGAAAATGACATCCTTCAGGTCCCGGGAAGCTCTGTTATACTCATTTTGCATATATATTGTACATTACGCAGGAAGCTGGGTGGAGAAGAGAGCTTTGTTGTGCATATTTGTTCTGGCTATTGTTTATGCAGGTCTGACTGAATGAGGGAACAGTGGGTATCATTTCAATTCCTGATGTCAACATCAAATTACTTATTTAATTTCATGCCTGGCGAAGCATTGTATAGCTACACGCAGAATCATTTCACTTCATTTGTTATGCTGTGTTTTCGTGGCGATTGGCTTGCCTTCCAACTGACAGCTTTAATTACGACATGAATTTGATTGCACTGCCGAGGAATTAACATAATGCAACAAAGCATTTAAGAACCCTGCCTCACAGTACCCCCCTCACATACGCACGCATGCACGCACGCACAAGCACAGATAGACACATGAAGGAACAGACACAAGATCCTCACGTACATTAAAGGTCCACTGGAGTTTCAACTTTTGCTAGAAAGCATATAGAACCAGAGAGTCAGAGGCTACCCACATTTGGACTCACCATTTTTTTTTTCCCCAATAAAAAGAAAGATTTGTGGCATTCAGCTATAATTTCTGGACATAGAAGAAAAGTTCATAGAAAAACCCTTCTAATCTACTTTGCCAAATGTCCATGGCATTGACATTTCCTCCCCTCTAACTCCTTTTTCCACTATATTCTTCTTGGCCGATTGCCAGCTCCCTTCAATCACTGCTGGAAGATTTGAACAGAAACATTTCTGAAATAAAGTGATTTCTCTTTGGTACAGTCCTATAAGCCTAAGAATCTGCTAAGGCCCTGTATTCAGTGGGATGCTATTCCTGGTCCTTCACCATCAGAGAGAGGTATAACAGAAGTTCTGAGACCAGCAACAGGGCAGAGTCAGGGTTTCACTGACAGCTCAGGTCACATACCACATGCTTCAGGCCTTGCTAACCAAAGGTCCAGAAAAGTCTCTGTCATTTATACTTAATCTAAGTATATATTTAAAAGCTGAAAATATTTGATAGTTTAACATTTTTCCAAGTCATAAATTTCATGAACAACTTAAACCACGAGCAACAATAGATTATGCTATATTGTTGTGTTAGTAGCTCAGTTGTGTCCGACTCTTTGTGACCCCAAGGAATATGGCCCCACCAGACTCCTCTGTCCATGGGATTTCCCAAGCAAGAGTGGGTTGCCATTCCCTTCTCCAGGGGATCTTCCCGACCCAAGGATTGCAGGCAGATCTTTACCACCTGAGCCACGAGGAAAGCCCCAGATTATGCTATAAGTATGAAATAAGTATTTAAAAATAGCTTTTTTACTGTTAGAAATGTTTTATGTTTCTAGAGCTATTTACTAGATGCACATGTTACAGAAGAAGAGACAGACACCACGAGGTAAGGGCTTAGGAAAGCAGATAGGTGGTGATGCCCTGACCACTGAACCATTTGATGAAATCAAGTTGAATTTTAACTTTCTGTGCTTCCCCAATTTATAATGTGAGAGGAAGGGGCTTCCATTTTTGTTTCTTGGACAGAGAATGCATACATTGTCCAAACTATATAGCAAAAGTGGCCACAGAATCTAAAAAAGGGTATAAGTTAAAATGAGGCTTGAAAAACTAAAAGTTTTTTTTGATGCAATAAATAAAAGCATCCTTGGATTTAAAAGCATTTGAAGTTACATCATACACCCATGTTTAGGCAAATATGTTTGTTGAATCATGAAAAAGACTTTGCTTTAATTTAAGAAATTCTTATTTCTTTAAGTGACAGAGTTGCCAATTCATTCATATTTTCAATGTATTAGGTAGAAATCAGAGGTATAGAGAGACTGAGAAAACAGAGTAAGAGAAAGTGTTTAGTGGTTTCCATGAGAAGACAAGAATATGAAGAAATTCCAGACAGTTGACTGTCGGATATGTGATTTCCAAGCTCATTATAAGCTATCTCCTGTTTAACATGGTCTTTTCATTTGTTTTTTGTTTTTTCCCAGATATGACCACTGCTCCAGCAATCTCTGCAAATTACCTACCTCGAACTCATTATGTTGTAAAGAAGAGCTTTCTTACAAACACACTCTGCCTCAATCTCCAAGCTACATGGGCTGCAGGAATAGTAATGGGATGCATAGTTGAAAGACATTTTCCAGGAAGGAGAATGTTGCTGCTGACATTCAAGTCTGCCAGTGGATATTCATTAAATGCATGTTCATTCTACTCCTCTCATTGCCCCCCACCTGACTTTCTTTCCGTCTCTGTCACTAAGCTATCATTGAAGCTACTCATTAAACTCATGAAGTTAACATTTCTGTTTTAACATCTTACCTAGAACAAGGGATTTCAAAAATTGGTCATCCATCCAAAATAGATGCACTCCATTCATTAAAGATCTACAGAGAGGCCATGGCTACTATCACGGCTCCCTAAGTATGTGAGGGATGTGTGCTTCACCCCAGAGGAAAATGTATGCTCTGACCCTATGGCTGATTTAAATACAGCATTTTAAAATTCTTCCAAATTATCATTGGTGTCTGACATCCCTGGCTATCCACCCTCATTTTATACTTTTTCTTCTTGGGAGTAAAAAGTAGAAGGATCACGCTAAGAATCACTTGGTCAAGTATATTTCTTACAAAGGTCACAAGACGAGCTCGTTTATTTTCTGTAGTCTTTTGGAAAACAATGACAATTAAAAGAATCTAAAATTTTAATCCTAAGAAATGTGCCTTGGAGATAAGATTACTGATAACTTATAAAGATGCAAATATATTTAAACAGAGAAATGAGCCACTAGTGGAAGTAAAAATGGGGGCACAACTTGAAAAAACATCACGGGTGGAAACAGTCACTTCCAAATTCAATTTTCAACCTGTTATAATCCATTTCAAGTTGTTACCAGCTCTCATCTCTATTCAGCAGCTTTCTGGCTTTCCCCCTAATTTCATTCTTGCTCTCATTTTTATCTGTAGCTCTTCACATAAAAGGAAAAGTAAACATTTTAAAGTAAAAATCACAACGTTCCTTCTAACACTTCTGAGAGGCTTTTTAAATACTAACTTATATGGTAGGTTAAATAGTGCCCCACTAAAATTACAGGGCCTTCCTGGAACCTAAGAATTGTGAGGGTTAATTTTATGCATTGACTTGATTGTACCACTGGGTAACCAGATATCTGCTCAAATGTTAGTCTGGGTGTTACCCTGAGGGTGTTTTTGGATGAGTTTAACATTTAAACCAACAGAATGAGTAAAGCAAACATTAAGTAAAGCATAATGTAGGTGGGCCTCATCCAATCAGTTTAATAGAACAAAAGGGATGGCTGTACTTAAATTAAGAGGGAATTCCCTTGACTCAGCCTTCAAAGTGAAAGTTTTTTTTTTCCCCACTTTCAGACTCAGACTGACACACAGACTTTTCTGGGGTGCCAAGCCTTCCATTCTTTCTGGTTCTCAGACTTTGTGGCTCAGACTGGAACTAACCATCAGCTCTCCTGGGTCTCTAGCTTGCTGACTGCACATTTTGAGACTTGTGAACCTCCATAATTGTTTAAGTCTATACATTTTATCGGAGAAGGCAATGGCACCCCACTCCAGTACTCTTGCCTGGAAAATCCCATGGACAGAGGAGCCTGGTAGGCTACAGTCCATGGGGTCTCCAAGAGTCGGACACGACTGAGCGACTTCACTTTCACTTTTTCCGTTCATGCACTGGAGAAGGAAATGGCAACCCACTCCAGTATTCTTGCCTGGAGAATCCCAGGGATGGTGGAGCCTGGTGGGCTGCCGTCTATGGGATCGCACAGAGTTGGACACGACTGAAGCAACTTAGCAGTAGCATACATTTCATTGGCTGTTTCTCTTGAGAACCCTGACTGATATAAATGACCTTGTTTGGAAACAGGAACTTTGCAGGTGCAATTAAGTTGAGGTCATACTGGATTTAGGTGGACCCTAAATCCAAAGACTGCTCTCCTTGTAAGGAAATCAGACATATGGAGCTACAAATAGAGTAAAAGCCCACGTGACTAGAGGCACACATTGAAGTGATGTCGTTATAAACCAAGTATCACCAAGGATTGTAAGAAGCAACCAGAAGCCAGCAGACCAAAGGAAGGACTCCTTTTTGAGACTTCAGAGAAATCATGGCCCTGCCAACACTTAATGCTGGACCTCTAGCCTTAAAAATTACTAGATAATAATAAATTTATTGTTTTAAGCTTTCTGGTTTGTGATCATGCATTACAGTCGCCCAGCAAACTAAGAGAATCTATAGCCTCCTTACTATGAACTAGAAAATATCATGTGATCAGCTCCTGTATACATTACCTCTGCTCTAGCCACAAAGGCTTCCCCCACCCCTCGCACTTAAACATGCCAGGCTTACTCCTGAGTCAAGGCCGTGATCCCGTCACTCATCTTGCCTAAACTTCTTCCCTCCTTTCATCATTCAGGCTTCAGTTCAAACATCACCAGAACAAAAAGGACTAATTCAATTACTCCAGTTAAAGTGGCAACACCCTGCCACCCCCCACTACTGCTTTACTTCATAAAACATATTACATCAAAAATAATGTTATTGTTTGCTCTCAGGTTTGCTGTTTGCCTCCCTCAATAGAGTAAAAGCTTCATGAGGCCAAAGGTTTCATCTTGTTCCCCACTCAACCTCAAGTGTCCAGAACTACACCTGACACTTAGAAGGTATTAGATAAATATTCCTGGACAATCGAATCACTGGTGTATCCAAGAAAACACATAAAAATATGATACAGGAAATGCAAAGGACATAAACAAAATGGTAGAGAAAATGAAAATATGGCAAAAATAGAAAAAGAAAAGAAAGGAGAGACAGAATACCAAGAGTCTGTAACAGGTCTGGATTAGATTTTCTACTTAAATATAGGGAAGTTCACTGATGGTGTGGACTGTGACTGTTTGTTCCTTAAAAGTAACTAGTAAACCTAGCAATAAAGGTTTGGGTACTGGGTGGGAAGAAAGGAGGCTAGGACAGATGCTTGCATAGATGGATGGGTGTTGACACAGTGGGATAGACAAACCAATAAAAACCCCAAAACTGGGGAGATTTGAGATAGGAGTAGGGACATCTCAAGAAGCAGTAGAAAAAAACGCATCAACTGTGGTAATAATTGGACTACAGAGCTACAGAACAATAAGATTACTGTATTGCATAATAGTTATGAGAATTCCCTTTTCATCAAACTTGAAATGTTTCAATTCTTTCAACATCTTGAACATTTTGAAAGTATGAAATTTTGTCTGCTTTTTCACAATTAAAATCCTGACCTCAAATTCTTTCAGAGAGAAATTAGTCACATCCATGTGGTTATCTGAATAAAGCATTAAAGGAGTTTATTTCCACAGGGTAGTGGCAGGAAGAGTTTGCTAGATGTGACATTGGGCCACAGAAGAAAAAAAAAAAAAAAAAAGAAAAGAGTACTCCAGAAGAAACAAGTAAAGGTACAAACCATAGGGAAGTAGAGGAAGAAAAGGAGGATGAAGAGGTAGCTTCATACATCCTAGTGGGAGATTCTGCTAATAGCCTCGGGAGTGTGGGACTTCGTCCACAGGATCTTAAACAAGACAGTTTAATAGTGAGTTCTGACTCTCAGAAAAACATCTGTTGGGACTTTCCCAGCCCAGTGGCTGGGACTCCATGTTCTCAAGGCAGGGGGCTCAGGTTCAATCCTTTATTAGGGAACTAGATCCCACATGAATGACTAAGACTGCATGCCAAAACCAAGACCTGGTGCAGCCAACTAAGAAGATGGGCCAAAGAACTAAACAGACATTTCTCCAAAGAAGACATACAGATGGCTAACAAACACATGAAAAGATGCTCAACATCACTCATTATTAGAGAAATGCAAATCAAAACCACAATGAGGTATCATTTCACACCAGTCAGAATGGCTGCTATCCAAAAGTCTACAAGCAATAAATGCTGGAGAGGGTGTGGAGAAAAGGGAACCCTCTTACACTGTTGGTGGGAATGCAAACTAGTACAGCCACTATGGAGAACAGTGTGGAGATTCCTTAAAAAACTGGGAATAGAACTGCCATATGACCCAGCAATCCCACTGCTGGGCATATACACCGAGGAAACCAGAATTGAAAGAGACATGTGTACCCCAATGTTCATCGCAGCACTGTTTACAATAGCCAGGACATGGAAGCAACCTAGATGTCCATCAGCAGACGAATGGATGAGGAAGCTGTGGTACATATACACAATGGAATATTACTCAGCCATTAAAAAAAATACATTTGAATCGGTTCTACTGAGATGGATGAAACCGGAGCCCATTATACAGAGTGAAGTAAGCCAGAAAGAAAAACAACAATACAGTATACTAATGCATATATATGGAATTTGAAAGATGGTAACGATAACCCTATATGCGAGTCAGAATAAGAGACACAGATGCATGGAACAATTTTATGGACTCTGAGGGAGAAGGTGAGGGTGGGACGTTCTGGGAGAATAGCATTGAAACATGTATATTATCGTATGTGAAACAGAACACCATTCCATGTTCGATGCATGAGACAAGGGCTCAGGGCCGGGGCAATGGGATGACCCAGAGGGATGGGATGGGGAGGGAGGTGGGTGGGGGGTCCAGGAAGGGGAACACATGTAAACCCATGGCTGATTCATGTCAATGTATGGCAAAAACTATTACAATATTGTAAAGTAATTAGCCCCCAACTAAAATAAATAAATTTATAAAATAAAAAAAATAAAAAAAAAAAAGAAGATAAGTAAATAAATATTTTTAAAAAACAACAGCAACTGTGGAAGCTTTGTAGAATAACAGGGCAAAGGAAACAGAGGTGGGTCAGACTCTATCATTGCGAGGCGACAGGAAACATCTATGTAAGAAATGATAAGGGCATTTGAGTATCAGTCATAAAGGTGAAAATAATCATAGCCAAATGCTTCCTCAGAAATAGGAGAGTGACTACGTAAACAGGTTAACTAAGAGGAAGGAAAAGAGTTCAAATTTGAAGGTAGTAGCTCTGAGATCCAGTATGGAGACAGGGAAATAAAAGAGTTCAGGTTTGAGAAAACAGAATATAATGAAGACTTAAACTGAGAGGAAAATGGTGTTTGTCATGATTGAGACAAGCAGGTGTTGTGGAACTGACAGCTACAAGGGAATTCAAATCAGAAAGTTTAGAAAAGGCTCCTACGGTAAGTATAAATCTGATGTAAAAGAAGGGAATAAATATTTTTGAGCACAGTCAATGTGCCAAGAACTGTTAAAAGTAATTCAAACACATGGTACCAGGTAATTTTTAAAAGAAACCTTACAAGGTAGACAAAATGACCCCCATTTCGCAGAATAAGAAACCAAAGCTTGGAAAGATCAAGTTTTTTGCTCAAGGTCACATGGATAATACATAGTAAGCTAACTATTAAAACTTGGTCTGTTTGTAACAAATGCCCATGATCACTTCAAAATTTGAGGTTTTGTTCTATGTATTAAGTCTTTAAGTAAGTTTATCTCAAGACTTTTGACAACTTCCTCAGTTACAAAATTCTGTTTAAGTTAGAAGCAATACTTTCCCCTCTGAATAACTCATCATGAATATTTATATAGTCAATTATTCCCCTTAACTTTTTCCTTAGTGACTAATCTAAACAAGTTACTGTTTCTCCTTGATGTGGACAATGTGAGAGTCCCTGTAGACTATTATTCCCTCCTGGCAATGTACTGTGGGGATACATAATTTGGAAATGGCAAGCACATTTGGTTTTTGAGCTTTACCCATGAGTCAAATTCTCCAGCCACACTGGAATTCTTTTTTCTTAATCTTTTTGCTTGTCCAATTGAAAAAGAAATAAAGCTGGAATAACATAGTTATCTTTATTAGAGGCACTTGAGGTAAGTCTCAACTTCCAAAGCTTCTAAAAGTATCATTCAAGTGAGTGGAAGACTGAAAGAGAATTTCATCTCAGCTTAAAATCTAGAGTGGGCATTGTAAACTAAGAGGGATTAAATTCACTCTCCCACTTTAAGTAACTAAAACAACTAGACAAATGTGTGGAAAAAAAAAAAACAAACTTTTTAAGAAACTGGGCAATAGGAGTGTAGTGATCTTTAAGAGACAGAAAGAAAACAAAATAATTCTTACAACTGCCCCAGCATATTCCCTGGAGAGTTTTCATGCTATAGGGTGTAGGGTGTAGGGTGTAGGGTGGCTGGGGGTAACCCAGGTTGATCCCAGAAGAATCCCCGAGTTGAGAAGGTAGAGCTGACAGTCAGAAGAAGCCAAGTCAGCTGAAATTTGCAAAGCAGAGGATGGGAGAAAAGGCAGGTTCACGGTGATAGACGTAGGAAACCTGGAGACATCTTCCCTCTCGTAATCACCCGAGTCCGTATCAGCACATCCATGGGACAAAGTACCCAAGGGAAGGAGCATGACCACCGGGAAGGAGCAGGCAGAATGACTGCCAGAGTCACAGAGGGCAGGGGATAACTGGCACCCCCACCAGCCAGAGTGGAAAAACCTTGTCCACATCAGGAACTAGGCAGAGTCTTCAGCACTGGGGAAAAACAAGCTTTGTCCTAAAGGTTGTTCTGGATGTTCCACCCAGAAAAGCATAAAAGCAAACCTCAGAAGAAATAAAAATATTATTTCCAAGTGGCATAATTGTATCCCAGAAAAAAGCTCAAGAATATTTATGAAAACCAAAAATATCCAGCACTCATCAAAAACAAAAAAATTCCCAATATTTGGCATCTTAAAAAAAAAAAAGTCAGCCACAGACAAAAGCCAGAAAATACAATCTATAATGAGGAAAAAAGCCAATCAATAGAAACAGACTCAAAAATGACCCAAATGACACAGTTAGTAGAATATGAACTTTGAAACAGCGATAACTAGTTTCCACATGTTTGAGAAAGTAATGAAAGCATAAGCATGGTGAGGAGCAAGAAGGAGATATTTTAGCAAACAAAAACTAGTAGTGGTCTTTGACTCTTATCTCCTCATTTTCTGATAGTCATTAAAGTAATTAATTACTAGTTCCCCTCTAAGAAAAAAAAATGGAAGTATCTTTATTCTTTAAAATATCATGGGGGTAGACATTGCCCTCATATCCAAAACAGTCATTTTGTGACTTGATTTGTCAAAGGCATTCATCTTAAAGATTTCAGATTGCAATGGCCCTGAGGTAAGGCTCTGCAACTTCACATCTATTCATGTGAAGGAAATAAGTGACTGGAGGTTTTGAAACATTTCACTGAAAGCCACCTACTTCTTTTTCTTCCCTTTTCTTTTTTCATGTGTGTCATTTCTCCTTCTTTCATCTTTTAATAGTGCTGCAAGAAGAATGAATTTTAATAATAAGCAACATAAACCCAAAGTATATCACAGACTGACCTGACACAAGATTGACAGGATTGTTACAGCCCTAGTATTTTTAAAAACTTTTTTACTATGGTAAATATATACACACACACACACACACACACACATAAATATATATATAATGCAATATTTCAACTAATTTTAAGTGTACAATTCAGTGGCATTAATTACATCATAATGCTATGCAACCATCAAAACCATCTATTTCCAAAACTATTTCCTCACCACAAACAGAAACTTTGTTACAGTTAAACCATAACTCTCATCTTTCACATTTCCCTACTCCTACCACAGGTCCCTGGAAACTCCCATTCTACTTTCTGCCTCTAGGAACTTGCATATTCTAGATACTTCACATAAGAGGCATCAGAAAATATTTGTCTTTTTATGTCTAGATTCTTCCACTGAGCATAATGCTTTCAAGACTTGAACTTCATTCTTTTTTATGGCTAATACTCCCATGTGCATATATGCCACTTTTTGTTCATCCATTTACCTGCTGATGAACTCTTGGGATGTTTCCATCTTTTGGTTACTATAAATGATGCTGCAGTGAAAACTGGCATGTAAGTATCTCTTTGAGGACCTGGTGTTTGAGTATATACCTAAAAGGAGAATGGGTGGTGTGTATGGTAATTCTGTTTAGCTTTTTGAGGAATGCCAAGCTGTTTTCCACAGTGGATTCATCATTTTATATTTCCACCAGCATGTATGAGAGTTTTCTTGCCAACACTTGCTATTTTCCTTTCTTTGAAAGTATAACTATTCTAGTAGCTGTAAAGTAGTATCTCATTCTGGTTTTGATTTGCATTTCCCCAATCACTGTAATGATGAGCATCTTTCATGGGCTTACTGGTTATTTGTGTATCTTCTTTGCATAAATATCTGCTTAAGTCCTTTGCCCATTATTAAATTCAGTTGTTTGTCTTTTTGTTGTAGTCTTTACATATTCTGGGTATTAAACATTTATCAATTATATGATTTGCAGATAATTTCCTCCCACTCTTTAGGTTTTCTTTTAATTTTCTTGACACTACCCATTGATGCACAGAAGTTTTTAATTTTGATGAAGTCCCACTTATGTATTTTCTCTCTAGCTACTTGTGCTTTTGATGTCATATCTAAAAATCCACTGCAAATTCAAGGTCAAGAAGATTTACACACATTTTCCTGTAAGAATTTCATGGTTCTAGCCCTTACATTTAGGTCACTTATTCATTTTGAGTATTTTTGTTCATGGTGTGATGTAGGGGTCCAAATTCATTCTTTTGCATGGGAAAACTCAGTTGTCCCAGCACCATCTGTTGAAGAGAAAATTCTTTCCCAACTGAATGGATGTAAAACTCATGTTAAAAATTACTTTGCTATAGATGTATGAGTTTATTTCTGAACTCTCAATTCTATTACATTGGTCCATATGCTTACACTAACTCTAGTACCACACAGCTTCGATTACTGTAGCTTTGTAGTAAGTTTTGAAATTGGGAAGTGTGACTCTCCCAAACTTGTTTTATTTCAATACTGTGTTGACGTTTAAGGGCTTCATGCCATTTCATATGATTATGAGTGTCTGATTTTCCACTTTTGCAAAAAAGGATGTTGGAATTTTCACAGACATTGCACTGATTCTGTAGATTGCTTTGAAGGGTATTGATATCCTAACAATTTTCAGTATTTCTATCCATGATCACAGAATATCTTTTGTCAATTTCTTTTGATCAAAAGGGAAACAAGTTCAGGGAAACCAGTAAAAAAGATCTCAATAACTATACAATCCGGTGTTCTTGTCCCTTGACCTACTGTGCTTTCATTTCTCTACTCTGTGATGAAATTATGATTAACTAATCCTGGAATAATTTCCAGAGTCAATATTATCTTGTATTAAAAGCACAACAAAATCTCAGAACATTTATTTAAGCATTAAGTATTGTTAACAAATTAGATAAGAAATAGATATAGCTTTATTATTATAATTTACAGTCCTACCACAAACTTAATGAAACATATAAACACAATGAAATATTCTTGCATATATATATCCATACTCACAGTAAAAGACTGAGTATTCTTTATTTATATATTTGATACTACACCATATTAAAAGAAGAGGTAATTATAACTAAGATATTAAGAGTTTGGCAAAAATATTATACTTTTTGTTTATCCCACTTAATTCTTGCACACATTTGCTTGTGTGCTCAGTCACTAGGTCATGTTTGACTCGGGCTCTTCTGCCCATGGCATTTCTCAGGCAAGAATACCAGAGTGGGTGGCTATTTACTCTCTAGGGCACCTTCCCAACCCAAGGATCAAACCTGTGGCTCCTTAACTGGAAGGTGGATTCTTTATCACTGAGCCACCCAGGAAGCTCAAGAATTTAATAGTCCATAATATCAAATGTAACCCTAAATCCAACAACCTTTCCTGAGAGGTACAGGAAGATGTCTGTGTTTTAGGGTTGCCCAAATTGGCTGACAGAGAAACGTACAGTAAAAAGCTTTGAGTACACACCCCTAAGATACCTGTTTATGAATTATGTATAAGAACTACTCCCTACTTATTAGATTGAATATTAGTAAAGCTTAATTTCTATTTTTTAAAGAAAAAATAAGCCATAATATTTTTTCCTATAATACACTGGATCATCTTGTACAGCATAATCAAGAAAACTACTTTAGAGAATTAAAAAAGAGGAAAACAAAAGGGGAAGGTTTTTGTTCTTTATGATACAATCTAATTCTACTGCTTCTTGAAACTCAGAGATTCTGAATGCTGTCTCATTTTTAAGCCAAAGCAATCTTGAGAAAGTACAACAAAGTTGAAAGTATCAGGCTCCCAGACTTGACACTATACTACAAAGCTATCGTAATCAAAACACTATGGTATTGGCACACAAACAGACACGTGGGTCAATGAAACAGAATAGAGATCACAGAAATAAACCAATGCTCATATGGTCTATTGATCTATGACAAAGGAGCAAGAATATATGATAGGGAAAAGAGAGTATCTTTAACACATAGTGTTTCGAAAATTGGACAGCCACATGCAAATGAATGAAAGTGTACCACTTTCTCATATTATATAGAAAAATAAGCTCAAAATGGATTAAAAACTTAAATATAAGACCTGAAAGCATAGTATTCCTAGAAAAAAAAAAAATCACAGGCAGTAATTTCTTTGACATTAGTCTTACCAATTTTTTTTGGATATACTTCCTCAGGAAAGGGCAACAAAAGCAAAAATAAACAAATGGGACTATATAAAACTAAAAAGCTTTTTGAACAGCAAAGGAAACTACCAACAAAACAAAAAACACTGATTTGGAGAAGATATTTGCAAATGATATTTCTGATAAGGGGCTGCTACCCAAAATGTATGAAGAACTCATAGAACTCAATGTCAAAAAAATAAACAACCTGATTAAAAAATACGTAGAGCACCTAAACAGGGATTTTTCAACAAAGACATACAGATGGCCAATAAGCACACGAAAAATGTTAACATTACTAATCATCAGGGAAATGAAAATCAAAACCACAGTGAGATTATCACCTCACACCCGTTAGAATGGCTGGTATCAAAAAGACAAGAAACAACAAGTATTGGTGAGAAGGTGGACAAAAAGGGAATCACTGTGCGTGGCTGTTGAGAATGTGAATCTGTGCAGCCACTGTGGAAAATAGTATGAAGATTACTCACAAAACTAAAAATAGAACTACCATATGATCCAGCAATTCTACTTCTACTTCAACAGAAACAGTAAATCAAAAAAAAAAAAAAAAAAAAATGTACCCCTCCACTCATTGCACCATTTACAACAGCCAAGATACGAAAGCAACCTAAATGTTCATCATCAGCTAAATGAATAAAGAAAATACTATACACTGACGCACACATACAAAGGAAGACAACTCAGCCATAAAAAAGAATGAAATCTTTTCAGTGGCAGCAACATAGATAAACTGAAGGATACTATGCTAAGTGAAATAGACAGAGAAAATGAGTACCGTATGATTTCACTTATACATGGAATCTACAAAACAAAGCAAATGAACAAACAAAACAGAAACAGCTGCATAGACATGGAGAACAAACAAGTGGTTGTCAAAGAGGAGAGAGGTGATTGTGGGAGGACAGACAGACAAAATCAGTAAAGGGAATTAAGAAGTATAAACTTCCAGTTATAAAATAAATATATCACCGGGATATAATGAACCCATAGAGAATACAGTCAATGATACCATAACAAATTTGTATTGTGATACATGAAAGATGGATTATTGTGGTGATCATTTCATAATGTATAAAAAATATCCAATCACTATGTTGTACACCTGAAACACACGTAGTATCGTATATTAATTATATGCTGCCGTGCTGTGTTCGTTGCTCAGTTGTGTCCAACTTTTTGTGACCCCATGGACTGTAGCCCGCCAGGTCCCTCCATCCATGGGGATTCTCCAGGAAAGAATACCAGAGTGGCTTGCCATGCCCTCCTCCAGGGGATCTTCCCAGCCCAGGGATCGAACCTAGGTCTCCAGCATCGCAGGTGGATTCTTTGCTGTCTGAGCCACCAAGGAAGCTCAAGAATACTGGAGTGAGGAGCCTATCCCTTCTCCAGGGGATCTTCCCCAGGAATCAAACTGGGGTTTCCTGTATTGCAGGCAGATTCTTTACCAGCGAAGCTACCAGGGAAGCCCATATGAATTAAATTAATTAATTAATTAAAAAGAAAAAGAACGATGGTTAGAATCCTGAACTCACCACCTGTGGTGACTGAAGGGTAATCTGTTGCTTTTGGAAAAAAAGAAAGGATGAAAGGAAAGAAAGAAAGATGAGGGAAGGCGGGGAGAGGGAGAGGGAAAGAAGTGATGAGAAGAGACAAGAAGAGAAAAAAGAAAAGAAACGGAAATTTCTCAAATTGAGTATGCTAATCACAAAAGGTAAAATGGTGTTACTTCTGGGAATGCTCTTCAATGGTTACCCAAAGTATTTTTTTTAGTAACAGTAGAATTATTTTCTTCCTCTATTAAAAGTTTCTGCAAATAAATCAAACAGATTGGTAAGAAAAAAAGAATACTGTCTCAATCTGTTAGTATTCCTTTCTTGTTATCACACATAAAATTTTCCCCCTACTCGATCTATTTTAAAGGAAAGTTTTAAAATGTTGCTCTCAGGTGCAAAGATGCGTCAAGGATCCTGTTCTACGACACATTAGGGACGGGTGTGAGACGACCCCAGGAAGGCAGAAGTGGTTCCCTGCCTTGCTGGTGCACAGGGGGCTGGAGAGTGGTTAGAACAGGTCTGGAAGGCTGACAGACCCCCTTAAGAGGCATGTGGTGTGTGCTCACGGCAGGGTTTCCTCTAGAAATCAGAGGGAAATTTTAATTCCTTCACTTGCCAAGTAAGCGGTGGGTTACTCATCCCTTCAAACAGGAATAACATGAAAGAAAGGGGCTGTTACTGATCTCACAGGTGAAGAAATGACAAAAGGCCCACATTTAAATATGTCATCTCCCAGTTGCAGCACTGCCAGACTAGTTCATTTGCAACACTGATACTAAAAAGTATTATCACTTCCTTTTGTAATCTATTGTCTCTAAGCTGACAGATACGCCCAACCAACCTTATAATTCTTTAAAACACATTTTAAGTCAAACTAGAAAACAGGATGACACTATAAAGCAAGGGTCAAATATTTGTCTGCCAAGAGAGGATAAATGCTTGGATATTTACAAAATGATGTGAAGGGATGTGCTGGTGAACTGAAACTGGACTCAAGGGATGTGTGGTCTGGTGGTTTTAGTTTGTTTTTTTTTAACTTACGTCGCTGAGCCTTTCCCGAGAGCTGCTCCTGTGGAAGCCTTTGGATTCTCCACTGGCGCTTTCACTGTCACTGTCCCTGCAGCTGTGCTGCCCTGGCTTGAGCTGAAGGAAAAAGAAAAGAGAAAAAAGAAAAGTGTCAGTGGTCACCTCACACAACTGCTCCTTCACCCTTATTCTTTAAGCCTTGTCAAAAATGAACAATTTAAGGTCCTGATCTTTAGCATTTTTCTCAGCTTCTGAATAGGGCCAGGCAAGCTGCTGTAGAAAGAAATGTGGAGGATAAGATAAGTGAAACATGTAGCATAAAATGTCAATGTAGATAAAAGACCTGAGCAAGCCTTAAATAAACACTTGAAAAGTCTAACATGAATCTTGGAGGGTAATCTTCCCTGAGATTTTTCCAATCCAGGTTTCACCAACTATGTTTTCCATCTTATTTTCTCTGTCCTCTTCTGGAGAAAAAAAAAGAAACAACAGGACAAAAAACAAGTTTTTCTTTTCCTAAGAGAAAATGATGAGATTCTTTATATTATCCTTTAACCACTAGGGAGACAATGACTCTGTTTTTCAAGATAATATTCTAAAGATATTTTAAAATACCAAATTAAGACCTACAGCTTACGTAAATTAAGCCAGCATCCATTCAACAACTATGTATGAAGTATAACATCTGAGCCTGGAAGTAAAAACTAGAGATATGGTGCTTACTGAACAACTTAAACAGTCTCTGCTGTTTAATATCTTTACAAAGCTACGTTACCAGTTTCTACACATTTACTGGCCCTGATTTTCACGTTCAGGATGTTGGACCCATTTACCCAGATCTGATTTTCCATTCAAAATTAACAAACACACAGAACAGCAAACCGTGAGTCTATATAAGACTGAGTCAAATTCACATGGACCATTAGTCTGTGATGTTATCACCAACCACGTTTGCAGAGAACCCAAGCAATGTTATGCAAGTTACAACACACAGCCCCTTTACAATGTGCTCACTCTAGCAAGAGAAAGATAGAGCAGGATAAACAGATACAGTAACACTAGGAAATACATACATGCTAAACGAAAACCAGAAACGAGCCAGTGATGTTAGGAGGAAAGGTAATTTCTGAAGTCTTGGATTGTAAAAGAAGATTAAGTTCCTATGGCTGAAAGGAAGAGAGAAAGATACTCTTTATGAGAGAAAAGTGTCAAAAAGAAAAGGCAGGGAAACCAACAGGCTAGGAAATGATCAGGAATCTTATTGGAAATTTAAGAAAAAACTTCTTTTGTGAGGAAAAAGGAAGAAACAGTAGAGGGGGGCATGGGGCGGAAAATGGGAAATATCAAGCAGAACCCAAGCCCCTTATTTCTGGGTAGCAGGGAACTTCAGAGAGCACAACAGGTAACAGGTACCAAACCTCCTGGCTGCAGGTTTTCATGTGGCTCTGGGACCACGGGGGAAGGTGAACCAAGATGAATGGAGAATGAAATCAAATCAGCATTCCCTGTAGCTTTAATGTGCCTCTTAAAAGACTATAGTTCAGACCTGACTTTTGGTCATACCATCTAATCAGCTATTCCCAAATCCCCACTATGTAAAAGGCATTCTCTTTTTTTATTTCAACATTTCTACAAATCCACTTTTATCACTTCCTTCTAAAATCCCTTTTTCCAGGAAGTCTTCTCTAATGGAACCAAGAAAAATGATCCTAATTTTATTCTGTATCCTCCTGAGCCCTTAAGTACTTAGTTTCCTCCTAAGTTACTGTTAAATCTGCTAATTCTAAGTTAATTCCGATGCAAGCTATATGAGCCTTTTCTTATTACTATGGAATAAAAGTTCAGAATACTGTCATTCTTTTCAAGTTTTCATTTTTATACTTGTAATAAAGGGAAATTTAACCTAAAATGAACATCAATTCCTTTCAATTTCCTGAACACGTCATGTCCATTCCTGGTCTGTACTTTTTCACACTAGATTTTCTCAGTCTGGAATGCTCACTCTCATTCTCTCTGCACTTTTCAGGTCAAAGTTTTTTTTGAAGCTCAGATATTATCTCTTCCACCATGGTCTTTAAAGCGTTCTTTTTCTATATATTTATTTTTTGACATATGCCTTCAAAGTCTAGCAAGCATCTCATTTTTCACTGAACGCCTTTTATAATTGTGATATATTTTATCGTTTTAAAAGGCCTGCATTAAATATATTTACACTGATGATAAAATCTGTGTGTGGAGTGTAATTCATAAACAATGTCAGAACTCTTATCTCACTGGATCTCTGAGTTAAGTAGAGGCAGGTAAAACTAACTCCAATGTGTGGAATGGAAAAAAAAAAAAAAAAAACGAATAAAGGAAATCTGCTCAGAATTAGGGAACAGATTGAGGACTAACCCCATGTCTCCACTGCCTATTGCTATCTTCATTGTACTTCATAGTGCTTGCTTAAATGTTTACATTTAACCTGGAAATAATGATTCTGTGGTAGACCAGTATTCTCCCATAGAATTTATTTTCAAAACATCTGTGGTAACTAACTGTATTCACAAAGAAATCTTATTAGGTAACATTTGATCAAATAATGTTTATAAAAACTAAGTCCTCCAACTTAGAGGAGAAATAAACATCAAACTTGGAACTCAGAGAATAAGAAAATTAAGACTTTTCCTAATGCTCAAATGGCTTAAGAAAATCTGGACTTTCCATTTGGGTCTCTTCCACGTTTCTTCATGGAAGGAAAAGGATGACTTCAACAAGGTCCAACAAGAAACCCCAGTGGCCCTGATGTAAATTATCTGACTGAATGTTGATCTAGGCTAAGAGCAAAACCCAAGAAAAACTCAGAGGAAGCAGCTTACTAGCCTTCCTTATGTCCTGCCAGCAAAAGCACTTCAGTGAATTCTCTTCAGAGAGCCTTACATAAAATCCACCCCTATACTACCCCTTTCACCTCCAAAGCCAGGCTCAAGTTTAAAGGAAACTTAGGATTTTAAGCTGTCAGACAGCTCAATATTTCAAAGATATAGACTGACTACAGTAAGTACTAAAGCTAAACCACAAGATTTCAGGCAAAGAAGTATTCCTTCCTAATCCCATGAATACATTTAAGACTGGCATTTTCAACCACATCCAATGGATCATTCGGGGTAGCATAACTAACTCAGGAGTTGTAATCCTTCACCTGAAATTCCCAGCTATTACCTACAACCAAGAGACATTACAAAGGCCAGGTGCTGGCTTAAACATTTAAAGACCTAAGAAAAATGAATCTGCATGCATTGATTTCTCCTAGCATTCACAGCAGCTCTGTTATAAGAAAGTTTCTGCTATAAATGATGCAATGAAATTTTTTACCATCAGTCTTTAGATATCTAAGGACCTCACTTATTTAAAAATTACTACAATTCACTCTAGTTTTAGAAGTTTCTACCCATTAGGTATCAGTTCAATTCAGTTCAGTCGCTCAGTCGTGTCTGACTCTTTGAGAGAGTATATTATACCATTAGGTATAATATAGTTTAAGAATCAGAACTAGGAAAAAAAAAAAAGTGAAAGGAAGCTAGCATCTATCATGAGTGGCTGTAATACTGTCAAGCAGGATTATCATCTTTTGTAAAATGTAAGAAGCCAGCGTGCTTTCATTAGATTTCATAGTCAGCAGTATATTTACCATGCTCTGAAAGTGTGTTGTCATCACAGAGTTAACTATTATTAATGACTAATTAGGAAAATAACGATATATGGTTTTATTATGGCTAATGAACATGTAACAGAGTTCCATTGCCCTGGACTGAGGGAAGGTGGAGCAATTCTATGCACATCTGGCAAAATTTGTGAGCCAGGCTGTGCCATTCTTTTCAGTGTGTGTATGGAGAGTTCCAACAAGATGCAAGATGTTCAGAAGGTGTCATTAACCCTTCAAACAAAACCCACAAAGGGATGAAGTATGTGAGAAGATACCTATGCCTAGAACTCTAGAAGACTGATGTGACTTACGCAGTGCCATGCACAAGAACAGCTGAAAGTAATCTCCTACTCCAGTTTTGGTTCCTCAAAGCACCATAAATCTTAATCTTGGACTGCTGGGTATTCCTGCAGAGACCTAAATGAACAATGTAATACATTTCTTGAAGGTGCCAATAAGCACCAAATCTCCTGTTCAATGATATTTTAAAATATGGCTCCATTAACATCAAAATAGTGAGTATTTAATCTCATAAAAGTGGTGTTTTATTTTTCCCATATAAAACTGTCCCCAAGTGGAGAAAGTTTCATAGATTGAGTGGCATTTGACTGTTTTATTTCTTAGGCTTTAAAAGGTATTTCAGAGGAGAGGCACAGAACCAAAGTAAATAACTTAATGAAAAGGTTGGACACATCAAAACAAGCTAGCGGGAAATGACTAGTACAAACAAAATTACAAAGTTGAATAGAAAAAACTTGTTCTTAAGAAATAAATACTGTACTTTTAAATGCATAATAATAACATGTGACAGAAACAAAAATTAAATTCTGGAAACTAGGGTAGTGCAAGGAATTTGTGTGAAATTTCTCTGGGATCACAGAATCAGAAGTTATACTGTTATTGTTTTCAACAGTTAGAGAAAGAATTTTAAGGATTTCATAATCATGAAATTAATCACTAGTAAAATTTAAATACTAAAGTTAAATTTGCTTTCTAAGTTACTATCAAATGTAAAAGAATAAAAATCATAATTAACAGAAATGGAAAAAAATAAGGGAAATAGCAAGAAAGCAAGCATGTGGTTAAGTATATCGGTTATTATAACAATAACATACATGGATTAAGCTCCCATTTTTTTTTAAAGGCAAGGATATCTAGTATGTATTAGGTAAAGTAAAAAAAAAAAAAAAAAATGTATTTGTTGGTCATAAAGCACTCCTAAATTTTAAAAGAGAAAAAAAGACAAAATATTAGAAATAAATGGCTAAAGTCATATGCCAAAGATAATCATATTATATCAATAAAAGGTATAATATTTACCTTTTACACTTCTGTTCTTTATACAAAGGAAATCAACGGGAGTTAGAAAACTTTAGCATGCTACTTACACTAAGAAAATAAAACAACAGAAAGGGACCCAGGGGTTATGTTACAGAACTCAGTTTGACTCAAGCAATACATATTAAATTAGGTAACTTATTAGACCACATCTTCCAGAGCATCCAGGGGACTTTACCACAAACTGAAGATGGAGTAGGCTACACAGAATATCAAGGTATTAAAATTAATGACATTTTAAACTGAATATCCATATTACCCAGAGATTTTTATTCAATATAAAGATAATAAAAAATTCTCTCCACAATTGTAACTGATTCATAGAAAAAATAACAAACAGCACTTATAAATTAAGAAAGTGAAAATTATAAATACATAAATAAAACATTTAACAAGATCTGTTAATTCTGTGCTAGAGCTTAACTTATGTATTTTCTACCAGATTGGAAGTAACAGAAATAAACAGCCTAACTACAGAGAACAAAAAGTAATACAACAAGAAAATCAACAGTGGGGAAGATTAGAGAAAGGAGATTACAAAAATAAACACTACATAATGAATTGGAAGCTTAAATATTATACAATTAATAAATTAAAGTAAAATTGGGAGAAAAGCCCATAAATATAAAAGAGATATACTTCTTATATATCTAAGAATAAAGAGATCAAAACCCAGAAATAGCATAATAATACTGTGCCAATACAATGTAATAATAATATGATAATCATTACAAAAATGTGATAATGAAAATATTCTAAATTAAATAGTAAACCTAATTTTCTGTTGATATCAACAAAAATCATACTAAACTAGCTTTAATTTTTAAAAAATTTTAACAAAATTTTATCCAGAGCTTGGAAAAAAAAAATAGTAAAGCTAATCTGTGCCCAAATCTGATAGTAACAAAACAAAGAGATCTACAGGATGATCTTAATTTTAAAAAGCTGCAAAACTCTGATGAAAGGCAACAAATTCAACTTAACAATAAACAAAAAATAGCCCCCAAATTCTAATGAATTTTGCAAAAGAATGTAAGAACCCACCAATTTTCAAATGGGTACAAGGGAAATTTTTGAGGTGATGGTCAAGTTTAAAAATTGTAGTATGGTGATGGTGGTACATCTCTGTTAATATATTAGACTGATAATGAATAAATTTCATCACATATAATGAAAATATAATGCTATATATAATTAATATTTTAATAGAGAAGTTTATTTCAAAAAGATAAGAATCCATCAGTGTTTCCTGGGTGGCCCAGTGGTATAGAATCACTGACCAATGCAGGAGCTGCAGGTTAAATCCCTAGGTCAGAAAGATACCCTGGAGAAGGAAATGGCAGCCCACTCCAGTATTCCTGCCTGGGAAATCTCATGGACAGAGGACCCTGGCAGAATACAGTCCATGGGGGTTGCAAAAGAGTTGGACACAACTTGGTGACTAAACAACAAGAAGTTTCATGAATTTCATCTTTTATTCCAGAAAAGAGTTCCCTGGTTGAAGACTTACCTGATTAAATCAGACTAATGAAGCAAAAGAACACAATTCTCTTTCTTCAAGTCAACCGTCCATATAAAAATCTAATCATGGGAGTAAACAGGGGGTGTATCTGGAGGGTCATCTTGGAATCTTGCCTATTAAAATCAGTTTCCAAAGACAAAAGGAGAAACTGCCTCAGTCCATGCATCATAAACAGGGTTCTTGGATATGCCTGGATTTTTGAGTGTCATTTCTCTTTGTCACTGATGTACCCAAATAAATACTTAAGGTATTCCATAGATAATAACATTAAGATTGTGTTATTTGCCTGAAAAAAGAGAAACTACTGAAGTACTTACACTGGACAATCACATATAGTATCCAAATTTAAACAGATTCAGTGGACTTCACAGCAATATAAAAAATTGAAAGTTAATCAAATAAAGAGTAGAAAATAAGCTAAGATCAATCTAACTATGTAGTCTCAAATATAAACAAAAAGCAATTAAGAGCAACTTAACCAACTTTGATATTCTTCCAACAGACAAATGCAACCCAAACAACAAAACTTAATAATGTCCTATGGCTTCTCCAGAGAATCATAACTCCACTCTATGATTTGGCCAAGAGGCTATTATGATACTATCTCTTCATAACTTAATAATGTGAAGGAAAGGGAATGGAAGTGTAAAAATCAGGGCTCATATATAAATCAAATCTGTATCTAGAACCTGGGTACTATTTCCAAGTTGAATTATGTTGACAAAAGGCATGATAACAACCTGACTTTTCATTTCCTATCAAAAAAGAAGTCTAAACTATCTGGGGGAAAAATAATGTACAAGAATGAGATTAAAGGGAAAAGCCTGTCTATTTGGCATTCCTTAAGTATGACTGTGGAGTGAAAGATAAATCTGTTTTCATATAGGTTCAGAAATCCACAATAAACATATGCAACACAAAAATAATTTGATGAAGGGATGTTTGACTGCTTTGGTATAGTTTCTAGACTTCTGGTAGTGAGATTTTGATTACTGAAAAGAATTTCTGAGACAATATCATTTGGTTAGTGAGTAAATAGTGCTGCTATGAACACAAGAATACATGTTATCTTTTCAAATTAGAATTTTCTCTTTTCCAGATAAATCCCTAAGAGTGGTACTGCTGGATCATATGGTAGTTCAGTTTTTAGTTTTTCTTTTTTATTGGAGTATAGTTGATTCACAATGTTGTGTTAGTTTGAAGTGTACAACAAAGTGCATCAGTTATACATATACCCACTCTTTTTTTAGTTTTTTAAGGAATCTCGGTGGTTGTACCAGTTGACATGTCCACCAACAATGTAGGAAAGTTTCCTTCTTCACCACACCCTTTCCAGTATTTAGTATTTGGAGACTTTGTGAATGGCCGTTCTGACTGGCGTGAGGTGATACCTCATTGTAGTTCTGATTTGCATTTCTCTAATAATTAGTGACGTTGAGCATCTTTTCATTTACCTGTTGGTTATCTGTGTATCTTCTCTGGAGAAATATCTGTTTAGATATTCTGCTCTCTCCTTATTTGTTTCTTTGAATGCTGATATCCATGTGTATCTTTTTTTTTTTTTTTTGCCATTCCCTTTTTTTTTTTAATTATTTTTTATTTATTATATATATTTTTTATTTGTTTTGCCATACACTGACATGAATCCACCATGGGTGTACATGTTTTCCCCTCCCAGAACCCCCCTTCCACCTCCCTCCCCATCCCATCCCTCTGGGTCATCCCGGTGCACCAGCCCCGAGCACCTTGTATCATTCATTGAACCTGGACTGGCGATTCGTTTCACATATGATAATTTACATTCTTCCATGCCATTCTCCCATATCATCCCGCCCTCGCCCTCTCCCATAGAGTCCATAATACTGTTCTATTTAGCTGTGTCTCTTCTGATGTCTCGCATACAGGGTTATCTTTACCTAATGACTAAATACCATATATATGTGTTAGTATACTGTATTGGTGTTTTTCTTTCTGGCTTACTTCACTCTGTATAATAGGCTCCAGTTTCATCCACCTCATTAGTACTGATTCGAATGTATTGTTTTTAATGGCTGACACAGCAATCCCACTGCTAGGCGTACACACCGAGGAAACCAGAATTGAAAGAGACACGTGTACCCCATTGTTCATCGCAGCACTGTTTATAATAGCCAGGACATGGAAGCAACATAGATGCCCATCAGCAGACAAATAGATAAGGAAGCTTATGTATATGTGGTACATATACACAATGGAATATTACTCAGCCATGTGTATCTTAATGTCTTAGTTTACTCAGGTTGCCATAACAAAATACCAGACTGATGGCTTAAACAACAGAAATTTTCTCATTGCTGGAGGCCAGAAATTTAAGAACAAGATGAAGGCCGTTCCAGCATGGTCAGTTTCTGGTAAGAGCTCTCTTCCTGTCTTACAGACAGTCATCATCTCTCTGTGTCCTCGTATGGAGGGAAGAAAGAGAACTGTCTTTCCAATCACTCTTTTAATAAAGGACATTAATCATATCCTCTTATGACCTCATTTAACCTTAATTACTGCCTTACTCCAAATAAATTGAGGGTTCAGGCTTAAACATATGAGTTTGAACTGGGTAGGGGGTGAGCTGAGAGAATTCAGTCCATATCATCAAACGTGTACTAATTACTGAGTAGGCTGCATTAGGCTAGGCTAGGCTACATTACCTCAAGGAGGACAGAAATGAACTTGTTTAGGAAACACTACTCTTTTGAGAAGCCATAGTCACTTTTCATAGGTGGTATGGGTTCCACACACACATATTCTAGAGTATTTGAAATCCCTACACTTAATTGTTGTTGTTGTTGTTGTTCACTAGCTTAGTCATGTCCGACTCTTTGCGACCCCATGGACTGCAGCATACCACGTTTCCAGGTCCTTCACTGTCTCCAGGAATATGCTCAAACTCATGTCCACTCAGTCAATGATGCCATCCAACCATCTCATCCTGTCGCCCTCTTCTCCTTTTGCCTTCAATCTTTCCCAGCATCACAGTCTTTTCCAATGTGTCCACCCCAAATTCATATATTGAAACCATAACTTTCATTACTTCAGAATGTGACTTATTTGAAGATAGCGACTTTAAAACTGTAATTAAGTTAAAATGAGGTCATTAGGGTGGGCTCTAATTGAATCAGATTGGTGTCCTTACAAGAAGATGAGACTGTGACATAGGGAGGCATGAGATATACACATGCAGAGAGAACAGGCCATGTGAGGGCGAGGTGAGAGGATGGCCTCCTCTATAGGGAAGAAGAAAGGCCCTAGAAGAAAGAAAACCTGCCAATATCTTCACCTTGGACTTCTAGTCTCTACAACTGTGAGAAAATTAATTTCTGGTTTAAGCCACCCACTATATAGCATTTTCTTATGGCAGTGCCAACAAACTAAGTCTTTTCTTTAGAGTACAAACATTCCATTTATTATCGTTTCCACCTTAGAAGACAATGAATCAAGACAAAACAAAGAAACCCAGCTACCTTTTCAAGATTCTCCTCACAAAATAATTCTTAAAAACATTTTATTCAGTATCTCTCATTTTCCTCCTCCCATTCTCTGTTTAACCCATTCCAATGAGGCATTTGGCCTCAACATGTGATGAAATTGCTCGTGTCTAGCTCAATAAAAATAGCTATCAGAAGCATCTTCAGATCTCTGGACAAAAGAATCAAAAATGGTTAAGTCTAAATAGTTGAAACTTGTAAATCAAGCTAATAGAGTATTAAATAAAATATCTTATCCACTGACCTTGCTTAAATGAATGTTCACAATGACACTGAAGGTCAGGTTTTACTTTAGACTTCTATATGCCTCAAAGTTTCTTGACAGAACGTGGCAGTGCAGAACAACCAGCCTGTGGTCTAGTGTCCTTCTCTTCCCATCTGTAGTTCTCTCCCACATCTCAAAAGCCACACCTGCTCACGGGGTAACTTTCCAGTCCAACCTCCAGTTTCCATCCACACTGCTCACTTTACCCAACTACCACGAGCAGTGCCCCCAACTCAGGTCTGGCCACATGCATGGCTGTGGCGCAGCCTGCTTTCAGGCAGACAGACCTAGGAAAAAGACTGTGAAAACCAGATTGAGAGTATGTGGGCTAAGACTTCTGAAGTCCCAGGTAACTAGTAAGCATGCTATAAGAGGGGGAGCAGTGGGATCCAAGTGGAATGTAGGGTGGTAGTCCTTTGAACTCTGGGAAGGGGATGGCTTGAGGACCAGAGCAGGCCAGAGGGCGAGAGTCCATCCTGCCTTGATTGAAAGGAAGTGCCAATCATTAATTACCTACAAATGCTAAGCCTAGCAGTCACTGTGAGTCTCCATCTTACTGATCTATCTACAGGAAGCATCAGTAGCTACAGTAGCATCCAACACAACTGATCATCCTAAAAGCACTTTGCTTCACTCCTGCTTTTCCTCCTACCTCCTCTGGCCATTTCTTATACATCTTAACATTAGGTTCCCCAAGGTTTTGTCCTTGGGCCTCTTCTTTTTTCTGTCTATAATCACTACCCTTGATGATCTCATCCAGTGTCATGTTTTCAAATACTACCTATGTGCTGATGATGATTCATTTGCCTCAATCTCTTCCCAAAATTTTAGTCTCTTCAGACCAGCTGCATCTTCAAATTCACTTAGAAGTGTAACAGGAATCTCAAACTTGTAACAACTAAAGTAATATCCTTGATGTGTCTAATTGTTATCAACAGCAACTTGACCTTTGGCCAAGGCTTAAATCTTTCCCTCTACAGTTACTACACTGTTTAAAACTGCCATCTTCTCTTACCTGGATTAAAACAATACCTTCCTATCTGATATCCAGTTTGTGCCTTTGCCCACTATTTCCATGCATCTCTCTCAAGAGCCAGAGAGCTCCTATAAAAAAGTAAGAGTAATGACAAAGGTCACTCTACTGGCCTACAAAGTAGCCCCTAATCTGCCTGGTTCCCCTATTCTTTCTCTTGACCTCATTTTCTACTCTTCTCTGCCTTGTTCACTCTGTAACAGTCCCAGGGCCTCATCATTATTTTTCAAATAAGCCAGGCTG
Source organism: Giraffa tippelskirchi (assembly GCF_054371585.1). Taxonomy (NCBI): domain Eukaryota; kingdom Metazoa; phylum Chordata; class Mammalia; order Artiodactyla; family Giraffidae; genus Giraffa; species Giraffa tippelskirchi. The sequence goes on along the minus strand of NC_137287.1, from coordinate 11,614,493 downwards.
GCCCCCACCTCAGGGCCTTTGCACTTGTGGTACTTGTTGTTTGAGATGTTTAGCCCCCAAAGGCACATGGTTCACTATTGTCCTTCCTCAGATCTTCACTGAAACGTCACTTTCTCAGTGAGGACTTCCCAGATCATGCTCTTTACAGTTGTTACCCTACCTCTACTTAACACCATCTAATGTTTACCTATATTATCTGTCCTCTGTTTCCTTCAAACACATCTCCCACCCCAACCACACTGCAACTAGATAAGAAGAGCTACTTGAGTACCAGGATTCTTGTCTGTTTTGTTCACTATTATATCTGCAGAATCTAAAATAGTGCCTACATTTATTAGATGTTCAATAAGTATCTGTTTAATTGATCAATATGCAGAATCTTTTAAAAAACTTTTTATTTATTTATTTATGGATTACACTGGGTCTTCGTGGCTGCGTGCAGGCTTTCTCTAGTTGCAGTGAGCAGGAGCTGCTCTTTAGTTGAGGCTCTCTGGCAGCTCATTGTGGTTGCTTCCATGGGCTCAGTAGTTGCAGCAGGTGGGCTCCAGAGTACAGGCTCAGTAGTTGTGGCACATGGGCTTAGTTGCTCCACGGCATGTGGGATCTTCCTGAACCCATGTATCCTGCACTGGCAGGCAGATTCTTACCACTGGACCATCAGAGATGTCTTTGCCTAATCTCTGTAGCATGCAAGTCAGTCTTTAAAATCTTCCATGAAATGGCTTTTGGAGATATTAACAAAGAGTATGACTGGGTCATACAAAGTTAGTCTTCTGGGATATGCAAAAAAGAGAGCTCAAAAGTAGAGTGATAACATGAAAACTGGCATGCGCGCTAGTTAACCATGGCCTCTGTAATCACATAAGCCTTCAAATTCCTCATTCTTCAAAAAGTGCCATTGCTGATTTTCTTCTTGAAACAGTGATCATATGTAATTTAAAATATTTCAGATAGTCAGGTATAGGATTATAAAATGAAAAGTACCATGTAATTGCACTTAGTTTAATAAATCTTCATCCTGGCATTTGAAAATTTTTAAAGTACTTGTTCAGCAAAAGGTCAAAAACCACTACCAAGAGAAGTTAATAGCTCTCCTAGTACTATATATGCTTACTGATGAAATTGCCACTTTTGAATAATTTGGGTAATATGAAGCACTCAAAAATTTTATTTATTTTACCTTCCAACAAATATTTTTAATATAAAAAAAATCATTTTCTTATTTTTTTAAAATCAATCCAACAAAAATCTTCTAAGATCCCATATGATGGGATGTTACTGTGTACTATCAAACACATTTAATAAGAGTAACAACGGCATTTATAAAAGAAACCCAATTGGTTATAGAAATACCTAATTCTCCTGAGTAAATTTTTAAATCAGAAGGTATATTCTAGGAACCTAAACATGGTATAAGTTTGCTTTGTCAGAACAATAAATGATCTTTAGTACCAGTTCATACCACTGGAAATGGCAGCACTAACTGAATTAATTCTGAAGTCACACGAGATGGTTTTAGCACCATCCCCACACCCTGCACTGTTCTGCATTACCCATCTGAATCATCTGCCTGACCTGAGGGACCTGAACTAAAGACTCAAGGTTTTTAACAAACTTCACTGCACTATAGTGATTTTCACTTGGCTCCAGAAGAGTTTGAGTCAGGAAGCCTTTCTCATTTTTAGCCTGGACAAAAGAGACACAGGGAACAGGATAATCCAATTGTGAATGAGGGGCAGATATGGTAAAGAAAGTTTATATAGAGGATCATAAATTACCCAACTATCATAAATTCTTGGCCTAAGAACATGGCACTTCTCTAAGATGCAGAAAGATTCAAATACATAGCTCCCATTTCTTGGCATGATTTTAGCTGATTTGCATAAATTAATGAAGAAAGAACTTGACCATTTTTCCTAACCAAATTCAGACATGAGAAAACAAAGACCCCTCAGAAACAGAAACTGGGATCCCATGCAAAGGGAGGTAAGTTCTTTCCCTTGTAGAGCTCTCCCACCTGACAGACAACTAGAGATAAGATGATACTAGCTCATTTTGGCAGAAGGCAATGGCAACCCACTCCAGTACTCTAGCCTGGAAAATCCCACGGATGGAGGAGCCTGGTAGGCTGCAGTCCATGGGGTCGCTAAGAGTCGGACACAACTGAAGCGACTTAGCAGCAGCAGCAGCTCATTTTGAGGGTGAGAACTTAAACACACCAATGTCTGGCTATCAACACAGGGGCAAATGCTAGGAAATGAAGGGTCTATTCTTGGCGTGTGCAGCTATATTGCGAACACGTATTCTCACTGGTACCTAGAATATCTCACTGACTCCATGTAACCAAGAAATGAAGCAATTAATATACCTACTAATAACAGAATAAATATGCAATCTTCATGCTATTTCTAAGAAGCCCCCAAATTCTGTAAATCAAATTTTATTTCCCAATTTACAGACAGAGAAACCAAATCAGAAAAAGACTTAAGTAATCCTAGCAATGTCACAAAAGGCAGAAAATAGCAGAGGCAGGACTAGAACCAATATCAGCCTGAATCTGTAAGGACTACAGCCCTCAGTTGTTATGCAGACCTAGTGGAGCACAGGAAGAACATGTACTTAGAAATTTCAGCTCCCCTTCAACCCTCCAAAAGTCTAAATTCTCTTGATATTGAATATAAAGTAATCTCTAGTTCTAAGGGAAACCAGCTCTATGATCATTCTTAATCACATCATGAAAAACAAGAGATAACTCATTTTTTACTTTAGAAAAAGAATATGAAAAAGAATACACAAAATATATGCACAGTAGATAGGAAAAAAAGAAAACTACAGCTATTTGGGACAGTGATGTGTTTTAAAATTCTTTTTCACTTTCACATTCCGAATCCCTAAACTCTGAACAGATCAAAGTTTTACAGATTATCCCTCAAAAAAAAAAAAAAAAAAGAAACACAAATTAATAACTATTTAAGCATTCTGTTTCATCATGATAACAAACAGATGGTTTTAATATTCTGGAGGCTAATTCCTGAACAATTAAAAACACAGCAAGACATTAACATCTAATGAAACATTTTAACTACCAGTATATGCATCTGCCATTAATTCCCACACAGTAAGGTCTTGGATCTCCTCAATCTGTTCTTTATTAAGGAAAGTTTTTCCACTCTGAATTTAGTGAAGTAGAGAATTAACAACTGTTTTCAATCAGCAATCAGCAGGGTATTTCGCCAATGTGTACTAAAACCATGTACACTATCAGACTTAAATTTATTCTTATGATGGCTTTGATGTACACACACCCGCAATTTAAGAACAGATCCAGCTTTCTAATTAGGTGTTTCTCCTCAAAATCCACGCCACATTAGCCCCTTAATATACAACAGAAATTCTCATTGAGTTGTTTCTAAAAGCAATGTATTTGTTTAATAATGCAACTGACTTTGATTCAGATTGCTAAAAGTATCCCAGTCTGTAGCTTCTACCATTGTAGCAACATGTACAGGAAACCATCACAAGAACATGGAAAGGCAACTAGACATAGCACATTCACAGATCTGGCAGGTTAACATCGGATGACCAGTTACCCTAAGCTGCTTAATAATACTGTACCTATTTGTTTGCTATTATATAATTTTCCCCCAACTGTACATAATGTATCTAACTGAATTCTCACATAAATCTTCTGGGATAAGCAAAGTAAACAGTAATGTGTCCCCATCACGGGACAAGAAATGAAAGTTCAGACATGAGTGACCTGACCAAAGGCACCTAGAGAGATAGTGATGAGAAGAGCTACTTACCAGAATCCCTGGCCACTGGCTGAATGCTGCATTTATTGTCCTTAAGGTAGTGTCACAATCTACTGCACTAAGCTACTGGTTCTTTTTACAACTTTGAGGCAGACGTGATTGTTACTATTTAAGGTTTGGAGAAGGCAATGGCAACCCACTCCAGTACTCTTGCCTGGAAAATCCCATGCACGGAGGAGCCTGGTAGGCTTCAGTCCATAGGGTCGCTAAGAGTTGGACACGACTGATCGACTTCACTTTCACTTTTCACTTTCATGCATTGGAGAAGGAAATGGCAACCCACTCCAGTGTTCTTGCCTGGAGAATCCCAGGGACAGCGGAGCCTGGTGGGCTGCCGTCTATGGGGTCGCACAGAGTCGGACACGACTGAAGCGACTTAGCAGCAAGTGGAGGCAAGTGTTCAAGTTAAACAGATAGGAAGAGGTAGAACTACAGTTCATAGCCAGGCCTTTTAGCCTAGGGTTGGTGTGATTCCATAATACTATGCTATCCTCCAGAGTATCATTATCATTGATAATGTAGACATATTTTAACCAAACACAATGTGACCATTCTTCTGGGCAAGTAAGGACAACAATTTTTAATTTAGTGACCAAATATTTTAGGGGGAACAATTAGCATATTAGCTATAAATATTTTGAATCTTTGTAAAGGAAAAAAGTAAAGTAAATATTATCACCCATCTTGGGTTATTTTAAATTATTTAATTTTTTTTCCAGCCTCACCTCAAGGAGTGCAGGATCCTAGTTCCCTGACCAGGAATCAAACCTGTGCTCCTCACAGTGGAACTGTGTAATCTCAAAACACTGGACTTCCAGGGAAGACCCTATCTTGGTTATTTTTATAACTGGTCTCTCAATTCTGAACAATTAAAACATAATCTAATGTGAAAGTGAAAGTCGCTCAGTCGTATCCAACTCTTTGTGATCCCATGGACTATACAGTCCATGTAATTCTCCAGGCCAGAATACTGGAGTGGGTAGCCTTACCCTTCTCTAGGGGATCTTCCCAACTCAGGGATTGAACCCAGGTCATTGCAGGCAGATTCCATACCAGATGAGTCACAAGGGAAGCCCAAGAATATTGGAGTGGGTAGCCTATCCCTTCTCCAGCAGATCTTCCCAACCCAGGAATCAAACTAGGGTCTCCTGCATTGCAGGTGGATTCTTAACCAACTGAGCTATCAGGGAAGTCCATAACCCAATGTAGCTAAATCCTAATATATTAAATATATTAATCTATGAACTAAATTCTATAAAATGATTTCAAATTTCATCACAGAATGACTAATAATCAAAATGCATTTTAATACAGGGTAGGATTATTTTGGTCACATCAGACTCAGTCAAGCAATTGAGACTACAATTTCATTTACTTTAGTCATCTGAAGTAAGAAATTTGGATTAATTTAATGGTAAGATTAAAAAAATAAACTTTAATCAACAGGTTACTTCTACTTTTATTCAAAACCTATAGGTGACAAGCAATTCTTGCCTGGTTTATAGTTTATTATTTCTAGCTGTGAATATTTAGTGTAAGATTATTAGAAGGGAAAACAGTTAGAAAAGCATGTGGACTAGACTATTATTGTAAAAATTGCTAAATTGTAGAGTTAATGTATATAAATACACATGTTCAGTTCAGTTCAGTCGCTCAGTTGTGTCCGACTCTTTGCAACCCCATGGACTGCAGCACACCAGGGTTCCCAGTCCATCACCAACTTCCAGAGCCTCATGTCCATCGCGTCGGTGATGCCATCCAACCATCTCATCCTCTGTCATCCCAGTCTCCTCCCGCCTTCAGTCTTTCCCAGAAACAGGGTCTTTTCCAATGAGTCGGTTCTTCGCATCAGGTGGCCAAAGTATCAGATTTTCAGCTTCAGGACAGACCTCCTTTAAGATTGACTGGTTGGAGCTTCTTGCAGTCCAAGGGACTCTGAAGAGTCTTCTCCACAACACCACAGTTCAAAAGGATCAATTCTTCAGTGCTCAGCTTTCTTTATAGTCCAAATCTCACATCCATATATGACTACTGGAAAAACAACAGCTTTGACTAGACAGACCTTTGTTGGTAAAGTAATGTCTCTGCTTTTCAATATGCTGTCTAGGTTGGTCATAGCTTTTCTTTCAAGGAGCAAGTGTCTTTTAATTTCATGGCTGCAGTCACCATCTGCAGTGATTTTGGAGCCCAGAAAAATAAAGTCAGCCACTATTTCCACTGTTTCCCCATCTATTTGCCATGAAGTGAAGGCACTGGATGCCATGATCTTAGTTTTCTGAATGTTGAGTTTTAAGCCAACTTTTTCACTCTTCTCTTTCCCTTTCATCAAGAGGCTCTTTAGTTCTTCTTTGCTTTCTGCCATAAGGGTGGTGTCCTCTGCATATCTGAGGTTATTGGCATTTCTCCCTGCAATCTTGATTCCAGCTTGTCCTTCATCCAGCCCAGCATTCTGCATGATGTACTCTGCATATAAGTTAAATAAGCAGGGTGACAATATAAAGCCTTGACATACTCCTTTCCCAATTTGGAACCAGTCTGTTGTTTCATGGCCAGTTCTAACTGTTGCTTTTTGACCTGCATACAGATTTCTCAGGAGACAGTCCAGGTGGTCTGGTATTCCCATCTCTTTAAGAATGTTCCACAGTTTGTGGTGATCCACACAGTCAAAGGTTTTAGCATGGTCAATAAAGCAAAAGTAGATGATTGTTTGGAACTCTCTTGCTTTTTCAATGATCCAGCAGATGTTGGCAATTTATCTCTGGTTCCTCTGCCTCTTCTAAATTCAGCTTTAACATCTGGAAGTTCACAGTTCACGTACTGTTGAAGCCTGGCTTGGAGAATTTTGAGCATTACTTTGCTAATGTGTGAGATGAGTGCAACTGTGTGGTAGTTTGAGCATTCTTTGCCATTGCCTTTCTTTGGGATTGGAATGAAAACTGACCTTTTCTAGTCCTGTGGCCACTGCTGACTTCTCCAGATTTGCTGGCATATTGAGTGCAGCACTTTCACCGCATCATCTTTTAGGATCTGAAATAGCCCAACTGGAATTCCATCACCTCCACTAGCTTTGTTCGTGGTGATGCTTCCTAAGGTCCACTTGACTTCGCATTCTAGCATGTCTGGCTCTAGGTGAGTGATCACACCATTGTGGTTAGTGTCATGAAGATCTTTTTTGTATAGTTCTTCTGTGTATTCTCGCCACCTCATCTTAATGTCTTCTGCTTCTGTTAGATCCATACCATTTCTGTCCTCTATTGTGCCCATCTTTGCAAGAAATGTTCCCTTGGTATCTCTAATTTTCATGAAGAGATCTCTAGTCTTTCCTGTTCTATTGTTTTCATCTATTTCTTTGCACTGATCACTGAGGAAGGCTTTTTTTTTATCCCTCCTTGCTACTCTTTGGAACTCTGCGTTCAAATGGGTATTCTTCTCCTTTTCTCCTTTGCCTTTAGCTTCTCTTCTTTTTTCAGCTATTTGTAAGGCCTCGTCAGACAACCATTTTGCCCTTTTGCATTTTTTTTTTACTTGGGGATGGTCTTGATCACTGCCTCCTGTATAATGTCACAAACCTTCCTCCATTCTAGTTCTTCAGGCACTCTATCAGATCTAATCCCTTGAATCTATTTGTACATGTATGCTAAAGACTGAATGCTTCTTTCCCTTTCAAATTCAAATTCACATGTTGAAATCTAATTTCCAATTTCAAGGTATTAGCAGGTGGACCTATCGGAGGCGATTAGGCATAAGTGGAGCCCTTATGGGTGGGATTAATGCCCTTATGAAAGAGATCCCAGAGAGTTTCCTCACTCTTCCTACCATGTGAGAAAAACAGAAAAGCAGGCCACCTACGAACCAGAAACTGGGCCCTCAGCGAACACCGAATTTGCCTGGCTTCTTGATGTTGGGACTTCCCAGCCTCTAGGACTATGAGAAATAAATGTATGTTGCGTATAAGCCACCCAAGTCTATGATGTTTTGTTATAGTAGCCAAAATGGACTAAGACAACATACATATACCTACACACACACACATATATATGTTATCTTAGCAAATAAAGAAATTATAGTACTAAAACTACCTACAGAGAGGCCAGAGAGCTCACAGCTCACTGTAAAAGGAAACCACTGAAAAAAACACTAAGTATTGCAAACTAAAAAGACTGTATGTAGCACCTACTTACTTCTTTGCTTCTGTACAATGAAAGCTTAATGATGACTTTAAACCAAAATGTTATGGGCAAATAAGTACATAAAACTTCAAAAAAATACAAAATTGGGACTTCCCTGGCAGTCCAATCACTATCACTCCATTCTGTCAATGCAGGGGGTATGGGTTATATCCCTGGTAAGGAAAATAAGATTCCCACATGAAATACAGAAATAAAACAAAAATCTTAATATGAAAAAACAATAAAAAATAAATGTGGAGTTTTGCCTGGCAATCAAGATAAACATTATTTTAAATGTACTATTTGCCAAATACTTAGCCAGAGCAATAATACAGAGGATATTTTTTAAAAGAGTAAGAGGGTATACTGCCATAGCAATGACTACTGATGACATGGGAAAGAAATTCCAGTTGGGAGAGAGAGAAAATATCTTTAGTGAAAAAATGTTTTATTCCTACAGGAAAAAAAAAAAAAAAGAAATCCCTAATTACACATTAAAAAGTCATTATGGTTACATACTTACTACCTTTTTAGGAGAATGATGGGGGAGGGGGTCTATACCTCTTTTTTTGGCAGTTCTTATGAAAATTCATAAGCCAGATGGCATTCAATAAATGTAAAGAGCTAAAGAATTTAGTTTTATAGAAAAACATCAATTAGCATAAGAAAATTAGCAATTAAGCAATCATTATACAACATATATCAATATTACTAACGAGTGAGCATATACACTAAATTTCTAATGTGAACTCTGTTAGAAGCAAATATTTTGAAGCACTGCTATTTTACTACAAAAAATGTTATCAGTTATTCATTGCAGCTCTATGTGGGTACCTACCACATTTGTTGTCTGGTTGCTAAGTCATATCAGACTCTTTTGAGACCCCATGGACTGTAGCCCACTAGACTCCTCTGCCCATGGCATTTCCCAGGCAAGAATACTGGACTGGGTGGTCATTTCCTTCTCCAAGGGATCTTCCTGACCCAAGGACTGAACCTATGTCTCCTGCATTGGCAAGTAGATTCTTCATCACTGAGCCACCAGGGAAGCCTGCCTACTGCCCCACTGTAACAAAGTCCTTTCTGGATCTCCTCAGAAAGTACAGTAGTTCCTCAGCAGCTGACCTTTGGCCCAAAGTCATTTGCCTTTCTAATTCAGTTTTTTTTTTTTTTTTTTTAATTTATCTATTTTTTTCCATACTTGCAGTTCAGGTTGGTCCTCTTCTACAAGGACCAAACTGTACAGCACAGTCATTAAAGCTTTCTACTTCCTGTGGTCAAGTCTGTGGAGAAAATGCAGTGAGACGAGATCTATGAAGCTCCACTGTTAAAATTCCATCCATAAGGTTGTCAAACCAACCCCTACCCCCCAAATCTTAAGGCACAAAGATAACTTGTGCAAAGATGACTATAACCAAGCCGTTTCTGAAGATGAGAGACTCTAAATGAAAAATAGGTAAGATTCAAAACAGTAAGAGTCTCATGAAGTTCAATGAGCGGTATAATAAGTACACACTGGTATTTCTACAATAATCAGGACAGGGGCTTCCCTGGTGGTACAGTGGTTGAAAGTCAGCCTGCTAGTGTGGGGGCCAGGGGTTCAATCTCTGGTCTGGGTGGATCCCACATGCTGTGGGGTACCGGATCTATGTGCTGCAACTACTGAAATCTGTGTCCTAGAGTATGTGTTCTGCAACGAGAAGCCACCACAATGAGAAGCCCTCATAGCACTACTGGAAAGCAGCCAACACAAAGAAACAAAGGCTTAGCAGAGCCAAAAATTAGTTAATTAAAAATACCAGGACAATAACCAGGAGAAGGATCACTACGGAAACAAATTTTAACCTTAAGGAATCTTGCTGTTTAAAAGCTTGTGCTTTCTAAAACCCTGGAATGCTATTTAAATGTATGTTTATATTTAATTAATTTATTTATTTTAATTGGAGGCTAATTACTTTACAACACTGTAGTGGGTTTTGCCATACATTGACATGGATCAGCCATGGGGTGTACATGTGTCCCCCCATCCCAAACTCCCCTGCCACCTCCCTCCCCATCCAATCCCTCAGGGCTGTCCCAGTGCACCAGCTCTGAGTGCCCTGTTTCATGCATTTAACTTAGACTGGTCATCTATTTCACATATGGTAATATACATGTTTAAATGCTATTCTCCCCAATCATCCTGCCCTAACTTTCTCCCATAGAGTCCAAAAGTCTGTTCTTTATATCTGTGTCTCTTTTGCTGGCTCGCATATAGGGTCATCATTACTATCTTTCTAAATTCCATATATATGCGTTAATATACTGTATTGGTGTTTTTCTTTCTGACTTACTTCACTCCGTATAATAGGCTCCAGCTTCATCCACCTCATTAGAACTGACTCAAATGCATTCTTTTTAACAGCTGAGAAATATTCCATTGCGTATATGAACCACAACTTTCTTATCCATTCGTCTGCAGATGGACATCTAGGTTGCTTCCATGTCCTAGCTATTGTAAACAGTGCTACGACAATCATTGGGGTAAATGTGTCTTTTTCAATTCTGCTTTCCTCAGTGTGTATGCCCAGCAGCGGGATTGCTGGGTCACATGGCAGTTCTATTTCCAGTTTTTTAAGAAATCTCCACTCTGTTCTTCATAGTGACTGTACTAGTTTGCATTCCCAACAACAGTATAAGAGAGTTCCCTTTTCTCCACACCTTCTCCAGCATTTATTGTTTGTAGACTTTTTGATAGCAGCCATTCTGACCAGTGTGAGATGGTACCTCACTGTGGTTTTGATTTGCATTCTCTGATAATGAGTGATGTTGAGCATCTTTTCATGTGTTTGTTAGCCATCTGTATGTCTTTTTTGGAGAAATGTCTGTTTAGTTCTTTGGCCCAGTTTTTGATTGGGTCATTTATTTTTCTGGTATTGAGCTGCATGAGCTGCTTGTATATTTTTGATATTAATTCTTTGTCTGTTGCTTTGTTTGCTATTATTTTCTTCCATTCTAAAGGCTGTCTTTTCACCTTCCTTATAGTTTCCTTTATTGTTCAAAAGCTTTTACATTTAATTAGGTCCCATTTGTTTATTTTTGCTTTTATTTCCATTACTCTCGGAGGTGGGTCATAGAGGATCTTGCTGTGATTTATGTCAGAGTGTGTTCTGCCTATGTTTTCCTATAGGAGTTTGATTGTTTCTGGTCTTACATTTAGATCTTTAATCCATTTTGAGTTTATTTTTGTGTATGGTGTTAGAAAGTGTCCTAGTTTCATTCTTTTACAGGTGATTGACCTGTAAAAGAAGTTTTCCTGAAAAAAAGCTTTCCCAGCACCACTTGTTAAAGAGATTGTCTTTTCTCCATTGTATATTCTTGCCTCCTTTGTCAATGATAAGGTGTCCATAGGTGCGTGGATTTATCTCTGGGCTTTCTATTTTGTTCCATTGATTTATATTTCTGTCTTTGTACCAGTACCATACTGTCTTGATGACTGTAGCTTTGTAGTATAGTCTGAAGTCAGGAAGGTTGATTTCTTCAGTTTCATTCTTCTTTCTCAAGATTGCTTTGACTATTCCAGGTTTTTTGTGTTTCCATACAAACTGTGAAATTATTTGTTCTAGTTCTGCGAAAAATACCATTGGTAGCTTGATAGGGATTGCACTGAATCTATAGATTGCTTTGGGTAGTATACTCATTTTCACTACAAATGTATATATATATATATATATATATATATATATATATATATATATATATATATATATATATATATATCATTGGCCACTTCTTATTGCTTTTCCTCTAACCTCCAAATTTCTGTAACATTTTACCTTCAGTATGCTTTTCCAAGATACTTTTAGACAGAATCCCAATCAAAGATATGAATTTATATGTAAGTAACTGAAGGGTGGATACTGCAGAAGAATAAACACTGGCACCAAATATGCCTTTATCATTTCTGTTCTAAAAGTTAATAAAATGCAGTGATTGGAAATATTACCAGAAGAAAATGTTTACAGAACCCAATTTTTCTGACAAGATCTTAAAAATTTAAGTAGACTTGTGAAATGTCCACCCTTTTAATTTAATATTAAATATGGTCTATAATTGAGATACAACACACATTTTTGCCATACAAATGCAAAAGATCTTCCTAAATGAAACCTTCTGATCTGTGTGGAGTAACATGCTATTTTCTATTTCTTGAAATTCTTATCATCAGGGCAGAGAGCAGATGACCTGTTGTGAAGCAAGTCCAAGAGAAGTAAGAACAAGAACCCCCGAGCTACAAACCGTAGACTGAAAAACAACCCCAACAGTCAAAGTCAATCCTCAAACACCCATTACTCTAGTCACCTCTGGAAGAAATGCAACAAGTGAGAAATGGAAAAAGATCAAAGAAGATGCTTAGGTCCAAGAATTTTAATTTAAGTTGGTTTTTCAACCAAAGGAGAGAAAGAAAGTCTACCTTTACCTGTAAACTCTGGATTCTGCAGAAAGTACTGATTCCACACAGCTTTTGGAATTGAATACACAAGAACATGTACCAGATTCCCTTTCTTACCTCCTTCTTCTAACCTCCAAGCCAAAAAGGGAAAGGAAAAAGAGAGATTTTTTTTCAATAAAATGTTGATAAGGTTACCGAAACATCCCAAGGCCTGGGCCTTTGTCTATAGACTAAATGGCTAAAAGGTATGATGATGGGTAGGAATTTATTACAAGGTTTACCAGCAACCTATGGAATTAAAAGAAACACTTCTGAAAACAGGAAAAAGTAGGTTAAAATCCATGGGTTCATGACACAAAGAAAAAAAAAAAAGTTGTGGTCTGAATATTAACTACTAAAGAATTGCAAAGGTGAAAAATCCTTTCCTTTTCCTTTTTTTTTTTTTTTTGCTTTCTTTCTTGAGACAGAAAACATAGTGAAACTTCAGGCTGTCAACCACTGGTACCCCACAGCTAGCCATGGCAACAGCTGCAGGGCTCTGTTGTAATAAACTGGAACAATTTAATAGCTTTTATTGTTCTGTAGTGGTGTCTGAGCATAGCCACTCTCCCCTCCTAGGACTCCAGGGCCCTGCAAGGGCAGCAATGAGAGAAGATCTCATTTACCTAAAAGCACTTATAAATTTTTAATTTGCTTTAACAAGTAAATTAACAAGTCCCTCATTCAGGCAAGTTTTATGGCTTCTTGCCACTTGGGGAAGGCTGTAAAAGTTTTATAGATAATCCAGAGCTACTGAGACTGCTCATAATAAATTGTCTGTTTCCTGTTATTTTATCAAACCACTGGGCTTCTAATGACTTAAAGTCACAGTTCCCTTATATTCAGGCTTTTTATGAGGCCATATTGATAAACTCCAAAGAACACCTTAAATTATACTGGGCCCTTGTTAATCATTACAAAGATTTTTTTTTTTTTTTTAATGGGAGCTTACCTTAGCTTACGCCCTGCTAATAAATGCTACAACATGTTCTGGAGACAGCATGCTAATTGTACATATTATTTAAGATGCTGCCTTAGCCAGAGTTCCTCTTAGCAAATGCTTCAAGGTAGCTGTAACCTGATCTGTTCTGTACAGGCTCACCAAGAGTTCTACCCACTGGAATGTGGTGCTTTCTAGACTGCTGCATTTTCTCCTAGAAGGGAGCAGCCTGATGACTATCTGTCATGCATGGTGAGAGCAGTTAAGCGTTAAATGTGTGGATCAGAGTTTGACCCTGGATTAACATAAAATTTAGCTATTGGTTATTAGCAAGTCATTTAGACCTGAACTAACTTGAAGACAGTGGGGCAGGAAGGAAAAGGAGCAAAGGCAAATTTCATTTACTAATTATGGAATACCTGTTACCAGCCAGGAATGGGGCTGGCCATGTGTAGAATACAGAGATGTGTAAATATTCAAATTGATTATGACCATCACTAATTGCACAGATAAACTAAGTATTAGAAATCAATGACAACATAAGGAGAATGAAATATGCTCTCCAATTCAGTCTGTGACCATGTGGAGTTAGTGGAAGTGCTAAGTGGCCCAGTTGCCTTTGTGATGACCTTTATATTTTACACATATGCATGCACACACATACAAATAGGCAAAGTGAAGATCTAAAGGCATCTGCTTTTTTCTATTTAGTCTATCTGGGGAGAGAATCTTAGGAAGAAGTCACCCACCACCAAGGACAGAATAATCTATGTAAGGCCTTTAAACAAAATGATTCAAAAGGCCAAGAGATCACATCAGTTCATACAGATACAACATGCGCCGCAGGAAGCACACTGCGTTCTCGTTACATTCATATTGATTTTCCCCAGAAAATACAACTGCGCAGATTAGCATCACCCAGTGTAATCTTACATGAAGGTTCACTATTTAAATAATGACTATTCTTATGTGGTTTCATAGTTCTCATTCTTCTTTTAATTATACCACTTTATTCAATGCTGCAGAGTATGAACCTCTTGGCCAAGGTGTCAGAACCCAGTTACGGAATTTCACTCTTTTCTATGGGCAACAAATTCAAGATAGCAAAGCTTAGTGTCACTGCTGCCACAAGACCACATTCCAAGGATAGTACATTCTTGTTGCTGCTAGTTATCCAACCTCATTTCCACCCTAACTTCAAGGTTATATACAAATGCTTCCTCTGACAGAGGAAAGATCTGATGTTTCCCAGTTTCTACATGAACTAAGGACTATCTTCTGACTTTTTTTTTTCTGATTTAAGAGAATGGAACACAGGTGGTCTCTCTCATGTTATTCCCTCTAGAAAATCTGAATGACAGTGAAAATAATGCAATCTCACCTGAGTATTTCCACATATGTGACTGCATTCAAACTTCATAATCCCACGAAGCAGTAGCACTATTTCCAGTTTGCAGATGTAAAGCTGTATTCAGACAGGTTGACTAATTTTCCCAGTTCACACCGTTAGGGAGAATCAGACCAGGTCTTAAAACCCAAAGTTGTGAAAACACCAGTGAACAGGGATATATAGGGATATCTTCAGTAAATACATCAGGTTCATATATGTGTAACTACGCATTCTGTGAGAATGCTATCTTGCTGCTCTTAGACCTATGTGCTAAACTAGTATCTAGACCTATTGTGGATCAAGTAGTTTTACTCAATTCTATAACCAAACACAGCCAATTTATTTCTTGTAAATTACAAACCATTGACTTTCAACAGGAATTAGGTAAGGTGCTTTTTCTTTTAAGAGTCTATCATAGATTTTAGAGCATTTGGAGATGCTTAATAAATTTTTATTGAATACCAAGCCAATATAAAATTTTTGAGCATATAGTTACATGATTATTTACTTTAGTGTGTCTCTCCTACAGTCTGAAAAGACAAAGCAGAGCAGAGACTATTATATTTCCTTCTCACCAGTCTATGCCCGGTGCCTAACACAGTATCTGGCATATAGTATGTGTGCTCAGTTGCTCAGTCACATCTGACTCTTTTGTGACCCCATGGACTGTAGCCCTCCAGGCTTCTCTGTCCATGGAATTTTCCAGGCAAGAATACTGGAGTGAGTTGCCATTTTCTACTCCAAGGGATCTTCTCAACCCAGGAATCCAACCCATGTCTCTTGCATCTCCTGCCTTGGCAGGCAGATTCTTTATCACCGGTGTGACCTGGGAAGCCTAGGTACAGTAGGTACTCAATAAATGTCTGTTAAATGAGCACATATTAACTAATTCAATGCCTACTCATTACCACTCCTAAAAATATCTCCAAAATAAGAAGTTTAAAAACCTCTCATAATGTGCATAATGGAACATCGTCTCTGAATATAAAGAAAAGCATTATTAGGTAGGCTCCAAGAAGTACACAAGGTTTATAAGACTTTTATGTGTGTATGAGTACATACATGTCTACAAAGAAAGCCTTAACCACATAAACACCCACCTACCCACACCCTTAATCCATGATATAATCCTCTCAAGCTTACTGGTGATCACCTTTCACTTATCAAAATCATTAAAAAATATTTGCCCAGCCCTCTGCTTGTCTGTAGCAGTGGCAGGCAGCCTGCCAAATGTTATTTCCACAGAAGTAAATGAGATCATTCCTTGGTTGCACCTAAGTCCTTTAGAATTCAGGAGTTTTTCAGTTCACGTTTCAGGTTAATCTTTTCCTTTCTTTAAGAACAGAACATCCTCTTTGCAGATCTCCCTGAGGGCTTGGTATTTGCAACATCAAACAGAACACACAAACCACTGCACCCACTTCCAAAAGCCTATTATACTGTCAACTGGCTTCCTAACTGCAACCAAGGGAAAAGGCTTACAGACTCCTAAGCTTTTTTTGGGGAGTGGGGGTGGGGGCCAGGGGGTGCTGCTGGAAAATATCCATAATTTCTCCAAGCTACCACTGCATTTTGTTTCACTAAAGAATACCTAATAAGATGAGCGACATTCCAAGGAGGGAAAAAAGCTCACTAACTACAAATCTTATCCCTCCTTTATTTCTTTTTTCTCTCTCTCAAACTTTCAATTGTTGGCAGGCTCTGAGAATGGGAGACTGTCATGCATTGCTACCAGTGAGTCTTTCCCATAGTACTTAATGAATCATCATAAAATGCAGATCCACAAGAAACAAAGTCCAAAGTAGGGTGAGAGTTGTGGCAGCACCTTATGGTTCTATATGACTTATGTTTTACTATTCACTATGGGATGCCTAAGAAGGGCTCGAGTGAAAATGGGGAGGAAAGCAGGAATACACGTGTTTTTAACTTTCAAATCAATCAAGTATGTTCTGCATGTTTCCTTGGCTTCTTCAGAATCAATCCAAATAAAAGCCCAAGGGGAATCTGTGGCTGTCAGCCCATACCAGCAGGGATTCACCTCCCTAATTGTTAACAGAGTTCATGAATATCTGTTCCAAAAGGACACCACTAATGGGTCCCAAGTAGGAGAAGGCTTCCAGAGCATGCAGTAATATACAGAACAAGCACTCATGGCACACAAATATGGATATAAATACATAAATACCCCTAGGTTGAACATTAAACCATTTATCCTCTCTAACATCCACATTTTCCTTTTTCCTTCCTGTAAGTTTTTCACAGTTGGTTACTACGGGGAAAATGGAAATGCCCACAAAGGGCTGCATATCAGAGAAATGGAAATGATGGGAAGACAATGAAAGAGAAGAGCACAGCCGCCCATCTGCGTGTCTTAAGTGAGTCAAATCACAAAATCCTGTAATTTCCTTCATCTGGCTCCTAATCACCTCTTCCAGGAAGGCTTGACATAGCCATGAAGGCTTCAACACATGGAGTAGTTATGTTTTAAAGACACTAAATAAATTCTAGGTAAAGTCCTCAAAGGCTGTTGAATTCTGATACTTGATAACAGTTCTATATTCGCACAATGATACACTCTATAAACAGCTTACATGTTCTCTGCCACCTGTGTGTTAGCAAGGTCACTTATTTTTGATACAGAATCTCCTGGCCTTAAGCCTAGGCAGCCTAGCAGCTGAAAAGGGGTGACTCACTCTGTGTGAAATGCATTAGACACAGCTCACCTGTACATGCCCTTCGTGTCTCCTCATAATCTCCTTTTTCTCTATTCTGAGTTAATCTTTCAACTTATAAATTGATAAGAAATGCATCCACTGTGGATAATTTCTTCCCTCTAGAGAAGGCTTTTCGCTCATGCAAAGTCTGTCCATAAAAGTGAAGGAAGGAAGACAATTGAATCATTCATCTTGTTTAAAAAAAAAAAAATCAACTGACAACGTTGTCGAGATCTAAGGGTGTTACTAAGCCAAGCAGAGATTACTACTCACAATTTTTGACTTTTGATTTTTATTTTAACAACTCATTTGTATAACCTCAATGAATGGAAGCAGCAGACCTGAAGAGATTTGCAGTTGAAGTTCTATCAAGTTAGAAGGTAATGTCAGCTGCCAAGTCTGCAAATGGGGCCCAGCACAGCAAGAAAATGGTGAGAGATTGGTTACAGCCATAAGTAATTGATCTGTCTGAAAATATGGGCTACGAATCATGGGATTAATGCTGGTGCTCCAGCTGGGCTACATTGCTCATTTCCCTCTAGCTCTCTGACAACAAAGACGTGCCTCTTTCTCCAGGGACGAGAAATTTTTATTAAAATCTTTATACAACTTAGCAGCAGAGTGTCCTAGAGATTTGGGGACGAGGGTAGGTGCAGCTGCCATAAGGAAACCATCCTACAATTTTTGTTTGATCTGGTTTTCATTTCAAACCAGCCACCAGCCTGCGTCCCGTGGCCAAATGTACTTGCCCATCAACTCAGCAGACATGGAGAGGGAGCCCCGCTAGTGGGCCGCTTAGCTGGAGAGAAGTGGATGAGTAAAGTGGTGGAGAGCTGCAGGGAAAAATAAAGTGGGAAGGCATCCAAAACTGCAGCTGTGCTGGCCCATTAAAAAGCTGAAACTCATTCCACTGTTCGACCTCATGCTTATCACCACATAACTATTCATCAAAGAAATTTCAGTGCAATTAATTAAATTATTCCCATGTCTGTGCCACAGAGTCGTTATTCCAATATCAGCTTTCACTCACACTCTCTTAAGCTCATGTCTGCATGCCAAGTCACTACTCTGGGGTTGTCCAGTCTCAATAAAGCTGTGCTCCTCACCACTCACAGAGGCTATCATTTCTCTTTTTTATTGCCATTTATTTTCCACTAGGATTTTGCTGCCAGTATATTGGCAGGACTTCCAGTATATGGATGTAATGAAATCTACCACAGACACTTAACATGGGGTCAGGATGGAGCTCAGCTCATGTGAAGCTGTAATATAATAAACAAATGCTTTCAGAAGGAGGATTTTATCAGCTCAAAAATAGAAATTGGTATTCTCTGGTACCAAGTGCAGAAAAAGTTGGAGTCATTTTAAAATTCTTGCGATAATTAAGTTTATGGCTGAAGTATGCCTAACATAGGAAATGTGAGCTACAGCAGAGATTCCTTTTCATCTGTCAGAGCTGGTTTATTAAAAAGGAAGAGAAATAAAAATGTACTGCTGAAAGTATGTTTTTTTATACAGCCCTCTCCTTAGTCATCGACCTGTAAGGAGCACAATCATATAATCTGAGGAATTTGCTGCCTGTGGAACTTTTCTCTGTTATACCTATAGCAAAATGTAAATGAGATTAAGAGAATACCACCCTCTATTGATGAATATTTAAGGCTCTTCTCGTCCCCTTGTAGAATACCCGAGGAAATTATAGGATTGGGACAAAGTATACACCTAGAGATGTTTGCACTAAATTTTATATTCTAACAAGATGGCAGCCTTCATGTAAATAAATACAACATTCAGAAGAAAGAGATATAGCACTTTGTGAACTTTCAGTTCTGACTCAGAACTGAAAAGTAGATACTGAGATAATCACCACAGTACCCAGAGGGCTAGCCACCATTTCAGGCTTGAGGACCATTTACTCCTCACCTAATTTCCAAGAATAGCAGGAGGTGAGTAAGTCAAAAAGAACATGTGATTATAAGAGCAGAGGTTCTAGTACATGCACTTCTTTTAAAAGTGCACCAATCCCAGAGAGTTTCAATGTGAAAACAGTGTTTTAATCCAAGTGCTGTTGAGACTTGATTCTGTCACTCTATACATCCAATGCTTCATAATACCTCTGTATGAACTATTTGAATATTTTTATTAGCATATTATTAAATTGGACCATTAGGAAAAGAAACAATTAAGTGAAAAGAATCAAATTAGGCTGAAAATGTTCTATAGTTTGACAAAAACTTTAAACTCACAAATCTAACAGACACAAAGAATCACAAGCACAAGAAATATAAAGAAAACTACAACAATGTAGATCAAAATCAAATTGTTCGAAACTAGTAACAGAGAAATTCTTAAAAGCACACAGAAAAGAAGACACATTAAATACAGAGGAAAAAGATAAGGATGATAGCTGATTTTGCCATTGAAAACAATGCAATTGAGAAGACAGTGTATGTAATATTTTTAATGTTCTGGTAGAAAAAACTACCAACTCACAATACTATAGCCAATTAAAATTTCTCACAAAAATAGAAGTAAACAGAGGACTTTTTCAAAACTACAAAATCTGAAACAACTAATCACCAGCAGACCTGCACTATATGAAATGTTAAAGGATGTCCTTTAGGCAGAAGGAAGTGATAACATGAAAATAAAGATCTGCACAAAAGAATGAGGTGCTAGGGTAGTAACACAGGTAGTATAATTTTTTCCTTATTATTTAAACCTTTTGAGAATATAATTAATTATAAATCAGTAGCAATGTAGTATGGAGTTTACAATGTACATAGAAGTAAAAAATATATGACAATAAGAACATGAAAAGGGAAAAATGGAAATATTATTGTAAGGTTCTTATGCTGTATACGAATTGTATAATATCATTTGAAGGTAGACTGTGATAAGATATACAATAACACCTAAAGCAATAGCCAAAATAACAAAACAAGGAGTTACAGATATTAAGCTAAGAAATGAGATAAAATGGAATCAAAAAACACTCAACTGATTTTAAACAGCAGAAAACATGAGAAAAAGACAAAACCACAGAAAAATGTAGAGAATAAAATATTTAAAACTAACCATATCAAGAACCATACAGAATGTAACTGACTTATATATCCACAATCAAAAAGGTAAAGATTGTCAAGACTCAATAAAAACAAAAAAGACTTAAATATATGCTCTCTATGAGAAACATACTCTAGATGTAAAGACACAAATGAGTTGAAAAAAATGGAAAAGACACACCAAGCTAATACAAATTAAAATATGTAGCTAAGTTAATATAAGACAAAGTATGCTTCAGAGTAAAATATTTAATAATAATACTCAACTCATCAAGAGGACATAAGAATCTTAACTGTTTATGCATCTAATAACAAAGCTTGAAAATAAGTGAAGCAAAAACTCAAGAGCTAAAAGGAGAAATAGGCAAATATACAAATACAATGAGAAATTTCAATATCCAAATACAATGAGAAATTTCAATATCCTTTTTCAAAAACTGATATAACTAAACAGCCAGTCAGAAAGGCTATAGAAGATGTGAGGAACACTATCAACAATAACTGACATTGATAGAACACCCCATTCAACAACAGTAACATTCATTTTTCCAAGTTCACATGGAAAATTTAACCATATAGATCCTATTTTCGTTAAAAAAAACAAGTCTTGATAAAGATAAAAGTATTCAAGTGATACAAAGTACATTCTCTGGTACAATGGAATCAAAGGGGAAATTACAAAGCATTTTGATTTGACAAAACCACAATGAGGTATCATCTCACCCCAGTCAGAATGGCTGTCATCAAAGTCTACAAAAAATAAATGCTGGAGAGGGGGTGGAGAAAAGGGAATCCTCTCACACTGTTGGTGGGAATGCAAACAGGTACAGCCACTATGGAGAATGCTGTGGAGATTCCTTAAAAAACTGGGAACAGAACTGCCATACGACCCAGTAATCCCACTGCTGGGGATACACCCTGAGGAAACCAGAACTGAAAGAGACACATGTACCACAATGTTTATTGCAGCATTATTTACAATAGTTAGGATGTGGAAACAACTAAATGGCCATCGGCAGATGAATGGATAAGGAAGTTGTGGTACATATACACAATGGAATATTACTCAGCTATAAAAAGGGACACATCTGAGTCAGTTCTAATGAGGTGGATGAAACTGGAGCCTATTATACAGACTGAAGTCAGAAATAGTAACACAAATACTGTTTGTGTTACTAATGTATACATGTGCTTCATCCAGCCCAGAGCACTACTGGAAAGCAGCCAACACAAAGAAACAAAATAGGCTTAGCAGAGCCAAAAATTAGTTAATTAATTACAACACATGTAATGTATACATGTGTGTGTGTGTGTGTGTGTGTATGGAATTCAGAAAAACAGTAATGATGATCCCACATGCAAGGAAGTAAAAGAGACATAGATATAAAGAACAGACTTTTGGACTCTGAGGGTGGGATGATTTGAGAGAATAGCATTGAAACGTGTATATTACCACAGATGACCAGTGTAAGTTCGATGCATGAAGAAGGGCATGCAAAGGCAGTGCTCTGGAACAGCTTGGAGGGATAGGGTAGGTAGGAAGGTGGCAGGGGGTTCAGGACGGGGGAACACACACATACCCGTGGCTGATTCATGTCAATGTATGGCAAAAACCATCACAATATTGTAAAGTAATTATCCTCAAATTAAAACAAATAATTAAAATCAAAATAAGAAAGTATTTTGATTTGAATGCATGTGAAAACACAGCACATCAAAATTTGTGGGATAAACCTAAAATAGTACTTAAAGGGGAAAACAATGGTGTCAGGTTAATAGTTTCAGCTTCTACCATAAGGAACTAGAAAAAGAAGAGCAAATAAAAACAAAAGTAAATAGAATAATAAAAATATGAGTAGAAATCAGTGAAAGAGAAAACTGAAAGACAATAAATAATACCAATAAAACCAAACACTGATTCTTCGACAAGATCTGTAAAACTGATTATCTCTAGTCAGATTAATCAGGGAAAGAAAGGGGGGTCATGAATTACTAGTACCAAAAATTAGAAATGTCACATCAGAGCAGATTCTAGAAATATTCAGCAAACATATAAACAATAAAGGAAACATTAACAATTTTATGCCAATAAATTTTAAATGGACAAACCCATTGAAAGATACAAACTACCAAGGCTAATTCAAGAAGTAATAGTTCTGGATAGCCCTTTATTTATTCAAGAAACTGAATTTGCAATTGAAAACCTTTCACAAAGAAAACTGAAGATCCAGATGGCTTCAATGATAGATCCACACTTTCAAGGAAAAATTAATACTAATACTATACAAACTCCTTCCAAAAATGGCATACTATAATGCCAGAATTATCCTGATATTAAAACCAAAGTAACTGGAAGAAAACTACAAAATAATAAATATGCCCAGCAATATATAAAAAGGATAATACATCCTAATGTAGTAGTACTTATCCCAGAGATAAAAGGCTGGTTTAACATTTGAAAATTAATCAGTGAAATTTATCATATTAACAAACTAAAAAAAGAAAAAAAAAATATGATCATTTCAATAGACTCACAAGTAGCAGCTGACAAAAATACAGTATCTACTTCTGATAAAATCTCTCAGCAAATAAAAAGTAGAAAGGAGATTCCTCAACTTGATAAAGGGCATCTAAAGGAAATACACAGCTAACATACTAAATAATAGCGGAAAACAATGTTTTTCACCTAAAATAAGTAAAATGATAAGGATGTCCACTCTGTCACTTTTATTCAATCTTGTACTGAAGACTGTAGAAAGGGCAATAAAAAAAAAAAAAAAATGACAGCCATCCAGACTGAAAAGTAAAACTGTCTATTCACAGATGATATTTTCATCTACACAAATGAATCCACAAAACAGCCACTAGAACTAGCACTTCCTCATTGATCAATGCAAAGAAATAAGAGGAAAACGTAGAATGGGAAAGATTAGAGATCTCTTCAAGAAAATTAGAGATATCAAGGGAATATTTCATGCAAAGATGGGCACAATAAAGGATAGAAATGGTATGGACCTAACAGAAGCAGAAGATATTAAGAAGAGGTGGCAAGAATACATAGAAGAACTATCCAAAAAACCTCTTAATGACCCAAATAACCACAATGGTGTGATCACTCGCCTAGACCCAGCATCCTGGAGTCTGAAGTCAAGGGATCCTTAGGAAGCATCACTACAAACAAACCTAGTGAAGGTGATGGAATTCCAGCAGAGGCATTTCAAGTATTAAAAGATGATGCTGAGAAAGTGCTGCACTCAACACGTGAGCAAATTTGGAAAACTCAGCAGTGGCCACAGGACTAGAAAAGGTCAGTTTCACTCAAGCCCAAAGAACAGCAATGCCAAAGAACGTTCAGACTAACGCACAACTGTACACATCTTACACGCGATCAAAGTAAAGCTCAAAATTCTCCAAACGAGGCATCAACAGTACGTGCACCAAGAACTTCCAGATGTTCAAGAGGGATTCAGAAAAGGGAGAGGAACCAGAGATCAAATTGCCACCATCGCTGGATCATAGAAAAAGCAAGAGAGTTCCAGAAAAACATCTACTTCTGCTTTATTGACTATGCCAAAGCCTCTGACTGTGTGGATCACAACAAACTGTGCAAAATTCTTAAAGAGATGGGAATACCAGGGCACCTTAACTACTTCCTGAGAAACCTGTATGCAGGTCAAGAAGCAACAGTTAGAACTGGACATGGAACAATAGATTGGTTTCAAATAGGGAAAGGAGTACATCAAGGCTGCATATTGTCACCCTGCTTTTTTAACCTATATACAGTGTATATCATGTGAAATGCTGGGCCGGATGAAGCACAAGCTGGAATCAAGATTGCCAGGAGAAAGATCAATAACCTCAGATATGCAGATGACACCACACTTATGGCAGAAAGCAAAGAGGAACTGAAATGAAAGAAGAGCAACTGAAGAGCCTCTTAATGAAAGTGAAAGAGGAGAGTGAAAAAGTTGGGCTTAAAACTATTGAGTTTTAAGCTTAAAATTATGCTCATGGCATCCGGTCCCATCATTTCATAGCAAATAGATGGGGAAACAATGGAAACAGTGACACATTTTATTTTCTTGGGCTCCAAAATCACTGCAAATGGTAACTGCAGCCATGAAATTAAAAAGATGCTTGCTCCTTGGAAGAAAAGTTATAACCAACCTAGACAGCATATTAAAAAGCAGAGACATTACTTTGCCGACAAAGGTCCTTCTAGTCAAAGCTGTGGTTTTCCCAGTAGTCACGTACGGATGTGAGAGTTGGACCATAAAGAAAGCTGAGCGCCGAAGAATTGATGCTTTTGAACTGTGGTGTTGGAGAAGACTCTTGGAGTCCCTTGGATTGCAAGGAGATCAAACCAGTCCATCCTAAAGGATGAATATCCTGAATATTCATTAGAAGGACTGATGCTGAAGCTGAAGCTCCAGGACTTTGGCCACCTTATGGGAAAAGCCGACTCACTGGAAAAGACCCTGATGCTGGGAAAGACTGAAGGCAGGAGGAGAAGGGGGTGACAGAGGATGAGATGGATGGATGGCATCACCAACTCGATGGACATGAGTGTGAGCAAGCTCCAGGAGTTGGTGATGGACAGGGGAGCCTGGCATGCTGCAGTCCATGAGGTCACAAAGAGTTGGAAACGACTGAGCAATTGAACTTAACTTGAGCACTAATAAGTGAGTTTATCCAGATTACAGGATACACGATAAGTACATAAAAATCAGCTATGTATGTATATGCTAGCATTAGAAATTGAAGTTAATAAAACACACCATTTACAACAGAATCAAAAACACATAGGGATAAATTTGACCTAATGTGAAAGATTTACACTCTTAACTATAAAACATTTCTAAGACAAATTAAAGAAAACCTAAAGAAATAAGGAAATATACTATATTCGTGAAACAAAAGACTCCATTGCTAAGATCAGCGTCAATTTTTCCCTAATTGATCTACACTTTCAAAAGAATCTAAATCAAAATCTCCACATGTTTTTTTGAAGAAATTGACAAAGTGGTACTAAAATTCATATGGCAATGCGAAGGACCAAGAAGGGCCAAAACAATTTTGAAAAAGAACCACGTTAAAATAGTGTTTCTTAAAGACACTCTAATCAAGACGTGTGGTACTGACATCAAGACAGACCAGACTGAGACTTTTATTTATTTTTTTCTGAGAAGGGTCAGATAGCAAATAATTTTAGGGTTTGCATATCACATATGGTCTCTATTGCATTTCTTCTTCTCTTAATTTCTATTTAACTCTGTATAAAAACAGGCAATGAATTGTGTTTGTCCCATGATCCTTAGTTTGGCAACCCCGAGACAAACAATTAATGGAACATAATTGAGATTCCACACTCGGACCCACAGATATATAGGCAATTTTTAACAAAGATGCAAAGGCAATTCAGTGGAGAAATTACATTATTTTCAAAAAATGGTGCTGGAACAATTAAACAGACACAAAACCCAAAATGATACAGTATATACCTTGCATCATATACAACAATTAGCTCAAAATAGATGAGAGACCTAAACGTAAAACCTAAAACTATAACTTGTTCAGAAGAAAACTTAGGGAAAAATTTACAGCCTTGGATTACAAATGATTTCTTAGATTTAATGTGAAAAGGATAATCCATTAAAAACTGATAAGTAAGAATTCATGAAAATTTAAAACTCTGCTCTTATAAGATGGTATGAAGAGAATTAAAAAACCAACCACAAACTAGGAGAAAATACTTGCAAATAATATATCTTGTATCTAGAATAAATAACTCTCAGAATTCAATAATACAAAAAATAAACAGTGCACTTTGAAAAAAACAGACAAGGTATTTAAACCAAAGGAGATAAATAGATGATAAGGAAACACATGAAAAATGTTTAACATCATCAGTCACTGGGGAAAAACAATTCAAATGCATAGTGAGATACCACTACCCAACTATTAGAAGAGCAAAACAGAAAAGACTGGCTATCCCAAGGATTAGAGAGAATATAGAAGCAGTGGAACTCTCACACAAGGCTGGTGGGTATGCATGACGGTATAACTACTTTGATTACTGTTTGGCATTTTCTTAAAATATTTAAGAAACATTTAATAACACCTACCACGTGATCCAGTCATTCCACTCCCAAGAGAAAAGAATGCATGCTCTACTTGTACATAAATATTCATACTAACAAAAAAATATAAACTACCCAAATGGCCATCAATAGGTGAATGTATAAACAAACTGTGGTACAGAATGGAATAATATGAGCAATAAAAAGAAAGGAATAATTAATATACACCATAATATGAATAAACCCCAGAATAATTATACTACGTTCAACCAGCCATACTGAGTAAAAACGAGTACATACTGCATGATTTCTTTTACAAAATTCTAGAAAATGCATACTATTCTCCAGTGACAGAAAGCAATTCAGTTATATAGACGAGTGAGGGGTGGGGATGGGAGTGAAGTGATAGAGGTAGGAATTAAAAAGGGACAGGAGGAAATTTCTCGGGGTGATGGATATGTTCATTATCTTGATAGCTGGAATGGTCTCGTGGGTGTATGCATATGTCAAAACACCAAATTACATAGTCTAAACATGAGCAGTTCATTTTATGTGAATTATACATCAATAAAGCTATTAAAAACTAAAGAAAATACAAGTCTATAATTATACTACTTCATTATATACGAAGTTCATTATATATGAAGTTAATTTGAGTATATATATGTGTATGTAATATGACTATAGTCATATAGCCTGAAAGCCTTGGCCAGATGAAATCACCTACAAAGCATCAAGAAAATAAATCAAGGGAAGAGTGGGCCTGGGCAGAAATCATGAAGGCAGAGGTAGGGGCAGGAACCAGAATTTTAAAGAGAATCATTAAAGAATGACTTCACAAACCAGAGGTTAGTGATTTCATGAAGTTTGAGGGAGAAAGGTCAATGGTGCTGGAAGACTGAAAGCTCACAATGTGAAGGAATATATTTGCCTTATTTACTAATGTATCTCTAGCATTAAGTTACATAACAGGCACAGAATAAAATGACTGGTGATGGACAAAATAAGGAAAATCACAGACTTTCTGACTTACAAATTTACTGATGATCTTACATAAAAAATGTTTTAGTAGAGAAGACTAAAGTCAGTCTGCAGTTGGTTAAGAACTGAGTAAGAGGCAAAGAGGTGTTTGTTAACAAGAAATTCAAGAAACACAGGACAAAAAGACCAGATTACCCATTCAAAGTTTCCAAGGAGGTTTAAAAAAGTTTTTAGATCCACTATATACTATTCTTGAACTTCAGACATAGATCAGACTGTGGAACAATTTTAGTCCTTTGGGAATTTCATCATTTAAACCAGAAGTAAAGTACTAAAAGTCCAGCTGTATCTATAAATATTTTTAAAACATTTGCAACAAGTAAAACCTCTTCTCTTTCCTCTACAGAGACATGTGTTCTTAGCCTGACTCCTGCTTTGAATTAGAAATGCTCCTCACTCCCCAACTTAGGATGATTTTTTTAAAGTTTTAAAGATGAATTTCCTTGTAGGAGAGATTACAATAAATCAGCCACATACCATAAAATTTAATTTGGAAGTTCCAGGTATTAGCAAATCAACATTGTAGGCACGTAGTCAACACAGGACTGAAAAGTCATTTTATTTCCACAGTTACATTCTTAGGATTAATAAAATTATTTTTGGAATGGATGTTGAAGGTAGAGAACAATAATGTTAATAATACTTCCCCATTTCACACATAGACACAAAGCACACGCACAACACAATACCAGACATACTAACATTTTAAAATAACATTAAACACACACACACTTTACTTTAAAGATAAACTCACCATTTTTTTTTTTCTTTCTTAAGTTAACATTAACTGGCATTAACTGGAATTTCGTTTCTTCACATTTACCATTCCATTAACAAAATTCAAATTCCTATTTACTAAAAGTGACTTTCAAAGTTATTAGATCACCTCACAATTCTAGTCACAAACTTTAGCAAGCATATTTTGTTTTTAGTTAAAGTACATTAAACAAAACATTCCTGAACACCAAGTTTTAACAGATGAATGGAAATAACCCTTCTCTTTAACCAAAACTCTCTCAGAAAAATATATTTCTACTTGAGCTGTCTTAACTGGTTAAGTAGAAAGAGAAAGAAGACCATTTTGTTTTAAATTTCTAATCCCAATTAAAAAAAAAAACACTTTCTTCATATTTCAAGATTTTTCATTTATAATAGTATTTCCATAACACTGAATGTATTCTATTATTGTACTCCTTCTCAGAGCAATGCAAAAGAAAGGCTAGCCTCCATCCTACCCCCACTCCCTATTCCTCAGGGATTAGGCTCTGAGAGAAAACTGCAAATAGATAAATCCTCAAGCATTTGCTACTTGACATAAATGCTTTGGATAACTAAACTGTCTGCTTTGTGTCCAAAGCTCCTCCTCACTCAACTATCTTTCAATTCATTGGATTCCAAAGCCTTGCTGAGGTTCTAATGATATTTAACACCTCTCCTCAACACCCTCTAATGTTATTTTCAACGTGGTACACAAGCATCACGAACCAATAAACACTTTCTCCTTCAAGTGCTCTATAGCAGCTGGCATTCAAAATCCCAACTTCAAATTCTGTAATCACGAAGATGTCCTACGCTGCATTTGATCCTCTTGCCATATTGCAAGCAAAAATCCCACCATTTACACAAAGTCATCACTGCCCTTGACTCTCGATGTTAAGATTCTCATGCTCTACCAACTAAGCTAGCCAGGCACTGCCCACTTGGATTTTAAACAGTGGTGTGTTGGTAAATGTTTAACAACCAGCAACCTGGGAAAAGATGTATGCATGAATACATTTACATATATTTATTATAAATTTTATTGACGCAAAGGGCGTATACCAAACAACTTACATATGATTACAATGTATATAATACTCTTTATTGTAATGTCCAACCAAATAGCCGATTGATTTCACAGGACGCTACTATTGTTATGTAGGGAACTCCTTTAAATATAGTCAATCCATAATTACATTTAAAGAACAGTATAACTTACATGTGAAACTCAACTGCTATTTTCAAACCAGTGAAATGAAAGGAGAACAATGAAGACATGTCAGAACTTCATTTGTCAATCAGATAATGTCTTAGTCAAATTAGGCAATACTTTTAGAATACAAAAAGAATATTTCCTCAACTTTGTATGTTATTCATAATGAAATGAATACAGATACAACACCCTTTTCAATTTAATCTGTATTAAGAAGAGGTGGCAAGAATACACAGAAGAACTATACAAAAAAGATCTTCATGACCCAGATAATCACGATGGTGTGATCACTCACCGAGAGCCAGACATCCTGGAATGTGAAGTCAAGTGGGCCTTAGAAAGCATCACTACAAACAAAGCTAGTGGAGGTGATGGAATTCCAGTTGAGCTATTTCAAATTCTGAAAGATGATGCTGTGAAAGTGCTGCACTCGATATGCCAGCAAATTTGGAAAACTCAGCAGTGGCCACAGGACTGGAAAAGGTCAGTTTTCGTTCCAATCCCAAAGAAAGGCAATGCCAAAGAATGCGCACAATTGCACTCATCTCACATGCTAGAAAAGTAATGCTCAAAATTCTCCAAGCCAGGCTTCAGCAATACGTGAACCGTGAACTTCCAGATGTTCAGGCTGGTTTTAGAAAAGGCAGAGGAACCAGAGATCAAACTGCCAATATCTGCTGGATCATTGAGAAAGCAAGAGAGTTCCAGAAAAACATCTATCTCTGCTTTATTGACTATTCCAAAGCCTGTGACTGTGTGGATCACAATAAACTGTGGAAAATTCTGAAAGAGATGGGAATACCAGACCATCTGACCTGTCTCTTGAGAAACCTGTATGCAGGTCAG
Source organism: Giraffa tippelskirchi (assembly GCF_054371585.1). Taxonomy (NCBI): domain Eukaryota; kingdom Metazoa; phylum Chordata; class Mammalia; order Artiodactyla; family Giraffidae; genus Giraffa; species Giraffa tippelskirchi. Next base: position 11,583,990 of record NC_137287.1, on the reverse strand, counting down.
GAAGCAACAGTTACAACTGGACATGGAACAACAGACTGGTTCCAAATAGGAAAAGGAGTACGTCAAGGCTGTATATTGTCACCCTGCTTATTTAACTTATATGCAGAGTACATCATGAGAAATGCTGAGCTGGAAGAAACACAAGCTGGAATCAAGATTGCTGGGAGAAATATCAATAACCTCAGATATGCAGATGACACCACCCTTATGGCAGAAAGTGAAGAAGAACTAAAGAGCCTCTTGATGAAAGTGAAAGAGGGGAGTGACAAAGTTGGCTTAAAGCTCAATGTTCAGAAAACTAAGATCATGGCATTTGGTCCCATCACTTCATGGGAAATAGATGGGGAAACAGTGGAAACAGTGGCAGACTTTATTTTTTTGGGCTCCAAAATCACTGCAGATGGTGACTGCAGCCATGAAATCAAAAGATGCTTACTCCTTGGAAGGAAGGTTATGGCCAACCTAGAAAGCATATTTAAGAGCAGAGACATTACTTTGCCAACAAAAGTCCGTCTAGTTAAGGCTATGGTTTTTCCAGTGGTCATGTATGGATGTGAGAGTTGGACGGTGAAGAAAGCTGAGCGCCGCAGAATTGATGCTTTTGAACTGTGGTGTTGGAGAAGACTCTTGAGAGTCCCTTGGACTGCAAGGAGATCCAATCAATCCATCCTAAAGGAGATCAATCCTGGGTGTTCATTGGAAGGACTGATGTTGAAGCTGAAATTCCAATACTTTGGCCACCTCATGTGAAGAGTTGACTCATTGGAAAAGACCCTAATGCTGGGTAGGATTGGGGGCAGGAGGAGAAGGGGACGACAGAGGATGAGATGGTTGGATGGCATCACTGACTCGATGGACATGGGTTTGGGTAGACTCCAGGATTTGGTGATGGACAGAGAGGCCTGGTGTGCTGCAATTCATGGGGTCGCAGAGTCGGACACGACTGAGCGACTGAACTGAACTGAATAACATTTTCTGCTTCATTTTTCCAAAGCTCTAGATAATCAACAGAACAAGCGACAAAAATCTGTATTTGTACTGTTCACACAATATTTGTGGTGTAAATACTCCAATCATAGCTGATATCAAGCTACAGAAGTGGCGTTACTAAGTGCAGGGTTGGGAAGAGAAGCTCAAGAGTACATCATCAGCCCACTTGCTGCAATAATAATCATACAATAACCTCAAGAACACAGACAGTAGGCAAATTATTCGGAAGTGATGTGTTTTGAATATTTATTATAATTAAATAAATTACATTAAAAGCAAAAACTAAGTTGTTATAACAATTTCTTTAAAGGCTATGTCTACAACTAGCTTGCAAAATTCCTAAAAGTTTAATAACAGGTTCTTGCGAGATGTATGATCCTCTTTTACAAAAGCAAGCCTCCTGCCTCCCTACCATTGGGTACATGGTACTTGAGTTCTCCTCCTGGTTGGTAAGGGGTGCATAAGGCTAATAACTCCACAAGTTCATTCACAATCAGCCTGTCCTCCTTGACAGCTATAAATCTGTAGAATCACAGGCAAGCAGGACGTTTCCCCAGGCAAAGCTAACCCTGGCACTACTATTCCATGTTTTTGACCAAATGAATCAATCAGTTGAGGGAAAAAAGAAAAAAACTGAAGAAATAGTCCTGATGTTAAGTTATTTTATTTTCTAATATAGGTATGTCCCAAGGGTCTCTTGGCTCCTACCCACAAAATACAATGAAAATATGGGAACAGAGCAAAGTTTACACAAGGAGGACACACAATTTTAGAGCAATAATAAAGTCTTCTCAAGATGATACAGAATGCTTCTTTCCTCTCCTCTCTCACGTCTTTTTATCTTCACCTTCCCCTTCCTCTTCTGGCTCTTCTCCCATTTCCTTCTAGGAGAAGCTGGGGTAAGTTGATTAGCAGAAGAGATTCAACCACTGTATCTTTGCCCATCTTTCACCCTTTTAGAAGTTAGTGTCCAAACAGTCACAAAATAGCACTGAAAATGAAGATATGTGGTAAAGAGAGCACAGTGGGCACAAAAGATGAAGAAAATACTGCTGTGGAAAATTTTACTCTGTTATGCTGAAATAAGAGTAAAGACTAACCGGAGTTCTAACCAAAGCAAACAGGTGAACATTCACTGATCACCCACCATATGCCTGAAAATGAGTACAGGGATGGGAAATGCAGTGATAAATGGGCCATGATTCCTGACCATATGTCCAAGTACAAAATATCAAAGAGTAAACCCTTGGAAGACCCACTGTCAGTCTCAGCAATAAATCTTTCAGAAGTATAATGATAGCAGATGACTACTTTAGGCATACACTATTTAAAAGAACAGAAACTATATTTCAGGCATCCTAAGGTAAAATATAATTTAGAAGTGAGGCCTTCACAGAAAGCAGTAAGGCAGGAGGTGGGCTATGCAAAGTCATTCATAAGACAAAAAACAATTCTGGTCAGACGATGCAGCCTGATGGCTTCCATTCCTGGGGAAGTGTTGGCATTTGTGTGTGGGTGTCACAGAGCGAAACAAAGGCACAGAGCTGTTCAATTGATATCATCAATCTATTACCAATCTGTAGGTGTGATTTCTGATCATCTTCCATAGGCCTCCCTTTTGAAACCAGGATCAGTAAAAGAAAAATCCGTGAATGTGTCTCAATCATTATTCACTTTAGCTTAATAAACACTTATTTCATTCCTACTAGGTACAGAGTATCTGTAAGGTTTTGAGAGATAGAAAAGCAAAGGTGATGAGGACTCTGATCAATCGCATGAAGATGACAGGTGCAGACACATATGTGGAACATGTATGTTCAGCACTTGAACCCTGTAAACTTGGCAGGGAGCTCAAAACATCTGGGCTTGGGCTCTGCCAACTGCTGGGCCACAGGACACAAAACATTCTCTTTGGGTTTCCTTTATGAACTCTCAGAACTGGAAGTGCCCACATAAAAACATCTCATTCAACTCTAAGTCAAAGTTAGCATCCCTACAAGGTCAGCAACAGGTGTGTTTATTATTCCCAGTAACCTAAGCCCTCCAGACAAGCTCATCCATTGCTGTCTCAGGACAGCTCAACTGGTTAGAAAGTGCTTCCATACATACTCTTGGATCTGCCTATATCTTCTACCTACTGCTCTTACTTGCGTCACTGGGAACTTCCACAATAAGTTCAATCTCTCTTCTATGTGACAGTTCTTTAAATAATTGAGGACAGTCATTATGTATCACTTCAGGGTAAATATCTATAGTTCTTGCAACCATTTCTATTAGGACCGAATCTGAGGCCCTTCAGCCATCTGGATAACTATCCCTACATGCACCCTGAGTTGAATGTTCTCCTAGCTTTGTTCAAACAGGTTGCCATCAGACTATGTTTTCACAATCTGTATTCATACTGTCAAGATGTATTTCTAGCTCTAGATATAGGGTTATATCTTTTCAATACCTCAGTCTGCTAGATTTGAACTAATTTTTCAGCCTAAGACCTTTCAGGATCTTGCTCCTGTCAACTAGTACAACTGGTCTCTCTCTGTATCGGGTTACCCACTTGTTTGATCCACAAGCCAACCCTGACCTCAGTCAAGTCATGAATAAAAATGTTGACAAAACTAAATCAAACACATGGCCTCATGGTAGGCAAACACACAACTTTCACATCCAAATATTCAACCTGCTACAATTTTGCCTAACTATATAATTATTAACTTCAGACCTCACCAAGTCCTCTACAAAGACTTCGTGAAAGACTTTGTAAAATTACTTGCAGACATCAAGTATACATCATCTAAGACATTCTTCTAAAGCAGGAGTTGGCAAATTATGGCCCACAGGCCAAATCAGCCCACTATTGGAATACAGCCATGTTCATCCATTTACATACTGACTGTGGCTACTTTGTGCTGTGGTGGCAGAGCTGAGCAGTTCCAACAGAGACTGTATTGCCCCAAAGCCCTAAAATACTCACTTTCTGGCTCTTCACAGAAAAAAAGTTTGCCAATCTCTGATCTAAAGAAAACAATAGAGTCTGGCATAATATTTTAAGAGAACCCACATTGGTTCCCAGTGATGACAATACAGATTAATTCTAGACATCACTTTTCTTTAATTCCTCAGAGAGCATTCATTAGTAATACCTTCTACAATCTTCTTCTGGGTCGATTTTAAAATTATTAATCAATGGTTTCTAAAATTCACTTTCTTCTCCCTTATGAAAAGAAAAATTCAGGTATTTTCTTTATTTGTATATTAAGGAGACTCAATAGACAATGTCTTTGGCAATGAATTCTATGACAATTATTGGCATAATTATACCTATAGTTCATTTTTTCATATAATATGTATAGTTTGCATATTCATAGCATATTCCAAATATTGAACAACTTTACCTACAAGGCATGCTGGGGCATTGACAGCAGGTCAGGGGAGAAATTAGAAAAAGCCGAAAGGAAATATAATTAGGGCTTGAGAGGCCAACTCTGCAGTGGGATATCTCATCCCAAGGAGATTAAAATGCAATCTCTAACAAGCTGAACTCAACAGGCTACTGGTTCATTCATTTAGGGGTCGAATATTTTTGCAGGGGACGTAAGTACAGGAAACAGCTGTCTCTGAGCTGTGTCCATACTTATTGCCAATGGGAAAGCAATCCTCTGATGTCCAAGAGGAAGGGAATTATTCTGGATGAAGCCAGAAATTACTAAGGAGAAGCTTCAGGTAAAACACAAGTTCATTCCCTTTAGGAGAAAGGCTGGCAAAGATAAGGTATAAACATACCAAGGAATTCAAAGAAGGAATCTAAACTTCCCAGTGACCAGATGCAATTGGGAATAATGAGAGGAAAGGTCAGAGATGTATTTTACAGTACACAGTATGCTGAGCTCAATAAAGGTTAATTTTAGGTATCACCAAAAGAGTGAATTTCTAGTATCTGCCAGGGTTAGCCTTAACTTGGGGATTGGCTAAACCAGAATTTCCAGGACAGTGTTCACGCTCATATATTTATCGCCTCAAATTAACAGCTAGTTATGGTCTCTGGGCCAGCTGTCTCCAGCAGCAAGTAGTCTTATCTGCTGACCTTAATGTGCTGTACAAATAGTATCATTTTCAACATGTGCCATGATGAGACAAGAGCTGAGGAGCGCTGGATTAAGTTAAGCCAGTAGATGACAGGACTCTGGTATTAGCAGCTGGAAGACTGGACTGGGCAGGGGATGAGGGACTGGAGAAGGGATTTTGAAGTAAATGACTAGAGTGAGAGAGAAATAAACTGAAATGCCATTAATCCTGCACAGGGTTATCAAAGCGGAGGACAAAAGGATTCTCCAAGTGAAAGAAATGGTCCAGAAAAACAGAGGGAGGGTAAGACTGAGCAGTAATACATATATATGCACATACATATATATAAATACGACTGAGCACACATATACTATATGAAAGTGAAAGTGTCAGTCACTCAGTCATGTCTGACTCTTTTGCAATCCCTTGGACTGCAGCCCACCAGGCTCCTCTGTCCATGGAATTCTCCAGGCAAGAAAACATGATTGGGTAGCCATTCCCTTCTCCAGGAGATCTTCCCAACCCAGGGATCAAACCTGAGTCTCCTCTATTGCAGGCGGAGGAATAGCCACCAGGGAATCACACACACACACACAGACACACACACAGACACACACACACACAGACACACACACACAGACACACACACACACAGACAGTGAGTGTCAAATAAGGGCTCCATGACATTAGTGAAGAATATAATAAATCCTAGAGCAATTATTTGGGATTCAGTCTCACGCAGATACAAATATAACTCCTAAAGGGAAAGACACTGTATGTATAATGAAAAAAGAAAAGCTCCAGATATCAAAGACTTTCTAACCAGATGGGCAGAAATGTTATAACAGTTTTTGTAACCATTGCCAGTGACTTTTTTCCAGGAAAGCAAGAAACTGCAAAAGTCAGCTAAACTATAATCATTTTACATATTTTGTAGGGACCCATAATATATTCAGTTGACAAACAATTCTGCCAACTAGCTCTTCTACATGTTGATCATGTCAACAAAATTAATTTGACATTTACAGCTATTTTGAGAATAAAAGGCAGTTGCTTAAATTATTCTGTGGAAGCAACATGAGATAGAATTATTCAGTTGACAAAATCTAATTAGGTGTAAATTATTTCAGGTCATATGAATTATAAAACCTTTCACAGATAAGTATTTTAATTCAAAGTGGCTCAATGTGCTATAGAATATTAATAGGCCCACAGTCTCTCGCAATACTTTTATATTTCTGTCTCTAATAATACTACCTATTCCCCCAAATACTACCAAATATCATGTTGGTTCTCAGTCTGCCTTCTTGGGCCTATAAAGAAGAAGGAAGGAGAAAGCTTCTATGCTAGAAACCTTTTACAAGCTATTTTATTTTTTTACTAAGATATAATTCACACATTGTAATACTTCACTTCTTTTTGAAAAGTAATACTATCTTCCATTGACTGATAAAGAAACTGAGCCTCAGAGAGATTAGGTAACCCTCCCAATAATACATAAGTCATTCATGGCACAAAGCTGGATATAAATACATATAAATGGCAAAGTCAATGAAATGGTCAATATTTAAGGGTCGCCTGTCCTTACTGAGAACCTAGAAAACAAAGAGCCGTGTAGTTAATTCTAGACATCTGCAATAGGTATTTAGAGAAGAAACTCAGCAAAGAGCAGAGCCCTCTCTGCAACCAAATATCATGCTTGAAATTAAAAAAAAAAAAAAAAAAAAACAATATAGAGGATGAAGGCCTGACACAAACCTGGCTACCAGGGAACAAAGAAGGTGAAAATCACCTTTCTCATAAAGTGGCAGGTCCTAAGACAATAGCTGTGCATGCCCTAAACTTCAAGTTCACATATATCCATAGGCGTATTCTATCACCTGAAACAACATGGTCAGGCCCAAGCTGCCCTAAAAGGAGAGAATAACCCAGGCCTTATGCTAGGTCTGCTCAGCAATCGGTCCACACTGATTGTTACTCTAGAAAAACAATACTACCATGATCATCTATAACAAGAAAGGAGGGGCTGGCAGGGGCCAGGGAGAAAAGATAAAATGGAAAAGAAGAGGAAAAAAAAGTGAAATTAAAAAGGGAGAGAAGAAAGAAAGCAAGAAAACCCATTTGTAACCGCAAAATCATGTCCTCGCTTTTGTCAGTGTTCTCTCCCAATTCTATAAGTTAAAGGCTGCCAAGTAATAGGGCCTGCAGAGTTTTCCCTTGGGTCGCAGCCAAGGCCAGTAACCCTGCTATTAGAGACCTGCCAAGCTTTGTCAATGCAATCTGCTGAATGCCTTGAGTGACAAGCGATCAATATTCTCCACTCTCATGGGTCATCACAGGTGACACAGGCCTAAGTAATAAAACAGCCCTGGCTGCCTCCTCTAACTTAAATGCTTCCCCAGCCACAATATTTCTTTTTTTGTCTAAATGCCTCTAGCTAAATTTCTCGTAGATCGAACCATCTGATGGGGATAGAGATTCTGAAGAATTGCAATGTGTCTGAATTGATGCTAGCCAGTGAAAGCTCAGTAGACTGGAGAAATAGGTTCAAATAAATCGAAAATGACTAGCTACAGAGTTGTAATCTGCCAGCACCAGACTCTGTAGCAACAAGCCAATATGAAAAAAAGCATGCTGACAGCCAACCACCACCAAGTCACCTGCTGAAATGAGAACCCATTTTTTCTCCACTACTGTGTCAATGATAGGCACTTTCTCTGTAACATCTCTGGCATGGCGGGGCAGGGGGGAGTGGGTGGCAGGAGAAAGTGGCAGGAGTTCCCCATATCGTAGGGAACACTCAGCATTGTATGCAATCAATAACTATCATTGTTCCCCAGGAATGAGAAAGAGCCCCCAAAGGTGAGTTTGGGGGAAGACATGACAACATGCTGTCTTCTGGGATCACAGATCAGGTACTAGTACCTCCTTTCTCCCCATTGGCAAAGCTGCATAGCAGGCTCCCTGCCCCCAGGCCTACTGAGAAGCAGTCGCAGATGCACTGGAGAGACACTGATGTACTCATCTGTATGAAGACCCAACGAGTGCTTCTAGTCAGGATTCCCAAATGGACTTAAGATTTCTTAGGCAGTAGTTTCAGAGCAAATGACAGAAAGCTCAAGTCAACTGACAATCTAACCAAAATAGTCAATTTATCATAGACTATTATGTCAGAAGAGCATCCCTGGTGGCTCAGTGGTAAAGAATCTGCCTGCCAAAGCAAGAGAGGAGGGTTTGATTCCTGGATCGGGAAGATCCCCTAGAGACAGAAATGGCAACCCATTCCAGTCTTCTTGCGGGAGAAATCCCATGGACAGAGGAGCCTGGCGGGCTGCAGTCTATAAGAGGTCACAAAAGAGCTGGATAGGACTTAGTGACTAACTAACAACATTATGTCCAGAAGAGACCATGAAAGGTCTTAAGAGTCTTTCCTATCTGCCTCAGAGGACTACTGTACTCTAAACAATCAATATTATTTAAAAAACATTTTTTAACTTCACATTCTCAACTGTTAAGGCATTTTTTAATGTATCTGGTGAATTCCTGTCCCATTTAAATATTTTCTGTTCACATGTAAATACATGTATGTATCCTTGGCACTTCTCCAGCAACACCAGGAGTGCCACCAGACTGACTGTACAGGTACCCCACACGTTTCTTATGCTCATCCTTTTTCCTTCAGGCAAACATGGCTACAGGAAAGCACAGAACATCAGGGAACATAAAATCTAACTAAAATTGCTGCCAAAACCCAAAGTTTCCAGGATGAGGTGCCCCTTTAAAAGTAACAGGTTAGGGGAAGGTGTTTATCCTACATAGGGTAAAGGAATAGAAGGTGGAGAGGTTTATAATTTATATTCTTGGTTACAATGACCTGCTGTCATTTAATTTCTAATTGTATTTGAATTATTCTTTCTTCTGCAGTTTTCTCCCTATAACAATTACAAAAATTATCTGCATTCCAAAAGCTGTGCCAAATGCTTTCCTATTACAACAGGATGGTCTCCAATGATGCTTGAGAAGCTGCTACTGAACAAGCATGTTTAATATTTTATATCCTGACACTCATATAATTTGGAAAAAAGACAAAATAAGTAATGTCTTCTACGTTTAAAATAGATGGCCATTGATAGAAGTTGACAGAAGACTCTCAAACAGAGAAAGCAGTGATTTTCATTCAAGGTTATTGTACCCCACTGATAACAATAATGAAATTATCACATAGGAAATAACTAATCTATAATTAGCAATGTCACTCAATAGATCTCAAAAATAAAACAATCGCCTGAAAGGAAGAAGCCTAGCCTAATGTAGGACGGGATTACTGGACAGACATAATCTGCATGCATGCATTCTCAGTTGCTTCAGTCGTGTATGACTCTTTCTAACCCTATGGACTGTAGCCTACCAGGCTCCTCTGGGATTCCTCCTCCTCAGGCTCCATGGGATTCTCCAGGCAAGAATACTGGAGTGCATTGCCATGCCCTCCTCCAGGGGATCTTCCCAACCCAAGGATCTTCCCAACTCCAGGTCTCCTGCACTGCAGGATTGCAGGAGGATTTTTTCCTTACTGAGCTACCTGGGAAGACCAACAATTTGAGCTTGGACAATTAGGATTAGTTACAAGGGAAGAATCTGACCTAACTGACCCTACACTACACAGCTAGATATTAATGGTAGAATTATGGTCCTAGAGACCAAGTGACAATAAAGGAGTGTATGAAAGCATCTGGAGAGTGTCTGGAACCTTACCTGGAACACCTGGGACTCGGGAACTCTCAGAGACAGTAATTCTAAAGTATGGATTCTCTGGCTCACATACACCATAAAGGGCAGAGGCTCGGCCCCATCCAAGTAGAGCCAGAGAGTTGTGCTCTGTGTTTGACTCCCTAAACCCCTTTACTGAGGTGAACTTCCACCTCCCCAACCTCCACCGAGGTCAGGATGCTTGCCAATGGCTTCCTAATCACTTAGGGGCCTTGGTAGTTCTTGGGATCAGCTGGCCACATACTTCAAAGGGCAAAGAGACTTCGCCTAGTCCCCTAATGCTTTAGAAAAATACATGCAAGCATTAAGATGCAAGCGATAGTGAAAATGTCTTAGTGGTAAAAAGAAATTGCTAGTCCAGGATGACTACCTCAATCCTTCTGGATTAACAGTACTTATAGAAAGGCCTCAGACTGAGGAATCATACTTCCACAAAAGTGCAAATGCCCAAGGCAAAACAAGTAATCACTTGGATTTCATTCTGACATGTTTGAGCATTTCTCTGCGGTTTGTTAAGAACTCCTGCTTTGGTAAAGGGCATGTCAGCCAAAGAACTGATAGAAAGGTGAAGTGATTATATTAATCATCTGGTTGGTATGAATGCCTTTCTCTGGTTAAGCCACATTCATTATTAAACAAACACTGTTCACTCCCTCTAAAGACACAGAACAGTATCCAGAGACGTTGTTGTCACTATGGCTGGAATATGTTGTAAGGAATACAGAGCAGCTAATGCAGCATCCCTGGAAACAAGATCATGTATGATTATAAAAAGTAATGCATACATTTTGTAGAAAATAAATTTACTTATGTTCTATTAATCTGAAGATAATCACTATACAAGCTGAGGTACATTTTCTTGTTGTTTTTACTCTTGTTCTTACTCTCTCTTTTTCTATACACAATCCAAATAATATTGTATTTGCGTGTGCATGTATTTCTTAATAAAATTTTAATAAAATTAACATACTGTAAATGTTTACCTTGTACTAAGTATTCTTTGAAACCATCATTTAACCTCTGCATAAAATTCCAAAATAAAAAAATAACATTAACTATGCATTGAATGGCATAATATGGGGTATTTAGACTGCAAGAAGTTTTTCTTCACATCTGACTTGCTATTTCAGGATAACATCCCAGACAAAGAATTAACAGATCAAAAGGTATTAACATTCTGAAGAATCCTGAAACATACAAAGGCTTGTGTAAAAGTGACTGTCCCATTGTATTCTGCCCAGCACTGACTAGTCTTATTGCTACAAATTTTGTTAATTTCATAAGTCGAAAAATTATACATCTTTGTTACTGTTAATTGTTTTTCTTTAAATATTATGTATACATTCTTAGATACTTAATTCTCATTTTCATTACAAACCAAACTTTATTGACTGGCAGTAAACTGAACTACTACAAACTTGCTCCTTGGAAGAAAACTATGACAAACCTAGACAGCGTATTAGAAAGCAGAGACATCAATCTGCCGACAAAGGTCCATAGTCAAAGCTATGGTTTTTCCAGGAATTATGTACAGATATGAGACTTTGACCATAAAGAAGGCTGACCACCAAAGAATTGCTGCTTTAGAACTGTGGTGATGGAGTAGACTCTTGAGAGTCCCTTGGACTGCAAGGAGATACAATCAGTCAATCCTAAAGGAAATCAGTCCTGAATATTCATTGGAAGGTCTGATGCTGAAGCTCCAATAGTTTGGTCACCTTATGTGAATAGTGTACTCATTAGAAAAGACTGATGCTGAAAAAGACTGAGGGCAGGAGGAGAAGGGGACGCCAGAGAATGAGATGGTTGGATGGCATCACCGACTCAATGGGCATGAATTTGAACAAACTCTGGGAGACCGTGAAGGACAGGGAAGCTTGGACACGACTCTGACTGAACAACAACAACAAAACAGAACTAACTTGACTGAGCGAAGTTAAATGCCACAGGCTCCATACAATTACTGTTTTGATGACAATTCCCTTTGGTTTAAAAAGAAGCAGGTGGGAATGCATCGTAAGTTTATCAAACTATACTTTCAATCTCCTTTTCCCCAGTAAGAAGTTTTTCTTGAAGAAATAAGAACTGACTATCATTAAATGCTTAAATGGGAAAGATGAATGTCAAATCTGACACCATCATATAAAGTAAGGAGCCTCCTGATTTTGCACTGACATGGATACTGCCGTGCCCTAGAGTGCTGTACAGTTTTGTAAATAGCCCTGAAGGAAATAAAAAGAGATTTTCATAAGTTTAAGAATAAATAATGGACTTTAAGATTCTTAAAATTATTCCCTGGGTAATAAGGAAACTTACTTCCCTGGAAAGTAAGGTTTTTAAATGAAACTTCAGAAATAGGTGGTAAAGGTGACTGTTACACACAGATCAAAGACATCCGGTTTTTGTTTCCTCCATCAAAGAAATCTCAAATCTGTTTTCCCAGGAGAAAAAAATGAAAATCAAGACTCTTTTTGCTGGATAGGAAGAAAGGGCTATTTATGTCCAAAATAAAACAGCATATGCTTTAAAGTTACCTCTTTTAAAACATAACTTAATAAGTGAAAATTTTGTAATTTGTGATCAACCAATATTGAGAAACTAGTCAAAAGTAACTTTAATTGTCTGGGTGTGTGCTTCTGAAGTGAAAATCTGTAAGACATCCTACATGTGATTCTGAACCATGATTTTACAAAAACGCTTTCAAATTATGGCAAAATTACCTATACTGACTTTTTTCTTATTACAACACCAACTATTTCTGTAGAATGCATAGATCTGTCAGCAACATCACTGAAACACTCATCTGAGCTTAAAAAATTTAATTCCTTCTTAGTCAAAATATAATTCAGAAAAGAATCTAGATGACAAAGTTTTCAGCCAAGACAACATTTTTTTCCTCTTGGGTTTTGGTAGACAAAAGGTTAAATTAGCCCTTCCCTTCATGTTAATGTAATACACTGGTTTGGCAGTTTAACTTCCTTTTTATTATAGGGGGAAGGGGAAGGCAAAAAAATTAAATTGGAAATGTAATGCCATCACCAAAATGTGTCTGGGCAACAGTTGGGGTTGATAGGAATGGCTTATAAAGGTGTGGGACACAGTAAGCTTCCAAAAGTGGCTGATTTGTTCATGAGCCATCCATCTTAGGGGTTCTTTACATGCAAATGTAAAGAAATGGCTGGACACACACTTTGAATCTCTGTTCACTTTGTCAATCGTTCATCTGTTCAATCATTTGCTTATTCACTCATCCAGTTACTCAATAATTAATAAGTGGTTCCCTGGTGGCTCAGCTGGTAAAGAATCTGCCTGCAATGCAGGAGGCTTCGGTTTGTTCCCTGGGTTGGGAAGATCCCCTGGAGGAGGGCATGGCAACCCACTCCAGTAGAATTGCCTGGAGAATGCCCATGGACAGAGGAGTCTGATGGGCTATAGTCCATGCGGTCACAAAGAGTCGGACACAACTGAGTGACTAAGCACACATATTACTCTGGGCTATAAATATGAATAGATCAAGCCCTAAATCTTAGAGGAGAAAGAAATGCAACCCACTGACAAAATAATCTTTGCTTCCCAGGTGGTGCAGTGGTAAAGAATCCCCCTTCCAATGCAAGAGACAAGAGACATGGGTTCAATCCTTGGGTGGGAAGATACCCTGCAGAAGTGAATGGCAACCCACTCCAGTATTCTTGCCTGGGAAATCCCATGGACAGAGGAGCCTGGCAAGCTAGTCAATGGGCTTGAAAAGAGTCGGACATAACTGAACATAGCACAGGCAAAATAGTATCTTTGACCTGAGGAGACAGGAACATAAGAGAATGGAGCAACTCACCATACTACTAATGACAGCTTACATGGTTCGGGAAGTCTAAGCGAGCCAAACGTTAGAATTCCAATCTCTACAGCAAAATTTCAAAAGAGGACATCCTCCAACACGAAAGACCCTTGAACGATTTTCACTAGACATTTTGGAAGTGTGTCTAACCAGTTCCATCAAATACCATGTTCATCCTTAGGTCTATATGACCAAATTACTCCGAATCACATGTCTGGGTAAAAAACAATAACCAATGAACCAAGCAGTCTCCACTTGGAAGGCACGTGAATAAAGAACACCAAGGCCTTGGCCCCCAGGAATGATCAACTCTATAGCAAATGGAGAATAGTATTGGTAGTGGTGTGTAGAAAAGATAAACCACTGTCTTCTGTTCCATGGTCTAAAAGTAGCCATTGTGTACTATCTGCTTGCTGGATTTGTGTTGCTTCTCTCGCTGTGTTAAAGGAGCTATTTCTGGAGCTGACCTCTGTATAAAAGCTGGGGTGAGCTGAGCTTTTCTGCCTATTAGAGTGAGCAGTAGAGCAAAGGGTAAACCTCTCTGAGTAGATGGGTCAGAGTACACAGACACTGATTCAGGTTTAGCTGACAGCGCCAGGCAAGGCATTTCTAATCTCCCCAGTTAGCACTAAATCAGCATGGTGTACACGAGCCCTTGACAGAGGACAGACAAATGGGACTCACTAAAAGGATAAAGAGCGGCCTGGTGAAGCACAGACATTGAATACGATCCAAAGCTTTCATTCCTTAAGCTAAAGACGCTTTGCCGAACCCACATCCATTCAGGACAAGTCTTGGCTCTTGGCTCTTCTGTAGTAAAATGACGCCTTCTAGTCTGATCCTGAGAAAACAGACGATGCCCATTCCAAGAATTTAGAACTCAGTAATTAAAAGGCATACTCCTGCTGCCCCCTCTATTTTCTGTTGCCTGGAGAAGAGAAAAGTCAAAGCAAAAATTAGAAGGCTGTCATCCGAACCATTGTCGTTACCCAGGGCAGGGTAATTCACGGTTTGATTTTCTTCAGGCCTCTTGACAATCAATCATGCCAAGCCACAGAGCAGAAGAAATGTAACCAAGCAGGAACATGAGCTCTTTTCTTGGCTGCTTTTATTTATTTATTTATTTTCAAGTTTACAAATGTACCAAAGAAGGGAGGGAGGGAAGAAAAACAAAAAATCTGACAAAATGATTCTTAAAAGGAACACAGCCACTGGTGTGCTGTTAAACAGCTGAGTTTTCTAACATAATGTATGCATTGTCTTTACAGAGCACATTTCATTTGTTTTGTCCTAAACACTACAAAGTGTTATCGAAGAGATACTATGACTCCTGATTTACCAGTGAGGAAACTGAGGCCAGAGACCCTAAGTCACTTTGCCCATGATCACACAGCCAGAAAGGGAGAAAGCCAGGATCTGAACCTTGCTCAGAGTTAAGACTCCAGAACATAGCTATTAATCACTCTGCTATTCCAACATAACATCCTGTTAAGTGTGTAAACAGAATTTTTATACATAAAATCTCAAATTGAGCAAAGTTAATGCTATTTTAAACACCCCTATGGCGAACCACTTTTGAAGGGGAAAATCAGCAGCAATGGGAACGACCACGCTTTGGTGTATTTATCTTGTAAATTCAAGTTGTGACCATACCCGCTGAAAACAAGACAGATCAGCCATCGCCAAATGTAGTCTGCCTGCCGGTGTCCATCAAGCGGCAGCGGTGACCGTGGGAGAGGGGGAAGTGGGCAGGACCCAAAACAATGTGTACTGAAATAAATATGTCTTAATTCTAGACAATAACTGAATGTGCACAAGGTATTCAAGAAAAAAAAACAAAAAACAGTAAGAAAATTTCCAATGAAAAGTAAAAAGCATTTTCTCTCTATAAAAGGAAAGATTGTGAGAGAAATTAGGAAACAAGTAACTTGAATTCCACCCACAATCTGGCCCCAAGTTCATAAAATAAATAGCTCATCCATTAGGAAGTTTCTTTTGCCAAACCATGATTTTAAAGTATTAAGTATTCCATGTCTATACTTAGCAGAATATTACCTTAAGTATCTTTTATCATATTTTATTTATGTCATAGTAATATATTTTCAAACTGCCTCTATTACAAAAACTAACCACAGTCAGGGGATCACGCTTTTCTTTTTCTTTTTTGCAAATATAATGACCTATTTGCTTTATTTATTGGGTCAGATTGCCCCATTCTTAATCTCTGTCTTAAAATTTTAATAGGAAGTTTTACTTAATATTTTAATGCAAATTTATCATCTCTTACCCACCTCTCGGGAAAGTATTGATCTGTTTAAATTCATGGAGAGAAAATGCTAGAATCTGCAATGAGGTCATTTTGCTCTTGGTGTTGAGGAGCTATTGTTTTGTAAGCACCTTTCATATATGTAAAGCACGCTGCCAGGTTTTTAATACCTAAGATTTCATTTTAATACCACACCACTACCAAGCATCATTGTCTCCATTTTACACATAAGCAAGACTCTAGTATCTCTAACACCAACCTCCTCTCAACAATGAACCAGAGTGGAACTTCAACAGGTCATCTAGATTGACCATCTGATCTGCCTGTAACTGTTAGACCCAGAACATAGAGATCCATCTGTGATGATCCATCACAGATGATGAAAGTGATGCATCAAGATGTGAAAGGAAAGGCCTAGAGTCAAAAGATTTGTTCACAGAAGTCAGAGAAATGGAAATACCAGGTTCCCATCACTCATGCTCTGCTCTCTTCACTATTCTACAGAGCCTCCCTCTGGACTCAGGAAGAGGGAAAACCTGCCTAAGTTAGTGAGCAAAAAGGAGGGGAGGGGGGTGAGGATGAGGGTGTGGTTTGAGCCCCACTGCCTTGTGGGAGATAATCTATACACCCTGATGGGCTGGTAAGGTTCAAAGATGTCACAGTTGACAGTAAGAGAGGTCTGCAATGAAGCTTTACTATGCTACTCTTTAAACTATTCTTTTTTTCTTCTCATCTATAAAACAAGACATTGTAATATTACACTTGCTAGGGTTGAGATTACATGAGCTATGTTTGTAAAATACACATTGCAAAGTGAGTGGTCAATAAACAGTAACTATTAGGACAACTCGTCCCCTCTCTTTTGCAGCAAAAGCCTTCATTTTCCCCTCTCTAAACCCCCAATGCCTTTATATCATATATCTCATTTATAAAAGACTCTGGGCCCCACCTACTGCGTTTCTGGGCTGGAAAGTCTGAGAAACTGCATTTCTAACACATCCCCAAATGAGGCTGACACTGCCATCCTTTGGCTTTGTTAGTTTACTCCTCTATTTTCAAAATCTCTCCATTTCAAGAAGCACAGCATCCTGCCCACTTAATATGCTTCCTATCTAGCAGTTCTTTGACTAACTGAAATTTAAGGCTGTTTGCTCAAGCAAAAGAAATAAAGTACAGCAAAGGGAGCTTGTACAAAAAAATTTTTGTGGTATACAACCTCTAGTTCAATATGATTACAACCTGTGACCCCAAATGTCAAAACATATGGCTTTATGTTCTGTGGGATTTTACTCTTATGTGAAAATGATCTTGAACATCAGAACAGAAGATACTGCACTGGAAGGCCTCTGTTGCCCATTTTAGTAAGATCTGGCTAACCTGTACCAAGAATAGGGAAAATTAGTCTAAACTGGTGAACAATTATGATGAAAAGTACTGGTTAATAAATGCCATCTTATTACTTTTAAGTCAATCATCTTGACCTAAGCAAGGTCAAACAAAGACTTAAATAAGCTGCTTAAGGAAGAGAGCAATACTGCTCATCAGTCCCCACCTCAAAAATCGGCCATGGCTCCCACAGCCTCACCAAGGAAATCCATCTTCTTTAGCTCAAGATTAGAGGCACCAAAAGTAAATCCTCCACAATGCCCCTATACTTACCATGCACTCCAGGCAGGAAGGGAAACACATACTGTTGCCATCACAACAGAATGGACCTGCTCTAATCTGTGTCCAAACCAATCCATCCTTCATGGTTCTACTTAAATGCCACCTCTCTAATACAGTATTCCCACAATCCCAATTCCCAAATTACTCTTGCAATAACTCTACTACATTGAGCAATCTGAAATTAATAAGTTTAATACATGTAAATATTAAGATCTCCACATAGAAACCTGTACATGGATATTTACAGAAGCTTTACTCATAATGGGCTTCTCTGGTGGCTCAGATGGTAAACAATCTGCCTGCAATGCAGGAGACCTGGGTTCAATCCCTGGGTCGGGAAGATCCCCTGCAAAAGGGAATGGCATCACAAACTCAAGTATTCTTGCCTGGAGAATTTCAGGGACACATGAGCCAAGCCTGGCGGGCTACACTCCATGGGGTTGCAAAGAGTCAGACACGATTGAGCAACTAGCACACTTCTTTCTTATTCATAATTACCAGAACTTGGAAGCAATCAAATATCTCAAGGTGAATGGATAAATAAAACTGTGGTGAATGTGAAAGTCACTCAACTGTCTCGAACTCTTTGCAACCCCATGGACTATAAAGTCCGTGGAATGCTCCAGGCCAGAATACTGAAGTGGATAGCCATTCCTTTCTCCAGGGGATCTTCCCAACCCAAGGATGGAACTCAGGTCTCCCTCATTGCTGGCGGATTCTTTACCAGCTGAGCCACCAGGGAAACCCAAGAATACTGGAGGGGGTATAGGCTACCCCTTCTCCAGGGGATCTTCCTGACCAAGAAATTGAATTGGGGTCTCCTGCATTGCAGGCAGATTCTTTACCAGCAGAGCTACCAGGAAAGTTCTGTGGTACATCTGATGAAATATTATTCAGGCAAGAATACACAGAAGAACTGTACAAAAAAGATCTTCACAACCCAGATAATCACGATGGTGTTATCACTCACATAGAGCCAGACATCCTGGAAAATGAAGTCAAGTGTGCCTTAGGAAGCATCACTACAAACAAAGCTAGTGGAGGTGATGGAATTCCAGTGGAGCTATTTCAAATCCTGAAAGATGACACTATGAAAGTGCTGCACTCAGTATGCCAGCAAATCTGGAAAACTCAGCAGTGGCCACAGGACTGGAAAAGGTCAGTTTTCACTCCAATCCCAAAGAAAGGCAATGCCAAAGAACGCTCAAATTACCGCACAATTGCACTCATCTCACACGCTAGTAAAGTAATGCTCAAAGTTCTCCAAGCCAGGCTTCAGCAATATGTGAACCGTGAAGTTCCAGATGTTCAAGCTGGTTTTAGAAAAGGCAGAGGAACCAGAGATCAAACTGCCAACATCCGCTGGATCATCAAAAAAGCAAGACAGTTCCAGAAAAACATCTATTTCTGCTTTATTGACTATGCCAAAGCCTCTGACTGTGTGGATCACAATAAACTGTGGAAAATTCTGAAAGAGATGGGAATACCAGACCACCTGACCTGCCTCCTGAGAAACGTGTATGCAGGTCAGGAAGCAACAGTTAGAACTGGACATGGAACAACAGACTGGTTCCAAATAGGAAAAGGAGTACGTCAAGGCTGTATATTGTCACCCTGCTAATTTAACTTATATCCAGAGTACATCATGAGAAACGCTGGGCTGGATGAGGCACAAGCTGGAATCAAGATTGCTGGGAGAAATATCAATAACCTCAAATATGCAGATGACACCACCCTTATGGCAGAAAGTGAAGAAGAAGTAAAGAGCCTCTTGATGAAAGTGAAAGAGGAGAGTGAAAAAGTTGGCTTAAAGCTCAGCATTCAGAAAACTAAGATCATGGCATCTGGTCCCATCACTTCACGGCAAATAGATGGGGAAACAATGGAAACAGTGGCCGACTTCATTTTTCTGGGCTCCAAAATCACTGCAGATGGTGATTGCAGCTATGAAATTAAAAGACGCTTACTCCTTGGAAGGAAGGCTATGACTAACCTAGATAGCATATTTAAAAGCAGAGATGTTACTTTGCCAACAAAGGTCTGTCTAGTCAAGGCTATGGTTTTTCCAGTGGTTATGTATGGATGTGAGAGTTGCACTATAAAGAAAGCTGAGCACCGAAGAATTGATGCTTTTGAATTGTGGTGTTAGAGAAGACTCTTGAGAGTCCCTTGGACTGCAACGAGATCCAACCAGTCCATCCTAAAGGAGATCAGTCCTGGGTGTTCATTGAAGGACTGATGTTGAAGCTGAAACTCCAATACTTTGGCCACCTGATGCGAAGAGCTGACTCATTGGAAAAGACCCCAATGCTGGGAAAGATTGAGGGCAAGAGGAGAAGGGGACGACAGAGGATGAGATGGTTGGATGGCATTACTGACTCAATGGACATGGTTTTGGGTGGACTCCGAGAGGTGGTGATGGACAGGGAGGCCTGGAGTGCTGTGGTTCATGGGGTCGCAAAGAGTTGCACACGACTGAGCGACTGAACTGAACTGAATAAGAAATGAACTATCAGACCACATAAATACATGACTGAAACTTAAATGCATATTATTAAGTGAAAGAAGCCAATCTAAAAAGACTATATACCATACAATGCCAACTTCATGACATTCTGCAAAAGGCTAAACTATGGACACGGTGAAAGGGTCAGGAGTTGACAGGGACTGAGAACAGGATGGGGGCATGTATAGGCAGAGCACACAGGATTTTTTCGGGCATGAAATTATTCTGTGTGATGCTACAATGAGAGATTCACGTCATCAAATAGCTTTCAAAAGCCATGGAACGAACAATACCTAGAGTGGACCCTAAGGTAAGGTATGGTCTCTGGGTGATGATAAAGTGTCAGTACAGGTTCGAAGATTGTAACAAATGCACAAGCTGGTGGGGGGGTTGATAGTCCCAGAAGCTGTGCATGTGTGGAGGCAAAGGTATGTGAAAACTCTATGTACTGTTAGATCAATTTTGCTGTGAATCTAAAACTGCTCTAACAATCAAAGTCCACCAAAAATTATATAGACACAATCTTTTATACAAAAAGTACTATCTATCGATCTATCTGGATTACTTCTCTGATTTCATCCAGACCAGTCTCAAACACTATCATTATGACAAAGGTAACTAGATTATGTGCGATTCAGTTAATAAGGGAAGATACGAAGATAAGTAGTAAAAGTAGGTAGCAAAATTTTGGATTCCAGTTAGGTTTTAACTTTTTATTTTATATTGGAGTGGGAAAGGTGAAAGGCAGGAGGAGAAGAGGATGACAGAGGACGAGATGGTTGGATGGCATTGCTGACGCAATGGACATGAGTCTGGGCAAACTCCAGGAGATAGTGAAGGACAGGAAGGCCTGGCGTGCAGTCCATGAGGTCGCAAAGAGTCGGACATGACTGAGTGACTGAACAAGAACAACAGCTGATTAACAATGTGTTGTTAGTTTCAGATGTATAATAAAGTGATTCAGTTATACATATACATGTCTCTACTCTTTAGTTTTCAGAGAGAAAACCAGCATGAAGCATGTTTCTTCCTAAAGGAAAAAAATTGCAAACATGTCTTTCTCTTCTGTTTCAAATGTTTTTACAGGATTGTAAGAATTTTTAAAGCCTCTTTCCAATCATCACAGAAATTGATTGCAAATGAAGTTTGAATAATACTACTATTTGGGGGGCAGGAGAGGGAGGGTTTCCTTTTAATACTTTCCAGGAAAATTTACCTCAGAATCAAGTTTCTGTTTTTTTTTTTCTTAATGAAACCTCAAAGCTACTCTACCAATAGAACAAGTCATGAATGGTTTTCTAAGACTCCAAACATGGCAGACTTTAGAGGACAAAGCCAGACTGGCCCCTGCACACAGCTGGTTCCATCAGACACTTAAATGAATGTCCAGCTTGGCATCATTACTGGGTTTTTAGAATGTATCTCTCAAATCACGAGGTTAAAAAAAAAAAAAATCACACAGTACTGAACGGCTTACATTAGTTTCATTAATGTCTGAATTTCAGCAAAATATTTCATCTGGCGATTATTACAAAATAGAGGGGGCTCTGTCACTAATAGAAGCCATTCCAATGGAACATATGTTTCCTTAGCTCTATTCCCATGACTAAATGTCTTTTCAGTGTCCTTTATTTATTATGATTTATTAAGACACAGTTGTATCACTCCCTTAACATCAGAATTCCTGAATTTGTGTTAACTCTTTGGACAGTGGAAGAATTTAGAGGGGAAAGGTTTCCAAGAACAGTAATACAATGGTGATATTTTGAGCACATAGCATGTACCAAGCACTGTATAAGCTCTTTACATACACTGTGTCTCCCAAGGACACTTTCTGTCTCATGCTACCAGACACATTTCATAACATGGTACAAGAGAACAAAGGGTTTAGGGACCCTGGAGAACTTCTAAAAGAGAAGCAGAAAATAGAGCCTACCACTTGGAGGGTGGATTTTGTGCCTCAGCTTCCTGTCTTTAAAGTGGAAATGAGAAGACTTATCCCTCCTGAGATATTTTTTGAGGAAATACATGAGATAATGGAGGTAAAGTACCTGAAATCATAACCATCCCACAGTTGGACTCACCCTTTGGTATTTTTAAAACACTTGACAGAATCTAAAACTTCTAGAAACCTCAGAGTCCTCAGTCCTGCTTTTTTTTTTTTTTTTAATGTGGACCATTTTTAAAGTCTTTATGGAATTTGTTACAATATTGCTTCTGTTTTATGTTTTGTTTTTCCTTTTTTGGCCACAAGACATGTGGGATCTTGGCTCCCCAACCAAGGACTGAACTCGCAACCTCTGCACTGAAAAGCAGATTCTTAATCCCTGACTTCCCAGAAAGTACCCCCCTAATTGTGCCTTTAAAAACCCTCCCTCGCATGCTCACAGCCCTAATTCAGACTGTAGAAATCCTCTGTCTAGCTTTATTAATAGCTAACTGACCTTGTCCCCTGCCCACACACTAATCTACACCTCACATTAATAGTTCTCTAAATACACACACCCAACTGGCTATTCACTCAGCACCTACCACCTCTCAGCTGTCGTCTGGAACTACTGAGGACACAGCACAGGAGAAGGGAGAGAGCATCCTTACATTCCAGTACAGGAGAGACACCGAGAGAGACAGAAACAAGTGCTGGAGGAGAAGTGCTAAGAAGGCAGTAAATAGGGTGACAGTGATGAAGGAGACCACAGACATACACCCTCAGAATGATATTTAAACCAAAGGATAAGGATCAAAATTTATTGAGGGTTCCAAAGAACCATTTCGGGCTATAAGAACAGCACCTGCAAAGACTCTAAGATGGAAGGGACTTGGCACATCTTACTACCACAGTCTGTCAATACCCACCTTAAAAACCAGTGGCGTGAAAACCTATTTAACCTTTAGAGGCAAAACGTTGCTTTTATGTCTAGTGCAGTTAGATGGCTGACCACAGCTTCTGTCTGGGAAATGGAAAGCTACAGGTCTCCTGCACACTGGTATGACTTCAGGCATCCTCAGTGTAACAAGAGTATAATGGTATAAATGGTATAGCAGACAGGGCACTTACACAAAGGCATAGTCATCGCCACTGAAGTTATCTGAGGCTTAAAATAAAATCCAGAATAAAAAATAATAAAAATCATAATTCTAAATAGTCAAAACATTTGAAACTTACAAGTGGGTGGGTCTACAGAATCCTGGTGGTACTTTTATGTGATCTAAGGTGAAAGGAAAGAGGCAGAGAAAAGTGCCTAAAGCTAAAAAGAGATAAGTGGCATTCCCATCTGAAAGAAAGGAAATACACTGTATTAGAAAAGAAAGAGGGAGATGGGGTAGGAAGGAGGAAAGGGGAAGGAAGAGGGGGAAAGGGGAGGAAGAAGAGGAAGAGGGGGAGGTAGGGGAAAGGAATGGAGTGGGGAGGGGAAGAGAATCAATCAGTAAGATTAGAACTAAAGAAGGTTCAGGCTAGAAAAAAACTTGAAGAGGCTCTTTACTCCTCTCCTACATATAGGCAAGGACCCAGAAACCTGCAGTCTTCCGTGATTTGATTACAATTAGTCAAGTCGAGGCTTATGTTTTTAATATGACTGCTTTTGAGACACTTTGTGCAAGACTCTAGAATGAAGTATCAAAGGAAACTTTTTGTGTATTGAGAAAAAGAAGCAGTGATCTTGGGAATCAGCATAAATTCAATGAAGACATCATGCCAGAAACATTTTATTTACCTTGTTGCTTTGTGTTCAACAAGTAACCAGTGCATCAGGATCTTGTGATGAACTCTGTGTATCTGGCAAAGGCCCAGTGTTGGACCACAAGGCCCGGTGTTGGACCACATCCGTGTGGAAGCAAGGAGAAAAAGGCAGGCAAGTCTAACAGGGTAAATGTCCTAATAAACTATGCAGATGAATGCAGTTATTGTCAGCCTAACAGCAGCACAGAAAGGCGACAGAGGGCATGGGAGAAGAGAAGTCAGGAGGAAGGAAAGGCAGGGAGCAGAGGAAGGAGACAGAATGGGAGAGAGAACATGGAAGACACCAAGTAAAAAAGGGGAAATTTTGAAAAGAAATTATTTTTTAAAATTAATTAATTTGGCTGCACCGGGTCTTAGTTGCTGCATGTGGAACCTTCGTTGTGACATGTAGGATCTTTGCTCCCTGACCAGGGATTGAACTAGGCCCCCTGCTTTGGGAACACAAAGCCTTAGCCACTGGACCACCAAGGAAATCCCTCGAACAAAACTTTTAAATGTGAACCTAAAAAAATGGGAGGGGGACAACATATGAAGCCCCTGTGCTTCCCAAATTGAAGAAAATGAGCCACATGTGGCCACGGTAATTTAAATTCATGAAAAGCAAATAAACCTCAAAATTCAGCGATTTATTCACACAGGCCATGTATGAAGTATCACAGACACAGGACACTTACATCACTGCAGAAACTTCTCATGGACAGAGCTCAGGGGGTAAGGAAGACTTTCCTTCTGGATTTCAGAGTGCTATAGTTTCCTGTGTTCCATGTAAAATTATTTCTGCTTTCTTTCAGTGCAAGTTGGGAACACAAAGAGAGTCCCATCACAAAGGCACACAAGATTCCTATTTTGCTAATTTTGGTGCCCCTGGGATTCTTCAAAAGCACCCGAAGTAGTGGCCGCCAAAATGCTGGTCATTTGTGGCTACATCAAGAATACACTGAAATTGCTAACGCCAAAGAAGATGCAGCCTCTGTATTTGGATTTTAGAGCTTATTATTATTCACTTCTTATATGCAGACTACATCATGAGAAATGCTGGACTGGATGAAGCACAAGCTGGAATCAAGATTGCCAGGAGAAAGATCAATAACCTCTGATATGCAGATGAAACCACACTTATGGTAGAAAGTGAAGACAAAATAAAGAGTCTCTTGATGAAAGTGAAAGAGGAGAGTGAAAAAGTTGGCTTAAAACTCAACATTCAGAAAACTAAGATCATGGCATCCAGTCCCATCACTTCATGGCAAATAGATGGGGAAACAATAGAAACAGTGACAGACTTTATTTTTCTGGTCTCCAAAATCACTGCAGATGGTGACTGCAGCCATGAAAGTAAAAGACGCTTGTTCCTTCGAAGAAAACCTATGACCAACCTAGACAGCATATTAGAAAGCAGAGACATTATTTTGCCAACAAAGGTCCATATAGTCAAAGCTATGGTTTTACCACTAGTCATGTATGGATGTGAGAGTTGTACCATACAGAAGACTGAACACTGAAGAATTGATGCTTTTGAACTGTGGTGTTGGAGAAGACTCTTGAGAGTCCCTCGGACTGCAAGGAGATCAAACCAGTCCATTCTAAAGGAAATCAGTCCTCAATATTCACTGAAGGACTGATGCTGAAGCTGGAACTCCAATACGTTGGCCACCTGATGCGAAGAACTGATTCACTGGAAAAGACCCTGATGCTGGGAAAAATTGAAGGTGGGAGGAGAAGGGGATGGCAGAGGATGAGATGGTTAGATGGCATCACTGACTCAATGAACATGAGTTTAAGTAAGCTCTGGGAGTTAAGTGATGGACAGAGAAGCCTGGCGTGCTGCAGTCCATGGGGTGGCAAAGAGTCAGACATGACTGAGCAACTAAACTGAACGGATTATTCACTTCAGTACCTGGCCTGGGAAGGGGGGAGGATGGCTATATAGAAAAGCTTTTAATTTAGATAGAAAATGTTTTTAATTACTGCTAACAGAAGGGTCTGGTGTAAGCCTCAGGCCACAAGTTAGATCTTTTGGAATAGAGGTCCATTTAGAAAGGAAGGCCTCTCCCACCTCAACCCAGGGGCTGGAATGTGACCACTAAAACAAGGAATGTGACCACTGAAACAAGGTAAAGAAATGTGGACTTGCTTAGTTAAGAAAGGTATCTTGGTGTTATTCACTGCTGTCTGTAATTTCTCCTGCGACTCTTCTGGGCAAACACAGACCTTACACACTACCTCAGTCGAATGCCCTCATGCAGCAAACAATCTATAAAACCATACATGGTAACCCTGTACATCTGTGACTCTGGAAAAATCTCCAAGCCTCAGTTGTGTGTGCGTGTTCAATCACTCAGTTGTGTCTGACTCTTTGCCACACCGTGGACTGTAGCTTACCAGGCTCCTCCATCCATGGAATTTTCCAGGCAAGAATACTACACCAGGTTGCTATTTTCTACTCCAGAGGACCTTCCCAACCCAGGGATCAAACCAGTGTCTCCTGTGTTTCTTGTGCTGGCAGGTGGATTCTTTACCACTGCTCCGCCTGGGAAGCCCAAGCTTCAGTCACCACACCTCAAAACGAATACAATACCATCTGTACCTCGTAGGGTTGGAAGGAGGATTCAATAGTGTAAAAGAGATCAAGCACCTAGCATGGGGCCTGGAGACTGAGGACCAATGACTTGGGAAATATTAACTGTCACTTCTATGTTTCCCCCTGGCCAGTCATGTCCATATCCCTGGAACTTCCTATTAAGAATGGATTAGACTAAACCATTGAAAGTAGTTAATGTGTTCCAGGATTAGGCAGTTCCTAGGAGCTCTGTAACAGAAGTTAGCTGTTTACATATCACTTGAGTGTTGAATCTTGCTCGCTGTATGACCCACTGCGTTGTACAGTACTAATCATTTAACCTGCATCATCTCCATTCCACTTCTTTATAAATTGATTGCTTGTTGTAACCAAATATTGCAGTATACTACACTAGAGGAGGACACTAGTTTTAAATTTCACTTCATAAATTCCATCTGGGAAAGCTTTTAAATCCACTCAATGACTGTAGAGGATAAACAGAAATCTAACCCACATAAACCCCAAACCCTAACCACTCCCATGACGTTCAGTCATTTTCACTCTGGGAACAAATCTGAATTCTTTTTTCCTAAATTAAAAACTCATTTTAAAGAAAAGTAGTATTAAACTACTCCATAAACAGTAAACCACACTTAAATCTTGGTTGTAATAAATATCTCCTGCCTACAGATACTAGATTCCACAAGTGAATTTTTAAGTTTATCGGCAAAACAGAATATTTATTCTGACTGTGATATGCTTTCTGTGGCTTCAAGTTTTCTTGGTTTCATTTCTAATACTTGGGGGAGGGGGGATCCTGTCCAGAAACCGGTAACAGATTTATCCAGGAGACAAGAGTGCTATCAAAGATCACCATGTCACCATGAGGTTGATTTTTGCCTTAGGACAATAATATCAAATGGTGGTACCTTAGCCTCTCTCTTTTGATTAAAACTGTGAAAATTAGTTTGAAAAATCAGCAAATTACCTAGCTAGAGTTAAAGATCTAGGGTAGGCATTTTACTCAAAACTCTTATGATTAAAACTGTAAAAATTAGTTTGAAAAATCAGCAAATTACCTAGCAAGAGTTAAAGATCTAGGGTAGGCATTTTACTCAAAGGCCTGGCTAGCTTTTCAAAATGAACTGTAACATACACCTTTGCTCAACTGAAGAACCTGTCAGGGGTTGGGGGAGGAGCTTGTTATTATTTTATGAGTAAGCACTTATATTATTATTCAAAGTAGGCAGTGAAGGTAAGAAGGCTCTAAAGTGGCACAGCGAAGACAGATGTATATACAAGCTATCCCAAACTCCAAATTCAGCCACTGAAATTTAACATCCATGGCCCTAATACCTAGTATTTAATCCTAACACAACCTCAGGTTGAAACTGTGGCTGAGGTCAGGCAGCCACATAAGGGTCTAAGAAGGCCACTAATGAGAGGGCTGGAACTGGACGGATTACTTTCACATGACTATGTGATTATACCCAGGACAGTCACGAAACCCCAATCTTATAATCTAGGACCTCTTTCTTAGATTATGAAACTCATTTCTCATACTTAAAAATCCTGATGATTATTCATAAGAGTCTATTTTAAAGTTCTATAAAAACAGTTACATTTACAAAAAAATCTTCTACTTGGTAATTCTCTAGCCGTAAGTTTGGCATTTCTATAAGATAGCAAGGTAAATTGTCTTCACATAGCTTTTAAGTTTCATTCAACTTGAAACCTAAAAATACTATGAAAAGAAATCTAGCCACTGGTAATGTAAACCAGTGTGGCTTTTTCAAGAGGCGATTTGCTAATACATGGTAATAAATAAATAAATAAATAAATAAACATCTATATTCTCTTTCATCAAAAATATCACCCCCAAAAGATGAAAAAGACAAGACTAAAGGATGTCTCATCAAAGAGTGATTATTTCAGTGAAAAATCTGAAACAATCCAAAAGTCCAACCACAGGGAACTGGTTAAATAAACTACATGATGGAATGTTAGTCCATATCTAGTCATTTAACAAATGGCTACTTCACTGATATTTAAACAGGCACAGGAGAATAAGCTACAAATACCATCAAGAACAATATGTATATACAGATTGATTCATTTTTTGTTGTTGTTATTCTGGGCTCAAGGGTGGAGCTACCAGTTGGGCAATGGGGGCAGGAGAGGAAGACACAGAGTTCAGGGACGAGGATACAGAGTTTGTTAAGAGGAAAAAGAGGGCCAAATCATTGTGCACATAGCAAACAGCGTGTATGATGTAATGCAGACACAGAACAACATGGGAAGTGACGGGGCCAGTAAACTGCTGAAGATATGGGGTATGCATGTTGCATGGAGAGAATAGCAGAACCCTTAGGAAGGAGACTAAAAAAAAAAAAAGAAGTAAAGAGAAACTATAAAGAGCCTTGAAAGGCATACTTGGGTGTTTGGAAATCTTCTGGAAGCACAATGGAGAAGCAGAGGATTTTAATATCACCAATGAGATAACAATGATCTTATCTACCTTTAGATCATGACTCCCTAAGATATGTCTCTAGCCCAGTCTCTCCAGCAATTTTACAACCAGATCCATATTGCCAACTGTGTATCTAATGGTTTATACTACATGGTTCACGAAGTCTAATACTTCCCTCAAATTTAAGAAGTCCTACATCAAGCTTTTAATCAAATCTTTAAACCTACTCTACTCTAGAAAACCACGCCCAAACCATCCATTTTTACTCTCATACCTCCACGCTTAAAAAGTTGAAAAACTTGCCTTAAAAATTTTCAACTCTCTCATTCCTTCATTGAGCACCTATAGTCCTTAGTTTGAGCATCTCACCATCTCTTGGTGAGATACTGCAAACTGTCTTTGAAATGATCTCTCTGCCACTCTACCGTCCATACCACAGTGCTGTTGTTATGAGTGACCTCACCAAATAACAAAAAACAACACTCCACTCTCTAGTTTCAAAGCCTCTGAGAGCTCGCTAGTGTCTGCCACTTAAACTGTAAAGTCAAACTGCCTCCTGATGAGGTTTTTCCCAGCTTCTTAATTTACTAACAGTGTATAGAAGGGAGTTTCTTAATATACTAACGATTGGTTCAGATCTACGTTAAAGCCACCTCATGAGGACAAAGCAGTACGGTGCATATAAGTGAAAATATAAAATAAGCAAGTGTTTCTGCAACAGTGCCATGCTGTATTAAAACGTGTATTCCTGGACTTCCCTGGTGGTCCAGTGGTTAAGAATCCACCTGCCAATGCAGGGGACACAGGTTTGATCTCTAGTCCAGGAAGATTCCACATGCTGTGGAGTAATTAAGCTCATGTGCTACAACCACCGAGCCTGTGCTCTACAGCCTGTGCACCACAATGAAGAGGAGCCCTTGCTTGCTGCAAGTAGAGAAAGCCCATGCACAGCAATGACAACCCAGTGCAGCCCACAATAAACTAATAACATATGCATTCCTTAGTATATGTCTTGTGTTTACTCTTGGAGTATTAGCATTCTGCCTGGAATATTGTAGCTGTTCAAACAATTTGTTCGTTCAATCAACTTGTTTTACACATACACATAAAACATACACATGACACAGTGGCAGTACTGGCCTGTGTAAGAATTTTAAGGGTAAGTTTCTTCTTAAGGACCATCCTCCACCCTAAAAAGATTCTTCCATGGGTGAATCTCATCTATGCACTCACCATGAAAAGGTTATCAGCATACCAGATCAACTACAAATTATTCATTAACAAACAAGACTTGTTCTTTAGTGCTATCTGGAGTCTTAATCAGATCATGAGTTTTAATCAGCAAAATAAAAATCAACTGACTCTTGGAGTTGTTTGGCCTCATTAAAGAATACAAGAGAATGACACATTAAACTTGTTTTTATAAACATGCATACAGCTTGCCCTAAAACCCAACCCGTTCTAGGACAATACAGAACAGTTGACTCTCTAATACAGGATTATGAGGTTATCAGCTCTTTTATCAGAAAATAATAAATCTATAGATAATATCTAACATCTTATAATTGCTGACCAATGTATTTGTGGCAAGGAAATCTGATAAAAAGTTACAGTGCTGCTGAATTTATATCAAGAAGGGAGCTGTTTTAATCTATGATTACCACAAATTTCTTTTTTATGGAGTGTTCTAATAACATGTCCCAATAAATGAGCTCCCCCTTTTGTTCATTTACTTTCCCATTTGTAAGTATTGCTGCTTCCTGGTCTCAAAAAATATATCAGATTGATTGCTGAAAGCCAACATCTATCATTTGCTTGGGAACAGAGCTAAAGCTTGAAAAATCTACCAGAGTCGTACATATTTTAATGACATGATAATGATATTCATCACTACAACAGCTAACCCATGTATCCTACTCATGTAACCTGTGCAGGCTTCAATGTGCGCTTCATGTTGTTGCTATTCAGTCACTCAGTTGTGTCTGACTCTTTGCGACCCCATGGACTGCAGCACGCCAGGCTCCCCTGTCCTTCACCACCTCCAGGAGCTGGCTCAAACTCATGTCCATTGAGTCAGTGATGCCATCCAACCAGCCTCTCAGCCTCTGCCATCCCTCTCTCCTCCTGCCTTCAATCCTTCCCAGCATCAGGGTCTTTTCCAGTGAGTCAGTTCTTTGCATCAGGTGGCCAAAGTATTAGAGCTCCAGCTTCAGCATCAGTCCTTCCAATGAATATTCAGGACTGATTTCCTTTAGGATGGACTGGTTGGATCTCCTTGCAGTCCAAGACACTCTCAAGAGTCTTCTCCAACACCACAGTTCAAAAGCATCAATTCTTCATCATTCAGACTTCTTTATGGTACAATATCCATACATGACTAGTGGTAAAACCATAGCTTTGACTATATGGACCTTTGTTGGCAAAGTAATGTTTCTGCTCTTTAATATGCTATCTAGGTTTGTCATAGTTTTTCTTCCAAGGACCAAGTGTCTTTTAATTTCATGACAGTGTACGCTTTTTATTTTGTCTTATTTAATATACAGAACCCTTTACGATAGGCCCAATAATATTTCCATTTTACAGATGGGAAACTGAGGCATGGGGAAGCTACATAACTGGCTTCAGATCACATAGACAGTAAGTGGCCAAGATAGGGTTCCAACCTAGACCCCACTCTCCTCTACATCCTACTAGACGGGATCTTTCTGTTAACATACTGAAAGGGAGGTATGACAGATAAAGAGGTATATTTCAGCCTAGAGTATTCTGGTCAGTATTTCCCATAAATCTTCAGGTTATAGATAAAGAATCTGTCCAATTTCATTCATATTTTGTCACCAATTTTGAGTATTAATATGTAATCAGATTGTACAGCATTTTCTTTGAAATGTCTAACTTTGAAAGCATTAGTAGATACATTGGTCTTTTATTTCCCACGTCTGGGTAACACAGCTTTGAAATATAATAACGTGAGCCACAAATGCATGTCACATATATAATTTTAAACTTTTTTAGTAGTGATATTTAACAATTTTAAAAGAAAATAGGTAAAATTCATTTTAATGATATATTTTATTTAACCTAATGTATCAAAAATATTTTTTCAACATGTAATCTGTACAAACTATTAAAAACAGACTGTGCATTCTTGTTTTCACATTACATACCCTTCAAAATCCAGGGTTTTTTGTTTTTTTTTTACAGTTACAGCACATCGCAATGAGAACTAGTCATTGCCTAAAAGTCACGTGGGGCTAGTGGCTACAGCAGTGAACAGCACAGTTCTAGAGCATGTACCCCCCTCTATGGTTAAGGCGAATATGAAAACATGCCTCTTTTCACGTATTTCCTTCATAAACTCTTTGCCCTGATGTACTATCTTCTTTAAACTACAAAAAAAAAAAAAAAGAAGAAGAAGAAAACTCCTTTGTGATATCTTGAAGGTTGCCTGATGATCAAACATCAACTGCTAACTGAATGTGCCCCTAGACACATTTTAATGTGTCTAACACTTTCCTCAGCTCCTGTCTTACCGCTTAACTGTTCTGTGGCCCAAACAGGAGGTTTGAATAATGAACTGAGAAGTAAAAATATGTACCTACTTCTTGGAAAACAAGCTGTGGGTAGGTCAAATTGTCTTTATTCCCAAAGCACAACATTTCTCTCTGTGTGTAGTTACCTATATGGAATGTAGTTGAATCTGGTCACTTCACTCTGACATTTTCTACAGTTAAAAGTCAATTTCACCCTAAATTCCCAGTCTGGATTTTCTCTCTCAGCAGTCAATTTGAGGCTACCAACATTAGATCTGTGCGGGGGAGGAGGGTGTGGAGAGCCTGGGGGTTGGGTGGGGGTCTCATGGATAGCAAAGGCTGTTTTTTACCACTCATGCTTCATTTACTCAACAATTAAGTACATGTTAACCCTACCAGCCTATAATCTTGAAAATCTGAAAAATTAGTTTGAACAAAAGGTTCCTCTCTACCCTACCTAAGAGTAGGGATAACACCTAGTAAAAACAGAATTTAACCTTTACAGGATTATTCAATTTAGTCAGTAAAAATCAATTGTTAGTACATTCCCACCAACCAGTCCCCTCCAAAAAAAAAAAAAGGCAGAGGATAAAGGGAGGGCGGGAGAATGTCAAAACAAAAGCTTGTGCTAGAAAATTTACAAGGAAAAAGAACAAACATCCTCTTTGGGAATTACTCTAGGCTACACAGCAAAGAATTATAGCACGTAAACTGAGGTTACATAAACACTCTAATAAAATCCAAGGCTTGATTTATAGAAGCAGCCTGTCTCGGGTTTGCTTCCATAGAAGACCTAGGCCTGAAAACCAGCAGAGCTGCCCACCACCTCCCCAGCAGCAGGAGGAAGGGCTTGCTAGGAGCTGCTATCCTCTTTGATGGCAGGGGTTAGGGGGGATCCACTACCAGTCTACAGAACGCTCTCCATCACCACCTCCAAGTTCCAATCCCCATCACCACTATGAGCAAAAGAAACAAACAAAAAAATACAAGAGGAAAGCAGTTGAAAATAAACTGAGTGACCCTCACACATCCTCAGACACAGAGAAGGAACTATTAAAATAAAATCAGCTTGATAAATACAGACTGATGTGTATGAAGGCACCAGTGATAATCAGGAGAGGCTCTGTTTGCCAAACTAGCTCAAAGAGGTTAATTCATGGAGTTAGAGAACTCTCAGGTAATTCTTTTTCCAAACTGCTTCCATCCCCACAGAAGCCCTGCCTTCAGCCCTTGTCTCCACCTAGGGAATGGCATTCCTTTCTTCAGGCAGCTATTGTTTCACCTTTACTGATAGCTGCTTCACTCAAGTACCTCATCAACATTCATTTATTAACACTTTCCTATACACTGCTCTTCATACAAGACAACGGTTAATGGAGAAACAGCCTTGATGAAAGGTGTGCCATAATTATGTTCACTGTTTCTAAAGGAAGGGAAAGGGGAGAGGAAAGTTAAAGAAAGGGAGAAAGCAAGCCTCACAGAGAGAAGAGCCTTACAATGTATGATCCCAGCATTTTTAGTAGATAAAGCTAATTCCACGTTTCAGGGAAGATGTTTTATTTTTATCGGCAGCAAAGAAGTAGACCTGCCTCATTCACACATAATGACATCAGAAGTCTTTGATAATTTCTTTCTAAATTTGCCTTGAGAATTAAGTCAAAGTTTTTTAAACGTCATCTTCTTAAATTAATTTAATTGGATGAATCTAAAGTTCAAGAGACTATCATGACGCATTTTAAGCTCTACAACACGGTCTGAGACTAAGTGTGTCCAGATGATAGTAGCTCCACTCTCACATATAAAATTATTCAAAACTGTGTCAGATAATTAGACTGGCTTGTGAGAAGGCTGAAAGTCACACTGCTGCAATGTCTCCAAGCAAAACACAGGCTGAATTTCACGAGAAGCATTTAGATTTCTATCAGCTGGTTTGTTAGGCTCACCTTGTTGTGAACATGCAACCAGAAAGAACCACAAGATCTCAAATAAACAGCTTCAATTCTGAGTCAACGGCCTTTTACAAGTACTCGTAAAGCCTCCATGCATAATACAGAGGTGTCACTGGTGAGCCTGGGCTGAAACAGATTCTCCCAAAGAAACTTCCAGAACAAGACTGTGAAACAGAACTAAACAGTGCCATCTGGTGCGAGAAAAACAGGGGAAAATATTAGCTAGAACCGCAAGGCAGCAACTCATTCTAATCTCAACTTGTATTAGAATTAGTGCTTTACTTTTTTCAGAGAAAGGCCCTAGTGTTTCACGCATAATTATATTTTTACACATTGAAAATAATGAGGTTATGTTTTTTTTAAATGGAAAAAACCCAAACCATCAGCAAGTGAGCTACATAAATTTAAAAACTCCTATGACAGTTTTGATAGAATCTGCCTCATTTGTCTCAATAGGCACCTTAAAAACCTTATCAATTTTTTTATCCTTTGAATTTCTCTTCAGTTTAGTACACTCTATATTCATTGCATCTACTCTATTCCTCTTTTCTACAGAAGTAATATTCAAGCAATATTCTAATCTTTGTAATTTATGCTCAAGCTTTTAGTAGATTTGTTTCCCTTTTCTTTCTTATTTTTTTGGAAAGGGTAGTTTTTGCCATTTTTTAATGCTTTATTGAACCCCCAGTCTCTCAGAAACTTCTAACCACTTGACAATAATAAACACAGTATAATGAAATAGCAATTCTGCCAACAATTGACACAGAGGCCATTATTAAGTTAATTTTATTAGGCTATTTTAATAGAAAATTGCAACTCTGTTAATGCTATGAATACTTTATAACACAGTTATTCAAAGAATCCAGTAAATTTCCTAGGTTGCCAAACATGTTGATACGAGTTTACCAATGGGAAAACAAAACCAAACTAAAAAAAACTGGGAGATCTAGGGAAGAAAATACTACCTCTACAATATCATATCAGAAGACAAGTTTTCTAGATTCTGTTATCATAAAATAGTAATCCACACCACAAGCCATCTATGAAAACAGAATCAGAATCTTGGGAACAGAAAAGACCCAGAAACCATTATGAACCAAAGAGGTAATAAATCAACTTCATCTAAAATTTAAGAAAGAAAAAGACAAACACACTTATGTACAGATGAACAACACAAAAATTTCTTCATTTATTCTTCCTTTCTGAATGGAGGTAAATGATGCAGTAAATCCATTGAATATACAGAAGAACTAACATAAAATGTCCTGGGGCTGACAGGCTTTATGCCTTATGTCTTATAAAGTGAACTATTATGCATCAACCTATTGGAATCCATATGAATGTCACAGTCTTAGCACCATACTTATCACTACTAGAGCTGGGGAGAAAGGGAGGGAGGGAGAGGGATAGAGAGAGAAAGAAAGAGATGTTTTGTAAGCATGCGAATAAAACAAGGATCTGAATGAAAACACAAAGCTAATCACACCAAATATTCCCCTGGTTCAGGCTACCTGGATACATATTGAGATATGAATGTATGAGTAGTTAAAAAAAAAAAAAAAGAACAAAAACATTTACATAAGTTTTACAAACAACACATTTAAAAGAGGAAGTATGCAGCTTTTTAACTCCCCTTTCCACAAATGCTTTCCACATTTAAGAGCCCACAGTACGTTTTCCTCTTCGATAGCCTGTAGATGGTGCTACTAACCTGTTTTTCTCTTGCCTGAAAATTGTTGCAGTTTTATCACTAGAGGAAGCTAATTCACATTATTTTATGCCTTGTAAAGCCTGAGGGGAGGGGGCGAGTGTGAGAAATTGTCCTACCTTCTCAATGATCACTCCATACTTACACATGGATTACTTTCTTCAGAAAACAGAAGTGCTAACAACAACAACAAAAAACCCACTATATAAACAAAGTTTAAAATCAAATTATTATAGGTACCTAATGAATAAAATAGTCGGAGAGGTGGAAAAAGCTGTGGAGATCATCTTATCCTGTGTACCTCTACTTCCAGACACACACAATCAACAGCTATGAAAGCAGATGGCCCAGAGCATAGAAAAGGTGCCTGGGGTGACCCCATGTCACCAACTCGAGTTAGCCGAATAAAGGAAATTATGGAAAAATAGCATGCCACGCCGGGGGTCTTCACTCTTCTCCATAGAATGTAGCTAGAGAGGTTCTAGGATAGCCCCAAGCTCACAAAACTCCTTGGTGGAAGAAGGAATTAGAACTCAGCTCTAAAGCCAAGCAAGGGCACCCTATGAGTCCAGTGACGAAACAAAACCAAACTAAGATAAACTGGAGGTTCTGGGGAAAAAGGATTTACTGCATCATTTACCTCCATTCAGAGAGGAAAAATAAATGAAATTTTTGTATTGTTCATAGGTATGTATGTGTGTTTATCTTTCTCTTTTTAAAATTTTAATTGAAGTTAATATACTCCCTCTTTGGTTCAGAATGGTTTCTGTGTCTTTTCAGTTCAGTGAAATCTCCTAGTAAAGCAGGTGCCTCTTTTATATGTCTATAGTGAAAGTATATGAATTAACCAATCACTTTCTTTACATGGTTTACTTTACCTCCAAAGCAGTAGACCATTTTTTAAGGAATAACCTTTGCTTTTTCATAGTCGTTTTAACTTCACAGCAGAATTGAGCTGAAGGTACAGAGTTCCCATATACCCCTGCCCACCACCCCCACATACATAATCTTGCCCCCCCATCAAGATGTTGCACCACAGTGGTACATCTGTCACAACAGATGAATCTACACTGACTAGGGTTTATATTAGAGTTCACTCTTGGCGTTGTGCATTCTTTGAGCTTTCACAAATGTTTAATGACATGTATCTACCACTGTGGTACTATACAGAACAGTTTCACTGCACTAAAAACCCTCTGCGTTCCACCTATTCATCTCTCTCTCCCTCCAACCCCTGGCAGCCACTGATTTTTTTTTTTTTCACCATCTCCATCATTACCCTTTTCCAGAATGTCACACAGTTGGAGTCATAAGGTATGTGTGGCCTTCTTTCAGATTGGCTTCTTAGGAATAGGCATCTAAGTTTCCTGAATGTATTTTCATAGCTTAACAGCTTGTTTCTTCTTAGTACTAACTAATATTCCATTGTCTGAATGTACCACCGTTTATTTATCCATTCACCCCCTGAGGGACATCCTGGTTGCTTCCAAGTTTTGGCAATTAAAAACAAAGATGCTATAAATGCTGTCTGCAGCAATTTTGAGTGGACATAAGTTATCAAGTCATTTGTGCAAACACAGAACATTTTTAATACAGAAATTTCTCAGTTGCTCTAGAAGATACAGCATTTAAAGGTGCTTTGGACATACATTATTTCCTCCTCAAGTCTCTTGTTTCAATGAGGAATTTCTTAAAATGTCATGCTTGGAGTACTAATATTTAACATGTATAAGAATCCTAAATGTTGAAAACAGAAAAATTTCTTTCCAACTCTTGCTTTAAATACATATTTTCCCCGGTATTATATTTTTAAAGGTACGGTTAGATTATTTTTAAAAATATAATACAGGGGAAAATATGTAAAGCTGGTAAGGAAAAACATGGAAAAATGTAAGAATGCGAACTATCTCCCCTGCTCCAATTGTTTTTTTTTCCCAAATAAATTCTAAGTTGGAGAGGAGAAATGTTGCTTGAATGTTTTTGTTTCTCTGCAAACTCTCCTCCCCACCAACCCTTTGAAAAAATTCTTCTCTGTTCTGTTGTGAATTCTTTGAGAAGAAGAGTGATACTTGGATATTTCTCTGAGTCTAATAAGACTGGATTTATCATGTGTAGCGTGTGCAGAGTGAAAATTAGTAAATCATTGTATGTCAAGTCAATATCTCAAATAAATAACTCTCTTTCATATCATACATATGTTCAATGTACAATAAATTAACTTGAAGCTTTTTAAACTATAGGAAATATGCAGAACCTGGGGAATATCTCTTTCAATTATTTCACTATTAAAAATCAACCATTAGAACTGAGTCATGATAAGAAGCTGAAGAATTTTCACTATAGTAAATTTTTAAAATTTATTTTGGTATGTGTTTACTTTTAGAATATAGATTCACTTTGTAATTAGCCCCATTACAACTCAGTCAAATAAAGATGACCTAAATACTGATGACAGTGGATCAGACTGGTGGAGTGCTTACCAGGTGCCAGGCACTGGCCAGGGGTGGGGGGAGGGCACTTTTCATATATTATTACCATTTTTATAGCAATCAAGTATGTGGACATCATAACTCCACGTTAGAAAGGGACCCAGGCTCAAAGAAATGACATAATCAACCTTTCTGAGGTCACATAGCTATTAACAGATGGAGCTTGAATTGGATCTATTTGATAGTAAAGCCTATGGTTTTAGCTCTATACCATGTGGATTGCTGAACTAAAATCATTTATGTACAGTGATGGCAGAATTTTTATTATAAATATTCACTCCTGTAACTTCCCCACAAAACTGAGATATGTTCTTCAACATTTAATCAACACAATAAAAAGAACCAAATAAAAACAAAAGCCTGAGTAATCTGTACAATTAGGTAAGAGTATCTGGTAAGAGAGGGCTTAAGGCATAAATCACAGGTGACATTTTCTCTGCATACGACCAGTTATGTCTGACACGTGAGGATACAGTTTTGGAGTTGTATGAGCCTCAATCCTCATGTATGTGGTTTATCAAAGTTTTACGGTTCTCTCTTTGGAAACTGAAAATGTTAGCAGAAAACAAAATACCTTCTAGTTACTCTATCATTTGTAAACAGTGAAAATGCTTGAGTAGATGAGGCTCGAGTGAGCAGCAAATGATCAGCGACACTTGGTTTCCAGGCTGAAGAGATGCTACACTACAGGCAACTCTCAAGATTACTACAAGAGCTCCTGATTTGTCAACCCACCCCACACCCACCTGTCAGAACCATTTCTATCAAATGGCCTAGTTCAGGATACATCCTTTTTAAAGAAGGCTCTCAGTCCTGTTTTCTCAATTTCATCTCTTATTACTCTACAACTAGGTCCAGTTCAAGTAAAATCAAGATGGAAAAATGGGGAAAGTACTAAAGGTATTTACAGATTAAGTTCTTGAAAGCAAGTCTTAAGTCTATATATTTCTAAAAGCTAACATTTACCAGGTGCTTGATATCTACCCTGGTGACTAAGATGGTAAAGAATCTGCCTGCAGTGAAGAAGACCTGGGTTCAATTCCTGGGTAGGGAAGATCCCCTGGAGAAGGGAATGGCAACTCATTCCAGTATTCCTGCCTGGAAGATTCCATGGACAGAGGAGCCTGGTGGGCTACAGTCCATGAGGCTGCAAAAGAGTCAGACACAACTTAGCGACTAAAAACAACAAAATAGTTTCAAATATAATTATTTTTAAAAACCTGTTAAATATTTACCAGGACAACATCCAAAATGGCCTTCTGAAGGTACATGGCTTGTTTACCCAATGAGATTAAGATTTTACAGGGAAAGAATCTATCCACCTTTTATAACCTCTGCCTCTTTGCATCCCCACCAAATGTCAACATGAGTGTAGCCTGCAAAGAACACATTTGGTAATAAGTACATTTAGCAGATCTGCATAGGAATTAGTAGGAATGTTCCGACTTGTGTCAGCTCAGTCAAGCCTTTGGTGCCTGCACCTGCTGGGGCAGTGACATCGGTTTTGTTGACTGGAATTTCTGCTGGAAGAGGCATTCTTCTAGAATACTATGGTAGCCTCTCTATTCTA
The DNA here is from genome assembly GCF_054371585.1 of Giraffa tippelskirchi. Lineage (NCBI taxonomy): Eukaryota > Metazoa > Chordata > Mammalia > Artiodactyla > Giraffidae > Giraffa > Giraffa tippelskirchi. Next base: position 11,543,878 of record NC_137287.1, on the reverse strand, counting down.
ACTTATCTGCAATTCCCAGCCCTTTAGAGTCACAGAACCATAACCCAAAGATATATTGGCTATCTGAAGGTCTACTTAGCTATTGCTGTTATTCTTACAGCATTTCAAAGATCAAGGACTGCTTGGAAGAAGAAGTGATCAACTGCAGAGAAAAGAGATGACAGGAATCAGAATGGGGCAGAGAGAAGAAAAAAAAAGGTACAAAATTCTAGGAAACCAAGGCTTTCCCTCTGTTGGAAACACAACACTGACATGCAAGCTTTGGTCACAGGCTAGCCTCTGCCACGAGTGAAACCATATTCACTTCAAGCGTAGCATATTATTCCATATGTGCTAACACTAATGTAAAATTTAAACATATTTTTTAAAGCAGCTTTTAATTGTTTCAAGCTAGTTAAAGTAAGATCCCTATTTCATTACCACTGAAAATTTATCACAGGCTTTCCAATGAACTTAAAATAAAAATCTTTAACTTGGCTTTGAATTTGGCACGCCTTTCCAGGCTCATTCTTACTAAAAGTCACCCCAACTCACTCACAGCCACATCGGCCTCTAGCTCCTGAAAGGCACTCATGGTGTCTCGCCTCAGGCCTTGACTGGCGACACTGCACTTCCTCTCAAACAGCCTGTGGGCAGGCCTCTGGCCCTTGGAAATTCATCTTGAGAAAAGCGATGTAAACTGGGTCATGTACTCCTGCCTCTCACAGTATTCTCTTCTGTTGGGTAATAGCACGTATCATATTTTGTAATTATTAAATGATTCATCAGGGCTTCCCCTACTAAACTGTAAGTTCCATTAGTATCGGAACCCTATCCGTATTTTTCAACACTGTGTATCCACTCCCTAACTTACAGCTTGCCTCATATTAGATACACTATGACAACCTTTAGGATGTATAAAAGGATGGATAAAGAAGGCCTGCAGGAGACAGGCAGAAAGAGGCTGAGAGATTAAAGACAAAGTGCGTGGTAAGAGGAAATGAGGAAGAATCAGAAACTGTGGAACCAACGTAAGATGGGATAATCTTGGGACTGGGAGGAATCAATGAGCCAGCTGGTCTCACTGTCTCATTTCACAAGGGAAGAATGCTGCAGTGACTTGAGATCTCACAGCTAACATTAAAGTTGAAATTTTTAGTCTAATGTTGTGCTGTTTATACTAAATTGCAAGAGGCCATATAACTTTTGAGAGTAAGATTCACAAAGGTCTTAATCTTCAAGAAGCTATAATACGGCAAGTCTAGACAAAAAGAAGACAAAACAAACTCAAATAAACAAAAACATCAATATCTCAGAGCTTGCCTATCTCCCTTCCAGGTTCTAGTGATCCAGCAGCCATCCCCCATCCCCTCTCGCCACTGAAGAGCGCTTCTGACAGGTACTGCGTTTTACCCAACACCCCCACCCCCAGCCCTGACACCCCAGGGTCCACACGAGCACTTCCCCACTTACAGGTGAGGAGTGGGGAGCTTACAGAGGGCAAGTCATTTGCTTCATTTGCCTGGATGACAAAACAGATTTAAAAATCAAACAACAAGAATTTCCTATATAGCAGAGGTTCTCACAGATGGCCTCCAACTCACATCATAAGCATTCCACGTGAGTTTGAAATGTTTTAGATGGTGGCATAAAATAAGAAACAGGAATACTAATGGTTTGTTTTCATATGTGCCACGGGGGAGAGAACGGTTAGATGCCAAGTGCACGTGTGCTGTGTGTGGTAAGTCACGTCCCACTCTCTGCGACCCCACAGACTGTAGCCCACAAGGCTCCTCTGTCCATGGGGTTCTCTAGGCATGAATATTGGAGTGGGCTGCCATGCCCTCCTCCAGGGGATCTTCCCAACCCAGGGACTGAACCTGCATCTCTCTTGTCTCCTGCATTGGCAGGTGGGCTCTGTACCACCAGCGCCACCTGGGAAGCCCCAGCAATTTATTTTATTGGAATGACAGTTCAAAACTAATGCCCATGTATTATCAAACACCTTAGGCTACACTTCCTCTACCAAAGAATACCAGATACTTGCCAGTAACTCCTGGACTCGCAGACTAACCAAACTTGCCACCCTGGAGCTACAAAGATCTTGCTCTAATCAAGACTGCTTCCCAATGCATGATATCCTCTCATTTAAAAGGTCCTTCCTCTCTCTCTACAATTCAGGTGCACATCATGACTAGCACGATATGGTTCACACTTGGATAACACGCATTACAGCTGTATGAATATGTCCATACATTACAAGGGATGCTCAATGCTTAAAACCTTTTTCCCTTTGGTCATACTATTTAACTGAATGAAACATAGTACCTGTTTTATTTTTTTAATAATAGCTTTACTGAGATATAATTTGCATATGATATGCTTTACCCATCTAAAGTATACAATTCAATGGCTTTTAGTTGTACAATCATCACCATGGTCTAATTTTAGAATATTTTGATAACTCTAAAAAGTGATAACTCCAAAAAGGAAACACTGTGCCCATTAGCAGTTACTCTCCATCTCTCCCACCTCCCTCAGCCCTAGGCGTCCTCTAATCTACTTTCAATTGCCATGCTGCTGCTAAGTCACTTCAGTCGTGTCCGACTCTGTGCAACCCCACAGACGGCAGCCCACCAGGCTCCCCTGTCCCTGGGATTCTCCAGGCAAGAACACTGGAGTGGGCCCTTCTCCAATGCAGGAAAGTGAAAAGTGAAAATGAAGTTGCTCAGTCATGTCCGACTCTTAGTGACCCCATGGACTGCAGCCTACCAGGCTCCTCCCTCCATGGGATTTTCCAGGCGAGAGTACTGGAGTGGGTTGCCATTGCCTTCTCCAATTGCCATAGATGTGCCTATTCTAGATACTTCAATATAAATGGAATTATATAAATGGGATCTTTTGTGAATGATTTCTTTCACTTAGCATAGTATTTTCATCCCCCCCCCCTCCTTTTTTTTAAGCTGCCTTGATTGGCTCATTCAACCATGTTTCCCTGACAACTCTTCCCGGAGTAACTGGGCAATAAAAGTAAACCAACATAGCAGTTACAGGGATGGGTAGAGAGAACTCCTTCCATGGTCCTTCCAGGATCTGAAGCCTACAGCTTGTCCACAAGTGACATTCCAAGCTGCCCCTCACAAAGTACCCCATGGCTTTAGTCTGAGCAAGCTGCAAGGACTTCATGGTGTCTGTGTACCCAGTGGCCAAAGGGGTCGACAGGAAGTCTTCAAGAGGTCATCACATATCTAACTATACAATTAGCTTTCTTTAAAATAAAAGATGATCATAGGTTTGGTTACAAAATCCAGATTCAGGTTCATCAGTCTAATTAAACTAGCTGTCTCTGTTGAAACGATTACAAAGAGAAAGAGATACTTGTTTTAAAGAAAAGATTTTATTATTTTGTTTTGTGAAAACCCTGGCCACAAAAATAGTCTCCAGGAAGCCCTTCTAAATCCTAAAAAGACAAGTGGGAGGGTTGATAATTAAATGTTTCATTAGTGTTTGCCATATAGTGAGCCTATTCATTTCAGTGAGGTCAAATTTACGATACAGCAGAGTTAGAATTTTATGTGCTCTATGTATACTTTATAGTACATTGGGGCACTTCATAAAAATCAATTTACAGTACATTTATGTCCTTTTTATAAAAAAAGACATGGATCATAATTTAAGATTTTAAATGATTGGAAAGGTTTATAATTTTTGTCTCTTTACTTTTATGACTCACTATGAGAAGAACTCACATGGTGCCAAGACTGTGATCAGAAATACTAACCTCCAACCACTATCTTGTTACTTTGGGAAAATATGCTTCACTTTTCAAGATGATCTCTATACAAAAAGGGGGCTTCCCAGGTGACTCAAGTCATAAAAAATCCACCTGCCAATGCAGGAGACAAAGAGTTCAATCCCTAGGTTGAAAAGATCCCCTAGAGGAATAAGTGGCAACCCACTCTAGTATTCTTGCCTGGGAAATCCTATGGACAGGGGAGATTGGAGGGCTACAGTCCATGGGGTTGCAAAGAGTTGGACACGACTTAGCACAAGCACAAGCTATACAAAAAGTGACAACTGTCATTATATAGTTTCCTCTCTTCAGTAACCTTATTTTGGTGGTAGTGGGAGTGATATTTCTCAGCTTTAGTTTAGTTTTCTTCTCTTTAATCAAATCACAGACTCTCTGTCAGCAGAGGATTTTAGTTCCTAAGTGACACACAGTGCGTAGTAGGTGCTAAACAAACGGGTTTTTTACTTCACTGAACCAATATACAAAAGTAGGAGCAGATGTGGTGCTCTTGTGAAAAGGCAAAAATTAGGGCATCAACTTTTGTACAGGAAAGCCAGGGCCCCTGCTCAATCTTGAGGGAAATCTGTTCAGTTACTCAACATCCTCAAGGAGCCTTCTTCAAATGAGCACGTTCAGGGGCTCAATCCATCTTCACAGCACTATGGTAGATGAACTGTTCTAACATCTAATTCTTTTTATAAAGCAGAAAATGTTTCTCAAGCTCTTTATGGCTGATTGAACTAATTTACTGTGGAAGAGGCAGCAGCCTATCTTTAGATAAATGCTAATCAGGATGGTAGTGCTCTCTTCAGTCTGACCGCCACTATTATGCTGAAAGGGAAGGTCAACAGCTAATAAACCCAGTTAACAAGCCATTCTGAACTTCACTTTAGCTTAACACTCTTCAAAGTTGCAGTCATTAAATCCATAGATTATTAGAGGCTGCCCTACTGTTTTCACTGCACATGAAGACAAACTTTCAGTACAGTCATTAATTGAATTAACATTGTCTAATCCAATTTTATAGAGTGTAAACTGAGATATGGCCACGGGGAAGGCCTTCTCAAATGCCTTCACGATAGACCAAGGGGAATACAGGCATCCACGGTTAGGCTTTGGCTGAACAGGGACAGGAACACGGCAGGGTAATAGTTTCTTCTCCCTCACAGCCCTCTCTCCCTTTCTGTCTTCCCTGAAACCTTTCAACGAGTACAAGAAAGGCATTTTGTAGTCACTAGAGGATAGTTTTACACTGCAGAAAAGCCAGGCAGAGAAACAGTAAGGCCATTTGTATCACAGTCCCATGCAGCCCAGGACGACAATGCAGTCTCAGATAAGCAGTAGTGGGATCCCTTCCTACCAGATATGACTGGATAATTAGTTCAATCCTAGACCCCAAAGAGACTAAGTCCTGCTATAATAACCAAAAGACTGTCAAAATATTCCATGTAAGACCAAACGGCCCTAAGTCTAATTTAGAAACTAAAAACATTTCAACATTATACTCTAGAGAGTTCTCTTTATAACAAGATGGGTAGCCAACTGGTTTAATCAGCAGTTTTTGATAAATCCTAAAAAGCTCACTCTCTTACCCTCATTAAGTATGAGAGGAGGCTGGTCCTTGTTTATTTCCCACCGATCACGCTCTCCTTCTCAAACAGAAGGAGAAGGATATATGGTAGACTATTTTCTGTAAGTAGGAAGACAGCTGTTTTCTCTATTTTGCCTATATGTGGATAACAAAATGAGGGAGAAAATAAGAATGAATGTGAACAGAAACCTAACAACTGATCAAGACCAACCCACAATAGAATGATCCTATGATCATCTTGGTTCCACTTCATACGTTATTGCTGCTGGTGCTAAGTTGCTTCAGTCGTGTCCGACTCTGCGACCCCATAGACGGCAGCCCACCAGGCTCTGCCATCCCTGGGATTCTCCAGGCAAGAACACTGGAGTGGGTTGCCATTTCCTTCTCCAATGCATGCAAGTGAAAAGTTGAAAGTGAAGTCGCTCAGTCGTGTCCAACTCTTCGTGATCCCATGGACTGTAGCCTATCAGGCTCCTCCATCCATGGGATTTTCCAGGCAAGAGTACTGGAGTGAGCTGTCATTGCCTTCTCCGCCACTTCATATGAAGGCCCTTCTAAAGTAAGGTTTCCCATCCCGAATGCTTTCTTACTATTTTAAAAACAACAACAAAAAAGTATTAAAGCAATTAGAGTGGGTCTTTGTTCCTTGTATATAAACAAGTCAGACGAGAAAGAACACAATTTCCCATACTTCCTAGGGTCTGCCTTGGTTTACAGGACAAGAACAAAAGCAAGATGTCTTTATTATTTCTTTAACTAATGACAATCCAGTTTTCTTATATGACAATCCATTTCTAAGGGCAGTTGAAATGTATCCATTGAGAACACAGCTTTGACCTAAATTATGCCTTATAGCAAGTGCTGTTACATACAATGAGATTATTAACAGTATAATCTCTGAAAATGTGTATCAAAATGTAAAACACACATTCCTTTTTACATAATGTCTTAGGTCTGGTTCAAGCATTTCAGGCAACTTCCCAGGTCATGCTGATGCTGCTGGGCCAAGGGCCATACTTGGAGCATTACTAATACAGGAGCTACTGAAAACTAAGCAGTGAGGAGAAACCCAAGGAGACAGAAGAAGCAAGGAGAGATTCAAAGAAGAAATGGTACAAGTCAGAAACACTTAAGAGACATTCAAGGAAGAGAGACCAAACGAAGCAACCCAAAGTAGTCTGAGGAGAATGAGATAGTTTTAAAATCATGAAAATCAAGAGTAGTGAGTTTAAAGAAAGAAGCTATTGCAATAATCCTTAAGTAATTCAAAGAAAAACATGTATCCCAGTAGTATCCACAAGCCAGCACCTTGGCTTCTGCAGAGACTTCATCTCCAGGTCAAGTCCATCTGTTTCTATCTCTTGTTCCTCCCTTCTTTCCTCTGTCCTGCCCATTTACAAAATAAAAAGGAGCACATAGCATACTCACTCAAATATATTCAATATGAACAAACATATTAATGTCTATGCTCTTTAAAATGGCAGCCCTTGCCTGCTAGCTGTAAAGCTCCCCGAAGATCCACACAGTAATCTGAAGTTGGGAAACTTTTCCAACTTGTCAAGACAAAACCCACTGAAGCTAACTTGCCAGAGCTCAAGTTGACACATGGTGGAAGGCAAGAGCCATCCACAAACATTCGAACTGTTCCTTGCCAAGCTGTAGGGAAGTGCCAACCTAGATCTCCGATTAGGGTTTGGAACAACAAGCAAGCCCTTCCAGTGTGTGCATTTTTGAACATCCATCAGCACTGCTTCCAACGTGTGCTAGAAGGAGCCAACCTGCACAGAGGGAACTCAAAGGCTGCTCTCACCTCTGTCTGTCCAATTCCACTTCAGAGTGCCAGCAACCTAGCAGAAGCTGCTGGAAGTGACAAAAACTAAGCACAGGAAGATGGAAGACAATGGCTGGGAGCCACCAAGAAGGGGGAAGAATGTTATTAGGATAAGTTTCTGCAGATGAGGCCAGCTCCCCCAGTGAAACCAAGGAGAGCTGCCTCGCCTTTCTCAGATTAAGTAGTGGGCACCACCTGAAGTCCTGCATGCCAGACCTGCAGCTGCACTATCCATCCTCTGCAAATGATCCATCTGTGGACCAAGCCAGCACATTAGGGATTTAGCAGCAGACAAGGAAGCAATCCATCAGTGAGGAAAAAAAAAAAAAAAGGTCAGAGGGTACTGGGAGATGACCCTCCTTACAACTATTTATGCCTAGTTCAGAAACTATCCAGTCTGCTGGGCATAGTAATGGTAATCCCATCCACTTTTAGTTATCTAATCTGAAAACCCAGGTGGCTCACCCAACATTCTGAACTGCCTATTTTGAAAACATGCCTTGATGAAAAAAGCATGAAGACACCAAATTCTTCAGCCAAGTACAACACTGCAAAATAAGCAAGGATGATAGTAAGGGTGGAAATACTAGAAAAACAAGAGAACACAGAAAAAGGAAGACGGATGAGGGTTTGAATCTTGACTCAATCACTGAAAAGCCAGCAACTCTTTGAACCTCAGTTTCTTTACCCATAAAGTAAAGTAACTCTACACAATCTGTGGAGTATTACTCGTCAAGCGTATTACATGAGGTCATAAGTATATACAGTATCCAAGAGAACACACAACACATAACATGTGCTCAGTCACTGCTAGCTATTATTGTGATTATTATCCTGTTACCTGAAGTTCAATAACACTAAGGATACCTCATAAACTCATTTGTGTGTGTGTGTGAGAGAGAGAGAGAGAGGAACACAGGAAACAGGAATGAGAGACTGTGATGGCTAATTTCATGTTTCAACTTGGCAAGGCTGTTGCAGCAGGTTATTCAATCAAACATGAATTTAGGCGTTGCTGTGAAGGTATTCTGCAGATGTGGTTAAAGTCTACAATTAGTTGACCTTAAATAAAAGCGATTACCCTCAATAATATGGGTGGGCCTCATCCACTCAGTTGAAGGCCTTAGGAACAAAAACGAAGGTTTCCAGAAAAGAAAAAAAAAAAATCTGCCTGAAGATTATAGCACCAACTCCTGTCAAGTCTCCAGCCTGCAGCCTCCCCTACAGATTTTGATCTTGCTGGTTCCGACAATCAAGTGACCCAATTCCTTAAAATAAACCTCTTCTCTCTCTCTCTCTCTCTCTCTCTCTCACACACACACACACACACACACACATATAAACCCCACCCACCCACCCTTCTATTGGTTCTGTTTGTCTGTAGAACACCAATTCATACAGAGATAGGGAGAAACAGACCCACAGACCAACAGAAATAAAGACAAAGAGAAGAAATAAAGAGAAATAAAAGGAGAGGAAAGAAAAACATAAACTAAGCGGAACTATTTAAAGAGGTAGGGGCTCCCTCTATAATTACTCCATAATTAATGGAAATACTCACAGCACTGCCCTAACCAAGTTAACCGACATTCCGAAGGCTTTAAAAGCAACATTGTTTATAGTTTGATTGCAGGGTCACATAAATCTCAATTCACTACCTACTCGCTTCCCTTTGCCACCCCTTACCTGTTTGTTTCAAGGCCTACTGCTGCATCAGAATTATTTTAAGATATAATTAGGGCTGACTATATTAAAGTAACTCAGTTTTCTAGTAAATTGGCCAGAACTGCCTTTTCAACCCAGCCCCTGGTCTTTTACTTAAAAGCCAGGTAAAAATGTTAATCATTAAAATAAAATGTTTAGGAATCCAAAATTGTAAGGGAAAATGAAAAGAAAAAACCTGGCAGTGGTGCGAACACACTCCTAAAATTACTCTCATCTGTTTGAATGAGACCTGTCTGCCCATGAAATTAGTCTTGATTTATGTATACCTTCTTATCTAAACACAGCCTTATCTAAATACAGTTTATAACCCTCTTTTGTAGTCTAGTCACTAAAGTTTCTCTTGAGGTATTATATAAAGACACCACAGATAACAGGGATAGAGGGAAAAGTTCTTAAGGATCTCTGACTTACATTTTTTCCTTTATGGGTCATCATCCTTTTAATTGTACAGAAGCTATATTTGGTTGGCCTGGATTTGCAGCAGAATGGACACCCAGTCAGATTTAACTCAGAATCTATCCCCTAGTTTAGAGTCTCATGTTAGTATGTTGATTATTTCACTAGGAAATCAATTCAATGAATTTAAAGGGTGTTTAGTTTTAGTCTAGTGAATGTTGCTTCCAATCTTCTAACCAAATTCCAAAAAAAAAAAGATAAATAAGTAAAACACCATTCATAAACACTTACTGTGGACCAGGAAGTTTTCTAAGTGCTTTGCATTAACCAACTCATTGTCCCTACTTTACAGATATGGTCATCAAGGCCAGTGAAGTTGAGAAAGTTGCTCACGGTCACATGACTAACAGGGAGCAGGCTCCAAATCCTGGACCCTCCTCCTTTCTTCTATCAACACACCATCTCTTCACACAGAAACAGAGTGACACAGATCCATTCTGATCTCCAGAAAGGAATTTAAGGAAACTACATTCACCAGGAAGACCAGCTTGTAATTCTGTGAGGAACTAGCGAAGCTATCATTTGGCTTTAATTTAAAGTGACACAGTTGTTAATGACCTCACTGAACTCAAGTTTCTCTGTTTCTCCAATGGATTGGAAATAAAGATGCATTCATCATCGGTGATAATGATCTAATAAAAACACACACTGAAGTCAAAGTGTGTCAAGAAATCACCTGTTAGAGGGTTGCCTGTACAAAAGCTTAGTTAGTTAAGAGTTAATTGGTAAAAGGCAAACCATTCAGCACTACACCCACAGGCCTTTCACCTTTTTTTTTGCAGCCAAATAACTATTTTATTTTTTCTTTATATTTTCTTTATTAAATTAGTTTATTAATCTATTTTTTAACTTTACAATATTGTGTTGGTTTTGCCATACATTGACATGAATCCACCATAGGTGTATATGTGTTCCCCTTCCAGAACCCCCCTCCCAGCTCCCTCTCCATCCACTCCTTTAACTGAATGGCTGGCTTGCTTAACTGTCCTCTTTGAAGTGATTTATTGAATCATGAAGGCGTTAAAATCTATTAGCCTAACACCCACAAAAGTTCAGGAACAGCATCTGTGTCATAAATAGTAACAAGCAGAGGCTTCTCCCAGATACCACCTACAGATTTACTCATCAGTCCTGGATTTTGGACAGCTATGACAGCCTCCTTCAATTCAGTTACTAGCAACTCTTCCTTTCCTCACTATTTTGACCAATTACGGCAGACTGGGAAATAGGTCGTCTAGTGGCCTCTTCTTGTATCAATATTTGATTGCTCTCCACGGAAAACATGCCATTAAGTTAATCAGAAATTGATGCTCACCCACAAACACCTTTTAAACAGGTCAAATTAAGATAAAAGTCCATGCTTTTCTCCTCTGTGAAACTGGGACACTAAACCAGACATTAATGTCAGCTTACAGATTAAATGTCATTAAAGGCAATTTGTCACCCCTACACATTTATCTCAATCTAATAATTAGCTAAAGGTCAGAGATAAACCTGTGTATCTGAATCCACATTTCCTTTCCTTCAGGATGCAAAGTAAAGCTGAAGGCGGTATGCAAATTTAGGTAATCTTAAATCAACAAGCCAATCTGGAAAAATTCAACAAGAATTAAATACAAGGGGTGGGGGTGGGGATGGGCAGTGACCCAAGAAAAGGCAGACCCAGGAGCACAGGGAAGAATATGCTGTAAGCCCGTAAGTTCTGGGCATCACAGCTTTATGAAATCACTTTTCCTACCTACTCTTCCCCTAATCCATCTCATAGCTTGACCCTTTCCACATTAGTTTACCACAGTCAATATATGAAGCACTTCTGTCCTAACTGGACGCTGCCATGTAGAAAATAAAGTTCCTAGAATAATGAATTTGAGGTGCCTAGTCTGGAGTAGTGGGAGGGGCCTTTTCAACCCAGTGAGAAAAAACCTCTTCTCCCTTGCTCCTCCTTCCCTCTCTTTCAGCTTCACACTTCTCAGAACATAACCTTCCAGTTAAGAGAAAATAGTTTAAAAGCTGGTTAATTCTGACAGACATAAAATCCAGTTAATTAAAAGAAAAACTTCCAATGCATGACCTTAAGAGAAGCCAGAAACTGTCCTATAGCATTTTCAGCTGGGAAAATATTCATGAGGGTGGGGACAGAGGGTGCAGGAAGGGAAGTGGGAACCACCCATGAGAATTCTGCCTAAGATAAAAAGGCATGGACTCGACCCTTTACAGCACTCAAGAGTCATTCAACGACAACAAAATCTATTCCGACGTGCAACATACTGTGAATATAATAATAAACTACATATAGTCACTGCCCTCATGAACTAACAGTCTCTCTTCTGAGAAGTCGAAACAACAGGTGATTGCTACAGAATGTTTAAACTGCCAACTCTGAGGAAACTCTAGGCAGCAGATCTTAAGAGGTTGTCCTTGACCCCTGTAGGGATGCAGGCAAGAATGGAAGTAGGGTTTCTTCAAAAGGAAACTCCACAGTTTTGGTTTCTTGCTATTACATTCCATTAAGTGCCTTTCTAAAACAATGTTTACTTTCAGTATGGGAAGAGGTATAACTGGGTGGCAGGAACCTGGCAAAAGTTCTGCGTAGAGGAATGGAATCTCAAGTAGATGACATGTCCTATATATGAGCGAGTCTCTGTGTTGGCAAAGAGTAGACGTTCACGATTTTGGAAGAACTGCTCCACAATCAAGTTGAACTAACAGTCTCTTTTACCTTCCTCCTTTATCCATCATGGACATACACTGATCTAGTGTGTGTCCAGTCTGAACATGACCGTAAACTAAAGGAAAATCCAGTGTTAGAACTAAGTGATGGGGTTTCTGGTAAACTGATGAGCTCCCTCAGGGGAGGAGCTGTTACAGAACCAATGGAATAAGAGATCCAAAATATGTTGCTGTACGCCCCACAAATCACATGAAACGGTATGTGAATTTTTCATATCAACAAATCATCTGGTGCAATCACAGTAACACTGACATTCAAAGAACACTCATACATGTCCAGCACTAGTCTAAAAGTCTGACTATTATGAACTCATTTAACTGTCTCAATAGCTCTGAGGCAGGTGGTTTAACTAAACTCATCAAGGTAACAGTGACAGTAACAGAGCCAAGGCTGACCCAACCCAGAAGCTCCAACTTCAGAGTCTGTGTTCAAACCACTGCATTACACCTCAACTCTTCTCTTACTAAGAATGTTATTGACCCATCAATGAAAATAAATGTAAATGAAGTTAGGCAAACCAGTGTATAACAGAAAAAGGGAGGCCAACCACAAAAACTATTTTAAAGGTAAGGCTTAAGACTTCTTTCTTCTACTATAAGCAACTCACCAAAGCAAACTGCAAGTAGATCTCATGTCATATTAGAATATACCACAAATTAAGTCAGATTTACTGAGCACTACTTGCTATTTATAAGGAATCTGATTATGAAAAACTTGGAAAACCAGGATCTCTTTTGCAGAGAAAAGAGCCAATGACATAGAGAAGAGACTTGAACAGAAAAAAAGAAAAAGAAAAATCAGTGAAGTTTCAGTCTCAGCTTGGCTATAACAAGTTATCTTGAACAGTCGTTTCTCTTTCATGGCTCTCAGTCCTGACTTATAAAATCAAGAGGTCAAAGCAGGTCCCTGGTATACTTTTTAGTCCATATAAGGTGCGGTTTTTGTGAAATCCAGATGCTCGCTGATTTTAAGGACGACTAGTCCAGCTGCAGTTTATTACACTGAATATGCTTTATTTAATCCCTTCAACTGTGGATGCACAGTTCAGCACACAAAGCGAAAAGGAAGATATAAAGGATGGTAGTTACAGAAAAATTTTTAAAAGGACACTATACTGAGAAACTTCATGGACAGCCCCCAAAAGGGGTTAAAAAACATACACACAAAAACTATTTCCAGATATAGAACTAAACTGGGAAAGTGATTTGCATTTCTATGGGAGGCTTGATGATGGTTTGATGTGGTGAGGCTGCATGAAACAGAGACCAAGGAACTGAAAAGAACATTGGGGGAAAAAACAAAACCAAATCCTAGATTCTATTTTCAATCTTCCTTGTAGGCTCTCAGGATGAGTTCTGAGGAAGAGTCAATTAACCTTTTCATTCCTGAATTTATTTCCAAATTGTCCATTTCACCCTTGCAAATAATTCCAAATGGGATCTGTTTGTTGTTTTTTTTTTTTTAATATTTAAAAGAAAAAAAAACAAAACATCACAATATAACTGAATGTTTTCCAGTTCTAATTCTAAAGACTGCCTTCCGTAGGCACTTCAGCTGTGACGGCCAATTTGACTTTACTGGAGAAAAAAAAATCTGGAAATACTTGTATAAGAACAGAAAGCCTTCTGTGGTTGAACAGGCCATAGCAGCCCCAGGAGAGATGCTCCAGCTAACCCTCTGCAGGGCACAGAACCAGCTCTGAAGGCTATATGTGGGAATCCTTGTTTGCACAAGTCACGGGCATTCGGCCTTTCGTGAGATGACAGCATAAAGCTCAGAGGAACACCACTGTGCCCTGCAGCTGTGGCCAAGACTGCAATGTTTAAAGGTTACAGTGATTAAGCACTGTGATTAATTTAGTCTCAGCAAAATCAATTCCACTCAACCACAAATCTCTAATTTACATACTGGAGCAAGCTAAACTTGATTCTGATCAATATAATTTGAAATGTATGATAATCTCCCATCCTCCTGTTCCCAACCTCTCCCTCTCCCCATAAAGAAAGGTTTTATTGAGAAATCACAGAAAAATAAAATTTACATTCATTTTGGCCAAGTTAACACAATCTTTGATTTGGCTAAATATTATTTTATGTCCTTGACTTGGCCATGTTTCAAGCAGTGAAATGTACTGAACTTTAACCTAGATTGCTGCATAATACAAGAAACAGAGAGACAGAAATCTCCTAGAGGTCGAGGCTTTATGTCACTGCCTCGGCAGTCTTTATCATACATACCAGCTCAAAAACAACATCAGACTATGTCATGTTTACTGGTGTATCATACCCATTTCTATAAAAATACCAAAAAGTTTGTCAATGAAATGTATTTGACATTACTTTCCATTTTCTCCATGGTGGGGCCACACAATGTGTTAAGAGAAAGGAATGAAAGGACAGATGCAAATGAAACGACACCCTGTTCATAGTCCTTCCCTGACCAATCATGAAGAATTCCTGGCTTCTGTGTGATTCTCCAGACCAACTTCAGCCCACAAAAGCTACCAGAATGGTTCACCTTATAGTCACCTCTCCGTCCCCAAAACCTCCACTAGAACAACTGACCACACGATCCTAATCGTTAAATGAGAAAATATTACTAAAAGGAGGCCAAGGTAATATATAGAAGGAAATATAGAAACTCCACGCCTTAGTCAATTACATGTCACTAAATTAACACAGACTATTTCTGTCAAACTGACCCTCTTAAAATGAGTGTCACTTCCCTCACTTCTTTTTGTTTTTAACATAACAAGTCACCTCTATCACCTAGAAAACATTTCCTTGACCATTAGAACAACTGTCTATTCTTTCTTTTTTTTTTTTAATAAATTTATTTATTTGAGTCGGGGGCTAATTACTTTACAATATTGTAATAGTTTTTGCCATACATGGGTTTACATGTGTTCCCCTTCCTGGACCCCCTACCCACCTCCCTCCCCATCCCATCCCTCTGGGTCATCCCATTGCCCAGGCCCTGAGCATTTGTCTCATGCATCGAACATGGAATGGTGTTCTATTTCACATATGATAATATACATGTTTCAATGCTATTCTCCCCGAACGTCCCACCCTTACCTTCTCCCTCAGAGTCCATAAGACTGTTCTGTGCATCTGTGTCTCTTATTCTGTCTCGCATATAGGGTTATCGTTACCATCTTTCAAATTCCATATATATGCATTAGTATACTGTATTGGTGTTCTTCTTTCTGGCTAACTTCACTCTATATAATGGGCTCCAGTTTCATCCATCTCAATAGAACCGATTCAAATGTATTCTTTTTAATGGCTGAGTAATATTCCATTGTGTATATGTACCACAGCTTCCTCATCCATTCGTCTGCTGATGGACATCTAGGTTGCTTCCATGTCCTGGCTATTGTAAACAGTGCTGCGATGAACATTGGAGTACACGCGTCTCTTTCAATTCTGGTTTCCTCGGTGTGTATGCCCAGCAGTGGGATTGCTGGGTCATATGGCAGTTCTATTCCCAGTTTTTTAAGGAATCTCCACACTGTTCTCCATAGTGGCTGTACTAGTTTGCATTCCCACCAACAGTGTAAGAGGGTTCCCTTTTCTCCACACCCTCTCCAGCATTTATTGCTTGTAGACTTTTGGATAGCAGCCATTCTGCCTGGTGTGAAATGATACCTCATTGTGGTTTTGATTTGCATTTCTCTAATAATGAGTGATGTTGAGCATCTTTTCATGTGTTTGTTAGCCATCTGTATGTCTTCTTTGGAGAAATGTCTGTTTAGTTCTTTGGCCCATTTTTTGATTGGGTCGTTTATTTTTCTGGAATTCAGCTGCAGAAGTTGCTTGTATATTTTTGAGATTAATTGTTTGTCTGTTGCCTTGTTTGCTATTATTTTCTCCCATTCTGAAGGCTGTCTTTTCACCTTGCTTATAGTTTCCTTTGTTGTGCAAAAGCTTTTAATTTTAATTAGGTCCCATTTGTTTATTTTTGCTTTTATTTCCAATATTCTGGGAGGTGGGTCATGGAGGATCCTGCTGTGATTTATGTCGGAGAGTGTTTTGCCTATGTTTTCCTCTAGGAGTTTTATAGTTTCTGGTCTTACATTTAGATCTTTAATCCATTTTGAGTTTATTTTTGTGTATGGTGTTAGGAAGTGTTCTAGTTTCATTCTTTTACAAGTGGTTGACCAGTTTTCCCAGCACCACTTGTTAAAGAGATTGTCTTTTCTCCATTGTATATTCTTGCCTACTTTGTCGAAGATAAGGTGTCCATAGGTGCGTGGGTTTATCTCTGGGCTTTCTATTTTGTTCCATTGATCTATATTTCTGTCTTTGTGCCAGTACCATACTGTCTTGATGACTGTGGCTTTGTAGTAGAGCCTGAAGTCAGGCAGGTTGATTCCTCCAGTTCCATTCTTCTTCCTCAAGATTGCTTTGGCTATTTGAGGTTTCTAATATTTCCATACAAATTGTGAGATGATTTGTTCTAGTTCTGTGAAAAATACCATTGGTAGCTTGATAGGGATTGCATTAGAACAACTGTCTATTCTTTCTTCTTTCTTTAATTCAAAAATTGATTTTAGAGTATGAGTTCTGCTTTTACTTACAGTCTTTGTATAGTTCTCTCAATATACTGAGATCTGCCTGCCATGCTTCTGAAAATTTTCCCCCAAAAGGAAGCAATCGTAACACTCTGAAACCAAGTAGTCCTGTTTCAGTTCCCCAGCTGCAAGAATTACAAATATGGACATTACTCTGAATTTAAAATGAGTTTTGAACAACTGCAGGCAGGGAGATTGAGAATTCAACCCTCTGTGTCTAAACACAAGGCAAAAAATGATGACCAGTTGATGCTGAAAAACATCAATATTTACAGAATAAAATTCAGGCAGAACTACAATAGAGACATTTGCCTCAGCCATGGACACTTAAGTGCTTTAACAATTTTGCTTAAAAGGAGATACAGGTAATTCATTCAAGAATGAAATTTCATTTTGTTTGGTGTATTATTCATAGTCAGCTGCATATTATTTCTTTGCATGAACTGTGAATCAAGAAGAAAATCCTCTCACAACATGGATTGTGTCCCTTCAACTAATTCTTTTCTTATTGTCCTTGTAAAGCTTCTGGTAAAGGACTCTGCCATTTATTGAGGAGATTATCATACTATGTTATCTGTAGTGGTTACAAATGTGAACTCAGAATTCAGATACACCTGCCCTTAAATTCCAACTCAGTCACCTAGCAGCTGGGGGATTTTGTACAATTATTGAATCTCAATTTTTTGTATCTGCATCTTTAAAGGTGGGGATAATGACAGTACCCAGCTTGCTAAGTTTTAATGAGGGCTAAGTGAGATTATTCCATCAGTCACAGTATCTGGCTCATGGTGAGCACTGAACAAAACTGTTCACTTCTTATTGCTGACCATCCTCATCAGGCACTGTCATGGGAACAAGGGATATAAGGACAAGTTAAGGCTGCCTTCTCAGCTGAGATAGCCATATGAGCTCTTGCCTAGGAAAAACACGAATGTAACACAGGACTCTGGTGGGTGTGGGAAGGGGAGAGCAGCCACCAAATTTCATCTCTTCACATTTGAGCTAGTGCTGCTTGGTTACAGTAAAGCAAATGACAACTGCTAGTACAACAGCTGGATACAAGAACCTCTGAGAGATGTAAAACACTGTGCTCATAATTTTCAATTTCTGATAAAATGGTAACAGTCTAGTACTGCATAAACTGTGGCTGCCTCAAAAGAAAGACATCATATAACAATAAGCTGCTGCCGCTGCTAAGTTGCTTCAGTCGTAACAATAAGCACCTTCTTTGAAAAGTCTTTGTTTGGAGTCACCTGCAGGAACAAGCCCTGGGAAGCTATCCACACCAGTTCCACTGCACCAGGTAGATCACATGCTGGGCGACATAATCTGAAACTTCCTGTGCCAACAATAGGGCAAGAACACCTACTGAACAAGACACTTCAAGCCGTTATCTTCCTACAATCACCTGTCATCTGAAGAGGCAGGCGTGTCTGTGTACACGGGCGCAAAAGAAGCAAAAGGCCTTGTGTGCCAGTGAGCGCATGAGAGAACTACTGGAAAATCAGAAGCATGCGGGAATAATAAATAATACAGTACTTAGAAGGAGAGCGAGTGAAACTGAGCCCAATACTGAAATCTTGATTCGCTGAACACATACGCTTGGAGAATTGGACGAAATACCGGAGCAGAGACACATGAGAAGACCTCGATCATTTCTGAGGAGGCAGGTTTTCTGTCTAAATTCTCTCTTTTCCACCATCAAAACCATCCCCGGAAAACAAAAGCACAAGAGTTAAGAGGAACGATTTTGCTTGGATATAGGCCTTTCCTTTCTGATCCTCCTAATTAGTTAACAGCAACGCCTTACTTGGTGCTTCACTGAATTTAAGATGTTTGTCTCTCTAAGCTCCTGTTTAACCTGAGAGCAGAGAGTGGGCTTCAGTTCACGGTCAAGTCTTCCATGGGGAATAATATCTAACTAGAATCTCATAATAATTTGATTGTATTACTGTCATTTCTACAGTTATTGTCTTACAGCATGTGATACTTGCCATCTGTCTATTACAGAGACATAATATTCTTTTTAAATAAAAATTTGTTTAAGCAAAAAAGAAAAAGAAACCAAAAGTAGTTAGTTGAAAAAAATCTGCTGAATAAGTAACTGTAGAGATGGAACTCCAAAATGGCAAGAGTTGAGGAAGACAATAGGGGGTCCTTGGCTAATATAGTTATTACTTCATGGCAAATAGATGCGGAAACATGGAAACAGTGACAGACTTCATTTTCTTGAGCTCCAAAATTACTGCAGACGGTGACTGCAGTCATACAATTAAAAGATACTCGCTCCCTGGAAGAAAAGCTACGACAAACCTAGACAACATATAAAAAGCAGAGACATCACTTTGCCAACAAAGGTCCATAGTGTGAAAGCTATGGTTTTTTCAGTAGTCTGTACGAATGTGAGAGCTGAACTATAAAGAAGGCTGAGTGCTAAAGAATTGATGTTTTCAAACTGTGGTGCTGGAGAAGACTCTTGAGTGTCCCTTGAATAGCAAGGAGATCAAACCAGTCAATCCTAAAGGAAATCAACCCTGAATATTCATTGGAAGCTCCCATACTTTGGCAACCTGAATGCGAAGAGCTGACTCACTAGAAAAGACCCTGATGCTAAGAAAGACTGAGGGCAGGAGGACAAGGGGGTGACAGAGGATGAGAGGGTTGGATGGTATCACTGACTCAATGGACATGAGTTTGAGCAAACTCCAGGAGATGGTGAAGGACAGGCAATTCTGGTGTGCTACAGTCCATGAGGTCACAGAGTCAGACAGGACTTAAAAGACAAGAGCAAGAAGAGAAACTGAAAGCTCCCTCCACAGTTCATCCTATGCCCATCTCCCATTCTGCCTTCCATGGGTCAACACTGAATTTCATTAAGTCAGTCAAATGTGGAAAAGTTTAACAGGATATGAATTTCAGGAGACCAGATTTATTTTTCCAACCCAAGTTAGTCCTCGAGGTTTAGACAGTCAGTAAATTGTTGCCACCAGCTTTAGGAAAGGAAGCGAGTTTTCAGTAACAGAAAGATTAATAAGTCAAGTCACAGAAAGATTAATCAAATCATTGTTCACTGCATCACAGGTAGGTACAGTTGCAAGCCTGTGGTACAATAATCTTTCAGTTTCCAGCTGCATCTCCACATTTCTACCCCTTGCTGCACCAAACTTTAAAGAGAACTAAATTCTTCCAGTAAAGGGTGTTTTCTCTGAAATGTGCTAGCGTCTATAAAAAGCAACCATATGGAAATTTCCTGTATAAAATATTCTTTCTCCTAATTTCTCCATGCCCACAAAACACACACATATACACACAATCCTATTCACCAGTACTTAATTCTCTATAACCCAAGCTCTAGAAAATCTTTTTGCTAAACTACCACTTGTTTGATTTTTTTATCCCCATAGCAGAAATACCTTAAATTCTAAATACAATTACTTATCTGATCTGAAAAACCGTCATCACATAGTGATCATATCACAGAGTTTTCTTTCAATTGAAGTCCACGGGCAAAAAATTCTGTCTCTGTGTCAGCAGGGTGTGCTTTCAAATATTAAGCTTAATCTGATCTTCCTAACGGCAAAGGTAAAGTCAAGTCTTCTAACACCATTAATGTACAATTACGTCTAAAGGATGATGACATGACTATCTTCATTGTGTCCCTGGACACTGTCCCTCCCTCCTTAACATAGGGATTGATGCACAAAGGAAAGGAGTGTGGGTAACAAGCTAAGGGAATGATCAAGGGAGAAGTGGAAAAGGAGAAGGGGGAAGGTTGAGGACAAAGTGAAAGCAAGTGAGACAACAAAGGAAGTGAAGACAAAACCAAGTATGGAAAACTCTTAATTTCTGACCTCTCAACAACATAAAGTCCTGTATTTTTTTCATGACTTGCTCTGGAAAATGGATGTTAAAAATCATTTGTGAGTTAAACAATAAACTGACATGTTCATAAAGAAGGTCTCTTTGCAGAGAGTTAAAAATATGAACCACGGAGGCAGAAGAGAATTGCCCCAAATGCCAGGGCCCAGGGGCAAGAAGGTGCAGTGTGGAGACTACACTCCCTCCAGCCAGTTCTGCTTTTCTGGCCCTTCAAACTTGTATACCTCCTTGCCCTAACCATTCGAGAAGGTTGTTAAATGGTGTCCAATTGTTAATTCTATCTGCTTTTTTCCCTCACAGGAAAACTCACCTCAACCGGTGTCAGAACCCAGCAGAAAGCAAGGGAGCAATAAAGAAATGAAGATGAAGCCAAAAGGAGAAGGTAGCCTATGAGGGGCTCCCTTCCCTGAATGGCAGTCCTCAGAAAGCAAGCCTGGGCCCCTGCTGCCTCACAGAGGAAGACTCAGTGACTCTTCCGCTTCACAGCCCTTCCCCATGAGACATACAGTGACAGCACCAGACTGAGGAAGCAAGAGGGGGGACTTCCTACTGTATCCAGGGCACAGGCAGGCATGGAAGTGACTCCATCCTTTAGCCAGGGTTGAGAGGCTGCATGGCCACCATGGAACTCAAAATCCATAGATGGCCAAGTGAAGGATGACAGAAGCAAGAATATACAAAAAAGTACTCTGAAGTATGGAAAGATGGTAGAGAAATCCTGCTTGTTCAGGTCACCAGTACCAAAGACTCATGGCCACCTACCTCACATCTACACATCCTCATATTTTTAAATTAATTTTTATTGTAGATAGCTGATTTACAAAGTTGTGTTAGTTTCTGCTGTAAAGTGAATCAGCTACATGTATATATATATATATATATATATATACACATCCCCTCTTTTTTGGATTTCCTTCCCATTTAGGTCCCCACAGTGCACTGAGTAGAGCTCCCTGTGCTGTCCAGTCTGTTCCCATTAGTTACCTAGTTTATACATAGTATCTGTAGTGTATATATATCAATCCCAATCTCTCAATTCATTCCACCTGCCTCTTTGCCCCTTGGAATCCATACATTTGTTCTCTATGTCTGTGTCTCCATTTTTACTTCACAAGTAAGTTGCTTTACAAGTAAGTTCATCTGTGTTATTTTTCTAGATTCCACATATAAGCAATATTATACAACATTTGTTTTTCTCCTTCTGACTTATTTTACTCTGTATGACAGTCTCTAGGTCGACCCACATCTCTACAAATGGCATGATTTCACTCCTTTTGATGGCTTCATAATATTCCGTTGATGTATGTACCACATCTTTTTCATTCATTTTTCTGTTAATGGATCATGGTGCAATTGGTTAAGTCAAGTTTTCTCATTTGGAACATAATATTTCTACCATCTATTTTCTATTATCTATTTCACAGGAAAATGGTTTTCAAGTTCCAAATCAGTAACTTACAAATCATGTTTTGTAACAAAGAGCTTGATGAGCTAAAGTAGAGGAGAGAGGTAAGCAAGGAAATGAGGGTAGAAATGAGCAGAACATGGAAGGAGGAAAGTACAAGGAGGAGGAGAAGAGACATGGTTGCACCAGCTTACTCTGTCCAGATTCACTTCCGCAAGCACATCGGAGGTGGATGTCCATTCCAGAACTACGCATTATTTCATCAGCCAAAATGGCTGAGTGACCTTTTCCATCCTCAGTGCCCCCTTCACTCCCCCGCCAAGCTTTACTTTAGTCATGGTTGAAAATAGGGCCCTTGGAAGAAATCTTGCCTTTTCCTAATTTCAGGACAACCTCTAAATAGCCTTTGCTCCTATTAATATTTTAAAGAAATACCTCCAGTAAGATTTACTTAGTAATCTGGCAGACCTGAATATATAAAAGCAAAATTAAGTATGTGTGAAAAATTACTCAAGTAACTAAAGCAAATCTCCTCCGTGGCTGTCCAACAATGGCTTTGATCCCTAGAACTGAGCTCTTCCTTATAAACTTTTCCTCCCGATTCCCAAATTTCGTTTCCTGAGCACCACTGAATGGATACATCATGTTTGGAGATTTGGGAGGGTATCCAGTTTGGGTATAATTTAAGATCTTTAGATAGAATCAGAAAAAGATTTCAGTGATGCATAATAAACATACTCTGATCCCACCTCAGGACAGGTTAGATAATGCAAAATCTCAGTGTCTGAAAATAACAAAGGTTTATTTCTCATTCACATTACCTATCTACTACAAGTCAGCAGAGGTTCTCCTATTCACAGTCATTCAGGAATCCAAGATGATGGTGTGACTGACATCATGAATGTTAACTAACCTTTACAGAGAAGAAAGGGGCTTCACAATGGCTCAGAATAAAGAATCTGCCTGCAATGGAGGAGATACAGGAGATGAAAGTTCAATCCCTGGGTCAGGAAGATCCCCTGGAGGAAAAAATGACAACCCACTCCAGTATTCTTGCCTGAAAAATACCATGGGCAGAGAAGCCTTGTGGGCTACAGTCCAAAGGGTTGCAAGGAGCTGGGCATGTCTGAGTGACTGAACATACACAGACAGGGAAAAGAGAATACACACCCAGCAGAGTAAACACCCAGAAGTGATGCCCACATTTCATTAGCAAAACAAGTCATATGGCTTCCCAAAGTTAAAGTGGCCAGAGAAGGCCATGTGACCAGAGAGGAAGACAGAGACAGAAGAGCTGAAATATTTGCAGACAGCCTTAATGACTGTCAAAATATATGGTACTACTTTGAATACAACTGCGTATGAAACTTCCAAAATACTAACTATAAACTGAGATGCAAACTTTTTATCCTATTCCATAAGATTATGAGAAAAAAACTATGATTAGCAGTCTGAGGGCAGAAGACAAATTTGACAACTCTGTCTCAAGTATCATTTACTTTCAACTGACCTAAGACAAATGAGATTGCTTCTTCTTTTAGTTAAAAATATCCTTCATGACAGATGAAATATACTTCAAAAAATAAAGCTTTCAAATAATACATCTTTGTTACTTACCATCATATACCACTGAACAGGGAAGACAGGTATCTGTTAGTCCCCAGGGAATAATAAAGACAAAGCCATACATTTGAATAGTACTTTACAGTTGAAAAAAAAAAATATTTTGATAGGTCATTTTAGGTAGGCACCTAAAATACAATTTTTTAATATTTTAAAGCTGAGCAAGGTAGATATGCAAATCTCTCAAAAAAACAGAAGGGCTTAGAACTAACCCAGTCAAAATACTTCATGAGAGCTAAGCTAGAGGCCAGTTCCACCATTTACAAATCCTGTGGCAGAGGGCAAAGACTTTAGTACAAGTCTCATTTTCTTCATATGTAAAGTCGAGGTATCACCTTGGACCAAGTTATGAAGATTGAATAAAAAAGTACATCTCAAAACACTTTCAGTATTGTAAAAGAAGACTCAAAAATAAGGGGGCATCATTTTGATTATAGAAGATCCTTATTATTGGTTGCTGCCTGTACTAATACGTGCATAAAACCACAGAGGGAAAGGCAAGAGGCAGTTCCTTCTTTAAATAAAATCAAAGTTTTGGGATCACCTAGGTTACTATTAAGGTTACTACTAGGCTACTTGCTGCAATTTGGAGAAGAATATAGCCCTCTTCTGTGTCAACCAATGTTATGTCTAATATCAGTGCTGCAAGCAAATTATTCATTTGCCACAAATTCCAAACTTTCTACAATACTGTAATAAAACACATATCTGGTTTCTGTCCTAGTTTCCTGACATAAAGTTTTTAAATGCCTTGGAATTCCTGAGTGATGAGTGTCACTTGGGTTTGGTTCTGAGACAACTTCTGCAGATGCCCAAACAGCCACAGGAGGATGGGAGCTGGTTGTCAGAAAGACAAGGCATGAGTACAGGGTTGGAACTTTCAGCCATACCCATCCCCACCTCCAATTTAGGGGAGAGGAAAATAGCTGGAGATTTTCAACCACCAACTGTCAGTGATTTAACCAATCACATGCATGTACTAAAACTTCCATAAAATACCCTCAAACGACAGGGTTCAGGAAGTTCGGGGTCGGTGAACACACTGAGGTGCTGGTAGAGTGGCCTACCTGGAGAGGGTATGGAAGCTCTGCACTCCTCCCCCTGTACTTGTTCCATGCATCTTCCCACTTGGCTGTTCCTGAGTTGTATCCTTTATACTAAACCAGTAAGAAAAAAATAGCCTTAAACAAATGGTAACAGGTAAAAGAAACAAATATATAATAAAATACACCACAGAAGAGTGAAATATGTAATACAAGGTAATTTTTAAATGGATTTGAAAAACAAACAAAAAAGGATTACCTATCAATAAAATAATAAAACCAGGGTCTCACCTCAAGTCATACACTAAAATAAATTTCAGATATGAACTAAGAGTTGGCTACAAGTAATAAAACCATAAAATAAAGGGAAATAGGAGCTAAAATTGATGATATGGGGGAGGGGTATACAGGAAAAAAATACGTGGACATGTACATACTTAAAACAGTCATATAAGTAGTTTGCTCAAAAATAAGAAAGCAAGTAGCAGAAGGAAATATATTTTAAACAAATGAGATGAAGGGTTAACATATTTGATGTATGGTAAGTTTTACAAAAAATTTAACTAGTCAATAAAAGCAGTAGGACAGAACAATTTACAGATGAAATACAAACGATCAATAACACATGAAAAATGTCCTATCTTTCCAGTAAGAAAAGAAGGGATATGGAAAAAAATGAATGATCATTCACTTCAAACATTGATAAAGGTAAAGCACATCTGGTGATATCTGAGGGTAGCAAGACCACAATAAGCAATCTTATGAATGTGGAAAATATGAACTGATTAGGAAAAAAAAAAAAATCTTAGAGGGCTTCCTTGGTGGCTCAGTGGTGAGGAATCTGCCTGCCAATGCAGGAGACACAAGTTCAATCCCCAATCTGGAAAGATCCACCATGCCTCGAAGCTACTAAGTAAGCCCTTGAGCCACAACTACTGTTGAGCCTGTGCTCTAGAGCCCAGGAGCCACAACTATTGAGTCCACGAGCTCTAGAGTCCGTGCTCCACAACAAGAGAAGCCGCCACAACAAGAAGCCTGCACACCACACCTAGAGTAGCCCTCGCTCGCTGCAACTAGAGGAAATCCTGCGCAGCAACAAGACCCGGCACAGCACCCCGCTCCCCACTCCCCCGCCAAAAAACCTTAGGCAGTATGTATCAAGGGTCTCAAACATACTCAGACTTTTTAAAGATGGATAAGTAGTAAACAGCGTGAGTTTCAGAGACAAACGGTCCAGATTCAAGTCCTAACTTCACCTTACATGCACTTTGTGACCTTGGGCAAACTACACAGTGTTTCTCTGCCTCCACTTTACTCATGTCTAAAATATAGATAAATTCATTCTTGCTTTTTGGATTAATGGGCTTCCCAAGTGGCACTAGTGGTAAAGAATCTGCCTGAAATGTAGAAGACCCAGGTTTGGGAAGATCCCCTAGAGAAGGGAATGGCTACCCACGCCAGTATTCTGGCCTGGAGAATTCCATGGACAGAGGAGCCTGGAGGGCTACAGTCCATGGACTCACAGAGTGGGACACGACTGAGAGACTTTTACTTTCAATTTCATTTCTAGATTGATATGAGAATTGAAATGTGCAATGCATGTAAAACATTTACTACAGTGACTGCTACATAATAAATCTTGGATGAAATTGGCTATCATCATTACTTCACCAATATCACTATCACCAAAACCATCCTAACAAATGACCAAAGCATTTTGTTTTGGTGTGCAAGAGGAATACATACACACATTGACCCTGAAGGAAAATCTACATGGAAATATACCAAAGGTAAGAGTGATCAATCCAGAATTACAGACAATTTTACTTCTTCTATAACAGATTTGTAAGTTTTTTACAAAGAGTATGTTACTTCTTAGAAAAACAGCTATCATTCTGAGGAAAAGAAGGGAGAAGAACAACTTGCAGTTGTTATTTTTACTTTGTAATGATAAATACAATAAAATTAAACAAAACCAAAGTTGTTTCCAATGATTATCTCCTCAATGTATTTATTTAGGCATCCTGCATTTCTAAGTTCTGATCCTCACTGAGGAACCCAAGAAAAATATTTAAAGTAACAGGTGTGAAGAGAGCAATTAAAGATAAAGATCTAGCCCTCTGAAAAGATAGTAGAGTAGACCCTTGAACAATGTAGGAATTAAGAGGCATCGACACATTCCTCACCTTCCCCATCTCTAAGCACAAATGGTATAACTTTACAGTCTGCCATCCTTATCAGTGGTTCTGCATCCATGGGTTTAACCAACCACGGATCATGCAGTTCTGTGGTACCTACTTATTAGAAAATATCTGCGTATCAGATTGTACCTGCACAATGTGCACAACTGTACCTGCACAATTCCAAACTGTGTTGTCCGAGGGTCATCTGTACATCACCTGTACCCGACTCTACTTAGCTAAAATCTTGGGAGGGAAACAAGGATGTTGGAACTCCTATTCTAGGTTCAGAGTACACAGAAAGCACGATCAGAAATCTCTGGTTCTTATGGCGGCAAAGGTAGCAAAGCTGATTCTCTTTACCCCTTCCCTTTTTGGAGTGAAATCTCAGAAACAAAAGGGCTGCCCTGGCAGAGGTGAGGTTTCTGTAAGGCATCTCCACAAGACATGAGAGGGCGCACTGTTAAAAGTCTCCACTGGACCCCCTCTGCTTCCTTCAGACTCTGCTAACAGGATAAAGTGAGTGACGGGGGTGTAAAGTGAGTGACGGGGGCATAGGATCATTCTATAGAGGTACCACACAAGCAACCTCCTTTAGAACTGGGGGGAGAATTATCAAAGCTCTTGTACCATCTGTCTGTGGAGGGAAGAGGGAAAAAAACACAACAACAACAGCAGCTGGTACAAGAAGTAGCAAGATGTTGGTCCTGGAAGTGACAAGATGGGAAATGACAGGAAACAGCTTTTCACTCCTCCAACAGCAAAAGAAGCGTGCAGCCTGTGTTCCAGTGTTTGAAAACCTCCAGATGCTGCCCTCGTCTCACATTTCCATATCTTTGTTCAGACAACATCTGAAGGCCTGCCTTTCTTTTTTTCAAGCACTCTCTTTCTTCGGAGGAACATACAAAGCTATCAAACAACAGGGCTTCTCCCCCTCCTCCTCTCTCCTACAGGCAATGTGGGATGAATTTTAAGTGTCACTGTGGAAGGAAAAAAAAACGTACAAACAGCATCATGTGAGCCTGTGTGAAACTTTTTCCAGTTGTCGATTTCAAGTAATACTTACCATGTGCTCTGGATTCCGTCATTTGGCAGTTAAACTAACATTAGATTTGGAGTAGAACTTCTAAAGAGCTGAGGAATGAAATCTCTGCAATGATCAGAGTTTAGGGGATGGGGAGGCCCAGGCATCTAATGACTACTTGGAAACAGCGGGCAGTGCTTCCTGAGCCACAGAACTAAGCACTACCACATGCGTGCATTTCTCTAACTTTAAACTCTGGGTTTACGAAGTCAGAAATGTTCTAAATGATATACACATAGCCCAATGTCAGGTTTTCAAAGGACTGACATACAATGTTAATAAAGTACTATCATTTAGCGTTATCCCATGTGTTAAAGATACAAAACCAGTTTTCTGAGCACTCTGGAATACGCTCATTAAATATACTACAATTATATTGGGTAAAATTTAACACTTTATTGGACGTCACAGATCATGTCTGGGCATTGCATCACTTCAGGCTCCATCAGCCTACGTGGTCTTCTATGTGGCACATAGCTGCACGCTCTCCTCTGTTCTCCTCCATCAGGTCAGCTCAATCTTTACAACTCAGATTGGATTCCATCTCCAGTACATTAGCCAAAGTTCCCTCTCTGAGAGAGTGAGTCTTTCCCATGAACTCAAACAGTATTCACTGTCCAGTTTATAAGAAATAAAGTAAAATAAATATAGACTGTTCTTTCCATGTGCTGTTTAAACAAAGTCCCAAATTGCTTTTTTATTTTTTTAATGGCTCACTATTGCCTGCCACAAAGTGTATATATTTTATTCTGGGTTTGACATGCTATGACCCCAACAGACATACCTGGATCCTTTATCTTCCTGTGTCCTGTTCAGTTCAGTTCAGCCACTCAGTTGTGTCTGACTCTTTGCGACCCCATGGACTGCAGCACGAAAGGCTTCCCTGTCCATCACCAATTCCCGGAGATTACCCAAACTCATGTCCATTGAGTCAGTGATGCCATCCAACCATCTCATCCTCTGCCATCCCCTTCTCCTCCTGCCCTCAATCTTTCCCAGCATCGGGGTCTTTTCAAATGAGTCAGCTCTTCGCATGAGGTGGCCAAAGTATTGGAGTTTCAGCTTCAACATCAGTCCTTCCAATGAACAACCAGGACTGATCTCCTTTAGGATGGACTGGTTGGATCTCCTTGCAGTCCAAGGGACTCTCAAGAGTCTTCTCTAACACCACAGTTCGAAAGTGTCAATTCTTCGGTGCTCAGCTTTCTTTACAGTACAACTCTTGCATCCATACATGACTATTGGAAAAACCATAGCCTTGACTAGACGGATCTTTGTTGGCAAAGTAACATCTTTGCTTTTTAATATGCTATCTAGGTTGGTCATAACTTTCCTTTCAAGGAGTAAGCGTCTTTATCTTCCAAAGTGCTGCTGCATGTTCACACTACATATTTCCGGACTCTACAGTCTTTATACAAACTACTGTCTGTTTTAGAAACACCCTCATTTTGATCTGTCGAAGTTCTATTTGCCCTTTAAGACAGTGTGCTAATCTGCTGTATGATAACTTTGGTCATGCACCCAACATAGACTAGTCCCTCTAGACAGTTACATCATCTTGCCTCCAATTATAGTCAACTACACCTACACCTAGATGGTTCAGTGGTAAAGAATCCGACTGCAATGCAGGATATGCAGTTTCAATCCCTGGGTTGGGAAGTTCCCCTGGAGAAACGGCAACCCACTCCAGTATTCTTGCCTGGGAAATCCCATGGAAAGAGATGTCTGGCGGGCTATAGTCCATGGGGACACAAAGAGTTGGACATGACTTAGCGACTAAACAATATCACCACCACCCTTGTTAGTACCCAGCACTCTCCTTCTCCCTCAAATACACACACACACACACACACACACACACACACACACACACGCCTTTTTATAAAGAATTTTTGTTAAACCATAATATAGTTCAAATCAGCACGCCTGGTTCCTTTCAGCTCCTTCACTGCCCAACCTGAGGACTAGGACTGCTTCAGCTTCTCTGCTTTCCCTTTGTCTGTGATGACCAAGGTGTAAAGGTCTCTGCTGAATTGAACTTCAAATTTCCTGTTATTCTTATTTTTCTTTTTCTTGACAGACCTGGCATTGTCTCACCTTGCTATGGGCAGAAAGTCCTTTATTTCTTCAATTTTGAGAGGCGAGACAAAGAGGCACAGAGAGCACATGGCCAAACAATGAGCAGCGAGAACCATGGAGAACGGATGAGCTTTCCTCACCCTCCCCAAAGCGCCTTTTAAGGATCAGGGCTGGGTCTTAGGTACCTCAGAGCTGTGATGAAAGTTTTTAAATTGAAGTGACCTTTTATAAATTATAAACCATGTTGCACTAAATTACTATCCAAATGCTTCACTTACCCCAGGGCAAGAAAGAAAAGCAGCCACTCCAGTGATGCTGGGGGATACCAGAGAGGCTGTGTTCTCTCCAAAAACCCAACTTGAATCCCTGCAAGTCAGCATCCCTGAACTGCACATTTGACAAAGAGCCTTATTTAGCAATTGTTTCTTTTCTGCTTTTCTACCAATTCACAAGTTCCCTTGAGGGGAGTATCTTGCGATCATTCACTCTGTATTACTTCTTGACTTACCAAAGTTAAAACACAAGCAATGGTCAGAGGACAGCAATCTATAACCGATGCATTTGGCTGTACCTTTCTCATCCTAACAGTCTGGGGTAACACTTTTTACAGAGGAAACCAGTACTGTTGTGGATAAGAGATTTAGCCAACTGTGATCATTGGTTTGAGAGCCACTCAAAGCTCAACTGAGGTTGACTCCCCAACCTTCATTCCACGCTTCCCCTACTGTGCGGGGGCTTTGCCCTTGAGGACACAACTCCAGCTCCAGGCCTAGTTAAGCCCATCAAAGTCCTTTCATCTTCTCTGCCAGCAACTGGTCTGGAACTCAGGCCTAAGTCAATCCAGACACGCCAACCCAAAGGGACAGTTTTTATGCTCATGCCCCAAATGTGTCCAGAGACAGAGGGGAGGTCTTTGATTCTGTCTGGGAGAGAAGTCATTTTTCCTTCAATCTCTCTCAATCTCCCTGGCCCACATTCCCACATTTCCGCAATTAGCTGTGAGCAAAGCGTGAGGCCCCGACTGCCACTAATAACTATGCACAGATAGCTTAGGGATGCCGCTGATACTGTGAAAGCAAACAGATGCGACAGAAAGAAACGAGGTCTCTGAGGACAGATGCAAACTAAGTCACTGAATTAACTTACCTGAGGCCCTTCCCACTTCTGGACTTTGGTGAGGTGACCTCATAAGTTTCCTTACTGGTTAAGCAAGTTTGAGTTAGGTTTACTAACTCTCATAGTTGAAAGCACCCTAACTTACACATTTAATGAAATTCTCTGCAATTAAAAAAAATCCGCTTGATACTGATTTCAACTCTATGCTTTAATTAAGAGCCATATAACAAAACTTAATTTTCACGTGTGATTATAATTTTTTAGTTAGTTGAGTGAACAAAACAAGATGCCAAACCTAAATATGAAACAGCATCACATGAAATAACTCAATGAAAAGATGCAGTCAAACAACCAGTAGCTGGCCAGGATCACATTAACATGTCATCACCAAAGCATCACCAACTCAATGGAAGTAAGACTGAGCAAACTCCAGGAGATAGTGAAGGACCAGGAAGCCTGGTGTGCTGCAGTCTACAAGGTCACAAAGAGTCAGACACGACTCAGCACTGCACACCACCACCACCACCAAGGCATATACAGCAAACAGGCTGGTTACAAAACTGCTCCTTTAACTGGTGTCTGCACTGCACGGTGTGATGCCTGAGTGTTAAACAGTACTTAAAGATAAAAGCAAAACTGTGGGTTTGAACTCACCTGTTCAATAGGACAGTGAGAAGGCAATGGCACCCCACTCCAGTACTCTTGCCTGGAAAGTCTCATGGACGGAGGAGCCTGGTAGGCTCCAGTCCATGGGGTCGCTAAGAGTCTGACACGACTGAGCGACTTCACTTTCACTTTTCATTTTCATGCATTGGAGAAGGAAATGGCAACCCACTCCAGTGCTCTTGCCTGGAGAATCTCAGGGACGGGGGAGCCTGGTGGGCTATCGTCTATGGGGTCGCACAGAGTCGGACACGACTGAGGTGACTTAGCAGCTTAGCAGTTCAATAGGAGATGGAACTACTAAAGAGGAATGTATTCTGGATCCTGAAGGCGCGCTAGGGTAGGAAAAGATGGGCACAGACCTGAAGATACTGACTCAACTTTCCCTTCTACATTCAACCTTCTCCAAATCATCCTGAGTCCCAAGAGAATAAGCAATAAATCCTGACACAACATGCCAGTTGCGACATTCAGACAGCAGCTCCCCTGTTAAATTTCAGGAGTTCTCCTCTTCCTATTTGTGAAATAGAGGAGTTATATGTGTTCCCTTCTAAGGCCCCTTTCTGCTCTGAAATGCTAGACCACACAAACAACCAGAGACTTGATTTTCTACTGTGTATGATGAGGATTTCAATCTTAATACTTATCCATAAATATTTATTAGATGCCTACTATGTGCGAGGCAAAGGGCTAGGCCCTAAAGAAATGCTGAGATCAAGTATGTTCTTTACCTCTAGGGTATTACAGACCCAGGGGAAGGCTGCTATCAATATAAAAATCTTAGTGAACTAAATTAAATCCAAACACGTTAAAAGGTAACCAAACCATCAAGTCCCAGTTTTCCAGGATAAAAGTAATGAATTAGAATGATAATCTCTAAGTACCAGGTGAATTTTACAACTAGAAGGAATCTGTGCCACAAATCTGAATAAGATGTTGTAAGTGGGTAATAAAAGAGCAGTTTCCAAAAATCAATTTTAAAAGGCTGTGTTTCTAAGCCTGCCAAAACCTCAGACTCATGATTCTCATCCTAGTTCATCTTTGCTATTTCTACCAAAAAGCATGAGAAACTCCGAAGCCCTTTCTTATCTGCCTTCTGATCAATTTCATATCCCTTTAACCTTGAAACTTCTTCCAGTTCCTTCTTAACTAATTATTTTTTACTAAACAGGAAGCACGCCATTTATAAGTTCTGAATCTCTGATGGCTTATGGTATATCACACATACACACACAGTAAGCAAAACATACATATGGGACTAAATTTTTAAACTCATCACATGATAATATATGCAAACTTCATACCTTACGCCTTGAAAGTTGCTTTCTGTTAAGTTTCCTCAAACTTTCATGTGACTACCAAGTTTTTCATATACCCTACAAGGACTTGTTCTTGTAACTACTTAAATTTTTTAAGTTGACATTAGACAAGTTAAATGTCTTTAAAACCACTATCTGAAAATCCCTCTTTAAGTACAGTTTTACTTTCCCCTTCCCAAAGCAGCTTTTAAATCCAATGAATTTTCACAGCTATTTGGATCTTTTCAATTTAAAGATTAGCAGTGATTTACAAATACACCGAAATGTGCAGAATGTGAACATTAATACTATCTGTGACGCTGGGGAACACTTACTTCAAATGTTCCTATCTATCCCCTCCTCCCCAAACACACAAAACAGTCACACATCCACTACTTCATTCTACATTTCTATTAAGGTACTCAAAAACACCGGTAGTTTTATTGCCAAAGACACACTGCTGACTCACTAAATGTGTCAGCTAAAAATTGTGTCTCCCCTCTCTATTTTCTTTTTTCATGGCTGGGTTTTGAATGTAAGTTTATCTAACTCTTACCTTTACACCTTAATTTGGTCACTACCCAGACAGTCAAAATCCAGCTATGTCCTGTTTTTCCCACCCAGCATATTTATGATTCCTCCTACTTTTGAAACATTTGTAACTATAGCTTCATTGCAAAGACAAAATTTAAATAAGATAGAGACAAGGATAGACATTTATGCAATAATCTTAGACAGTTCTATCCAGAGTGAAACAAATACTCTTAACTGGTGAAATAATAATGAAATTACAAATCTTGATAATCATGCCATTGAACCTGTATTTTTCTAATTATTCACAAAAGAATCAAGAAAGACAAGGCAAAAATCTTGCTGAAGTCCAAATGAATTGTGTCTACAACATGCCCTTGAGTTATGGTCCCACAGTCTTGCTAAAGAAAGAACTGAGGAGTATATCTGGCTTTCTATAAGGACTGTACTTTTTTCTCAGTGCTTAGTCAACCATCACTTGTTCTGAAATACTGTCCAGGACCCAAAGAAAAGGTTACAAAATTTACTTACACTGTTTTTATTAAAGTCAAAACACACTGTCTCAAAGATGATGGTGAGTCTATAATCCATTGGCCTCAAGAGCCTGGACTCCACTCTCTGCAGGTAGACAGATATTCCCTTACAACCTATTCTTTCACCTTTCATCTTCTAAGTCATCTGTCAAATCTCATTCTCCCATGTTTAGTTAGAAGCTCATTTTCCTTTACAGAGAGGTCAAATGCAGAATTGGAACTAATGAGTCCTGCAATTTGCATCATATAGCGCTACACCACTCACCATTAGAAGTAACCTGTATTCTCAGAACAAAACTCAAGAAAGCTTCTGCGTTTTCTTTTTTAAGGTTTTTGAGATTTGTTACTATTAGCTTTTTCTAGCCAGCCCTGAACAAACCTTCCAGTATATAAAAGCTCAAGTTTAAATCAACCCAGCTTTCTGCTGTCAGGCAGATCATCGTAATGCATTACAGAAGGCTTGGTTGAATTCCAAGCTTCTGTCTAGTTCTCAGGAATCAGAGCCTTGGCCAATGGGCACAGAGTGAGTCACGACCAATTTTTCTGCTGTTGTATTAAAGGAGGCGGGCAAAAGAACAACCCCTTATAATCAGATAACTAGAGACACTGGCCAAGAACTGGTGCCATCTGCTAATATGGGTAGAAACGACACTGAAGAGAGAAAGGTTGGTGAGGGGCAGATGGGACTCTCCTAGTTATCTGGTTTTATTATCCTTGCTTCAATTTGTGTTCGATAATTTCAGCAAAAGATAGAAAAGATACACCTCTCCATTGGAATAAGAATATGATGGGAGAACACAATGTTGAATTACATCTCTCCCCTGCCTCTTCATTCCAAACAATTCCCACACCATTCTTTGGGTGAAGAAGGCAAACGCCTCATCTCTGAGATGAGAGCCAGAAAGTATTTTCTACTGTGCATTAGGATTAGACCTTCCAATGATGTTCTTTGAATTTTGTGACTAAATTTATTAACAACTGGACATGACTGACATTTTTATCTGTAATAACTTGACTTAGCTCTTTACATTTAAAAACCAGAATAGAGAACAGTATGATTACAGTACAATCTGAGGGCCTAGTGAGTGACACAGGATACAAAAATCATTTTGATCCCACCATTGTTTACTTCTTCTAACTCCTGCCATTTCTTTCCTTTGCAAATTATACTCAACTCTTGATTGTTTGCACTTCTGTCATTATATTAGACTGATCATATCTCTATGTACAGAGAGTTCTGATTATTAAACTAATTCTTAAAAAATACATGTGTTGCAATGCAACTGATATAGTAGGAACAATTTGGGCATGAATTTTGCATTTGCTTGTGTACAATTTTGTATATAATAAATACAAATAGGTGCTATCAAACAGTATTTGTCCTTCTCTCTCTGACATATCTCACTTAGCGTTAACACCCTGCAAGTTCATCCATGTAGTTGTCAATGACAAAATTTCATGTAAGACGTACCTTTCGGAACCCAGGTCTCCTTGCCAGGCCTCACACCCTAAGAAGAGGTGACAGTAGAGGTGTTTTCTGTCTGAAGAGACCTCACTCAGGTATCTGCGTGGCTTACTACTCCCTTACCCCCAGCAAATCTTGGCTTAAAGTTCCCTCAGTGAGGTCCAACCAGACTGCCTTATTAAAAAATTCACTATTCTCCAACTATGATAGAGAGGTTCTCCACTTTATATGCTTTCTATCTTGAATTTTTACCTTCCAAAACACTTTAAGATTTATGTACTTAACTTTTTTGCTTGCATTATCCATTAGAATTTAAGCTCAATGACAGCAGATTTTTTCTTACTTGGTTTGGAAATCATCACCCCACTATTTAAAACTGCATCTGACGCATGGTAGGAGTTCAAAAAATATTCACTAAAAAAACGATTACACATATAGAGGCACAAGCATGGTTATTTAAACCATTGTAAGAGTCAAATTAATAATTTCAAATCCACAGAACCAAGCACTTTTAAGGAACTTGCTCAAATATGTGAAAACTAAGGAAAAGTCCTGGGCTCTAACTGAAGGGCAACATCCATTTAGAAGGCTAGACATAAGTTCCCCTCCTCCCACCTCAGAGAGCTCTCAGAATTACAGGATGTGTTTTTTTAAAATGTGAATGTGGCCATATTTATACTTGGAGGTAAATTGGCTCCACAGTGTCATCATTTCTACAGAGAAAGAATAACCAAGTCACTCCTCTGCGTTCACAGCACTTGCAACAAAGTCACTCGAAAAAAAGAGGTAGAATTGGATGCATTCAAAAAGAAATTCATGGCTGAGAAGGCAAGGATCATGAAATATACACCAAAGTGTTTCACAGAAAAACCTCTAGAAATGGCAGAATATTAAATTGTATCTGACCTACAAGTCACTCAAAGTCCACCCAAGTCTGTAGGTCACTAACAAATCCCAAATGTCAAACTCATTCTCTTTGCCACTGACTTTACAAAATGGGACTTTCAATGCCTATTTGTAGGTGTCTATATACAAAGTGAAAGTGAAAGTGAAGTCGCTCAGTCGTGTCCGACTCTTTGCGACCCCATGGACTGTAGCCTACCAGGCTCCTCTGTCCATGGGATTCTCCAGGCAAGAATACTGGAGTGGGTTGCCATTTCCTTCTCCAGGGGATCTTCCCGACCCAGGGGTCGAACTCGGGTCTCCAGCATTGGAGGCAGACGCTTTAACCTCTGAGCCACCAGGGAAGTTCCTATATACAAAAGAACTTAGCAAACAAATACTTGGTTCTGAGGCGTACTGAGTTGGTCAATTTAATTCCATGCCTAAACCAATATTTCATACGTAGTTTGTAACCATCAAATAAAAAGATATGTGCATCTTCAAGAACATGGCAATACTATGTATACTGTTAGATTGTAAGATTTAAAAGAACAAGTGACTGATTCTTGATACTAGTAACTCATGTCTCTCCAAACCTCTGATTTCTCATCTGAAAACAGAAATAATGCCAGCTGTGCCTCATGGGTTATTGTAAGGATTAAATGAACTAAAGTTCATTTTCTAGTTTCAGATAATAAGCAACACCTATATTGTTGAATGTAATGCTCAAAATTCTCCAAGCCAGGCTTCAGCAATATGTGAACCGTGAACTTCCAGATGTTCAAGCTGGTGTTAGAAAAGGCAGAGGAACCAGAGATCAAATTGCCAACATCCGCTGGATCACTAAAAAAGCAAGGGAGTTCCAGAAAAACATCTATTTCTGCTTTATTGACTATGCCAAAGCCTTTGACTGTGTGGATCACAATAAACTGTGGAAAATTCTGAAAGAGATGGGAACACCAGACCACCTGACCTGCCTCTTGAGAAAGCTGTATGCAGGTCAGGAAGCAACAGTTAGAACTGGACATGGAACAACAGACTGGTTCCAAATAGGAAAAGGAGTACGTCAAGGCTGTATATTGTCACCCTGCTTATTTAACTTATATGCAGAGTACATCATGAGAAATGCTGGGCTGGAAGAAGCACAAACTGGAATCAAGATTGCTGGGAGAAATATCAATAACTTCAGATATGCAGATGACACCACCCTTATGGCAGAAAGTGAAGAAGAACTAAAAAGCCTCTTGATGAAAGTGAAAGAAGAGAGTGAAAAAGTTGGCTTAAAGCTCAACGTTCAGAAAACTAAGATTATGGCATCCAGTCCCATCACTTCATGGCAAATAGATGGGGAAACAGTGGAAACAGTGTCAGATTTTATTTTGGGGGGCTCCAATATCACTATAGATGATGACTGCAGCCATGAAATTAAAAGACGCTTACTCCTTGGAAGGAAAGTTATGACCAACCTAGATAGCATATTAAAAAACAGAGACATTACTTTGCCAACAAAGGTCCATCTAGTCAAGGCTACGGTTTTTCCAGTAGTCACGTATGGATGTGAGAGTTGGATGGTGAAGAAAGCTGAGCGCCGAAGAATTGACGCTTTTGAACTGTGGTGTTGGAGAAGACTCTTGAGAGTCCCTTGGACTGCAAGGAGATCCAACCAGTACATCCTAAAGGAGATCAGTCCTGGGTGTTCATTGGAAGGACTGATGTTGAAGCTGAAACTCCAATACTTTGGCCACCTCACGCGAAGAGTTGACTCATTGGAAAAGACCCTGATGCTGGGAAGGATTGTGGAGGGGGGAGGAAAAGGGGAGGACAGAGGATGAGATGGCTGGATGGCATCACCAACTCAATGGACATGAGTCTGGGTAAACTCCGGAAGTTGGTGATGGACAGGGAGGCCTGGTGTGCTGCGATTCATGGGGTTGCAGAGTTGGACACAACTGAGCGACTGAACTGAACTGATTATTGTTAAATCTCTACCCTAACTGTACACTTACCATTGAGCCACCTGGGAAGCCACTAGGGTCACCAGAGGAGTTTAAAAGTCACAGGCCTACCCTGAAAACATGCTAATTTAAATGGACTGGGATAGAGTTTGTTTAAAAGTTCCAGTTACAGGTTATTTCCACATGGAGCCAGATTGGAAAACTCAAGATTTAGATTCTAATACCCAGATTCAGTGGTCAGGGGTAGGTTAGGGAATATGTAGTTTTTCACAGGTACCTTACAAAAATTCTTACAATCAAGTGGTATGAGAAAACTGATCTAATAAACATAACAAAGCATTAAAAGCATTTGTCACAGAACCTAGCACAAAGTAAGCACACAATGGCAAAATAGAAAACAACTGTGTGTATGTTTATAACTATGTGTTTTATATATGTGTGCGTACATATATATATATATATATATATAAATATATATATATATAGAGAGAGAATATGGATTAATCTTGGTTTTGAAATGAATCCACAATCAAACTATTTAATGTAGTTAATGAGTAACAGGTTTTATCTGTATGACATCTATGCTTCCAACTGCATTTTAACAAACACAGTTGAAAAGTATGTTAAAAGTATATACTAGAATACAAGTTTTTTTAAGTTTTTAGAACTTTCTATAAAGCAAAAATGTGACCTGAACAAGTCTGGTGTAACTTTTGAGAAGGGAAGGAAGAAGAGTGGGCAGGAGGAAGAAGGGACAGAAAAGAAATTTATATGATAAATTAAATCACATAAACATTGGCACTGGGTAGTGAGGAGGGGAGTATGTGTGGAAGGTTCCTTGACTTAAAAAAAAAAAAAAAAACACTTAAACACTTGTGTTCTCTTTGTCTCCAGACGCGGGTAAGGACTAGCATTTACTGACTGGCTGTGTGCCAGGCATCCCACACCCATAAACTCAGTCAGTGCTCCAAAACAGTGCTGCAAGGGAGCCCTCACCATCCACAACCCACACAGGACACAACCTGCACAAACCACAACGGGACTTTTCTCTCACAGAGTCAGAGGCTCAGCCACTTGGCCCTGAAGGCCAGCTCCCATGAAGAGAGCGCGGGAGCAGAGAACAGACCCCCGGCGGCACAGCCCTCGGTGCTGGCGCTCCTCCTGTACTGTGTTTGCGGCAGCGTTGGGACAGTGGGGCCAGAGTTCCTGCTTGCACTGCCTCTGGAGACACAGCGCCTCCAACAACCTCTACTCAACAGACAAACAGCAGTGTCCTCTCAGGGTCAGTGACTATCGCTGAGGGAACTTATAAACTCCTGAGGAGGGAGCTCTGGGAATGAAGTATTTATTAAAATGGCCAGTTAGACCTCAGGGTGAAAGATGATGAAAACTGACTGGTGGTGTAAAATACTTTCCTCCACAACAAAGTGGACCCACCTTAGAGACACTCTGGGAAAGACAAGGTGAGTAACTCAGACTGTACACAAATTTTCAGTAGAGTGGTACAGATTCCCAAAACACTCCTGGGTTGGATGTATGTATCAACTTTCAGGCATATTTTGGCTGTCATAGATCATGTCAAGTATGATCATAAAACCGATAGAAGGACTCACCAACTGGAATTCTATGGGTTAAAAAGGAAAGGAATGTAGAAATTAGCCAGAAAGAACTCAAATGCTCCAGAAGACCAGCAGCAACAATTCTGCTGAGGCAGCAGACCAGGCCCTCAGCCTTCCGTCTGCGGAGGCTGCCAATCACCTTGACCCTGAAGTCCCCGGCTGTGGGCACTGCTGAGCATAAAAACTGAAGAATGATTTGTAGAACAACTCTTAAGTATTAAGTATCCCAGGAAGCAGAGGGCAAACACGAGATGAAGAGAAATAGGAGGAGGAAGAACCCTTCTGAAAAATGTCCTCCTTAATAGTCTCAGTAGGTATTTAATTTCTATTTTTTCCCTTTTCTGTGAATTCACAAAGGCCAAATCTTCCAGTCAAATTAGAGTGCAGTAAAGCATTAAGTCAGCATTCAACAGGTTTAATTACTGTGTAAATGAAAGAAATTATTATTCATTCATGACATTTATTTCAGATTCAATGCTAGCTGCTTTTATGTAAAGTTGAGGGTGAGGGGAGTAAAACTCAGATGGGGAGAAAAGAACAAGAACTAGGATATATAATTACAGCTGTATTTCTTTGCCAAGTATTACTGAGCCTAAACAAAAAAGTGCTTGTTTGCTCTCTTGAGAAAAAGCATGTGATCCATCAGTGGTGGCTCCAAAGAAAGCCTCCCCTCTCCTGACACACGGCCAGGCTTGATAGGTAGACCAATATTTGAAAAGCCAGTAACAGGGGGCTTATTAAGGCCACAAAGCTGGGTAGAGCCCATTGTGGTTCAACAGTCCTGAACTCTGGGAACAATCCTAGCAGTCAGGCCCTACAAGGTAATGGATGTCCCCCGTACCAGGAGAGAAAAAGGGCGAGTTGATGCTATCAGGACAACCAGACAATGAGTCTTTTTTAATGAATTTCCACTGAGCTTAAACAGCTTGCACAAGCAGAAAAGACACACACACACACATGCACAAAACCCTAAACTAAATCACATGTGGAATTTATTCTTCATTCTCATCTGTCTGCCTGGTGGAAGAGATTCAAGAGAGGGTGCCTGGGGAACTAGTTCAAAACAGGGAGAAATATCTGTCCGCAAATCAGCGTTCACTGAATGGGAAATAATCTGTCACCTGAATTGCTAACCCTCCATGGTTTTATCAGAACACAGTTATTATAGACTATAATCCCACTGAAATGCTCTAGGTTTTCCAAAGAACACTCCGAACAAAGTCAAACACCTAATCAAAACATATCATCTTCCTACTCCAACATACTCACACAGGCAAGAGAACACACAC
This sequence comes from Giraffa tippelskirchi, assembly GCF_054371585.1. NCBI lineage: Eukaryota > Metazoa > Chordata > Mammalia > Artiodactyla > Giraffidae > Giraffa > Giraffa tippelskirchi. The sequence continues at coordinate 11,502,552 of NC_137287.1, read as the reverse complement.
AAACACACACAGGGATATTTTTGGAACCAGTTATTCTCAAATCTTCCCTAAACCTCTAACCACTAGCATCCAATTACTACAAATACTACAGCAGTCAGGAATTGGCAGTAACGATCTCAGTTTGTTTTAAAACCTGAGGCCACACAAGTTGTGGACAAGAAATTACTGTAGAACAATTTAGACAGATTTAAAGGACCGAGCACAAATCTGAGAAGTAATAATAATCAAGCTGTGATTGTTAAGGCTGAAGGTTTACTTGTGGGCTTAGAAGACTAACTGAATAAACAGCTGTTGAAAAAAATAAAACAACGTTTGTAGACACCTTAAATATTTCCTGAGACTAACTACCTTTATTGGACTTAAAGCTTTCTGCTAATTTCAGTCCCAATGCCTCAATTTCCACTGGCAAGGATCTAACATGTATTTTAGGATAAAGGAAATAGCAATTATCTGCCTAAAAAAGTATTTGAGTCTGAAGAGAAAATTGTTTAAGCGTTATTATTATTAACAATTACTGAGAACTGCAGCAATGTTATTTAGACAAACCATTGTTATGTATTAAACCTTGACTGACAGTCAGAATTAAGTAAAGGGCTTGGTGTTCAGTCAATATTCTAGTGGAGCCCCAATTCCTTCAATTCTTGACTTCTCAATTTTAAATTGTGAATGGTACAAAGAAATACCAGTGGAAGCCTGATTAATAAATCTCTCAATTCTTCCTCCAATGTATTCCTGAAGCTCAATACACGATCATGGTTATGATTATCACAAGCTAGGTTTTCCTGGGGCCTGAAGCAGGTAGCATTATGATTTCTGTCTGCACACTGTCTAAGCCCTTGTCTCCTTTAAAGCTCTGATTTTTCTCAAGGTTACTGTTTCAAGTTTTATAGGACTTTTATTTTACCAGGGAGCATCTCCTACTACTCTATCCTGAATTAGGCCTTAAAAGAGATCACCTTCCTTTCCCCACTTTTAGAAAAGGAAAATAAAATCAGAATTCTTATATATCTATATCTACATATATCTCCTTATGGCATGTGGGATCTTAAGTTCCCCGACCAGGGATCGAACCCACACCCTCTGCACTGGAAGAGTAGAGTTTTAACCACTAGACTGCTAGGGAAGCCCTTAAAATATATTTTTAAACCTTATTATTGTTTTTGGTGCCTCAGAACCTTTTCTTCATTCTTTGGTAACCACAGCTCAAATTTCCTTTGAAGAATTAACCCCACCTACCTCAGGCTCCCAGCAGTTTGGGGAGGGCTGAGAGGGTCATGGGAGTCATACCACCACAGGGTGTGGTCATCACATAGATCCAGTCACAAGTGACTAATTTAAGAATGGACATGTGACCGACATCAGACCATAGAGGGGTAGCAGCATGATTCTTGTTGGAAAGGACAAGAATGAGGGTCACTCTCCCAGGGCTGCTGAGCTGGAAGAACATGAGTGAGTCGTCTCTGCTTCCCCCACAGAAACCAACAAAGAGGAAGCCCTGCTGAAGGATGGAGGCAGGTTTCCAAAAACACTGAGCTCCTGAAATTCAGATGCATTTAGCTCAGTTTACCCCTCAGCTCTGTGATTCTTAAACCCATAAAAGTTTGAATTGGGGCTAAGGTGCAGAGATGTGTCAACAATTTATGTTAAAGGTAGCACTGCCTTTTTAATCCCGTTCTGCAGCTCTGGTGCAAGCACACTTCTTTTCAACCATCCCAAACTTCCTCCAGGTATCATCTCCAAAAAGCCTTCCTGGGTGACTGTTCCAAATATATTCAGAGGCACACAGGCTAGTAATCCCTCAACTCCAGTTCAACCATAACTATGCAACAGGCCAGGTACTCTCATATGTGACCTAATCATTCACTATATATCACCTTCTCTTTTTATTCTTACGTAGTCATGCAGTCTGTGAAGCTTCCACAATAAAGATTTATATTATAATATTATGCACAGATTTTAGACTCAGAAGATTTGAGTTTAATCTCACCCTTTCACTGGCTTCTTTGAATTCTGCTTCTCACATCTTTAATGTTAGGCTAACAATATTATTTTTCCCAACTTTAATAAGATGTAAATGTCATATGACGTTGTATAAACTTCAGGTATATGGGCTGATTTGATATACTTGTATATTGCAAAATGATTAGAGTAGTATCTGCTGTAAATGATAGCTGTGGTAACAAAGTTACATAACTTGTGAATATATGCTGCAATCTTAAAGCACAAAGTAAGTGATACTGCTGGTGGTGGTGATGTCTCTTACATTCCCATCAGCAGATCTGTGAGTGAGCTGAGAGGTGGAGGGAACCACCAATCATCACTTGCTCCTTGAGTTCCTGTGCTCCTTCCTGCATGAATACAGTCATTGAGTGATATGATAGACAGGAGCATCACCAAAAATGCCAGGAAGAGGATATGACCAGTGGACAAATATGAGATTTCCAGGCTCTGGGATAAAAGGATTTCAATACCTGATATCTTTATCTAACTGAGTCATTCCCATTTTTGAGGGGAGGCCTTGTATATGTAAATACAATATATAAAAACAACATTATAGGCATATCACAGAAGAGCTATGTTCTTCACTTATATAGCCAACAAGCTACTTTAAAACAAAGAAAAACGTGTGTTAGGGTAGAAAATATTCAGATGTCAAGATAAACTCTGTATTTCACAATGTAATTTTGGAAAAAAAAAACTGCTTATATTTCATCCCCAGTTTCTAATGTTTCTAAAGTAAAGAGTTGCGACTGGATGAGTTCCAAGGTCTTTCTCAGCTCTACAACAATGTTTTTTAAAAAAGATTTTTAGAGCATATTTAGGTTTACGATAAAACTGAGAGGAAGGCACAGAGAATTCCCATATTCTTCCTGCTCCCAAACATGCACAGGCTCCCCCATACACTCTGGGAACGGTACCTTAAAAAAAAATAGCAAAGATGCACCTCCAATGACACACCATAGTCACCTGAAGTTCTAGAATAACTTTTAACCTCCTAATGGTTTAGATTATTATATGGCATTTAGCATTTAATTTCCTATTACATTTCAATTGATCTAAGCTCCCATAAACACATCTAAAGTTTACTGAGTGAACAACACATACTTGTTTTCCAAATGTGTTAACAATGGTCTATTTCCTGGAATGTTTTAAGGAAGTTCTCATCCAAGAGCTACCTACGGGTGAGACCATTTGGGATACAGTGACAACCAGCTAGCTCATCTGTTTCCATCAGGTTGGTTTTCTATTAGTGAGCCACTCCTGTCAGGATTCTGAAAGAACATTGGGATGGATGGAGCAATCCTGGGGATCATTCCTCATTCTAAGAAAGGCCCACAGGAAAAACAAAATGTTTAATTCACATTGCTACAGCCCACATCTGTCTTCCACCTGACCTTTCTGAAGTGCTTTCCTACACTATCACCTCAGCAGGTCTCCCTGGACCTCAAATCACTTCACTAAAAGCACAAATAAAATTAAACTTAACTGTTCAGTGATGGGAAATGAGGGAACTAAGAGGTCCCTGTACTGATCCCTCCAGGAAGGTCAGAAAAGACCTGTGTGCACAAAACGCTGCACTTCCAGCTCTCTGCGCCAGTTTCCCATCATTCTCATCAATTAATGACTTTCACATTAATTAAACACAAGATTTCTTATCACTTAACAAGATCCCATATGTCCTCTTCCCACCACCCAGTACTTCTTCTACTGACTAAGCTTAGCTCTCCTCTCTCAGCCTTAAATCTCTATAAATATGGCCCCCAGCAGGAAGAACTAACACTCCTTTGGAGCCAACATGCCAGGCACCACCATATGCAAAGGCCTTTTCAGGGGTTATCTCTTTTAATCTTCACTAACCAACCCTATGAAGTAAATACATTACTATTTCACAGATGAGGAAATCGACACACAAGGAGGTAAGGTGGCTTGCACAAATTGTTTATTGCAGTTTTCTATTTCTCTTTTTTAAATTACTTTTCTTCTGAACACAGATTTAATCATTTTTCCACTGTCTACCTAGAGAAAAGGTACACACATCTAGAAGGCAGTAGCAAGTGTCAGCAGAACATCTCAAGCCTCAAAATAGAAACAATCCATGGAACCTGAGTCTTGGTTGTATTCACAACTTAAATGACCAACCAGTCACACACAAAAAAACCCTCTTCTGTCATCTCCCCACTCGCCCCATGCTCCAAATATTTATTAAATAACTATTATGTGTCACATACAAGGCTAGAAGCTGTCTGTTTTCTAGTAGCTATTCTGAGGTCCTGAACTAATCATTTGGGATCCATGATTTCAACAACTTTCTACCTAAACTAGAATTCTGCACATAATAAATGAATCTGATCCTCAATATTTCCTCAGACGCTTAGTGTGTATTTTTTTTTAATCAGATTTACTGAGGCAACACTGATGCACATAACTGACGTACAATGCACTGCACACAAAGTGACAGCACTCTGAGCTATGAGGTTAACACACTCTCCAGAGAGCAAAAGCTTACTCCACTGAAATGCTCCAGGAACGCCCACACACAGTCCTGAGGATGAGCAGAAATCTACCAAATTCAAGTCCTGCCTATCTTGAGTTGCAGATGATTACATGTTACCAATTCCTGGGGTCACAGGACCGTGAAAAAGTTTGACAGACATTATACCATGCAATTTATTCCAAAGCATTTCTCATCCCACACAGCAGTAAAGCTGCCCTATTCAAAATCATGATGCACTCAAAGTTTGTCTTTACATCTCATCTTTTCTTATTTTTCAGCATTTCTTCCATCTTTAAGACTTCCCTGGTGGCTCAGATGGTAAAGCATCTGTCTACAATGCAGGAGACCCAGGTTCGATCCCTGGGTGGGGAAGATCTCCTGGAGAAGGAAATGGCAACCCACTCCAGTATTCTTGCCTGGAAAATCCCAAGGACGGAGGAGCCAGCAGTTTACAGTCCGTGGGGTCTCAAAGAGTCGGACATAACTGAGCGACTTCACTTTCACTTTCTTCCATCTTTACTCTCCTGTGTTTATTCATTTTCTACCCCTTCTTTCATTAAAAAGTGCTCCTAGGGAAAGTGAAGTGAAAGTCACTCAGTCGTGTCCGACTCTTTGCAACCTCATGGACTGTACAATCCATGGAATTCTCCAGGTCAGCATACTGGAGTGGGAAGCCTTTCCCTTCTCCAGGGGATCTGCTCATTTACACTAAGTTAGCAAATCACCAAGATGAGCATTTAGCTGAAGCGCCAATACTTTGGGCTACTTGATTTGAAGAGCTGATTCATCAGAAAAGACCCTGATGCTGGGGAACATTGAAGACAGGATGAGAAGCGGATTAAAGATGAAATGGTTGGATGACATCACCAACTCAATGAACATGAGTTTGAGTAAACGCCTGGAGACAGTGAAGGACAAGGAAGCCTGAAGTGCTGCAGTCCACAGGGTCGCCAAGAGTCAGACACAACCGAGCGGCTAAACAATGAACTACAACAAGATGTCCAAGCTTAGTGTATTACTTTTTCCCAGGAGTACTGGAAATTAAATAGGAAACCAGTGTCTAATTGCTCAGCTTAAACCACAAGCTAGTTACATAGGGGTGAGGTCCTCTAGCCAATCCATTATTTCCTGGAAATCCTGTGATATGGGCAGCTATGAATCTATTCTTAGCCTTCTGGTTCAATTATTCATTCATTCAGTATTTAGTGGGTGCCTGTCACGTCCCAGCCAGTGTTGTAGGTATCAGGAAATGGCAGTATACAAAACAGGCCAAAATCCGGTCCTACAGTTCACAAGTTAAAGAGGAGCAGGCACCACAAACAACTTAATGTATGATATATAATTATGACATATGGCATTAAATGTTATCTGTTCTTTCAGTATCTATATACAAAGGATCTGAGAAGTTTCTCATCTTGTTTGAATGATGCCATGCTGCACAATTGAAGCCAGAAAAACACCAGCACTGGCCGCCTTGGCCAAGTCACACACTGCCCTGAAAAACACAGTTTCCTCTGCTCACAAAGAAGGCTGGGTTAGGAGAATTCTAACCTCATCTTGTCAGATTTTCTAATTGGCTCGGGGAAGAATATTGGTATCAAAGAGAAGATTGTTAGACAAGTCAGACTACTAGCCTTCTGCAGGAATAAAGACCCTATAAAGAGGCAAACACCATTCTTTATGTCACTAGAGATACCAACCTTTCAACAGCCCCTTACCACACCCCTGAAGCCAGCAACAATGTGAAGGCAGCAAAGCTGACAGATGCATTCTCAAAGTTACACTCGGAGAATCATTCATATTCATGTCCCCACCTTCCTTCCTCGTTTCCCCAACCCCTAGAAGTGTTTTCGGTTTGAAAAACATCACTATTTTTACCTTCCAAGTTTGAAATGAGGTTAAAACCTGGCACAGATGAAAATGAACTAGATATTTTCTAAAAATTACTCAAAATTCTCCACTTAGGGTAAGAACAAAACTGGTAAACACACTTACCCTCTCCCTGGGCATATATACACAATCTGTTTAAAACAAAATGCTTCTACTGACAGGTAACCCAGTAGACTCTTGGAATTACACACCTTTTCCTTCTACTGCACATTCCTAATCTTCATTTCTTACATACTAAAAAATATTATTTATCTACATAGAGCCATTTAATGAGCATATTCTATTAATATAATCTATATGTACCAAGTAAAAACTACTTTATCATCAAACTCAGTATTTAAATAAAGATGGAAACGAGAGAGCAAGCAGTCTTTCACAGAGTTTTGGAAGTGATGAAAAATCATTTTAATCACGGCTTTTCCATACTTATCTTCTCCTTATTATATTTTCCCCCAATCTTCACTGTGAAAATATTCCCACACTTAGCTTCTCTTTATTATATTCTTTACTATACTTCCCCCCAATCTTTATTGTGAAAATATTTAAATCCACAGAGAAGTTGCAAAAAAGAGTAAAATGAATGTCCATATATTCTTTGCTCAGATTCACTAATTGCAGTATTAAACTGGACATGGAACAACAAACTGGTTCCAAATTGGGAAAGGAGTACATCAAGGCTGTATACTGTCACCTTGCTTATTTAACTTATATGCAGAGTACATCATGCGAAATGCCGGGCTGGATGAAGCACAATCTGGAATCAAGATTGCCGGAAGAAATATCAATAACCTCAGACACGTAGATGACACCACTGTTATGGCAAAAAGTGAAGAACTTAAGAGCCTCTTGATGAAAGTGAGAGAGGAGAGTGAAAAAGTTGGCTTAAAACTTAACATTCAGAAAACCAAGATCATGGCATCCGGTCCCATCACTTCATGGCAAATAGATGGGGAAACAATGGAAACAGTGACAGACTTTATTTTGGGGGGCTCCAAAATCACTGCAGATGGTGACTGCAGTCATGAAATTAAAATATGCTTGCTCCTTGAAAGAAATGCTATGACCAACCTAGATAGAAAGTTAAAAAGCAGAGACATTACTTAACCAACAAAGGTCTGTCTAGTCAGAGCTATGGTTTTTCCATGTATGGATGTGAGATGTAAGTCATGTATGGATGTGAGATTTGGACTATAAAGAAAGCTGAGCGCCGAAGAATTGATGCTTTTGAACTGTGGGGTTGGAGAAGACTCTTCAGAGTCCCTTGGACTGCAAGAAGATCCAACCAGTCCATCCTAAAGAAAATCAGTCCTGAATATTCACTGGAAGGACTGATGCTGAAACTGAAACTCCAATACTTGGCCACCCGATGCGAAGAACTGACTCATTAGAAAAGACCCTAATGCTGGGAAAGATGGAAGGTGGGAGGAGAAGGGGATGACAGAGGATGAGATGGTTGGATGGCATCACCAACTCAATGGACATGAATCTGAGCAAGCTCTAGGAGTTGGTGATGGACAGAGAAGCCTGGCATGCTGCAGTCCATGGAGTTGCAAAGAGTCCGACACGACTGAGCAACTGAACTGAACTGTCACAAAATCACTAATTAACATTTTGTCAGTGTGACCACCCTTTGCCTCCTTCCCTCCTTTCCCATCTCCCCTTTCCTTCTCTCCCCACTCTACGCCATCTACACCAACACATACACACAATGTTGTTGAACCACCTGAAACCAGCTGCAAACTTTGATACTTTATCCCTTTATTTCAGCATGAATCGGAGATCCAGGATATTCTCCTCTATAACTACAGTGTCATTAACATTCTCAAGAGTTTAATATTTATCCAGCACTACCATCTAATACAGTCCAATTTCTAAATTTCCCTAGTTGTCCCCAAATGACCTTTATAGCATTTTCCTCAACCAAGGATTTGCTCAAAGCTCACACTCTGCTTTCCTGATTGTCATGTCTCTTTAGCCTCCTCTAATCTAGAACAGCCCTCCTAGCACCTGTTCATTTTATCTAGTTTAACACAGTTACAAATCCAATGTTCTATGATTGTCCTGTGAACTGAACTACAGTGTCAAATTACTCTTTTATAAATAGCTGTAAAATGTTTAATCCATCTAAGGGATATAATGGTAGGATGAGGAATGGCTCTAAAATTTTATAGACTTAAAATCCTCAAGTCTTCATCTCAGTATCGTCTCTGAGACCATAGGCACATAGTCCAAATGCCGGCTCTGCAAAACTTCTCTCCAGACATTACGCACCCAATCCTGTCAAACCTACCGCCTTTACAACTCTAAGATTATAAGTCATTATATCCAAAAGAATATTTTGTTTTTAAGACTGGGAAAGGGTTACCAGTATTTGAGTCAGAGGTAACCCAAAATTAATCAAATAATTAATGCATTATCTTGTTTAGTTGTTGTGTCAGACTCTTTCACAAACCCATGGACTGAAGCCCGATAACTCCTCTGTCCATGGGATTTCTCAGACAAGAATACTAGAGCAGGTTGCCATTTCCTTCTCCAGGTTATCTTCCCAACCCAAGGACTGAACCCAAGTCTCCCTCATCAGCAGGTGGGTTCTTTAGCACCTAGCCACCAGGGAAGCCCTAACACATTACTGGCCAGGGGATTTTTGCAGAATCTAACACCTATGGCGTTAATATGTCTCTAATTAATAATGTGTTAATTTGTTTCCCAGGTTTAAACCAGAATCTCAAGCATGGCGGTGCACCAGATAAATTACACTAAGAATTGAAAAGAATATGATTTAATCCACTAATAACTAAATCCTCACAGCAACTGTGGATAATTTTTCAGAACACATACAAAATAATAATGTTAATATAAATGATTTTTACTATGCCTTACAGAAAACTTAGTTCTTCAAGAAAGATGCACAGTCCTAGTCAAAGAGGAAGGTCTGGAGACCCTTAGAAATACTGGAAAGTTTGCACTGGCCTTTGGCCAAAATCAATAAAGTTCTGACCTGAGAACTGGCTTTATTGCCATGAACAGCCACAGTGGTGGGAAGGAAGAAGGCATTAGGATTATTTTTTCCAAATAAGGTTGACTCTGGATTTCTACACAGAATTCCAACTAATAATTCCAGATTATGGAAAACATTATTTGAAGGAAGTAAATCTAATTTAATATTTTCATTGCTGACATAACCCCTGTCATACAATAGGGGCTTGTTTGGTCCATTTACACATTCATCTAACACACATTGATTTACTGCACTCACTATATGCCAGGCAACATACCCTGTGCTGAGGACATTGACAGTGAATAACATCCTAAAGGTCCTGCTATCACTGGATTGCAACTTTCAATAAGAAATAAACAAAAAGCCCTAAAGTAAATGCATTGTCAAAGAGAACCATTTCAGATGGTTGTAAGTGATATTAAGGAATTAAAAGGGAAAATCACATATGGAAAAAGAAGCAAAGTGGCAAACACGGATAGGCGATCAGAGAAGATGACACTGAAGAGTTAAGGTCTGAACTGAGACCTAAGGGTGAAGATAAAACCCACCACATGAGAATATGTGGCAGAGAAACCTGTGCCATGTGAACAGGATAAGGAACTATAGATGGCTGATGATAGACCCGAGGTCTAGAGGGACAGGGGGCATGAAAGTAGGTAGGGGTCACTCATGACTTCGGAAGTCATGACCAAGTGCTGAGATTTTATTCTGACTGAAACGAGGAGTCCTAGAGGATTCTGGAAAGGAGAATGCTGAACTGTAACTGATGTTTCTAAAAGGTTTATCATACTGGCCAATATGTGCAGAACAATAAAACCATCACCACAATGAAAATCAGTGAATCATATGCCTTGACCCCCTTGTTTATGGCTTTAATTATATTTCCAGGACTAATAAGAAGCAGAAGTACACAATCATAGCATTGTGTTGGCAATGTTAGATATGAAGTAAACAGCTACTAGATCTGGTTCTTCACTTCTGTTCAAGGACACAGACAAGACTGAACAAGAGGGAAACAGCACACTCTGCACATGCTCCAAATGTATTTGGGGGAGTCACATCAGCAAGATAGCGGAGTAAGAGATACTAGCCTCGGTCACCCCTACACCTCCCCCCACCCAAATTACATAGCTATTCATGAACAAAAGTAGTCCTTAGAGAGCCCAAGAATCCAATTAGGAACACAGTGGAGCAAAAAAAAAACAAACAGAAACTGCACAGAAAGGATAGCTGGGGAGATGCGCTTGGCTGAGACATCAAGAAACAACTGGGAACAAAGAAGAAAAGCGAAAGCCATGAGTATCATGCACACAAAAGGTGCCACCGTGGTCCCCAGTGGCTAGCTCTGCAAAAATAACTGGCAGCCTTTAATGCTGAAGACTTCAACAGCCTCCACCACAGCAGCAGATCCCCAGAGAGGGAGGCAATGCTGTTCACCTCCCAGAAGGAGCTGCTGTTACACTTCCCCAGGCTCACGCGAAGGTGCCTCCACTACTACCACACCTACCTCCAACTGTAGAGGTAAACCCAAGCTCCACAATCATGCCAGGTGTATCCACTGCTCTGTGCTAGCAGTTCCCTGGACCCCGGAGGTACAGTGGTTCAGAAAGCGTATGTGCTGCAGAAGCTGGTACCATGGCTTCACAGAAGCACTTGCAAGCTGAACCTGGCACAGAGAGGGCTGGTCTGCCATGACAACCTCTTGGAAGAAAAAGAGAGGAGAGGAGCTCCTCAGGACACTCCACCACTAAATACCCCAAACTCACTGACACCATGGGCACCCACAGCCTTGGCCAATGAAGACCACTCCTGTCTTCCCCAATGCTTGCCTCAGTTGACAGAGCTTCAAAACAATTGCACCACTGGGCTTTCCCCAGCGTCAGAACCACCACACACCCCTACTCAGCAAGTGCCCAAACATCCTCCCACAGGGGAAGACACTTCCCCACTAAACCAATCCATAAGAACTGGAAGAGGCAACTGCTCCATCAAATGTACAAATATCAACGACCCACTTTTGCTTGCTTCAAACACAACACACACACACAAACACACACAAAACAAAATCAAGGAAACATAACTATCAAACGAACACCATAATATTCTACTAAGTGACACCCCTGAAATGGAGATCTGTGAATTGCAGAGAAGAAATAAAAAAATAATTATTTTAAGGAAGCTAAATGATTTAAGATAACACTGACAGCTAAATGAAATCAGGGGGGAAAAAAAACATTGAAAAAAATGAGAAGTTCAACAGAAACACAGAAATCAAAAAAGAAAAAACAGCCAAAATGAACTTCTGGAGCTGAAGAATTCAGTGAAGGAAATGAAAACCACAACAGAGAGCATCAAAAGCAGACCCGATCAACAGAAAAATCTGAACTCAAAGACAAGTCATTTCAAACCGCCCAGAGGAGAAAAAGGAATGAAAAAGAGTAAAGAAAACCTAAGAGAATCATGGTGGGATACCCCAAAATGAACACTATTCTCATTAATGCAGTCCCAAAAGGAACAGACAGATAGGGAAAGGAGTAGAAAGCTTATTTAAGGAAATTATGGCTGAAAACTTCCCAAATCATTTGAGAGATACGGGCACCCAGGGGAAGAATAAATGGGTAAAAATTCTGTACGCAGTCAAAGTTAAGTTGACATCAGCTTTAAATAGGCTGTTATGTGGGCTTCCCAAGTGGTGCTAGTGGTAAAGAATCCTAATCCTACACCTACTAATGCAGACAGATGTAAGAGACACAGGATCGATCCCTGGGTAAAGAAGATCGCTTGGACGAGGGTATGGCAACCCATTCCAATATTCTTGCCTGGAGAATCTCATGGACAGAGAAGCCTGACAGGCTGCAGTTCACAGGGTAGCACAAAGTCGGACACAACTGAAGCGACCTAGCATGTATGCATGGTAACCCCAAAGCAAATACACAAAAGACAAAAAGAAAGGAATCAAAGCATACCCCTATAGAAAACTATGAAATCACAAAGGAAAATAGTAAGAGAAGAAAGAAACAAAGGAACTACCAACTGTAGAAAACAATTAACAAGATGGCAATAGAAAATCTTTACCCTATAATTACTTCAAAAGTAAACTGTTTAAATTTCCCAATCAAAAGCACATAAGCAAATGAATAAATAAAAAACAAGGCACGACTACATGCTGCCGGGAAGAAACTCACTTTGGTTTTAAGGACACACATAAGCAAAAGTAAGGGTATATAAAAAGATCTTCCATGCAAATGGAAACAAAAAGAAAGCAGCCAGTCATAGCTATACTTAACATCAGACAAAATAGACTTTAAATGTAAAACTGTGACAAGATTAAGAAGGTTATTATGTAATGATACAGGGTACAATTCATCAGAAAGACATAACTATTGTAAATATATATGCACCCAACATGGGAGTAAATAAATATATTAAACAAATATTAACAGATCTGAAGGCAGTAAAAATACAGCAACATAACAGTGGGGCAGTTAACTGTCCTACTTTTAATAAGAGAAAATTCATCCCGAAAGAAAGTATGGAAATATTGGACTTTAGACCAAATGAGTCTATCAGACGTATTTAAAATGTTCCATCCAACAGCACAGAATACACACTCCATAAGCACATGGAACTTTCTCCAGAACAGATTTTATTATAGGAAACAACACTGGTCTTAACGAGATTGTGAAGATTAAAATTGTTATCAAGTATCATTTCTGACCATAACAGAAAATAGGAAAAAATTAACATTAGAAAGCTGGAGAATTCACACACATGTGGAAATAAGCAACACTCTACTAAACAAGCAATGGCTCAAGGAAGAAATATTATCCAACCCTAAAAAAGGAGAAAATCCTATCATTTGCAACAAAATGGATGAATGTGGAGGGCATTAGCTATGTGAAATTAGCTAACAGAGAAAGACCATCACTGCATGTTATCACTTACATGTGAATTTTTTTTTTAAGTCAAACTTGAAGAAAAATCTTTTCTTCAAGAAAAGAATTTGGCTGAAGAATTTTTCTCCAATCTTTTTGAAGAAAAAAAAAAGTACAATGGTGGCTGCCAACAGCTGGGGGCTGGAGAAAATGTTGGTCAAAGGGTACAATCTTTGTTATATGATGAGAAAGTTTTGAGGATCTAATCTACAGCATAGTGACTGCAGTTTGCAGCACTGCTATACATATGAAATTTGCTAAAAGTGGATATACCAAGCTTCCCATCTCTCACACACACACATAATTGTGTGAGGTGATGTATGTGTTAACTTGATTGTGGTAACCATTTTACAACGTGAACATATATCAAATCATAACACTGTACACTTTAAGTATATATGATTTTACTTATCAATGATACCTCAGTAAAGCTGAAAAAAAATGTGCTTGGGAACCTGCTCAATGGCTTCAGACATATGGCTGAATAAGGAGTAGCTTTGTTTTTAGTACGTCATTAGTTTTAACTCTTAAGAAAAATGCCAGTAAAATCTTTTCCAAAATTTCATGTCACTCAGTTCAGTTCAGTCGCTCAGTCGTGTCCGACTCTTTGCGACCCCATGAATTGCAGCACGCCAGGCCTCCCTGTCCATCACCAACTCCCGGAGTCTATCCAAACCCATGTCCATTGAGTCAGTGATGCCATCCAACCATCTCATCCTCCTTCGTTCCCTTCTCCTCCTGCCCCCAATCCTACCCAGCATTAGGGTCTTTTCCAATGAGTCAGCCCTTCGCATGAGGTGGCCAAAGTATTGGAGTTTCAGCTTCAACATCAGTCCTTCCAATGAACACCCGGGATTGATCTCCTTTAGGATGGATTGATTGGATCTCCTTGCATTCCAAGGGACTCTCAAGAATCTTCTCCAACACCACAGTTCAAAAGCATCAATTCTGCAGCACTCAGCTTTCTTCACCGTCCAACTCTCACATCCATACATGACCACTGGAAAAACCATAGCCTTGACTAGACGGACTTTTGTTGGCAAAGTAATGTCTCTGCTTTTAAATATGCTATCTAGGTTGGTCATAACCTTCCTTCCAAGGAGTAAGCGTCTTTTAATCTTTTCCAAAATTTCATGTCACTAACCAGCCATTATCCATAATCACCTCCAGATTTTGGTGCAGTAATGATCTCACAACGCTGACATATGACACACAGTCTAGCCCTTCCCAACCACAGCTCCCAGATCATTCATCTGCCAAGGCCTACAGACAACCGTAGGCTGAGCACCGAAGAACTGATGCTTTCAAATTATGGTGCTGGAGAAGACGCCCGAGAGTTCCTTTGATTGCAAGGAGATCAAACCATTCAATCCTCAAGGAAATCAGTCCTGAATATTCATTCAGAGGACTGTTGCTTAAGTTGAAGCTCTAATACTTTGGCCACCTGATGCGAAAAACTGACTCACTGGAAAAGACCCTGATGCTGGTAAAGATTGAAGGCAAAAGGGGAAAGGGGTGGCAGAGGATGACATGGTTAGATAGCATCACCGACTCAATGGACACGAATTTGAGCAAACTCCAGGAGACAGAGAAGGAGAGGAGGCTGGTGTGCCACAGTGCGTGGGGTTGCAGAGAGTCGGACATGACCGAGTGATTGAACAATAACAACAACAGAAAACCAGAAAGAGTGTTAGAGCAGTGGGGTGGCTGGATTTTGAGAAAGTGTTGTTCGGTCCAAAGAAGAATGGAAAGGAGTCAACTACCATTTAGGGCAATTTCAGAAAAACTTCCCCAGGAAGGGGAAAAGATTTCCACAGATTACCTGCAAGGCACCAGGGTAAAGGGTCTATCCTAATGTGTATAAAAAGATCAACAAAGTGAAACAAAATTATTTTTTAGATAAGATAATGGAAAAGGAAAACAAAAAACTCCACACATGTTCATGATCCTAAAAACTCCACTATCAGGAAATCTTTTGCTAGAGTGAAACATTTATTGAAGAAGCTATCAAAGTTTCCATAAACACTTTAGAACTTGGAGTAATAAACATAAAGCTTCCCTTTTGGACAAACACCTCTTTGAAAAGAAAAAAATCTGATACAATAACACAGTATGAATCAACATTAGGTCAAAATCCTTAGATTTTTAAGCATATAATTGTTGCCAAAAGTTCCCAAATGATAAAAAGTATGATAGTTCAAATCAGAGTCAACACATAAACTCCATAAAATGAAAGTACACTGCTTGATGCATCATAGTATTTTATAGTTAAATACATCTGTTCTTTGTTGTATTCCCAGAACCCTGGAGGAAGAAATGTTGTCTTTGAATATACATTTCATACAGACACAAACCTTTGATGCATATATTTCTTCAATAATTCCTTTAAAAAATGTATAGATGTATCACCTATGTTTAATTTTGTTACTTCCTCCCAAACTATAGATTTATTTCCATAACATATTGACTTTGCCAAACATTAATAAAGCTAATAAGCTATACTCATGTAAATGTCTTTATCTTCCTATTTAATAGAAGTGGCCATTTGACAGGAAACACAAAATCCTACATTAAGACTCATCAGCTGTTCAGCCTACAAAGTGCAGATTTGTTTTTCATGCACATTCATACAATCTTTGCACACATACAGTGCAGAGCACACTCCTTCAGATTCTAGAGGGCTACAGCATGCTTCCTATCACTGTAATGAAGTCACTCCCAGGAACTTTAACAATTTGAAACTGAGAATGTAAAGCTACACCCACCACATTGTTTTCTGTGGCTTTTTCCTTCATGCCAAAAAAATTGATTCCATGTAAGTTCTCAACAAGGGAATAAATTGGCAAGTTATAATGAAAACCCAAAGGAACTGTGACAAATACTACATAGAAACATTAGAAAGAATGAGATGTGGTAAGCACAAAAAGGACAATATAAAAGCAACCAGAAATAATTATAAAAGTAAATAAGGGCACACAGTGGAAAGGCACAAGCAAAAACTAAAACTTATACCAATGTTAGGATTATAATGGTTTTTTCCTAACAAAATGAAAGGAAAATTAGTAATGAATGAAAGAAAAGGTTCAAATCCTGTTACACCATTGGTTTCCAGCTACAGTCTACACTTCCGGCCACTAACTAGGATTCTAGGCTTACTGCCCTTAGCTGCAGACTGCAGGGGTTGGACTACACTGATTTTCAGCTCCAAAATCTGAACAGTCTTTCCTTGTCACTAAATAGTAAAGTCTTCCCTTGTTTCTTGCTGGATGACCGTCACTATAATAAAGTCCTCAAACATTATACCAAGAAAGAATCTGAGTATATCCCCAAATTACACCCCTTCTAATTCTCTCTGAAGGTTTTCATCTCTGTCAAGGACAGGGCAAAACTGAGTCTTCCACTGGTTAAGGAAACGGCCAGGCCACTGGGTTATCACATGTCAAGACCCATGCTTTCTCTCTGACGGCTTCTTTGGTTCCCTGAGTGGTAAAAGAGGCTGAAGAGAAACAAACTCCTTCATGTAATTTTTCTTCATTTTACCTGTGGGTGATGACTCCCACTGGTAAGCATTGCCTTGCTTCTGCCTTTTATTTTTCTCTCTGGCTCACACATAAACAACATATACACTCCAGAGGCCCAAAGAAAATACTCCATGTTTTTATGGATGCCCTGGAGCAAAAGAGGGAAAAGAAAGGAAAAGAAAAGGAAAAAAAAAAAAAAAAAAAACACCAGAAAACATAGCACACAAAGCCTTCCTTGTTCTGGTAATCTTTCTTAGACAAATTCTACACTAGAGAAAGCCACAGCTGAGGATTTCACGGTGGTGTTAAACACTACTTAAGTCCCATGAGAGGGGAGCCATGCATTCCCTTTAGTATTCACTGTGCTAAGCTTACTCAGCTTTCCTGAAAGATAATCTAACAGAGCAGTCAGAAGGAAAAAGCACAGACCAAGGTTACTTGTTCTTAGCTGCTTATACACCATTTCTTTCCTGCCCAGGAAAGAAAGCAAATAAAAATGTTCTCGCAACCAGTTCTCATGGTCTGGTATTCTGCCCTGCACAGAAACAGGCCAACATCCATAGACCAATTCGATAAATTAAATTCAGACAATATATTCCTAAAACTTTGTTCTATGTCAAAGACACTACACTCCAGGAAGACTAGCTTTCTTGTCCTCAAGGAACACACGATCTCAGAAGATGACAACACAAACAGATACAAACCAGATTAATGAGAGCAAACAGCTAAGCAAAAATAGAAACTCAGGATCAGCTTTATAAATGAAAGAAAAAGACGCTAAGTGCAAATGCTACTACCATAAACAATGGAGAATAAACAACTTAGTATGTGCACATTTCAAAAGGGAAAAACAGGAAGACACATATCGTGATGGGCCTGACTAATCTCACACGGCCTATTGGGGGCCCACTCATGCTCTAATGACCCCTAGTGTATCTTGTTAGAAGGAGATGCCATTTATTAATGCCTGCATCTCACTCTTCAAGTTTTTCCATGATTTATACACAAATCTAAAGTATTTCAAGACATGTGACACTCAAAGACCAGACTGACTTCACAACTCTCAAGCACTGATGATGTGTAATAAAGACCATGATGACTATCATTTAGATGGTTGTAATGGAATATAAAAACCACAGGCAATAAACAGTACTCACTCATGAGCTAAAAGCAATTATATTGATCAGATGTATGTGCATTAAGTACTAACATCAGATGTTAATTAACCCGAAGTCCTGAATAAAAAATTAAATATGAAATAAGGAAGAAAATCCACACTTACTTACAGAATAAAAATGAAATATATATCACCTGATTTTAGGTGACTATTAATTGACCTACTACCAGACCAACCGTATATCTTTTATAATAAATGCTCTTTTAACTGACTTCTATTCAACTGACCAGCCAAATCAACTGATGATCCTCATTTCCTCTGCGAAACATATTGAATGATTCATAGCCAATGAATGCTGCTTTATAAGGCACCAGTACATTATACACTAAGAGTAAATGGTTTGTTTCCAAATCTGTTTCCGATAGTTACAGCTAGTACTTAATTACATATCATGTAAAACAGTGAGGGTAAAAGGAAAGTGAGATATTACTTCCATAAAAATTAAGCTGGGGACTTCCCTGGTTGCTCAGTGGTAAAGAATCCGCCTGCCAGTGCAGGAGACACGGGTTCAATCCCTGGTCCAGGAGGATCTCACGTGCTGCACAGCAGCCAAGCCCGTGAGCCACCACTGTTGAGCCTGTGCTCTAGAGCCAGGGAACCACAACCACCAAGGCCATGCCCCGCGACCACTGAAACCCATGTGCCCAGAGCCTGTGCGGCACAACTAGAGAAGCCATCGCAAACAGAAGCCTGTGTACCACACCAGTGAGTAGTCCCCACTGGCTGCAACTAGAGAAAACCTTGTGCAGCAACGAAGACCCAGCACAGCCAAAACTAAATAAATATTAATAAATAACTAAATATTTTAAAAATTAAGCTGAACACAGTAAAGGGGCGCTCCTTAAAAAAAGAGAAAGAAACTGTTCTGGAATTAAACGTGAGACAATCCTAAAAGACTGGGAGGAGGAACCAAACAGGATTTTGCACTCTAGATTACTCACATATGTTTAAGTTATTTCAACAGTTTTAGGAAACCCTCATAGACAATTGTGGTCAATGCATTATGGATGTGGTTTATTCAAGGAAGAAGAGTTGGAACGCAAATCAGTGGAACCATTCTCAAACAGCTCTCACTGAACATTTTAAACTCCTGAGGATCTTTTTAAAACCTCACTGCCAAGGCTGCACTTCAGATCAATTTAATCAGAATCTCTAGAGTTGATACCTGGACATCAATGTTTTTTTCAAAGCTCCCCCAGTGGTTCCAATGTGCAGCCAATGCAAACAAGGATCTACATAAAAAGATTGGTTAGAGGAAGTTTTGTCTTACCATAAAATAATGTGCTAAAGTATATGCTTTTTTTCTTTTAATGATCTCAAGCTTTAGCTGTTTCTGTTTTGAAACTGCACTATGGGACTGATGATCTCAGGAAAATGTATTCTACCAAAGAACAAAATGTGTAACCTGATTTACTTTGGCCTAACAAGTAAAATGAGTGGGATTTAAATACCCTTCTCACAAACATCCATGGGTAGGATCCGTCAGTTTCAGAGGTTGAAACATCACTTCCGTAATTTCAGGGAAGCTCTTCAATCCTCCCTATGTAAAACTGATCTATCCTACACTTTCTATAATATTATGATGTCCTGCAACTACTCTAAGTGCATATAATCACATTCTAGGAAAGCAGAGGAGTCAGTAAGTTTAAAAAAAATTGGGGGTGGGGGGGTGGTTACCTTGAGGAAGAAGGAGCTGGAGAGAAAATTAGTTTCAATGTGTGTGTAGCAAAACCCTCCGATTTAGGAAGCCAAATTCATAAAATCACTTTCATTTATTCATGCAAAAAGCATACAGTAAACAACCACTCTATACATATCGCTACTCCAAGTAGTCTAAAACAATGCAAAAACAAAACAAAAATATCTGAAAAATAAAGCCAATATGAGTCCATATCCTTCTTTAATCCTTCTTCTGATGCAACTGTAAAGCACAAAGTCTGTCAACAGGGAGCTGTCAGCGCCTGCTGAAGAGGAAGCTTACTTGCACTAGCTGCCACCCAAGGGCAAAACCGCCGAACGAAAGTCACATTTGATGCACTATCTACACTTCAATTCCAAGTGGCTCAACTGCTAGCTATAGTCCTCCTCCTCCTCTTATTCAAATAATCTGGAATCAGGCTTTTGATTTAGATTAGCTGCATCTTTTATTTCCAAAGCACACCAGAAACGACACAGTCTTCAAATTTAACATTTGAAACAGGTTCCACTTACCTCCTTATACTTATTCAAAGGAAACGACTGTAACTGAAATTCTTCTACTGGAAAGGAAGCCCTTGGAACTTTTGAGCAGTTAGTCATCCTTAAGCATCTATGAACAGTCTTTCCATTAAACTCAGTCCGCTCTAATGATGGAAAAAATTTACAGTGTAACCTGGTGTAAACATCAAATTCTTCTCATGTCAAACAACAGGTTTTCCTCTACCAAACAACAAACAAGGGCAGAGGAAGACAGGTTCTATCTGGTTCAAATTCTAATGTCTATCAAGTGAGAATGCTCCATAGCCTATGTGTCTTCTCAATTTTCCAAATGGTTTTGTGACACAAATTTATTGCTTCACTCTAACAAAAGTTTACTGAGATAAAAGTCTATAAAATATTAATAAAGTATAGTCATCATGATTGCATAAATTTCCAAACATGCTGTGTAAATAAATTTCAAATTAACTCTGAAGTTAAAGACTGAGTTAGAGTACATACTTTAAGCTTATTAGACAGATATGGTATAAGCTTATAAGCAAGGATGGCAATATGGTCAAACAATACTTATAATAAGTTCAGAGCAGCTGTTAAAAGGAACACTTCTCACTAAAGAAACAAAAATATCTCATTCTCTCCTCTTAATTCAACACCTCAATTTTAACTGAATATTTCAAGAAGAAAATCTATTGTTTCCTACACTATGCTCTTTCTGGCTAAAGTACTTAACCGTTTTTCACTGAAGCCAATGCTAATAATTCTAATCTTGTCACCAAAATGCACTGTCAAAACTTCCTAGCAAAAGAAAAATATTGTAAAGACAGTGTTTTTTTTTTTTACAGATCTACATCTTGATATAACAGCAATGAAGTAGGGGTGGAGTTTCAGGTTTGCAAGATATGAAACAACAATGTAAATATACTCAACACTACTGAACTCACACAATGGTGAAGATGGTAAATTTTACATAATGTGCTTTTTACCATCATAAAATATTTTTTTTAATTAAAAACCCCCCAAAACTTTGATGGATGAGCTCAATATCAGGCAGAAGTATGACAGGAAAGAATTAGAGAATCTCAAGATAAAAAAAATTGAAATTACTAAGTCTAAACAAAAAAGAAAATATAGACTAAGAGGGAAGAAAGAAAAACAAAAACAAACACAGAGTATCAGGGACCTGTGGGATTGAAACAAAAGTTCCAAGAATTCAGTTCACAGAATCCCAGCATGGAAAAAGACAGGGCTAAAAAAATTACAAGTACATGGTAAAACTTGCACAATTTGGCAAAAGACACAAAACTACAGATTCAAGTAGCAGAATAAGCCCGAAGCTATACCACACCAAGACCCATCACTGGAAAAGTTCTGCAAACTAAAGACACAGGAAAATTCTGGAAATAGCCAGAGAGAAACAATATATGACTTACAGGGGAAAGAAGGACAGTAAATTTCTCATAAGAAACTTTATAGGCCAGAAAAAAGATTCAAGATACATTTGATGGCTGAAAAGAATGTCAAGCCAGAATTGGATAGCAAGTAAAAATATTCCTGAGGAAGAACTGAGGACTAATGACATTCTCATATTAAAGAAAACTAAGAAAATGTGTTACTATACCTATCTTTAGGTATAAAGGAAGTTCTCTTCTTAAAAAAAAAAAAAAAAAAGGAAATGATTAAATAATTTCAAACTACCAGAAAGGGGAAAAAGAACAACGGAAAGAGCAAAATAAATATACTTTCTCCTCTTGAGTCTCCCAAATCATGACTGATGGTTAAAGAAAATATTACAACTGTTTTGAGATGGTTCTAAATGCATATAGAGGAACTAGTTAAGATAATTATAATATAAATGGGGGAGTATATTTTCAACAGTTTCAACAGAAGTGTATATTTTGAAAGTTCACTTGAGCTGATAAAAACCTGACGACAGTGGACTGTGATGTAATGTATACATACTGCAATATCTAGAACAACCACTAAAAATGCTGTACAAAGATATATACTTAAAAACACTATAGATAAATTAAAATGAAATCTGAGAAAATTCCAGGACATAATTTACAGAAAAGGGAGGGAAAAAAATAAAAAATAAAAACATTAAACAAAAAATTAGCACACTTATACCTTATACATTAATAATTACAAGGACATGAAACTTGAAATATCCCAATTAAATTGACAGATTAGTAGAGGGCATTAAAAAACATGATCCAACTGTATGCTATCTGAAGAGTTTCTTTAAATATCAAACTTAAGTATATACAACATAGAAAGTAAAAATATAAAAGGAAAGGATCTATCATAAAAACATTTGCCAAAAAGGTAATAACAGTGATATATTAATATCAGATAAAATAGACTTTAAAGCACACAAAATCGCCAGGGACAGAGATGGGAGTTACACAATGATAAAAGGGTCACTATACTGAGAAAATACAATAATCCTAAGTAGACCTGAAAATATATGAAGCAAAAACTGACAGAACTGAAGGGAAGAAGTCAAATCACAATTATAATCAAAGCCCTCAACCACCCCTTTCTCAACAACTGATAGAACAACTAAACAGAAAATCAAACACAGAGATGAACTCAACATTAATCACAAGATCTACTTGACATGGCAGAACATTCTACTCAAAACAGAATACACATTCTTTTCAAGTGCCCAAGTAATCTACACTGAAACAGATCCATATGATGCGTCAGTAAACAAACCTCAGCATATGTACAAGAATTCAAATCCTACAAAGTGTGTTCTCAGATCACAATGGAATCAAAGTAGGAAATGATGACAAAGGCAACAGAAAAATGTCCAGACATTTGGAAACGAAACCACACACCACTAACAATTCATGTATCAAATCAGAAGTCTCAAGGGGGGAAAGAAAAATAAATTAAACTGAATTAAAATGAAAATAATACAACATACTAAAAAGCAAAAATAAGTTCTTAGATTTAACACAAGAAGGAAGCCATACAATGAGAAAAAAATCCATAAATTGGACTGTACCAAAATTAAAATTTTTTTGTTCTATAGAAGACTTTAAGAATTAGAAAAAAAGATTTTAAATCTCATATCCAATAATGGATTAGCATCTGGAATACATTAAGACCTTTTAAAAACTCAGCAGTAAAACTCAGAAATCTAGTTAAAAAATAGGCAAAAGATATTTAATGAGGAAGATATATTTAACAAAAGAAGATACTCAGATGACAAAGAAGTACACGAAAGGACATTTGACATGATTAGTTATTAGGAAACTGAAGATTAAAACCACAGTGAGAGATCAATACACACCAATAGGAAGGCTAAAATAAAAGCCAGTAAACCACCAAATGATGGTGAAGATGCAGAGAAAACAGGTAACTCACACTACTACACTGAAGAGAATCTATAATGATAGAGAAACAGTGCAAGACAGTCCAGGTAGCTTCTTAAAAATTAAACATACTACTCAAGAAGTGCATTTCTTAGCATTTACCCTACAGAAAACTGACGTCTACACACCAACGCATACACAGAAGTTATGTAGACAAATGTTCACAGCAGTTCTATTTCTGTTAGGAAAAAAACCTGGGCGCAGACATCCCTCAACAGGAAAATGATTAAATGCGCTGTGGTGTGTCCATGCCTTGGAGTACTACTACTCAGAAACAGAAGGAACAACACAGAATAACTTAAAGGAATACCCAGAGAATCACACAGAGTGAAAAAAGATAATCCCCCAAACGTTACATAGTATATGATCCCATTTATATAATATTCATGAAATATCAAAACTTAAAAATTGGAGAAAAAATTATTGGTTGTCAGGAGTTAGTGACTGGGGGTATGGGGGCAGGGCAAGTGCTGTGCCTATGAAAGACCAAGAGGAACAATCCTCTTGGTGATGGAATTTTTCAATACTTGACTATAGTAACATCAATATTCTGGTTATGACATTGTACAATAGTTTCATAAAGTGTTACCACTGGGGAAACTACGTAAAAGGCACATGGTATCACTCCGTATTATTTTTTACAACTGCATGTGAATCTACTATTATCTCAAAAAGTTTACTTTTTAAAAAGTATATCAGGTGATACTTCTCCCCATTGAATAGATGAAAAAATACTTTTATCAAGTTTCTATATGTTGCCCAAGATCACATACTGCTAGTAAATAGTAGATGCAGAAATCAAACTCATGTTTGCTAGACTCCTCAGAAAAGTTACAGAATTATTTAATACATTTAGGGAATCAATGAGTACCTGTTATGTGCTGGAATTAATAGATACAAAAAAATTGACAACATAGTTCAGTACTCTAGGGTCTTATGGTATAGAGGACATAGACTCTGGAGTAAATAATTACAATAAAATATATTATGTATATACAGGCCAATGCTAGCATTGCTGAGGGACATCAAGTAAGGTTTCTTCAATGAGAGAGGACAGTCATTAATAAGAAGGGGGTTAAGGGACACAGACTGACCTTTTAACAAGATCATTCTAGACATGTCTTAGAGCACTAGAAGGCATCATGAACATCTTGGAGATAAAACTAGAAAGCTCCTCTAATAAACCAGCTGGGAGATGGTAAAAACAGATCTAAGATGGGCCCTGAACATAGGTGACCAGCAAGATATGGTAGTATATGGAAGAAGATAACGTTTGGCTGTGGAAGAGGAAATTAACTGCATTTTAGCATTTTAGAGATGCTTCATCTGAGATTTCTGTTGAACTTCAAGGCAGATGTCTAGTCAATACAATATATGCCTCTGAAGAAAGAAATTAGACTAGTCAAATAGGTTTTGGAATAATCAGTTATTAAACATAGCAAAATATATGAAAATAGGAAATATTCCAAGAGAGTGTATAGAAGGAGAAGGAGGCAAGGACTAGGATGAACTTAATTCAAGTAAGCAATACTTCAGAAGGAACGATAGCTCAGTACTGACCAAATTTAAAAAAGAGATTACTCAAAAATAATTTAGACAAATCGAGTTAGTAGCATTGATGTATATATACTTCCATGTGAATAACAGATAACTGGTGAGAAGCTGCTAGATAACAGGGAACCAAGCCTGGTGCTCTGTGATGACCTAGAAGGGTGGGACAGGAGAAGGGAGGGAGACTCAAGAGGGAGGTGATATATGTATAATTATGACTGATTTGCGTTGTTCTATAGCAGAAACCAACACAACACTGGAAAGCAATTTTTCTTCAATTAAAAAATAATAATTTAAATGGAAAAACAGAAGTGGGTATGTGCATGCAGTGGGAGCTAAAAAGATGTCTGTGTTACTATACATGTTATTTTTAATTTTGGAAAGGGGTCAGAACCCTGACTATCATAAAGAAATGTTTTTCTGTGCCAATGTTTTTGGTCATGTATACTCGACTTTCTTAGTTTTTCTTGCTCACTACTTAAGACTGATTCAATCATTTTCCTAAATATAAAACAAGGAAATGGCTGGCCATCAAAAATATTCTATAATGTATTTTTATCTATCCAATAATTAAAAGTTTATATCAATTCATTTGGTCAGTATTTGAAAATGAACTTTTTCTTTTTTTGCCTTTTTAAAATACTGGAGGAAATTCAAAATTAATAACCCTTTAAAAGAATGGCTTTTAGGAAGGATACAAAAAAGAATAGTTTTAATTTGATTTTAAGCATCTCTGTCCCTGGGTTTACACTAAAGTCTTTCATCTCTGCAAATGAAACTAAACTCATTTTGAAAACTCATTTTGAATTCTGGAAAAAAATGCGAGTATAAAAAACAAATCATTGTGAAGGAACAAAAGAACAGAAGTTCTGTTGAGAATCACAGAAATCTAGAGCATCAATAAGCAGGCTGAAAACAAGACTGAGATTTTTCTGTTTCTCTTATTCCCTCTATTCTACTCCAATTAGCTATGGAGTCTTATATTATTTAGTTTTACATTACACGCATGCCTTGGTATATGAATGCACTCCCTCCTCGTTTTGTTGCTACAGGAATAGTAAGGCAGTTATTCAAATAAACCAATTAATTTAATGTCCTCTTCTTTTTTACGAAGATCACTTCCTGAAATATTTCCCGGCTTTTAACATTAGTTTGCTTTCATTCCTTAACTCTGGGCTTCAGGTTTCTATGGCAGGACATTTAAGGTCAAAGGAAAAGGTTATGGAAGTAGAGTACACTTTTAATTAATCAAAATTCATAACAACAAAAAATAGGTAATGGGTTGCTCAAAGGAAAGTAATCTAGTGAGGAAAAAACCAACCCCCAAATCACAATGACAACCTGTACTGACCCTATGCACAAAGATAATATTTTAGTTATAACAGCTTTAATAGTTAACAATCCAAATATGTCTAAAATGAGAAGTTAACCTCTTAAATAAAAATCCTATACTTTGACTATGGGTAACGAACAAGTAATTTCATTGCCACAAAAACACAGCAGAAACAAACCTACACAGAAAATAACAATGTGGAGAAAAGTAGCCCAAAGTGTACTAATGTCAATTAAACTAGAAAAATGGAATAATTTTTCAATATGCTTATATGTATGCAATCATAAAGATTATGATGAAAACCATCATAATTTTCCATCTTGCCATATCATGATTCCATTCTTTAGGGTCTCAGCTTAATTCTACAGTCAGTGTTTTCAACAAACAAAGCAAAGAAAGAAGGGTTACAAAAGGGAGGCATTTTAGAATGTTCCTGGACACTTCATTACTAACGCGATAAATTCTCAACAGAAGTGATATATACAGATGCAGAACCAAAGCAATGGCCAACAGTTTCAGGTAAGTTTAGATGTGTTAGGAAGTACATACTTCTTTCCTCAAAGCCTAGTCATGATGTATTAAAACACTGTACTGTAACATTGAAATTTCATATGCAGCCAAAGTTCACTGCTTCCCTAAAATATAACCTCCCAAAATAGAGTAAAAAGATAATCTCATCAACAGCCAAAATGATGAGGATGCTTTCTGTACCCAAATAACATTTCAACAACGAAGAGCAAAGCTCTTCTACACATGAATGAGCAAAGTCAGTTAACTGAAAGAAAAAATACAAATAAAAACTTCTGACTAAGCAAACTACAGATAACAGGAAGGGACTGTCAATTTCTTTCAGAACTAAAACTGCATCAAGTTTCATAGCAAATAGTCCTCCTGAAAATTCTCTATTCAATCTAAATAAGTATAGTCTGTCTTTCCTGTTGCTACTGTTTCATCATTTTTCTTCTTTAAACACTAAATAATGCCTCTGGAAGGGAATGTGAAGACTCCTTCCCCTTGGTCAATGGCAATGTCAGACAGCAAGTATAAAGCCTGCATTTCATCCAGGAATCATTAAAGCAGAGGACACGCATTCACAAATAAAGCTTCTGGGTTCATCTGCTTCCCTGAATAGCCAGAGGAGCTCAACAACATGAGAAGCCTGGAGAGAGGTGGCAGGTTTCCCTTGGGAAGAGAAAACATATTGACTTACCTTCTCTGCATACTTGAACTTAACATAGAACCAGCTTGACTTGATCATTGTCTCACCTCCTGCTCTCAGAGGAAAAGGAGACGGGAAAAATAAAAAAACAGAAAGAGGAAAAGAAAAAACAAAAACAGTAGAGTGCTGAAGAAAAAGTCGCTTTTCAGCAAAGGCTTCTTTCAGATGCTGAGTTTTCCAAAGGATGACAAGTATTCAAAGGAGGGGCCAAAGGGAAAGACACAGGAAAATGCACTATTAACCTGGCCTCCTTCCCCCTAATGCTCCTATACACCTTCCCTTGGTGCCTACAGCGCAGTGCGATCTCGCTCCGGAAACTGCACTCCAGGACTGCCTTGCTGAGCTGCCTGCCTCTCCCTCCTCTCTCTCTCCCTCCGGGTTGCTCTCTTGGCTGGCTGACAGGAGAACTCCTCAAATGGGCTTCAGCTGCCTTCATCACAAATGGCACATGTCAGTAAAGGCAGGAGGCAGGTCCTGGCCCCAGTCCCCTCCCAGAAGGGCAACTCCCCCTCCTACCCCTACCCCCAGGGATGAATAACAAATTCCAGAGCTTCCCCTCAGGACACAGATTAACACCTGGCCAAACATTATTCTGACAAGAGCCAGAGTCTAGAGAAGGGACCCTGCCACAGCTTTAACCTTATGATCTCCTTAACAAGATCAGGTGGTGACCCTTCTCCATGCCTACAGAAGATTACAACACTAAAAACAGCCCAGTCTCTTCTAGCAAAAAGTGAGTAAGAATCCGTTTTAAATTCTCCAGCTGAAACAACATCTTTGAATCCTGTGTAGTCAGAGAAACAGAAACTGGAACAGCCTTCTCTTGCCATTCCCTCTTACTTCTATTATACTAGCTGCCAAAACAGCTCCTGGTATTCAGCCTTAAGAACTAACAGCTTGGTAAAATGATTGGCACTTATGCACACATTCCTCTCCCCCACAGAAATAAATGTAAAGACAGTGTTTTTTATTTTTGTTTCACTACTATTAACTAATTAAACTTTTCAAGATTTCAAGAAAAGCTGTGAAATAGAATTACGGCACTCACTTTATAAGATGCCAGAGATGAAATGGAGAACAAGCGAAATGCAGGCACACAGCTTTAGCATACGTGAGGGGAGACACCTGTGCATCGCCATAGTGAGGCCATCGGGCACACGGAAAACAGTGATTCTCAAAATGTTTAATAACATGGTGTGGCTCTCATCCCTATTCCCCATACCCCTACTGGGATCTCTACCCCAAGTGATAACAATTGATAATATTTATTAAATACAAAATAATGAAGATTAATCTGGATTTTAAAATAAACTCTACAGGATTCTCTAAACTACAAAACCCTATCTGTACTTCATCCCTACAGGCCCTTCTTTTGAGGCATGTCAAGATTTTCCACAGTCAAGGTTTTTGAGCGTATAATGTTGGCTGAGACCTAAATATCATTTACTACATATCTTCTGAGCACCAAAGCAATGATGCTTTCGAACTGTGGTGCTGGATAAGACTCCTGAGAGTTCCTTGGACTGCAAGAAGATGAAACCAGTCAATGCTAAAGGAAATCAACCCTGACTATTCATTGAAAGGACTGATGCTGAAGCTCCAATACTTTGGCTGCCTGATGTGAAGAGCCACCTCACTAGAAAAGACCCTAATACTGGGAAAGATTAAGGGCAGGAGGAGAAGGGGGAGACAGAGGATGAGATGGTTGGGTGGCATCACCAACTCAATGGGCGTGAGTTTGAGAAAACTCTGGGAGAGAGTGAAGCACAGGGAGGTCGGACACACTGTAGTCCATGGGGTCACAAAGGGTCAGACGAGACTTAACAACTAAACAGCAACATATCTTTATGGAAAGGGGATATGCTTCCATTTTTTAACTTGCTACTACACACCACTGGGCTAAGCAGTAGCTTCATTTTAGCTTTCAAAATAATAGGAGTGACTGCAAAATAATAGGAGTGATTACCACTCCACTATTCCTGCTTGGAAAATTCTATGGACAGAGGAGCCTGGCGGCATATAGGCCATGGGGTCACAAAGAGTCAGACAAAATGTGCTATTAACACTTTCGCACCACTGAAAAGCCCTCCTGAAACACTCTATACCTACCTACGTCACAATAGTTATAATCTTCCCATATTTTTGAAGAAGTTTTTTCTACTACACACACTCTAACATTCTAGTACTATTCCAGCAGAGCATCTGCGTAAGTCCAGAATAAAACTGGATGTTAAAATTGACAACAAGTGTGTCAAAACACATCCTCTAAGATTCATGTACAATAAAGGATCTCTGTGGATTCTAATTTGAATTATTAAGTAAGGGTATAAACCACTTTGGAGGTGGGAGATGACGTAAATGAAGTTCATACCTGAAGGCTTCTATTTCCTCTGAGGAAAAAAGGACTCTATTCTTACTGGCCTCTCTCAAATCCCTGAATCTTTCCAGTATCTAGTAGCTGTTCTTTCCAGAACACTCCTTATGTCTTTGGTGGCTCAGATGGTAAAGAATCCGCCTGCAACGCGGGAGACCTGGGTTTGATCCCTGGTTTGGAAAGATCCCCTGGAGGAGGGCATGGCAACCCACTCCAGTATTCCTGCCTGGAGAATCCCCATGGACAGAGAATCCTGGCGGACAGTCAATGGTGTTGCAAAAAGTTGGGCACGACTAAGCAACTAAGCACATACAGTCACATCACCTAAATCAAATTCTCTCATCCTTCAGACTGGTGCTTAAACTGTCACTTCCTCCAACAAGCTTTCCTTATCCTCAGCCTGAGTTTGGCTTCCACTGCTGCTGCTAAGATGCTTCAGTCGTGTCCGACTCTGTGCGACCCCACAGAAGGCAGCCCACCAGGCTCCCCCGTCCCTGGGATTCTCCAGGTAAGATCACTGGAGTGGGTTGGAATTTGGCTTGGGCACATCTATAATATACTGAACTTACCTCCTCTTGGTATTTATCATACAATATTCTTCTCGCCTACTTACTCTTCTGCATCTTCTTCTAAACTGCAGGTCTCTTGAGAGCAAGTGACAGCCTGTGGCTTGGCATAGAGCCTGGGCACAGCTCATGCTAAGTCAGTATTGTCGGATAGGGTGGAGGAAGGAGAACTTAGAACTTGGGTCACATGGCAAGAATGGGGATGAAACAATGCATGGAAAGTCCTTAGCACATTCTCTCTAAACTAGTAAGCTCTTGATAAATGTTTGATATCCTTTAGCTTTGAGCGGGGAGAGTCTGGAACTTCCACCAAGGGGACAAAGAAAGTAAACTCAGTAAATGCATTGATGGGCAATACTGGAGAAGCCAACAGCTGTCGAGGCCCACTGATCTATATAACACCCAAACAGAGTTTTAATTCTCTCAAGTGGAACACAGACTCTCAAGAGGGAAACAGCTGACATGCTCCTGAGAGGAAATGGGCAGAAGGACAAGACCTTCAAGGAACTGAGGGTACTGGTGAGAGGGGTGGTGAGGGGATTACGTACGTAATGCAGGCTGGGAAAGGAAAGAAGTGAGCCCAGAGGGGCTTGTGGACTGACAGAAGAGTGAGAAGCTTCACAGAAAGATGCAATGGGGAGGGGAAAGATGGCAGGGTGGCCACTGACCAACTTTACTTACAGACATGCTGGCAAAACATTCTGTTTTGGGGACAGACTGTGGAAGACTGGGAATTTTTTTGAAGGTTACTTTGTTTCCTTGTGATTTTTTCCCCTTTACTGTAAATCCAAGTGCTTAAGGAAAGAGGGAAAAAGTAACATAATGAAGGATTCCAAAAAGTTATTTGCATAGTCAAGTCATTAGACTCCTGGCCTTAGTGAATATTCATTCTATTTGACAAAGGACTTTAAAAGTTCATAGAAACAAATACTGGCTAACTTTGACTCTTTTTATGTAAAAGGAAATAATAAACTCCCCATTTGATCATGTTTTAATTGTTAGCAGGCATTCATTGATTGAAGAAAAACAAAATGTAAGAATTTAATAATACGGAGATTCCCTGGTGGTCCAATGGTTAGCAACCTACCTGCCAATGCAGGGAACACAGGTTCCATCCCTGGTCCGAGAAGACTCCACATGTCGAGGAGCAACTGAGCCCGTGTGCCACCAACTACTGAAGCACATGCACCCTAGAGCCGATGCTCCACAAGAGGGGAAGCTACTGCATTGAGAAGCCCATGTACAGCAATGAAGAGTAGCCTCTGCTCACCACACCTAGAGAAAGCTCCATTTACAGCAATGAAGACCCAGGGGAGCCAAAAATTGATTCATTTTTTTTTTTAGAAAGAATTACCGATTGAACAATGCATAGGGCTTCCCAGGTGACACTAAAAGAACCCGCCTGCCAATGCAGGAGACATAAAGATACGAGGGTTTGATACCTGGATCGGGAAGATCCCCTTGAGGAGGGCACAGCAACCCACTCCTGTATTCTTGCCTGGAGAATCCCCTGGACAGAGGAGCCTAGTGGGCTATAGTCCACAGAGTCACAAAGAGTCGAACACAATTGAAGTGACTTAGCACAATGAGCACACACAATGTTTTTTAATGAATTTCTATTAACTATCCCTTTCAGAAACACCAAAAAATCATGTGCACACAGGAGTACAGCACCTGTATCCTGACAGACACTGCATCTCCCAAGCTGAGAAACTATCTGAAGTAAACCCTACAAGGATGAAGAAAATGAAACTGAGAAAGGTAAAGTGACGTCACCAATGTCTCACATCTGGGCAGTAGCCATGCTGAGTCTATGCGATGCCCTGGCTCCTTTGTCGAGCACCATCCTACTGCACGCAGGGCCACCCTTGCGAATACTGTTAAGGCTGTTATATAGCTCAGATAACACAATACAACCATGTGACAAAATTAACAACTATAAATTCTCTTAAGAATCAAGGGATGATAAAAATAAAACTATTTAATTTATCCACCAAATAACTAACATTTGCAAGAATACAGGTTATTGCTTAACAGAAGGTGACGTGTTGGTGGTTTAGTCGCTAAGTCGTGTCCGACTGTTGCAATCTCATGGACTGTAGCCAGCCAGGCTCCTCTGTCCATGGGATTTCCCAGGCAAGAACAGCAGAATGGGTTGCCATTTCTTTCCCCAGGGGATCTTTCCAACCCAAGGATCAAATCTGCATCTTCTGCCTGGCAGGTGGATTCTTTACCGCTGAGCCACCAGGGAAGCCCAAGGAAGGAGATGAAGCTCAATTCAAGGGGTAGACTTTTTACTGTGTTTTGTTTAAAGTCTCTTAAAAGAAGGGAAGGCCTAAAACTGACGGAGGGAGGGAGCAAAACCTACTTTATGGGAGAAAGTACAATGCAGTAGGCAGTGGATACAGGCAAGAGCTTTGGAGACAGAAGGCCATGCTAAGTGCTGGGTATAACTGCAAACTAGTCACTTTTCTCTCTCAACCTCAAGTTCTTCATCTGTAAACTGAAAGTAACCAAACCTAACTTCAAATGATGATTCCTGTGAAAATTAAAATAGGCTCATAGTTTTGCAAAGCAGTTAACACAGCTCCAGGCTCACCAGTGAGCTTGATAAAAGTTAGTGTCACCTTCAATTATATCACAATCTCCTAACCTTTGTTTAGTAGCTAGCTATAGTCAGCTGGAAACACCACTTCTTAGCCTTTAATTCAGAAACTCCACCTGCTATGACAGAGACTTAATCATTCTCTGCTTACATTCGAAACCTGATGTTCCATCAGGAAGGGAGGAAGAAGACAAGAGAAGGCACCACGTCCACCCAGTTCCACAGTGAACATAAGTAGGGAAAGACATCACAGCTTGTGAGCTTCCAGGCAGTCATCACTGACAATAAGAGCACATTTTCTAATAAAATATGACTGCTATTTTATCCTCAGTGTTTTCTGGAGAATTAAAAGTCCACAAAAACATACACAGAGATATAAGAAACCAGCAATTGAGCCCTTTTAACTCTGTAACCACAACTACGACAGGCTTCTGTAGAAACGCGTTTTCATTTCCTGGCATAAACTCCTTCTCCTTCCAACTCCCACCCGCCTTTTTTGTTTTGTTTTAAACAGACAGTGTACTGTTAAAATTGGATGATCTTTGTGGAGGAATTGCTTCAGCTGCACTGAAAGAACCCTTTTCCACTGCAGCTGCACTTGGAACACACCATTTCCTCTGGCAGAGCATCTAAATGCTTGTTCAGAGAGGCTGAAGAGGTTCGATGGGCGCTCAAGGACTTTCTCTTTTCTCAGCGAACAGGCCTGGTCACAGCTCTTATAAAGCCTTCAGAAGGATTCATTTATCTGTCAAAAATGGCAAGACTCTTCCAGCTTTTGTACATGGCGTTTCCTCTGCTGGGGATGAAATTTCCTCTCTTCTTCAACCCTACTAGTCCCTGCCTAACCCAGAAAATGCATTCATGCACATGCTTTGCATACACACACACACCCTACTTCTGCTTACCTCACAATTCTCATCCCAGACTTCAACTCTTTACAAAAGCTTCCCTTGATCCTTCAAAGGAAGAGTTTGCAAATGAAACTGCTCAGAAGTTCAGCTGAACAATAAAGCTGAAAATGACTTGAACACCAACGACAAAGAGGTACAGCTGAACTACAACAGACAGATTTTTATCCTACAATACATTCTGCTCTTCAGCAGAAAAGAAGTCTGCATGTTCTTTCCTACTAACGCCCCCCCCCATGATAAGTGAGTTCTTCCGCAAGCCCTCAGGGAGAGAGAAGTGCACATCAGCTGAGCATTTCGGGGGCAGAAATCGAGCCTGTGTTATCTGCATCTGACCTCCTCCCCGGCCCTAAGAGGCACCGAGCCCAGCCGGAAGAAAAGCCAAGGCCCACTGCCAAGAACAGACTCAGTCCCACAGCACCACTCCAAGCTAAGCAGTTTCTAGAGTCCTTGAGGGAGTCAGGCCAAATGCCCATCCAGGATTCTCAAGGTAGGAGAAAGGTCTCGACGGACACCAAGCCATCCTGTAGGGAAGCTGGAGGGCAAGACTAACTTCCAGAAGGGTCAGCTTCAGGGCTCCAAGTTCCTCTGAAGAGTCTACTCCTGGGTAATGTTCCTCCCTTGTCATAATCTTCATCTGGGCAAGCAAACCCAAGCTATCACAGAGTGAGCTATATGAACACTGTCCTACCCCTGAAGTGTAGCAAAGTATGCTCAATTCCTGAACCAATTACCTTCATAGAGGCGATCTTTGATACCTAGTATTCCTTGAGGTTCTATGAGGCTTTTTTTATTTCCTCAGAATTTTCCAAAAAGCCCTCACGAAGCTCAAACTGTTTAAGATTACCTTAAAGGCAGGAAACCAATAACCCTCTTTTGGGAAGAAGAGCTACACATCTTTACACTATGGGTTCTGTATTCCTGGGCGTCCCTTGTGGCTCAGCCGGTAAAGAATCCATCTGCAATGTGGGGGACCTGGGTTCGATCCCTGGGTTGGGAAGATCCCCTGTAGAAGGGAAAGGCTACCCACTCAAGTATTCTGGCCTGGAGAATTCCATGAACTGTATAGTCCATGGGGTTGCAGAGTCAGACACGACTGATGGACTTTCACTCACTCACTCACTCAGTCTATACAAGCAATGTGTGAAGGGACATTCTAGTTACTCACTTTTCTTGTATAAAAAATGTGTCCAATTTGATAAAGTAGCTAATAAATTAACTCTGTCTGACATTAAGGGCCATGGGAATTTGAGCTAAGAAAGCATATCGGAAACTGCCCATGTTTCCATCACTATGAAAGGAAAAAGTGACAGATGCCCAGACACTGAAAGGAGCAGGTGTATATCTGAAGGAAATTACCAAAACATCCTGAGTACAACTAAAAACAGGATCCACACTGGGAGGGCGGGGGGGTTCTAAAAGGTTGATAAGAACAGACACACAATGATCTTTTTACAAATATAAAAATATCCAAACTCTGACCCTATCACCTTGTCTGTGTCTAAACTGTATGTATCAAAAACATCCAATACCAAGAGATGAAAGCAGCATCTTTCCCTTTGACTTCAGAATTGACAGAGGTGGAGGGGTTATATACTTCACATAAGCCATACTCCACTTTCCTGAGCAAGTGTTCCATCAAAAACTGCACACCAACAAAGTCTAATTCTTTCCACTTAGAGTACTTTTTAGAGACACTGGGAAGCAAGCACAAAACTTAAAGATTAAAAAAAACGGTAGCATTTGATGTACAAAAAGATAACCAACAACAGTAGCTACTGAGGAGTCAGCACCTGCAGGGGAAACATTAACCACGTTCCATGAGGAAGACAAGAAGGAACTACACGCGCACGCGTGCACACAGACACACACACACACACAGACACACATACCAGAGCATTAACCATGTTCCCTGAGGAAGATATGAAGGAACTATACACACACACACACCCCCCCCAGAGCATTAACCATGCCCCATGAGGAAGACAAGAAGGAACTACACACACACACACACACACACACACACACACACACCAGGGCATTAACCATGTTCCCTGAAGAAGACAAGGAACTACACACATGCGTGCGTGTGCACACACACACACACACCCCAGAGCATTAACCATGTTCCCTGAGGAAGACAAGAAGGAACTACACGCATGCACACACCCCAGAGCATTAACCATGCTCCCTGAGGAAGACAAGAAGGAACTACACACACACATAGACACACACAAAACAGAAATATCCCTTCCTGAAATGACATGGCAGTCTGGTTGAGGAGACTAGTGATGCACAGAACAAATGACTTCTGACTTCCTAGTACAAAACAACAAATCCCCAAAGTGCAGATCAATACACCACACACAGAAGTTGGTAAGTATGCAGAAGGCAGTGAGAGAGGGACAAGAGGTGGATGAGGAAGGATTGCTATGGAAAAAGGAGGTTTGAAGAAAATACAGAATCTGGTTTGGTCAATGAAAAAAAAAAACACATTTCAGGTAAATATGAAACACGTATCAATACAAAAACAAAAGTAAGAAAACTAAAATTATGAAAAGTAGATTAATTCTTTTCCATAAATATAAACATCACTGATCAACTTTGCTCATGTTCCCCTCATTTCTGCATCTAATGTCTTTGAAAAATTACTTACTCTGAAGTTTGGCCCTGTGTCTATATAAAAATATGTCTGTGCACGTACATATTGCTATACAATTCTACTGCATACCTACTTCCTTTACACACAGAATTACATAGATAAATGGCAGCCAAGTTATTTTAACTGGTTTTGCAGTATGAATTCAAAATGATTATAATTACAGTTTCTCTGTTAAAATGAGGTTTTGTTCTTTAATATTCATTGACTACTAGCTTGCTTCCCACTCACAACACATTATTTACCCTACATTGGCTTGGTGCATCAATTATGGTAATAGTTTGTGAATAACATTCACATTATGGAAAAATGAGCCTGGTTACTTAGCTCTCCCTCTGGAAAACTGTCACAAACATATGTATCATCTGTCTCTGCTTACAGTGCAGCAATTAGTAATTATAGCTATATATACTTTATTAAAGCAAAGGGGGAAAACAGACCTGAAATGTCATCTTCAGACATGTTCTTAGGATGTTGTCTGAAGTTATTTTGTTGAAACTCTAGTTGTAAAAGAGAAAATTCATTTTGACAAAATAAAAAGTCACTGTTAATAGCATATCGAATATGGAAAAATAGACAAAGCACCTTTCAAATGACATCATTTACTGAACAATCCCTTCTTCACCCAGATCAGGCTAGAAATAAACCACAGGCTGAGGGAGGCCTGAATACAGTACTGAGAGGCAGGACAGACCACAGGCTGAGGGAGGCCTGAATACAGTACTGAGAGGCAGGACAGACCTGGATTCAAACCCTCATCTTCTTACCATTCTCTGGCTCAATTAAACAGTTATTTATAGAGTGCCTACCACATACCAGACACAATACTTAGTTTTATAGAAACTCAAATGAATAAAACAAAATAATCTGTCTTTAGGTTACCTTGTAATAAGGGAACAAGAAACATAAATCAGTACAATAAAAAGTCTTCAGATTTTAAAAAAAGAAAAGGTTTTACAGATATGTAAACAGTTCAGAGAATTATTTATTATAGCAGAGAAAGGAAGTAAGAGAGAGCTTTACCAAGCAAGGCACAAACTGTGGAGCTGTGCTGATGGGATAACACTGGAGCTAAGGATTTCCAAGGAAGAGTAATCCCAGGTGACAACAAGGTTCAAGGTCCGAACATGAGAATGGAGAATTAGGAGGAATGCAGAGGTGAGGGTCAGAAGGGCCTGGGAAGCTTGGTTTTTCACAGTCTACAGGCTCCTACCCTTTGTTCTCCTCTCTGCACTGCACGTCGATGCAGACACCCCAGCAATGATGTGCTCTGGCCCCATGCTTTAACTCTGTCCCTCTGCCCCAATGCACCCTAACACGGCTCTGATGGAGGTGTTTTCTGCCAAGCAGGGCGTGTAAGAGAGAAGGCCAACAGCCCCCGCCTCAGTTACCATGTGGCCCAGAAGCAAGTACTGATTCATCTTCTAGAACAGAGGCCACAGTCTTTTGCAGCAAAAAGCCAGACAGTAAACACTCAGGCTTCCCATGTCATGCTATCTCTGTTGCAACTGTTCAACTCTGCCATTATAGCTCAGAAGCTGCCACAGAAATTACATAAAAATGTTAACAAAAACAATAAAACCACTTTATTTACAAAAACACACCCCAGGTAAAGTCTGGCTACCAGGTCTACTTGCCAACTCCTGCTGGAGAAGATGGCTGGCACAGAATGAGTGTTCCATGAATACGACCTGGATGAGTCAATAAATAAGGGTGGGGACTGTACCTGTTGCTGACTACATTCATCAACATCTCCTGTCCATCACTCTTCTTTTCTTCTTTAGTACCTCATCCTAAGGGTTGTTATACACACTTACTTGTGTAGGCTACACATCCAGGATGAAAGACTGAGTTGTTGTTCAGTCATTAAGTCATGTCCGACTCTTTGTGACCCCATGGACTGCAGCACATCAGGTTTTCCTGTCCTTCACCAGCTCCTAGAGTTTGCTTAAGCTCAAGTCCATTGAGTCAGTGATGCTATCCAACCATCTCATCCTCTGTCAGTCCTTCTCCTCCTGCCTTCAATCTTTCCCAGCATCAGAGCATTTCCCAATGAGTTAGCTCTTCAAATTAGGTGGCCAAATTACTGGCACTGCAACTTTAGCATCAGTCCTTCCAGTGAATATTCAGGGTTGATTTCCTTTAGGAATGACTGGTTTGATCTCCTTGCAGTCCAAGGGACTCTCAAGTCTTCTCCAACACCACAGTTCAAAAGCATCAATTCTTTGACTCCCAGCCTTATTTATGGCCCAACTTTCACATCTGTTCATGACTACTGGAAAAACCATAGCTTTGACTACACAAACCTTTGTTAGCAAAGTGATGTCTCTGCTTTTTAATACGCTGTCTAGGTTTGTCATAGCTTTTCTTCCAAGGAGCAAGAGTCTTTTAATTCTATGGCTGTAGTTACCATTTGCAGTGATTTTGGAGTCCAAGAAAATAAAGTCTGTGACTGTTTCTATTGTTTCCCCATCTATTTGCCATGAAATGATGGGACTGGAGGCCATGATCTTAGCTTTTTTGAATACTGAGTTTTAAGCCAGCTTTTGACACACACTCTCATGTTAAATCATGTGCTCTAAAACAGGGCTGCTTCATCAGGAGAAGGGGGAGGCTCTATGATGTGCACAAGCTGCCTGCTGCTCACAGAGCCATGCGCCCTTGGAACTGAATCTTCCCTCAAGGAGAGTTGTTCTCCAATCTGTACACGCACATCCTCTTGTCTCTTCATATTTTCACTCGTCTCTTCATCTAGACCCAGATACCTATTACCAGTCTTATTAAGAGTCCTTCAGACCATGAATGGTATCCACATAATTTTGATTGCATACCCTTATCAGTATCCTAAAAAAAAAAAATTGAGCATATTCCCCCAATATGGATACAGGTATTTATATGGCATTGACAGTTTTGGATATTTTTAAAATATACGGATAAATATAAGAAGGCAAGTAAAGAAAAAATGAACACACTTTTTAATGTTTTAACCAACATTTTGGCATTAGCCATTAAGTTGTCTCAACATGCAACTTTCACTGAGGGCAAGGTCAACTATTAATGATTATGACTATAAACCTAAGTCTCCAATTGTTTTTAATAATTTCAACTTTTTGCCAAGTTCTTCTAAGATATGATTATACACTTGCTGTTTGTACCAAGTAACACGCTGATAAGGAACTCACAAAAAGAACACCAGTATCAGCTCTGCCATTTACCTGCTGTTTCCCTCTACTTATGTTATCTCATTTCATAGAATCTTTGAAGGGACTTTTTTTTAATTGCTGGTCTTTCTTGTGTTAGTTTAATTAAAAGTAAACAACATAAGCTGGTAACACACTTTATGAGCCACACAATGGAACATGGTGAGCAAGATGCTGAGGGAGCTTCCACGTTGTCCACTCTCCCTTCACGACACCTAACAGTCCCAGACACTGACAGTGCACTGTCAACTCACACACTACACATCAACAACGTTCAATCTGTCTTGCTTAAAGACAACAATAAATTTAAACATAACTTCCAACAACCTAGAGGGTTGGGATGGAGTTGGGAGGTAGGAGGGTGGTTCAAGAGGGAGGGGACACAGGTATACCTATGGCTGATTCATGTTGACGTAGGGCAGAAACCAACACGATATCGTAAAGCAATTATCCTCCAATTAAAAATAAGTAATTTTTTTAAAAAAGGAAAGAAAAAAGACTGACAGAAACATTAAGGATCCACCTGAGGTTGTCTAAGTCAGTACAGGTAAGACTTTATCCAATCGGGCTTGACTACTCGGGGAGAAATAAAAGCAATCATACTATGTAAAAACTAAATAAATACACATAATTTCTACTATTATGCTCGGTATTCCAAAGGATAATTCTCAAAATCCTGTAATGAACACAGCATTTTAAGTCAACTATACTCCATTAAAATTTTATTTAAAAATAGTTTACATGAGGAAAGATAGTGAGATGTGAAAAAAGTAGTAAGCATGGAGATCTGAGAGATGTGTAATTAAATTCATGGTTTACTTTTAAAAGATTTCAAGTTTAAAATTATGATGTTAGAGAAATCATAGGGAGGTTACTTTTGAACAACTGTTCAGAAGTTAAGTATCTGCTATACTGCTTATCATAAATTTCTGGGAGTTACCCTTGAATCTGATAATGAATAAATAATAAAAATAATCATTTTGAAAAAGTAAAAAAAAAAAACCCACAGGGGAGAGGAAAGCACACACCCCACCTCAGATTTAGAGAGCTCCATTCTGGGTATGCATCTCTCAACTACACATGGCCTTAGTCATTAGGTCAATTTAGTGGGTAATCACCATAGTACATGGGATGTGTGTGACTGTGTATGTGTGTGTGTTAACATAAAGAACAGCAAAGTAAGTATCATAGTATACTTCATGTAGTAAGTTATTATTTAATGAACTTCTCAACTTCGTAGGGGTATATGTAAGTACAAATGTGCATGTGCATTTGTACATGTGTGAGTATGTATACCTGATCATGATATAAATGGCATTCCTAACTGTGAAGAAGGACAAAAGACTTTTGAAAGTCGTGCTCTAGACAAAAGAATTTGGAAATTCCTTGGGATGCAATGCCAGCAAAACGTGCATGTTCAAAATGCACGGTGAAAGGAGAGAGAGAAGGCAACGCAGCAACTGTGGAGTTTCAGAAAGGACACTGGGTTTAGATTAGATTTGTATAGGAATGCCACCTCTATACTCTCTAGGTCTACAGTTAGAAGTTATACACAACCTCAGGCCACTGCTTCCTTCCTTCCGTCAATACCTATCCTAGGAGGTTCTCAGGAGAACTACTGAAAACCATGGAGGCACCTAGAGAGTGCCTGGCACATGGTATGTATTAATGGCAGAGAATGACTTCCCCTTAAATTAGAGAAACACAGAACCTTGTTAAGAAAGCTAAGTTAAACCTGAAACAAAACACACAGCAAAAACGATGATAACAGCAATGAAGAAACCAAGGTCATAGATACAGAGATGGGGGGCGGGGGGGCAAAATGGGTGAAAATAGCCAAAGGGTACAAATTTTCAGTTATAAATAAACCACCATGGTGGTGACCACAGTTAATAATACTGCATCACATATTTGAAAGGTGCCAACACAGCAGAGCTTAAAAATTTTCTTCACAAGAAAAATAATTCTGTAACTATGTATGGTGACGGATACTAACTAGACTTATTATGGTGAGCATTTCATAATACAATATAAATATAGAATCATTAAGCTGTACACTTAAAACTAATAAGTTGTATGTCAATTATACCTTAATTAAAAATGATACATACAAACATACATACTATACTGAGAGAAAAATAGCAAAGATCAGCATAGGAGAAAGCATTGTCCAAAGTGTACTGTATTTCTAACCAGCAAGCCCTCTTTAGTAGCAGAAGAGATGATGTTCTAATAATATAAAGAAACACTGATGTGGAGAATCTATGATGGCACCCCTCTCCAATCACCCTCTAACATATATACATGCCCTTGAGGCTACAGAAAATAAAAGCAAAAGAAACAAAGGAATGAAATTGCTTTTAAAAAAGAAAGAACAGTCCCTCATAATCTTTAGCCTCCTAAGCACAGGTTTCATTGTTCATGAAGATAGCCTAAACAATATGTGCAACATATTTACTTGGAAATTCAGGAAAATCAACATGGTGTTACAAAACATTTGCACATCAATCCCTCTGGGAGCTCCCTCTTAAAGAGCTGTTCCAGCTATCACAATGGGTTCTCACAGAAAAACCTTCAAAATTGTTTTATCCAAAAGCAAGATTAGCTTTAATAATCCTAAAATACTGAAGTCCAAACATGAAACCTTTGATTGGTGCAAACTTAGGACCACAAGTGCCACTTGGAGAACACGATCTTCTCAAACAGCTCAAGAGGAATAGGTTCCAGACCTGGCTGGGCCACTGACCAGCTTTGTGACCTTGACTTAAGTAAAACTCCTCTTGACTTTTCTTTCTACATCTATAAAATAAGGAAGTTGTTCAAAAATAGCAATTAAAATGACAGTCCTGCTTTATTTGCCAGCATACATTTTTAAAAATGGTTTTGAGTGCCGTAAGAAAAAACAAGCACTCTGCAGTTTGCCATGAGCCCCACTCTCTCTATGACCCCCTGAGAAAACAGCCACCTAATTAAATTATCTGCTCAGTGCCTGAAGGCACTGCAAGGACTCCTGACCTAGCTCTAAAATTCTAACTGCAATGGGAAAAGTGAAGATGAAAGAAAGAGGAAGAGTGCAGTAGAACAGGTGGAACTTTCAAAACTTTGATTTGATGAAGAATATTGTCAAATTTTGCTTTTAAGGATCCACCACCAAGTCAAGAGGTGTCCTGGATTTCCTCAGACACACTGTCTGTGTAACAGAGGCTGAACCAGTCATGCATTTTTGAAATGCATGGGTTCTAACAGCCTAAATTCCCAAGGATCAAAGCCTGAGGGCCACATGCAGACAGAAGTCTAGGGGCAGACCAGGTCTTCACTCCAAAGTTGGAATTCACTAAGAGTCCAGACAATTTCTATTTCGGGGAGCAAGTCTTCAGGAGGTACCTATTCAGGCCTCTCTATAGCAACTGACCTAAAGTTAAGTGCTCAGAAAAGCTAGTGAAAGAATGAAGGACAGGTTGGCATTGCTATGAAGAAATTTCTACAAAACAGAAATTCTAATAACTATTCACACAAAGAATTCTAATATCTGCTTGCAGTTTTCACCTCAGGCAGGCTACCCTTCCAATGAATGGAAAATGAACAGAAGGCTGGGTCTCCCCAGATGTTGAAGAGCATTCCAGCTGCTGAACA
This sequence comes from Giraffa tippelskirchi, assembly GCF_054371585.1. NCBI lineage: Eukaryota > Metazoa > Chordata > Mammalia > Artiodactyla > Giraffidae > Giraffa > Giraffa tippelskirchi. The sequence goes on along the minus strand of NC_137287.1, from coordinate 11,458,909 downwards.
CAACCTGTTTGCAATTTTCTACTCAACCACCAGAATGAAAACACAAACCTTCAGGAAAAAAAGGCCCTTAAACTTCCTTCTGATTGCTGTTAGTGGTTTCTTTAATCTTTTAAGCTCCTGGGCTTAATACAGCAGCTGCCATCAAGAAGTATTTATATTGTTACTGAAGATAGGAGGAAAGAGGCGGGGGGGGGGGGGGGGGCTAAATTCAGAAGCATGGATTCCCGTTTGGTCAGAATCAGGCAAAATGGAAAGGAGAGGGGGAAGGAACACATTTATAATGGGTCTCAGAAATAGAGAATCACCTTTGAGGGGCAGAGAGGCTTGAAAGGAGCATCTGATGAGACTAGTGTGCTTATAGAATTGCTCTTAATCTCTCACCCACCAGCCCTCAGTTCCAACACTAAGCACCCTCCTTTCAGGACAAGATCTCTTAGCAGAGTTCTTATCAAACAACATTGAGAGGTTTCATGAAAATGAAATAAATGAATCCTGCTTTAGAAAAATGCCACTGATTTATGACAGGGAGGAGAGGAATTCAAAGTGTAAATGTGTTTATGGTTTTATAACTTCAGAAGAAGAAACTGTCATCTAATGCACTGATCTTCAAATTTGTCCACCAAAGCACCCTTAATGATAGAAAAGAGTGAATATAAACAAGACGATGGATATCGCCAGTGGTCCACTGGTTAAGAATCTGCCTGCCAATACAGGGGATACAGATTTGATCCTTGGTCTAGGAAGATTCCACATACCTCAAGGCAACTATACCCAGGCTCCACAACTACTGAAGCCCACACATCCTAGAGCCCGTGCTCTGCAACAGGAGAAGCCACTGCGATGAGAAGCCTACACAATGAAACTAGAGAGTAGCCCTTGCTAGTCACAACTAGAGAAAGTCCATGTGCAGCAATGAAGACCCAGCACAGCCAAAAATAAATGAAAATTTAAAAAAAAAACAGCATGAGGACTCTTTCTCTGGCCTGCTGTTAGCATAATACTTCTTTCAGTTTGGGTGTTACGTACATACTTCTTTCAGTTTGGGTGTTACATACATACATATACATACATACATTCATGTATGTATATGTATGAATACATTCATATTCCTTTTAGTCATCAATATGTTTGTTTTAGTATAAAATTAAGGTTTTGCCAAAAACCTCATCAAGTAGATCTGGAAGACAGGTAGTAAGACATATGCTTGCTGTGGTTATGCTGTGACTTCATAAGGCTCCTAGGGTGCTACCACATTTCCCAAGAAAACACATAAAAGGGAACCATGATCTAGTCTAAAGCTGCGATTTAGATGATGGAAAAACTGACACAGAAAGGCAAAAACTCATGCCCAAGGTCACACAAGTTAGACAGCATTATGATTTAAAGTTAAATGCAACACATTTTTATTTAATTTACAGTGCTTCTCTGTACTTATGTTTTAAATAATAGAGAAAAATGAAAAAAAAAAAAAAAAAACCCTCACTACTCAAGAATTACTTTACTCCCCCTAAATTGTTCCAACCTCACTGATGTTTGAAGGGGGAGACCTCGTACACCTGCCACTGCCCATCAACTAATTCCATGTGAAATTACAACAACATCTTAATAGTTGAGTGAGTGTTCAGGATTTATTGCTTTCATTTGATTAGTATCCTTTTGCTATTTTTATACCAGAAAGTCTGTGTAGCACAAAATACTCAAAAAATAAACATCACAGGTATAAATTTACATTTTTACACTTTCTTTAATAGTTCTTAGAAGAGATACATAAATGTTATCCCTTGCAGGGAAAATTACATTAAAAAGTTTCAATCCTTAGAAATAGGAAACTGCCATAAAAATGCAAGAAAAACCAATTTGCAAATAAGGTACCTAGAAATTAAAGTTTGAACAATTTCTCTTTGGATAAATATAGCAGAAACACAAAATATAAAGCTACTAAAATAACCCACTTTTCCTTCTTTCTAAATAAAATAGAATGATTTTAAAATCAATTTTCCAGATTGGGATGGGGGAAGAATTCTTCAAATTCACCTAGCATATAAATAGCTAATAGCATTTTCCTCTCTAAAATAACTAAAGTGCCCTTTTTTCTTATAGTTCATTGGCTAATGGATACCCCTAATGAATTCCTGTTTAAGGGGAATATCAGCTAAAAGCATATTTCTCATGCAAGTCCCAGAAGAGCAATGAAAATCCAGCTGCCATTTTGGAATCACCATGATTAGACTCCCCACAGTCATTTTAAAAAGCATGAAAGTGTTCATTATTGCACTGGCTGTTTCTCAAACAGCCTTAGTTAATTCACTGTGTGGATATACTGAATCCTCAAAGGAACCAAGTGCAAAATAGATGGCGACTGTCCATTCTCTATAGTATTAGAGAGACTCATTGTGCCATTTCAGTCCTCAATGGTTTTAAATACTTCTTCAGGTAGCATCAGAGTCTCTCTGGCTCTGCAATTTCAGAGCACAAGTAAGTAAACAAAACTGCAATCCATATCATAAGGCCAAGAATGCAGAAACTACAACCCTTCTGTTTTCTGAACACTGAAAAATTATTATGTCACTTTACAAACAAAAAGGCCTTAAGACACAAAGCAATATGGAATATTTATGGAATATTCTCACTGGCTAACATTATTATTAGCCTAATTAAGAAACATGTGAAGTTAATATTATCAAGGCTCTCAAAATCAAGATGTTCTAGGATAAGCCCCAAATTCACATCAGATATGAAGAAGCTCTTGGAAGACTGGTTCCATGATAGCAGCTCAAAGAACCTAAAAACAAAAACCATGATCTGGGTAATTCAAAAGAGTAGATCAGAGGATGGAGGAGGTCAAGATAAGCAGACCTTATCATTTGCCTCAATTGCTGGTTAGCAGACTTAACCAGCATTGATGTCATTTTGAAGAGAGTCCCTTGGTAATTGTGTAAAACTGTTTTGCTGAGTAACTAAAATTGCCACAATATTGAAGTCTGCACTTAGACATGTATCTAAAGCAACTACTGCTGGAACTGAGAAACAGTCTTCCTTGTAAATTTACTACAGTACTCACTGCTATGATCTTCTCCAAATCTGCCCTTTCTAATCTGGGATTTGCCCTATGTCCATATGGTACTTACTGCCAAGACATACCTTTGCCATCTGTGGATGACTTTATCCCTCTTATTTATTCAAACTCCTTCGAAATATATAAATATAAAGCACATCTTGACATTATTTGATCTTCACCTGGAACACTGGACCAAAGTCATGTGGCAGGGCTTGATTATAAGGTGATCTGAGAGGTGATTCTCAATATGCCTATACCATTTTTTTTAAATGAAATTAGAATAAAACTTTATGCAACTGAAGTGAAAATACACCAAAATATTATCACTGAACTCATAGATTTCTTTTTAAGAATAACATACTTCCTCCTAACACATTTCATGCAAATAGCTGCCAATGTGTAACTTTCCCATTTAAAAAAAATATATATATATGCTGAATGAAATATTTTGCCCCAAATCAGAAACTAGGAAGTAGCTGAACCAAAATTTGACTCAGTACTCAACTCTAAAACCCATGTTCTTTCCATTTGCTCAAGCTACATACAATAGGATATAAAGTGTATCTTTGAAAATCTGATTTTCTGAACACAGGGATGCATATAGCTGCTCGTAAGGTATGCTATAGAAACCTGTGGCACATAAAAAGTTTTTATATTTTGCTAAGTGTGGCAGTATCATTAACACTCTTCTAGAGAGAAAAATGATACCATGTGTTCTGAACAATTTAGAGAAAAATCAGCCCCAATCATGCATTTGATCTCTTGTAGGAAGTCATCAATTTCCAGCCTGCAAAACTGACGGTCTTAATAGGCACCAATGGCTGCAATGACCTTCCTGAAGTGCCTGAAATGTGCACCAGAAAGTTAATATCATAATTAACTTCAAACGTTTATCAAACAACCAATTCAATTCCACAAACATCTATTAAACCATCCACTGTGCAGGAAGAACCAACTTGGTGAGAGAGCAATATAAATAAAGGCCAATAAATGAACCAGACACTGCTTCTAAAGAAGCCCAAAGCATTGGTAGAGAAGTCCTGAGGGCTAGGCTATGCACAGAAGATTAGCATCAGGGAAAGTTGACAGAAAACATGACACTCAACTAAGGTCATTCAACTTAGGTCTTTAAAAATGAATAGAAGAAACTTTCCTGATAACATCAGGAGCCATAAAATATATTTAAACAGAATCAAATCTGGGTTTAGAATGTATATCTGATAGTGGCTTGAACGGAGAGGCAGAAAAACTAAACCTTTCTATGTCGATTAGTGGGCAAGGAAAATTGCATAGTGGTTAAAAGCAATGGCTTTGCTAATTGCTAGCTTCATGACCACAGGCAAGTGGTTTTAACTTGCCACTCTCAGCTGCCTTATCTATAAAAATGTGGATAAAAATAGCACCCACCTGACAGCATGGTTGTGGGAGAATTAGATAAAATGAAACGTGAAAAACTTCTGACAAAGTAACTGAATTCAATATATTTTATTATTAATAAGGCATGAGACAATGGGGAATCAATCTTTCAAGGCATTTTTCATTCTTTCATTCATTCATTTCTTCACATATCTTGTTTTATATACATTACATACACACACTAGGTAATAAACACTCTTTTATCACTTGTGATGTTCTAATGCTTTGTTGTTCTTTAGTCGTTAAATTGTGTCCAACTCTTTTGCAATCCCATGGGCTGCAGTCCACCAGGCTCCTCCAATCCATGGGATTTTCCAGGCAACAATACTGGTGTGGGTTGCCATTTCCTTCTCCAGGGGATCTTCCTGACCCAGGGATAGAATCTGAATCTCCTGCATTGGCAGGTGGATTCTTTACCACTGCACCACCTGGGAAGCCCATTCTAGTGGTGAAAGTGAAGCTGCTCAGTCATGTCCAACTCTTCGCGACCCCATGAACTGTAGCCTGCCAGGCTCCTCCGTCCATGGGATTTTTCAGGCAAGAATACTGGAGTGGGTTGCCATTTCCTTCTCCAGGAGATCTTCCTGACCCAGGGATTGAACCCGGGTCTCCCACATTGTAGGCAAATGCTTTACTGTCTGGGCCACCAGGGATCCAAATTACAATAAGGCTAGCCCAACAAAAAGATAATATCTACAAACAATAGTAGTTTTTGACTTTGTCTTTTCAAATGGTATCATCACAACTTACTGTAGTGATATAAGGTATTTCATCTCACTGAGTCTCAATTTCCTTGTTTTTAAATGGAAATAAAGGCACAGCAACATTAAAGAGATGTTAGACTAAGAGACATGTGTGCATGCTAAGTCGCTTCAGTCATGTCCGACTCTTTGTGACCCTATGGACTGTAGCCCACCAGGATCCTCTGTCCAGGGGATTCTCCAGGCAAGAATACTGGAGTGGGTTGTCATGCCCTTCACCAGGGGATCTTCCCAACCCAGGGATCAGTCCCGCATCTTCTGTGCTTCCTGCATTGCAGGCAGATTCTTTACCACTGAGCCACTAGCGACAGTATAGGTTAAAAGGATTAGCCCTTCATAAGAGATGAAAAAGAATATTTTTGTTCCGTTCATATCCTGTTTGCCAAAAACGTATGATTAAAGAGTTTTCTTAGGGAAATTTTTAAAAGTATAAATAATAGTACAGCTGGGCTATTTTTAAACTAACTTGCTTACATTCTGGAGGTATATTTCCTATTTGCTTAATTCCAACTGGCAGCAAAGTTCCTAGTATTTGAGAACTATTTTTGATCCACAGGCCACAGGCATAAGATCTCTTGGGAATGCTTGCCAGCAGGCTAAGTAGAAGAATAAAAGAATATCTTTTGAACAATGCTCTCTGGTGAAGTGGGACTGAGTGAGCTGCAATTCACTCTGAGAAGTTCTTTGGGATTATTCTGGTAGAGGCTTGCTTGAGTGGCAGCCACTCCACTTGCTTATCTATTTCTTATCTCCTTGACTACTGAAGGGATAAAGATAAGCAGCTGAGCAGCTGCTGGTTACTAGTAAAAGATTCCATTCACAGGGTATAGAGAAAAGGGAACTCTCTTACACTGTTGGTGAGAATGTAAATGGATACACCACTGTGGAGAACAGTGTGGAGGTTCCCTAAAAAAATAAAAATAGAACCACCATATGACCCAGCATATGGAGAGATAAGAAAGCCTTCCTCAGTAATCAATGCAAAGAAATAGAGGAAAACAACAGAAACAGAAAGATTAGAGATCTCTTCAAGAAAATTAGAGATACCAAGGGAACATTTCATGCAAAGATGGGCACAATAAAGGACAGAAATGACATGGACCTAACAGAAGCAGAAGATACTAAGAAATGTGGCAAGAATACACAGAAAGTGAAAGTGAAAGTCGCTCAGTCACGTCTGACTCTTTCCGACCCAATGGACTGTATAGTCCATGGAATTCTCCAGGCCAGAACACTGAAGTGGGTAGCCTTTCCCTTCTCCAGGGGATCTTCCCAACCCAGGGATCGAACCCAGGTCTCCCACATTGCAGGCAGATTCTTTACCAGCTGAGCCACAAGGGAAGCCCATGAATACTAGAGTGGGTAGCCTATCCCTTCTCCAGCAGATCTTCCCAACACAGGAATCACAGAAGAACTATACAAAAAACATCTTCATGACTGAGATAACCATGATGGTGTGATCACTCACCTAGAGCCAGACACCCTGGAATGCGAAGTCAAGTGGGCCTTAGGAAGCATCACTACAAACATAGCTAGTGGAAGTGATGGAATTCCTCTACAACTGGGCCTTGTTTAGAACCTTATTTTTATATTATAGTATCTTAAGCAGAAATTCAGAAACTCTATTTTTAATAATTGAGTTCCATAGCATTTCCACAACTGACAGAATAGAAATCAAAGCTTTTAGATTTCTCTTTGGTCTTAAGCAACAATCTACTTCACTGGAATTTTGTCGTTTGGTATTTTATAATCCCAAATCCTTGAACTGACATAGTCAGTGGCTTTTCTTGGCAAGATGCCCATATGTGTAACATGAACTTCCTGTCTAATATCACATAAGCCCTCAGCAGTTTTCTGTGTTCTGTAAAGTCAGGAAGCATGGAACTGCCAAAGCCCTATTTCCCTCCAATTCTTTCAAATGATGTAACTATCCCACAGCCTAACACTGGTGTCAATGCTTAGGTTCAGAATGAGGATCTGCACTAGATTAGCTGACATCTGTGTAAGCTACAATGGATCCTTCTTTCAATCTCTTTAAATCTAACATTTACACTTATGTACAGAGCATCTGTAATGACAATGAGCATGGCTGGTAACGCTTGAACACTTCCGACTGCTGAGAAACAGTGTGAATTCTAGTATCAAATGAGTGCCCACCCAGGGTCCTCAATGAACCAAGAACCGACATGAGAGATCTGGCAGAGAAACAGTCTATTCACTAAGATCGCTTTTCTTGCCTCATAAGACAAAAGGAGCTGCTGACAATTTACTACACAAAGAGACTGTCCAAACCAGACCAAGAGAAACAATAGAAATACACAGTGGACTCCCGACCAACACATTTGAACTGCCAGGGTCCACTGATATGTTAATTTCTTTCACTAAATCTGTACTACACTATTACAGGCCATGGATGAATCCAGGGATAGGGAAATGTAGATATGGAAGGCCAACTGTAAAATGACACAGGGACTTTCAACTGTGCAGGTTGGCACTCAAACCTCTGCGTTATTCAAACGTCAACATACTGCTTATATGTGCAAGACATCGTTGAGCACCTTACTTATTTTCTCTCTTACTCAATTTTCACAGAACATCATTGCATCCATCAACTGATAAATGGATAAACAAGGTGGTATATCTATACAATGGAGTGTAATTTGGAGTGCAATAAAAACATGGATGAATCCTGAAGATAATATGCTAAGTGAAAGAAGGTAGTCACAAAGCATGACATAGTGTATGATTCCATTTACATAAAATGTGGAGGATAGGCAAATCCACCAAGACAGAATGTAGATTAATAGTTGCCTAGAGCTGGGGAACTAAGGGAGGAAATGGGAACCGACTCCTATCAGTTTCTTTTGGTGGTGATAAAGTGTTCTAAAATTAATTGTGGTGCCAGCTACAATATACTAAGATTACTGTACACTTTAAATTGGTGTATTTTATGGTATGTTAAATATATATCCATGAAAGTGTTTTTAAAAACTGTGAAATAGGTATCATTACCTCTATTTTGCAGACAAAGGAAGCAAACCTCAGAGACACACCTTGCAGAGCAGAGATTTAGCAAACCAGGTCAGCTGAGCCCAAATACCAAGTTTTTAAATTGCTTCTCAGAATACTCAGGATGCTAAGAAAGGGTGGAGATCTAAATATCCATCAGACTCTATCATCAAAATCATTGATTTGTGGTCCTCAAACTTCTCTATTACTACCAATGTCTATTCTTTTCAATATTTATTTCTACTTGAATACCATGAAGTATGATCTTTAAGGATTAAAGCGAAATATATGATAAAGGTAAGTATAGTCAAAGCTATGGTTGTTCCAGTGGTCATGTACGGATTTGAGAGCTAGACCATAAAGAAGAACTGATGGCCTTGAGATGAATTGTGGTGTTGGAGAAGACTCTTGAGAGTCCCTTGCACTGTGACGAGATCAAGCCAGTCAATCCTAAAGGAAATCAACCCTGAATATTCACTGGAAGAATGTTGCTGAAGCTGAATCTCCAATACTTTGACAACCTGATGTGAAGAACTGACTCAGTGGAAAAGACTCTGATGCTGGGAAAGATTGAGGGCAGGAAGAGAAGGCGGTGACAGAGGTTGAGATGGTTGGATGGCGACATCGACTCAATGGATATGAATTTGAGCTAACTCCAGGAGGTGAGGACAGAAGAGGCAAATAGGCTACAGTCCATGGGGTTGCCAAGAGTTGGACGTGACTTAGCAACTGAACAATACTTATGTAAGTATAATTAAATGCCTTCATGCAGAAAGTTTGATCCAATTAAACACTGCCTTTCCAAATCTCCAAATCAAAGTCTAAAAAGCTACCAAAAGATTACCTTTCCCCCAAGTGATTCAAAAGAAAAAAAAATGCAACATGAATAAAGTAGGTGACCGTCCAGTCCAGCAGCCCCAATGCCCCCTTTCTGTAACTCAGGTACTATCCCCAAACTCAATGCTCCTTACTCATATAGTTTTTAAAAGTCAATATAATGCCCTAAATATTAATGCCTTCTGTAGTCTTCTACAGAGATAAAACAGTTTTCTAAACAATGCACGTGAGTCAAATCACAAAAACAGCCATGCTGAAAGAGGCCCTGAATATACTCCAGTGGTCTGGATCTCAGAACAAGCCATTTTCCTGAACATACCCAAAAAAACCCTACCCGAAGCAGATATGTAAAGCTGAGTGTCTTCACTTATAAAACAAGAAAAGCATTTTATTAAGAATATTCTATAGACTAACACTTTCAGCTTGGGGGCTGGAATTAGAGACCTGAGGTCAACCTTTCACATCCATCTGTTCCACTCCGTGCTATCACTGTTAAAGAACTGTTAGTGGTGGGGGAGTGTTCCTTCCCCCTACGCCAGAGTCTGGTTTTGGTGCACACACTTGCACTGACACTGTAATCTTCACCCGGCCTTCATTTTTAATCTATAAAATGACATGAGCTGTAGAATCCCCTGCACTTTTGTTCAGGATGAGCTACTTACCTATTCCAACAAAAATCCAATTATTCAGAACAACTTAATCAGCACTTTCACATCACCAGTTCATATACTCATTTTGATTAATGATCCATACTTTTCCCCCCATGAGTACCATCCTTACTTACTGAAATCTTTCTTAAAATAGGATGTGCCCTTGTCATTTTCTTTCCAGGTGTGAATGACCTACGTGTTAACTCCCCTATGTTTCCAAACTATTCTAGGTTCTTTTGAATTGTTTTCTCTCCACTTGGTGACCTAAATGCTGTCTTAGTCCATTCATGCTTCTATAAAAAAATACCACAGACTGCATAGCTTATAAACAACAAGCATGTATTTCTCAGTTCTAAAGGCTGGAAAGTCCAGGATCAAGGGGCCAGCACAGCTGCATTTTGGAGAAGGCCTTCTTCTAGGTTACAGACTTTTTGTTGGATTCCCACATAATGAAAGGGATTAGGTATCTCTCTAGAACTTCTTTTATAAAGCATTTATAAAATACACATGAGAGTTCCACCTTCATGACTTACGTGCCTTGCAAAGACCCCCACCAACTAATACCATCACCTTTAGGGTTAGGATTTCAACATATGAATTTTGGAGAGACACACATTAAGACCACGGAAAATATCTCACCTATTTTTTCTTAATAAATGGACAATTTGTTCTCTTTCAAACTTGTAATTGAAATTTTCCAATGAAGCTGACAATAAAAATGACACACTCACTGAAAACTCTGATGGACATCAGGGAATAATGATCACTGTGAAAGAGAAATGTTTTATTGTAATACGAATCAATGTTACTAAGGTATCTAATAAATGGCTATGATTTTAAAATATTGGGCTGGCCAAAACTTTCATTCGGTTTTTTTACAAAAAAAAAAAAAAAAACAAATATTTTGGTCAACCCAATACCTACACTAATAGTTCCTGGATGCATAAAAACTGGTTTTAGAAGACCGGTAAATATGTCAATGGACCTCCCAAATACACAATAATTTTGAGACTGCACTACTCTGCCTTTGAAGCTAAACTGTTAAAGGAAGAAGTGATAGAGAGACCAGTAGTCTTTTGCTTAGGCTGACAGATGAAGATATACTTGAAAATAAAGAAAGCTGGCATTTATAAAAGACCTACTACGTGCTAGGCACTGTTCTAAGGACTACATACATAACAACCAATTTAATCCTTACTAGGAGCCTGGAATGTTGATAACTGTATTATTCTCAGTTAAAAGAAAAGGGAACTTCCCTGACATCCTTACATTACAAAGCTCATGCATACGCATGAAGCACATGTGCTCTGTGTGGGCACATACGTATGTAACACAAACACACATCAGTGTAACTGTATGCTGTGTGTGTACATATACACATGTGTGGATAAATGTAGAAATAGATTTGGCTAGGGAAAGAAAACACACATATGGTCCCAACTTAAAGACTGGGATTTTAAAGATTTTTCAATTAGTGCACTTGATAGCCATATCTTTCTTCTAGTCAATAAATACAGAAAAATAATTCTACTGTTGGTTTTTCATTGGCAAGTATATTAGAAGATTAAATTGTTGACATATGCAAACTGATTTTCACAGCTCCAGTTGACTGATAGCTTTAGACACAAGTCACGAAATGTTTTTGTTGTGACTGCTGTCATATAGAAAGTCATACAAATTATGCAGATATCACCAGTCAAAATGCGTTATACTTGCCACTGCCAAAATGACTTGCTACCACAGCTTACTTACTTCTGGGACTGCAGCCTGGGGTAGGACAGTGGGGTGAAGTGGGGAAGGGGGAAAGGACAAAGCCCTTTCTCCTGGCAGGGGCCCAGGATCTCAGCCAAGCCTTTGCAGGTGCCAGAGTGTCTGCCTCAGACGTGGGAATAATCATTTATGGTGGGTTTTCATTATAAAACAAAAAAGTTACCACTGATGCAGGACAAGTATATTAAGTGCCCTTACAGTTTCAACCTAATTATGGCAGTATCCCCTCTCTTTAAAAATAAAAGTAGCCCATCAACTTCTCCCTGGATAACCACCTACTATAAAATCTGGGTGAAAACCTGGGCACAAAGCAAAATCAAATGTACATAAATGGTAGCACACAAAATTTTATATAGTTATTACTGATGTTTGGAGGATAAATTTTTTTCATTCATTTATTCGACTAAAATTTTCTGAATGCTTGCTCTGTGTCAGCTGTGTCGGATGTTGCTCTAGGTGCTGGAGAGACAGCAGAGAAGAAGGATCTGTTCTCATGCCCCAGTGCTCTAGTGTGCGAGGCAAACCAGAAACAGGCACAGAAAACAATCGCAGACACTGATCCGAAGAAACCAGAACAACATGCTGTAGTCAGAGGAGCATTCTGAAAAGTATGATGCAAAGTATGATCATAAAGTGCAAATGTTCTACATGTTCTCATAACCATCAGCTCCTCAGGAATCCCTAGTGTAAGCTGCTTCATGTTTCTCTCCTTTTTTTTTTTTTTAATGTCTTTCCCTAAAAGCCATACATGATGGTGTATAGAGCAAAGTTTGGCACATTAAATAGGACACTTTAACAATAAAAATAAAGTAAGCAACCACAAATAACAACCCTGAGTCAGGACTAAGACAAAGTATTTAATCCATCCAGTTCATCCAGTCTGACCCAACTCATTTTCCTTCAGAAACTCTAGTATTGTGGGAGACTGTCATTTCTCAGTTTTTCAAATACCATATTTAACTCCTCCCAAAATAATCCCCCTTATAACTGAGGTTAACCCAAGACCACTGGCAATGACACACTTTCATGCATGATCACTAAAATGGCTGCTACAAACAGAGGTTTGAAAAGTTTGATAAAATGTCAAAAACATAAACTCCTCAGGCATCTGCCTTGCAGCACACAAATTTCCTGGAAGGTCTATACAATGGAGTGGAGCTGCTGGTATTATACAGACTTCAAAAACTTCCCATTTGCTTGGAATTTATCTCACCCTACCCAGTTCCAAATGTTCAGGAGAAAACACCTCATCAGCAATAGTGACGATCAGAATGAAGCTTTCAGAGATGCTCTAGACAAAGACAGGAAGATCTTTTGAGGTGGACAGGATTAGCTCAAGGGAGACATAAAACTGGAACTGACACCCATGTGGATGATTACTACTTTTCCTCTTGAATCTAGCCAGCTGTTCTGTATAGATGTGGCATTCATGTGTCTCTCACACTGATGTGCCACGTCGTCAGATACTTTCAGATCACTCTGTGCTTTGACTCAAAGGGGAAACAGTGACGGTGGAACTTACTGATAACACGACACTCAGAGGACAGCAGGCACCAATTCGGTCCTGAAATTACCTTAACTTGGGAGACCTAACCTCCACAACAACAAACCGGATATGTGTAAGTATATACAGATATAGATATAGAAAAACACAAGCATGCGCACGTGTGTGTGTGTGTGTGTGTGTGTGTGTGTGTGTGTCCATTCCCTTCACAGGAGTCATTCCTTAATTGGGCCATGACACAACTCATCCATTTTCTCTTGCACAATCCTTCTCTTGACCAGATACGGTCTGCGGGACTAGCTTCCCCAAGGTCCTGATTGGTAAGTTTGCAAGTTTCTCCTCACTCTTAACTCGAGCACTGTTATTGGTTCCTCCATCAAAGATATCTACCCTCAGCTTCCTAGGAAGCTCTTGAGCTTCTCTCCATCTTCACTGCTCCCGTGCTGGTCCAGGCCACCATCATCTCTCAGCTGGACCAGAGCAACCACCTCCCGACTGCACTGTCTACGTGTACTCTCGTCTTCCGTGATTCATCAGAAACAAGTCTTACCACATCGGTCTAACGGCTCTAATCACTTTAATGCTTGCCTTGCCCTTAATTCTTAACATTTAATGTTCTCTCCAATATGTATTTTTTTTTCCAGCACTATTAAGCAGTTAGCTCAATCCTAACATTCTCTACCTGGAGATAATGTCAGAACCCACAAGTTAAGAGCTCAGTCCCACAAAACTGGCCCCTTCCCATTAGATGCCAGTTTCAAGTGCAGGCTGTTACCTGTGCTTCTGACCAACTGGCTATAGATTGGAGGTTCTCATAACTTCTCCTTGGGTTCAATTAACTTGCTAGGGTGACTCACAGAACACACAGAAACACTTACTTACACACATCTATCTATTTTAAAGGATATTATAAAAGATACAGATGAACAGATAAACAGGGTGAGGTCTATGGGAATGGGCTGGGAACTCCCATGTTCTGTCTGGACACACGCTCCTCCCCATATCTCCACATGCTCACCTATCCAGGAACTCTTTGAAACTCCACCTTTTGACTTTTTATGCCTGGAGGCTTCACTGCATAGGTACAATTGAGTAAATCACTGGCTTGGTGGATGAACTCAATCCCCAGCCCCTCTCTCCTCCCAGGGTCCTCAAGCAAGACTATAGTTTCAAAATCTCTAATCATATGGTTCACTCCTCTGGCAAGGAGCCCCATCCTTTGATTACCCATGGGGTTTCCAAAATTAACATAAACAAGATACTTTTATCACTCTCACCACTGAGAAAATTCCAAGGGTTTAAGGAGCTCTGTGGCCAGGAATGGAACACAGACCAAATACATCTTTCTTATGAATCACAAAGCTCTTTAATCCCTTACATTTCTATGCCCCACGTCCTTGAAGTAAGACCTGCAGAGCCCTCCTGACCTGGCCTCTGTCAGCCTCACTCTATATGACACACTCTCTTTCACTCTCTCCATCCCATCTAACAGCTGTTCCTCAAAACAGCCATATTCTCTACAGCGGGGTGGTCACTGAACATGCTGGAATATTCTTGTCCATGTACACCACCTAGAGAGCACCCATGCACCTATGTTTATGTTTCAACCAAAGGATATTTTCTCAGCAAAGCCTTCCCCTTGTCCGGGCTAATTTACCCTTTTCCAGGCTCCCATAGAATTCATCCTACTTCAAAGGACTTATCAACTGTCTGCCTGTCTCACCAGGAGGGGAACAGAAGTTAGACTTCTGAGGTTGGCCCGCTCATGTCTGAATCATGATTCTACTATTTATAAGCTATAAGATCTTGAGCAAGGTATGCAACCTCTCTGTGCCTCAGTTTCCTTATCTCTAAAAGAGATAACAGTAATACCAACCTCGTAAGTTTGTTATAGTTGAATGGCATCATCGACTCAATGGATGTGAGTTTGAGCAAACTCCAGGAGACAATGAAGGACAGGGAACACCGGTGTGCTGCAGTCCACGGGGTCCCAAAGAGTCGGACACAACTTAGCGACTGAACAACAACAAGTTTGTTATGAAAATTAAAGTGGACTAAAAGGGTTTAGAATATAACTTTGCATACAGTAAGTAAAGAAATATCATTGGTGGTATTACTATTATTATTTCTGTTATTGTTTGTGACAGTAACAGCCTTGTTCAACATCTGAACCCTGATACCTGATACACAGATAACAACTGAGCCCAATTCCATTTCAGCATTTTCCTTCAGTATGGTTACAACAGTATATAGAGATTTGCACTATAAAGCTAAAAGAAAATGAACAATCATCAATTAATATTCCCTTAATTCCCAAGCTCTGCCGTATTCAAATGAGAAGACTGCATCCAGAGAAGACACAGTACTTTATCCCTAAGACGGAGCCATAACTGTGTAAGTATTGCCTGTCTCTCCATTGAGTGAAAGAGTGAAACAGATGTGTGACTTTAAATCATATAAACTTCATCCAATATTCATCTGTTTAGAGATGTTCCTTAATATTTCCTTAGCTTTGGCAGAGAAGACTATGGACCAAAGAGCTCACTTCACACAGATAGTGTTTCATGAAAGCGTATCAAGTTTATACCTTCTAGGATGTGACTGGGCTATACCTGCCCCAGCAGCTGCAGTGAGACTGGGGAGACTCAGGCAAAGATGGAAGGATGTGTGTTCACCCAGGGGACCCAACTAGGTAGCGTAAGTTGCTAAAGCAAGGTTTTACTCCCCCCCCCCTTGGAAATAAGAATAGTGTTTTTTGGGTTTTTTTTTTTTTTATAGTTTACGCTAAAAGAGAGCTTGCCACTTAATGAAGCTTCTTCTTAAATATTTCTTTGAAGCAAAGATCTTCAAAACCAAATGGGAAAAGAGAGGATTGAACTTAGTCCTTGAATTGTCCACCAGATTCATTCTTCATAGGATGAACCTTCAACAAACTAAGCCTAGAGGGTTGGTAGGTGTCACCTGCATTTATAGGTAAGAAAATTGACATAGATGTTGAAGATAAAACGAGGTGATGGTTGTACAAGTTGGTTCCTTTTGCTATGCAAATACAGTATAAGATATTACTATAAAACCCAAAATCTATAAGTTGGATTTACATAAATCACACTTACCCATAATAGTATGTTCCAGTTGAAAACATGATCTGCTGTTCCCACAATCCTGCACTCATCTGTCAGCAGGCCCTGTCATTTCTTTCTTTGAAGAACGGCAACTTCCCAAGGTATCATTCCCCATCCTCTCCACTGTGACCACAGCAGGCTTACCTCAGCTGGTCTCCTTTGGCTGGTCTTGAACTCTCCCTTCTAACCATCCCACATATTTCTGTCTTATTCAACTACTCGACTACCTATAACTGAGCCCCCTTTCTTAGCCTAAAACCCTCTCCCTGACCTGCATATCTTATCCAACCTGCTTTCACCCCTTCCATCTCATGCCTCATCTACTTACTCCTTCACTCCAGCAGCCCTTCTATTTCCCTCACCACACGCCCACGCACACACACACACACTCATCACGCTCCATGCTCACTGCACTTCCCTGGGTTAGCTTGTACAGTTTTTCTCTCCGTAGTACCACCTCCTCCCTATCACAGAGGTTACTCAGCTTGTCCCCCGTTTCCATCAAGTTTGGGTTCACTGCTGCACTTGCAGACTCTTTCAGGACAAGGTCATGTCTTGAGATTTATTTATATTCCCACAATGCTAAGCACAATAATGCATCAAACATATGACTCACTAATCCATATTCTTCTGTAAAAGTAAAAGGGGTCAATGTTTTTTAAAAAATGATATTTTCCTCCTGTGGCAGCAGAAGCAAAAATAAGAAGAGATCTATAAGACCCATAAGAGTCAAGGAAGCTTCCTGGAGCATGGTAAAGTGTAAGCACTGAATCTAGAGCTTCCCAGACAAGCAGAAAGAGCAGTGAAAAGAGGCAAGGTAGAAAGACAAAGAAAGAGGTAGCAGCTTGGAAGAAGAACGTTGGAGAGAATGAGTCTTATATTTGATGAGACCAAAGGATCTTTCATGATTAAGCTAATCAGGACTAGAATTCTAAAATTTGCATCTGTAAGTAATGAGTAGGGCATTATAGGTTCAAGAGTTCAAGGAAGGGCTTCAAGAAGATTAATCCTAAAGCAGTGAAAAACGCATTGAGCAGGAGAATGCTGAAGACACAGAATCCTTCAAAGAAATTTCTGAACTATTCAAGACATGGAGTATGAATTTCTTAACCCAAAACATCTCTTCATTTCCCCTTCCCAGCACATTATGGTAATAGGAATCCTCCAGTGCACACTGCCTCTCCTTGCCACATCCCATCTCAGTTTCTGAAGGTAGGAACAAAGACCCACGACCGGAGAGATGGGGGCTTTACCGTGACACACGGAAAGGGCACAGAAATAACAGGTAGGAGAAGACCCTGAAGCGCTCTGCAAACTGGCAGATGGCATCACAGCATTCTCTTCAGAGACGTAAAGCTATTTCCTGGCAGAAACACTGTTACCAGATGAAATAGTGATGATAATAAAAAGAAACCTAAAATTGTATACAGGGACATTTAAAGTGATGATAAGCCTTCCTTTCTTCTTAGTGTGGAAGAGTCCATACTTCTGGGTCCCCCCAGAGAAAGAACTTCCAAATTTTTTCTACTTATGTCACTCAAGAATTTCTTCAGTGTCTGAGATTTCATCAACTATAATCTAAATGTTTGTACTTTAAAAGGATTTTGAAAGCATCCAGATTTAACAGTTTTGTTGTTTTTCTTTTTTCCTTTCTGTCCATACAGACTCTCTCATGGCTCCTTGCAAACATCCTTGTCCAAACAGACTTGGAAGGCAGCTAAGCCACACTGTTCCATGAGTCAGCACAATGGAATCGACAAATCACTAGTCCTCAGTAGCATGAAACAGCCTGGGAAAACAACGACCCAAGTTCCAGACCAGACTTCTTCCCCAGACACACCCATTTCTTCGTTTCTATCTGTAACAGGCTCATTTGTGGGCAAAGTAGTTTAATTAAGTTGCTTCAGTTTCCAAGTTTCAGACTTCTCCCCAGGCTTCATAGCAAAGCAAGATGGGAAACAGCCTCTCCAAAGTAAGGAACAACCTGAAAGGAGACTGGCTTTTGAGAGTCTCCACATACTGTTTTGCATCATCTCACAAAAAGCCATCTGGTTATTCTACATCACACACAGCTCCTAAGGAAAGGAAGAAAGATGACTAGAACGCACAGGTTTTCGAATCTAATCTACACTTACATATTTTAAGTAGAAGTCTGTTTCACCTAGTAGATTCTCACATTAGCATTTTGGGCACTGATACCCATTCTATAGATAGTGGCTTCACTGCTGGATACAACTGTATGTAAATTGACCCAGACATTCCCTAGGAAAACAAAAACCACAAGTAGTCAAAAAGATATGTGTGGGTCCCAAAGGACAAAGGTCACAGATGGTGCAAGGCCAGAGGAAAAGGCAGATAGACTGACCAAGGTGGACCAGCGGCCTACAGAGAGGAACTGAAAGAAGAGAGACCCTTGTTCCTTCCTGCAAAAGTTACGCTGTCAGCTGGCTGAAAGTGCAGAAGAAGTACTACTAACTACTTCATCTTCTGGGATGAAGAAAATCCAGGTGAAGCTCTCTCCAGGAAGGCTCAGGGAAGGACAAGTATTTCTACCCTGTGGTCTTGTGTAATTAGTTCCCAAATGGTGAATACACAGAACTCACTGTTATGTTATTCAGTGCTGCACAAATTCAGATGAGCTTCTTGTGACTAGTTTTCTAGACACAAGAGCTAAATACAGTACGTTCCATTCTGAGCAGATATTAGCTGGCCCTTAATGCTGGTCCCACTCTGCATCTACACTATCATGGGACACAGATTTACTCAAGCTTGGATTAGAGGGTTTCATGGCCATAATGGCTAATTCAGGTCAACATTTATAATACTCAAAGTAACCAAGAAATCTCTGTGCCCAGTCCAGTTCTGTTCTGGACTCTAGATACAAAATTTTACACTGAAATTTACTTACTGATACTAAAAAGCAGAGACATCACTTTGTTGACAAAAGGCCATAAGTCAAAGCCATGGCTTTTCCAGTAGCCATGCATGGATGTGCGAGTTGAACCACAAAGAAGGCTGAGCACTGAACAATTGATGCTTTCAAACTGTAGTGCTAGAGAAGACTCTTCAAAGTCCCTTGGACAGCAAGGAGATCAAACCTGTCAATCTTAAAGGAAAACAACTCTGAATGTTCACTGGAAGGACTGATGCTAAAGCTAAAGCTTCAACACGTGGGCCACTTGATGCAGAGAGCCACTTCACTGGAAAAGACCCTGATGCTGGGAAAGATTGAGGGCAGGAGGAAAAGGGGACAACGAAGGATGGGATGGTTGGATGGCATCACTGACGTAATGGACGTGAATTTGAGCAAACTCTGGGAGATGGTGAAGGACAAGGAAGCCTGGCATGCTGCAGTTCATGGAGTCACAAAAAGTCAGACACGACTTAGTGAATGAAAATGACAACTTTCTGATAAACACAGATTCCACAGGCACTTTAAACTCAGCATCCTCAAACTGAAGCATCATACTTCCTTCAAACCTGCTGTGCCCTCCCTATTTCCTTTGTAAAAGTATCAAGTTCTTCATGAGTTTTAACTGAGAATCCCAGATCCTCCTTCCTTACTCTTTTCTTTTATCACTAATTTAATATACAGTTGTTATCCAAGTCCTGTCTTTAAGATTCCTAACTATCTCTAAGCCCCTTTCTGCCCTTAACTACTCCACCTGAACTCAGGACCCTGTTTGTCTTTATAAGTTCAAAAACTCTCCATGCCACAAATTTCCCAACATAACAACTTTGCATTCCCCCAGCTTCTACCACTTTTTGTATACTCCTAGTCTCCAGACTGCTGCCAGAATAATGCTTCTCAAAAATAACAATCTGGAAAGGTTACTCATCTGCTTTAAAACTCTATGATATAGATTCTTCATGGCCTGCAGCCACCAAAACCAGGGCCCAGCCTAGGTCCATGAAACTTGATTCAAGCCACAGCCCCTCCTTGACCTTGGACCCCAGCGATACATAAGTCTTACTCTCCACGCTCTACCTAACCTCATATCCCACCTGAGAGGACGCTCTGCCTCACACATCATCAGAGACCTCCCCTTCCTCTTGGTTCTCAGTCCTTTAGGCACACAGCTACTACTGATTATTTTCAGTATTTCATATCTTTCTATTTACAGAAACAATGGGTTCTTAGAGGGGGACCTTTCTTGGGCATCTTTAGTGAGTGCTTAACAAACATTTTTTTCTTTTTTTTTAAGGAGGAAGAGTTCAGAGTTCACACATATATCTGATCAAAGAAAATTAAAAATTCTCGTTCAGAAATGGCAGAAACTCAAAAGGGAATGCCCGTCATGGCAGCAGATAACAGGTCCACAGGCTGTTCCCTTTCCACAGGTACACAAGCACATCAGTTTAGGTCACTGGCAAGAACAGCTGGGCAAAAGCCAACTCCCGCAGAGAGGCTGCGTTTGTCTTGCTAAGGGGTGGCAACGACAGCATCTGTCAGGACGAGACAGAACAGAGGAGCTCAGAACCAAGCAGAGCTGTAACACGACGCACCAGTATCTGGTTGGAAAGCAAACAAGGTAGGCTTTCTTCCTCTAGTACACAGCAGGCACCATGCCAAACACACACAGTGTTTGCTATTTTTGCAAGTCTAATAGGGTCTGCTGCAGGGAGGGGTGAGAGATCAGCAGTTCATAATGACTCTCATTATGTCTGGTGCATTTTGAGCCAAGATTAGACACTAAACACTCCTCTGTCCAGTGTCAAGGGCTTTAAACTGCCCTTTCATCAGGATAATTCCACTTCAAACTAATTTAAGTTTCTTACAACCCAAGCTACCAAAACTGATACACTTGAGTGTTTTCAGGCCAGAAAAAGAGGTCAACGTCTGCTCCGAATAGAAATACAGGGTTTGGGGTCTGTGACTGCTACACAAGAGTTATGACAGAAACATGCTATCATGGAACGCCACACCCTACAGAGCTCCACGTCAACTCCTCTGAGAATGTTCTGCCCTTCTCACTGTGATGTCCACGTCAATAGATTACAGTCCTTTCAACATAAAGCCAGAGAGACAGTTTTAGATATCTCTGGAGAAAAGTCTGAGTTTGCTCACATCTGTCAAAATCAACAAGGCTACATGAATTTCACTCCAGGACAAAAACTAAGTTCTGTTGCTAAGTGTTTTTCTCTTTAAATATAAACAGCAAGAACAGTAAACTCTAAAGTAGACCTCTACACTAAAATTATGAAGCAGTATAAACCAGCACTGAAGTTTAACAATTATTCACCACATATTCTAAAAGACGATCCTGTGAAAGTGCTGCACTCAATATGTCAGCAAATTTGGAAAACTCAGCAGTAGCCACAGGACTGGAAAAGGTCAGTTTTCATTCCAATCCCTAAGAAAGGCAATGCCAAAGAATGCTCAAACTACCACACAAATGCACTCATCTCACACGTTAGTGAAGTAATGCTCAAAATTCTCCAAGCAAGGCTTCAACAGTACATGAACCGTGAACTTCCAGATGTTCAAGCTGGTTTTAGAAAAGGCAGAGGAACCAGAGATCAAATTGCCAACATCCACTGGATCATCAAAAAAGCAAGAGAGTTCCAGAAAGACATCTATTTCTGCTTTATTGACTATGCCAAAGCCTTTGACTGTGTGGATCACAATAAACTGTGGAAAATTCTTCAAAAGATGGGAACACCAGACCACCTAACCTGCCTCTTGAGAAATCTGTATGCAGGTCAGGAAGCAACAGTTACAACTGGACATGGAACAGACTGGTTCCAAATAGGAAAAGGAGTACGTCAAGGCTGTATATTATCACTCTGCCTATTTAACTTATATGCAGAGTACATCATGAGAAACACTGGGCTAGATGAAGCACAAGCTGGAATCAAGATTGCCAGGAGAAATATCAAAAACCTCAGATATGCAGATGACACCACCCTTATGGCAGAAAGTGAAGAAGAACTAAAGAGCCTCTTGATGAAAGTGAAAGAAGAGAGTGAAAAAGTTGGCTTAAAGCTCAACATTCAGAAAACTAAGATCATGGCATCCAGTCCCATCACTTCATGGCAAATAGATGGGGAAACAGTGGCTGACTTTATTTTTCTGGGCTCCAAAATCACTGCAGATGGTGACTGCAGCCATGAAATTAAAAGGCGCTTACACCTTGGAAGGAAAGTTATGACCAACCTAGATAGTATATTAAAAAGCAGAGACATTACTTTGTCAACAAAGGTCCGTTTAGTCAAGGCTATGGTTTTTCCAGTAGTCATATATGGAGATGTGAGAGTTGGACTATAAAGAAAGCTGAGCACAGAAGAATTGATGCTTTTGAACTGTGGTGTTGGAGAAGACTCTTGAGAGTCCCTTGGACTGCAAGGAGATCCAACCAGCCCATCCCAAAGGAAATCAGTCCTGGGAGTTCATTGGAAGGACTGATGTTGAAGCTGAAACTCCAATATTGTGGCCACCTCATGCGAAGAGTTGACTCATTGGAAAAGACCCTGATGTTGGGAAAGATGGAAAGCAGGAGGAGAAGGGGATGACAGAGGATGAGATGGTTAGATGGCATCACCGACTCAATGGACATGAGTTTGGGTAAACTCCAGGAGTTGGTGATGGACACGGAGGCCTGGTGTGGTGCAGTTCATGGGGTCGCAAAGAGTCTGACACGACTGAGCGACTAAACTGAACTGATTCAAGTAAGAATGTCTGGCTTTACACTTCTAAGTGTATAAGAGATTTAGCAACAACATGGGGCCAACAATAAAGGTTTCAAGAAAAGACAAGTTGATATTTATGCAAGTCAAGCACAGAAGATGAGAAGGCAAAGTGAGGAGGAGATAATAAAACTGCCATAATACTTCCCTAAATTTTGGAGTCTAAAAATTTATATTACTTAATTTCAAACAGAACCAACATTACTGTGACCTTTCAAGAAAATTAACAAATGTTATTTGGTTTGATAAGGAACAGAGATTAACAATTCATAGGGACCCTAAGTGGAGAGGGAAATGGAAACCCACTCCAGTATTCTTGCCTAGAGAATCCCATGGGCAGGCGAGCCTGGCAGGCTACAGTCCATGGGGTCACAAGAGTCAGACATGACTTAGCAACCAAAGAGGGGTGGGCCATAAGTGCTGGAAAGGATTATACAATGAAGAAAGAAACACATACAAATAATGCTGGTGTATTAAAAAAAGTCATGTTTCAAAGAATCAAAACTTATTTTATAAATATGAGAGAACTGTAAAATCATAAACATATAAGCATTCTAATTAACTTTTCAATGAAAGTCCTCTTACATATCTAGGTATGTACCTATCTGTACTGACTCCCTTAAAGGAGACAATATTCAATGCTGTCTGAGTAAAACAGGGACTATTTCACAAAACAGGCATCTGTTCACTCACAGGTGCCATTAGTTGTATAAATAGTACTTTGATGTGTGTCCTTAAAAAGCATTTAATGTATGAGACATTTTAAATAAACTTTTTACTGATGTATACCTTGCAAACAAAGTCCTATAAGTGTTATGTTTACATGATGAACACATTTGTGTAACAGGCACCCAGATCAACATATAGAATATACCAGTATCCCAAAAGTCCCCTTGAATATACACAGTTTTAATTCACTGGGGCAAAATGCATCTAGAAAGTTTGCCCTTACTTATCACGGAATCATCACAGGTCAACTTGGTTGACTGTTCTTACAGAACATCTATTCTCAAACCCAAGGATCATTCTACTGAATTTAATAGCAGCTCTGTATTTCTGGGGAGAACCAACTTTTCAAGGATACTTTAAAAGTCAATAATTTAAAGCTAGGATGTTAAGCCCTAATCAAAATCATTCTGAAAGTTCACCAACCAAGCCAATACTAGAAGCCAAATCATACTACTCATCAATGTGAGATGTGTATTAAGGTCCTAGGTATGCAATCCAATAAAATAAGCCTGGAAATTCTACAATAGCTCTAGGCTTCTACTGTGCAACACTTTGATTTCTTAATAAAAGTTTATAGTAAATACCTGTAAGTAAATTAACCTCCTACTTATCACATTAATTTTGCAATTGGACTTGACCTTTCTACCTTTCCTCCCTTCTCTCCCCACCCTTCTCACCATTTTCTCACCTATTGCAGCAATTCTGAAATGCGACTTCAGTCTTCAAAAAGCCTTGCCAAAAAAAAAAAAAAAAAAAAGCATTCCTAAGTTTAAAATCTCAATCTGTACTTGCATACCAGCTGGGATGCTCTATTCAAAGAAAGAAGGCTGAGAGCTGGATTTTTCAGCAACAAAAGACAGCAAAGCACTTTTCCATTTGGAGCTGCAGAGGGAGCTAGAACCATGCAATGTGCATGAATTGTAAGTCTTTCTAGAACTGGATGAATCCAGTGATACTGAAAAATATAAACACACATGTCACAGATACCACACACACAGGACACACACACACACACCCCCATCCATTCCTTAGACCTGGGGAAATTCTGAAAGAATATTTTGTGTACTCAAGAAAAGACACATCATATAATTTTTTTTGTGAGCAGGAGATGAGCAATAAAAGGAAAATAAAGCTATTTTGTTCTATCAAGTGAAACAAGAATGAATTTTAAAGGGAGCCATCAATCCCAAGAGTCCCCAGCCAAGGTAAGCAGTCAACACTCAAATTGGCAGGCTGTCTGACAAAGAGGGGTGGGGGGAGAGTAGTCTTTTATCTTCAAGAGCTCTTGAGGCAGTTGTTCTGGAATCTGGCTTAATAAAAGCTGGCCTCTATGTTCCTTTCCCTCTAAAGCACAGTACTGAGTCAGGGTACAGATGAGGAGGAGAGGGGTGGCGGAGAGAAGGTGGCACATGTTTGTAAAAAGAATGGCAGGACAAAAATAGAAGGAAGAAAATTCTGATTGATTCCTACCAGGTAAGTGATGTTGCCCCACAGTCACAAAGCAAGATCCAGTAAGCCTTGCATCTCAAGACTACTTCTACTTAGAATAAAATACTACAATGATTGCAGGAGAACGAAAAAGACATTCTGATCAACAGCAAAACAACAGTTAACTAGTAATTCCAAGTAATAAACAGCTCATTCTCTGACAGCTCTTTCACAACATACCACAGACATACAATAACAAGCTACAATGATATAGATGTGGTTTATACCGTAGTATAGAGACAGTTAAGAATCTGTGTAATGTAGAAATTCTAGGAAAAGCCTTAGCAACATACTAAATGCCCACAACTCTAGCCTACTCAGCCCAAATCATCAAATATTAATTGAATACCACTATGCCAGGAACTGTAGAGATCCAAAAATGACAAGTCTGGCTTAAAGTAGCATATCAGGGGTGTAGGAACAGGAAAGCAAAATACACATATATATAATTTGTAAAGAAGGTGGTAGGACAGAGTTAGAACCACAATCCAAAATGTAGCAGGTGTATTAAGGCTGAGTGGGAAAATGTAACTTTCCCCAAAAGATACTATTTTCTTTAAAATATTTAAGCAAATATACTCATCATGAAGTAAGTCTGCTCTATCAACATACAAGATGTGAATTTTACAGTTAATGAAAATGTATTAACATGGCAGAGAACAAGGGCACCAGAATTTTAGAGTTTTGGGGCAATATTCCTGCTACTTCAATGATGTTTCTTACTTTTTGGCACAAGTTGATGATATTTCTCTGAAGACTGTAAGTAGCAAGTATAAAAGAAATGTCCAAAATATTAAGAAGTAAGAAAGGACGTGTTTTCTTTCTTGAAAGACTCACTGGACCAAAAGAGAAGGCAATAAAGAATGAATTATGATCTTGAACTAGACTGGGGAAAAAAACAAAGGATGGTGACATCATTAAAAGAAAAAGGGAACTGGCCATTTTTGGTCAAGATGTTAAAACAGACACCAGATATACCCTCTTGCCTGACACAACCAAAAGCACCTATCAAAATATGGAAGACAATAGATTTCAAGACACTGGCCACAAGACAACTAAGAACAATGATCCCTGAGATGCAGGAAACAAATGAGGAGAGGCCTATGAATACCCCCTACTTACAGCCTGGAGCTTCCAGGGTACAATGAAAGGAGTAAAAAAATGAACCAAGCAGACTCTGTGAGTTAAAGAGACAGAGTTGAGAGCATAAGGAGAGCAAGGCAGCTGCAGCTCACCAAAGACAGGACACAGCAGAGCGAGAACCCCCGAGATTCACAAAGAGCTCCACTGAGCAGGCAGCAGATTAGAGGCCCACGCTTAAGGAGGAGAAAACTTTGAAAAACATACACACAGAAGGATTAGAAAGAACATTCCTGGCATCCACACAGACTATGATCAGTGCCTGCTCCTATCAGCAAGACTGAAAAACTCATACTTCAGATATTAGACAGAATAGTCTGTCAATAAGCCTTTCAAGAATGGGGAATAACCAACACCAGACTGAGCTCTTTTCCAGATCCCCCTTAACAAGTCACAACAGAAAACCCCAAAAGGATCGATCTATTTCCAAACAACTTTACTGCACCCCAGAATAAAGCTCAAGAAAACTTAACAGAAATTCAGAAATATCTAGCTTCCAATAAGGTAAAATTCACAATTTTAGCATCCAGTGATGCTGGATGGCACACAAAAAGACAGAAAAACATAATCTAAAATGAGAAAAAGAGTCAATACATTGAACTGGAACTAGAACTGGCACAAACATTAACTGCAGATATGGATATTAAGACAGTTACTATACCTATATTCCATATGTTTAAATAGTTAACTAGAGATATGGAAATACTCACACATCTAGAAATGAAGCCACAATGTCTGAGGTAAGAAACATACTAGATGGAATTAATAACAGATCAGACACGGCAGAAGAAAAACAAGTAAACCTGAAGGCACAGAATCAGCAACTATCCAAAATGAAAAAAAGAATGAAGAAAAATGAAAAGAGCACCAGCGAACTGTGGGAAGACTTCAAACTACCTAACAGCTCAGTAACTGGAGTCCCCCAAATGGAACGGGGGCAAGGAACTTAGAGAAATAAAGTTTCAAACTTCATGAAAACTATGAATCCACAAAGAAACTGAGTAAGTCTAAAGCGAAAGAAACGTGAAGAAACTATGCCAAAGTATGGCAGAACCAAACACTCAAAACCAAGGAAAGAGAGACTTTGAGTGGGCCATACCACACAGCATGTGGGATTTTATTAATAAGTTCCTCAACCAGAGATCAAACTCTTGCCCCCTGACTTGGAAGCATGCAGTTCTAACCACTGGACCACCAGGGAAGTCCTGAGAAAGTCTTAAATGCACCTCAAAAAAGATGTGTTACATTAAGAGAAAATAACTTTTGACATTAAATTTCTCATTGCAAACAATGAAAGACAGTAGAGCAACATCCTTAAGGTACCTAAAGAAAAAACAAAACAAAACTGTACAACTAAAATTCTATTGTGAACAAAACAAATCTTTAAAAAACAAGGGCAAAATAAAGATATTTATAGGCATATAGTAGCTGAAAGATTTCATTACCAGCAGACCACACTAGGCAAGAAATGTTAAAGTATTTCAGGCAAAAGGATAATATTCAAATATAAATCAGATCTATGCAAAGAAAAGAATACTGGAAATAGCAATCACATTGGGGAAAATGTATGATCTTTTCTTACTATTTAAATCTCTTTAAAAGATAACTCACTGTCAAAACAAAAATAACAGCAGCGTGTTACAGCATTTTTAATATATTTAAAAGTAAAATTCATGTCACCACCAGCATAAAGGCTGGAAAGGAGGATATGGAAGTTGAACAGTAACTGTAACATCTTTATGTGTGTGTGTGCTAAGTCACTTCAGTCATGTCCAACTATTTGTGACTCCATGGACTATAGCCCTCCAGGCCCCTCTGTCCAAGGGATTCTCCATGCAACAACACTGGATGGGTTGTCATGCCCTCCTCCAGGGGATCTTCCCCACCAAGGGAGGAACCCGCGTCTCATGACTCCTGCATTGGCAGGCGGGTTATCTTTACCACTAGTGCCACCCAGGTGGAGAAGGAAATGGCAAACCACTCCAGTGTTCTTGCCTGGAGAATCCCAGGGACGGAGGAGCCTGGT
Organism: Giraffa tippelskirchi; assembly: GCF_054371585.1. Taxonomy (NCBI): domain Eukaryota; kingdom Metazoa; phylum Chordata; class Mammalia; order Artiodactyla; family Giraffidae; genus Giraffa; species Giraffa tippelskirchi. The sequence goes on along the minus strand of NC_137287.1, from coordinate 11,430,712 downwards.
AGGCTGCTGTCTATGGGGTCGCAAAGAGTCGGACACGACTGAGCGACTTAGCAGCAGCAGCAGCAGCAGCAGTGCCACCCAGGAAGCCCAACATTCTTACACTAAGCATGAAATATCATTTGAAGATAGACTGTGACAGACTGAAGATAAACAGCCACTTTAAAAAAAAAAATGAAAAATTATACCTAAAAAGCCAAAAATGGAAATTAAATGTAACCTTTAAAAATACCTTATTAATCCAAGAGACAGAAGCACAAAAAGGGAAAAGGAAGCAAGACATGACAAATGGAAAACAAATAGTAACAATAACATGATAGACTCAAACCTGATCATAGAAGGAACCTTATTAAATGAAATGGTAAACATTCCAGTGGGAAAGCAGAGATTATCATACTGGATTTAAAAAGCAAGCCCCTTTGACATGTGGTCTTTAAGAAATGCACTTTGGATATAAAGATATAAATATGTTACATGGAATCAAACAAAAAAAAACCCCTAACACTACTCAAAAGCAAACTGGTATGTCTGTGTGCCTGTGTGTACTAATACCAGACAAAGGAGGATTCAGAGAAGAAACTACAATATAGTTTAATAAGGAATATAAGAAACAGGACTCAGAGATAGAAATGGTCATTTCATAAAAATAAAGTGACTAATCAAGAAAATATAACATTCCCAAATGTTTATTCATGTATCTAACAATGGATGTTTGAAAAAGTGATAGAAAAGGGGGAGAGAGACCAAACCACAGCGGTAGTAAGAGATCGCAATATACCTATTTAGACAGAACAAGGAGGCAAACAATTAGCAAGGATATAATTAAACTGAAAAACACTAGAAACCGACTTGACCTGATCTAACATTTATAGAACATTCCATCCAATCACAGAAAAAAATTATGTGCTTCACAAGTGCACAGGGAACATCTACAAATATAGGCCATATTCTGGGCCATCAAACAAGTGCCAATTTGCTTTTGAAGTATTTAAGTCATACAAAGAAATTTTTTTAATCACAATGGAGTTAAACCGGTAATCAATACCAGAAAGATCTCTTGAAAATCCCCAAATATATGGAAAGCAAGTAACACATATACTTTTAAGTAAATCATGACTCAAAGAAATCACGAAGGAAATCAGAAAGTATTTATACTAAATGAAAATGAAAACAATCAGAATTAACGGGATGCTGCTAAAGTAGGATTTACAGGGAAATTTATAGCATTAAACGTCCATATATTAGAAAATAAGTGTGATCTTAAATCAATGACCTCAGTTTCAACCTTAAAAAGCTAGTAGAACATGCAAATTATGAAACAAGGAGGAAATTAGTGAAATATAATACAGAAAAAAAAAAAAAAAAGAAAATATCATAAGGTAACTAAAGGTGGCTCTTTAAGATGATCAATAAACTGGTAAGTCCTTAGTCATACCGATGTAAATGAGAGAGGCAGAGAGAGGTAGAGACAATGTACACCAATAAGGGATATAGAATTACTGTAAATACTACAGATATTAGGATTGTAAGGAAATATTATTAAACAAATTTAAGTCAATAAATTCAACAGCTTAAATGAAATGGAAAAATCCCTTGAAAAGATGTAAATTATCAAAACTGACTCAAGAAGAAATAAATAGTCCAATTTTTGAAAAAGAAATTGAATATTTAATTTAAATCTTTCCATAAAAAGAAAACTCCAGGCTCAGATGGCTTAAATGGTCAATTCTATCTAACATTTAAACAAGAAATAGTAACAATTCTATATAAACTCTTTCCAGAAATTGAAAAGGGGGAAATATTTCCCTATCCATCAGTTGTTTTTTTTTTTCAAACATAGTTGCAAAGACTAATTTTTAAAATGTTATCAAATCAAACAAAACACTAAAAAGTATTAGATCTTGACCAAGTGAGGTTTACCCAGGAATACAAGGTTTAACATTAAAAACAGATCCGTGTGAACCATTATATTAGCTAACTAAAACAAAAATTTTCACATGATCTGCTAAAAGGGAAAACCAACAAGGACTTACTATATAGCACTGGGAACCCTACTCAATATTATGTAATATCCTAAATGGGAAAAGAATTTGAAAAAGAATAGATACATGTGTATTTATATAACTGAATCACTCTGATGTACATCTGAAACTAACACGGCATTGTCAATCATCTATACTCTATAAAAAATAAAGTTTCTAAAAATAAGATAAATCCTAATAGAGAAATGGCATTTGACAAAAACCTAGCATGCACTGCTGACGAAATGTCATATAAATTAAGATATAACAAAACATTTTCGACTTAATAATGGACATCTATTAAAAAACCTACACCTAACATCGATTTAATGATGAAAGTACTTAATATTTTCCTCTCCTAAAATCAGAGACAAGGCAGGCATACCTGCCTTTACCAATTCTATTAAATATGATGTTAGAAGTTCTAGCCAGTGAGCTTAGGAAAGAAAAAAAAAAAAAACCCTAGACTAGAAGTTTTTCTTAAAAAAAATGTATCTAATCACTAAAAATATGACCATCTGTGTAGAAAAATCAGAATCTACAAAAACTACTAAAGTGATTTGCAAGGTTGCAGGATACAAGATGAACAAAGAAACGTCAACATGTTTCTATATAGTTCTAACGATGAACGAAAGGAAATTAAAATTTTAAAACAGTACAATTTATTACACCAAAAATATGAAATACTTAGGAATAAACTGGACAAAAGATGTGAAAGACATGTATACTAAAAACTATAAAATACTGCTGAGAGAAATTAAATAAGACCCAAATAAACAGAGGTAATATATACTATTCAGGAGTTAGAAATTCTACTATTTATAAATTGTTAATTCTTCCCAAATTATTCTATAGCACCAACACAATCTCAACAGACATCCAAGCAGGATGCTATGTAGAAACTAACAAGCTGACTCTAAAATTCATATGCAAATACTAAGGACCTAGAACTGCCACCGCATTGAAAAAGAAGAACAAAGCTGAAGGTCTAACACTCTTTGATTTTGGAACTTATAATAAAGTTACAGTATTGGCAAAAAGATAGACAAATAGATCAGTGGCATACAACAGACAGCACAGAAATAAACCCACACAGTATGGACAACAGATTTTTTTTTTACAAAGGAGTAAAAGGCAATGCAGTGGAGAATGAACAGCTTTTTCAAAATGACTTTAGAAAAACTGGATGTCCATATACAAATGAAAGAAACTACTTTTGACCTATACCTCTCATCATAAATATAAATCAACTCAAAATGGAACATTTGTCATCTAGTTAATGGTGGCTCAGTTGTAAAGAATCTGCCTGCAAATGCAGGAGATGAGGGTTCGATCCCTGGGTCGGGACGATCCCCTGGAGGAGGAAATGGCAACCCACCAGTATTCTTGCCAGGAAAATCCCAGGGACAGATGAGCCTGGTGGGCTACAGTTCATGGGGTCGCAAAGAGTCAGGCTCGACTTTGCAACTGAACACACACAAAAATAGGGAAGGCAGGAAGAGGAAGTGGCTTGGCTAACTATTCATAGGTTTGATTCAGCCAAACACTTAGTACAGGCCCAATGTCCACCCTCCTTTGGTAACTGAGAGTCTAACAACTGGTTGTTGTTGGTTTGGAGGCTATCTTGTGTCTGACTCTCAACTGGTTCAGCTCAGTTCAATCACTCAGTCGTGTCCGACTCTTTGTGAACACATGGACTACGGCACCCCGTGCTTCCCTGTCCATCACCAACTCCCTGGTTAGGCACTTTCAAACGTGTAAAGTAAAAATCCATTTCTCTCATTTCATTTTTGCTTAAAACATAAATCCTTATGGAAAAAACATCAACATTGGTTTCCCTTTAATATAAGAATAAGAAACCATCTGAGGGAATGGGACATATAGGAAATATTAAAAATAGGGTACACAATCAACTGAGAGATAATTCTGTCACCCATGACAACAATATCCTTTTCCATGAACCCAGGTTACCTAGATTGTATCCTAATATAAGGTATGGACTCTTTTTTTTTTTTATTTTAGTTGGGGGCTAACTACTTTACAATATTGTAATAGTTTCTGCCATACATTGACATGAATCAGCCATGGGTTTACCTGTGTTCCCCTTCCTGGACCCCCCACCTACCTCCCTCCCCATCCCATCCCTCTGGGTCATCCCATTGCCCCGGCCCTGAGCCCTTGTCTCATGCATCATGGTATGGACTCTTTAGGTAAAAGGTCTTCACTGAAAACTGGTGAAATCTGTAAGGAGAGAAGTGCTTTTTCTGGCACATAATATGACAATCTCTATTAAATCAGGAGTTCCTGAGCTGGCCACAGCCAAAAATCACTCTAAGAAGTAAAACAGTTATGGGCCATGTTAGAGCACAAAATGCCCTTTTCTTCCCACATTAATGCTTATTGCATGTGTCAATATTGCAAATCAGAGCCTATATAGTCAAAGTGCTGAGAGAGGTAAAGTTTAAATAGGGTATCTCTAAAGTCTCAGAGAAGTCTGAGTTAATAGGTCAGTTTGTGCTACGTGTGTCACCAGATTGGGACTTCCCAGGTATCTCAGTGGTAAAGAATCTGCCTGTCAACACAAGAGACGAAGGAGATACGGGTTCCATCTCTGGTCTGGGAAGATCCCCTAGAGGAGGAAATGGGCAACCCACTCCATTACTCTTGCCTGGGAAATCCCACGGATCAAGAAGCCTGGCAGTCTGGAGTCCATGGGGTTGCAAAGAGTTCGACACAACTTAGCAACTGGGCACACATGAACGTCACCAGATAAAAATACATTTTTCTTAAGAACAGAGAAATAAAGGGTTAGCTTATGCAAGCTGAATAAAAATGCAAACAGTTTTGAACTGCCCCCACTGAATCTCTCCATGAGTACAGAAAGAGCTAGTTGTTCATAGATTTGTAATAAATTTAACACAAGTCTAGCTCAGTCACGGCAGAGGATGAGACGGTTGGAAAGCATCACTGACTCAATGAACATAAACTTGGGTGAACTCTGGGAGATGGTGAGGGACAGCGAGGCCTGGTGTGCTGCAGTCCATGCAGGCGCAGAGTCAGATACGATTTAGCGACTGAACAACCGGCTTAGCCAGGGATCCAAGCGTTCCATACACTAAGTGCGGAAGGTCCAAAAACCAAAGATGGCGAGCCCAAATTCTACTATGCAGAGCAGCCTGCAAGTGCCACTCAGAAATCCCTGGGGTCGTCAACATTTACTAATCATAACATCATCAGGAAGATCCAGGAAGATTTCCTTAACGTGTCCTAAACCTCCTCCTTCTATTTCCCACCACAATGGTTTTCTTTCATTACTGGTCCATAACAATAAAATTATGGGGGAAAAAAGCCTAACACTAAATTCAGAAGATATACATTTCTTCAGACAACCACAATGCATACTGGTTTGGAAATTCTGCCCTTAATCTCAGGAAGAAATTGTCACAATTGACACATTTCTTTTAATAAGTCAATTCGAAAAAGACAATGACAAGAAAAACACTTATGCATTTATTTTTATTAGGAAAAATTCTCACGTATTAACAATAAGAAAACAAGCCACACACAACCCTACATCTCTGATGACAAAGCCAGAGGGAGACCTTAATGGTGGCAGCTCATAAATCCTAGCCCAAGATCACAAATACAGCTGTAAGAAAACTCTCCCAAGAAAAATATACGGCATTAGAAAAACCACCAGGGAGATTAGTGAGAAACTAAGAGTCTATCTATCATTCAACAACTTTTCAAAGAGTATTTTTCACAGTTTATTTACTTTAAACTGTTTCAAAGTAATTAGGTAACCCAAGGATGAAGCCCTGAAAAATAAAGACCCATCTTTTATATTCCTCTTACGGCTCTATAATAACAACAGTGTTTGGGACATGTGGAATGCACATAAACCATTTCCTGAAGGAAGAGAGCTCGTTTGGAAAAGGGCAGGAAAGGAAACCCAATACAATGACCACTTCAGCCAAATCACTGCTGAGCAGTCCCAATGAAGTGGCATTGTTTCTTGCAAACTGCATTCACGCTATAAAAATGAGGTACAGGAAAGAATTTTCTAAACCAGAAGAATCAATATACTTGCCCCCAAATTTACTTTCTTTGAAACTAAAAAACTAAAATCCTGTATGCCCAAGAATATAGGTTGGCGGTTTAAAACATAATGTTTAGAAATAATTTCACTGTATTCCTTCAAATGAATTATTCATAAGAAGCAGATTTTCATGATTTCAATTTGAAAGATCTAAAATTACAATTCTCAGATAGCTGCCAACAGGTATGGCCTCTAAACAAAGATGTCATACCATTTCATATTAATCTCTTCTCAGCAAAAGGCTTTTATCATCTGCTAAAAACAGTATGCATGAACCCAGTACATTTAAGGTTTTTAAATCTAATGTCCCCACTGGGATCTACAGTGGTCTAATAACCATATGCACATCATAATTTTTTATCAAAGTGAGTCACTACTGCAAAGCCGAAACTCTGAGGTGTAGCTCTTTGTACTTATTATATATTTAAGTGTAGGTTCATGTAAACTAAATTAATAATACCAAAGTCCAGATAATTCATGAGTTTTAAAATCTTACTTATTTACAATTTTAAGGAAAAGAAAATTTTAAGTATTCTAACACAACTTCACACATACGACAAGTTCCCAATATTAGAAGTATACATCATTTTTATTACTGTTCAATCATAAAAACTGAGGGTCAAAGGTAGTCAGTAAGTCAGTGAAGGACAGACAGTGTGTCAACAGCAAGACAGAACCTGTAACCCAAGACTCCTGATTCCCAGGTACCTTCTCTGATAAAGTATTCATAAAGCCTGAACAGTATAATAGCAGACATATGACATCCTATTCTTCACTGAATATATTCACAACAAAACTGCCCTCTTTCCTTCTAATTAGCTGTAGTGCTTAAAATATATCTGTGAGTTGAAAGTCATGGCCATAAGACAATGTGAAGACAGCTTCTTCTTCCAGCTGTCTACATGTAACATCTAGGAGGAAAATCTCTCTGCCCCGAATTAAGATCCACGAAATTATTGAAAGAAAAACTTAAAAAGCATTTCTTGTATCAGTAGCCACAATCTGTCCTCTATTACCTACGTATCAACACAATATTTCAGTGTCTAAACCGAAAAGGAAAAAGTGTAGAAGGGGCCTGTCTAACATTTTGTTGTCACTGTTTAAGCCGCTCAGTCATGTCCAACTCTTTTGCTACCCCACAGACAATAGTTCACCAGGCTCCTCTGTCCATGGGATTTTCCAGGCAAGAATATAGGAGTGGGCCGCTATTTCCTTCTCCAGGGGATCTTCCTGACCCAGGGATAAAACCTGTGTCTCCTATAAGTCAGGTGGGTTCTGACCACTGAGCCACCAGGTATGTCCCCTATTTAATATAGAAGTGTTCTAGCACACTTTTTTGGTTGTCTCCCACTCTTTGAATCATAATCCAATCAATTTTACACCTTGTCTCTTACCTGGATGTCAAGGAAAGAAGATGAACAAGGTTGACATGCTCAAGAACAGCTGAAAGACCCCACCTCAGGAGATGCAGGAAAAAACTATTCTTTATCTCATTCTCTTCATCAACAGTTGTATTTCTACCTCCAAGAATAGCCTTGGAAAGTGGAAATGAACAAAGCTTTTTAAAATGACTGCTTCATACTGCTAAAGCAGTTCACCTGTAACATAAAAAAAAATCTTAAAAACTATGCTGATTTGGAATATAGCAACTTCGGTAGAAATAATAAAGACAGTAGATTGCTTTAAAAAAAAAATTCTATCAAAGCTTTATAAAAAAGAATGTGGAAGCTGAAGTGAAAAAGTCCAAAACTGAAATCATAGGATCCCAGCTCAACGTGCTGTTTTCAAGTAATAATGGGATTATCCTTGCTTTGTGCCTTGACTCATTAAGACAAAATATGAAATAATTACACCAGGGGAACTACAATACCGTGCTTACTTCAGATAAACCTTTTAGGATATTTGTGGTCACTTTTTCAGGAAACTTATTTTAAAATAAGCCAATATAAACCACATTTTTAAATCCTCACCAAGTTTATATACCTGATTGGTAAATAGAAATGTCCTTGTATCTCTAAAAGTTTTATATTTCAATATTAACATAGAAGAATAAAAAGATTCAGATCATGTGTAGTGGTCCTTGGTCGGAATCCCTAAGAATTCACTCACACAGAAGCACAGGTGCCTCTTCTAGAAATGAAAAGCCCCCAAAGAACTCTCAGTACAGGCATTCCTTGACTTGGCAACTCACCAACTTGAAAAACACTTCCATTAACAAAAGTCTTCAGTTACCCCCAACTGCCACTCCAATATAAGTGCCCTAGCAAAGACCACCATGAAAAAGAAAGTCTGTCTTTTTAATGCTTTTGGGCTATGCCCCCTAAAATTTGTTCCCATGGTCCTCTAAAATTTTTCATTTTACCTTTCCTATACGACATGAAATTCTACCTAACTGAAAATTTTCCTGATTCAAAATGTGTCCTTTCAAAATGTAAGTTATTTTAACAAGTGGAATCATCCATTTCTGATTTAGTAGGACTGTGCTTCTCATATATAACTCAGATTGACTCACTAAGACGAAGTGAACTCAGATTTGTGAGGGGAAAGGAGAGTAGAAGACATTTTAGGAAATAGGTAAGGCTGATGTCACAGAGGTGCCTACGGGGCTCAGGAAGCACACTAAGAGGAAGATGGTGGGTGTGAACATCGACATTCTAGGAATCAGTGAACTGAGATGGACTAGAATGGGTGAATGTAACTCAGATGACCAGTATATCTACTACTGTGGGCAAGAATCCCTTAAAAGAAATGGAGTAGCCATCATGGTCAACAAAAGAGTCCAAAAGGCAGTACTTGAATGCAATCTCAAAAACAATAGAATGATCTCTGTTCGTTTCCAAGGCAAACCATTCAATATCACAATAATCCAAGTCTGTGCCCCGACCAGTAACACCGAAGAAGCTGAAGTTGAACGGTTCTATGAAGAACTACCAGACCTTCTAGAACTAACACCCAAAAAAGATGTCCTTTTTGTTATAGGGGACTGGAATGCAAAAGTAGGAAGTCAAGAAACACCTGGCGTAACAGGCAAATTTAGCCTTGGAGTACAGAATGAAGCAGGGCAAAGGCTAATAGAGTTTTGCCAAGAGAACGCACTGGTCATAGCAAACACCCTCTTCAACAACACAAGAGAAGACTCTACACGTGGACATAACCAGATGGTCAACACCGAAATCAGATTGATTATATTCTTTGCAGCCAAAGATGGAGAAGCTCTATACAGTCAGCAAAAACAAGACCAGGAGAAGACTGTGGCTCAGATCATGAACTGCTTATTGCCAAATTCAGACTTAAATTGAAGAAAGTAGGGAAAACCACTAGTCCATTCAGGTATGACCTAGATCAAATCCCTTATGAGTATACAGTAGAAGTGACAAATAGATTTAAGGGACTAGATCTGATAGAGTGCCTGATGAACTATGGACAGAGGTTCATGACATTGTACAGGAGACAAGGATCAAGACCATCCCCATGGAAAAGAAATGCAAAAAAGCAAAATGGCTGCCTGAGGAGGCCTTACAGATAGCTGGGAAGAGAAGAGAAGTGAAAAGCAAAGGAGAAAAGGAAAGATATTCCCATCTGAATGCAGAGTTCCAAAAAATAGCAAGGAGAGATAAGAAAGCCTTCCTCAGCGATCAGTGCAAACAAATAGAGGAAAACAACAGATTGGGAAAGACTAGAGATCTCTTCAAGAAAATTCGAGATACCAAAGGAACATTTCATGCAAAGATAGGCTCAATAAACGATAGAAATGGTATGGACCTAACAGAAGCAGAAGATATTAAGAAGAGGTGGCAAGAATACACAGAAGAACTGTACAAAAAAGATCTTCACGACCCAGATAATCATGATGGTGTGATCACTCACCTAGAGCCAGACCTGCTGGAATGTGAAGTCAAGTGGGCCTTAGAAAGCATCACTACGAACAAAGCTAGTGGAGGTGATGGAATTCCAGTTGAGCTATTTCAAATCCTGAAAGATGATGCTGTGAAAGTGCTGCACTCGATATGCCAGCAAGTTTGGAAAACTCAGCAGTGGCCACAGGACTGGAAAAGGTCAGTTTTCATTCCAATCCCAAAGAAAGGCAATGACAAAGAATGCTCAAACTACCACACGATTGCACTCATCTCACATGCTAGTAAAGTAATGCTCAAAATTCTCCAAGCCAGGCTTCAGCAATACGTGAACCGTGAACTTCCAGATGTTCAAGCTGGTTTTAGAAAAGGCAGAGGAACCAGAGATCAAATTGCCAATATCCGCTGGATCATCGAAAAAGCAAGAGAGTTCCAGAAAAACATCTATTTCTGCTTTATTGACTATGCCAAAGCCTTTGACTGTGTGGATCACAATAAACTGCGGAAAATTCTGAAAGAGATGGGAATATCAGACCATCTGACCTGTCTCTTGAGAGACCTGTATGCAGGTCAGGAAGCAACAGTTAGAAGTGGACATGGAACAACAGACTGGTTCCAAATAGGAAAAGGAGTATGTCAAGGCTATATATTGTCACCCTACTTACTTAACTTATATGCAGAGTACATCATGAGAAACGCTGGGCTGGAAGAAACACAAGCTGGAATCAAGATTGCCGGGAGAAATATCAATAACCTCAGATATGCAGATGATACCACCCTTATGGCAGAAAGCGAAGAAAAACTAAAGATCCTCTTGAGGAAGGTGAAAGAGGAGAGTGAAGAAGTTGGCTTAAAGCTCAGCGTTCAGAAAACTAAGATCATGGCATCTGGTCCCATCACTTCATGGGAAATAGATGGGGAAACAGTGGAAACAGTGTCAGACTTTATATTTTTGGGGGGCTCCAAAATCACTGCTGATGGTGATTGCAGCCATGAAATTAAAATGCGCTTACTCCTTGGAAGGAAGGTTATGGCCAACCTAGATAGCATATTTAAAAGCAGAGACATTACTTTGCCAACAAAAGTCCATCTAGTCAAGGCTATGGTTTTTCCAGTGGTCATGTATGGATGTGAGAGTTGGACGGTGAAGAAAGCTGAGCGCCAAAGAATTGATGCTTTTGAACTGTGGTGTTGGAGAAGACTCTTGAGAGTCCCTTGGACTGCAAGGAGATCCAATCAATCCATCCTAAAAGAGATCAATCCTCGGTGTTCATTGGAAGGACTGATGTTGAAGCGGAAACTCCAATACTTTGGCCACCTCATGCAAAGAGTTGACTCATTGGAAAAGACCCTAATGCTGGGTAGGATTCGGGGCAGGAGGAGAAGGGGAAGACAGAGGATGAGATGGTTGGATGGCATCACTGACTCAATGGACATGGGTTTGGGTAGACTCCGGGAGTTGGCGATGGACAGAGAGGCCTGGTGTGCTGCAATTCATGGGGTCGCAAAGAGTCAGACACGACTGAGCGACTGAAGTGAACTGATAGGGGTATTATCGGAGAAGGCAATGGCACCCCACTCCAGTACTCTTGCCTGGAAAATCCCATGGACGGAGGAGCCTGGTAGGCTATAGTCCACGGGGTCGCTAAGAGTCGGACATGACTGAGCAACTTTACTTTCACTTTTCCCTTTCATGCACTGGAGAAGGAAATGGCAACCCACTCCAGTATTCTTGCCTGAAGAATCCCAGGGACGGCGGAGCCTGGTGGGCTGCCATCTATGGGGTCGCACAGAGTCAGACACGACTGAAGCAACTTAGCAGCAGCATAGGGGTATATGGTCAATAAATATTTAACCAGTGGACACCAAGGGAAAGAAGGGAAAGTGAGTAATGTGAGAAGCAGAGTGAACTTTATGGAATAGTTTTTTTTTTTTTTTTTTTGAGAAATTCACCAGGAAACCACCATTTCTAACACTTTCCAAGAAAGCTAGTATTTTTTAAATAGCAATTTAAAAACTATCTTCTAGAAGAAAAACAAATAACCTGCTACTAAATTTGGAACTGCTTCTTCATCCACTCCTGGGATCACTAATTGTATCAGCTACCATTAGTATTCTCAGTATAAATTTGAGACCTAAATACCTACACAGATACTCCTTTTAATATTTTAGAGTATTTGAAATTCTACTTGCATAGAAAATTACTGTCTACCTCTAGTAAACAGAAACGACAAAAAGTGAGATATTATCTGCTTTGTGCAGATTAGCATAAAAAGCTCTGTCTTTGGACAAAAATATGATGTTTGCATACCAAGAGATTCAGTTGCATACCAAGAGATTCAGGTTACAATCGGGTTAGTAACCACAGAAAACCATTTCTAGAAAACATACCTATTTGTGTGGTCATGTCAAAAACATGGCAGTTTCTGGAAACACTGGTACTCCATTAAGATTTTAATGAAATTATTGGGTCAAGTAATTCCCAGTAACTTGTACCGGAAGTCAAAGTATGAGAATGCCAAAGCCTTTATTTGTAAAAGTAAGAACCCAGGAGAAAGATAACACAGCACTGTTTCTAACAGTTACTAATGCCTTCAGCAGGATAGAGCATTATTCTTAAGAGTTTCTTAAAAGGCTGAGGGAGATGGCATGGTGGGAAAGAAACAACTGTAAAGAACTTCAATAGGTAAGTCTGGAGTTATTCATTCTCTAGGAAATGCTCAACCATGTCTCCCTCTGAACTGCACTTAATGCACCAGTCTCAGCCTCACTTACACTGAGCATTTTCCACAAGGTCAGGATCGCTCTACCCAGCTGTGAACACATCAAGGGCAGAGATATTATGGTTATACATCCTTTCTGCTGTATCAGAGTCTGTTATGTAAGGTTTGCATACAAAGAATGCTCAGTCAATGTTTGCTGAAAGAGCAACTATGGGGAGAATGAATTAATTAGGCCTCTTAAAATAGAAATAACATCAAACTATTTTATAAAGTCAAAATATTTTAGACAGAGGGCATGCGGGACAATAATGTTACACTGCAGAGACATGCTATTCAAGCTTTGATACTAAAAATAGTTTGTACTTTTATAGTAAAAGAGAAGAACCAAACACAAAATATTTGCATATAAAAGAGGACTCAGTTAATTCCACCTTACTCCTACCCACCATCCCCTCCATCTCTTCTGCATGTCTAGCCTCTTTTAGATTATCTCTGAAAAATGGAAAGCAGCGAGTCCCCTGGGCCAGCTTTTCCTGGCTGCAGTAGCAATTTCACCACACTGATGGCCAGGACACTGGGATGACAGACTGCTGCTACATTCCATGGGAGAACAGCAGAAGCCGATGGGCAGTGATTTCTTGGATTAAATTTTTGCCTGGTGTGTATCTGCTGATCATCAGTATCTCACTTTACATTCACATCCCCAGAGAGGGAAAACAAAGGTTATAATGCACTGTTGTTGTTTTTCTTCCCCCTGCAGGTAAGCAGTTAACATTGGAATGCAACAAGAGCACATATTAGCAATGCCATCAATTGGAAAAATAATTATTATTCCAACCTCCAATCATTCAAGTTTTAATTTATGAAGAACCTTCTTCCACGAGCTACGCAATGTGCTACAAACACAATGGTGGAGAAAACGGCTATGGTATTTTGCTTCAGGAGAGTTTGGAGTCCAGCAGAAGGGGCAGAAAGAAAACTACAGAATGTAAAAATCTATTGTTATAAACCATGCTAAGTGCTAGGAAATTTAACAGGTGGGTGCAAAGGATAATGGACTAAGGACAGAGCCTGGAGTGAACATTATGGTCAGAAAAATCTCTCCAAGAAGCTGACATTTCAGCTCAGGCTGAAAGGACTAGAAGGAGCCCATCATGCAAACAGCAGTGGGAAAAGCACTTCAGGCTGGAGAGAACAGCATGTGTAAGGTACCTGAGGTGGGAGAGAACTGGACACATTGGTGGAAATGAAGGAAGGACAGAGGGGTAGGACCCCAGGGGCAAGACATGAAGCTGAAGACATAGTGAGCTGGTGAGCCAGGCACGAGAGCCCACAGGAGTCAGAATTTTAATCTGAAGACACTGAGAGGCCAAAGAGTGGATTCACATCCGGGAATAACATGATAAATGTATATTTTTAAAAGTTAGCATTGGTTATGGTATAGAGAACAGATTGTAAGGGCTCAACACTAGAAATGGGAAGCATGGAAGGCATCTCAGGTTTTCCAGGAAGGAACACCCTTAAAACAGGTTTCAAGGGTTCTACTTGCCTATGGGCCAAAACAAGCCTGGGCCCCTTGCATGACTCAGACTAATGTCCTCAGGTAGCCTGACTTTAGGTGGGGAGAAGGACATGTATTCAACCAACTCTAAAACAAAGTACAAAATGGAAAAGATCAAAAGTGAATTAGAGTGAGCATAAATCCTAGTTTTCCAGGAAGTCTTGATTCATGCTTATTATTCCAGGGTAATTATTAATATTGATCCCTTTCACTCTCAGAAATGTCCTACATTATAGGTGATAAATTTGGGTGTCACCCTAGTTATAAACAGAGGATCATGGGGTTCTGAAGAAAATGCAAATAATTTTGAAGGAAAAGATCATAAAAGCTTCAAGTAAGAAGTAGATTTGAAGTTGTCACTGAAGACAAATAGGACTACTGAAGAACGCCATTCCAAAGGAAGGGAACAGCATAAGTTGTTCTTAGCAGCGTGGAGGAAACACAGGGTTCATGCAAGTAACAGCAACTGCAGAAAGTCTGGAGTTTATGGAGGGCTGGGAGAGAGAGACAAGACAGGAAAGGTATCTTAGATCAAACTTAGGACCCAGAAGGCCTACACTAAGGGGACTCTGATTTTATTTAACTGGCTATGCAGGGTCACTGAAGCTTTTAAACAAGAGACTACAACAACCATGAGCAAAACAATGCTAAACTATGCTAAGAACCCAGGCAAAGGATGAAGGGATGTGGTCACTTCAGTTGTGTCCGACTCTTTGTGACCCCATGAACTGGAGCTTGCCAGGCTCCTCTGTCCATGGGGTTTTCCGGGCAAGAATACTTGAGTAGGTTGCCATTTCCTCCTCCAGGGTATCTTCCTGGCCCAGGGATGGAATCCGGGTCTCTTGCATTGGCAGGCAGGTTCTTTACCACTAGCGCCACCTGGGAAGCCCCAGGTAAGGTGATCAGCGTAAACGTTGAGGGGAAAGGACCAGCATGATCAAGGAAGCAAGAATCCAAGTGGCAAAGGCATTCTGTAACTCTGAGAGCAAATCTAAGTGGGTTCCCATACAATCCTGACTGGGCTGAGAAGCAAGCAAGAGACTTTGGAGGGAAGGAGAAAGTGAGATGAAAGTCAAAAAGCTGAAAGTCTAGCCTGAAGGCAAACTCCAAGACAGAAAAGGAAGGAGAAAGATGGGCTGTCAGGTTTAAGAAAAGGCAGAGAAGAGCAGGGTCAGGATCATCACGGTCAAGTTTTCTTTAAACTCCACATCCTCCTCTCTCTGTATTCTGGTGTGTCAGTTTGCATCCTCACTCCAGCTAGAGAACCAAGGGTACTTGGCTTAGATTCCCTACATGATCCCAGTCTATCCCCCTTCACACATACCTACACAACCGAAGCCCCGGCTGCCTCACCGTAATCCTCCCCACTGCCATGTTCATTTGAGAAATACAGATTTTGGAGTTTTAATCGGAGGAGACAGGAGGCAGGTGATGATAAATTATGCACATGGGCTGCTTGAGTGTCAGAAAGCACCATTCAATTCAGCCTTCTAGCAACATGAGCTGGGCCCATGACCCAGCTTTATGTGTCACCCAAGAGGCAGAGGCTTGTCTCATCACCCTCATTATGTCTTAGGGAAATTTGATGACAGCATTTTCTTTTACATCAGAAAGTCATTATTAATAGTCTTATTCATACAGTGTGATAATTTCATTAGCAACTGTTCAGGGATCATTTTGCACTCATCTCTGGGGGAATAGCATTTGTAGTCTCATAGCAATGCATTAAAAATAAATGCTACCTACTGTTGACACACCTCAGGCAATTGTTAAACCCTAAGTATAGGTTTTGCTACTTAAACAAAATTTCTTCCGAGGGCTTTCGTTTTGTTTGGTTTTAGAAGGAAAATATTTCCTTTTGAATTTGTGGAACCCAAACCAAAAGTTCAAGGATAACATTTTATTATGTTGAAGCTTTCTTACTAATGAAGAAAATACTCAATACTCTTTAGGCACATCTGATACAGAGGCAGTATTTTCAGATTTCATTCCCACCTGCCCCTTCAATACCACCACCAAATATCACTGATTTTTACAATATGGAAGATTTTAAAACTTGTAAACCTTAAGAGCAAAATGCCACTGCCGTGCTGAAAGAAGAAAGCAATAAGTGGAACCTAAAAGGAACTTCCCTGGCGGTCCAGGGGTTAAGACTCTGTGTTTCCACTGCAAGGGGCATAGGTTTGATCCCTGGTCAGGGAACTAAGATCCTCCATGCTGTGAGGTATGGCCACAAAAAAAAAAAAAAAAAGTAGAAGAGAAGGAGGAGGAAATTTTTAAAAAGTAGTGAATAAACTCCAGTTACCAGATGTATAAAAAGCTGTGTTCTTTCAGGGAGCTGGTGGATTTAAGGCAAGAAGAATACAACATAACTCTGCTACTGAGACTACATTCTAGTAAGCTATCAAAAAGCAGGCATTTGGAATACATTAACTTTTTGTCATGTAATGTCTATAGTATTTGGAATTAATATTTCTTTTTTTCCAATAAAATTTTGAAAAAGAACTCAATTAGTAAATATGCAGAACAAGAATATGGTCCTAGTATGGATAAAATTATTCAGAACAGGATGTGGTTTTAAAAACTAAGATCTGTTACAAGTTTTCCAAATAGCACAGTAATTTCTCTTTTACACAAATTAAAAAAAAAAGAACACATTCAGTTTACTAGAAGTATGCCTCTTGTAGCTCCTATACTGGAGTTGCTTGAGGAACTTGGTGCCATACTTTGATCCCCACCCCAAAGACTGGCTCCACCAGTCAGAGGTGATGACTAGAAATCTGCAAAAGCCGCAAGACTGTTCTGGCAAAGGTGGTCCAAAGACCATCCTGTGAGCAACTTTATTCTGTTTGTTCTCATCCACAAAATGCAGCTACTTGCTTCTCAATCTAATTTCAGCCAATCTCAGCCTCTCAGATCCATCACTGTCAATTAGGACCATCCAGCCTTGCACCAGATAATTTCAAGATGTGCGACACGAGTGATTCCTGAGCAGTCACAGGTGCACAATGGTCACAGGATGACTGGCGACAACAGTGTCATGGTTGGCAGCAGCTTGGGAGAAGTGGCAACTTCGGCAGAGTCAAGATCACTGAATGTGGGTCAAGTGTTCCCATAGGTCCCATGGCAGAGCTCGTGGGGCTCCTGAAAGACACCAGGCGGGCCTGGACAGGACTTCCCCGAGTTTGTGAGTCACTGTGGCTCCACTCCCGTGGGTGTATGTCTTCATAATGACTAGCACGAGGACACACACTCCTAGGTGTTAAAACACCTTGAACTCCTGCAAGAATTCTGTTATATCTGCCTGGTATAAAATCGTCATCAAGAGACAAAAAGCTCCAGAGTTAATTTAGAATACCCAAATAGGTTCTTTTAAACATCGTTAGGGTACAGCAGTAACTCAAGTGCATTAAAGCAGTTGGGTTCCTGTGGCAAGCCAGGTCTAATGGGACTGAGGGTTAAGTACAGCAAGGGGTGTGTCATCAAGGTCCCCTTAGCCACTCAGGGATTCTCTAAAAGCAGTATCAGCCCTACTCAAATAAAGCATATAATTCAGATGGTTTTGTCTCGCAGGATTCACTGAAATGTTTGGGGAAAGCTAAAAAGAATGCAGTAATGTTGAATCTATCTTCATATTTAATTAAAAAGAGAACTAACAGTACTTCCAAGAGGAAGGTCATTCCTTGTCCAGCACAAGATTTCTCTGTGCAAAGCTATTTTGAGAACGGGCAATAAAATAATTCTTCATATAAATACTTACAAAAGCTACCATTTCAGAAATGCTACTGACGCTTTAGCTAACAACTCCAAAGATGAGGTACAAATGACAATCCCGCAGCTGGAGGTACCCATAAGAAAATCAACATCACCTACTGTCAAAGTCCAATCAAATCCTCCATCTTCCTCTTCTCTCATTGTGCCTGGAGGCCTCAACTGCCTTCAACAGAATTGTATGATAGGAAAAGGTTTATAGGAAGAAAACTTGTATGTAATACCTGGAATATAATACCTCAAAGTTCAAGAGATGAGATCATCATTTTCTTCTGCACAGTAACTATATGAACAGCAGAGGAAGAAAGAAGGAAGATATCCTACAAAAAACCAACAGTGATTACTACAAGATGTTAGCAGATTTAAAATAAGAACCTTACACGGTTATACACATTTAAAGTGAACCATACGAAGGTGAGCCCCGGGCAGATGGCTTGGTTTCCAGCCCAATGAGTGCACATTTGGCCCTCTGGGCAGGATGAAACGTTCAGCTCTGCCTGTGTGTACATACTGAACCTTCAAACGCACCTTCAGCTTTTCCTTCTTGGAAAAACAATTACAAACTGGGCCTTAAAATATCCAACAGTTCTCAAGTAACATTTACCATATCGCATTGCCTAGGCCTGCCTTAAAGCCCACCCACAATTTCATTTTCAATTAGCAGCTCCTCGAAAGGCAGTAATGAAAGCAGTTGCTAAAGAGCATTCAGATGTCACTGAAAGACTGCAAACCCAAACTGTAAATAGCACATTGTGAGTCGCCTGTCACCACCATCAACTCCCACGGGAATCTCGCAACACGTGGCTATCACCACCATCTGTTCAGCTCCCCACCGACACCACTGCAAACCACGCAGCCACCCACCCACTCCCGCCTCCCACTCAATACCTGTCATGTACAGACTTGTGTGGAGATGGGACGGCGTTAAGTGGAGATTAGAACGCAGAACACGTGGAGGCTTATTTCACCTTTTGAAGCTAAGATCTGGCCACATGCAGACAACACTGTATCTTCAGAAGAGGGAAAAGTGTACATTAACACAGGCAGTTTTAATATAAAGAAAGAAATGGAGGCTGTCTACCCTCATCAACTATCAGAAGTGTAGTGACGAAGTCCTGTAAAGAGAAAAGCATGCTGTGTCACCCTTTGATCACCAGTTCTGTAAGAATTCCCGACAGGTACAATTGAGCACCATTTCCATCAACACCCATGCTACTCTTCTAACAACACACAGAATATTTAAATAGCCCTTAACAAAGTTCCATACACACATACATATAACAGATTCTTACTTTGGGATTAGTGAATGCCACTGTTTTATGAAACAATTTCTATATGTTTCAGGATCACTCAAACTAAGTTACTACCCATTCTGTCAACTGCAGTTCCTTTTCCAATTCAGCCTATTTTCTTTCTATGGGTTTTATTTTATGAGGTTGGTAGTCAATGTGCTACGTCCTTTTTTAGTTGATTTTTACTAAATTTTAATTAAGAGTTATATACGTCACTTGGGATAAAATTTTATTACTGGCCACTTCACTCCAAACATCTGTCTCACTGAAGTCAAGTGATATTCATGCTCCCTCTTAGCAACATGCTAAGAGGACTTCCCTGGTGGCTCAGACGGTAAAGAATCTGCCTGCAATAAAGAAGACCAAGGTTCAATCCCTAGGTTGGGAATATTCCCTGGAGAAGTGAATGGCTACCCACTCCAGTATTCTTGCTTGGATAATTTCATGGACAGAGGAACCTGGTGAGCTACAGTCCACGGGGTCGCAAAGAGCAGGACACAACTGAGTGACTAACACCTCAGCAACACGCAGAGCTGATGAGAAAAGACACAAAACAAAAATCCGAGAACTCAACAGGATAAATTCACTGCTTCTAAATGCGCAAGAAAAAAAAAAAGAAAAATCAAAAACCTTCATACAGTTTGGTGTTATAATAGTCCGAGGTTCCTAAATACCAAACAGATACCTCCAATATAAAATACAACTAATTCTGAAAAGAGACCAGCCTGAGTTGGAGGCTCCCCAAAAACAAGATGTTAAAAACTGGCATCTTATCCTTATTTCAAGTCAATCAAGATTCCAAAAGCTATTACAAGCCAGTCTCCTCCCTACTCTTACTCCCAGTCTTTTCTTATATGTTTTTACTCTCATTTCTGTAGTTTGGGCAGAGAAAACAGTTGTGTGCAACTTAAATGCATCGCAAGGTAAAAATGAAGAATTTTCTTTACTATTTACTTTTGTAAACTTCACATGACTATACTTTTTAAAAAGCAAATGAAATCCCACTTAACACATTAAACTTGAAACTCTGAAGCATGAAGTGAAGATGATTTAACTGCAGCTCACATTTCTTGATATCAGCTCAATATACCTTCAGTCATTTAACTATTATAACAAATGCATTTATGAAAGAGCACCTAGAAAAGTCCGTGTCTTTTCATTACTAAAGTATAATACCTAATTACATTAGTGTTTCAAATGCTCTGATTCCCAGAACCTTGTAGGCCCTAGAGTCAAGCTGGATAAATACCTGTGTGATTTCAGCCTGGATTTCCACCCAGAACTAATCAGCAGGTCTTCAGCAATGTGACTTGAACTGGATCTGTTTAATCAAAGTTTTCCACTATAAATCCACCTTTGCAAGTGAATTTCTGCTAGTAACAAATGTCATGTCACCGAGGAGTCTTCCAACAATCTGAATTCACTGAGATCAAGGATCCACCTGTGGTAGTAAATGATCTCAAAGGTGAACAGTGTGGGCAAGACCTACTGCTTCATCAGGTAGGTACAAGCTCAGCTGGTGGCTTGAGTCTCCTGGGCCCTTGACCAACACAACCACTTACTTCAAATAAGGCGAACATGCAATGCCAATACACAAAGCAGGCACAGCCACCGCATGAAGCTCTAATTCTGAAGACTTGGCACTGGGATCAAGCCCTTCTCTTCCTAGAAATCAGTATACATCTACAGTGGTATCTACAATGTCAGCTATTAATCCTCTACCAAGTTTGACTCCATCCTAACAGATTTTCAAAGAAAGGAGAAAATTTTCATTCCTTACAAGCTAAACCTACCCAGATCAACCTGTATAAAGATATTTAAACCATGTAAGACATTCCCACACAAGCCATTCTCACCAGCAAGATTAGAGTCTAACTGCTGGGCTCCTAAAATATTCCCAAATCTTTTTATTTTTCTCCCAAAGTGTTCACCTACTGCTAGAAGCAATCTCAATAGGTTGCTTCTCTCTGGGAAATTCTGTCCTTAGATGAATAGCTTTTGGGAACTTAAAATTCAATTAGGAGGGAGACTCTGGCATTTATTTTGATGATTCATCCTGGTATCTGTTAGGAAAGTTCATATAACCTAAAAATTCCTCCTAGTTCAATTAGGACTATTTCCTCTGGTTCAGTTCATACTAGAGAGAGAGAGGACAGACTAACGGAATAAATGGAGATTTAGAAATATTCACTCAGAGCCAAATCTGAGCGTCCTCTGAACCCTTATCAACTTTTCCCCATCGCTTCTCTATTTTTAAAACCCCTTGGCTCTCAGTGTTTTCAGCGACAAAGTATTAAAATTTTAAAGCATCCCCTGTGGTCTGGAAGTCAGACATACTGAAAGAAAACTAAACTCACAGCCCTTAGAGGAGTTAAGTTTTCCCAAAGATTAGCTTCTGCAGAAGTTAAGACTTGGTTGGAAAGCTTGGCAGCCCATATGATTTCATTGTGTTCTTTGGTAGTTTCCCAATTAAAAGAGTCAAGATTCTTATGCAGAGGACCTATCAACCTCTGTTTTGATTTTCCCACTCCTAAGTCAAACTGGGGGAGAGGGGAACCTACCATACCCTTATTAGTAAGAGCCAAAACTTTGTAATATAATGTCTGAGTACTCACATCGTGAGCAAATAATTCTGCATAGGACAAACGTAAGCACAAGGAGATGAGAAAGACATGCACTCTTCTGTATAACAGTTAACTTGTCCCTTCCTTCACTTTTTTAAACCCTTCTGTAAAGTAAAGTTTTCAAATTTGCCATATAAAAAAGTGGAACCTTTTATAAGACAGCTGCTAGTTCAGTATCTTCTAAGTCAGTATGTATTTATATTTAAAAACATAACCCAACAGTTACATACCACTGAGGTAGCTAAGTGCTAGTTAAAAACACTTTCTTTTAACAGTATGGAAAAATTTCATGAGAAGTGAGGTTTTATAATCAGGCAAGAGAAGGAAAAGGGAGTTTAGTTTCAGAACTACACATCTCTCTTAAAAAAAAGTATGTACTTGCATTCTCACAGTGAAAAGATTAGTTGCCTTCAATGAAGTTTCAGGAAAAAAAAAAAAACACCTTTTATTTTCTATGCACTAAGGAGTAACATCTTCCCCACAGTTACAGAAAGCTGCACATTAAGTTCCTTGCTTAGGGAGTACCAATTCCTAATAAGATTCAAATCTAATCCACTGTCACCAAGTCAAAAATAAAGAATAAATTCTCACCTCCTGCTGCCCTCTTTTATCTGTGGCTCTTGCAATTTTATCACTCCCTCAATGAGAAGCACTGAACAACAATCCATTAACTTAGAAATTCTCCTCAAGGCCCACTTCCATCTCAAGGTCCCCTCTTAGCTAAAACAGTTAAGATTCAGCTACTTTATCTGGAAAGAGGCAAAGGTAGGATGGGGTGGAGTGGGTGGGGTGGTGGAAGTAAGTGTGATGTGTACAGACATCTGGCATGGTAGGAAAGCAGGCTCAGACATTCTTAGCACAAGTTGTGGAACAGTAGATACTGTAGATACAGTAGATACTGTAACCATTAAACACATCTGTGTGTCACCTTTTACCAAGGATCACACAACGGACAGCACTTACCTGGGCTGACACACCAGGAATGCATCTCATTCTCTCCCCTTAATGTTTTCACAGAGCCAACCAGTTACAGACTTCAAAATTAAATTACTTTCAGGCTTACGATGGTCTTCTATTACAGATTTCAGCAACATTATATATTCAGTATCTTTGTGTTATTCATAAACTTAAAGAATCATGGGACTGAGAAACCTTCTAGTCTAAAACTCTCATTTTACAGATGGGCAGCAATAGACAGTGCTTTGCTCAGGGCTTCATAATAGCACATATGATGCTAGGAATATTACAAATAAAAGCATTACAGTTTTACCTCAATTATCAACTTTGGTTTCCCTTCCTACTAAGAAGAAAAAAAAAAAAAAAATTTAAATTGGATAGTATTCTTTGGCATCAACACTGAAGATAAGAAAATACCACTTGTTTTTAAAACTCTTACACAGGCCAAAAATACAATTCATTCTTTTCCTCTCTGTGATTCATAAAAAGTGAGTCAGACTAATTGCTTTTCAAATATTTTCCCTGAAACAAGGATACCTTTGATTTCAAATACCATTAGTACCAACAGAAGATTGATCATTAAGACCAAAAAGCTACTAGAATTTGAGACAGACGAGTCCCAGCCTTCTTGTGAGAGCAAGAGTCTCTTTCAACTAGAGGACAAAGTAGAAAGAAGAATTTTGAGGAAGAACAGAAAGTCAGATCAAGCTTGGGAGTAAGAGAGTCAAGAATAAGGAACCACAGCTCTGTGGAGGCTCAGAATTAAACTGATCTCTTGCCTGAAAAGATAAGAAGCCCCTCCTCCCACCCTGTGGGAGGGAGGACCTCCAGGAGAGGCAGTGGTCACAGAGAAATCTCCAGACATTGGAAAAAACACTTTTCCCACATAGCTCACAGGGAGAGGCTTGGTCTGCGAGTCACAAATACCACAGGCACATTATCTTTTACAGAACCTAGACCTCACCCCACTTTCTGACCAAAAAAAGAGAAAAAAAAAAATTTTTTTTTAATCTTCATCCAAATGTGGTTTCCTTTGACTTACCAAGTTCTTTTTCTATGCTCACTGTACTTGGGAGTTTATCCTATTTTCTTCTTGAGCTTTCAGAGGCCATTTCTATAATCACAATCCCTCCCCACTCTGATCAAACCAACCCATGAACTTTCTAAAAATACTTGTAGATTCCCTGCACCCCACGACCTGGAGTCCTTCTATCAACCATGGGAAGTACAATATACAATAAAAACAGAGCAGGGCAGAGAAACCTAGGTCTAAACACTGGCTCTGTCCCTCACAGTTAAGTGCCTCAGACAAGTCACTTTATTTCTTTATACCCCAGTTTTCCTATCTGTAAAGTAACCATAATATCATATCATCTCCTCACCAGGGTTGTTGTGAAAATTATAGACCATACTACAGGAACTCCTTCACTGAGTGATTACTGTGCTATGTATCAGATAAATATTAGTAATTACTTTTATAGCTCCAATCTGGCATTTTATTTGAGGACAAAGAAAAACTGCCAAATGTGTTAGAATCGGGGACACTTTCCTGCGATCCTTCTGAGTCCATGCTGAAATCCATCGCTCGATGTATTTTTTCAGAAGTTTACCCATCAAGTTCAACTCTGACACCAAACTGCCCACTAAATCTTTTAGAGAGTTTGATTTTTCCAAACTTTTGACTAAAATTCATCACCAGAAAAATGTTCTTGATTCTTTATAAGAATGATTTTCAAACTGGCTTGACCAGTATCAAATAGGAAATTTCTAACGCTACAAACTTCTGCGCCAAAATGCCTAGTGATTCTGATTCATCGGGTCCTAGGGTGAAGCCAGGAATATGTTTAATAAGGCTCATGATATGACTCTAATCATCTGTGAGGTTTTAGAACCACTGTTTTGTATGATCCTAGATCTTCTCGCTCTGCAGAGAAACATCTGCAAACTAGAAATTACCTGTTCAGCTTCTAATTAGCAGCACCTGCTCTGTAAACCACACTCCCTTCCTCTGCTTCCTTCAAGAGACAGTCAGTCTCACCCCGTGGTCCCTCCAAAAACAAACAAAACACACCCAGGACACAGGTAACTCAGCAGGTGCTAAAGCCTCTGGATTTGTGCTGAAAAACTGGTATAAACACCTTCACTTCTCATTATTAATCTATCTCATGTGGGGATTTCCACAGGCAGAAGGGTTCCCCAAATGCCAAGAGCTGTATTTTCTTGTGGATCATTGAAACCTAATTATTAAACAGCCCAGTAAGCTCTACTACCAGGCTTTCATACAAGCGGCAGATCACAAAGGCAGTTCTGAATTATGGGCTGGGGAGGACACCTAAATGCCCTCATTTCTTCACTACTGCTCTCCCACATGCCAAAGTATTTGAGCTTCCCTAGAAAATACAAATCTTAAGCAGGGTCCCGTGCCTGAATACAGACAACCATTTTTAGCACTTTAGGACCTTGATACACACAGTGTACAGGATCAGATCTGCCTGTTAACTTTCCTCTACCCCAGAGGATCTCTCCCTGCAAGCCAGTCTACCTGGACCATCACCAAGACCTCCATCGGTCTGCCCTCTATGCCAAGAGCACGAGCATCAGTCTCTGTTACACAGAGCACATGTGACTGAAAGGGTACCGTGCTAAGTTTCAAAGTGCTTGGTTTTGGAATATTCTTTTAGAAGCAAACACATGGCTCTGCAGGAAAGCCCTCCAGTACCCACCAGGGATCTCCTCTCCACCTGTTACGAAAACCACAGACAAGCAGGCACCTGAGGAAGAGCAGCCACAGGATGGAACAAGCCCTAAGCGTCCTCACCTGTCTGAGCCCCTTCGGCATTTTCTTTCTCTTCCCGAGGTGCTGGCAGAGGTTCCGGTCATTTTCTCGGTCTGAGCTGTAATGGTGCGGGTGGCTGAGTCGGCTCTTCTTGGAGTGAAAGGACAGGCCGTTGGTAAGTGCTTCTCGTTTCTTCTTGGTCAGAGGGGTCTGGCGTTTCTCCACGCGTTCCTGAGGCTTAAGTGCTACATCTTTCTGTAGGAAAAAAGAGAGAGAAGGAAAGGGAAGTGGTGGTTACATAGGTAGCTAGCGTCACACTCAAAATAGAGGCTAAATGGGGTTAATAGAAGGGAGCCAGGTAAAGGAAAGAAAGTGGGGTATGAGACTACCTGAAATTAAGCTCAAGTTTTCTGAATCCCTAATGCCACACATGTATCCTTTCTAATCTTGTTGGAGGGGATGGGGGTGGGGAACTCACCAAAGCACAAAGTATCTGTCCATTAGAAGCGGTTTCACTGCTGCCTGGGAGAGCAGCTTTCCATTTGATTCTGCTGGGTCCAGCACATACTATTCCCCTAGCAGGCTTAATACACTCACTTCCCAAAATGGTACACCAACTATGTTTCAGAAAAGGAGTACTAAGTGCATGCACGATGCAAAAATATCAGCACAAGACTGAACATACCAGGAGGACCAGGTGGAGGTGAGCCAGGGAGAAAGAAACTCAATTCACAAGATTAAAATATTTCCTTAATGCATCATATTTTTACCCCAAGTTCCTTAATGCCCATCTCCTTTGCAAAATATGTAACAACCATGTCATCACCAAGATCAACAGTAACTTGTCATTTGTTCCTGGCTGTGGCCGGGGGAGGGGAGAGGGTGGGAAAAGGGTAATGGATTTTCTAGACTAGGGGACAGCACCTGTAGGAACTACAGACAAGGGTTCCAGGACACAGGTGAGCTCTGTGCCTGCAGGCAGGTCAGGGCATCCTGAGATGCAGAAGACCTGGGTTCTGACACTGGCATTATTCACGATGAACCCCAGAGTAAGTCCCTGCAACTCTGAGCCCACGTGGAAAATGGGCTCAGATACAATCTGATTGACACCTGTCAAAGTCCTTTAGAACCCTGAGAAATATACACATTGAGCAATAAAATTAAAATGATTTGGTATTCAATCATTTGTTTATGACTGAACATGTTCCTGGGGCTTCCCAGGTGGCTCGGGGTAAAGAATTTGCCTGCCAATACAGGAGACACAGAAGACTCGGGTTCTATCCTTGGGTCAGGAAGATCCCCTGGAGGAGGAAATGGTAACCCATTCTTGCCTAGGGAATTCCATGGACAGAGGACCTGGTGGGCTACAGTCCATGGGGTTGCAAAGAGCTGGACATGACTGAGTGACTAAGCACACACAGACGGATGTGTTCCTCCTTACACTGAAAATGTTCCTTCCTGGAGCCTCATCTTCACACAATTTCTCAGTTTCTATGATCCTGAACATACATTTAAAAATACAGTAAGACCAAAACAAAAATTCCCCTTCATCCCTTTCTCATTCTCAAAATACCACTCCCTTTTTCCTTCACAGCCAACATTCTTGGGGGGTAGTCATCTCTTCTGCATCTTCCCAATATCTCCGCACTCCTGACCTGACATACACAGTGCTCCTTACTGTCTTCCCCAGTTTAGCCATGGCCATATTTGGGGACCTTGGACTTTTACATCTGCTTTTCCTAGACCTCAAAACCCCACTCTTCCATATTCCTCCCTTTTCTAGTTGAAGGACACGACACCCCCTCCTCCCAATGTTACCAGTTAAAGGAAAACATTTGGTGATGCAAAGCAATGTTCTCAGGGCTCCACTCATTCAACAAATATTTTTTGTGCACCCTTTATATGCCAAGTACAAACTCAGCACTATCCTACAGGCGCTGAGAAAACAACTCTGTGGGGCAAAAAGACCCCAACCTCATGGAATTTAGAAAGTAGGGGACAAATAATCAAATCACTAATCAAATCACACAAATATGTAATTGCAAACTGAGCTGTTTTAAAAGAAAGATCACAGGTGCTATAATAGGGGGAAGTGGTCTGTCTGGAGGAGGGGTGTCGTGGCTGAGATGACTGCCACTTGACTTAGATCTGAAAGTCTGGGCACAGAGAACAGCTTGTGCAAAGGCCCTGAGGCAGCTGGTAGCATGATTCTCTGAAAGAATGAGGTCAGGTATTAAGCATCAGTAACCCCAGTGCTTCACTTACAGAACCCGGCAAATAACAGATGGTCAAATTAATGCTTGCTAAATAAGCAAGACCACTAGCTAACGTACCCAAATCTATAAACTACAACAGTGATTTAAATACTATCTTTACAAGCTGCCTCTGACACACAGTGAGTGAAGCAAGCGAGGGATGCTGATAGGAACAGGAAACCAAGGAACCCAGATAAGCAGGCACTGGTGGAACACAAGAAGCATCACAAGAAACAGCAGGAAGTCCCAGAGAATGGGGAGGGCCTCATCTTTGGGGCAAGATGATATCTAACATTCAGACTTCCCCGGTGGCACGGTGGATAAGAATCCATCTGCCAATGCAGGGGACAGGTGTTCGATCCCTGGTTCGGGAAGATTCCACCTGCAGCAGAGTAACTAAGCCCGTGGGCCAAAACTACTAAACCTCACACACCAAGGGCCTATGCTGTACAAGGGAAGCCCTGCGACAAGAAGCCCGCACACCGCAAAGATGAGTAAGCCCCTGCTTGCCGCAACTAGAGAAAGTCCATGCAAAGTGACAAAGACCCAGCATGGCCAAAAATAAATAAAATTTCTTAAAATATATCAAAGACAACAATCTTATAAGGCAAAAGAGTGGCTTCTGGTTTAACTTTCAGCTGCTACCACTGCAGATGGTTTACCCTCTGCCATTGGAAAGGCAGCTCTCCCAAGACAATGAGGATGTGGGGAGGAAGTGTTTAGGGGACAAGCTGAGATCAAAGTTAAGTGCACGAAGCCATTGATTCCAGTCTTAGAGCTTTGCACACAATGCCTAACACATGGCAAATATTCAATAAACGTCTGCTATGTCTATTCCTCTGTCCAGGGTCTACTACCACAACCAGCTATGTCAGACATCTGCTCAGTATTTGGCCTCACATTTAACCAATTTGGGGCTTTTCCAGGTGGCGCTAGTGGTAAGGAAACTGCCTGCCAATGCAGGAGACATTAGAGACACCAGTTTGATCCTTGAGTTGGGAAGATCACCTGGAGAAGGAAATGACAACCCACTCCAGTATTCCTGCCTGGAGAATCCCATGGACAGAGGAGCCCGGCAGGCTAAACAGTCCATGGGGTCGCAAAGAGTAGGACACGACTGAAGCAACTTAGCACTCATGTAACCAATTTAGTCAGCTCTCATGATAAAACACTCAGGTATAACGACAACACTAGCAGAAGCAGGCAGGTGAGTCCCCACCATGAACTGCTTCTATATAACATGATTAAGTTTCACCACTTCTAAAGGTAGTACATAAGCTCCCACAGGCTGAAAAAAAATGCCTTGTTCTGTCACACAGCCCACCTACTGCCCTACATCATATGGATGTGGAGTATCGGATTAATAAACAAATGATACTTAATAATGTATCAGTCGTGCTTTTTTTAAAAAAATATGCCATTCTCTTTGGAAACGAAATCTTTCTTCATACTGAAGGTGCTCCAAAGTATATTGAGAATTATGTGCAATTCCATACAAACGTGAATTAATATTTATGAGAGTATAGTATAATTTTTTTCTAAATCCATTTTATTTTCATGCAGCATATTAATCAAGGAATTCTCACTGCACAACAGAATAGCTACAGAGAGCAAATGGACCCCATGCTGTGAAATTAGCTTGTAAGAGACCTGCTGAAATCTTATCTCAGCTCCAGTTAATATTGAGATTTTTAAACTTAAACTATGCAGGCTGTGTGAGGGGGAGAGGAGAAGAAAGAGAGTCTCAAGATGTTTACAGAGGTGGTAGCTTAAGAAGTAAAGAAAAAATGAAATGCTTTTTAAATTAATTTTTATGGGAGTATAGTTGCTGCACTGCAGAAGAAATGAAGTATTTTAAAAAGTTTTTATTATGTAAGAGGTTTTAAAAGATTATCTTTAGAGAGCATCTTTACTGTTTCAAAGATTCAGGTTTATTTATAAATTACTACATAGACACTTTGGAACAGTTCCTGAAAATAAACAGGCTGCTATTTATTTACTTCCTCTACAAACCTATCCTGACTTTTTGCTATGTATGAAGAAAAATAATCACTTAACATCTCAATGGCTATCTTGGGGGTGAAATGAAAACAAAAAATGTCCACTTTAAGCAATGATACTCAAAGACAAATAGATGATAAACTACTCAACCTTTTAACAATCTAAAGAGTCATACACATGGTTACATACACGTGTATGTGTGCATATATCCATCCACCAACAAATTATCAGCAACTAATTTAAGTATTCGCTTAAAGAAACTTGGGCAGCCTATAAAGTATTGCTTCAATATAAAAAGATTGTCTGGTGTATAAAATAACATTTTAGAATCGATGAATGGCAATTTTCAAAGGCCTGTTGAGCCATTAGTCTACCATGGTTCCAAAAGAAAAATAATGTCTATCAGAAATATCGACAGAGGTTTTTAAAAATAAGATGACTATGCCTCATACTCAGCAAAGGAAGCATTTAGCAGACTAAGAAGGGAGGAGGACTGGAGGATAAGGAAAAGATCTGGCGAAAATGCTTTAAGGAATTCATCTGACAATCACAAAAGGCAGAGAGAAGCCTGGCAGGCTACAGTCCATAGAGTCACAAAGAGTCGGACACAACTGATGCGACTGAGTAAACACACACAAGAAGAAGTAAGAAAGCCAGCCAGCCAACAACAGAAGGCTAGCTGTGAGTAAAAAGATTTACACATACTTGCTGGCAATAGAGGGGGTAAGTGCACAAGCTATGTACAACAGACAGGGAGAGGTTTCGTGAACAGTTGAAATTATGTGATTTTTAGGTCACTGGTGATGGAGGGCAGGGTCACGGCACTGCATATGCTGAGAGGCAGGCTGAGAGACCGACTAATAGTGGCAATTTCCTTCGACACCCAGTCTTTCTTCTTGGTGATGGAAAGGTGATCTTGCTCTTGACTTTCCCTTTTCCCAAATTATAACCTTCCACCAAAGGCTTCCTCTGCCACTCTTGAATTTCAAAATGAGATGGTCTGGTGTTGTGCAAACTAAGGGAGAGCAACAAATTGCAGACGGAACACTGTGCAGGCTGCAGGGCTCCATTTGCTGATTACAGATGAAGCCAGAAGAAACAGAAAATAAGGGCACAATTTGCCTATCGTGCATGAAACAGACCTTAGAAAGAAAACCTCTCTGATTTTCCCAATCTAAACTGAGGGCCACCCGTCACTTACAAATATGCGTGCCTGTATGTGCCCAAATGTACGTACATGTGTAAGAGGGGTGCAATCTGAGCAGAACCTCTTCTAATAGTGACTTGATCTCGGAGACTTGCAAAGAAAATAACAGAGAAGCCAGGAGAAAGAGAAAACACGCTTTCTCTGTCACCGTCTTATTGGCTGTGTGCTGTCATTTTAGTCTGTCAAGTCCTCTGTTGGTTTATTATATTGCATTTGTACTTGCTTTTGAATGGCTTTACAAACACTGATTCCATCATTTCAGTGCAAAAAAAGTAAAATAGGTCGCAATGATAATAGGAAGTGAAAATTAAAGAAACAAGACATAACAACTCTTTTAAAACTTAACTCTACATGGATATGTTCATACTGGGCCCCCACTTTGGACTTCAGAACAAATGGGACTTACAAACCTACTTTTAGGGCCTAAACTTATTTAGTAAATAAGCAAAGGAGACCCTATAGGAATTTACAAAATAATCAATATGGCATTCAAAAAAATAACCTCTCATGTTCCTCATTTTCTATTTGCCTTTATTTTTTAATTACTTTACAATATCATAGTGGCTTTTGCCATACATTGAACGAATCAGCCAAGGGTGTGCACGTGTCCCCCATCCTGAACCCCCTCCCACCTCCCTGCCCATCCCATTCCTCAGGGTTGTCCCAGTGCGCCGGCCATGAGTGTCCTGTTTCATGCATCAAACCTGGACTGTAGATCTACTTCACATATGGTAATATACATGCTTCAATGCTATTCTCTCAAATCATCCCACCCTCACCTTCTCCCACAGAGTCCAAAAGCCTGTTCTTTATATCTGTGTCTCTTTTGCTGTTTCGCATATAGGGTCATCGTTACCATCTTTCTAAATTCCATATATATGCATTAATATACTGTATTGGTGTTTTTCTTTCTGACTTACTTTACTCAGTATAGTATAATGGGCTCCAGTTTCATCCAACTCATTAGAACTGATTCAAATGCGTTCCTTTTAATAGCTGAGTAATATTCCATTGTGTATATGTATCACAGCTTTCTTATCCATTCACCTGCCAATGGACATCTAGGTTGTCTCCATGTCCTAGCTATTGTAAACAGTGCTGCGATGAACACTGTGGGTACACGTGTCTCTTTCAATTCTGGTTTCCTCAGTGTGTATGCTCAGCGTGGAATTGCTGGGTCATATGGCAGTTCTATTTCCAGTTTCTTATGGAATCTCCACACTGTTCTCCCTAGTGGCTGTCCTAGTTTGCATTCTCACCAACAGTGTAGGCGGGTTCCCTTTTTGCCAAACCCTCTCCAGCATTTATCGTTTGTAGACTTTTTTGATAGCAGCCCTTCTGACAGGCGTGAGATGGTACCTCATTGTGGGGTTCACTTGCATTTCTCTGATAATGAGAGATGTTGAACATCTTTTCATGTGTTTGTTAGCCATCTGTATATCTTCTTTGAAGAAATGTCTGTTTAGTTCTTTGGCCCATTTTTTGATTGGGTCATTTATTTTTCTGGTATTGAGCTACATGAGCTGCTTGTATATTTTTGCAATTAATTCTTTGTCAGTATATTCATTTGCTATTATCTTCTCCCATTATGAAGCCTGACTTTCACCTAGTTTCTTTTGTTGTGCAAAAGCTTTTAAGTTTAATTAGGTCCCATTTGTTTATTTTTGTTTTTATTTCCATTGCTCTGGGGGTGGATCATAGAGGATCCTGCTGTGACCTGCTGTGATTTATGTCAAAGAGTGTTCTGCCTATGTTTTCCTCTAGGAGTTTTATAGTTTCTAGTCTTACATTTAGATCTTTAATCCACTGTGAGTTTATTTTTGTGTATGGTGTTAGAAAGTGTTCTAGTTTCATGCTTTTACAAGTGGTTGACCAGTTTTCCCAGCACCACTTGTTAAAGAGATTATCTTTTCTCCATTGTATATTCTTGCCTCCTTTGTCAAAGATAAGGCGTCCACAGGTGCATAGATTTGTCTCTAGGCTTTCTATTTTGTCCACTGATCTATATTTGTCTTTGTTCCAGTACATACTGTCTTGATAACTGTAGCTTTGTAGTATAATCTGAAGTCAGGCAAGTTGATTCCTCCAGTTCCATCCTTCTTTCTCAAGATTGCTTTGGCTATTTGAGGTTTTTGGTATTTGCATACAAATTGTGAAATTATTTGTTCTACTTCTGTGAAAAATACCATTGGTAGCTTGATAGTGATTGCACTGAATCTATACATTGCTTTGGGTAGTATACTCATTTTCACCATATTGATTCTTCCGATCCATGAACATGATATATTTCTCCATCTATTTATGTCATCTTTGATTTCTTTTATCAGTGTTTTATAGTTTTCTACATATAGGTCTTTTGTTTCTTCAGGTAGATTTATTCCTAAGTATTTTATTATTTTCGTTGCAATGGTGAATGGAATTGTTTCCTTAATTTCTCTGTTTTCTCATTGTTAGTGTGTAAGAATGCAAGGGATTTCTGTGTGTTAATTTTATATTCTTCAACTTTAATATATTCATTGTTTAGCACTAGTAATTTTCCAGCAGTGTCTTTAGGATTTTCTATGTAGAGGATCATGTCATCTGCAAACAGAGTTTTACTTCTTTTCCAATCTGGATTTCTCTTATTTCTTTTACTTCTCTGATTGCTGTGGCTAAAACTTCCTAAACTATGTTGAATAGTAGTGGTGAGAGTGGGCACCCTTGTCTTGCTCCTGACTTTAGGGGAAATGCTTTCAATTTTTCACCACTGAGGATAATGTTTCCTGTGGGTTTGTCATATATGGTTTTTATCATGTTGAGGTATGTTCATTCTATGCCTGCTTTCTGGAGGGTTTTTATCACAAATGGATGTTGAATTTTGTCAAAGGCTTTCTCTTTATCTATTGAGATAAACAAATTGAAAGATAAAAACCATATGATGATGTGGTGTATCACATTAATTGACTTGCAAATATTGAAGAATCCTTGCATCACTGGGATAAAGCCCACTTGGTCATGATGTATGATCTTTTTAATATGTTGTTGGATTCTGTTGGCGAGAATTTTGTTGAGGATTATTGCATCTAAGTTGATCAGTAATATTGGCCTGTAGTCGTCTTGTTTTTTGGTATCTTTGTCTGGTTTTGGTATTAGGGTGATGGTGGCCTCACAAAATGAGTTTGGCAGTTTACCTTCCTCTGGAATTTTTTGGAATAGTTTGAGTAGGATAGGTATTAGATCTTCTCTAAATTTTTGGTAGAATTCACCTATGAAGCCATCTGGTCCTGGGCTTTTGTTCGTTGGAAGATTTTTGATTACAGTTTCAATTTTCATGCTTGTGATGGGTCTGTTAAGATTTTCTATTTCCTCCTGGTTCAGTTTTGGAAGGTTATACTTTTGTAAGAATTTGTCCACTTCTTCCAAATTGTCCATTTTATTGTCATTAGGTTGCTGATAGTAGTCTCTTATGATCCTTTGCATTTCTGTGTTTTCTGTTGTGATTTCTCCATTTTCATTTCTAATTTTGTTCATTTGATTCTTCTCCCTTTTTTTCTTGATGAGTCTGGCTAATGGTTTGTCTATTTATCTTCTGAAAGCACCAGCTTTTAGTTTTGTTGATTTTTGCTATAGTCTCCTTTATTTCTTTTTCATTTATTTCTGCCCTAATTTTCTTTATTTCTTTCCTTCTATATAACCCCGGGGTTCTTAATTTCTTCTTTCTTTAGTTGCTTTAGGTGTCAAGTTAGGTTGTTTATTTGATTTTTCTCTTGTTTCTCGAGGTAAGCTTGTACTGCTATGAACCTTCCCCCTAGCACTGCTTTTACTGAATCCCATAGGTTTTAGGTTGTTGTGTTTTCATTTTTATTTGTTTCTATGCATATTTTGATTTCCTTTTTGATGTCTTCTGTGATTTGTTGGCTATTCAGAAGTGTGTTGTTTAGCCTCCATATGTTTGTATTTTTAATAGTTTTTTTTTTCCTGTTGCTGCTGCTGCTGCTGCTAAGTTGCTTCAGTCGTGTCCGACTCTGTGCGACCCCAGAGACGGCCGCCCACCAGGCTCCGCCATCCCTGGGATTCTCCAGGCAAGAACAATGGAGTGGGTTGCCATTTCCTTCTCCAAGGCATGAAAGTGAAAAGTGAAAGTGAAGTCACTCAGTCGTGTCCGACTCTTCGAGACCCCATGGAATGCAGCCCACCAGGCTCCTCCGTCCATTTGACATCTAATCTTACCACATTGTGATCAGAAAAGATGTCTGAAATGATTTCATTTTTTTTAAATTTGCAAGGCTAGATTTATGGCCCAGGATGTGATCTATCCTGCAGAATGTTCTGTGTGCACTTGAGAAAAAGGTGAAATTCACTGTTTTGGGGTGAAATGTCCTATAGATATCAATTAGGTCTAACTGATCAATTGTATCATTTAAAGTTTGTGTTTCCTTGCTAATTTTCTGTTTGGTTGATCTATCTATAGGTGTGAGTGGGGTATTAAAGTCTCCCACTATTACTGTGTTACTGTAAATTTCCCCTTTCATACTTGTTAGCATTTGCCTTACATACTGCGGTGCTTCTATGTTGGACGCATATATATTTATAATTGTTGTATCTTTTCCTTGGATGGATCCTTTGATCATTATGTAGTGTTCTTCTTTATCTCTTTTCATGGGCTTTATTTCAAAGTCTATTTTCTCTGATATGAGTATTGCTATTCCTGCTTTCTTTTGGTCTCCATTTGCATGAAATATCTTTTTCCAGCCCTTCACTTTCAACCTGTATGTGTCCCTTGTTTTGAGGTGGATCTCTTGTAGACAGCATATATAGGGGTCTTGTTTTTGTATCCATTCAGCCAGTCTTTGTCTTTTGGTTGGGGCATTCAACCCATTTACATTTTTTTAATTTTAGTTTATTTATCTATTTTTTAACTTTACAATATTATATTTGTTTTGCCATACATTGACATGAATCCACCATGGGTGTACATGTTAACCCATTTATATTTAGAGTAATATTGATAACCATGATCTTGTTGCCATTTACTTTGTTGTTTTGGGTTCGAGTTTATAAACCTTTTCTGTGTTTCCTGTCTAGAGAAGATCCTTTAGCATTTGTTGAAGAGCTGGTTTGGTGGTGCTGAATTCTCTCAGCTTTTGCTTGTCTGTAAAGCTTTTCATCTCTCCTTCATATTTGAATGAGAGACTTGCTGGGTATAGTAATCTGGGTTGTAGGTTTTTCTCTTTCATCACTTTAAGTATGTTCTGCCATTCCCTTCTGGCCTGAAGAGTTTCCATTGAAAGATCAGCTGTTATCCTTATGGAGATCCCCTTGTGTGTTATTTGTTGCTTTTTCCTTGCTGCTTTTAATATTTGCTCTTTGTGTTTGATCTTTGTTAATTTGATTAATATGTGTCTTGGGGTGTTTTGCCTTGGGTTTAACCTGTTTGGGACTCTCATGTTCATCTTTAAAAAAAAAAAAATCAAAAATAACTACTGTATGCCAGACATTTTGCCACCTGCTAGAAATACCTAAGAAAGGATCCCAGAACTCATGTAAATCAATGAGGTATTACACTAAAGTGGGATAGGCACAAAGCAGGCAAAATGCTTCCTATTGCTATATTTCACATTGGATGAAAACTGCAGCCCTGCATTATCACAAAAATAGAAAAACAGATCGATACAACAGAATAGAGAGTCTAGAAACAGACCTACTGATATATGAACAATGGGTTTCAGCAAAAGTGCAAAAACAATTCTGTGGAGAAATAATCTTTTTAACAAATGTCAATGGAATAAGTAGATATCCATGTGCAAACTATATATATATAGATAGATAGATAGATGTAGATACAGATATATACATACATATATCCATATCTCAACCTATTAGAAACATTAACTCAAAATATATCATAAACCTAGTTTAAAATCTAAAACTAAAAAATACCTAGAAGAAAACTTTTGTAAACTTGGGTTAGGCAAAGATTTTTCAGATATAGTACCACAAGCACAATCCAAAAAAAAAAAAAAAACTGATAAATTATACCTTATCAAAAATGTAAACTTCTACTCTTCAAAATACATTGTTAAGAAAATGAAGATACAAGACACAAGAAAAAAGCATTTGCAAAGTGTGTATCTGATAAAAAGTTTTGTATCTAGAATACATTCTTTTAAACTCTTGAAACTACATAAAAAGAAAGCAACTCAATTTGTTAAATGGACAAAAGATTTAATACTTAACTAAAGAAGATACATGGGTGGCAAATAAACACATGAAAAGATGCTTAGCAGCAGTAATCATTAGGGAAATGTAAATTGTATCTACTACATACATATTAGAATGACTAAAACGAAAAAGAATGACCATACCAAGTATGGGCAAGGATGTAGAGGAACTTTCATATACTGGTAGAAAGTATAAATGGTACAGTCACTTTAAAAAAGTTTGACTGTTTCTTTAGAAATTCAAAGTATACCTACCATATGTATCAACTATTCTACTCCTAGGTATTTCCCCAAGGAAATTAAAGTGCATGCCCACATAAAGATTTGTACATGCATGTTCATATCAGCTTTGTTACAGCCTAAAACTGGGAGAAACTTCAATATACATCAACAGATGAATGAACGGTGATATAACCATTCAATGCAATATTACTCAGCAATAAAAAGGAACAACCTATTTATGTATGCTACAACATGAATAAATCTCAAAACAATTATGCTGAATAAAAAAAGAATACATTCTGTATGATTCTACTAACATAAAATTCTAAGAAATGTAAAATAATCAATAGTGACAGAAAACAGACTAGTGGTTCCCATGGAGATACAGGAAAAGATTATACGGGGACAAGAGGAAACTTCTGGGGGGTGATGGGCATTTTCCTTGTCTTGACCATGATGATAGTTTCATGGGTGTACACACATGTAAAAAGTATAAAAATGTTACACTTTTAATTCAGGCAATTTACTAGTGTGTCAATTATACCTCAGTAGAGCTCTTTTTTAAAATGTCACAACTGGCTATCATGCACAGCTGACATATCATTATTACTAGATACCATAATTACTTGATTATATTGAGTGTCCATCAGAAAGAACTCATCTTTCAGATTCTTGGAACAAAGGGATGGCCATACACTGGAAGGACTGGCTTTAGACGATGAAGGTTCCACTGAAAACAACTCAGCTGTGAGTCTTGTGAACATGAATGTCTCAGTCAGGCTCAGGAGCAGTGCCCAGTCTGCACATCACTGTCAGTGTCAAGGTGGAGTTCACGTTGTGCCTTGTCTTCTTCACCTATAACAGTCAAATCTCAGCTATTCAGAGGCTAACTTTTAGTAGAGTTTGTCCTATTTTTCATTCAAATACCTTGGCTACTGTTTGGCCACATCCTCTCTCATGAATACACAAATCAAAGAGCAAAGAAAGAAAACATACATGACTTTTTACCGTTTCTAAACGTAAAAACAAACAAGTACCTTATTAAAATACTATATATGATGCATAATGATGCATATGCCATAAAGGAATTCAAATAGAGAGAAAAAAAGGTTTAAAAAAGGAGAGAGTGCAAGCACAGACAAAGTCAGTACATGAAGACACCTGTCAAAGGTGCGGAGCCACTGTCAGAAGTGAGGAAAGGAAAAAAAAGGACCTCAAAACCAGCCGCTGAGAAGCTTTCCTAAATTCAGTTATGGGATGAGATCACAACTATCAGCTTAAGTGAGATTTTTGCACACTCTGTGAATTGAAAACGTCCCAGCAGTCTCCCATTCCCATAGATAATTGAGAGTTGGCTGCTGTTAGACCTTAACATGCTCAAAGCGGCTGAGTCCCTGGCAACCAGATGCTACTGCTTAAAACAGTTTAGGCTCTTAGCCCTGAAGGATTCCTAAAATTGGATTACAGTCCCTCCAGATAATCTGAGAAATACAGCATGACGAAAAGGAAACCTTAAAAAAAAAAAATTAACTCCTCCGTAACAGCAGCATTCTGAAAGCTGAGTACAGCATGACTGAGGCAGAAAATCTCATCAGCGAGGGCTTAAGGGCAATGATGTACACAAAGGGCGAGTCCAGAAAGGGGAGGGGAACCCACACAACAGAGGAGAGCGTCAGGAAGCCAGAAGAGAAAGTAAGCACCACGCAATTCTCAGGCTTTTTGGAGGGCAAAGAGAGTCTGGTATGATGCCTTGAGAGAGGGTAACAGAGCACACACATTTCTACCGCTTTCTCATCCACTCAAATATAACCAAAGGAGGTCACACTCACATGTGAGAGGATGTGTAATCCTAATGATACCACTTTTAATGAGTCACTACTCATTTCTGACTAGGCATTCCACGCACAAGATGGGGAAAGGGTCGGTTAATGTACTTGTTACAGTGTAACAAGTGTGCTCAGTCACTCCAGTCGTGTCCAATTCTTTCTGACCCCCATGAACCGCAGTTCACCGGTCTCCTCTGTCCATGGGTTTCTCCAGGTAAGAATACTGGAGTGGGTTGCCATGCCCTCCTCCAGGGGATCTTCTCCAACAAGGGATCGAACCCGTGTCTCCTACATCTCCTGCACTGCAAGCTGATTCTTTACCACTGAGCACCGGGGAAGCCCGCTGGAGCAAAATAATCAGTAACTGGTCCTTTGCTGTAACACTCAGGTTTAGCTCCACAGGGAGACTGGTTATAACTCGATCATCTCTGAATTCCTAGTGGAGGACACAGAATGACATGCACAGTGAGCTGTTTTTGAACAAAAGAATTAGAGAGAGGAAGACACCGAAAATGCTCCTCTTACCCTAGGGGTTGCTCCCCCACCCTACGAGTCATATCCCTCCTCCGCTCTCACATTTCCACCCAAGAACCTTCAAGCTTATTATTCCCCACCACACTGTTGGAAAAGTCATTACTATCCCCCTGTATATTAAGAGAGGGTGAACAGATCCTCAAAAGATAACATAAGTTACCCCATTAAATACAAGAGAAAACAAAACAAAAAGGTCACTGACTGGGAAAATGATAGGTGTCACCATCATCTCTGTGGCTTGATCTCAGGGCCAGATTACCATTTTCTGGGTCTCAATACCTCTATTCACAGAAAAATCAGGAGTGGTTGATGCTGTCATCCATATATTCAAGACAAGGACCCTGATGAGCCAGTGACAACCTCTTCATATGCAGACATCTGATCCAGATAAATAATAAGGTACAGATTTTTATTTTCTTCCTTAAAATGTTTCCAATTTGCTCTTACCCAGGTGCCCACATACTACCACACCTTCATTTTAAATGAGCAATGTCTGCCCCTAAGTGCATCTTTAATTACTTGAGAGGCAGTGCATCCACTCATTTCAGAGAGTGAAATGAAATGAACCACAGGGAAAATAAAAAGCAAAATAAGGACTGGGACTCCAAGTCATGGAGAAGTCCTGCATTCTTTTCTGCCACGCTAAACCAGTTCTGATCCTCTTTCCTTTAACCTTCCCTAGAAGAGAAAAAAGGAAAGAAAACAAAAAATCCTCATGTGAGTCAGATCTTATAAAGTGGGGGAAAAAAAGAGGACCACTAATATGTCCTTCTAGCTCTGGCTCTTAAGAAATTAAGCCTCTACTAACAGGTAGTTGGCAATTTGACCTCTGGCTCCTCTGCCTTTTCTAGAACCAGCTTCAACATCTGGAAGTTCACGGTTCACATATTACTGAAGCCTGGCTTGGAGAATTTTGAGCATTACTTTACTATCGTGTGAGATGAGTGCAAATGTGTGGTAGTTTGAGCATTCTTTGGCATTGCCTTTCTTCGGCATTGGGATGAAAACTGATCTTTTCCAGTCCTGTGGCCACTGCGGAGTTTTCCAAATTTGCTAACATATTGAGTGCAGCACTTGCACAGCATCATCTTTCAGGATTTGAAGTATCTCAACCGGAATTCCATCACCTCCACTAGCTTTGTTCGTAGTGATTCTTCCTAAGGCCCACTTGACTTCACATTCCAGGATGTCTGGCTCTAGGTGAGTGATCACACCATCATGATTATCTGGGTCATGAAGATTTTTTTGTACAGTTCTTCTGTGTATTCCTGCCACCTCTTCTTAATATCTTCTGCTTCTGTTAGGAACCTACCATTTCTGTCCTTCATTGAGCCCATCTTTGCATGAACTGTTCCCTTGGTATCTCTAATTTTCTTGAAGCGATATCTAGTCGTTCCCATTCTATTGTTTTCCTCTATTTCTTTGCACTGATCGCTGAGGTAGGCTTTCTTAGCTCTCCTTGCTACTCTTTGGAACTCTGCATTCAAAAGGGTATATTCCTTTTCTCCTTGGCTTTTCGCTTCTCGTCTTTTCACAGCTATTTGTAAGGCCTCCTCAGACAGCCATTTTGCTTTTTCATCCGCTGGATCATCGAAAAAGCAAGAGAGTTCCAGAAAAACATCTATTTCTGCTTTATTGATTATGCCAAAGCCTTTGACTGTGTGGATCACAATAAACTGTGGAAAGTTCTGAAAGAGATGGGAATACCAGACCACTTGACCTGCCTCTTGAGAAACCTGTATGCAGATCAGGAAGCAACAGTTAGAACTGGACATGGAACAACAGACTGGTTCCAAATAGGAAAAGGAGTACGTGAAGGCTGTATATTGTCACCCTGCTTATTTAACTTCTATGCAGAGTACATCATGAGAAACGCTGGGCTAGAAGAAGCACAAGCTGGAATCAAGATTTCCGGCAGAAATATCAATAACCTCAGATAGGCAGATGACACCACCCTTATGGCAGAAAGTGAAGAAGAACTAAAGGGCCTCTTGATGAAAGTGAAAGCGGAGAGTGAAAAGGTTGGCTTAAAACTCAACATTCAGAAAACTAAGATCATGGCATCCAGTCCCATCATTTCATGGCAAATAGATGGGGAAACAGTGGAAACAGTGTCAGACTTTATTTTTCTGGGCTCCAAAATCACTGCAGATGGTGACTGCAGCCATGAAATTAAAAGACGCTTACTCCTTGGAAGGAAAGTTATGACCAACCTAGACAGCATATTAAAAAGCAGAGACATCACTTTGTCAACAAAGGTCCCTCTAGTCAAGGCTATGGTTTTTCCAGTGGTCATGTATGGATGTGAGAGTTGGACTATAAAGAAAGCTGAGCGCAGAAGAATTGATGCTTCTGAACTGTGGTGTTGGAGAAGACTCTTGAGAGTCCCTTGGACTGCAAGGAGATCCAACCAGTCCATCCTAAAGGAGATCAGTCCTGGGTGTTCATTGGAAGGACTGATGTTGAAGCTGAAACTCCAATACTTCGGCCACCTCATGCGAAGAGCTGACTCACTGGAAAAGACCCTGATGCTGGGAAAGATTGAGGGCAGTAGGAGAAGGGGACGACAGAGGATGAGATAGTTGGATGGCATCACCAACTCAATGGACATGGATTTGGGTGGACTCCGGGAGTTGGTGATGGACAGGGAGGCCTGTCGTGCTGCGGTTCATGGCGTCGCAAAGAGTCGGACACGACTGAGCGACTGAACTGAACTGAACAGGCAGTTGATAACACCTTGATATTTGACTTTAGTTAAGGCTGGCTGTGCTTTCATAGAAACAGAGGTGGTGTATGGGTATGAGTAAC
Organism: Giraffa tippelskirchi; assembly: GCF_054371585.1. NCBI lineage: Eukaryota > Metazoa > Chordata > Mammalia > Artiodactyla > Giraffidae > Giraffa > Giraffa tippelskirchi. The sequence goes on along the minus strand of NC_137287.1, from coordinate 11,387,984 downwards.
TACTTTTTGGAAAGGCTCACTTAGTAGAACAAAATCTTCCTCTTTCTCTCTCTCTCTCTCACACACACAAGGCCTAATTCTGTCCACTCAGCAAACAGGAAACGATTACACAAAAGGTAACTTAGTGTTTAGGATTATTCAGTAACAGGAAAAGTCACTTCTGGCAAAATTCACATTATGTAGCTCGAATATAAATAGTTTATACAGCATATTGGGTAGGGTATATTGATAAAAGACAATGCCTTTATGGCTCGAGTTTTTCAAGTAGTTCAAATAGGTTTTTAGAGAACGTTGAAATAATTAATTCCTTCAGTACTAATTCTATAACTTTCTCCCAATTTCCCAGAAACTGTAGTCAACTTTCCAATGGAAATAAGCAGGCATCCATTCATTCACAGAACAGTGATGTAGAAAACCAGCATACCCATGAGTATATATATTAATACCTCCCCACACTCCACAAACAATTGTCACATCCTTTCTCAAACTAATCTTAACTGGCTTGTCAATGGCACAGACCAACCTGTTTCAGTGTCTGAAATTGAAATGTCTGAAAACTTAGGGTCCTCCATGAGATAATCTCTTAGGTTGCATCAAACTCTCTGATGTTATTATTATCCTCGGAGGTTATTTAACACATATAAAACATTCAACCAATGTAGCCTTAAGAATTCACTGATTCAATAGCACGTTTGCTTACAGATCATGTTTTCCACAATTAAATGTCTGTATGAGATTTCTCTGATATAAAAGTATGCTCTTTTGAGTTTGAGAACTAGGCATGGTTCTGATTTGATTTGAGAACTAGACAAGATTTAATAAAAGGTCAAGACAAATTTCTGAATATAAAGCAAGGACTAATTTGTGACTTTTCACAACCACTAATATTTGTACAGCAACTGAGAGTTGCAAGTGTACAACAAGCTTATCTTTTAAAATCATCATTTCATTTGATTTCCTAATAACCCCATACAACAGGCACCATCATTTTCATTTTCTAAATGAGGAAACGGAGGTTTGATATACAAATGACATCCCAAAGTCAGAGAGTCAGCTCTTGTCAACACGCTTGGGGTCCCTTGACTCTAATCCTAGTCTCATTCCCTAATACCAGGTCATTAGAGCCTTATTTGTAAGAGTCAGGATTATGACCTTTTGTTTGAAGAAAATTTTAAATTATAGTTTAGTACTGTCTCATTATAAAATCCTTCTTCTCACCTCCATTTACCCTCCAAAGCATAATTAGGGAAAGGTTATGCCCCTTACATCAAGCATTTGAACTCTTTCTGAAGGATTCAGATCAGCAATACAAATCCAGACAGACATAAAAGCTTTGGTTTTTCTCTAAAACTGACAATTTTCACCATTTTATTTCTAGGGTGAAAAGTGGCAGAGAATGACACCCTTCTGACCTTAAAAAAAAAAAAAAAAGAAAAGAAACTACACAAATGCTCCAGACCCTGAATTCCACATGTTCTGCCTATCTGGCTCAATAAATATTAATGGATAATGGCAGCAGCTATAAATACCCACACGTGCAAAAAAAAAAAATAATAAAGCAGAAATTCTTGTTTAGCACATATTTCAAATGCTCTATCACTAAATGAAACACAAACACAGGTTTCATGACAAGACTTCCCAGTCTGGGAGACTGTTCATATGGTTCCAGCCTATGAATGCACTCTCCCTTCCACTGCCTTTCCCATCAACCCCCATCTTCTATTTCAGATTTTAACCAGAAGCATTTTCTTTCCTTTAGCATCATATGGGGAAAAATACAATGAACTACCCTGCAGGCTTTCACAGAACACAGAAAAGTACTTAAGAGGTACCCACTGACCTGAGAGGCAGTGTCAGTTTGCACAAGAGACCTGGATACTAAGTTTGAGGCAATTACGTCATGCAAAGATGCCCAAACTTTTACTCAGTTTGTTGAACAAGTCACAGCCTTGTCTCTATACCAAAGCTTCCTATAGATAGATTTAGTGATGTTTAGATACTTATTGGGTCTATCAGATTTGATAATGGAATCAATCTCTCCCTTTAGAAGCTCTGGGTTAATGGCAAAGTTTATTAAACTGCAGGCAGTCATTCAGAAAAGATCAATAGAGACATGATTACAGAGTAACCAGAGGATTAAACATGAGATTTATCACAAAATTAAACTGAATTAAATGTTCTCTGATAGCACTTGAAATGCTGTCGATATGTTTAATTCATAATCTATGCTTTCTGTGTTTACCTAATAGGCACAGGGATGTCTGATTTGAGAAAATGATTGCTATATAAAAACATAAGCCACAGAGATTTGCTGAAAGACTCGAGAGTCCCTTCTGAAAATGTTCACTCGTTTTTAAGAAGCAGCACTTTAATTTCTCCATAAGAGCCGTCCACAGTTTAACTCAGTAGTTTTAAGTTACTTGGTACATAGCCCATTCTGCCCATCCCTAAAGCTCACACATATAGGTATCCCCCACTTTTCCAAAGTTCACTTTATGCCACTTCACTTTTACAAAAAAATCTACATTTGCATCTGTTTCCCCTAACCAAAAGAAATCCAAAGAGGATTTTTCACTTTTATGGAAAGAGGTAAAAAGCAAAAATAGTATTCAGTGTCTGTTCTGCAAAATGCTCTTAGATAGGCAGCATCCACCCCAAACAGCAAGAGTGACCCCACCAAACTCCTTCCCTGGGAACTACACTCTGCATCTCAGCATCTAGTTGCCATACCTTTGAATAGTGTCTGTGAACATCTGTGCTTTATATTGATTTATTTTGTGCATCCGTTAGCAAAATGTGTCCTAAGGTAGTTGCTTCTTGGATCTATGCCATTTTGGCTTACGAAATATTTCACAGGAACACTCTTACTTTCAGAGAGTGGGGGAACCCTGTGCACCCTCACAGGCATATATCTCAGAACTGTGTCTGCAAGTTACATCCTTGAAACCATTTCCTCCTCTTTAAAAAATTTCCTTACCTTCTCTCACACAAAAGCATGTGGTGTGACACTGGGCCTTCGTCCCCTAAGGAAAGGGGGCTGGAAAATGTCATCTAGATGTAGGAAAATCAACCCTTCTACATCCTGGGAGGTTTTATTGATGCCACCACAAGCTCAGCAAATCACATTCATAAAAGTCAAATCCCATTCACAAGCTATGAAAAGCAACCACTGGCTAAACAAACTGGCAACAGCATACACGCTCGTAATCAGTGGAGGAGTCAGAATACATGATGGCTGCTAAGACTGATATCAATACCACAGTGAGAGAGCACAGCTCTGCAGGACCTGAGACGATAAAGGCCCATCCTGCTGGGAGAGCTTGGGAGGGTGTGCGAGCAAGCAGATGGGCTGGCAGGGAAATCAGTCATGGAGCAAACACTGAGCCTGTGGTTTAAACTACACCTTGGATGGCAACGAGTTTGAGGGAGACTTCCCCCTTCCCCTGGTCTAGTTGCTGTCACGTTGCTAGTACCCTGCACCCACACATGGCGTCGGCCCTGCCCTGAGGAGCTGCAGGCTGTGGTGACTTCAGCTGTAATCCAATATGGCAGGTGTTTGGAAAGAGAGGGAAGGGGAGATGGGTTGGAAGTGAGACGCTGGGGCTAATAGCACCCTGCAGTCTCTCGTCCCCTCGTCAGCACACTGATTTACACTGGAGCCACCACTTTTCTTCTCAGCAGTTATCCAATGTTACAATACCGTTTAGTGCTGTGGGTAGTCCACAAAATTTCTTGGTTCCTCAGGAACCAAGAATGCCATCCTGCCTGCTGAAGAAAGGAACTCTGCACCCCACCCTAAAAGCCGGGGCTGCTTTGAAGGACATGAAGCCAAAGCTGCTTACATCAGACTCTTTGACTGACAGAGATCCTATGACATCAGTTTCTTATATTATTTTCCACAGTAGAAACTTCATGCTAAGAAAAGCACTGCCCCTCACTGCTATCAATACACTGTGTCTTTGCTCATTCTAGGAATGACACAAGCAGGTGCTCTGGCGGCAGTTAGATCTGGGTCTGAGCCCTGGTGTGGCCACTCTGTGGCTTTGTGACCTTGTGCAAATCTCCAGCCTGTTTAGATCTCCATTTTTACTGCTCCAGGACAGGGATAGAGTTATGAGGCCTAATGAAATCTGTGGGAAGTGCCTCGGGTATTTCCTAGCATAAAGCAGATAATAAATGCTAAGTGAGGAATTCTTCTTCCTAGCTAATACAATCATGCTCCTAGTCATTACAAAGGGAAACTCTCAGTCATTATAAAATGCTGTCTTTGGCAACTGAGGATTGATGGTGGGACCTATTCTTCATATAGCCTTAAGACTGTGTGTATTGAGTGTCTTTTGGTGTACAGAGTGATGTACTGTATATTATACTACCTCTTTTAATTACCATAACACCCTGTGTAGCTTCAGTTTTTCTTATTTCCATCAAATAGGGGCTAAGTTTCGCAACTAATTTATAAAGTAGCTATTTGAATTAAATCAAGTAATACAGTTTCTGGAACAGACTAGAGTTAGTCATTCTATTACTATGGATTAACTTGACCAGGGTCACACGGCTTGAAGACAACACCAGGATTCAATGCAGAGCTGGTGACACTAGAGCTCATGCTGCATGCATGGCCCCGAATGCAGCAGCCTGGGATGTAGTTGGAGCGCTGCCCAGGATTTACACTGATTTCAAACTCAGTCTTTCCACACTTCTCTATTCCTTTTTGTGTTTTTTTTAAATAAGCACATCACTTGGTCTACTTACTCTGTAAAATAAAAGGAAAAAAAATTGTGCAATTTGCTCTTTGGAATAATAACACCACATAAATTTTCATCTTTTTTTCCCCAAAATCTGCCTTCCATAATTTATAAGAAGTGAAAAAGTTGCCGGGAAAAGAAAGAAAGAAAAATGAATTTCCCATCACCACATGAAATGGATAGATGGAAACTTCAGGAAGGTTTGGCATGGGAAGAGAACAACCCTTTGTACTCATGATACATCCAAAAGTAAAAAGACCACCATGTAAACTGTTCCTAGGGACAGGAAAAAAGAAGGCATGAAAAAGTGTTTGATACTGATTCCATCATAAATCTCTTTTCAACTGCTTTACCTCTGCTGGTTTTCCAAATGAGACATCTGTCCATTTTCAAAAAGAAAATAAATGCATCCAGGATAGTTACTAGATGCACTTCAACATAAAAAGATTATCTACAAGGCTTCCTGTTGGAGCCTAACCTTAAGAGAAATGGGTTTCTTGGACTGTATTAGGGAATCCCTCAATGCGCCATCCAAAATCTTCCTGCGTTAAGACTTAATAGAATAGGGAGAGATGCAACAAAGGAGGGGGAAAAGCTCTCCTTCCCAGCTGAGCACTGACACATACAGTACCATTCGGGAGGCAACTTTATGTGCTCTTAGTAGTAGATTAATGAATGTAATTACCTAGCATTGTGGCTGTGAATGCTGCAAAAACTATAATTTATAGAGTGCTGTAAAGTTCTAATGTGTTTTTATGTCCATAAGCTGCTTAACCATAATCTAATGCATTTGTACAAGAACAGCCTAAGTGGCTCTCAGCTGAACAGTGAACACAAGTGTCTGAACCTCAGCAATTCTCCTCGTACGTCTTTATAACCCAACCCTGTGTGGTAAGCATCTGAGGGAAACAGCTGCTGAATTATACAAATAATTCCAGAGACAGTGACAAGGCTTTCTGCCTCTCTCACCATGAGAAGAGTTGCTGGCTGACAAAGAGATGCAGGCCTTAATTAAATGCTGGAGTTGTTCTGCATACATGTTTGGTGGTTACTTTTTCTTTTACAAACATTCTCAATACCCTCTCCTCTAGTCCCATCTACTCTCATCCCTGCCCCCTAGAGGTGAGCAGGGGTAGAAAGGGGGAGGAGAGAAGAGAATAGGGAAAAACAAATATCTTTCTATCTGAAAATATCCTACCTGGCTTCCAGCTTGGAAAAGGCTTACCATTTCCAATTTCTCAGCCACTGTATTTTCAAGGAAGGAAATAAAGGAGTACTCCCTTTACTTTCAAGGGGGTAAAGCTCAACAATTCTCTGACGACGAAAGGAAATTATCCTTTGAGACTGCCCTAGTCAGGGGTTTGAACTATCTCATGTGAGTGGACAGATGACTATGATGATGAAGATATGGGTGGTGATGATGGTGGGTGGTGGTGGCTGATGCTTTTTTAAAGTTTGCAATGTGTAGAATTACACACCCTCCATAGTCCAATGAGAAGGTACCATTGGTAAACCAATTTTCAGATGAAAACACCAGGCGTTGTGATTGGTTAAGTGGCAAAACAGGTATTTCAGTTCAGCTTTTCACTCCACAGCCTGCACTAGGCTCACTAGGCAACTTATTTACAACTTATAACTTCATGTTTTCCTCATGTATAACATAGAGATTGGTACTGTTGTTCAGTCGTGAAGTCACATCTGGCTTTTTGCCACCCCGTGAACTGCAGCACGACAGGCTTCCCTGTCCTTCATTATCTCCTGGAGTTTGCCCAAGTTTATGTTCATTGAGTCTGTGATGCTATCTAACCATCTCATCCTCTGTCATCCACTTTTCCTTCTGCTTTCAATCCTTCCTGGCATCAGGGTCTTTTTTAATGAATCAGCTCTTCGCATAAGGTTGCCAAAATATTGGAGCTTCAACTTCAGGATCAGTCCTTCCAGTGAATATTCAGGATTCATTTCCTTTAGAATTGACTGGTTTGATTTATTTGCCATCCTAGGGACTCTCAAGAGTCTTCTCCAGCACCACAATTTGAAAGCATCAGTTCTTCAGCACAGCCTTCTTTACGGCCCAACTCTCACATCCATACATGAGTACTGGAAAACCCCTAGTTTTGACTATGCAAATCTTGTTGGCAAAGTGATGTCTTTGGTTTTTAATATGCTGTCTAGATTTGTCATAGCTTTTCTTCCAAGGAGCAAGCGTCTTTTAATTTCATGGCTGTAGTTACCATCTGCAGTGGTTTTGGAGCCCAAGAAAATAAAATCTGTTACCGCTTTCACTTTTCCCCATCTGTTTGCCATGAAGTGATGGGACCAGATGCCATGATCTTCGTTTTTTGAATGTTGAGTTTCAAGCCAGCTTTTTCACTCTCTTCTTTCGCCCTCATCAAGAGGCTCTTTAGTTCTTCTTCAACTTTCTGCCATTAGACTGGTTATCATCTGCCTATCTGAGGTTATTGATATTTCTCCTGGAAATCTTGATTCCAGCTTGGGATTCATCCAGCCTGGCATTTCGCATGATGTACTCTGCATATAAGTTAAATAAACAGAGTGACAATACACAGCCTTGTCATACTTCTTTCCCAATTTTGGACCAGTCTGCTGTTCCATGTAAGGTTCTAACTGTTGCTTCTTGACCAGCATACAGGTTTCTTAGGAAACTGGTAAGGTGGTCTGATATTTCCACCTTTTTAATAATTTTCCACAGTTTGTTGTGATCTACACAGTCAAAGGCTTTTGTGTAATCACTGAAGCAGAAGTAGATGTTTTTTCTGGAATCCCCTTGCTTTCTCTATGATCGAACAAATGTCGGCAATTTGATCTCTGGTTTCCTCTGTCATTTCCAAACCCATTTTCTACATCTGGAAGTTCTCAGTTCACGTACTGCTAAAGCCTAACTTGAAGGATTTTGAGTATAACCTTCCTAGTATGTGAAATGAGTACAGCTGTTTGGTAGTCTGAACATTCTTTGGCATTGCCCTTTTTTGAGATTAGAATGAAATCTGAGTTTTCCCAGTCCTGGGGCCACTGCTGAGTTTTGCAAATTTGCTGATAATATTGAGTGCAGCACTTTAACAGCATCATCTTTAAGGATTTTAAATAGCTCAGCTGGAAATCCACCACCTCCACCAGGTTCACAGTAATGCCTCCTAAGGTTCACTTGACTTCACACTCCAGGATGTCTGGCTTTAGGTGAGTGACCACAGCACTGTGGTTATCCGGACCTTTTCTGTACAGTTCTTCTGGTAGTCTTGCCACCTCTTCTTAATCTCTTTTGCTTTTGTTACGTAGGTCCTTACCATTTCTGTCCTTTATCGTGCCCATACTTGCATGAAATATTCCCTTGATATCACCAATTTTCTTGAGATCTCTAGTCTTTCCCATTCTATTGTTTTCCTCTACTTCTTTGCATTGTTCATTTAAGAAGGCCTTCTTATCTCTCCTTGCTATTCTCTGGAACTCAGCATTGAGTTGGTTATATCTTTCCCTTTCTCCCTTGCTTTGCTTCTCTTCTTTTCTCAGCCATTTGTAAGGCTCTTAAGACAACTACTTTGCGTTCTTGCATTTGTTATTCTTTGAGATGGTTTTGGTTACTGACTCCTGTACAATGTTATAAACTTCTGTCTATAGTTCTTCAGGCACTCTGTCTACTAGATCTAATCTCTTGAATCTATTCATCACTTCCACTGTATAATCATAAGGCATTTGATATAGGTCATACCTGAATGGCCTAATGGTTTCCCCTAGCATGAAAAGGCAGAACACAGAGATAACAGTAGTATTTACCTCATAGGATTGTTACATGAGTTAATACATATGAAGTTCTTAGAACAGTTTCTGGATCTAAGTGATGCTGAGTCCATGTTAGCCATCATCACAATTACACCTCTACGAACAGGCAGAACATGCATACAAAGCTGGTGCCTGAATAATGCAGGATTTAGGGCCACCTCACTTCTCACCATAAAAAACCCACTTACAATTTACACTTGGCCCTCCATGTCAGTAGCTCCACATCTGCAGATTCAACCAACCGAAGGGCATGCTTCACTGCAGCACTTCCTTTTTTTTCTTTAAGAATTTTTTATGTGGGCCATTTTTCAAGTCTTTATTCAATCTGTTATTATATTGCTTCTGTTTTCTGTTTTAGCTTTTTGACCCTGAGGCCTGTGGGATCTTTGTTCCTGAGCAGGGACTGAAACCCCACTCGCTGTATTAGAAGGTGAAGTCTCAACCACTGGACCACCAGGGAAGTTCCGGGATTTACCACTGAAAAAATCCAGGAGCACTGGCACAGTTCAAATCTGTGTTGTTCAAGGAACAACTAACCTGGCAAAGAGATGGGGCAGATGCTATGCATGCATGTGTGTGTTTAGTCACTCAGTCATGTCTGACTCTTTGCAACCCTTTGGATTGTAGCCCACCAGGCTCCTCTGTCCCAGGCAAGATACTGGAGTGTGTTACCATTTTCCTCCAGGGGATCTTCCTGACCCAGGGATCAAACCCTCATCTCCAGTGTCTCCTGCACTGCAGGCAGATTCTTTACCCACTGAACCATGAGGGAAGCCCTGGGTGTGTCTGTGTTGGTGGGAATGCTATAAGGGACACCAAAATGTGCCTGTACCTTCTAAAGGCAGATGTTCCAAGTATCAGACAGCTTTAACTGCGAGATCCAGATATGTATCCTGGAGCGAAACAGTACCAAATCATGGATAAAGTAGCAGTGTCAAAGTATAACTGTATAAGTCCCACTCCATTTCCCAAAGCCCATTGTTGAGTGAAGGCTCCCCTAGAGAGGACTTCCCAAAAGGACCTCAGGTGTAAAAGCAAAAAAGAGTCATAGCAACAGGAATTCCCACTTTCCCCTCCTCTTTTCAGTTGCAGTGCAATATGGTATCAGTGAGTAAATATTTTAGTACACATTAAAAAAAAAAAAAAAAGCAGCTTCAGGAAAACACAAGCCTAGAAAATCTTCAGAGCTCTTAGTTGAGTATGGGAGCACAATGGCATTACATCAGAGGCCACACAGGGATGAATAGCCAGCTAAGACACACACTCAGGGTAAATTAGCATCATGGCTAATAAATAATGGATGCTCTTCCTAGTTAAAAATGTACTGCTCTCCAACATTCATGGGATGAGATGTGATTTGGATTCAATTAAAGCTCTATCCTGTCCAAGGGAAGAAAACTCTGCCTCTAAGAGAGTCATATGGCTGCTTCTTTACTTTCTGTGCCAGATTGATCTCTGAAAGTCTCAGATCCATCACGTTCACAGGGGCTGCGGAGGCTGTAGCTACACATCTATCTCCTCCAAGAGAAAAGTGCAAGAGAAGAAAGCCTGAAAGGAGATAACACAACTGGGAAAGTATTTCCTGCCTCGTAATAACTCAGCTTTGACCCAGGCTGTGAAAACTGGTTCCTGTAAGTTAACCTGAAAGAAGAGGAGGAAGAGGTAAACAAACCATTTCCTAAAAAAACTGCTGCAGTCCTTAAAAAGCTGAAGTGGAACTGGGGACAGTAAGGGTCTGAATGTGGCCAGTTCTCTCCATATGCCTCTCCTCAGTTTTCCCTGATACACACCTCTCTTCCCGTAGCCCTCAAGACTCACTTCCTCCTTAGCAGCCCTAAAATCATCAAAAGAAAATTGCTGGCCACTCAGCAGTTCCCAAATATTGACCAGTTCCTCACCTCACCTGCCACCACCCTTCTATTTCTCTTTCTCACCTCAGTTTCTCTGTGGGATGGGATCATAGCCTGTATCCTCACATTCTCGCCACTCACACACACACCCCCTCATCCTCGATCTTGTCCACTCACCTCCAGTGAGCCCACTTCTGTACCTCAGGAGGGCTTCTCAGGTGGCACTAATGGTAAAGAACCCACCTGCCAATGCAGGAGACGCAAGAGACTCAGGTTCGATCCCTGAGTCAGTAAGATCCCCTGAAGAAAGGCAGGGCAACCTGTTCCAGTATTCTTGCCTAGAAAAGTCCACTGGTAGAAGAGCCTGGTGGGCTGCAGTCCATGGGGCCACAAAGGGTCAGACATGACTAAGAGACTGAGCACCTATACCTCAGAACTCCCTGTGAAGAGTCCATGGCTCCCTACTGCTTGTGCCAAGCCCTATGTCTTCCTCCATGCCCTGCTATGACTCATTGGTTATGTCTCACCCAAAACTCCCTCTCCATCCATGTGCCATGCACGTGCGTGCATGCTAAGTCGCTTCAGTGGTGTCTGACTCTTCACAACCTTATGGACTGTAGCCCACCAGGGTCCTCCATCCATGGGATTCCCTAGGCAAGAATACCGGAGAGGGTTGTCATGCCCTCTTCCCAGCCCAAGGATCAAACCCATTTCTTTTTTGCATCTCCTGCACTGGTAGGTGGGTTCTGTACAACTAGAGCCACCTGGGAAGCCCCAATGTGCCATAGGGTATGACATCTCCCTCCCAAGCACCCTTGGCACTTTCTGTCTACACCAGTGGTCTGCAAGACATCCACCAGGATAAACACTACATTAAAATGTCTATTTGTAAATGTTTTTCATCTCATTTTTTAATAATTCCTAATTTTTGTGTGTTTCATGATCTATAAAATACATTGTTCCAGTAGTACATAAAACTTCTAAATGAATGTATATGTGTATTCCCAGGTAGAGCAGTGATAAAAAAAAATCTGCCTGCCAGTGCAGGCAGGAGACAGAAGCAGGAGACAGGGGTTCTATCTCTGGGTTGGGAAGATCCCATGGAGGAGGAAACAGCAACCTACTCCAGTATTCTTGCCTGGAAAATCTCATGGACAGAGGAGATGCCACAGTGGGCCACATACAGCTCATAGGGTTGCAAAGAGTTGGATATGCCTGGGTGGGCACACATACACAAACACACACACACACGTATATATATTTAACAGAGGTGCTTATTCAAAATGTTTTTGCCAGTATGGGCACACAATCAAAAAAGTTTGGAGACTTCTGGTTGAGACTACACAGAAGGAACCAAGCATCTTGATGGCACCCTTTCCTGTACTTCTTTAAACACTCAAAAATAGCACTATGTGATTTATTGATATGGTAACCAGGCACGGTAAATCACAGCTTTCAAACCTGTGTGGAACAGGATGCCCTAAGAAACTAAATCCCAACATTTGGCAAATAAATCATTAAGCTGCAAGAAATAACCACGTTTAGTGATGACAACAAACCCTTAAATGACACAGGTCTGAACTGTGCAAGCACACTGATACGTGGATTTCCTCCACTAAGAACATGCTAGAGTACCACACCATCGCAGCCGCTTCAATATGCAGATGGAGAACTGGGATATGGAGAGCCGACCGTCAAGTTACCAGTGGGTGTTCAGCTGTGTACAGGATGAATGCCCCTAACCTCTTGTTGTTCAAGGGTTGACTGTATAGTTAATAATACCATATGCGTGGGGATTCCCTGGTGGCTCAGATAGCAAAGAATCTACTTGCAATGCAAGAGACCTGGGTTCCATTCCTGGGTCGGGAAGATCTCCAGGAGAAGAGAATGGCTACCAGTATTCTTGCCTGGAGAATTCCATGGACAGAGGAGCTTGGCAGGCTACAGTCCATGGGGTCAATATTCAAAAGTTTCTTTAAAAAAAAAAAGCAGATCTTAAAAGTTCTTATAACAATAAAAAAAAGTTTCTTAACTATGTATGGTGACAGGGGTTAAGTAGACTTATGGTGATCATTTCACGATGTACACAAATACTACTGTACTCGTGAAGTTAATATAATGTTCTACATTAATTGTACCTCAATTTTGAAAAGAAAAGGAAAAAAAGAAGTAATCACATTTAAAACAAGTGTCAGGGGATCATCTTTTGGTATTAACAATGCAATGAAGACTTCAGAGGGGGTACAAGTCCCTCGCCTTGTTACCTCTAGGTAACAAGTCCCAAGCTAATTAGCCAGCAGCCATCAAACACACCAAGTATTATGTGATCTGGCCCACAAATTTCTTCTAACAAAACATCTGGGATTTGCCTCTTTGAATAGGATGCTGCATTGAAACAGAAAAGCAAGAGAAGATGATAATACTTGCTCACCAACACATGTTTTCCCTGAGAGATAAAATAAATCCAACTTCATACAGTCATGGAAACACCCAAAGTCAATCAGGTCTGTGTGACCTGCCATTTCAGCAGGGAAGCGTGAAGCTGCAACAGCCTCATGGATACAAGGTAGACATTTACTGCAAAGAGGATAAATTCTTATTTCAATGCTTGCAGTAAAAGTTTTATGCAATTCCAGATCAATCAGGTGACTTAAATAGTTATCACCACTGCTTGTTCTAGAATATTAATCTCCTGAGGGAGAGAACTCTTAAACATCACATCAAATCTCTCTCAATACCATATCTGGTCCTTAGTATTTACTCAACAGAAATGTGTTGTAAAAATACTGAAAAATTAGTTTAAGCTTAAAATTCAGTATTTTGGATTACAATTCTATTACTTCAGCACTGATCAAGCAAATACTTGACTGTATCAAAAAGGCAAAAGGTCAGCCTATATATACATCAAAAAAAAAAAAAAATCTGAAATCAGAAGTTATCAGTCACTGTGAACACCTAGCTGTGAATAACCCTCACTGATGTACTCTTAGACATTACTATGAGGATGCTCAGAATGGTCCCAGTGTTCCTCCCTTCTTATATACACAGTGGGGGCACAAAGCCTATAATCACTGAGAAGAGGTTCAATTTCAGAGTTCTAGGGCCCTAAAGTCTGTATCGTTGGTGGAAAGTGACAATGCTCTCTCTGTAAGGTTCAACCGGGCAACCTGTTCTGTGCTTACTTGTATGATGCTAAAATTAGTCTAAAATCTCCAACATAGGGACTTCCCTGGTGGTCCAGTGGTTAAAACTCTGTTACATCCACTGCAGCAGGGCACAAGTTTCATTCCTGGTCAAGGAGCTAAGATGCTGAAAGCCATGAGACATGGCAAAAAAAAAAAAAAAATTAAGTCTCCAATGTTTTCTACACAAGAACTATAGGGCATCTATCAAGGTATTTGTGTGACACAGAGACCTGTAAGTCATTTCTACCCCACAAGCTCTACACAAAAACAGAACCAGAACTGGCCATAATAAATATTTTCAGCCCCTTGGATTTTGTGTTTAATAATCTGATGAGAGCAATCAAAGTCAATTTTTAGCACTAATAATAATAATCATATTAATGCTAGAATCCTTAGCACTCATTTTGCAATCTAACTGAGAGAGGAGCAAGAAACAAATAATTTCTATTCTGATCCATAGAACAAAAGTGACTGAAGTGGCTATTCTCTTCAATAAAGTACCAAATTCATACCATTCAGATGTACAGGAGAGGAGTTAATTATTTATACACAATGATGCTTCAGACCAAGTGTCAAGATTCTCTCTAGTGCTTGAGAAAGGCAGACCAAGGCTTTCCAATGCATATATTTTCTTGAAATACTGCCAAATTCCTAGACATTCACTGCAGTAATTTAGAACAGATAGAATAAAAACCTCATCCAGGAATGACTGGGGGAAAGCATGGTGGCTGCTACTGCTGCTGCTGCTGCTAAGTCGCTTCAGTCGTGTCCGACTCTGTGCGACCCCATAGACGGCAGCCCACCAGGCTCCGCCATCCCTGGGATTCTCCAGGCAAGAATACTGGAGTGCGTTGCCATTTCCTTCTCCAGTGCATGAAAGGGAAAAGTGAAAGTGAAGTCGCTCAGTCGTGTCCGACTCTCAGCGACCCCATGGACTGTAGCCTACCAGGCTCCTCCGTCCATGGGATTTTCCAGGCAAGAGTACTGGAGTGGGGTGCCATTGCCTTCTCCGAAGCATGGTGGGGGAGTGGATAAATAAGCAAAGCATGATCACAATGTATTCACAGAAGAAACTAGTAAAAGATAATGATGAAAAAATTGTTCAGGGCAGATTACAGTCAATGTAGACCACTGAACGTTTTTAAGGGGAAACATCTTGAGTTCAGAGTAGACAAGCAGAATGTCCATCCTAGACATCAGATAGACACAAGGCCTGGGCTGACTCCTATCAATCCCACCTTCTTAATCTCTCTGCCATCTGTCCACCTCCCTGTGACTCCATGTCACTACCTTAATTCAGAGCTCCTCATCTGGACTTTCATTACCAACATCCTAACTGCTATCCACATCTACGGTCTTTCACCCTGCTGCAGGACTGGCGGTGATAACGCTAAAGTGCAAGTCTACACGTGTGCCTCCTTTGCACGAAATCTTCAGTTCATGATAAATTCTAATCTCATCTGCCTGAGTCCACAAGCCCTTCAATGATCCAGGCCCTCACTTACAGCTTTAATCTCATTTCTTGTCACCACCTCCTAGACAACCCCTCCCCAGTGCACACTTAAAACCTCAGACACACTAAACTACTGGAATTTCCCCAGCTGTGCCAATAGTCTCTTAACTCAAGTCTCTTTAAAACCGTAATTTCCTCTGCCAGTGATATTACTTCCTCCAAGCTTACTCAACCCTCTCTGCTTGGTCATCTCCTACTT
This sequence comes from Giraffa tippelskirchi, assembly GCF_054371585.1. Classification (NCBI taxonomy): domain Eukaryota; kingdom Metazoa; phylum Chordata; class Mammalia; order Artiodactyla; family Giraffidae; genus Giraffa; species Giraffa tippelskirchi. Next base: position 11,372,697 of record NC_137287.1, on the reverse strand, counting down.
AGCTTTAAGGTCTCCATTATCCTTAACAAAACACTTATTCCTCTTGTATTATCATTTCCATTTTACTTTTCCATCCCTCTACCAGTCTATGCTATGTCTGACGTGCTACCATATCCCCAGCATCTAATAAATCAAATTTTTCCTCAAAGAAATATTTACCCTAGGGATGACTCTACATAATGCATCTGGTCCCATCACTTCATGGGAAATTGATGGGGAAACAGTGGAAACAGTGTCAGACTTTATTTTTTTGGGCTCCAGAATCACTGCTGATGGTGATTGCAGCCATGAAATTAAAAGACGCTTACTCCTTGGAAGGAAGGTTATGGCCAACCTAGATAGCATATTTAAAAGCAGAGACATTACTTTGCCAACAAAAGTCCGTCTAGTCAAGGCTATGGTTTTTCCGGTGGTCATGTATGGATGTGAGAGTTGGACGGTGAAGAAAGCTGAGTGCCGAAGAATTGATGCTTTTCAACTGTGGTGTTGGAGAAGACTCTTGAGAGTCCCTTGGACTGCAAGGAGATCCAATCAATCCATCCTAAAAGAGATCAATCCTGGGTGTTCATTGGAAGGTCTGATGTTGAAGCTGAAACTCCAATACTTTGGCCACCTCATAAGAAGGGCTGACTCATTGGAAAAGACCCTAATGCTGGGTAGGATTGGGGGCGGGAGGAGAAGGGGACGACAGAGGATGAGATGGCTGGATGGCATCACCGACTCGATGGACATGGGTTTGGGTAGACTCCGGGAGTTGGTGATGGACAGAGAGGCCTGGCGTGCTGCAATTCATGGGGTCGCAAAGAGTCGGACACGACTGAGCAACTAAACTGAACTGACTCTACATAAAGTAGGTGGTTCCAGCCATTCTCTGACACACTATCCCTGGGAGGCAGGAGGCAAGAAGTTGTGCATGATATTCAAATCACATCAAGCCATTCTCTTAGGGCAGATACCATTTTAATTCCCTCCAGCATTTCTAACAAATCAGCACGTTTCAAGTTTAAGAAATATATGCCAATTTAGCTTTCAATCTCAACAGACTGAGTAAGGGTAGTAACAATAATACTAGCAACTCACATTTACCACATACTTACCACTGAGCAGATGGTGTGCTCACTTACCTAATCCTTACCACAACCCTATATATCAGGAAATCTGCTTCTCCCATCATTGCTGTTGTTGGTTAGTCACAAAGTCATATCCAATGCTTTGCAACCCCATGGACTGTAGCCTGCAAAGTTCCTCTGTCCATGATATTTTCCCAGCAAGAATACTGGAGTGGGTGGCCATTTCCTTCTCCAGGGGATATTCTTGATCCAGGGATCGAACCCATATTACCAGGCTGATTCTTTACCACTGAGCCACGAGGGTAGCCCTCTCCCACCATAGAGATGAGGAAACCGAGGTTTAGAAATGTTAAAGCAAGTGATTCTCAACTCTAGCCATTTAGTGAATCTTCCTGGAAGTTTCAAAAATAAAATTCCTGAACCTCACTCAAGTGAAACCAAATCCCAACCTCTGGGGGCATTTTTACGTGTGCCTAAAATTCTCTAGTTTCTATGCTACAGACAACCTGAACTCAGTCTGATTTCAAAGCCAGATAGATCTGTTAAAGCACCACACTCTTTTAAGCCACTTATCTGAACTTGTAAGTCCTGGAACATTTATCCTTTCTCTTCAAAGTATGAGCAGGTGATAGCCTCTTGATTAGTAAAAGGAGAGTCTCTTTAGAATATAGATCATATCAAGTGCCACCCTGAATGTGTAAGCCAACTTCATGGTTCTCATCTGAGACAGCAAAGAGGGCTCTTTGCTAATTTAATAGCAATTTTCCTAACAGCATCTTCTACAAAATCTACACCCCACCACCCATTATGTGGAGACTGCAATGGACCATAGGATGTTAATCTGTCATATATTAATTTTTTTAAAAAATAACCTATTTTCTCAGGAGGCACGAGAAGCCCAGAATTTTCACCAGGCTTGACAGGTCAAAAGAAGATAAATGAGTTATATAATTGGGGTGCAGGAAGCTAAAATTTTAAAAGCCTATCTTAAAACGATATTTGAGATACTCCAATATCCCAAATGTGCTAAAAACTAAACATAAAAGCATCTTGTTTTCATTTTGGTACTTAGAATAGATTCAGGTTCACATTCAGATATAATATTTGACACTGATATATTAAGAACATACCCAATATGACAAAAAAGGAAATAGATGGAAGAAAACATTTAAGCAAATTACAGATAAAGGGTGAATGGTAGAATGGATTGATGTTCTAACCTTTCCTATTTCTGAAACCTGAGATTCAAACAAAGAAAGTAAGAGCTTATCCACGCTTTCCTTAATGTGAAAACAAAAAGAACATCAGAATGGGCATATATGTCTCTGCCAGGCTTTCTTATCTGTTAAGTTCAGGGCCAGCCTCCTGGGTGAGCAAAAGCACAATCACCTAGTACCCTGAACTCAGAAGGGCTTAGCACCTGGTTTAATGCTCTATAATTCTGTCTTTGAACTTGTGTTTGGTAAGTGAAGTTTGATGGCTGTGGAGCACGTGCACAAGCAGAAGAAACTTATGCAATAGGCATCCCTGCCCCTCTTTGCGGCTCTGTTTGCCCACAGCATTCACAATGCCTCAGGAACACAAAACGCAGTGAACGTGAGAGTTCAGCAAAACTCAGAAGATGAGGGAAGCACGTTACATCTACCATGGAGGGAGAGGAGACACTAACAGCCTTGCAGGCCATAGTTTCCCTTGGAATCAGAATTTGGCTTAAAACATAAAAAGGAGGCAAGGGTGTCAGGAGAACTCTGACCTACCGAGTTCATACACCTTTTGGAGAAAAACATACACAAATGGGAAATCTTATAAGACAAAGGAAACAGTGTCTTATTCAATTCAGAATTAAAAACATATCCAAAAATGAGACAGCACTTAAAAGTCCTTAGAGGGACTTCCCTGGTGGTCCAGTCGTTAAGAACCTGCCCACAAATGCAGGGGACAGGGGCCCGATTCCTGGTCCAGCAACTAAGATCCATATGCCATAGAGCAACTAAGCCCAGGCACCACAACTACTGAGCCTGAGCTCTAGAGCCCATGGTCCAAACAGGAGAAGTCACGCAGCAAGAAGCCTTCACATCACGACTAGAGAAAGGCTGCACATAGCAACAAAGACCGGACACAACCAAAATTAAATAAATAAAAATTTTTTGAAAATGTTTAAGTGCTTAGTAGTGGGAGGAAGACTAGTACAGATATCAAGGTGGAAAGGGTTCCTAAAAGACTCAACAGAGCTTTTACCATCTGCATTACACAGTACACACAGAAACACATTGCTGGTGTTTAACAAGACCTGGGAGAACTGTCTCTCTTGCCAATCTTCTATAATTTCGCCTCAGTTGTTTAGAATGTCATTTTCCAGAGTCTTTTATGTAGATAATTCACAGGCAAAACCCTATGTTCCAATAACTCTTGCCCAAGCCTTAGGAGCACACCACTTCAAACTCACGTGTGAGTAGGGTGCTTCATTCAGGAGGAGGGGTTGTCCAGGGGTGTGACTGTTACTCACAAGAGGACCGAGATGTATTACAGGCATTCACTGAACCAAGAGCAAATACCTCTTCCAGCACAGTGCACAGGTATAAGGACAGCTCTTCATTTTCCAACCTAGCAGAGGGGAACACGGGTACAATGACTCCTAAACTGCCTAATCCCCGTATCACTTATATTCAAAAGTCAATACGGGTTGTGGAAAGTGCAATCAATGGCCCAGAGGCCTAAGATCAAATTTAAGTCCTGCTTCATCTTATGCAAGTCATTTCATGTACTGGAAATTCAAATTTCGTCATTTATAAAATAGGAAGACAAACGATCACAGCTCCCTTGTAGGTTGTTGTGAGATTGAAAATAAGAATGTGTGCACATCATGGTAAAAAGAAAAGCATGGAACAAATGCTGCAGATTCATTATTAAACTCTGGAGAGGTCTTACGTGCTTTGAGGAAGATTTAGCTTCATAATTAGTTCGTATTGCTGCACATAAACTGGTTGGCAGAGGTAATCCAGGCTTGGATAAAAACGTCAATCAAGAACTGACTGTCAGTAGAGAACCACTAGGGAAAGGAGAGGGTGGGATGACTTGAGAGAATAGCACTGAAACATATACATTACCATATGTAAAACAGATAAAAACCGTGCAGGTCTGATATATGACTCAGGGCACCTAAAGCAGGGGTTCTCTGAGAACCTGGAGGGATGGGATGAGGTAGGACGTGAGAGGAGTGCAGGATGGAGGGGATACGTGCGTGCCTAAGGCAGATTCATACTGATGTGTGGCAAAAAACCATCAGAATGTTGTAAAGTAATTATCCTCCAATTAACATAAATAATTTTTTTAAAAGAACTTTAACATTCATCGGTGACACATGCTTTATGATGTATCATGTGCAACAAGTAGATACATCTCATGTATCTACAGCTTGAGTCAAATGTTATCTCAAAATTGAGCAGCATCTTCTCAGGAAGCAAGGATGTAAAGCCAAATCCTTGCATAAATGAAGGATTCCCAAAGGCAGCAGAAGCCTGTAGTTCAGGGTGTACAGTAGCTATCTGACTTACAAACTTTACACATAAACTGTTTCCTAATGTGTCTGTAGCAAGGGAAACTCCAGGGGTGTTTAACCTACAAGAAACTTGAGTTTACTTAATTTTCTTAAGGATGAAAGATTAACTTACCCAGGCAGCCCAGGAACATGGTATCAGATTACAATCGCCACTAAATCCTAACCCCCTGCCTGCCTGCCTTGGAGACTCCAGCTCAACAATCAGCACAAGGAGTCAGGATTCTCCTTTAACAGGAGATAAACGCTGCCCAACCCCCAAACAACCTCAGGTGGCCCATAACAAAGCAAATGAAAGGATACTGCCAGTCAACACAGCTCCCACTGCTCCTTCATCCTCTTTTTCCTTTCTGGCTGTGTTGGGTCTTAGCTGCAGCAAGTGGGATGGCGTGGTGGCACACAGACTCTCTAGTTGTGGTATGTAGGCTCAGTAGTCGCAACATGCCAGCTTAGTTACTTCATGGCATGTGAGATCTTGGTTCCCCAACCAGGGATCAAACCCATGTGTCCTGCAGTGAAAGGCGGATTCTTAACCTCTGGATCACCAGGGAAGTCCCTCCTTCATTCTCTTTTAAAGACAGACCAGAACAGGTCCCAGATAACCTAGCAGTACATGCTGAAGTCTAAACCTGGCAGAAGAACCCTGTTTCTGGGGCTTTGTTATCTTGCTCAAGTCTACTACAGAACCACTGAGTGACCCATGGGCCCCTTTTCCAGGCTGACAGTAACTCTGCCACCTGAAGCATCCAGCACTTGGAAGAAAGGCCAATGCTCCTGACCCCAGCCTGCTAACCCAGGATCTAAACACTCCTGTGATTAGATTAAGGCACTGCTGAGCAAACCACAACCCTAGGCTATACCAGGAAACCTCTGAAAGGATGGAAACAAATCTGCCTATCTTAGTTCTCAATCATAGCTGAAGCCAGATCCTGTGCTCTTATCCTTTCTAACCAGCCTTGTCTTAACACAAGCGTGTGACAGATTATGACAGGAGAACTGGAAAAGTCCTGTAAGATATATTTTTGTTGTTCAGTCGCTCAGTCGTGTCCGACTCTGCAACTCCATGGACTGCAGCACACCAGGCTTCCCTGTCCTTCACTATCTCCCAGAGTTTGCTCAAATTTACGTCCACTGAGTTGGTGATGCTATCTAACCATCTCATCCTCTGCTGCCCCATTTCTCCTTTTCCCTTCAACCTTCCCAGCATCAAGGTCTTTTCCAATGAGTTGGCTCTTGGCATCAGGTGCCAAAGTACTGGAGCTTCAGTTTCGGCATCAGTCCTTCCAATGAACATTCAGGATTGATTTCCTTAAGGATTGACTGGTGTGGTCTCCTTGCAGTCCAAGGGACCCTCAAGAGTCTTCTCCAGCACCACAATTTGATACCAAAACCTCATCTCACCCAGGCGTCTCTAACTAAAGCTGCTCTAGCACTTGTTATGTCAAAGGACTTGCTCTGCAATTTATTTTCCCAACAAAGATACTGAATTCAAAGTTAACAGACTATTTAAAATACAAAAAGAATATGATGATCCCTGCTATCTCAGCCATGTGACAAGATCCTCAAATAAACACCTGCAGTATGTGGCAGGTGGCCTAATAGACCAGTAGTGCCCATTTGCTCCTGGAGCAGGAAAGCATGCTCCAGTGGATAACCATGGAAAGTTTCCTGGAAGAGGCATCTGAGCTGGGCTTTAGCAAGGGTGTGATTTTGAAAGGCAGATAATAAGGAGAACAGAATGATCATCTATGAGGGAAAGTCAGTAAAAGATAAGGCTAGGTTGTTAAGGGAAGGAAGGGGCTGCTTAATCACCTGGCTAAGGAAATTTGGACTTAACATCTGTCAGGCCACAGGAAGCCATGGAAGGCTTTGAACAGTATGCTGAAGTAGGTAGATGAACAGACAACTATAGGAAGGTTTCGGGGAAAAAGAGACTAGAACCACAAGACCAATTAAGAGGCAGCTGAAACTGTGCAGATGATGAATAATGAGGACCTGAACAAAGCAGGTAGCAAAAAAGTGAAAAAGAAAAAGTGACAAGGAATACAAGTACTCAGGGGAGGAGAGAAAAATAAAATACTCATCAAAAATTTAACCAGAAAGAAACTTCGGTAGGGGGCATTACTGAAAACTAAGGATGAAAAAGAGCCAAAGATAGGATGTGTACACTTTATCACAGATACACTGGGATTCTAGAGGAATTTTCAGAACACAGAGATAGGGAGTTGGGAAGGAAAATTCTGACTGAACATAAAAATTGGGAAACTAATGACATTTTGATAATGGATGATGGGCATTGATGGGGCCGCAAGATGAGAAGAGTCGGCAAAACAGAACTCAGGGCAGCGTGCACAGCCAGGGGTCTAGAAAAGGAAATGGGAGCAGAAGAGAAACGGCCTTGGCACGAGACACAGATAAAGAACAAGAAAAATGTGATGTCACAGAAGGCACAGAAAAGAAAACATTTCAAGGAGAGAACCATTAACCCTGTCAAACATTACAGAGACTTTTTGTAACGGAGAAGAGGAATGAGAAAGGTCCCTGAACTAGGAGATTAGAAAATCTCAAGTAGATTTCATCCACATTGAAATTAATGACCAAGAATGGATGCCACCTGATATTGGGAGACCTCTGCGCTCAAAACATATTTAAGAAATTCCGTGCAGCACAGAGATTATATCAAAAACCTAATGGAAACTCAGGGCACACTGGACACAGGTCTGCGCAGCAACTGAAATATGCTGGTAACCATGAGTGCTGAAGATACTGCACGGCCCAGTTTGAAGACCATCCAAACCAAAGCTGGCTCCCCAAACCCTCCCTACTCCCGTGCCGGTTTCTCTTCCCTAGAAATCACAGCCATCAAGCAAAGCAGTGCAGAGAGTACCACAACCTAAGTATACAGTTCCCTTGGAAAAAAAACAAAAGCCTACCATCCTGAGATATTCCACACATGAGGCATAAATCTTTCTGTTCCTTCATGTCTGACTGTGAGTCAAAAAATAGTTGAAGGCAGATATATGAACTTCCTATCCACCCTGCGGGATATCTGTAATACAGAGAGTGAGACTTACATAATGTGTGTACAGAAGAGCAGATGGGTCTTCCAATAAGTGAAATACGATCCTACCCAGTTTTCCCTCTCCTACCATACTTTTAATTCACTAGTCGCCTTGTCTTTTTCTAAGAGTCTCTTTTTGTACTCAACTCTCATCTATTTGGATAGATCATTAGCATCATCACAAATCATGGCTTCAGTGCCAACTCAACCGCATTATGCAATTTACTGTGTGGCACCTGGCATTAAGGCTCCTGTTATCTGATTTTAGGAGTCATTATTTCAAATATTTTAGATAAAGTGTGTTTTCCCTCTCCGTGTACAGAATGATAAATGCTTTGCAAATAACTGTGAGAGTCTCCACTTAGTATGTCAACGGGTAAATGATGCTCCTGCTGCCATGGCCCCTTTCATTATCTGAATCCTGAAGAAACTGTTCTGCAAACAGCATGGCTGCAAGATGACATCTGTGTGTTCATTAATGCATCATTTCCTCTGCACAGAAGCCCTACAACTGAAATTTAATTCTAATCTTTAATTGAACAAAATTGCTTTCAGATGACGAATTAAGGAGAGGGCGCTACACCCCAGCACAGGGCTGCAGCCAGGGAGAGCAGCAGCATTCCTCCTCGGGTAGGGAGGAAAAGGGCAACCCAAAACTGACTGTGAATCGATCTGCTCTCACTTGGCTGCACTATATGTGTGTGTGGGGGGGGGCACAATTTGCTTTATTACAGTCATTTCCTAAACAAAGTGAATGTGGAAGTATTTGAATTTAAAATCTCACAGCAATCTACCCTACACGGAAACAAAGTAGGGTTACTGGAGACATGGCGCCTACTCGATATGCTCTTAACCCTGGGTTTGAAGGAAGGAAGACATATTTGGGTTTAAAAACTTCATGTCTGGTGGGGCTGGTAATTTATTTTGCTTGGGACGAAGAACACTCCTGTTCCCACACCACTTCCTGGCATCAAGAACCACAGTCCAGGTCAGTGGTAGTCCGAGACACAGGCCAGCAGATTGCAAGTCCAAGATAACCACAGTACCAAACACAATGCAGAAGTCAGAAAGCTATATGGTGAGCCTCTCCTCCAGGGTTTGCTGGACTTAATAGTGTTATAGTGTTGGTATGATGGTGCTTTTTATGTCTCTATGGCTTCAATTTAATGCATTCCTGATACCTTCCTAAGTGTGGAGAAGCATGCACACACATTCCCAGCTCCAGGGCAAGGCTACCACACTACTCAATCTAGCTGTGGCTACCACAGTAGACTCCAGAATTAAGTTGAATCCTAACCTAGACTTTTCCTTTTGCTAATATTTAAAAAAAGTATTTAATTCAAGCACAGATGATTTACAATGTTGCACTAATTTCTACTATAGAGCAAAATGATTCTGATTTACACACATACACAAAAATAATACACATACACACAAAAAAGTACGTTGTTGTTGAAGTGTGTGTGCTCAGCCATGTCTGACTCTTTGTGACCCCATAGGCTGTAACCCTCCAGGCTCCTCTGTCCATGGAATTCTCCAGTCAAGAATACTGGAATGGGCTGCCATTTCCTATTCCAGAGGGATCTTCCTGACCCAGGGATCGAACCCAGGTCTACTGCATTGCAGGCAGATTCTTCATCATGTGAGCTACCATGGAAGCCCGTTTCCCCAACAGCAAACCAGCTCAGTCACTAGGAGGCTGAGTGAGTTATCCTACCATCTTCTGAGACAGGAAAAAGCCAGGAAGGAGAGCAGCCATATTGGCCTCTTATCCTACATCTTGTCCTCAGAATGTGAGGAAGCCATACTTCAGGACTGGCAATTCTAGGAGACTCCAAGGAAAGCTTCAGAGGTATTAAGAAATAATCATTTATCTGAATTAACATTCCACTCCAGATGAGGTAATTAATTAGGCAAAAGAAAACAATCCTTAGTACTTTGCTCTGATAATTAACAAACGTTAAATCTGCCATTGGTAATTTACTACACTAGGAACAGAAAATTTCAATTGTTCAACCTCAACCTGCAAGCCTTTTATCTCCTTGCAAGCTTTTTTCAATAATCCTTTATCGGCTGACATTAAGGAAAGTACAAAAGCAGTGGGGCACTGCTCAAGATGCTTACTTAACCTTTATAACCGCAAGATGGTACAGTGTGTGCATTTTTCAAAGTGACAGGCTGCTTTATAGGGAACACCAGCAGACAAGAGAAAGGAATACTGCGTCCATCCAAAACAGAGACCAGCACCCTCCCTATTTTCCCAATCACCACGCAGAGCACTCCTGTAATTCTATGTTAATCCCTGCACTAGGAGACAGCCAAAATCCATTTATAGTTCCTTCAAGCATTGCTTTCAGAATATGGTAAAATCCTGAAGGGGGAGGAAAGCCGCAGCACCACTTCTGAGCCTCCCCTACAAATCAAAGGAAAGGACAGATTGAAACCTGCTTTTTTAGTAATTTGAAGCCCTGCATAAAAATCTGCTTAACAGCTTCAGCCTGGGAACCAGCTTTGTTTTGTTTCATTCCATTTTTTAAATGAAGCCGCACTGACTATGAGGTGGGTTTTGTTTCAGCCATATTTTCAGTCAGTCAGTCACCAGAGTTTTGAGCACTAGACTCAATGCAATGAAATATGGGTCTTTGATTCAATAACATCATGAAATAAAAAAGCTTCTGGAGTTCTTTCAGAGAAAAGGTGGCCTCCAAATAATTAATATCATGGCAAATATCATGTGTCCTAAATATGCTGTTGAATAAAGCAGTTGACTCTTGAGAGAAGCAGCACCCCCAGAACCCTCCGAAAGGAGATATCCTGTTGGGTTTACCTGAGGGGGAAAAAAAAGATACAAGCAACATAACACCCTTGTGTTTGCTGTATCTTCTTACAACTAAATCTTTTTTGTTTGTTTGTTTGTTTCATAGTAAATTAACTTTATTAACCGTACAAGAGGTGAACCCTATAATCTATGTATTTTATTTATTTTTTTAATTAATAAATTTATTTATTTTAGTTGGGGGCTAACTACTTTTACAATATTGTAGTGGATTTTGTATACATTGACATGAATCAGCCATGGGTTTACATGTGTTCCCCATCCTGAACCCCCCTCCCATCTCCCTCCTGTGGTACATATACACAATGGAATATTACTCAGCCATTAAAAAGAATACATTTGAATCGGTGCCATTGAGATGGATGAAACTGGAGCCCATTATACAGAGTGAAGTAAGCCAGAAAGAAAAACACCAATACAGTATACTAATGCATATATATGGAATTTGAAAGATGGTAACGATAACCCTATATGCGAGACAGAATAAGAGACACAGATGCACAGACAGTCTTATGGACTCTGAGGGAGAAGGTGAGGGTGGGACGTTCTGGGAGAATAGCACTGAAACATGTATATTATCATATGTGAAACAGAACACCATTCCAGGTTCAATGCATGAGACAACTAAATCTAAAGCAGGAAATAGTAAGGAGGGAGCAGTGGAGGAAGGAAGAGAGCCAGAGACAGCTCTGTAAGTACAAGTGCCTTGGTCTTACAGTAAACTGTGATTATGGCCCATGCAGAGAGTAGTGGGGGGTAAGGAGTAGGGAAAGCCACAGGGAATCCCAAAGGTGATCTGAGGGGTACACAGCCAGGAAGGTATACACACGTAAAGATCTAGCAAGATCCATGCACTTTATTACATGTTCGTTATACTTCTCTAAAAAAAATTAATGGTTCATAAAACATTTTTAATTCTTAATTTAAATCACAGTGCTCCCACCTCACCATTTAGATATCACCCTGATGCAGTGGAAAGACCATCAGACTGAGATTCAGAGCAACACCAGGCTCTGGCCCTCACTAGCTGTCTGCCCTTGGTTGAGTGCCTTTTCCCATCTTTACTCAGGTCACTATACTGAAGGGGAAAAAAAAAAAGGAACCTAAAACATGGCTTCCCAGGTGGCTCAGTGGTAAAGAATCCTGCCGGTGCAGGAGATGTTAAGAGACATGGGTTCGATCCTTGGGTTGGGACGATCCCCTGGAGAAGGGCATGGCAACCCACTCCAGTATTCTTGCCTGGAAAATCCCATGGACAGAGGAGACTGGAGGGCTATAGTCTATGGGGTTGTAAAGAGTCTGACATGACTTAGTGACTAAGCATAACCTGAAACACAGGGTCCAGGGTCCCCCAAATGGCAGCTGAACCAGCCCTTAGAACAGTTGGCCAGGCAGGAATAATGTTCTGTAAAATAATTTCTGATTCTTAACACATCTGCAGCCTCTCATAATCCCTGTTGCTTACACCTGTCCAATTCATTCACTTATGCAATTTGTCTAGTCTCAGGAAACTTGTGAATTTTATAGCCCTTGTGTTAGACTCTCAGAGTCATTTCCAGCCCTAAAACTCTATGACTTAAAGTTTAGGTACTCCACTATGATGTTTTTTTCTACTCGGGTCTTGACTGGGTTAACAGAATAGAGGAATCTAACAGAGTAACATTAGAGCATGTAATTGACATGGAACTATCCAGTAACAAGTATTCTGCACAACCTAGCTGGCTGGCTCCTGGAATCAACTGACTGGTGACAAATTCTTTAGCTGGCAAGTAGGCATGTTCACATGTTCTTGTTCTCTTAAATCTACAAGGCAGGCATTCACACAAGATTAAGTTTTAATGCTTCCACTTGGAAGGATGGAAGCATTAAAAGAAGGATGGAGGTGGCTAGAATCAACAGCGACAAACATATGAATATGGGCGTAAGAACAAGGACTGGTTACTAACATAGCGTCTCCCAATTTGTCAGCTTGTCTGACATTTCACCAAATTCTCAGGTCAGTTTTCAGGATGCATTAAAAGAAAATCATCCTGCAAAACAGGATACATGGCAGCTAACAATTTTTCGTTTTACCTTAACAATGAACCTTAATATGACCATGACATAAAGTTCTTACATCACTGTCTTTTCACCTCTACTAACGTCTTTATTTCTACTTCTATTTAAAAAATATTTAAGTCTAAAGAGATTTCCCACTGAAATATTTCAAAACTCCCTTTGTTTCTTTTGAAAGCACAATATCCTCAATTTTTACCCAGGAGTTAATAGCTCTTGCTTTCATTCTGTAACTGTTGGTAATGGCTGTCTTGACAAGGCTCTCTGCTTCAATGAACACAATATTTGGAATGATGAAAATGCTACAAGCATGAACCCTTCCTATACAATATTTAATAGTCCTGTTCACTTGACAACTGCAATGATTTCCAGAAGTTAAGCAAAGCAGAAATAATTAATACCTACTGGATGTCCAGTGCTATACAAAGCACTATCAGAGTGGGCAGAATTGATCCAAGACTCAGTCTCTGGCCACACAGGGCATATAATAAGTATGAAGACCAAACTTTCTTGATCCCAACGAGTAAGGCAGACTCAGTAACTACTCTGTGAACTCCTTTTGATCCAAGGGCTCTTCTCCCGATGTTCACCTGGGGCTTTAATCTAATACCTTCACTTCTCTTCCTCCATTCCTAGGCTACAGGGCCTTCTGGCCGCCATCCCTTTGTTCAGCACCAGTCAGAGCACCACAGAGGAAGGGAGGAGACAGAAGGTGCAACTCCATCCATTCTATTCTCAGCGTAAAGCAGCTCAGCAGGGGAGACATTTGAAACTAATGACTGAAAGGAGGGTTAGGACTTACCTTGGAGTTAAATAGAAAGTCAGAAAAGACCCTGAAGGTCACTAAGACAACCTCTTTTACAAACAAGGCAAATCCAGAGGAAGTGACCATCTCAGTAGCCAGGATAGGGGAGTTTCAGCTCTGACTTAAATTTGAAAAGCAGTGCAACAACAACAAAGTCTTAGAACTTTTAAGCCCCAACCACATATTTTTTTCTTTTACCAATATTGATAACTACACCCCCCAAAGAATTGATATCCAGGTGATTGTCCTGACAGTGGCAGCAACAACCAAAGCATCTGCTACCCTGACACATAAAGATGATATTCTTGACCAACCACATGCAGAACATGCCACTCTGTGTTTGTTTGTTTGTTTGTTTGTTTTTTCCACAGAAGAGGTACTAAATTTTCACATCTAACAACACCTTGGTCTTCCCTGGTGGCTCAGTGATAAAGAATCCACCTGCCAATGCAGGAGCCACAGGTTTGATCCGTGAGTCAAGAAGATCCTCTGAAGAAGGAAATGGTAACCCACTCCAGTATTCTTGCCTCGGAAATCCCACGGCAGAGAAGCCTGGCTGGCTACAGTCCACAGGGTCACAAAAGAGCTGGACACAGCTTAGCAGCTAAAACAACATGAATACACTGGGTCTTTGCTTGGTATCCTCTACGAGAAGGTGGTGGGGAGGAAACCGTGGATGGAGAACAGAGCACGGCTCATCAGACCCCACATCTCCATATACTTCTTGTTCTCACAGCATCAAGAAAATGTCCAAGACGCCATCAAACAGTCCATGTTCAGCCCTGGGCTGGCCCAGAATTCACTCCTGAGCTTGTTGTAGCTGGCAGTTTGATTTCCCCTTCATCAGAGAGGAAAAGAAGAATTCCTCACTACACTGGTGCTATTTATCACCCAGGGGAAATGTCTTATGAAACGGCAGTCCAAAAGTACAAATTAAATTCCAGCTATTGAGAAACATCCACTTATATTATTAGTGTAATATAGACCATTTCTATGGCTATCTTAAAACTCAAATCCATTTCAGCTACTACATCTTTCATCTGAGTCTGCTAGGTGAACTCTCATATAATAAACTAATGATGTGGAACTCCAGGACAATAAATAAGCAAAATTTCAAGAGTTCCTCAAGACTCTAGTTTTCACCCTTCTAAGTACTAAGGAAATCAATACAACCTGCCCTACTATCAGCAAGAAGACAATGTTCCGTCATTATTTTGTCTCAAAGAAGGTTTGGCAGGTAGGCCTAACAAGAGACCCATGAGGGAGAAGTCAGACAACAAAGACAGCTCACTGCGATTCAGCGGCACGAGCAGAGCCCTCATTTGCACAGCATTGTCAAAACATGCAAGTAAAACCTAACACACAGTAATAGTACCTCTTAGGGCTCTTTCCAGGGCTGCTTGCTTTATTTTAACTCAGCATACAAGAGCATGGATTTCATTAGACATTCCAAAGGGGCTGCTCAGTTTGGGGGAGGATAGGAGGAGCCTTGTCAGCTGATGTCTAAACAGACTGCCCAAGTCTGACTCTCGATAAGGCCATGGCTCCAAGTGCCTAGGGCCAAAGGATCAAGGCAAAAAACAGAATTACTATTACTATTACCTACATAGAGCCTAAATGAACCAATTTAATGGGGGGGGGGGGGGTGGATAGCTCATGCATCCCTTCCTCTGACGCTGTCAAAGTCCTAACTTTTTCAAGGGAAATGGCAATTCCCTGAAGAACAAAATATGTGAATATTCAAATGCTTGTTAGGCCATGTCCACTGTGTATAAATGTCCCAATATACCACCAGGAAAAGCCAACAACCACCAAGGGAATCTGTGGGAAAGCCCAGGGCTAGCACTTACACAGCTGATCCAGTTGTAAACACGGGTATTGAAATAGTGAGAGGATATATTTAGAGGACACTTCATCGTTCACAAAGTGTTCTCATACATGTTGTTTCACTGATTTCTCACATGAAGAAATGTGACACTATCCAATTGAGAAAACTCTATCCAATTGAGAAAACTGATTCTGGCAGGAGTTAAACAACTTGTTCAAGGCCATGCAACTAGTGAGTGCATCCAACTAAAGTCTGTAATGAGATAAGCGAGCTGAAGATGGAGGATAATTAAAACTGAAAACCGAAGGCTCTAGAGGATCTTCCACATAATACAAAAAAAAGAGTAACCAGAGCAGAAATTAAATCCAGGGAGAGGGACTGCAGGAACAAAGATGACCAGTGAAGGAATGAATACTGAATAATAAGGATATAAGAGATTAGCTAGAAACCAAGGAGAGGGCACAGGCAATGTATGATTAAAGAGTGCTTCTCAAAGACCAGCTCCCCGGTCCCAGACTTGGAGATCTCTTTCCCACTGGTGGGGTCCCGGCTGAGGCAAGAAGTCCCCAGACTGAGCCCTGGACAAGAGTCTGGCTTGCCCCCCTGTGACTTGGCCTATTCCAGAATCACCCGTTAAAAGTGTTGGGGCTCACTTTAAGGGGGACATCAAGAAAATGAAGCACACTGAATGGTGAATTATCTAAAATCGATGAAGTAATCAACAATGGCTCAAACAACCCAGGAACATTTAGGCAAGAAACAGAGAAAACTGATGTATTCCATCCAGCCAGAAGAATCACAGTGGAGGAGCTAAATACAACCTAACTGTGTCTCAACTGAAGGAAATAATCATTTTTAAATGAAAGCCATCCACAGTGAAATGAGCCACAAAGGGTCCTCTGGACACTGTATCCCTGAAGACCTGAAGCAGAAATTGACTGGCAAAGTTTGTGAGAGTGAAGAAGCAGAGGGTGAGAGTCTGGAGGAGGGTCCTCGCAGCAAGAGTCCATGATTCCAGCCCCTCAGTTTCCACTCAATGAAAAACGAAGTCAAAAATTATCTACCTACCTGAAGGTGTTTAAGTATGGCTGTTATATAGACTATGACCAACATGTGAAGTTTAGAAAGCTGAGAAACAAAGCAACGTGGATTAATAAAGCAACCCTAATAGAGTTCAGTAAGAACTATGGTAAGTGCCTTGACAATGGTCCTGAGTTGAGAAAACTGAGATTCTGAACAGGACAAGCATTAGGTATACACAGGATTACCAGGAAATGATAAAATTTAGGAAAATCAATACTGCTATTGTTCATACCATCCATCAGGTATCAATATAAAATATTATTTAATATGTGTTCCAGATGATACAATAAGAAGGGTCCAGAACTTCAGGGCAGGAGGCCAAATTCTAGTCCTGCCTCTTTAACAAAAAAATAACAGAAATCACCTCCCTCTACAGTTTCAAGTTTCATGTCTAAAATTAGTGGGTTGGGCAAAGGTATAAGGACCTATCCAATAACAACATTATACAATTCCATTTCAATAAAATGGAAAATATTAACCTCACAATAGCAAGGTTAGTTTAGTATTAACACTTAGCCTACCCATGAACTTTAAACAGCTTTATGTTTGAAGCTATTTTCTTCTATTTTTGGAAGCTTTATTTCACATAGACTAGGTACACCAGACATGCCACAAGGACTACAAGTAATGTTCCTAACCAAAATTTTCCTTTTTCTTGGCATTCAACTTTAGTGGTAAAGTGATTTGTTCCTAGAGATCTTTTACATTCTCAAAAGAATCATGGACTTGAGAAGCAAAGCGTTCATCTAAAAGCCTCTATATTCATAGAACAATAAACTGTAGATACTACCATACCTAATTTCAGGAGTATCAGTATCTTCCTAAAAATTAAACCAAACTCTTTCCCACAAACACACACATAAGCTTTCTAAAGGATTACCCTCTAGAAATTAAAAAAAAAAAAGAATAAAGTCTTACTGATCATTTATGAACTGAAAGATTACGAGGAAAGATAAAGTCACATAACAATCTCAAGAACAAAGAAACACATCATTACTGAATATCCCCAGCACCTAGCACAGTGATGATCACACAGTAGTCGCTCAATAAATAATTGCTGAAGGCATCACTCAATCACTCTCCAACAGAGAAGTGAGAAAAGTAACTATTAATCTTTCAGAAATGAAATTAAAGTGACACTAAAGATGAATAAATTGGGAGAATTACAGTCTCTTGATCACATGTTAAATTTTGCCAGAAACATTAAGAAACATACAAACACACTTGCAGATAAAACCACCATGGCATTCTAAGAAATTAACACTGAATAAAATCTGGGTAGTATCCTTTACCCTTTATTGAAACAAACAAACAAAAACAATAAGATGTTTAAGAATTTTGACTAGGCCTTCACCAACAGAACAGAAAGCTCTATAAACAGTTGCCTGAGTAAGTATCAGAAAGAATACAGAAAAGAAGGAGAATGTAGAAAAGCATGAATTTTAGACTCGAAGACCTGGGTTCAGATCCCACCTCTACCAATCACTACCTAAGTGATCTTAGTAAATTATTTGACCTCTCTAAGCTTCTATTTCCACAGCTACAGAATAAGATAATAGTGTCTAATGGGATGAATTCAGAAAATCAATGAAAGGAACTAAGCACAGTCCCTGGCAGTTACAAAGTGCTTAATAAATACACAACACAACTCAGCAACTAAACAGCAACAATAACAAATTCACTTACCACATGACCCAACCATTGCAATTCTGGGCATTTACCACATAGGAACAAAAACCCATGTCCATACAAAATTCGTAAATAACAGTTTTAGGCAGTCTGGAATAGCCCCAAATGGAAAATAACTACAATCCCCTTCATAGTTCAGTTGAGTCGCTCAGTCGTGTCCGACTCTTTGCGACCCCATGGACTGCAGCACACTAGGCCTCCCTGTCCATCACCAACTCTCAGAACTTGCTCAAAACTCATGTCCATCGAGTCAGCAAGCCATCCAACCATCTCACCCTCTGCTGTCCCCTTCTCCCCCTGTCTTCAATCTTTCCCAGCATCAGGGTCTTCTTGAATGAGTCAGTTCTTCGCATCAGGTGGCCAAAGTATTGAAGTTTCAGATTCAGCATCAATCCTTCCAATGAATGAATATTCAGGACTGATTTCTGTTAGTATTGACTGGTTGGATTTCCTTGCAGTCCAATGCACGCTCAAGAGTCTTCTCAAACTTCACAGTTCAAAAGCATCAATTCTTCGGCGCTCAGCTTTCTTTATAGTCCAGCTCTCACATCCATACATACTACTGGGAAAACCAGAGCTTTGACTGGACAGACTTTGGTTGGCAAAGTAATGTCTCTGCTTTTTAAGATGCTGTCTAGGTTGGTCATAGCTTTTCTTCCAAGGAGCAAGCATCTTTTAATTTCATGACTGCAGTTACCATCTGCAGTGATTCTGGAGCCCCCCCAGAAATAATGTCTGTCACTGTTTCCATTGTTTCCCCATCTATTTGCCATGAAGTGATGGGACCAGATGCCATGATCTTAGTTTTCTGAATGTTGAGCTTTAAGCCAACCTTTTCACACTCCCCTTCCACTTTCATCAAGAGGCTCTTTAGTTCTTTGCTTTCTGCCATAAGGGTGGTGTCATCTGCATATCTGAGGTTGTTAATATTTCTCCCGGCAATCATGATTCCAGCTTTTGCTTCATCCAGCCTGGTATTTCGCATGATGTACTCTGCATATAAGTTAAATAAACAGGGTGACAATATACAGCCTTGACATACTCCTCTCCCAATTTGGAACCAGTCTGTTGTTCCATGTCCAGTTGTAACTGTTGCTTCCTGACCTGCATACAGATTTCTCAGGAGGCAGGTCAGGTGGTCTGGTATTCCCATCTCTTGAAGAATTTTCCACATGTTTGTTGTGATCCACACAAAGGTTTTGGCGTAGTCAATAAACCAGAAGCAAATGTTTTTCTGGAACTCTCTTGCTTTTTTGATGATCCAATGAATGTGGGCAATTTGATCTCTGGTTCCTCTGCCTTTTCTAAATCCAGCTTGAATATCTGGAAGTTCACAGGTCACATACTGTTGAAGCCTGGCTTGGAGAATTTTGAGCATTACTTTGCTAGCATGTGAGATGAGTGCAACTGTGCGGTAGTTTGAGCATTCTTTGGCATTGCCGTTCTTTGGGACTGGAATGAAAACTGACCTTTTCCAGTCCTGTGGCCACTGCTGAATTTTCCAAATTTGCTGGCATATTGAGTATGGGCATATTGGCTCTTCATAAGCAAATGATTAAACAAACCAAGGCGCAACCATACATTGGAATACTATTTAGCAATAAAAAGGAGAGAACTATTGGGGATGGAGTTCAAGAGCATTATGCTGAATGAAAGGAAAAACAACCTCAAAAGGTCATACCCTGTATTATTTCACTTAGATAGCATAGATAACATCTTTGAAATAATCAAATTATGGAGATTAAAAGATTTGTAGTTGCCAAGCAATAAGGTGGGGGATGAGGGTCTTACTATGAAGGGGCACCACTAGGGACGTTATGATGAAAGAGTTCTGTATCTTGCTTGGTACACAAATCTACACAAACATAAAAGGACATAGAACTATACACACACACTGTACTGAGTGAAGGTTATCCTAGATCTCTTCCATACTATCTTTACAATTCCCTTTTAATCTGTAATTACTACAAAATTTAAACTGACAAAAAATAAAGAAACAGGTTCAAACAACTTGTCAAAGATCATAAAATACATAGCCAACAGCTCTTGAATCCTGGCTATCTGGCTTCCGTATTTTTATATCTACCAAAACACTGACTCTGATGCCTTCCCTCTCAAAATTACTTAATAAAGTCAATCCTGCTGAAAAGGAGGGGCGGGGGAGGAGTGTCCACTTCAAATACAAACATAAAAGTCAAATAAAATAAGCTAACTCAATTTTGCAGACAATTGAACATCAGTCATACTGGATATATGGTTTATCTAACGCTCCTTCCCTAGAGAGTCTTAAGAAAAAAAGAAGGGAGGGGAGAATGGACTTGTATTTCACAGAATCCTTTGAAGTGGAAGAAAAATGTAATCCAATAAATATTGCTTTGGAGATGCACATGGAGTAGCGACCAATGATGACAGGGTTTAGCCAGGGGCAGTCATTCACGGGGCTCTGGTTACAGGTGTTTCTCCAGGTACCTGGGGCTGAATTGCCCGTGGGAGGGCCCGGGCATCAGGCAGCATGTGGCATCCCCCCACTCCACCCCCTTGTTTAGTTACAAGCCCTTAAAAGAGAACAAACATTTAATTCCCTTGTAAAACAGATGAATGCTTTATAATTTACTAGCAGCTGCTGGCAGCAACACGCTCTGCTCTCATATTCCTATTAAGCAAGCTGTGGCTGATTTATTAAAAGCTCCGATACATCAAAACAAATGACTGAGACATCATTATAGTACTATTTACAACCCCTTAATGGGGTTACGGGTAGGGGCAATGCAGTACAGACTGCAACTGGCTTCTTTTCTATCAGAAGGAACTGCCTCCCTTGAACAGGAGCTACCACTCTCAGGTGAAAAGACCCAACCCTGTAAGGTAAGAAGGGGCAGGAGCCCATGCCTGTGAGGGAAGCAAGGCTACCTGTGGCTTACAGAAAACCACTGGACCCAAGACAAGACTCCGACAGTCCCTAAAGGCTTATAATAGGACGTGGTACAGATGGCTGCTCTCTCAATCCTGTGCCTCATTTTCTCTCTCCACAGAATCAGAAGCTTCCCCCAACTCCTTCCCCATTTCTATTCTCCAAAATAAATCTAGTAGGAGGAGGCAGGTCCTTGGAGGAAACTGAGCAAAGAGATTGGGAAGAGACTCACACGGTACTTGAGTGGGAAGAAGGCAGGAATAGAGTCATTTCTCAGACACTAGAGATGAAGTGCTGGGTCAGGACTTGGCAACGTCAGAGCCCTCTAGATTTCCTTTCTCCATCTTCATCCTTCACCTGTGGCTCACTCCTTGCTCTTGTGCTCAAGTGTCTTTTCTTTAGCTTTCTACCCTTGCCCCCACTAGCAAAGCAGGATGTGAGCAAGGGCCTGATTGTAGTCTTTTACCCCCTTCTATCAAAGTTACTTCACAACTTTCCCCATTCCTAGTGGCAAGGGGACGACAGAGGATAAGATGGTTGAATGGCATCACCGACTCAACAGACATGAGTTTGGGTAAACTCCGGGAGTTGGTGATGGACAGGGAGGTCTGGCATGCTGCAGTTCATGGGGTCGCAAAGAGTAGGACACGACTGAGTGACTGAACTTGAACTGAACTGAAGTGGCACCAACCTTTGAACAACAAACCAATCTGAAGGGAAAAAACTGGGGCTCTAAAGTGTGACAGAAAGAGGAAGGTCAAGTACAGGTGCTTGAGGCACCAGACATATACTGGTGCTGAGACTCAAAGATGTGCCCTGCTTTAGTGGCAAAGCAGAGCCAAGTAGGTGCTATGCTCTGAACTCATCACGTTTACAATGAAATGCATGTTTCACCATGACCTGCAAGGAATGATAGAACCTGCTGGAGCCCAACTTTACCACGTGGCTTTGTCAATACCTCAAAGGCAAGACACTACGTCTCAATCCCCTCTGGAACCCCAATACTCAGTGTGATACCTCAGAAACTGTCAATCAAGAATTAAAGAATGAATGAACACACAAATGAACAAATAAACCCTTGATCTATGGGTCTGGTACTGTATGACATTTTCATCTCTACACAGTACATTCTAGTAAGTCAATTTGAATGATATTTCAAAGCAACCATATAAGAAGAGAGTGGGGATGGGGATAATTAGGGGAAGAGCAAAAAACAAAATTGCCTTAAGTTTCACTGCAAAGTTAAGAACTTGAGCTTGACATCCAGTTCTGCCTTGACCACCAGCTAACTATATAATGTTGCTCAAATTACTTAGCTTCATTCCATATTGCTCCCTCAACTGTAAAAGAAGAGTTAATAAACTCTAAGGCAAAAAGCTGCTGTGGAGATTAAATAAAACAATACCTGTAAAGCACTTAGTATAGTACCTGGCACATAGTGAGAGCCCAAAACATGTTGATATAGTATTTATTATCAATATCATGGATTCGGGGCACACTGCCAGGCACAAAATTAAGAGGAAAGAAACTGACAACAGGAAGAAGATGCAAAGAAAATCCAGTTCCATAAATCTCCACACAGTCACCTTCTAAATTCTGTTTTTTAGAAGTTGCAGCTGACTACAAACCTAATAAAATTCACAGAGTAATGAGATTGCCAAAAAGGCTAATGTGATCATGGCTTCCATTAAGAGAGTTGCATGATCCAGAATAATCATAGAGAGGTCAGCGATGTTTTTTCCTCTGCATTCTCAGACCACACATGACAGTGGCAAGCTTTGTGAGTAACAGTGTGCCTGTAAGCAAAACATCTGCAGAACATATTACAAAAGTCACTGACCAAAAAAAAAAAAAAAAAATTAAGTCCAAACAAACTTGAAAGAAATCATAAAACTTAGTAGTGAGAAGGGAGGAAAGTGGTTATTTATTCTAAGCAATCATTCTGTCATGAGGCAACAAACACTCAGAAGGGTGAAGTTGCGCATTGTGAGCCTGTTAAAAACAGGAATTGCATCTTATTTATTTTGATCTCAAGTGCCCATCCAGAACTGAACTGCCCACAGTTAGTGCCAGAACAGAACCACAACCAGGCCCCCTGAACCCCAGCAGTTGTGTCATCTACACCAGCAGCTGTCTCTGATCGTCTTGGCAGAAAGTGGAGAAGGTGGCAGTACACAGGAGAACGAACATGGGAGATCTGGACCAACTCGGCTCACCGTCCAGGGTCAGCCCTGGTCCATCCTAGGTGGTGCTAGTTCACCAGCGTGGCTAGAGAACTGGACCCTGCCTTCATCTGTGAACATTCCTTTCTGCTGTGACGTCTCTAGGAGAAGTTCAATGTGAACTTTCTTCTTCCAGACTACTTCTGAACCATGTCGCTGTGGCCACTTACAAACCAAGGTAAACACGCAGGGGAAACAGGCTGGTGTGTACCTGCCCATCACTCCAAAACTCACACAAGAGTACCAGTGTGACAGACAAAACCCACTTCCCTTTCTTCTTTGCCGATAACAGAGCTCTGAGTTTACAGGGGAGGCAATGTGCCCAGGGAATCAAGCATGAGCGCTCTAAACGCAATCATGGTTATTTGTCCTCCTTACAAGCATTCTCCTTAGTAGTGGGAGTGGGAGACTGATAACGTGACTGAAGTCTGGTCAATGAGATGTATGGGCAAGTCTTCGTGCAGGCTTTTGAAGAAAATTTCCTCCCTGTTAACAGAGGAATGTGAACCCAAAGGATTCTTTGGCTCATGCATCCTTTCCCCTTTCTTTCGAATGTTGTGAAGACATTACTCTAGGACCATGGCAGTCCTCTGAGAACCATGAGGTCGCAAGCCTGAAGTGAAATCTAGCACACTGAACACTAAAGGGAAATGAAGCACAACCAGAGCTTGGATCTTTGAGTCTCTGAATCAACCCTGGCCCTCCTTAATTCTCTTTGTCAAGACACTTCGGTGCTTGGACATTTCCATTATTTACAACTGAAAGCATCCACTTTTTGCCTATTCTCACAATCCCAATATATCTATTTCACAGGATGGGCAAAATGAGATTCTAGATATTTACATAATTTTTCAGGACCAAATGAGGCCGCATGCGAAGAGCATGGTGTTGGGAAGTATGTAACACAATTTAGGGTCGAATGGAAGAGAACTAGGGGAGCTAAGATTCCCACATGCTGGGGCTAAGGTCTACCCACAAGACTAAAGCAATTCAAACACTCCAGCATGCTCCAACAAACATCAGATGGAGGGCTAAGGTCCCAGAGGTACAGCCTGTGTTCTTGAAAAACCCTGAGTGTTTCACTTAGTCAAATATTATGCTGCTGCTTTTTAAATATTTCCATTTAAATGTAGATTTTGACCTTCTCATCAATGAAATATTAATACGAGTATAAAATATATATTGCTCATCATCTGAGACAGGGTCTCTTTCCAGTGTCTGTCATGTTTCCTCTCCACTGTCTTGGGATAACTTCTGAAAACCATGACAGTTGTATCTGTAGAGCTCATCTCTCCTAAACGCCTCAATGAATGAGGGAAACTTAGAAGACCACATCCTTCTCAGATGCATTTTGGATTTGTTTGTGTGTGTGTGTGTGTGCCTGTTTAATTTCTTTCATTCAGTTATCAGTTTCCTTATATATGTATATATATATGAGGAACTGGTTTCCTTATACCAATAGTCATGTAGGGCTGGCTGGGCAAAATGAAAACTTTCTCGAGCAATCCAATGCAAAGAAAAGGCTAATTTAATTTGAAATATCTCCTTTCCTAAATAAGTAGCTATATTAAGATGAACTGCAGTTTCCATTTCTTTCTAATAGCTTCAGTCCATTAAGTAGAATGGAAGGTTTTCTTTTAATCACAAATTGTTCTACCCATTCAGTTTCATCATCATCATTATTCAATCAACCAAATGATGACTAGCAAAACAAGTAGAGCAACAGAGATTAGCCAATATGTGAATTTTTCCCTATTTATTTCTTCATGCTTAATAACTAACCACTCTAATATGATATAGAGATACAATTTAATAAACGACTAGCAAAGCAAAACTCTCTCTAGCATTGACTCATGGGGATAAAAAGGAAGATTGATGGAAGTATAAAAGGAAGATTGTGCTCAAGTGTTGAAAGACTTAGGTTGAGATCTTATAATTTTCTTGGTTGTGGGCCTACTTGCAAATTACTTCAATTCTCTGAATCTGTTTCCTCTTCTATAAAATGGACACACATGTTTATTCTGCAGTTCTGTACTACCAATTATCATTTAAAGTAAGCCTCAGAAGGCTCCTTCACTAATAAAGGAAACATCTTAGAACTGCTGCTGCTGCTGCTGCTGCTAAGTCACTTCAGTCATGTCCAACTCTGTGCGACCCCATAGACGGCAGCCCACCAGGCTCCCCCGTCCCTGGGATTCTCCAGGCAAGAATACTGGAGTGGGTTGCCATTTCCTTCTCCAATCCATGAAAATGAAAAGTGAAAGGGAAGTCGCTCAGTTGTGTCCGACTCTTCACGACCCCATGGACTGCAGCCTACCAGGCTCCTCCGTCCATGCGATTGTCCAGGCAAGAGTACTGGAGTGGGGTGCCATTGCCTTCTCCAATCTTAGAACTAGCCTCTGTGGAAACCCAAAACATTAACATTCCACCTGTTACTTAAAAACTGGGTCAGCCAACAAACACCAGTCTGTATCATCATTCACCTTCATTCATTTATTCATCTACATGACACTCTCATTCAACAAATATTTACTGCACACCTACTAGGCACCACATCAAGTACTTATTGTTGGACAATGTAGACATGTTTCCTGCCCTCATGGGATTTATGGTTTCTCCAGCAGACTCCTCAATTTTATCTCTTGTACACACCTGTTAAGAACTCTGTCCTAGGAACAAACCCCTAAGCAGTATCTCCCCAAATTCTCACTACTCTCCATTCCAGTAAGAATATCCTCCACTGAGTCCTGAGATCAGGAAAGCCCATTTCTTTTGTTTTAGTTGTTTAGTCATTAAGTAGTGCTCAACTCTTTACGACCCCATGGACTGCAGCACGCCAGACTCCTCTGTCCTCCTCTGTCTCCCACAGTTTGCTCAAATTCACGTCCATTGAGTTGGTGATGCTATCTAACCATCTCATCCTATGCCACCCTCTTCCTTCTCCTTTTGCCTTCAGCCTTTACCAGCATCAGGATCTTTTCCAATGAGTCAGTTCTTATCTTTTGTTTGATCCTTAAAGACAGCAGAGGGCCAGTCATTTCCTGCCATTTATATATTTTCAGTGGTGCACTTTTGAGGCAAGACACCAGAATCCAGTCCATTGGACCACAAGGCCAAACACTTAACTTTAGGTTCACTGACTAAAAGTGTGGTCTCAGTGAAAACATAGCTGCTGCTGCTGCTAAGTCGCTTCAGTCGTGTCCGACTCTGTGCAACTCCATGGACTGCAGCCCGCCAGGCTCCTCTGTCCATCGGATTCTCCAGGCAAGAATACTGGAATGGGTTGTCATGCCCTTCTCCAGGGGATCTTCTCAACCCAGGGACTCAATCTATGTCTCTTGCATCTCCTGCATTGGCAGGTAGATTCTTTACCACTCGCACCACCTGTTAAGTCCACAATAAGGGCTAGTCATTGGTATCACCAATGGTTTAGAGTTGGAGAGTTTGACCAAACTAAACTACTTTTGAAACTCTTCCTTTGAAATTTCCAACAGCATCATAAGACCACAAAAGGGGGCAAAAAACATCTCACCACCTCATCACAGACTTCTGTGATCAAAAATGAATTACCCAATAACTCACTTCGTAACACCAGAATAAGCTATAGAAAACTTTGGATGTTTATAAAAACTAACTCAACCTGAGGTTCTGAAGGAAATTCTTAAAAGAGGATGCTTCAAACAATAACAGGCTCAATGGATGCACAGTGTTCTAAGGTATTTCTGAAGGCAACCAAACTAATTGGGACATGTTCATCTGATTGCATACTGGTTACAAAACCAAACTCTCTCGTACCAGCACGTCATTCCCTTCTTCACAAGCATGTCTTTAAATCCCCTGAATTTATCTCCAAATTAAAGCATAATATTGAGACAATACAAGATTTCTAGATAGGTATTCTTAAATATCACCTAGGTTTCTAGAAAAGAAGAGCAAACTCATTAGAAAAGACTCTGATGCTGGCAAAGGTTGAAGGCAGGAGGAGAAGGGGATGACAGGAGATGAGATGGCTGAATAATATCACTGATTCAATGGACATGAGCTTGAGCAAGCTCCAGGAGATGATGAAGGACAGGCAAGCCTGGCATGCTGTAGTCCATGGGGTTGCAAAGAGTCGGACATGAGTGAGCAACTGAACAACAATAGGTTTCTAGATAATAAATGCTAGATAAGGCACTCTGAACCAGGAATGCATAGATGAGCTATAAATCTGGGAAATGACATGTAAAATTTTTAGGGGATCCACAGCTTTCATGAGTCTAGTTATCATCCAAAGAAACAGTTATCATCCAGTGAGACAGACATCTAGTTATCTGTCTCACTGTTCTCTATGCTGAATCAGTAATATTAAACTAAGGTATTTAACCCTTACAGTCACCAACATCATCACAGAAACTAATATTTATTGAGTGTTTAGTTTGTATAAGGCACTGATATGCTACACACTACAGCAGTGTGTTTTATATGCCAAATACATCACTGAATAACCTCAACAACACTTCATGGTATTATTATTACAGTAAATTTACAGATATGAACCCTGAAGACTGTAAGAAATTTACTCGAGGCCATGCCATTTCCAAGTGACACAGTCAGTTATCTGAATAAGGGCAGCCCATTTTTGTTGTCTGAGAAAATTTTCAAAAGTACTGACAATATGAAATGAACACATATGCCTACTATTTCAATTCAAAGTTGCTAGTATTTTGTCAAATTTTCTTAATTTATATACTCACTGTAATTTCTCATGGAACCATATGAAAGCAATTTATAGGTGTAACAATTTCATACTGAAAAATTAAGCAGCTGATAAGAATAAAGATATTCTTTTAACACAACGAAAATACCATTATCACACCTAAGACACTGACACTAATCTCTTAATATGATCTGATACCAGTCCATATTCAAATTTCCACAACTGCCCTTAAGTATCTTTCATAGCAATTATTATTTTCAAGCCAGATCCGATCAATGTTTATGCACTTATTTGGTTAATGTGTCCTTAGTCTCTTGTAATATAGGATAATGCCCACCAGCACAATATTTTCATGTGATTTTGTTAAAAATAAACCAGACAGACCAGTTATCTTAAGAATGTCCAACATTTTAAATGTGTCTGATTGTTTCACCACAATGTCAATTAATCTGATTCTCTATCTCCCGTGTTTTCTGGTAAACCTGATTAGATGCAGGTTAAATGTTTTTTGCAAAACTCTTCCTTGGCAATTCTGTATACTTCCTGTTACATGATATCAGGAGGCTACCCTACCATGCTAAGTTTGACCACTGAGTTCAGGTGATGACCACCACTGTAAAGAGACACCTTCCCCTTTGGAAACGATCTGTGAAGTATTCTTCAATGCCATGAGATCATTCTGTTCCCCAACATCCTTTCCCTTAATGGTTTTGCCTTCCATTGATGACCTCTGCCTGAATCAACTATTTCACTATTGTAAGTGCTGATATTCTAATTTTATATTTTCATCTACATTTTATTTCCTAGTATCCTTCTGTAACCTGGAGAAGGAAATGGCAACCCACTCCAGTACTCCTGCCTGGAGAATTCCACAGATGGAGGAGCCTGGCAGGCTACAATCCATGGGGTCACAAGAGTCAGACACAACCGAGTGACTAAGCAGAGTAGATCCTTCTGTAAAGAACAACTTTTCCTTATCAATCATAGAAGAACCACAGGTTCTCATTACAAAGCAAAGCAAATGCCTAATTCTTTTCCTTTAATTTGTAATTTTCAGAATGAGGAGTTCGCCTAACAGTCATTTCCAATGATGTCAAGAGTTTCTCTCTCTCTGTCTCTCATTAGTATGAATTCATGGATTTTTATTTACATACAACTGCAGTCATTCTTTTTAATGTGCAAAGTGTCTGAAATCTGACCAATGGGAAAACCTTTCAAGCTGTGATGTCCAGTGCTCTCAACCACCACACTCATTATAATGAGGAGAGCTCAACAAAACTACATTCACTTGCTTAATGTTAACATCCTGTGGGCTTCACGATGCTTCCCCTAGTAGAGCACTTAAGAAGTGTGCATTTTTATGAAGCACTTCCTCTACAGATATCAGACATTTTGCATTAGTACTAAACAAATGAAACAGCTATTAATAAGCTCAAGGCTTGACGAGAATCTTAACTTTGTTTCAGAGCTTAATCTGAACAAAAGCAACAGACATTAATAACATGTGTAACTTAACTCTGGGAAATGTCTTTGGAATACAAGGGCATTTCTTTACTTCTCCTCAACAGTCCCCCTTTAGTATCAACCTTACTCGCTGACACACACTCAAAGTAGGGATTACTTTGGGATTATTATAGGGATCACCTAAAAACTAGCAACAATTGGGACTATTTAAATTGGGCAGGGGGGAAAGAGTTACTTGAGTAGTGCTTTCAAAAACACATAATACTGAACCAACCCAGAATTTTCAACTCTGTATGTCTGGGATGGAACCTGAGAACTCGCATTTCTAACAAGTACATGGGTGATGCTAAAGCTGTTGGTCCAGGGATCACACTCTGGGAATCACAGGTGTAGACTGATTCCTATTTCTTACTCCCTCCCATCTTTCTATCTCCCAATCTTCCCTCCACCCTCGTCAAGCTCCTGAGCTCCATACACTTCACTCTCCTGCTACACTTTCTTCACCAAAAAAAAAAAAGAAACCAAGTACAAGTTGGTGACTACTAGACCACCAGCAAGCCAATAAACAGACTTGAGACCTTGAAGTGATTCTCCTGGCTTGAGGCCTACTTTTCCTGAGTACTCAACACTCTCATGTTACTTTTTGCCCCCAAGTATCTTTACAAAGGAAGAAATTGCTTAATCTGGAAGAAAAAAGGTAAAAACAATCCAAAATATTTGGCTTTTCCTTAACTCTCAAAATGGGTATA
Source organism: Giraffa tippelskirchi (assembly GCF_054371585.1). NCBI lineage: Eukaryota > Metazoa > Chordata > Mammalia > Artiodactyla > Giraffidae > Giraffa > Giraffa tippelskirchi. Next base: position 11,342,669 of record NC_137287.1, on the reverse strand, counting down.
AGCCTCAGATTGACGCCATTTTTTTAAAGACAAAACTATTGGGTTGGCCAAAAAGTTAAGTCAGATTTTTCATACCATCTCATGGAAAAACTCAAACCAATTTTTTTTTATTTATTTAATTGGAGAATAATTACTTTACAATATTGTGGTGGTTTTTGCCAAACATCAACATGCATCAGCCACAGGTACACATGTGTCCCCCCATCTTGAGCCCCCCTCCTACCTCCCTCCTCACCCCATCCCTCTGCCTTGCTTCATGTATTGAACTTGCACTGGTAATCTATTTTACATATTGTAATATACATGTTTCAATACTATTCTCTCATATCATCCCACCCTCGCCTTCTCCCACATAGTCCAATAGTCTGTTCTTTATATCTGTGTCTCTTCTGCTGCCTTACTAGGTTCGTGGATCAAAAGAATTTTTTGACCAGTCCACTGGAATCCCAACTAAACCAGCTTTCATTCCTTTATTCCACTTCTTGGAAACAGACAAAAATAAAGTTGTGCTACAGAAGACATTCTGAGGTCTAGTTCTAGTCACCTATTTGATCTCTCATCTATGTCTATAGTCTGAAACTAAAAAGTGATTAGAAAAATTCAACCAACATTTATTGCAATTACTGCTAACCAGTGCTCAGCACTGCAGAGAGAAGACTAGGTCACAGTCTATAGTGAGTGAGACAAGAATCAGAATCAACCAGGTAATGGTAACACAAGTCATGTTCAGAACAATGACCCTGGGGCACTATACAATGTGCAAGCAGAGATGGGCAGTCAAGATCAGCAATTCACTGACCATGGGATATGCAGATGAGAGTGCTGACTCCAGCCCAAAGATTTTCAGGAGGTGAGAGGGTTGTGCCCTCTTCAGAATCTCAGGAAGGCCTTTTTCCAACAATTCCTGATTCTGATTCCCCCCAGAGACCCTGCAAACCTATAATAATGCAGCTACAAAAATTTCAGCATTTGCTTCCAGTGGAGACATAAACAGAGATAATGGGACAGATCTGACCCGAGATATCTGTCCCATCCCTGTTATAATTTTAATTGTGGCTAAAATATATATATAATCTGAAGCTCATGTCCCTAACTAAAGCTAGGATTTTAAAAGTTTGCCCCATGTGGGTTTCTGAGAAGATCGAACCCGGGTCTCCCACATTATAGGCAGACACTTTACCGTCTGAGCTACCAGGGAAGCCCCTGAGAAGCCACAGGAAGGGCTAAATAAATGGAACACATGGTTAATGCCTTCTCCAACCCCACTTCACCCACAACAGCTGGGTTTCTGCTTTTATATTTGGTTGCGCTATCCAGTAGCATCTTTATTTAAGGAAGGGGTCCACAGCCAAAAGAATTTTACAAATCACTGATATAGTTCAGTCATCAAAAGAGCAGGATTTGAAACTAAGATGATTTCTGAGCAGTTTCATGACTTGGGACAAGTCATATAAAGCTATTGTGTGAAGATTTAGATCAAAGGTTCTGACAGAGCCTTTTACAGCCTGGGTAAAACTTTTAGCTTCACCACTTGTCACCTGTGTGACTTGGGCAAATGACTGAACCTCTCTGTGCCTCATCTGTAAAATGGAGATAATAAAAATGCCTGTGTCATAAAATCATTTTAAGGACCAAATGAGGTAATGCATAAAGCATCTTGAAGAGTGTCTGGCTTAAAAACTGTTTGTGCTCTCACTGCTACTGTCATATCACCACCACCATCACCATCATCCTTTTAGACCTGTTTCTTCATGTATGAAATGAAGATCATTGGTACATGATCTCTTAAGAATCATCCCAAATTCTGAGCCACAAATTCCTCAAACTTCACATCAACTCCAAGCAGTGACACCCCCCCGCCCCGAGTTTTGTCAAAGGCACAACATACCAAAGCTTGATCAGGATGTGGGAGCACATATCTGTGTTCTCCAGTTGTCACACACCAGGGCCCACTCCAACACTTATCCATGTCAACATGCTTCGTGAAACAAGGCAAACCTTGCCACCAAGAGAGAAAAGCAAAAGACAAAATATAGTCCAGGCCCTAGATGCAGACAGATCCTCAGTATAACTAGCGTAAGAGAAGCCACACATCCCATGGAGGCTGGTTTGCAAGTTTCCATTTTATGCCAGATTTAACCAGTCAAAGTTAAATGGAAAACATGTGTAGTATTAATAAAAGGCTCAATGTCACTTAATTTCTTATGCTAAAGTACAATCAATGATGCCAGAGAGAGCTAGGAGCTTTTAAAATACACCATGTGGTCCCTTAACAAACTTGATGCCTCTTGATGAACACTTCTCTGCTGGTGTCCCTGGCAAATAAGCAAGAACAGGCAGCAAATTGCTACATGCGACAAGCAAGCCCCCATTTCCCTCTCTGACACAAATGGCTCGGCAGTGACTCACGGCTCAACCAGGAGGCAGGGAGAGGAGGGGCAGGCAATTGCACACTCCTCTCAGTGGGGCACTTAGGGGGATAATGAAGCAGGAAGCAGCTGGAATCATCTTGGGCCTCCAGAGTAGCATAAAGAGAACAAAAGGTAACTAGGAGAGAGGCATCTAGATTCAAAGCCTGGCCCTACCAAGTTCTAGCTGGATAACCTTGGGCAAATTAACCTCTCTGAGCATCTGCAAAATAGAGAAAACTGCTCCTCTCATCAAAGGGTTGCTACACAGAACAAAGGATGAATGATAGATATAGACAGCTATCATCAGTGATGGCTTCTCAGTTGTCAGGACAATCATATCATCCATGTGCATTATTGTCATGGAATCCTCATAACAACCCTCTGAACCTGGATTATCATCATACCCATTTTCAGATGAATAAAACTGAGCTCTTTAGGTCCTCTTAGCCATCATTCCAGGCCAGGTGCTGACCCCGCACTCTTTCTTTTTCATGATGCCTCCCTTAACAACACCAAGCATGGTCAAGGTCTCTTGGGTGCATCTCAAGGGGTCCCAGTAGAGCAACCATCACACTCCAAGAGCAATGAGACCTGACATTTACTGGGCACCTCTCACTGGCTCTCTGGTCTGTCTCCCCCACTATGCACGCGCAAAGCAGAAACTGCAGGTATCATCCTTAAAACTGTAGTCCACCTTCACTATCAGGTACATTGTACTGCTCAATACATCTTTTTTTTTTTTTAATGTAATCTGTCTTTTTATTTATTTTTTAATTGGAGGACAACTGCTTTACAATGTTGTGGCAGTCTCCGCCATACATCAATGTGAATCAGCCATAATTACATATATATATATGTATATATAAGTATATATATATACATATGTGTGTGTGTCTGTATATATATATCTTCCCTCCTCTTGAGCCTCCCTCCCCACCCCACATTCCACTCCTGTAGGTCGTCACAGAGCACCAGGCCAGGCTCCCTGTGTTACACAGCAGCTTGCCACTGGCTATCTATTTTACACATGATAGGGTATATACGGCAATGCTACTTTCTCACTTGGACCTACCCTTTCCTTCCCCTGCTGTGTCCACCAGACCATTCTCTATGTCTGCAACTCCATGTCTTCTCTGTAAATAGGTTCATCGATACTATTTTTCTAGATTCCATATATATGCATTAATATACAATATTTCTCTCTTTTGGACTTACTTCACTTTCAATACATCTTTGAAACAAGAAGTGAATACTAATATAATTATCGTAAAAATTTTTTTAATTTTTTCTAGGAGTCCATGTATTTAGACTAACTGAAATAGAGTTCATGTGTGCAGAAAGTGAATGCAAGTTTCCTGAGCACCTAAGGCAAAGCCCTTTGTCATTGCCCCAAAGGAGCTTACTCTGTTAATTTGCCCTCAATGAGTACAAACTGCAGTGATTTAACCCCACAAGAATCCACCTCATCCACACAGATTAAATTAAGGGCTTTTAAATGCGGATACAAAAGAGGGAGAAAAAAATCACCACAAAAGGATTATTCACAGATTACCTTTACAATATTGTCCCTAAATCCAGTTTAGATAATTCAATTTACATAAATTCTTTGAAATGCACTATCTTTATATTTTGTTCCATGTCCAGGTATCAATTTTCTGTTAATTGAGCCACATCAGAGATGTGGTCAGCCATCCTCCCAGACACACAAGGCAGAGGACAATGACAGAGATGTCACATTTGCCACCATCCATGAAACTGTAACATTGTGCATGCCTTCTCAGCCAGCATGCATATGAATCTGTTTATTTACACACAAGAAAATGCTAGTTTTAACCAAAACAGGGTTTTAACCAAAACCAAACAAAGAAGGGTAAGAGGTTGATACACAAAAATACACAGTCCTTTGCACACAAGTTTGTCCCTTTGACATTTCTTACACACACAACTAGGCTTCTCTGATGGCTCAGATGGTAAACAATCTGCCTGCAATGCGGGAGACATGGGTTCTGTCTCCGGGTTGGGAAGATCCCCTGGAGGAGGGCAAGGCAACCCACTCTAGTATTCTTGCCTGGAGAATCCCCGTGGGCAGAGGTGCCTGGCGAGCTACACTACATGGGGTCGCAAAGAGTCAAATGCAACTGAGCGGCTAAGCACAGCATAGCACACACAATTATTTAAGGCCTTCTGATAGTCAACTGAGAAAACAGATAAGTGGTGGCTCGTGTTGAATCCTTCCATCAAGTTAAGTCAATAAATCATGGCCACAAGGCAATCTGTTCTAGGACAATGAACTGCTACTGCTCAAATGTACCCAAACTCTGATATTGTCAAATCTCTTTACCTTCTTCCCAATAATCAGACTGTCACTTGTACGTCTTCACCTCTAGAGTGTTATATACAGCATTCAACACTTTTAAGTGCCCTACATGATTCTAGGAAAAGCATCTGTTCAACCACTAACCTTCCAAAAACATCAGCAACCAGCAATGAAACTCTGGAACAACAACATGCACTATTCACCTCAAATCAGGCTTCAGCTTTTCTTAAACTCACTGAAATTACTCTTTTTCTATCACAGTCTCTAGCAATTTCGCTCTCATCATGTGTATGGGTTAACAGTCATTAAAGGAAAGGGCTGCAATATCTGTCATGGTTTCCAGGACTCTCAGTACAAATCTTCAACACCGAATCAAAACAGCTCTGAAGAGAGGGACTTACCTAGTGGTCCAGAGGTTAAGAATCCGTCTTACAATGAATGCAAGGGACATGGGTTAGATCCCTGGTTGGAGAACCAACATCCCACATGCTGCAGGGCAACAAAGCCAATGCATTGCAACAAAAGACTCCACTTGATGCAATGAAGACCCCACATGTCACCAAATTAATTAATTTTTGAAGAAGGAGTTCTGAAAAGATGAGATTTAGCTCTTTAACCTTTTCCTCTTGCCAAAAAGTCCATCTAAATTTCCATTAACAAGAAAGAGAGGACTCATCTTGTCTAGTGGAGTACTGGGTTAAGAAAAATCATATCAGAGTTCAGAGATCTATTTATGATATTTGCCATGAGCAAGAAAAAGTTAAACAGCCACAGACATGCTATAGATTTTCCCATCCTTGTATTATCATCTCCTACATCTTAAGCTCCAGATGGGTTAAGGGTATAATTTTAATTCTCTTGTCCTTGTTTCTGACCAATATTGATGACTTCTAAGATGACAGGTGTTCTTTGTAGCTTGCTCTTCTGCCAACTGGCCCCAGAAATTAGTGAGATTAGAAATGGATATAGAGGAAATCATTTAAGGTTAACCTTGGATAAATACCCCAGTGTTTGGCTAATTCTCAAATTATACAAGATTCCTGGCTCTCCAAAAGCAGAAACTAAGAGAACACGCGTGACAAGTGAAAACGGAAAGGTAGGGGAAAGATGGACAGAGCAGAGAGAAAAACGGAGAAAAGATACAGATGGAAAAAATAATAAACAAGGGGATAAAAGGGAAGTGAGAATATAATTTATGAGAACAGGGAAAAGGAAATATAAGAAAAGCAAGAGTTTAACTGGTTTTGCTTTATTTGGTTGCAGCAGTTGCTTGCTTCAGGCCCAGGCTCAATAGGAAATTTTACGGGATTCTCTGGATCTGGCACTTCCTGGCTCCTTTTAGGAGCCCGGCAGCGGTAATGTTAAGTGCTTAGCATTATAACAGAGCTTTCTAAAGTAGCTTGTGTTTGAAGTCTGCATCAAGGCTGGGTTTGAGTTTTTGGCTTTGCATGCTAGCTGCTACACAGAAGGCCAGGATTATGCTGGCGGGAGCCGAGGAACACACAGAGAATCCAACACGCCAGAGCAAGTAGAGTTTATCAGATTAAAGTCATAAAGCTGAAATTCCTCCTGTGTATTATTTCACAGAGCTGGGATCAAGTGATTCAACAACATTCATTCTGTTGACAGTGAGGGAGGGAGCCTGGCTCTTTCCTAAACCTTCCTCCTGCATGAAGCCTTGGCTCAGAAAGCTTTGGAGACATGGCCTGACTGCTCCTTTATTCAGGTGAGGAAGGAAGACTAGGGAACTCTGCCTAAACCAGGTTCTCAAAGTGGAGTGTAGAGGAGGAGATTGGCTAGACCGCAAACAAAGCAACCTCCTTTTAAAATAATTTAAACTCGAAGACTAAAGGCCCTTCATTTCGTACACTTGGATGAAGAGTCTACTGGGCTGTCTTCCTAAATCCAGAGAAAATGACATACAATGGGATGAGGCTGATCAAGCTGATAAGAAGGGTGAAGTAGGGGAATGATACAGTATAATGAGGGGAGAATTGGTTTAATGGTGAAAAGAAGGCAGAGCAGCAGGTAAAAGCAAATGTAAAGGATTCACTAGAGCGACTTCCCTGGTAGTCCAGTGGCTAAGCCTCTGTGGTCCCAATGCAGGGGGCCTGGGTTTGATGCTTGGTCTGGGAATTAGATCCCACATGCTACAACTAAGACAGCCAAATAAATAAAACTTATTTATAAATTTTATTTATAAAATTTATAGCCAGCACAGCCAAATAAATAAAATTTAAAAGAAAAATGGATTCACTGGAGCTCTCTTGCCCCTCTCTCTCCAGGGCCTAGAACAAGGCTTCTCAACCCAGCTGCCCGTTTGAATCTCTTGAGAAACTTTCAAAACTACGTATTTCTTGGTGCTCACTCCCAGAGATTCAATAAATTTGAGAGGGGCTCAAGAACAACTTTTTTTTTTTTAATCTTTCAGATGATTCTGAGCATGGATGTAATTTTCTGTGGAGCAATTTATTTAATGTAATTACTATGGAATGTAATACACGTACCAGGAATATGGATTCTTCAAGACAGTCTAGGACAGATTTCCAGTTCAAGCAAGACTTTTCAGGATCAAGAATTCAGATAATAAGGGTTTACAATTAATATGAAGTTCAAATATGACCGACCTGTTATAAGGTCAAAATCCAATTGTTATTACATGATAATCAGGTCAATGGTGAGAGTGAATGCTTTTGGGGGCCCCAATTTCATACCATTTCATGCAAAATGCCAGGATGGATGAAGCACAAGCTGGAATCGAGATTGCCGGGAGAAATATCAATAACCTCAGATATGCAGATGACACTACCCTTATGCAGAAAGTGAAAAACTAAAGAGCCTCTTGATGAAAGTGAAAGAGGAGAGTGAAAAAGTTGACTTAGAACTCAACATTCAGAAAACTAAGATCATGACATCTGGTCCCATCACTTCACAGCAAATAGATGGGGAAACAATAGAAACAGTGACAGAATTTATTTTCTTGGGCTCCAAAATCACTGCAGATGGTGACTGTAGCCATGAAATTGATAGACACATGCTCCCTTGAAGAAAAGCTATGACCAACCCAGACAGCATGTTAAAAAGCAGAAACATCACTTTGTCGACAAAGGTCCATCTAGTCAAGTTATGGTTTTTCCAGTGGTCATGTATGGATGTGAGAGTTGGACCATAAGGAAAGTTGAGCCCCTAAGAATTGATGCTTTTGAACTGTGGTGTTGGAGAAGACTCTTGAGAGTCCCTTGGACTGCAAGGAGATCCAACCAGTCAATCCTAAAGGAAATCAGTCCTGAATATTCATTGGAAGGACTGATGCTGAGCTGAAGCTCCAATACTTTGGTCACCTGATGCAAAGAACTGACTCATTGGAAAAGACTGATGCGGGGAAAAATTGAAAGCAGGAAGAGAAGGGAGCAAAGAGGATGAGATGGTTGGATGGCATCACGGACTTGATGGACATTAGATTGAGCAAGCTTCAGGAGTTAGTGAAGGGCAGGGAAGCCTGGCGTGCTTCATTCCATGGGGTCATAAACAGTCAGACACAACTGAGCGACTGAACTGAACTGAACTGAATTTTATACCTGCTGCATGCAAGTAAGATGAGCACAAAGAGACAGGGAATCAGAGAGAACAGTAGCTCTCAATAGGTGGTTCCCAGACCGGCAGCCTAGGCATCATTTGAGAACTTGTTAGTATTTCAAATTCTCAGGCCCTATCCCAGACCTACCAAATTGTGAGGGGTGGAACCCAGCCATCTATGTTGCAATAAGCCCTCCAGGTAATTCTGCTGCAAGCTCAAGTTTGAGAAGGACTGAAGCACAGTAATACCTGATTACTAACTTTTCAATAAAGCAGCCTTGGTGCTCCCTGTGGACACCCAGGAGGGAAATTACACACTCTTGGAATCTCAGATACCTCCAGCCAACATCTCACAGTATCACCAACTAATGAGTATTTACCATCACCAAGACAGTTTCCTCAAAACCACTTTTTCATCTCTACTGCTTTGCCCTCAGGAGGGTGGTTTACAGCTATAGTATTCTTTGCTGGGAGGAGCAGATGCATGCTGTTTCTCTCCTGCAAAGCAAAATTTTTCAAGGATCTCTGAGTAAAACCGAGCACTAGATTTCCTAAGTAGCTCTTGCCATTATCCTCTTAGCTCACTGTTAATTTATTGAGTTACATCACTGAAAATTTATTAGCCTTCTGTGGCTGCAACATGAGAGGCAACCTGAGTAGGTGAAAAGGTCCTTGGCATTAAGGTCTCTCTACTATCCAACACCAGGTGATCCAGCTGAGAGAGGGGCAGGGGAATCCACAGCACACGGACTCTGGCTAGTGAGGGATCAGCCATGTTCTCTGAAGCGATCAGATGCTGAGGTCGTCAAGATCTTGTGACGGGGGATATACAGCAAGCAGCAACAGCAACTCCATTCTACAACTACCAATTGGTACACATATGGCTCCAGGGAACTCACTCCCATATTCAAAACCACCATTCAACTGTCAACTTACTTTCATCTACACTTCTTAGTAGATGAACAGAAGAAGAAAACACTGTTGCTATTTTAAACGGAAAAAACAAAAGATCCAAAACACTACAAAAGTTAAATTCAGATCCAGATCTTACAACTTCAACTGTATCGCTTCCTCTGAAAACAGAAAGGCATGTATTTCAGGCACCTGGAGGTCCTTCTCAGAATTTAGCACAGAGGCTACCTTAGGGATTACCATGACTTAAACAGTCTTTTGAAAATGTCACACAAAACACTAATTCTGCTTAGGGCAACTGAACAAATGAGTTAAAACCCTGAAAATTAAATCACTTACAAAGCATCACTTAAACCTATCGTTATTTAAACCATGTTGAGGGCCAAAGCCAAGTGCTTTTCAATTATGGAGTAAAGTGATATAAGGATTTTTATTTTCTCATTCTCTCAGCACTCTGAGAAGATTTAGTGTACAACTGGAAGCCTCCTGAGATTTGTTTTTCATCATCAATATGGAAGATTCTATCGTCTCCTGCCACTTAGGGCAGTTCTCCCTAAAGCTAAGCCATCTGGGATCCCAAATGATCCCAATTGATGCCCAAGACAAAGGCACAACACTTTCAAATAACTCAAAACAAACAACCTACAAATTCTGAGAGGTTAGTTGGGTACTGGCCTAGAGAAGATAAGTCATGACTTCTTAAAAGGCTTACAGTGACACTTAAAAGACCAAAGTAACTTGGTTTTTCAGACTCTCTGACACATTGAGAAGATGAAATTATCCAGCCCAGAATGAGGACATGCTTCCCGACCAGGGTTGGCAACAGTAATGAATGGGTCAGTCAAGAAACTGTTCAAACTTTGTTGTTGTTTGGACTCCAGAGTCCTCAGGATGTAGTAATCCTAGAGTTCAACATCTCACCTCCAGTGATGATACCCCACAGTTCTTTCAGGGCAGAAAACTCACAAAACATTGTCCCCTAGTTGTAATAATATAATTCAAGGAGAATTATTTTTATTCCTTCTTGAATAAAAAGTCCTTTTTATTCAAAGTAGCAAATGGCAAACAGATGAAAAAAATAAGTTTCAACCCTTCTCCTCCTTTTTATGGTTGGGGAAAGTGAGATGAGAATCATTATATAAACTATTTACTTGACCCTAGAGTTTTCTTCTTGAATAATGATTTCAGTGCTGTGATGTCTAGGAAAGTCTTTTCCTGTCCTTTCACTATTATAAACGTTTTCTGACTCTCAACCTCCAAAGGGATTACATTCAGTTCAGAGATGGGAAAAGGAGATGAAAATTATTGGCAGCCCTCAAAACAATACTTGTAAGTCAGCCTCAGAACTCTCCCCTGGACCAGCAATGAAAGATGACTTTCCCCTAACATGACGCTCTGTTACCCACAATTCTGAGTTCCCAGTGCTTTCTTTATTTGTGCCCTACACCCAAACCGAAGAAAATATTCAACTGTCTGGCTGGCTTTCAGTAACAGCTCGATAAATGTGTACTGAATGGATGAATGCACACAGATAAACATGCTTCATTATAAGGTGTTTGTACCTTGGAAATCAACCCTGAATATTCATTGGAAGGACTGATGCTGAAGCTGAGGCTCCAATACTATGGCCACCTGATGCAAAGAACTGACTCATTGGAAAAGACCCTGATGCTGGGAAATACTGAGGACAAAAGAAGAAGGGGGCAGCAGAGGATGACAAGATGGTTAGATAGTGTCAACAACTCAATGGACATGAATTCAAGCAAACTCTAGGAGATGGTAAAAGACAGGGGAGCCTGGTGCAATGAAGTCCATGGGGTCACAGAGAGTCGGAGATGACTTAATAATGACTAAACAACAACAACAAGGTATTTGGGACCCTCATTTTAACAAATCAGAAACATTCCCTCAGTAATAATGAAATCAAAGGTGGTTAGCTACTTCCAACAAGGATGTGATACAGATTTCCAACTTGTTACAACAATTAAAATAAATAAAACCAACTAGGCAAAGACTAGAAAAGAGACATTCTTGGAATTTAGGAGGAAGTACCACTGAGCATTCAAGTTAGACTGGACCTTCTTAGGAAAATAAAACAAAGAGAAAATATATCGAGTTATTTTGTCACTTTCCAACAGTAACAAATTTATCAGGAATGTTTTAAGAGACTTATATTTATCAGTTAGAATACACTGGACTGTAGGAAACAGAAAGCCAAAATAAAATAAAAATTTTAAATAAAAATTATTAAATAATTTTTTTTTCCTCATACATAACAAGAAGTCCTGAGGGTAGAACAAATATTAGGCTGCTTAATTCAGCAGTTCAACAATATGATCAAACACACGGTCTTTCTATCTTTCTTTCAGCTCTGCTATTGGTCTGTCCTCCAAGTCAGCTCATGGGGCAAATTTGGCTGCCGCCACAGTCAAGGCACCATACAGACACCAACCAGAAATAGAAACTGTGCATTTCTCCTCTTCTCAACCAGAAGGAAACTTCCTGCACCCATATAACATTTCCCATACTGCCATATGAGCAAGACCTGGACCTTTAACTGGCTTGAGTGCAATCACTGATTTAGACCTAGTCAGGATGTATCCTCTGAATGTAAATCTATGTGGACAGTGAACACCAAAGTGAAATCGGGCTTCTCCTAGCAAGGATGGGGGGTGAGCTGATAGATCTGGGTCAAGATCGCACAGAAAGATGTTAACCCTGCTTCCCAGTCCACTGATCAAGTTCCATGGAATACTTCTTTACAACCTGCAGTATGTGACATGTTTTGAGGTATGAAGTTCCCATGAAATAATTACTACAGAATGCCTTTGTCTACAAAAGTGACAAAACAAAACAGAAAAACCAAAGAGGAAGGAAACCAGGACATGGGCTTCTTCAGTGGGAAAAAACACTCGCAAGGGCACTGTGCTACAGACACGTGGACTGACAACATGAGACACTCCATGAAGGATTTCAGTGACTCAACTCAAGTATGGTACATAAATGACTGAATCACCCTTCTCTCCTCTCACATGAGACTTTAAGAGCCCCCTCTACTGCCAACCAAACAGATAAGCTTTGTTTATCCTCACAAAGGTGACAAGTCAAATACTCATTTCCCTTAAAAGGAAATGGGTGCTTTCGTTCCTTTTTTAAGTCCTTATGCTCTAAACATCGCACAATTGCACTCATCTCACATGCTAGTAAAGTAATGCTCAAAATTCTCCAAGCCAGGCTTCAGCAATACGTGAACTGTGAACTTCCAGATGTTCAAGCCGGTTTTAGAAAAGGCAGAGGAACCAGAGATCAAATTGCCAATATCCACTGGATCATCGAAAAAGCAAGAGAGTTCCAGAAAAACATCTATTTCTGCTTTATTGATTATGCCAAAGCCTTTGACTGTGTGGATCACAATAAACTGTGGAAAATTCTGAAAGAGATGGGAATACCAGACCATCTGACCTGTCTCTTGAGAAACCTGTATGCAGGTCAGGAAGCAACAGTTACAACTGGACATGGAACAACAGACTGGTTCCAAATAGGAAAAGGAGTACGTCAAGGCTGTATATTGTCACCCTGCTTATTTAATTTATATGCAGAGTACATCATGAGAAATGCTAGGCTGGAAGAAACACAAGCTAGAATCAAGATTGCCGGGAGAAATATCAATAACCTCAGATATGCGGATGACACCACCCTTATGGCAGAAAGTGAAGAAGAACTAAAGAGCCTCTTGATGAAGGTGAAAGAGGAGAGTGAAAAAGTTGGCTTAAAGCTCAACATTCAGAGAACTAAGATCATGGCATCTGGTCCCATCACTTCATGGGAAATAGATGGGGAAACAGTGGAAACAATGTCAGACTTCATTTTTGGGGGCTCCAAAATCACTGCTGATGGTGATTGCAGCCATGAAATTAAAAGACGCTTACTCCTTGGAAGGAAGGTTATGGCCAACCTAGATAGCATATTTAAAAGCAGAGACATTACTTTGCCAACAAAAGTACGTCTAGTCAAGGCTATGGTTTTTCCAGTGGTCATGTATGGATGTGAGAGTTGGACAGTAAGGAAAGCTGAGCGCCGAAGAATTGATGCTTTTGAACTGTGGTGTTAGAGAAGACTCTTGAGAGTCCCTTGGACTGCAAGGACATCCAATCAATCCATCCTAAAAGAGATCAATCCTGGGTGTTCATTGGAAGGTCTGATGTTGAAGCTGAAACTCCAATACTTTGGCCACCTCATGCGAAGGGTTGACTCACTGGAAAAGACCCTAATGCTGGGTAGGATTGGGGGCAGGAGGAGAAGGGGACCACAGAGGATGAGATGGCTGGATGGCATCACCGACTCGATGGACATGGGTTTGGGTAGACTCCGGGAGTTGGTGATGGACAGAGAGGCCTGGCGTGCTGCAATTCATGGGGTCGCAAAGAGTCGGACACGACTGAGCGACTGAACTGAACTGATGCTCTAAACAAGAAGAGCTTTGTGTGTTGTCCTCACATGCCCTTCATGTTTCAAATTTCTACTGAAGCATCCTCTGCAGCCGTATTGAGAATCCTGGGGGCGGGGGGACAGGACAGAGGGCTTCTTTTTGTTTCCTTTTTAATGGTTATGATCCATTTCTGCAGAGTAAGTCTGTCCTGGATGGTGACAAATATGCTGCACTAATACACAAGGGAAGTGGCTCCTGAGTACAAAAACCACTTTTCTGCATTTGAGATCTTCAACCCTGATTGCCTTTCTTACATTCAACCATAATTAACAATCTCTCTGGGATGATGCAGGAACCAGGAACAAAAAGAGGCTTTGCTTGCGAGAGGGTGAAAAGAGGGAAAAGAGAAAACAGCAGGGTGGAATGACAGAGCACACCATCCAGGCGGCACTGGGTGTGGCTTTTTCCAAAATTCCCAGCGGCCACAACCACTTCTCCATGAGACACTGGTGGGGAGCAAGGAGGGCATTTCCCACCCTTAGTCTATCAGGTAACTGGGGGAAACTCTCTCAGAAATTTCAGGAAATCAGTAAAGCTCAGTAGCCAGCTGGCCTGAGAAAGAGCTGAAGTGAAACACTGACTCTTTCCCCCTTCTGTCCTAGCCTTCCTTAACAGGGGAGTAAAGGAACATACTGGGCTTCCCAAGTGGCACCAGTGGTAAAGAACCTGCCTGTCAATGCAGGAGATGTAAGAGACGCGAGTTCAATCCTTGGGAGATTGAGTTCAATCCAGGGAGATCCCCTGGAGGAAGGGGCATGGCAACCCACTCCAGTATCCTTGCCTGGAGAATCCCATGGACAGAGAAGCCTTGTGGGCTACAGGGTCTCTACAGGGTCACAAAGAGTCAGACAGGACTGAAGCAACTTAGCATGCACACACAAAGGCAAACAGCAGGCACTCAATAATCTGTCAGATGAATGAGAACAATCCACAAACCACCCAGAAAATTTTTCTCTTCTATAATTGCATATATTAAACTTTCAACATTATCATTTTAAGCAAACAGCATAGGCTGGGGAAAATACTTTGCCTAGAAACAAAATACTACACATGAATATTCACACTCACAGTAGATTAAAAGTGAAAGCAGGCCCCTTGGTGAGAAAAAAAAAAAAATCACAACTGTTAATAAAAGATGACACTCTCTTGACTGTATCAAATGTCAAATGTACATTACCAGTTATCACCTGCATTCCACAGAGGCAAATGGAAAGCTGCTTAATATTAATGGACACACACACATACACAACCTTCCCAGAGGCGCTAGTGGTAAAGAATCCGCATGTCAGTGCAGGAGACGCAAGAGATGCAAATTCAATCCCTGGGTTGGAAAGATCCTCTGGTGGAGGAAATGGCAACCCACTCCAGTATTCTTGCCTGGGAAATCCCATGGACAGAAGAGCCTGGAAGGCTACAGTCCATAGGGTCGCAAAGAGTCAGACACAACTGAGCACAATGCGCGTGCACACACACACACACACACACACACACACACACACACACACACAGAGCAAGCATACACAAACACAAAGGATTCAAATTACGACAGCTGGGGAAAAAAAGAACCTTGGGGTTCCCTTAGTCACACTTATTATAGGTGTTGTGATCCAAGGGAAAGCACTCCCCAAAGCTGTGTATTGAAGGGATTTATGGTCAAAAGCCATAAATTTAAGGCCCAGTACCATCACCTAAGGCAGATCACTCACACTTACTGAGTCTTCAATTTTTTTTATTCATAAGGTGGAGACAACAGTTACTTGCCCTGCTAACCCACAGCCTTGTAGGAGATTTAAAAACAATCTTGCACATAGGGAATTAACACTATAACACTGTAGATAGGGAATTAACACACAAAAAAAGCACTACCTGATAACAAGAGGCTGCTCTTACTCAATATATGCTTGGTACTACTCAATCTGCAAACCACGCAAGTAACAGTTTATCAAACTCTAAGACCACGGTCGCTTGTGTTCACAGAATTCTCCCTTAATGAATAATTACATCTTCAGGCCCTGATGCCATCTGGGCTATCTAAAAAGGAAAAAAAAATAGAAAGAAAGAAGAATAAAAAGAGGCTCTTGTGTCCCTGAACAAAATAGTTATGCTATGTTTAAGAGCAAAGTAGGGCAACAGAGAACTTGCTTCCATTTGGTGTACAGAACCCACACTAGGAAGGACTAAGTATTATAGAGGTAATAAATGGCACTGCATGTACCACCTACACCTGGCAATTTATGTTGTACATAGCAAGCCTTTGTTGACCTTAATCAAAGATCAGTGTTATGCCTAAAGCATTTCAAAACTGGAGTCTTTCCCCCTCCTAGAACAACAAAAAAATAATATATGCTTGTGGACCTACTCCCTCATGGACCACAGAAGGGGAAATGACCAGCTGGTACATCTGGGCTCAATTCCATCATTTTAGTCATCGAAAACTAGTAGGGAAGGAAGGCGGAACTGACATCTAGTATATGCCCGGCATTACGCTGGCTCCAGAGGATTCAGATACCACAGGTACAACTGCTACCCTCTGAACTGTATCCAAGCACAACTGCACCATGCCACTGTCGAAACGGGCACAGTGATGGGAGACAACGGAATCCCCGCTTAGAAAAACTAGAACTTCTCTCATTCCACTGGTTCTTCCATCAAAAGGAATTCCTTTCCTGTTAGTGCTTCTCAGTCTAGTTACACACTGGAATCACCTAGGGAATTTTTTTTTTTTTTACAGCATCAATTTTCAGGCCCCATGTTAGAGCAACTATATATCTGGAATTGTGGCCCAGGCACTGGAGTTTTTTTAAAAAGCTCCTCCAAGTGATTCTTGTGATCCTAAAGTTTGTTGAAAAGTGAAAGTTGCTCAGTTGTGTCCGACTCTTTGCCACCCCATGGACTATGGAATTCTCCAGGCCAGAATACTGGAGTGGGTAGCCTTTCTCTTCTCCAGGGGATCTTCCCAACCCAGGGATTGAACTGGGGTCTCCTGCATTGCAGGCAGATTCTTTACCAATTGAGTTATCAGGGACTGGGAACCACTAACTCAGGTCCTTCTGTCTCAGCAAAGTTTCCTTTATAATGACATATGGCAGTAATCCATTTAGCATTAGAGGTCTAAAACTGTTAAAGGACACTTGGCCTCATTCATATGGATCACAAAAATTAGTATTAAAAAAGACAACTGCCTAAAACCCAAAGAAAGCTCTATTTACTAGGTGAGTAAGAAATTTCTCCCTTGAGTAGCCCAGGAAATTATGTGTCAGTAAACATATTTCCTGCATTTAAGTTACTATCCACACAAAATCATCCGTGAAAATGAGGCACCCAGAATGTAGCAAAAGTATTTTCTGTTTATTGCTCAACCTCACCAACCTTTTATTAAGTTAGTCATTAAAATTCTTATTTCACAATCTCCAAAATAGATGCAGCTTTCAATTGCCTTTCAAACTTGACCAAAAATACACAGATACAGAAGCAGGTGCAAAGCTCAATTTCACCAGTAACTACCCCACACTTACAAACCAGAGTGAGAACTATGGCCACTGAATGTATCAATCCTTATCTGACTGTTCTCTTTGTGGCCTCCCAAGACCAAAGGAAAGGTGAAGCTGTTCACAGAAGAAGCAGACATACTGAAATGGCTGGTCCAGTGAGGCGCATCCTCAGAACTAAGGAATTCTGGAGCTAGTGGAAAGAGCACAAACAGCAGCCCAACCAAGAAAAGGAGAAAATAAGCTGATTTCTGATCCTATAGAATTTATACTTCTGCCACAAACAGAACCAATTTCTACAAATGATAATAATGATGACTAATGATCTGTCATAATTATTAGTGACTGATGTATTGAGAATGTATATTTAGGGATGAAGCTAAGCACTAAATCCTCACAGTATCTCTGAGCTATTATCTCTAGTTTACAGCTGAAAAGAAAGAGACAAAGGCAAGTAATATCTGGGTCAAAAATCACACAGCCTGGATTTGAAGTCAGCATGATCTCTTCAAAATACTACTTCAGAATCATTTCTCAATTCCTCTGAAAGTACCTAACAAAACCACCTCAATACCTATCACACCCCTTCCTCTTTGGCAGTAATCCATTTATCATTAGAGGTCTAAAGGACACTTGACCTCATTCACATGGATCACAAAAATTAGTATTAAAAAGAGATAACTGTTCATACAAAACACTTACAGTTTTCCCTGTGTCACTGAGACTTTCCTGCCTTTGTTCCACCTAACAATCATAAATGTCTTCAATATTTAACAAGCACTTCATTTTATGTGCACATAAAAACCAATGTCATGACATCATGTGGCATGAGCTCAAGTGATCCCCAACGTAAGCAAAACCTGTTGGTCACTTGGCCTAGCACGGCAGTATCAGTTTGATGTGCTAGTTTACCCTAATAAAAACAGCAGTCAATAGTTAAGCACACAAGTCAGTAAACTGAGAAGACTTGTATTAACAGCAGGGGTAATTTACTAACTTGCTGATAGACCATGCTGATGGACTTTAGCTGCTGGGGGACATATGTTTAGGCATCTTTTCATCGCTGCTGCTGACGTACACTTCAACAAGCAGGTTCCTTTCAAGGACTCCTTATCTAAACAAATTCCCCCCGTGTCTCCACAAGAACCTGCAGAGTGGAGTTCAAACTTAATGAGGCATGCAGCCTTATCCCACTGCTAAGTCATCTACTGTCCTGCACAATCGAATTTCCAGATGTAACCTGATACCCAAAAGGGTCTCCCCTCAGCTTCTACTCAGGAGAGGGGAGCAAGGCAGCTGGAGCACCCCACCTGGGAAGGTGTCAAAAAAGGAGGAGGAGAGTAAGCTGCTGAAAAGGAGATTCAGGTGTGGAGATAAAATGACTTACATGGTTGCATCTCCCAACATTGCTAAGTAAATACCAGTATGCATACTAGGAGGTGAAGATAAAAACAAATACCCTGAATTAAACAACTCAAAGTCCCTAGTTTATTTAGTTGTGATCTTTTCTCTCCTCTTCTCCCTAGCATTTCATTTTGGACTCATTTTTGTCCTTTGCAGAATATGAGGACCTTTGCCAAAAGTAAGCTGAAGAACAAGCAGGACACTGAAAACCTCCATGTCCTAAAATTGCAACCTTCACAGCAAAGCGCAAAAGTAAGAGCCATATGTACATTCTTCCGGTTTTGCTTTTTTTATATGTATGTTCTGATGGGACCACGATTCAAAGAGCTGCCTAGGCCAATGCTGGGTCAAAGAACCCATTCTCAACTCTGATTTCTAGACCACTGGTCAACAAAGAAAACAAAACAGCCCTTAGGTCTACTTTTGAGTGGTGCAAGATGCTATCTGTCCCCTGCTGAAGCTTTCAAATACATTTTCATGGAAGGAACTTTAAAGTCCTATGCTCTTGTTTCCCTCTCTCTTAACAACTCCTCCCAGCAGATCTCTGCCAAGATAACCACTGCTCAATTCTAAACAAAATGCATCATTCTATTTGCCAAAGTTTAGCATCTAGAGCAGAAAGGGTACAGGCTTTTCAGGCAAACAGATCTGGGTCATCTAGAATTTGCCACTTCTCAGCTACACAGCCTTTGGATCTTCTGCAAAAAAATTGATTTCCATATCATTAAAGGGGTGATCACAGTTAGATACACCAGTGACAGTTGTAAGGAGTTTATCAAACTACCCATGGAAGACATTGGTGGCTAGTCCATTGTTTCTTCTTTTCCATTTTCAACCACCATGACCCCTTATTGCTGCCCACACCAGCACTTTTCTAGAGCTGCACTAGTTCAAACCCTGGTCGTCTCTCACTTTAACAGTTGGAATAGCCTTCTAACCTATCTACTTCCCTCTAGTCACTGACAGCCCTCTCATTAGAGTCATGAAATGTGTAGGAACTCTCATCTTGCCATAACTTTCAGTGGCTCCTTTTTGCCTTTAAAAACAGAAACTTACTAGACGTTAGATTTTCTTTTCTCACACCCTGACTTCTCTGGATCCACGCCCACCCCTACGTTAGATCTCAGATCCATCTCTCCAGTACACACAAAGCACTTTACCTATGCAGGCATCTCATCCCTTTAAAACACAGTTACCCCTATTTTTCACCAGTACCACAGGCCTCCCACTTTTAAAACAATGGCTTTAGGTAAACCTGGACTTTCCTGCTGGCTCAGACGGTAAAGAATCTTCCTGCATTGCAGGAGACCAGGGTTCAATCCCTGGGTGGGGAAGATCCCCTGGAGAAGGGAATGGCTGCCCACTCCAGTATTCTTGCCTGGAGAATTCCACGGACAGAGGAGCCTGGTGGGCTACAGTCCTCCACGGGGTCTCAAAGAGTTGGGTAGGACTGAAAAACTAACAGTGGTAAATATCCTCTTCTTGAGATCCTCACTTTATTAAGCCTCTCCAGGTGCAAGATCCCTGGCCCCAATTAACTGCACCCCTGCCAGAGGTGAGAAAAAGAGATGAACCCACATTAGAATTCAACCTGTGAGGAACATTTTTTTCTTCTTAACAAAACTAAGTTCTGTACTTGACATTTATTTTTCTTGGCTCGAGTTTTGAGAGTCCACCTTCTCCCACAATGAACTGTGCTCTTTGAAGGAACCATCACACACATGCACTCATTCACACTCCTCTCCTTCCCTCTCTCCTAACTCATTTCTCAAAACTTGGCTCCACATTCCCCTCGCCCAGGAAATACTGCTTTGATGATCCACAGCCCCCTTCCTCCTCTGACCTCTTTCACACCTAATGCACAATTCAGGTTAGCATCTCACTGTAGAGTATCTTATTCTCTCCTCTTATGAACTCTACAAGCAAGCAACCCTTAATTCCACGTGCCTTACTAATTTATTCCCCTAGAAGTGCTCAGCCTAATACATAGGTTCTCAGACTTTAGCACAAATCTGAATCATCTGCAAGTGTTAATCTTTCAGTCATGTCCAACTTTTTGCAATCCCAGGGACTGTAGCCCACCAGGCTCCTCTGTCCATGGAACTCTCCAGGCAAGAATACTGGAGTGGGTTGCCATTCCCTTCTCCAGGGGATCTTCCCAACCCAGGGATCAAACCTGGGTGTCCCACACTGCAGGCAGATTTTTTACTGTCTGAGCCACCAGGGGAGCAACTGAATCATCTGCAAGGGTTTGTAAAACAGACTGCTGGCACCACCCTCCAGGGTGTCTAATTCTTCTGGTGATTACAGGGTGGTCACTGTGAATCTGCAATTTCCAGAGGAGGAGGATGCTGCTGGTCTGGGGACCACACTTGTAGAAACACTGACCTAAATTCTCTCCAAGTGAACAGAATGCACCTTTGGAGCCAAGAACTCATACTTCTTTTGTGTTTCACAAAGCTGGGCACAGAGAAGCTGAGTGATAAATATCTCAATCGATTGACTGATTGCCTTTGTATGTCATTCTCTCCTGCCATGTGGTAAGGTTTCTCCTCCCTTCCTCCCATACGATCCACTGCAGAGTGCCACTGCAGAAGTAGCTCTGTATCAATCCTGTGCTTATATTACTTTCCAAGCAGTACCATCTGATTGGAGCAGGGCAGAGGAAAGCACACCTCATAAACTCCATGAAATGCAGCAGCAATTAGCCTCGTGGGACAAGAAACTAAGTCTTAGGTAGAACAGTCTCCTTTGAAAAATACAGGTCCTATACACCTCAAGACTGGCTCATACTTTAGTTACAATAAAGCTAGTTCAGTTATAATAAAACTCTCTGAAGATGCCGATTTCTGGGAAACTTCTTCCTTACGCCTGCTACCCACTGTGTGCACCACGATGCAGGCAACTAATAGCTTGCACAAGCAACCCAGCATATCTATCAGTTCACAGGAATCCAGTTTTTTCCTTTAGGAACAATTAAGCCACAGCATCAGGGGGAAGATACAAATTGACAGAGTGCCTAGAATTTCCTGAGGAAACATTTAAAGACCCGCTGAGGATGGAGGGCAGTTGCGGTGTCTCTGCAGTACTTAATCACACCTTCTCATTCAAGTCAAGGAGCTGAACTTGGAGAGCATTTCCCTGGCTCATTTCCCCACGTCAGTTGTGGAAAGGGGAGGAAAGGGTGAGAAGGCGGCAACAACGTCAAGAAAAGTTTCCTTGATTTGGATCAAATTTTTTATTTCTACTTAAAAAGGAAAACCCATCATCATTGCTTGGATTTATTTGATGTGGTGCCTTACTCCTTTCCGTTCAAAAGTCATTTCTATTGAAAGTGCCCTTGCTGGGTCCCCTGTACCATTTTTCCTTAGAATCAAGCTCTGGGCTTCTGTCCTTGGAAAGATCTGCCCCTGCTGGCAGATCTGTTGTTCCCCACCCACCCACACCCACCCCGCAAAAAAACAAAAAAAAAAACCAAGGAGAGGGACATGCTTCCCCTACTCAGCAAAATTCAGAATCTCCTTACTAAACACAATCAAATCTTACAAGGCAGTGAAGTGATAACCCCTAAGCAGAAAGCCCATGAGACGATAAACATCTTATAAACAAAAAGGTCACAGGCCCAGGTGTTTACGAGCCCCAAAGATGTTTATGGCTATCCACTCAGCTAGAAATCTGCTTTCAACCTGACTCTCTCTTCTTTATTGCCAGCTACATTATTATTATTCTCCAATTATTTTTGGAAAATCCAAAGCAAAGAGGACTATAAAGAAGCTTTATGAAACTGTTGAGCCAAATCAGTATGCCAGAAACAAATCAATGCTTCGGAGAGTTCTGAATACAATTATAGGCAAACAATAGTCCAGTGTGTCTGGTAATCTTCCTCCAAACCATTATTGCATAGATTAAAAGATTACAGATATCCCTCTTTGCTTCTCAATATTAATAGTGATATAAAGCACATTTAATAAACCCAAACTGCCACAGCCCTAAGTTGGATTATGGGTCTGGTTCTTCATAAACTGACATGTACATGCAGACTCAGTTTAATAATATACAATCTCGGGTCAATCAAAATCTACCCTCGCCAGCCTTCTATTTATTATCACTTTTGCCACAACCCAAACCCAATCAGATACTGTCCTAAAACTCTCTTGGCTGGCAGCTGCACAAAAATCTGCACAGCATCAGCATAACAAGTGACAGGCCTCCCCATCAATTACAACTCTGAGGGAAAGACAGCTTCGGCGGGGACATAACCCCACAGTCACACACCACCTTCGCTTCTGACGGACCATCAGATCAGAAAGGAAGCTGTCACCAATGGAGAAAAGGAGCCCGGCTCCTCATTAGCCAAGGTTTTCTTTTTGTTTCTGTTTCTTTTTTTTTTTTTTCCAACATACATCAAGGAATAATCATGGGCCAACTCAACTCTGACAGCTCCTTATGTAAATGGTATTTAAATGCAGGCAAACAGCTCACAAACAAAGAGGCTGCAGCTAGGTTGGTGCTCACAGACCCACTCAGACTAGTGTCCATGCTGTGGGCCTGTGGGTTTTATCTCCTGCCAAATGACCAGAAGCATCACCATGAACACAAAGATGTTATTATGGGGCTTTGCAGAGAGTGGAGATAGGTTGTGTGCATCCTGTTGGGTTCCAAAGGCAGGTTTTCCTACAGCAATGGAGTGGAACTACCTCTGGGACCACCCACATCCCAAGGCAGTACTCTCTCCTTCCACTGAAGGCAGCCTGTGGCTTTAATCTCATAACACCATTCTTACCAGGCTCTCCATCCTCTAGTGACTCTTAATACAAATTCTACATTCTCTCAGCTGTGACTCAAGGCCCACTTTCCCCACAAAGTCCGCCTCCCTCACCAACCCACAAGAACTTACTCACATCTGATTTCCTGTGGCGCTCACACAGAACACTGCACACCGGAGTACTGGAATAGGCTGTCCTCAACAGTCCTCCAATTGTTAAGTACAGGTCTTGTTTCTCCAGATGACTGCTTAGCCAGACATCTTCTATTTCTCCACATAAAGTACCCATAAGACCTGGTACACTAAATACAGCCTTCAGTAAGAAATGAGTAAGACAGGGATGTTACCAATGGTAGGCGTAGGGGTGGAAGCTATGAGGATGAGCTGCTAGAGAGCTGGGTTCTTGGCAATAAAAGCATAAACATTCCTTCCTCTAAGCTTCCCCAGCACTCTGCTCTTATTTTAGTTATCAACTTACCATACAAGTTGGTTTTGTATTTTTATATTTGCTTCTCACATCAGAACTAGTGACTCTCAGTAACATAGTTGCATCCTAGTCTGTCTCTCCAGTGACTGATCAGAGTGAGCCTCTGATGACAATGATGGTGGTGGTGATGATGAAAATAAGAAGAGGAAGAGCAAACATCTACCGAGTACTTGCTATTTAGAAACACTTCATGAAAGCCTGTTTTAAGTACTTCAAAATAACCTTACTAGATAGAGTCTATCACTGTTACTCATCATTTTACTGATCAAGGAATTGAAGGTCCAAGGGGAAGTTCCCTGAGGTCACAAAGCTGTCCGGCTTCAAAGTCCACGCGAACCAAACACGTCCTGAATGAGTGAGTGGCATACCCTGAGCAGGAAGGTAACTGCAGTATATAGAAGCAGTGGATTTGGGAACAGATAACACAACTAGAATCTTGGCTCTGTCACTGGATAAGAGACCAGGGCTGATTTATAACTTCTCTGGCCCTTGACAAAACCTCTTATAATTCTTATGGGAAGAGCAAACATTAGTGAAAGCTCTTGGTCAACTGTACCACACTCTACAGTTACCAGTCAACTGGCTCAAAAGTGAGCCCGTTGTAATAATCCTCGATTAGTGCCAGGGGACTTCTGATACCAGACAAGATGGAGCAAGAAGGTACCATTGACAGCAGCTGGGAACACCATGGGCAGAAGGCAAGAGCACAGCAACAACGTGGAGAAGCCCCTCTGTGAAGCCAGCCTGCACTTCTAGCGCTCAACCAGTGTCACTGCACATAAATTTCAGTTCCACCCTACCCCAGATTCTGATCTCAACCAGAATAAATGAGTTTAACACATATAGGAAAGTACAAAGCCCAAACTGACTCAATCTGCTAATAGTCTTCTAATATGCCTGGGGAGGACAGAATGTGATTGGATATGTTAATTTCCAAGAGCTGATGAAATGACCTGAATTTCACTGAAAAGAATGGAAATTAAATAAACTAATGGACGGTAAAGTACCCAGCACCATGCCTGAGAAACATGGATGACCAAAAAGTGTTTCCTTCCTCCCTTTTAGAGATCACCAGGAAATAAATGCCTTCAGATATCAGAAATCTTTGGTTCCATGTTAATTGTCTCCCAAGGAGAAAGTTTGTGCTCACAGTCAATAGCTATCCTCAGAAACTGATGCCCCAAACTGAGACATCACTTCTATCCTCTGTAGTACTCGGATTTCAGAGGCAAAAGGCCTCATCTGTCTTCCCACTAGAAGACTGTGCAGCAGATAGCATGACCTCTCTTGACTGAACTCAGACTGAGAGTCACCCAAGTCCAAACACAAATTATTGTCTCCAACAGTAAGTCACTGGCTGATGGGGGCCTCATGGGGGCCTCTTAGAGTGTGAGAAATAGTCAGGGAAAGTTCTGTTGTCTCTCACCATCTATATATAGAAATATGCACAGCTGAAATGTGCAGTTCATTATCCAAAGTCTCATTTAAGCATTAAAAGAAACAAACAAAAAAGATCAGAAAGCAGTCTGTAAAAGATGCAAGACAGCAGAGCATTTCCTCCAACGTACTAAAATCTACTTGTCCTGATCTTGTTTCCTTTCGATAAAAAGATCTGTCATCCCAAAGATGACTTTCAGATTGGTGCTTCAACTTGATCCTTTCAACTTGACAACTCTGTCCCTTATCAAACTTCCTGATAAGGATGTACTGTCTAGTCTACAGGAAAAAAAAAAAAAACTTCCCAATTTCAATAAAAAGAGGTAAATCAGACTGCATGCAAGATGCACAGTAAGGGAAGGCAATTAGCTACACAGATGGGCTATGGAAGTCTTTGATGCCTTATCCCATTTTGGCATATTATCTGAAGATTCTACAAGATGGTAGCTTAAAACCGTTATCAGAAGACTAGCTGTAAATGTTTTTATAGCAAAGCCAGGGTGATTTGCAACTGAGGTATCACTATTTTAAAAAATAAAATTTAACTGAAAAATAATGGGCTTCTCTCTCTGTCTCTAAAAGAGGGGCTAGCTCCATAAAAGAATGCCTATTATTGCTGAAGAAAGGAACTGCTGCTGCCTTTCATTCAGATGCCATGAATGCTTTTCCTGTTGGCCACAACACTGTCAAGGGCGGCGCATTCTTGGCAAACCCTGCCTCATAAAGAGGGCAGCCCCTTCTCTGCAAGGACCGGCCCCCCTACATCTCCAGAGTGTGTGCTCCCCTCCCCCCACGCCGCTGGGCACACACTGCGCACACATAAAGTCCCTGCGGATTCTTCCAAGTGCCGATTGTGCCCCCAAGTGCACATTCACTGTGCAGATGTGAAAGCAGGGCTGTAGGTGACAAAGGGAACATGGCTCCTATTCTTTGAAGTCCTATTCAGGAGACTGGGCGAGAGAGGCTCCAGACTGTGCAGGGCTCTCTGCTTCAGAGGCCCTCACCCGGGTGGCCTGGCTGGGAGCTGGCCACTGGTCCAGCAGGAAGGATCCACACAATGGATCCACGTCATGCAGACACCCTGCCAGGACACACGTCTCCTGCCAGGCGCAACCCGTCCACAAAAAGAAGCTCCCATCTTCCCCTGGCTTTCTTTTTTCCCCACTCTCACTTTCTCACTCCACTTCTGCCTGAGCAGAAACCCAGGGGAAGCAGCGGGTGGGGGCAGGAACGTCACCATTTCCTATAAGGAACAGAGGAAAACAAATGACGTGGTTCAGCTTTTCACAACATTTGTATAGTATTTACAAGGTAGACCAGTGGGGCTTAAAATTTATGGTGCCAAGAAAATGTTAAAGCAACAAAAAGTACGACTCCCTAAAACTGCAGAATCTTTAAACCAGAAATTTACAATGGGTTTTTCTTGGCAAGGAGAGCCTCAATGGAATAATGGTGAAATTGTACTTACCCTGAGGATGTAAATGGAAATACCACACTTGCTGGCACAGCCCAAGGTCTCAAGTGCCCTGGACCTAACTGCCATTTTCATAAATGCAGTCCCTATTGAACCACAAGCAGGACTGTGAACCTTCCCTCACCCAGTTGCTGACTTCTCCCTTTTTCTGTTGACCAAAATCCCCCTATGTGCCCACAGGGTCACCCCAGCTAATACCCTGAATTCTGAGAAATGTCTAACTCTGATGATTAGGCAGGAATACTTGAAACTTACCAGAAACATTCAAACTATTTTCAAACACTCCCCTTATCCTATATATAGGTAGCTTCCCAGGTGGCTCAGTTGATAAAGAATCTGCCTGCAACGCAGAAGGCCCAGGGTTTAATTCCTGGGTTGGAGAAACCCCCTGGAGAAGGAAATGGCAACCCACTCCAGTACTCTTGCCTGGAAAATCACATGAACAGAGCAGCCTGGTGGGCTATTATTCATGGGGTCACAAGAGTCGGACACAACTTTGTGCTAAACCACCATCCTATATATGAGTCCACAACTAGGAAGAAGGATGTACGAGAATTAATAATCAGAAAGCATCCAATCTGTGCACCAGAGACAACATCAGGCACTTTGCAAACGTTATCTGACATACTCTTCATAATGATCACATGCAGTAGGCAAAAATCTCATTTATGTGGTAGAGAAACATAGGCTGAAAGAAGTTAAAGAATTTTCTCAAGGTAGAACATCTATCAGATGGGGGAGGATGACAAATCCAGCAGTGTGGCTCTCACATCTGACCCCACAGTCACTGTTCCTCTAGGCTACACATTCTCTCTCCAAGTTGGCTAGAATAGCTGGCCAATGCTTACTCACACTTCAAAGACTTCCTATATCCTTGCCGTATGCCAGGCATTGTTTTAGCACTGGGGACACAGGTGGACAGGACCTCCCTGGCAAGGTGACACGTAAGCAGAGCTGAATGAAGTAAGGGTGAGTCACACGTACATCTGAGTACAGAATATTCCAGGCTAGGAGAATAATAGTGCAAAGACTCTGAGGTTGGGAAGGCATGGCTTGGTTTAAGAACAACAAGAAAGCTCAAGGGTCGGAGAGGATCAATGAAGGGGAGAGTGGAGATGAGGTGGGAGACAGCGGGTTCCAGAGCATGCAGTATTCTGGAGGCCACAGTAAGTACAACCTTAGAACTGCATTCTCAGTGAAATGGAAGACTAGTTGGAGGATTCTGAACTGAGGAGTGATGTGATCCAAAGTACATTTTAAAAGAGCCACTCTCGCTGCTGAGTGAAGAACACTCTGCAGAGAGACAGAGGTTAAGAGCTGGGAGGCAACTGCAATGGGTGAAGGATGATGGCAACGGTGGTGATGAAAAGTGGCTGATGAGAAGTTCTGCTCAGTGTGGTTTTAGCCCTCGGTGTCTGACAAAATCATTCCTTTTCCATTCTCAAAAGAACCTGGATCCAGAATCCAAGGGTTAAAAACAAGCCAGGCTAACAACAGTCAAGTAGTTATCAGTAAACAAAATCCAGTGCAAAGCTGTAGGCCACAGCAAAGGATTCGCCGAGGGCGTGCTTGAGCCAACGGAGAACCAGCACTTAGAAGAATATGTCATGTTCAGGTGAAGTATGACAAAAATAAATTTCCTAGCATTGCTTTTTGGATGACACTTTCTGCCCTCCAGGTACCGCCTGGCATCTTGGAAACCCTTGTGCCCAAACTTATCATGCAATGCAATCAACATAGCATTAAGTCTGGCATAAGCTGGGAGGAACCAGAATATTTGTGCTGAATGGAAAATGTAACCTCCTACTCCCACCTTGCCAATTGCGAGAAGTGTTTTTAAACATAATATCACTTGTTCTTTGCCTGTGTCTTTTTATTTCTCCTCCTAGAAACACCCTAATTATCATGCCAAAGAGTTGGGGAAAGATGGCTTTTATGTGGTTTTATCTCCCAAACACAGTATTGTCATGGGTTTATTTATTTGTGTTTTTACAGTAACGCAATGCTCTCCTATAATTGAGACTACTATGAAGAGGGCTGGCATGTGTTTTCCACAAGATTATAGGCAATTTCTGTTTTCAAAGCTAGTATTGCTTGCTGGAAAACTCACTTCCTATGCTGAACTAAATCCACTAAGCCAAAATTTTACATTCACCTGGTCTGTATTATAGCATTGCAAATAAGACTAGGAGAGACAATTCCATTTGTGCATTGATTCAAGCAGTATTTACTAAACCCCTATTGCATCAGGCACTGAGGGGGTGAGAAAAAAACAACATAAAATAAAACAACAGTCCTTGCCCTCCAGGGGCTCTGAATCCAGACCAGGAAACACACAGAAATGACTATGCTACAAGGCAGACTGTGATAAGAGCTATAATAGAAGTAAAACAACATGCAATGGAAGAACAGGGAAATGAAGGCCTGATCCCACCTGGTGGGGAGGGGTGGTTCTGGGAAAAGTTATAATGTAAATAGGACCTTCAAGTTCTACAGGCCTGGGAGATGTATCCTAGTAGGAGCACAACAAGGCCAAAGGCACAGGAGAGGGGAAAGCCTGTGAGAAACTGAAAAATTATCAGGAGGGTTTTCAGTCTGGAGTATAATTACTTTTGGGGTTGGGAGGTAGAGGCAACTTAGAGATAATAAGGTACAAATACGATCTGAAGAGGGATGCATGGTGCCTGTCTCTGGAGTCCCCTCCTTGACTGAAGATTTTGGAGTGGGATATTCAGGGACACTGGGGAACCATTTCAGGCATCTAAGTAAGAAGAGAAAAGATTGTCATGTCTCAAATAGCCAGACACATGCTAGCCACCCATGCCCGCCTCTTAAAACTTCACAATGATGAGACCGCGTTGTCCATCATCACCCCCAGATCACAGGTGGGAAAACAGAGTGTTGGGTCAAGTCTTATCTGGTTCAGGTTTCACCCAATCCTTCCCACTGCAAACGCTGAGATCTTCCGAAAGGAGAGATACACAAGGTGTGAGGAGAAGCATGAGAAACACTCCCAGGATGTATGACTCTAATCATCTGGCAACTTCTATCTCTAGAAAGTTGAGGAAATACATGCTTCAGTATCGATTATATGTAAATATAAAAATGTTTCTTTCAAGAACATTTTTTGAACACGCTGTGTAGGACTGGCGGCATAACACTGTCAGCTTTTTTAGAGTATGCCTTGTATTCCTCAAAGAGCTTTTAAACATAATAGCCGACATACTTCTAATGGCAAATCCATTTTACAAATGATCTAACAAAGGCCAGAAAGTAGTGACTGACCGAAGGCCAGGTTGTCAGTTTCTTCTGAATCCCAGGCCACTACCATCTTTCCCGGCCCCACAAGGAATGTTATTAGTTATATTCTACTGGAGGAAAAATCACCTGGAAATACATAATCCTTTTCAAATTTATTCTTCAAATCCTCCACCATCTTCCTCTCTTTCTCTTAAAAACCTGCTCCTCCATCTTCACCATTGCCACTCCTACCTCTATCAGACTCTGAATGTCAGTTAGGGCATCTCCTAATCAAAGACAAGACTACAGCTGGGAGGGAAAGGCCTCTCCTTTATTAAACAGCTACTATGTGCCAGGGGCCTTCAGTACACCGTGGGTAACGGCAGCTGCAATATTTATTCAGTCTTAATTTCGAGGCAAGCACTGCACTGAGCATTTTAAATATTATCACAGTTAATCTTCATAAGAATCTTCTGAGGCTAGTAGTTTATTTCTGCAGATGAAGAACGAATCTGAAGGCTCAGAAACATCTAGTATAATTTGTCCAAGATGACACAAGTTGAAAGTCACAAGAGCTGTGGCTAGAATCAAATCCTACCGAGCTGAGCTCTAAGGCCACTGCCTTCTCCGCTCTTAACTGGCACCACAGAGATGGGCATGTTGGGGTCATGCGGAGTGGGGAGTGTCTGGGGACTGGAGAAGCAGCAGTGGGGAAGCAGAGTCAGGCAGGAGCCAGACTGCGACTTTCCTCTTAAGTCGTGCTAGGAAGTGTAGGCTTTATCTGGATTCTGATCATGAGCCACAGCATTTTAAGTAGGTCAATGACCTGGTCAAGTTTGTATATTTTAGGAAAATCCACTCTGGTTTCAATGTACAGAATTGATTTAACTGGGGCAGGGGTAAGCCTGAAGGCAGGCATAGGGGTTAGGAGGTTCTGCATTGCTCTAACAAATAGCTGATGACGGCCGTGTGAACCAGGGTGCTTCCAAGGTGTTCAATAAATATTTGTTAATTGCAGTATTGATTGGTTACAAGCAGAACCATCTGTTGTACCTATTGGGGCATGTCAGCTCTATCATATGGCCATTCCAGTGTGTGATCACAGACTCTGGGTGCAAATGGGCTCATGCTGAAAAGGCCTCTCTTTACACAGGCAGCACTGTGTTATTTCCTCTCTGGGGTTCTTAATCCCGTGTGCTCCTACCAATTGAGGAATTTCAGATGGAATGTGAGACTAGGGTTCTGAACATCTGTACTTATCTGCCTTCTTTCATTAGGGGCAGGAGGGAAGGAGATAGGTGGTGAGTCTATAGATCTGAAGAGGAGTTATGTGGCGCCAGTGGTAAATAATCCACCTGCCAGTGCAGGAGATGCAAGAGATGTGGGTTCGATCCCCGGATCAGGAAGATCCCCTGGAGAAGGGAAAGGCAAACCACTCCAGCATTCTTGCCTGGAAAATCCCATAGACAGAGGAGTCTGTGGGAGTCTCAAAGAGTCTGACACAACTGAGTGACTGAGCGTGCGCGTGCATACACACGCACACACACACACGTATTTCCATGATGTGCATCCTCCACTCTGAAATAACTAGCTGTGTTCCTCGTAGGTAAGGATTTAGAGGACGAAGAGGTAATGGTGGTGGGAAGGTACAAAAATGATGGAGAAAGGGGCCTGGTTGCCCACTAAAAGCCTTTAACATCTGAGAGGGAGTGAAGTGCAGTTAGAGGGGCTCTGGAAGTCATCTGACTGTTCTCTGCAACTTCCTGGTTTTGTACCCTTCTCAGTCCTTAACAGGAAGCACGCAGCTGCAGAAGTCAGGGAGCCATTAAGAATCATCAGACATTTTGCTCAGGTGCCTGGATCCTGAAACAAAAACCCCAAGACACCCTTTTGCCTTGCCCTGTCCAGCCATATACTTAATTTCTTTATACCTGTGAGCTAAAGTTCCTACTCTGGCTGTGTGTATACACAGAAGGCAACTGCTCAGACACCACAGGCTAAATGAGAGGAGGGCTCATCTGTCTCACTGAGTGATAGAATGAAAGCTAAAGACCTATTCAGATAAAGTAAAATCCAAGGAAAAACGCTGTTAACTATATTATCTAGTTAAGTACCAGACTTAGTGCCTAAGCATACACCTTAACTATTTAGAACACTAAATTTAAAACACTAACTTGAAACACAAGTCTGGCTTCTTAAATAAGCCTGAAGAGTGACATTAAGAGTACCCATTTACTTCGAGACCGAATCACCCAAAAAATATTACTAGGACACTTACTTGGTGGTCCTTTAAGTGTGCACAGAAACCATTTGAGGGAGTCTGTTAAAAATGCAAATTATCATACCCAGGGAGTCTGATTCAGTAGGTAGAGTCATACCCAGTGTGATGGCTAAAATATGTCCACAAATTCTTTAATACTCCTCCCTTCACAAGGTAAAGCCTAACTCCCTTGAGTGCAGGCTGTACTTAGTGACTCCCTTCTGACTAATACAATGTGGCAGAAATGACAGTTAAGACTTGCATGACTAGGTCATTTGTCTCTGTCTTCAATTATTCACCCTGGGAAAATCAGCTGTCATGTCAAGAGGTCACTTTGAAGAAGTCCATGTGGTGAGAAACTGAGGGATCCTGCCAAAAGCCATGTGAGTGCACTCTGAAAGTGAGTCCTCCAGTCATTTAGGAGACGCCAGTCCCAGCCAACATCTACTGCAATCTCATGAAAGTACCTGAGCAAGGACCACGTAGGAATTTCTGATCCACAGAAACTGTGAGATACCAATTGTTTGCCATTTTAAGGTAAATTTTGAGGTAATTTAATACCAGCCATGCATAACTAACATACCTAGAAATTAGCATTTTAAATCTTAATCTTGGTGATTTATTATAAAAAACAATTAAATACCCATAGGGACATAATCTAGATGTTTCCAGTGTGGTGTGATCTTTGTTAAAAGGAGGAAAACAACAACTTAAAAAAAATTAAGACTCTGCTCATCTTATTTGAGCTCATTACACTTACATCATCTCATTTTCATGATACTCCTATGCAACCACTATACCATTTAAGCTTTAGGGAGGCCACATGAGGTCCACTGAACTGAACATCATAAGAGCAAGTTGGCCACCACTTGCTATAAATATTTTAAGTCTCCACCTAAAATCTACACTCAGTGGTATGATAATAATACATAACAAATATTTCCTGATCAGATGTTAAATGCAAAACACACACACACACACACACACACACACACACACACACACGAAGTCTAAAGGCAAAGACTTCTTTTCCTGGGACCAAATATAATGAAGGCTCTAACAAACAAGCACTTTTACTGTAGTAAAAAGCTAATCCATGACAATTCTTTACTTGGAATCATAAAGGGAAGCCCACGGATTAGTAAAAGGGAAGGGCTCTGAATGAATCTGCCTGGGCTTAAATCCCACATACCAAGCTGTGTGACCCTAGGTGGACAAACCTCTGACTCTGTGCCTCATTCTCCTCAACTAAAATGAAGAAAACAGAACCTAGCTCCAAACACCATGTCAGGAGTAACGGTCCAATACTTTTAAAACCCTTAGAATAATACTGCACACACAGAAGCGACCAACACAAGCTACTGCCATGTTCCATTCCAACATCATCTTCTACTAAGCCTTTAGAGGAATACTCCAAGAAAAAGCACAATTTTAAATTGTATCTTCATACTCTTGTCTTTCTTCTGTGGTTTTGAACCTAATGAAAGACATTGGTTAGAATCAGTCGGGAGAAAGAAAACTATCTTTGTCCCAGTTGCTGAAATACTATCATCCAATATTAACTTAATGCTCACTGGGGATACCACATCTACATTTCCTAAGGGAAATACAAGTTGGCTCTGATTCTTATACTTGTCTCAAAAGGAAAGAATTCATTGCTACTGCAATTTTTAGGATGATTCCCTACCTGACTCACTAGGTTGCTTGGTTCCATCTTTACAAAGATTTGCAAAAATCACCCAGAAGAATTTGCACTGTTTCTTTTTCATATTCTTTTCCCCCACATATTTTCTTGTCTGCATATGGCTGGCTATTTTCTTACAATTGCACTCTATTCCTCTTCCATCCTACCATGATCATTTGCCTCTCTCAAGATATGAAGCAACTTTAACTCCTTGCTGGAAAGAAAGTCTGCTTTTTTGTAGTATCTGTCCCTTCCTCCTGACTATCCCCCATCATGGCAGTCTAAAATAAACATAGTTCTCTCTGTCTAAAGTAGACATAGTTCTCGCAAGGAAATTTCTAGGCAGGGGACAGAGATGAAGGATGATTTCAAAAATGACAATACTGTGCAAAGCACCTGCCACAAACATGAAGTTGGTGTGTTTTGAAAGTCTTGCCATGTAGCCTCACAACATCCTTGTAGACTTATCTACCTGTAACCAAGGGTGCTACTTAAACCCACAGGGCACTGGGCTGAGGCGGTAAACACTGCCATACTGAGCTGTATTCACAACCCCTCCTCACGTCAGTATTCTGCATCCGACAATCAATTGCATCAAGGAAGAATTTAAAAGAAGACATAACTGTCCTCCCTCATATGAAAATTAAAATATCAACTGCTGCAAGCTCAAGAGACTACAAGAAAAGCAACTCCCACCTGTGTGTTGACTCTTAAACTTGAGTGTGCATCAGAAACTTGGAAGGGCTTACTAAGACACAGATTGCTGGCTTCCTTCCACCCCCACTCTCACTCCCAGGAAATCAAGACGGGACCTTGCAAATCTGTGTTTCAGACAAGCTCCCAGGTGAAGCTGCTGGAACCCAGAGATGCTACAACTCAAGATATGAGAAATGTGATGACAAAATCTTCACAGTTCTTAACAACCCAGGTCTGTCACCATCCATGTAACTGTGATCCCATGATCCAACATTTTGGCTCTCAACAAGGAATAAACCTAATAGTTCAGGAGAATGATGATTTAAATATTCATTAAGGGCATTATAGTATTAATTATCATGGCAACTCTTCACTGACTTTAGAAAAGGACCAAAGTGATACTTCAAATCCACCCTAAACTTGGCATTTCAGAGCCACACCAGGAACCATGTAAGGCAATCTTCTGACAGGCTGCAGAAGTCAAAAATGAGTTCTAACTCAACATCAAAGGTATGGGAAGTTTCACAGGATGAAGACTGAAAGCTCCGAATCCCCACAGAGGACATCTACAACATGCTGTGGTTTACGAAAATCCACCTAGGAGTAAACTACAGGGTGAGTGTGTGTGTGTCCCCGTGTGCATGCATTATTTTTGTCACCTACATTCATCAGTAAAACTCCCATGCTTTTCCCAATTTCCCTGTTTAATATGTCACTGGAAAACAAAATTTAAAGAGCTCTGAAAAAAACGTAACAACCCCAAAGAGAAGTGTGCCACTGTGTTTCACCGTAGGAACACCTGTGAGATGTTGAGTTTAACCGGCTTACAGCTGATACTGACTGTGTATGAGCAGACAGGGATTTATTTTTTGACTGCAAGTCTTCAGGTTATTATTTTCCATAACTATCAATCACTATATAGATTTTTGTGTATGGGCAGAGAAAACAGATGGATTGGGACACAGAAGATTTTCAGAAAAGCAGTCAAAAAAAGTCATTATAAGGAAGCACATCGAGTGAGCGAAGACATACTGGCAGACATCAGAGGCTCCTGGATGACACCCTCAAAGGCACATGCACATTCTACTAGGGGGACCAGGAACCACATGTAACAAGTGGCAGTATTTATTCAAGAGTTATCTCCAGTTGGTGCCATTCAGAGTAGACTGCCAATAGAAAACAGTGCACAGTACATCAGCAGTTTCAACTACAGTATTCCAAGCAAAGCAGTTCCTAAGGACAGCCATGAAATGCAGGCATTTATAATTCTACTAAGACACAGATCTGATTATTGCCCACGTAGGAGGAGCTAGAAACTGCCCAGACCAGCACCCACAGATGAACCTGGCTTTGTCATTCTCTTTTACTAGAAATTATAGTAATTGTCTCGGAGTGAGCAACTATTTTTGAGGCAATAACCATCAAGAAAGAAAATGTGAATGAAATTTTAAAGAACAATTAATTTGGTGTGTCAAATGGTAAAGAATCTGCCTGCAGTGCAGAAGACTCAGGTTCGATCCTTCGGTCAGGAAGATCCACTGGAGAAGGAAATGGTTACCCACTCCACTCCAGTATTCTTGTCTGGAGAATTCCATGGACAGAGAAGCCTGGTGGGCTACAATCCAGGGGATCACAAAGAGTCAGACATAACTGAGAGACTAACACTTTCACTAATTTTTTTTTTTTTTAATAGGAATTGTCTTGGAGTGAGCAACTATTTTTGAGGAAATGACCACTAAGCAAGAAAGAAATTGTCAATAAAATTTAAAAGAACAATTAACTTACAACGTGTATGTCATGAACACTCAGCAGAGGATTCTCGAAGAACTGTCTATCTGCAGAAAACCACTGTTCTGTACAAAAACCCTTACACTGGAAGATTTATGGATAAAAATTCACAAAGGATTTGTCCCTTAATAACTATACTGTTCCCCTGGGCTCTCCAGCAGTGTACCCAGGCCAAGTCCTAAGTATTACTGAGCTCAAGACACAGACTGTAAACCAGAAAAATAAAACACTGGAAAAATAAGATGCTGGTTCACCCACCCAAAAGGAACAAGCACTATGACCAACAGCAACTAGTGATGTATACATAGCATACCCACTACGAGCCAGCACTCCAAAGTTCAGAAAGAAAATGCAAGTTCCCCTCTAGTTGGACAGATAAGACAGCTGCACAAAATAAGCAATAATAAAAGATAAAATTTCATTAAGTAATGAAATGAGTTCACAGTCAGTGCTACAGAAGAACAGATAAGGAAGCCATCAAGGGGGACAGAAGTAGGCAGAAAAGCCCTTCCATTATCAGCCAAAGTAAGTTATCAGGTCCCCATGCAGGGGACAGTGTGATAAGACTTGTGTAAACTAGTTAAACAAGAAACGTGCCCGCCCTCAAGGAATACAAGCCCTCAGAGAGGTGGTTCTGCCACAAACTAGAGCTCAAAGGGTAAGCACAGATAACAAAGCAGAATTCTGACCCACAAGAGGGAAAAGAAAAGCTTCTGTGGGGCCTTTCTAACAAACTTTTTAAGAAGAAATAAATCCACTTATGCTCCAAGTACATTTTCAGGCTAAGGATTTAGCTAGGGCAGCTGTCCAAAGAGAGATTTATAGATTTACAGATGCTGATAAACAGTCCACTTTGATCCCAACATGCTGGTTCTGGCTCATAAACATAAAGGTGCTGAAAACATTCTATCTTAACCTGTGGTCTCCACACCTCTCTGTCTCTCAGATACCCGCCAAGCTCACAGAAGTGAAAGTCAAAGTGTTAGTCGCTCAGTCGTGCTGACTCTTTGCGATCCCATGGACTGTAGCCTGCCAGACTCCTCTGTCCACGGGATTTCCCAGACAAGAATGCTGGAGTGGTTAGCCCTTCCCTTCTCCAGGGGATGTTCCTGACTCAGGATTCAAACCTGGGTCTCCTGCTCTGCAAGCGGATTCTTTACTGTCTGAGCCACCAGGGAAGCCCACCTAGATCACTACCTCACCCCATTTCTGATCATTACTCAAGAGCCGTCTTAGTGGCTCTTTTCTTGGCCAGTGAACCTAAAATTGCATCCACCACCAACAACACCACCACATACTGTAATACTTCTTGTGGCCTTTTCCCCTTTCCTTTTTCTCATAGAATTTACCAGCTTCTAATATTCTAGATATCTTATTTATTTTCTTTATTGACTGTCTCCACCACTAGAATGTATGTTCCTTTGGGTCAGATATTGTATATTTTGTTCATTGTTGGCTCCTAAGCATATAGAACAGTGTCTACACATTTACAAAAACTAAACCTACAGCCTGGATGAGAGGGGAGCTTGGGGGAGAATGGATACATGTATATGTATGGCTAAGTACCTTTGCTGTCCACCTGAAACTATCACAATATTGTTAATCGGCTATTTGTTGTTTAGTTGCTAAGTCATATCCAACTCTTTTGTGACCCTATGGACTGTAGCCCACTAGGTTCCTCTGTCCAAGGGATTTCCCAGGCAAGAATACTGGAATAGGTTGTCATCTTCTTCTCCGGGGGATATTACTGACACAGTGATCAAACCTGTGTTTCCTGCTTGGCAGGTGGATCCTTTACCACTGAGCCATACAGGGATACAAAATTAGAAGTTTTTTTTAAAAAACAATAAGCCTGTTGAGCGAATGAGTCAGTGCATGTTGGTATTGACACCTGAGGTTTTTTTTTATAGACTGTACATAGTAAAGACCATATTGCAAAGTAATGTCTTTAATTTTTTTGTATTTTATACTATGTAAATTAAGTCCTTCAAGGTATTTTTCTTTCTTCTCAGAAAGGTTTGCCTAGTACCAGGCATCAAAAGACACATCAGTGCTGTTGGTCGTTCGTTTCATTCCCCTTCTATTGACTTGTAATCATTCTTTCTCACAGAACCAAGCACGTAAAACCGAGCAGTGTCAATTACTGCCACTGAAACTGACAAGTATATTGTCACCAATAACCCCATTAACTAACGTATACTGTTTTATTATGTACTTACTTTATTTAGTCAAGAAAGGTGATTGATAACTTACCATGTCCCATGCCTTATGCTTTGCAATGAGGAAACAAGGATGAGCAAGAAGACTAGAATCCTTGTCCTGGTAGAGCAGACTCTGGTCCGGGGGATAACAATTAGTAAATGAGAATTGAAAACTATGATAAAAGCTGTTTTAGAGAAAGTTAGGGGACCATGGAAGCACACAGCAGAGATACCTATCCTAGTTTAGGAAGACCAAAAAAAGTGTCAATTATAACTATTTATCTAAAAGGTAAGTAGGAGTCAGCCAAGCAAAAAGATGAGGCGGGTGGAAGTACTGATCCTTCAGACAGAGGGAACAGAAACAAATGGGAAAAAACTTCCCTGGAGATCCAGTGGTTAAGAATCTGCCTTGCAATGCAGGGGACATGGGTTCCATCCCTGGTCAAGAGACTAAGATTCGATATGTTACAGAGCAACTAAGCCCACATGCCACAGCTACTGAGCCTTCATGTTCCAGAGCCCGTGTGCCACAACTGGAGAGTCTGTGCACTACAAGGAAATATCCCATGTGATGCATTTAAGACCCCACCTGCTGCAACTAAGACTCAACAGAGCCAAATAAATAAATAAATACTTAAAAGAAAAAGAAATGAGAAGGCTCTGAAACAAAACCAGAGCCCTTTCCAGGAAGAGAGTAGAGAAGTGCCAGGAGAGTTACGAGGTCTGTTTATGGCTGAGGAAATGGGTAGAGACTCCACCATGTGGGGCCTTCTGAATCACTGCTACTTGAGTCAGTTCACGTTAGGAGGCTCTATGCCCCAAGGCCTGTGCTAGCTGCTACCAGGGGAGCAGAGCTGAATCACACTGCCAGAATTCCTGACCTCTGGCACACTTACTGCTAGAGAAACTACAAAGACTGAACCGAGGCTGGTGGAGAAGTGAGCATTTTTTTAAAATACCAAATCAGAATATGTGGGCAAAGGTAGCTTCACAACCTCACCCCAGCTGTGTGGCTGACCAAATCTGGTCAAGGAGAACTGGCCAAATCTCAGGGTGGGAGGAGACTCCGAAAGGAGGGGCCCCTTTGGAATTCTACACCAAGAAGGTATCTGGTGACCCTGGATATAACTATGGCTTACCCACTCCCACCAGCTCAACTGCTACCAAGATTTCTATTCATCCAGTCTAGTCACTGAATCTTAATCACCACATTTTCTCAATGGCCTGCAGTCTTGCTACACAGACCTTTGTGTAGGAGCATTCCCAAAGCTGACACAGGAATAGATAACCCTGACACCCAAAGGCAGCTGGGAGCAGGCTGACCTGGAGCGAATAGTTAGAAACAAATTTCCTGTTACATGTTTATCTGACTCTGATTTTATTTGAATGTTTCGGAGAGTACACGCTCAATAACCAGATACTGAAATGTCCTTTCAAACATAAGGTTATAGATGATGTGTTAGTTGCTCAGTCATGTCCAACTCTTTGCTTAATGTGTCTGTGAAGTGTGTAAATATATTAGCATTATATGATCAAATTCTTCTCAAAAAGAGTGCATAATTTTTAAAACATTGAAGGCCACAGGAACACTTTTGCCCAAAACCAACTGAATATTCCAGTGTTGCAGGGGAAACAAAAGGAATATGGAATTGAAAGACAACACCTTGGTGAGGGGGCAACACAATGTTTTAAAACACACTGAAGAGAAAGGCAAATCATAAGGTGAAAAGATCCTAAATGACGCCTCAACCTTAAGTAAAGTGAGTGGGGTATCCATGTGGTCTCATGTGTAAAATGAACACAGGGTGAATCACCTGTTCTCGTAAGGTCCCCCCAGCACTAGCATACCACAATTCTATGAAACATTAGTGAAGAGACGCCATGAGTGCAGCAAAGATGGATGGTACATGCTATACCTCACAAATTTGAAATAGGGCGACAAAATCTACAAAGTCTACGATGCAGGCATTGAGCCCATCACTAGAATCGTAAGACATTATCACTGCAATAGCTTCAGGGCTCCCACATTTTAGAGAGAGAGAAAGTGGCTCAAAGTGGAGACTGGTTCTGACCGAGGAGCCCCGGGCAGCTGGTGGCAAAACTGAGTCTCCTGATCCCAGGAGCATAGCCCTTCCGCTTTACCAGTTTCCTTCCTTTCTAAAATAAAGAGACTTTTTAAGATGCCCAGAGGCCCAGCTTTCTGAAGATAAAAAATAAGTTCCATTCATTGTTCTCAAATATGATTTATGTTTGTAACCTTTAGAAAGAGGAGAGAAAAATGTTCTGGGATTTGTTTTGCCTCCCTCTGTTTCTTTTTTTAAAATTTGAGGAGCTTATGAAGACATAACCTTATACTGTTAGAAGAGAAAATTTAAGAGCATCTTAAATAAGGAAGCCCAGGAGCGATCAGACTGATTATCAGTCAGGCTGCCAAGAGCCCATTTGAGAGCTGAGGTCTTCTGGACACCACAAATCCCCAGCTGCCTCCAAATGCAGGCACTTCCTTTATCTCCCTGAGACTCTGGAGACAGGCAAGGTTAGTCTTCCTTCCTGCTTTGCTGCATATCTAAAACTCTCTTTAGTGTGAATTTAAAAGGACAGAAAAAGGGAGAGGGGCACGAGCTTCACATCTCTGCTGAGGAAACCTCTGTCTTCCTACCAGCCCAGGAGTGCTGAGTGAGCACTATGGGAGCAGAGTAGGCCAGGTTTGGATTGCTCAGTCCCTCAGTCATGTCTAACTCTTTGCAACTCCATGGATTGCAGCAGCCCAGGCTTCCCTGTCCTTCACCATCTCCTGGAGCTTGCTGAAACTCATGTCCATCGAGTCGGTGATGCCATCCAACCATCTTGTCCTCTGTCCTCCCCTTTTCCTCCTGCCTTCAATCTTTCCCAGCATTAGGGTCTTTTCCAATGAGTCAGTTCTTTGCATCAGATGGCCAAAGTATTGAAGCTTCAGCATCAGTCCTTCCAGTGAATATTCAGGGCTGATTTCCTATTGGTAAATTTCCTTGTTGTCCAAGGGACTCTCAAGAGTCTTTCCCAACACCACAATTCAGAAGCATCAATTCTTTGGTGTTTAGCCTTCTTTACAGTCCAACTCTCACATCTGTACATGACTACTGGAAAAACCATAGCTTTGACTATGGGGATTTGTAAACCTAGTCTCTGCCAGAGAGCAACTCCCCAAGATGTATAGAGCCTGACCCTATCCCTTGGGGAGACAGGGGAGGAGATGATCCTCAAGCACATGACAGTTTGAGAACCACTGAGTTCTACACAAGAAGGCAGGGACACCTGGGCTCTGGGCAGTACTCCTCCCCACCTACCACTCAAAACCATCCCTAGGTCCTAGAACATCACCCCTACAAGTTTCTAGGGGGTGGAGGTGAGAGAGCAGTATCCTACAACTTCAAACTCAGCCATTCCCTCATTCAAAGTAGAAAGTCAAGACTTCCCTGGTGGCACAGCAGATAAGAATCCACCTGCCAATGCAGGGAACATGGAGTTCAACCCCTGGCCTAGGAAGATCCCACAGGCCACGGAGCTACTGAGTCCATACTCCATGGCCCAGGAGTTGCAACTACTGAGCCCCTGTGCTGCAGCTACTGAAGCCTGCACACCTAGAGCCTGTGCTCTACAGCAAGAGAAACCGTCGTAATGAGAAGCCCCTACACCGCAACAAAAGAATGGAGCCCCCTGCTCATTGCAGCTTGAGAGCCCTTGCAAAGCAATAAAGACCCTGTGCAGCCAAAAACGAAACTAAATAAAGTTAAAAGAAAAAAAAAAACACAAAGTGGAAAGAGGGAGTTAATGAACTCATATCTGTTGTACTCAGCACTTTCCATACATGATTCTATTGCATCTTCTCAATAAAAACCTTCCACATTCAGAAGTACCCTAGTTAATTCAAACTTCTAGAGCTATCTGGACTCAAGTTAGGCTGAAGGAAGTTTTATTGCTAATGTAAAGAGTCTTTTATGGGCAAATGAGAGCATAAATGAGATCATACAGACCAGCAAAGAGAAGAAAATAATTAAAGATATTTAATATTAATAACTGATATTCCTAATTATATAGTAAGGCCAACCCCACCCCCCCTACACACACACACACAAAGCACTTAGGCAATAACTCATTGCCTTGCTCAGGTTACCAATCTATAACTAAAAATAATAGAACTGCATTTCTTTCCAACTACCCCACAAATCTGTCTGCACCATCCCCACAATTGTTCAATTTAGTGAGGTCTGGCCATAAATGTTTTTCTTCTCCCAGATTACGCCACAAAAATGTTTGATTCTGGGACAGACTGCAGAACTGTGCAGTCACTTCCCTATTTTCAACTTCTGGTCCACTCCATCTATCTTCAGTTACGTTGTATCTTTTCACTTCATTGTCTATTGACTGTGGAAGAAGACAAGACATGAACAGGGACAGAAAACCTAAGGACACGCTGGAATCTGGAAAATATCCACCACGGCTGTTCTCAGCCCAATCACAGCAGCCTTGAATGTTAACATCTGAAAGGGCCCTCTCAAAGTAGTATATGAACATTTACAGCTCCATTTATAAATGTATTGTTTAATCAAGATAACTTTGTGCATGAACCCAAGTTCCACATGGCAATTAGGTGGAAAGGAGAACAGGCAGGCTTGCTTCAAAAGCTATTTCGGTCCTGTTGATAATGAGCCATGTAAAAGCACAGAACAGAACAGCACTAGCCACTCTGCCTCCAATAACCAGTAATGAGACCTTCATAGCAATCTCCCATCTCATCCAAGATGAAGATGGAGAGCACCAATTCACCAAAATTTTGGCTCCAAATTAACTGCCCTTCTCCCCTTCTCAAGCCAAGCAGAATCTAACCATAGAAAGAATCTTTAGTGTCCAAATGTAAGTCTCAATTTCTGTTGTCACTACTTTCATTCATTTCCTTGTTTCACTGTATCTTGGACCACTAAAGTGAAAGTGAAGTCGCTCTGTCGTCTCCGACTCTTCGCAACCCCATGGACTACAGCCCACCAGGCTCCTCCATCCATGGGAGTTTCCAGGCAAGAGTATTGGAGTGGGGGGCCATCGCCTTCTCCTGGACCATTAAAATTGCCCCCTAATTGTTCTGAATCTGCAAATGATTTATTTTGAACAAAGGTGCAAGAATAACTTTCTGATGGACATCTATTACCAAGATCAAAACCAGAAGACTTTCTCATCATCTATACACATGCTCAGAGGCTCAGTCGTGTCCAACTCTTTGTGACCCCATGGACTACAGCCCTCCATACTCCTCTGTCTATGGAATTTTTTAGGCAAGAATACTGGAGTGGGTTGCCATGTCCATCTCCAGGGATTTTCCCGACCCAGGAATCAAACCCAAGTGTCCTGTGTTAAAGGCAGATTCTTTACCACTGCGCCACCTGGGAAGCCTAACCTGGAATAAAGGCCCTTCATGATCTAGCCAAAACTCCCTTTCCAATTTTTTTTTTCCTCTGTATAAATTCTACAGTCACA
This sequence comes from Giraffa tippelskirchi, assembly GCF_054371585.1. Lineage (NCBI taxonomy): Eukaryota > Metazoa > Chordata > Mammalia > Artiodactyla > Giraffidae > Giraffa > Giraffa tippelskirchi. The sequence goes on along the minus strand of NC_137287.1, from coordinate 11,298,532 downwards.
AAACTAGAAGCCAATATACAGCATTCATCTGCTGATATATTTTATATGTAATGATTAATAATAGCAAACATAATAATAACAGCACAGCAAACATACAACTTCCCTATGCCCAGGTAATTTTGAAGCACTTTACATACATTAATCCCTTAATCATCACAACTCTGTGAGATTGTTACTATTACTGTGTCCATTTTAAAGATGAAAGAGGAACTTCCCTGGTGGTCCAGTGGCTCAGGCTCTGTGCTCCCAGGTCAGGGGCCTGTGTTCAATCCCTGGTCAGGGAATTAGATCCCACATGTCGCAATTAAGAATTCACGTGCCACAACTAAGACCTGGCACAGCTAAATAAATAAATCAGTAAAAACAAACTTAATAAATAAAACTGAAAGAAAATGGGATTAAACAAGTAGAAAAGTCACCATTTCAACTCAAGCAGACTGGTTACAGAGTCTTTGTATTCTCAATGACTATATTGTACCACCTTCTCTAAATGGATAGGTGATAGCTGGGAGGAGGAACAAGTGTGTCAACAAATGAATGGAAAGGTGGATACATGGGTAGCATTATTTTATGAACTATTTTAGATTTTTGTTTTGTGAATGCTTAGCCTCCACACTATTAATGGAAGAAAACAAGTTCTCTCCTGAACGCTCCTGGATTTTCTACCTGTAACAAGAAACAAAACCTTGAACTGTGGATCTCCCCCTGGGCTTCACAGATGGACTTGCCCAAAGCACAGAAAAAGCCCTAGATAATTGAGTGGCTTTACCTGTAACATTACTATCGAAATAGTGACATAAAATGTACAAGCACTGAACAGACAAATGCAAAGTGCCTAATATAGAGGAGAGGCTTCAAGGGAGAAAGAATAAATGAAGTATATGAACCATGCATATTTATAGCACCTGCAAATTAACTTCCCGGAAACAGCAATAAGCGGATAAAGTACCAGGCCTCCGTGGAATCAGGCACAAAATGGATGCAGCTGCAAGAACACGGAAACATACACACTTTTACTCGCAAACATCTGCCCCCAGTATGCCCTGCAATTCTCCCACATCATCCTCACAGGGGCCCAGTAAAAAAGAGGAAAAATACTGCCGTGTTCCTGCCTAACCTCAATACCTTCCTACCACACTGACCCCAAGTTACCTTCGGTTTGCTTTTATAAAAGAAAAATGGCAAAGAACAGATGCCAAGAGAAAGTGCTAAAGGTGGTACAAGCTTGAGATGGATGGTCTAAGGCAAAGGGCCTTGCAAAGGGAACTAACTGGGCATGTGTCCTGTCACCTGCTCTGACAAGCCAGTACCTTGGGCAGCAACAAGCTTTCGAGGCCTCATTCTCCATGTTAATATGAGGTGAGAGTGGGTTCCAAACACAGTGCAAAAACACAGTCTCCCAATTCCTTGGCACAACACTTTAATCCAATCCTACCTAATTAGCATAATAATTTTCCCTCCTCACTCACTCCAGGAGTCCTACACTCCAATCACACCCCACCAAGCAGCATTCTCCAACTAGAGCTTTCACTCTGCGGCCTCTAGCTAGGCCTTTCTTCATCCTTGGAATACCTTCCCATCTCTGCCTATCCTTCATCCCAATGACAGCCTATCTGTCTTTCTGTATCAGTGGCTCTCACTCTCGTGGCTGCACAGGCAAATCACGTAGGGAGCCTTAAAAAAAAAAAAAAACAAAAAAAAACCTGATGCCTGTCATCAAACTCCAGAAATTCTGATTTGATTGCTGTGTGGTATGGCCTCAGTATTAAGATTTTTTTTAAAAAATCCCCCAGGTGATTCTAAAACACAAGCAAGGTTGAGAAACACTACCCTGGACCATTTCACTCAAAGAAGCCTTCTGCCTAGCTGGAATGAACTGCCTCCACCCTGACATTCGCAGAGTGCTTTGTGGTGACTCCCCTCTTCAGAAGTCCCCATCTTACGGTAGATCACAGCTCATTTTGCCACAGTTCTGTGTCAGGACTGATGAGAGCATTAGAGCACAGCCCCTTGGATGAAGGCTGCAAACTGCTTAACTTATGTATGCCATTCCCCCTTGGAACAACACTTTAGCATCAGCAACTACTCAATAAATGTTTGCTCAACTTAATTGAAATGGGCTGTTTTTATACAGGGCTTACCCGATGGCTCAGTGGGTGAAGACTCTGCCTGCAATGCAAGAGACACAGGAGACTCAGGTATAACCCCTAGGTTGCAAAGATCCTCTGGAGAGGAAATGGCAACCCACTCCAGTATTCTTGCCTGGAAAATCCCATGGACAGAAGACTCTGGCAGGCTATAAGTCCATGGGTTGCAAAGAGTCGGACACTACTGAGTGAGTTTTTAAATACTCCATCAAAAATACAAATAGTGCTAGAATATTCAGTGAGTTTCCAATGGAAACAGAAACTACCGTAGGTCCTAGATAGTGACAAACTCACTGCTGGAGATAGGCCACCTCTTCCCCAGCAGGCCTTCCTCCTCTCTATTTGAAGTCTTTGGCGGTGGGTAAAGTTGCAGAGCCCAGTCTTTCCAGAGGAAATGGAACCAATCAAAGAATGCACTTCCACCGAACACAAGGAGCTTAAGCTGGGGACTAAGCAATAGGCCCACACATCACAGAGCAAATTTCAACTTAACACATCCTTTGGAACAGCCCTGTTCCTGGGGGAGAGAGCCCTAAGGCAATGATTCTTAAGATTTATTGTAAATAAAATCCCCGTGGTGGTTGTTCAAAATCCACATTCCTAGACCTCAAACCCTCTCCCTACTAACCAACTGACCCAGAATATCTCTGGGTAGGGCAGCCTGATGAAGCCAGGGAAGTACAGCAAGCTCCCCAGGTGATTTCAATGCTGGTGACGGGCAGACCACACTTGTACACTTGTTATCAACAAACACTGGCCCAAAGCAGTTTAGATCCTCCAGGTACTTGGCCTTGTCAAATCGCAGAGAATCTGGGAGGAAAGGCTTGGGGAAGCAGAGATAATCTGCAGTGCCTGCATCAACAGAAATTATATGGCAGTGGGAGGTATAATAGGGACAGGATGCCCTTATAGCAGTGTCTGCTATAAAGTTTAAAGATGGTAACAAAAAGTGCCTGGCTCATAGTAGATAATCAGCAGATGACTGACAATAATAATTATCCCTTTCACAACTTCCTTCTATGATTATTTTATATCTGCCGTTTCCTAGAAATCAAGGAGATGGAGATATTAGTCTTAAATCGCCTTCCTCTCTAACTTCATATTAAGGAACAGCCCTGAGCCTAACTAACTCCCCATTCTTCACCACCCAGGAACGCCTGCCAGCGCCACCACTTACACCCTTCCCACCTCCCATCCCACCAGGGTTCAGTCAAACTAAAGAGCCTGCAGGTGTAGGCAAGTTCCCCGGCAGTGAGCAGACCAGGCACAGCCGGTGAGGAACAAACTGGAGGTTGTCTTTCATCCTTAGCATAAACTCAGTCTCAGGTGAAACGTTTATACCCCTGCAACTGCACTGCTTGCTGAAAGCCCGTAGAATTCCCAGGCCAACCTATGTCAGTTCTAAAGAGAATGCTTGTAATCACATCTGAGTATCTGGGAATTAAACCATGAAAAGACCCAAACATATCTTTACCTTGGCAGCCGTTCTACAACCTCCCTTCTTGACGCTGGTCAATGAAGCAAGCCAGCTCCTTCAAATTCAATACCATTCTCGTCACCTTCCCATTAAGAGAAACCAATTTCCACATTTTGGCCATAAATTAGAAGCCTTCCATTTTGCAGACGTATGAAACGACGTGACCATACTCCACAAAGAGAGGCCAAATCTCAAGCACCTAACTAAACACAGGGAGATGATTTGTGATACTTAAATATAATTACTGTGCTAGATTCAGGTTTTTAATCTTGTGTTTTTCAATTTAATTATGAAATTACAGCCCCAAACTTCTGGACATAATACCAGCACTGTCGCTGTAATCATGTACCCGTGTTACTCCCAGGGAACACACAGCCCTACTGGAGGTCACTCGCCAAGCGCGGCCAATGCAGGACCGCACAGAGGCTCTGGCTCCAGCTGATCCCATTCAATCCAGGGAGCACAGAAAGATTTAGGAGTCTGAGTAGATGACAAAATGTCAGGAATTTAGGGCCATTATTTTTGAAAAGCATGCTCAGGGCTGAGTTATATAAATTGAAAGATGGCATCGGAAACTATGAGGTCATCTGCCTATGGTATGGTAACCAGCCTCAAGCACATCTCTGCTTAACAGCATGGAAAAAAACAGGTGGGTTCAGATCAGTGGAGCCAAGGAGTAAACTGGAGAGTCAAACACAGGAATTAAGGCCAGAGAGGGAATACATTGCATTTCAGGTCCACGAGGACAGAACCAGGGGGATCTCGGGGGGGCAAGCAGTCCCACATGACTCAGCAACACAGTGTAAGGAATTTAGGTTGGAAAGAAGAACTTTCTGAGCAGGCAAAGGAAAGGTAATTTAGGAATGTTAAAGCATCTCCATTAACAGTCTTTATGGAATAAAGCATCATGTGAATCTTACAGTTTTAAAATATTCTTAGTGGGACAAGTTGTTACTGTGGTCTAATAAACAACTAAGTAGTAGTGGGAATGTGCTAAGCACCATCCTAAGTGCTTTATAAACTATTTCATTTAACCTTCAAAAAAAATCCTAAGAGGCAGGTATTACAATTTTTCAGGTGAGAAAACTGAGGAGCAGAGGTTATTGCTTGCCCAAGGCCAAAAGACCAAGTGGCTCTTAACCAGAGCACTATTCCTGCATGACTTCTACTAAGTGCTTCGCTATGCTTCAGTTCAAGATAATTCTCATTCACATTCTCTTTCCTCATTCTCTCTTTCTTTTTCTTTCTCTCTCTCTCTCTCTCACACACGCACACAAACCCCAATAAACATGCACGCTGTCCATTATCCCAAATTGGCATAGTTTGGATTGTGATAAAATCCAGATTACATAAAAAATAATTGTTTCTCTGAGGTTTCAACCCCTTGAGACAGGTTGAGTTCCTCCAAGCTCAAAGAACTGATTTTTTTTTTTTTAACAAATATCCACTGTCATATGGTAGACACCTTTGTAAGAGTCAGAGAGTTCAGAAATTAAGTGTAACAATGACAACTATTTTTAACTTCCAGAGGAACTAGGGAATGCATGTCTCTCCTTTTCTTAGATGGTGGCACTCCTCCAAGACAAAATGTATTCAGAATCAGAAATAATTGTGAGCTCCAAGAGTAATCTTAATGCACATTTACACACACGACCTACCGGTGTGTACACGTTTACCCCTTACTTCATCTAAGGTCCCGTGTTCTCCAAGAACCACGATGAGGTCAGTTAAGGCTGATTCAACATCACTTCTTGATGAACACTCTGGCTCTGGTTATAAAGAAGAAAGGTGTAGTGGCCCTTGGTCCCAGCATAAATATTAATACAAGTTTCAATGTTCTGAAGAGAATGTTAAGAGAAACTACACAGATATCCTTAAATCAACAACATGGAATAATAGCATTTTAGGACTTAACTACTTGAGAAATTCATGTGAAGGAATTAACGTTAAGTAAAGATCACAACGCACTGGTTCTCAAACTAGGCTCCTCTTTGGAATCAGTTTTACAAAATACTGATGCCTAGGACCCACTATCAGAGGTTCTGATTTAATTGGTCTGGGATGCAGCCTGGGCACATGTACTGTTTAAAGTGCCTCAAGGAATCCTAATGTGCATCAAAATTTGAAAACCACTGCTTTAATGGAAGTTACCCACCTTGCCTATTTTTTTCCGGCAAAAAAAAAAAAAGCCACAGGAAATTTAGAAATGCTTAGCTGCACTTAGCAAAAGCGCTCTTAAACCCACACCCTTGATGTTTGTGGAGCAGACACCAAAAAAAAATCACCCGTAACAAGAATTCTGCATCTTCGAAGAATTCTGCATCTAGTTGAAGACCTTTGTTGCTGCATTATACACTCATTTGTTCAATGCCCTTTGTCTAAAGAGTTGCATAAACTTCCTTTATAATTTGGTTTCAGGAAGAGTTTGCATATCTTTAGAAACCTGATATGATTCTTGTTCTTGGAATATAAAAATCAAGTGCCCTATCTTGTTTTCTTTATGAACCTGAGTGCTAGAAGTATTAGAGCTCAGTTGAACAGATAACTGGAGTATTAACTCCCTACGCTTATTTGATTCTCCTTCTGTCTATGCAAGTTTGGACTATTGCTTCCTCTTTCTTCTTTTTTTTAAGGAGTAAGATATAGACTACCTTCTATGAAACTTGATTCAAAGGCCACTGTGAAAACAGACAAAAGCAGAAGTTATGAATAACAGTCAAGTCTGTGAAGATTGACTTTCTGGGAATATCTTGGGTGTCTCCCCTCTTCGTTCCTTGGACTTTGCACACTACTTGGATATTTCTGTTCTTGAAAAGGTGCACACACACACACAAAGAAACAAGTATCCTATAGGCTACGTTATATTCAAACAATATCAGAGGAACCCCAGTGTAAGGAATTTAGAATAGAGTAACTGCTTCTTAGTTTGTTTTCCTCTATTTTGGATTTAATGCATGAAGTTTCTTCAGACTGTTCCGACCTCACAGACTCCAAGTCTAGTCTCCAATGTGGCAGGGCTGCTCTTCCGCTAAAGCCTGTGTTTTTGTTTCCCCCAACTTGCTAGTCTTGGCAAAGTAACTTCCACCTTCTTCCTTTGCACCCTCTTCCATATGGCTGGAATTAATGAGCCTGCAAGCTGGGGGCAATGTCTCTCCACAGCTGTCTTTTCAAGCAATTATTTAGAGACAGAGAAGGAAGTCATTAACAATCCTGGGAGTCAGCCAGAGACAGCTCTGCCACACAAAACACTCAGATAGAACCCTGGGCCAAAAGGTCACTTTTTATTGGGAGCTGGGGTGGGATGGGGTAACAGAACGGTACAGAGAGAAAGATAAGGGAGTAGGTAGCAGGTTCTCACTGTGTTTTTCTGGCATCCGCAACAAGGTCAATTTCTTCTGTGCAAAAAAGAAAAGGTCTAGCTGAAGCAATCAGGAATTCATTCAAAAGTGACTAGAGGCAAGAGGGAAGAAATGCCAGGGAAAATAATGCCTCTCTGAAAAGCCTGTCCTTTAAGGCCAAAATAGCTGCTTAAACATCGTGAAAGTACCACCTCTTTCCCAGGAGGCTGGGAAAGTGGGGTAGGACTGGTGCCAGATGTTATAACAGTAGTTACCAGAACAAATGTTAGTTAAGTCTATTCAAAAGTATGCCTGATTAGTGAAAACCAAAACATTTCACGAGGTGGCAGAGTCCTCCTGCTATGTCTACCCACTCACCACATCAACACTGGTCTAACCAACACAAAGTTTTCTTGAATGCTGGAAAGACTACTGATTCCAGTTAGTTTCTCTTCTTAGCTAAAATGAGGCTGTCCTTCTCTGTGAGAGGAAAAGAGCTTTCAGATTTTTCTTGTCTGTTAATAAAGACAAATAACTAGATTCATCTTTCCTTTCTCTTCTCCAGAAACAGACTATATTTTGAGAAACCAGTCAAACTCGGAACCAGAAATTTTAAAACAATGTTCAGGGGCAAGTCAGTGTCTCTGTGAACTCTGAAATCTTAGAAAATCATCAGACGTGGAAAGTCCTGTGACAAAACTGTCATGTCCTGGATCAAACGTAAAAAGAGTTGAATTCAAGTTTTACTATGATTAATTTCCTTAACTTTAGAGTCTCAGTTTCCTCATCTGTAAATGATACCACACTTCATCTGATAGGCTTATGTTTTTCAAACTTTTTAAAGCACAACATAATAAAAATACATTATTGTCAGGAACTGATATACAGTCAAGCATACAGTGCATGCATACACACATACACACACATCTGTACACACATACATTTGAAACAAAGGTTTTTTTGAAACAATACACACTATTAGTGTGATATATTATACTCTGATATCATCTATCTGACTCCACTTTTTAAAAAAAATGCTGACTGTCATCCACTATTGGGTTAAAAAAGACTGTTTTAAAAACTACTGTGATGGGGTGTCTTGTGGAATAGATGTAATCAAGTGTGATCCAACAGCAAAGAGCATAGCACATAGTAGGGCTATGACAAATGAGGGTTTTCTTTCCATACAATACAGTCCTTGCAGGGGAGCTGGCAGAAAATATAAGTCCCGTTATTCAAGGTAGTCCAGAGAATACACAACAGCATTCCATCCTCCTGACAGTGAAAAGCCACTGCCCTGGGATGTGTTGTCAGAAAGCCACTGAGTTACGTCTACAGCTGTTGGCACTCTGCTCTGCAGAAGGTATTCTTTGTTTACGGGCTGTTTATCATTCACTTCAGCTTCATGGAGGGGACTGCGATACTTCAGATTCCGAAAACTTACTTATGATCATTTAAAACAAAACAACAAACCCTGCTGAACATCCATCTGGAGTGAAAAGGAACCTCTCAATCACATAGGAAAAACTTTATGCAAAGTAATACTCTTAAAATCCAAGACTGTCGTAACACAAAGCTACACTAAAAGCAACTAATGATGAACTCTAATCCAACTAATGAAGGCTGAACATCAGAGATAAAAAGGGAAGCTATGTCTTCAGAAAAATCTTCAAAACTTTTAAGAAAAAAAAATCATTTAAAATTGAAGTGGAGAGTGAAAAAGTTGGCTTAAAGCTCAACATTCAGAAAACTAAGATCATGGCATCCGGTCCCATCACTTCATGGCAGATAGATGGGGAAACAGTGGAAACAGTGGTTGACTTTATTTTTCTGGGCTCCAAAATCACTGCAGATGGTGACTGCAGCCATGAAATTAAAAGATGCTTACTCCTTGGAAAGAAAGTTATGACCAACCTAGACAGCATATTGAAAAGCAGAGACATTACTTTGCCAACAAAGGTCCGTCTAGTCAAGGCTATGGTTTTTCCAGTGGTCATGTATGGATGTGAGAGTTGGACGGTGAAGAAAGCCGAGAGCCAAAGAATTGATGCTTTTGAACTGTGGTGTTGGAGAAGACTCTTGAGAGTCCCTTGGACTGCAAGGACATCCAACCAGTCCATCCTAAAGGAGATCAATCCTGGGTGTTCATTGGAAGGTCTGATGTTGAAGCTGAAACTCCAATACTTTGGCCACCACATGCGAAGAGCTGACTCATTGGAAAAGACCTGATGCTGGGAAAGATTGAGGGCAGGAGGAGAAGGGGACAACAGAGGATGAGATGGCTGGATGGCATCACCGACTCGATGGACGTGGGTTTGGGTGGACTCAGGGAGTTAGTGATGGACAGGAAGGCCTGGTGTGCTGCGGTTCATGGGGTCGCAAAGAGTTGGACACAACTGAGCGACTGAACTGAACTGAAAATATTTAAGACAATAAAAACTCCATTGTCTCTAATGATCATTTATTTATTTATTTTATGGTCATTTTTAAAGAGGCCTCCCATGACCACACTTATTAAAACAGCTCCTTATCCCATTTTCTTCTATTTTTTCTTCTTTCATGATATTTCCTATACCATCATCATTATAAATGTGTTCTCACCACTACCCCTCACTACCATTTAATGATCATGAGGACAAAGACCTTTCCTCTTGTTTATTTGCTACTGTATCCCTAGTACATAGTGCTTAGCACATAGTAAGAACACAAGAAACATTTGTGAGATTAATGAATTAGTGAATTAAATGAGCAGAATGTTGACTTCCGCACTGGAATTAAACCCAAGAAGCCACATGTCTCTTCACTCTGCCTCCTCCATGGTTACAAGAGAATCACAGAAAGACAAGCCCCTAGTCTCTGAAAGCATCAGCTGTACATCGTGCACTGCCTTCCGGTATCTGTTCCTTTCTTCCTCTACGTTTACAAATAACAACTCTCCAGCTCCCCTTAGCATTGTTCTGGGCCAACCAGCTGTTCATGTCCTCTTATCAGAACTAGATTATGTGAAATCAGAACCCATCTCTCAGATGCCACTCCTTCAGAGCCTGCCAAGGGACAGAAGGCACTCAGACCCCAAAAACAACAGCAAACCCAAAAGTGGGAAAAGGCAATGGGGCAAAGCAAACCAAAAGCCTCTGGGATGATGTGCTACAGCATAGCTGAGGACAGCTTCATGCGTCCCCTCTCCTCCCCTTCAAAGAGATAGCTGGACCTTGAGGAGGAGGGGCTGGGCTCTGCTCCGACTGGGTACTCCACACTGTGAGAGAAAAGATCATTCCAGGATTTGAGATTGTTCCAGCTGGCAGTTAAGTACTGATTTCCCATTGGAACTCCATCCAACTGGCTCTCTCCAAAATCAATGTTAAAGGTCCACATAATCTTTTCTGTAATCACTTCATCAAGCAGGCAGGGAGATTTTGCTGAAATCTAGGTTCTCCTTGTCTCCAATCTTGTGTGGCTGGCACCTGATGTCATTTTGGGTAGCTCAATGCCTACTCACACTGCTCAACCTGCTCAACTGTCTGGGGGTGGTAGTTAAGGGGGGGGGGGGCTGTCATAGCAGCACAATAAAAGCAAATCACCTGGTAAAACAGGAGATGAACGCATAAATCCAGGAAGAGAATTTGAAATAGAAATGCATTACCAACTAAAGAAATCATTTCAAATGACTTATACTACAAATTGGCTTTAAGAGACATCTCAGTCTGCACATGTATTCCCTGCTGAGCGGTGATACCTACTCAAATGATCAAAAACAGTCCGTTCTTAAATTTAGGATAAGTCTCAGACCTCAGAAACAGGCAAAGGGAAAAAAAAAAAAAGTTCAAAAGCAGAAAGGCAGCAAATGTTACTCTCAGGACCAATCTCTCTGATATGCCTCAAGCTTGCTAACAGCATTTTTATGCCACAGGCATGCTACTTTCCTTTGCCCTCATTTTATTTCACAGGAAGTCCTTCCCTAATAGCCATGGGATATCCAAAAGGAGAAAAGAAGGGGAGGGCAAAGCATTCTGTTAGCTCTCCTGCTTGGAAAAGACTCAAGAGCCTGGAAGGATGCCGCAAAAATCTGTGTGAGCACAACAAACAACAGCAGCCAAGAAAACTGAATCCCAGAGAGAAACCTGCCAGCTGGGAGCCACTCTGTAACCGGAGAGGAAGCATCTACTTAAATGGCCACTGTCCAGCTCAGGACAAACCCTGTGGTTACAAGGACCAGAGTGGAAACCCCTCCTAAAATCACCATGAGTCTGATCCCTCCTGAACTGACATCTTACCAGTCCCAGTTTAAAACCATCCCTCCCTCTAACATGAATGTTCTAATCTGCAAAGAATGACATGTATCTCAAAGAGATCCTCAATGAGGCGAAGGAGAGAGGCCACCAGAGCAGCAGTATTTCAAGCCATGGTAGGTTCGGAGATGTCAAGTGAGACAAGTGAAGCAAAAAAAAAGATGACCCTTGAGAGGTTCAAAGGGCTTACTCTGCAATAGGGGCATGGCTGGGCAGGCCAAGGGACCACCACAGCATGTGGACCATGGACTTGGGTATGGGTTAAGAGGTAAGAGACCCAGGGCAGAGGAGATAACTTTAAGCCACTGTTAATACACAACAAACCATACAACCAGAATCTTATTACTAAGATTATTACTTATTACTAAGTACCTAAAACCCCTTTAAATAAATCTTAGAGACTCAACAAAGCCTTCCAGAAAAGCGAATACTCTGGCAAGGCACAACAGTGACACTTAAAATATAGCTAACCCTAATCAACTTCCCAACGACAAGGCAACATAACACACAGTTTCTTCCCAATAGAGGATGCTCTCCAAAAGCTACTTATACTTGGCTGTAACATAAAGTGTGATTTCTTTTTTTTTTCTTCACAGCAGATTTCCTTCTCAGCTTTTCCTAAAATCAAGAAGAAAATTATCTTTCAGTCCCTGAGTGCACACCAAACAGGTAGCCTGGGAGTATAACCTGGAGACTCACTGGGGAAAGGTCTCTAGGATGGAAAACATTTACAAGACTGGGGAAAGGTCTCTAGGATGGAAAACATTTACAAGACAAGTAATTGAGAACTGATTATGCTACAAATAAAGTCCCTGAGGCCTGAAATCCATCTTCTTCTGGGGGAACCTGAAAAACCATGAGCACTGGAAGAGACCCTGGTCCTTCAGTGAAACGCAAGGTTCTAAATCCTGGCCCCCTTCTCAGATATATTAACCTGACCCACAAACACAGCATCCATTCTGAAGGTTTAGAAACACTGAGCTGATCTCCCTGCCTCCGCTAACAGATGGGGAATTAATGAGTCTCTCTGATAGAAAGCACACATTCAGGGTCCAACACAGAAAAAAGGCCTTCACGCCAGCGTACGGTAACTTGAGAATGACTGACCCAAAGGCACTTGCTCCAGCAGCCACATGGCAGCCAATTCTCAGCCCACAGGCAGCTCCCTCTCCAGAGCTTAGTGTGTGGCCTTTGAAACAAGTGGGAAAGGAAAGAGAGAAAAACAAACAAACAAAATCCAGCCATTGCAGTCTACACTGAGGTTAGATCTCAAGACATGTGGTGAAGTGCCTCCAAGAGACTGGAAATATTCTTAATAGAGATGCCTGTCAATTCTGTGCAGAATAATTAGCTACTAAAACTTTAAACAAACAATTATTCTAGGCCTCTGCCAACAAGCCACTGAGGGTGGGGCAGAAGAAAGTTCTCCTTCGGAGAGCTGGTCCCCAGGGCTGACGCCAAGGCCGAGCTGTGATTCACAGCACCCACTGCCCCCACGTGCTGTGCTGGTGCCTCCAGCCCACTGGCAGCAGCTGACCAACCCCGCCTGTGTTGCTGCTTCCTGCTTCTGGCTGGCCCCAGCACCCACAGGGGGCCCTTCTCTCTCCAAGGAGGGGCTACCATTCCTAAAAGCTGGTGGTGGTTGGCAGATGTATTATCAACAGAAAGAATTGTAATACTATTTTTCATTTTAAGTAATGGAAATAACAAAGCCATGTTTTCAACTAACTCTCAAAGTAATTCTGAGAAAATACCGTAACAAAGGATAACCTTCATCTATGCTGTGAAGACAAAGTCTTCAAAGAAAGAGAAGTGTACTTTAGTTAGAGGACTAATATGACAGAGATAAAAAGAGCTAAACTGGAGAGATCTTGAGTTCCGGATTCCAGCCCCAGATTCACAACTGTGAAATTCAGCTGGTTATGAAACCCTGTTAGATCTCAATTTCTCCACTGGTAAGATGAGGAACAAGAGCAGGGGAATCAATCGAGTCCTTCTGCCTCTAGAAATATAATTCCAATTATTTAATTTATATCTTTGTGGATAGCTCTTCAAATTGTGGCTGAAATCTATACGAGTCAACCTGATTTAAAATCCTATCAACCCCAATTAAAAACAAGAGAGAGACTGACTATCCACAGTTGTTTCAGTTTGGTGTGTGGCTTTTCAGGAAAGGCAATGAGGTGTTAGTGGAAATCATGACAGCCACTAATGATCCCATTTAACTCCAGCACTGACACTCACCAGTGACCATTTGTCCCCCGATTCCATTCTGTGCTTTTACCACTGCAACCTGATCTGATGCAAACCTTCCTCTCAGGTCCCTGGGTGTAGCTATATCCACTTAGAGCTCTATAAATAACGACAGTGCCAGCACACAGTGACCAGCCACCTGTGAAATTAGCATCAAATGGTCTGATCAGGTTTCTTTACCAGCCTTCCTCCTCTTTGCCCTGGGCCAAAAACACAGACGCCGCAGTTAGACCAGAGTTACATCATGCTTTCCAGGACCTGTGGATGGATAAGCGCCCTCTCGCCAACACAGGACACTGTTTCACTGTGCATCACTCCACTGGGCCTGAATAGATGTCAAGATTTTAACACATACCAAATCTCCAGTATTAACTTCATAACTTCTGACCATATGAAATTTATTGTAACAGAGGCTCTAGCAGTTCCAAGAAATTTAAGCACAGGCTTATTCTTATAGTCCAAGTTATTTTATAATCAATTAAACTGAATAAAGTTAAACATAAAATTTAACAATAAGACCTAAAACTTGATGTGGCTAAATATCAATCGGCACTGAAAAGGAAAGATTTCTTCAGGTATTAGGAGCTATGACTAGGACTTACTAAGACAACGTATTTCCAGATTTACTTGCTGCATCTGCACTCCATTATTTTAACAGATTTTTTGCCCAAGGTGGCAGCTTTTTTTGGTCAAGCTATTTAAGAACAAGCTCTCCCTGTCCTTGCCAATACATAGGTATTTGATTTAAAGTATTTATGATTCATTCAACAAACATGAATTTAATGAGCAGACACTATGTGCCAGGCACACTCTAGATTCTGGAGGTCTCAAAATGAACAGAACAACGTTCCTAAAATTTTACATACATTGAATATTGACAACTGTGTGCAGTACTTTATTTATACATGAATAAACAGAGGCTTCTAGAGATGAAACTTAAAACTGGCATTTTTCATTTTCTAAAGCTTCACTATCACTATTCCACAGCCCCTGTCCAAACCTCACTCTAAATACACAGACATACAAGCTTGTTTGGATAAAAACAGATTTAGGTCTAAATCAGGAAGAAGAGCGGGTGGTCAAGGAATGCTTGTTACTAACGGTGACATCAAGTCCCTCAGTCCTACTTGCTGACCCCTTGCTGGATGGGAATCCATGCTATTCCTAAGAGCTCACAAGCTCATCAGTCCGTCTCAAGAAGTAAAACAGGCTGGACTTGTTCACAGCATTACCTTTGTAAGAACAGAAATCGTCCCTTTGTTTTCACTTATCACTTTTTAAGGTAGGCTAAATAATTCCAATCATCTGTCCACACTCCTACAGCCATGGTAACATCATCTGTCTTTGAATTCTAAAGTTCTAAACTCCCAATGTGTGTTAGACCAGTGAGCCCCAAACTTGACTGCACTTTACAACTACCTGGGGAATTAAAAAAAAAAAAAAAAACTGGCCCAGGTCCCACTCCACAGAGATTCTGATGTGACAGTCTAGATTCGCATGGATGTCTTAAACTCCCCAGGTGATTCTACTATACAGCCAAGGTTCAGGACCAATGCTTCACACCAGCCTTCTCCAAATGTGGTCTCTGGACCAATAGCATCAGTACCATCTAGGAAGTGACCAGAACTGCAAGTTCTCAGGACCCCTCAGGAAAAATGAGTCAGAAAATCTGGGGGTGGGGCCTGGCAATCTGTATTTTAACAGGCCCTCCAGGTGATTCCGAGGCACACTAACATTTGAGAACCACCACATTAGACAATCTAAGGATCCTAAAGAATTCTTTTAAATATTTAATGTATATAGATGTTACATTTTCAACTAGATGATAAGATCCTCAATGGCAAAAATTACTATTTTCTATTTGTTTCTATGTATCTCTGTAGCAAGTACTATGCAAGGTAGCTCAGTGATAAAGAATCTGCCTGCCATGGCAGGAGACGCAAGAGACATAGGTTCAATCCCTGGGTGGGGAAGATCCCCTGAAGGAGGAACTGGCAACTCACTCCAGTATTCCTGCCTGGAGAATCCCATGGACAGATGAGCCTGGGGGGCTACAGTCCATGGGGTTGCGAAGAGTCAGATACAACTGAGAATGCATGCCTTACACAGTAGGTGCTTCATTAATATTTACTGGCTAAAACTAGAATATTGTAAATCAACTATCCTTCAATTTAAAAAGCTAACACATCATAAATCAATTATACTTACAATAATATTTCCTTACTTTTTTATTTATTTGAGTATCATCCACTGAGCCTCCATATGGTACACAACCCACACCTGCTATGGAGACAGCAGAGAGTCTGTACCAACATGAATGATCTGTCCCCAGAAACATGAAGAAATCCAAACACCCTCCCATCCCACATGGGTCAGCTTTCCCCAAACCATCCAAAATCCTCTTTTATGGAGTGTTACAAGAAGGGGTTAGAAGCAATTAACCTGAAGAAGAAAGTTTTCTCCAAAGTATTCTTTTTAAAAGGAAGAAACAAAACTCATTTGAAAGCAATTTTACATTCAACAAAATTCAACACTTATTGATCACCTACTAAACACAAAATATTGTGCTAAGAATCATTAAGAATACAAACATGTCTTAGGAATCAAACCTCAAAGGCCTTGCAGTAGTGTCATAGGGCACTATCCTACAGTAGTAACCCAGGAAAATGTTATTTTATGGTTTACATATAAGGGAAATGTTCACAGAGATTGCTCGAGAAATGTTAGCTGCTTCTCCCATAACCTGGGAGCAATATCTTCAATCAAACCAAAGTATCTCCACTGAATTATCATCTGATGAGTGTCTTTTAGAAAGACATATAATAAAATTTAAATTTAACACAACTACTCCAATAAGTGACTGTTGACACTACATACATACATACCAAAACACAACCACAAAAGCATCTGGGACTAGAAAACCCTGAGAGGCCAATTAGCAAGCTGCATGGGGCAAGGAGGAAAATCCCCCATGCTGATATGTTCACATACTAGCGACCTTCCTTGCTTCACTAGTGGCCACACTTGCTGGGGTCATCTAGAAATGCCCATGATCTAAAGTGAGACACACCTCTCAAGCTCCCTTCAGAGACTGTGCCTTTATTATTCCTCCAAACACTCTGAGTTGCTTTTAACCACAGAAGGGCAAGTGAAGGCAAGGGGTGAGGGGAGAGGTTATGATTTTTCTTTGAACAGCCACTTTATTTGCACAACCCTGTTTATTTTTGGCTTCAATAAGAGAGGCCTCCTCTAGAATAGGAAAGGGGGCCCACTCCCCAAGAAGCTGCCTGCCTCAATCCCAGGAAGGGTTAATGGTCAGTTATTTGGCTTTCTTCCTTAGGTCAAACAACAGACACACTGGAAAAGGCCATGAACACAACATATGATAAAAACAGACCACAACTGGAAGGGTACTATAATGCAGGCATCTCAAAGGAAAGACAGGAAGAGAGACACACACACAGTCTTTCCAGGGCTGCCTGAGGAAACACTGAGACGTCTTGCTACTAACACCCAGGTTTACTGTACAAGTAAGCAGGTTAGTTAGACCTTTAGCCAGAAATGGTTCTACAGGTATATTCATGGTTTACTTTAAATAATAAAAAAAAGGATGAAATTAGAAAATACTCTTAGACATTCCCCAATACCCACACCTTCTCTACCAGACCCACACCTTCCTTGAATACCTTCAGTGACATGACACTTACTATTTTGTATTTTGGAAAGCCTTGTCAGAATGTTCTTCCTGAAACAGGGTCATAATACGTTTCTCTACTCCTTCCTATTACTGGCCCTGGTTCTACATTAGGAAAGAAAAAACTAACTAATTCCTCTTAGAAACCACAATCCACGTAAATATCTGGAGACAGCTATCATGGGCACATTTTTCAAGTGTTATCCCCTCTAATGCACACTGAAGATTCTTTATGTGTATTTTTTCCCCCACAAATAATTCCCTTACCAAAAGGTCAACATGATTAGAAGCTATAACTCTGCCTGACCTTCTCTGACATTAGTCATCTGATGACCGTAACCATGACACATACAAAAACACACAACAGAAATGAAGACCAGCTAAGTAAGCATGAGTACTTAGGAAGGCAAGAGACCAGGAGAATGACCCAAGGACCAGATTCAGCTCTGGTAAGAAACAGGAGAACCCCAGAGTGAACTCAGAGAGAAAGTATCCTACCAACAGCCAATCTTAGGCATCTATTATTCAAAGTGGAGAAACCAGACCCAGGGTACTTCTAAGGGTACAGTATCAAAACAGAAAAGCTATCAGGAATAAAACTCTGACACCCAGACACAGCTTACTTTAAATCAGTTAACAGATTAAAAAAAAAAAAAAAAAAAAAAGACTGTCTTTCTAGCACCCAGAGAGGAGTGTTAGAAGCTCACCTGGTCCCGACACGGAAGACACAGGAAGCTGGCCCTCTGATGCAGCTGTGACTAGTTCTGCTCTGGACAAATGACCCCAGCTGCTTTGAAAGTTGTGCCCTGGGAGGAAAGCAACCCCAAGTACAACCCCCTCCACCCCTTCACATCCAGCCTTAGCCGCTTTGCACTTATCTAGATATACCAGGCAGAATAAAGGGGGAGAAAGCCTGCTGCTTAAGTGGGGGAGAAAGCATAGGTTTCCTTGGCAGGATTAGAAAATCCAGCCTAGATGGCAACATGAGAGTCACTGGGTTAAAGTGAGGCCAACGGGAGAGGCTTAAAAGCTGTAATGACTGGATTAGGAATCATTTCCTAGCCTCTGTTAAGAGCAGGATGTTGACAGAAAGCACCACCCCCAGGGAGGTACTGATGAAAACCACAACTGTCAGGGCAGCAGTAGCCCGCACAGGCAGAGGTGGAATCCATCCTGTCATTAGCCAGCAAGGAGACGATGTTCTGAAAAGGAAAGGAGAGAAAGGTGTGGTCAAACAGGAGACAGAGCAAACAACATCATAGTGCGGGTTTTTATGGCCCAGCATCAGAAGCAACAGCTTCTAAGGATGCCAAGTAATATTCTTCACAACGTTACCCAAAAAAAAAGATACAAAAATCTATTTCCATGAGGGGATAATGCACTTAATGGTTTCTAATTATATACTGTTTAGTCTGCAAGTACTTATCTAGTAATTCATAATTGACCAGAACAAGTTTCTCTTTGCACAGATTGATAACAGATTGATATTCTGAAGAATTCACAACTAGTCTAGATTACTCTGGAAAGATGAGTTCCCAAGTGCCACCAGCAGCCTCAGAATCACTTGGGGCATTAATTTTTTTTTTTTTTTTATTGTTGGACCTCATCTTAGATCTACTGAATATATCTCGAAAGGTGAAGACTGGCCCCATGCACTACTGTAAATCAACTTCGGTCATTTGTTCAGCTATGTCTGACTTTTTGCAACCCTACGAACAAAGCAAGTGGAGGTGATGGAATTCCAGTTGAGCTATTTCAAATCCTCAAAGGTGATGCTGTGAAAGTGCTGCACTCGATATGCCAGCAAATGTGGAAAACTCAGCAGTGGCCACAGGACTGGAAAAGGTCAGTTTTCATTCCAATCCAAAAGAAAGGCAATGCCAAAGAATGCTCAAACTACCACACAATTGCACTCATCTCACATGCTAGTAAAGTAATGCTCAAAATTCTCCAAGCCAGGCTTCAGCAATACGTGAACCGTGAACTTCCAGATGTTCAAGCTGGTTTTAGAAAAGGCAGAGGAACCAGAGATCAAATTGCCAATATCCACTGGATCATCGAAAAAGCAAGAGAGTTCCAGAAAAACATCTATTTCTGCTTTATTGACTATGCCAAAGCCTTTGACTGTGTGGATCACAATAAACTGTGGAAAATTCTGAAAGAGATGGGAATACCAGAACATCTGACCTGGCTCTTGACAAACCTGTATGAAGGTCAGGAAGCAACAGTTACAACTGGACATGGAACAACAGACTGGTTCCAAATAGGAAAAGGAGTACATCAACGCTGTATCTTGTCACCCTGCTTATTTAACTTATATACAGAGTACATCATGAGAAACGCTGGGCTGGAAGAAACACAAGCTGGAATCAAGATTGCCAGGAGAAATATCAATAACCTCAGATATGCGGATGACACCACCCTTATGGCAGAAAGTGAAGAACTAAAGAGCCTCTTGATGAAGGTGAAAGAGGAGAGTGAAAAAGTTGGCTTAAAGCTCAACGTTCAGAAAACTAAGATCATGGCATCTGGTCCCATCACTTCATGGGAAATAGACGGGGAAACAGTGGAAACAGTGTCAGACTTTATTTTGGGGGGCTCCAGAATCACTGCTGATGGTGACTGCAGCCATGAAATTAAAAGACGCTTACTCCTTGGAAGGAAGGTTATGACCAACCTAGATAGCATATTTAAAAGCAGAGACATTACTTTGCCAACAAAAGTACATCTAGTCAAGGCTATGGTTTTTCCAGTGGTCATGTATGGATGTGAGAGTTGGACGGTGAAGAAAGCTGAGCGCTGAAGAATTGATGCTTTTGAACTGTGGTGTTGGAGAAGACTCTTGAGAGTCCCTTGGACTACAAGGAGATCCAATCAATCCATCCTAAAAGAGATCAATCCTGGGTGTTTATTGGAAGGTCTGATGTTGAAGCTGAAACTCCAATACTTTGGCCACCTCATGCGAAGGGTTGACTCATTGGAAAAGACCCTAATGCTGGGTAGGATTGGGGATGGGAGGAGAAGGGGATGACAGAGGATAAGATGGTTGGATGGCATCACTGACTCGATGGACATGGGTTTGGGTAGACTCCGGGAATTGGTGATGGACAGAGAGGCCTGGAGTGCTGCAGTTCATGGGGTAGCCAAGAGTCAGACACGACTGAGAGACTGAACTGAACTGAACTGAACTGATGGACTGTAGCCCACCAGGCTCCTCTGTCCATGGGATTCTCCAGGCAATAATATTGGAGTGGGTTGCCATGTCCTCCTCCAGGGGAATCAACTTTACTGTAATATCAATTACTTAGAATAAACACACCCACTCCATGTATACAGTTTGGCTATTCTCACAAAATGGGCTTCCGTGGGGGCTCAGGCAGTAAAGAATCTGCATGTAATGCAGGACACACTGATCCCTGGGCTGGGAAGAATTCCTGAAAAACGGAATGGCTACCCACTCCACTACTCTTGCCTGGAAACTTCCATGGACAAAGGAGCCTGGCAGGCTATAGTCCATGGGGTTGCAAGGAATTGGACACAACTCAGATGACCATTATATCTACTACTATGGGCAGGAATCTCTTAGAGAAATGGAGTAGCCATCATGGTCAACAAAAGAGTCCAAAATGCAGTACTTGGATGCAATCTCAAAAACGACAGAATGATCTCTGTTCGTTTCCAAGGCAAACCATTCAATATCATGGTAATCCAAGTCTATGCCCGGAACAGTAACGCTGAAGAAGCTGAAGTTGAACGGTTCTATGAAGACCTAACAAGACCTTCTAGAACTAACACCCAAAAAAGATGTCCTTTTCATTATAGGGGACTGGAATGCAAAAGTAGGAAGTCAGGAAACACCTGGCGTAACAGGCAAATTTGGCCTTGGAGTACAGAATGAAGCAGGGCAAAGGCTGATAGAATTCTGCCAAGAGAACGCACTGGTCATAGCAAACACCCTCTTCCAACAACACAAGAGAAGACTCTACACGTGGACATCACCAGATGGTAAACACCAAAATCAGATTGATTATATTCTTTGCAGCCAAAGATGGAGCTCTATACAGTCAGCAAAAACAAGACCGGGAGCAGACTGTGGCTCAAATCATGAACTCCTTATTGCCAAATTCAGACTTAAATTGAAGAAAGTAGGGAAAACCACTAGACCATTCAGGTATGACCTAGATCAAATCCCTTATGATTATACAGTAGAAGTAAGAAATAGATTTAAGGGACTAAATCTGATACATAGAGTACCTGATGATCTATGGACAGAGATTCATGACATTGTACAGGAGACAGGGATCAAGACAATACCCATGGAAAAGAAATGCAAAAAAGCAAAATGACTGTCTGAGGAGGGCTTACAGATAGCTGGGAAGAGAAGAGAAGCGAAAAGCAAAGGAGAAAAGGAAAGACATTCCCATCTGAATGCAGAGTTCCAAGGAATAGCAAGGACAGATAAGAAAGCCTTCCTCAGCGATCAATGCAAAGAAATAGAGGAAAACAACAGAATGGGAAAGACTAGAGATCTCTTCAAGAAAATTCGAGATACCAATGGAACATTTCATACAAAGATGGGCTCGATAAAGGACAGAAATGGTATGGACCTAACAGAAGCAGAAGATATTAAGAAGAGGTGGCAAGAATACACAGAAAAACTGTACAAAAAAGATCTTCATGACCCAGATAATCACGATGGTGTGATCACTCACCTAGACCCAGACATGCTGGAATGTGAAGTCAAGTGGGCCTTTGGACAGGGGACGGTGAAGAAAGATGAGCACTGAAGAATGATGCTTTTGAACTGTGGTGTTGGAGAAGACTCTTGAGAGTCCCTTGGACTGCAAGGAGATCCAATCAATCCATCCTAAAGGAGATCAATCCTGGGTGTTCATTGGAAGGACTGATGTTGAAGCTGAAACTCCAATACTTTGGCCACCTCATGCGAAGAGTTGACTCACTGGAAAAGACCCTAATGCTGGGAAGGATTGGGGGCAGGAGGAGAAGGGGACAACAGAGGATGAGATGGTTGGATGGCATCACCGACTCGATGGACATGGGTTTGGGTAAATTCCAGGAGTTGGTGATGGACAGGGAGGCCTGGCCTGCTGCGATTCATGGGGTTGCAAAGAGTTGGACACCACTGAGCGACTGAACCTAACTGAACTGAGTGACTAACACTTTCACTTTCTTTCACTCTTAAAAAGACATACATGACAATCAAGTTATATAATATTTCCATCACTCAAAAAAATTCCCTCATGTTGGGCCCACAGATTTTTTCTGAGATTTCCCATTTTTTCCGTTTGTTTCAAAAATAATAACAATTGCTTGTTGAAGCATTTTTATGACGGCTGCTTTGAAATTCTTTCAGAATTCCAACACCAGGTTCATCTCACTGTTGAGATCTGTTATTGGTTGTTCTTATTCATGTTGCGGTTATGATATTTTTTACTGTATCCTGGAGACCTTCACTTAGCAGCAGTTTCCTGCTGAAAGGAGGCATGAGAGCAAGGTGGGAATATAGACTCTGCCTCCTTCTGGGCCTGGCAACACCCATAACCTGGCACTGAGTCACCTGCCTGTTGCAGGTGGAGGAGTAGAAATTCAGCTCATTACTTGGCTCTGCTGGCATCTTCCAGGCAAAAATGGGGCACTGCCTTATTCTGTCAAGAGAGGGTGTGAGATCAAACTCTCCTAAGCCCCAGTGCAATCCCCTAGAGAGAGAGAAGCCTGCTGCTGCAGGGTGAGTGAGAGGAGAAGCTCAGCTTAGAGCTGGACCCTGCTCATACCTCCCTGGCACTGCCTCAGAGCGCTACCTCACTCCCCACAGAGGAGAGTGGAAGATCAGCACCCTGCCCGGTTCTGTTGATGCCACCCCTCAGGGGAATGGAAGTGCACTGTGGGCTTCCACGGGGCAGGGTGGAAGGAAGATGGACTAAAACCGAGGGTGGAGGCAGTGTCAGAGTACAGAATGGGATTTCTTCTTGTGGAGCCTGGCTGCAGCAGGGAAGGTTTTGCTGAAAAGGTTTCTTGTTGTTGTTAACCTGCCTTTTTATTCCCAGGCCTTTGGTTAGGAGGGGAAACTGGCTTTTCTTAGAATTTCTTTGGCCTGTGCCTCCTGGTGACTCTGGGTTGGAATTTTCTGCAGTACCCTGTCCAGGATTCATGGGCTCAATAAGCAAAGCCAAGGGACTCATCAGAGTGTGGTCCCTCAAGTCCCCAAGTTGTAAGCGGCCTGCTCTCCCACTTTTCAGAGACTGTATGGTTTCTTTGTTATGTCCAGTGATTTTAGATCTAGGGAGAGGATCTAGGAGGAAAGGGTCTACTCCATCTTGGTGGAACTGGAAATCTTTGGGCTGTGAATTCTACAATGCTCTCTGGATGATTCTACTGCTAAGTTGCTAAGTCACGTCATGTCCGATTCTGTGCCACCCCATAGATGGCAGCCTACCAGGCTCCCCCGTCCCTGAGATTCTCCAGGCAAGAACACTGGAGTGGGTTGCCATTTCCTTCTCCTAACCATATAGATTCATCCCATAATTGCAGGAATTTTCCTTTTAGTAGACAAGAGGTCACATTTTTTTTTTTTTATTGAGACTTAGCTGGTTACTGAATTTAAACGACCCTAAGAAAACACTTAAATCTATGGGCCAGGGTCAGAGCAGGTATTATTAACTGACCAAGTGAGAAGATCCCATCTAGTAATATCATGAATAGACAGAACAGGACTGAACTCTCTTCTAACATAAACTTCCTAGGGTCTATCCAATCGGAGTCCTGGAGAGGAGAAACCCACCAAGGTAACCCTGAAGTACTAGGCCACAACCCAACAATTGGATTGAGTTTTAAACTAGCATAGAATCGTGTCTATGATAGAAAACATTTGATTGATGTGCAAAGGTCCAAGAAATCAAGAAAATGTTATAAATGATCCTATGAATCAGGTCCGGCATCTTGGGCAAGCTGTCTACTTCTGATGTTGCCTTCTTCTCATCCTAGCATAGTGTAGTTTCCTCTATTTGAGCATCGTTTTAAGGTGAGTTTGAGGTCAGCCAGTCCTCTTTATAGACCAGTCCAGTGATTCTAATGCACCAACAAATTGAGAAACTGTCACAATGTTCTAAGGCATCACAGAAAAATTAACCCAGCTGAAACACTCAATCAGGCAACTCCCCAATTACGTATAAAATGCTTGCTAAGGTATCAGGCACTTTACTATGTTATTTACGTTAGCTCATTTAGTCCTAGTAATAACTTTATATAGATACTATTTTCATCAACATTTTCCATATAGGGGATGAGACACTGAGTTGTAAGCAAATTGCCAAGATTACACAGCTCATATACTGGAGGTAGGCTTCCAAATCAGTCTATCTGAGGACTTCCCTAGTGGTTCAAAGGTGAAGAATCTACCTGCCAACACAGAGAACATGGGTTCAATCCCTGGTCCAGGAAGACTTCATATGCCGTGAGGCAACTAAGCCCTTGCACCACAACTACTGAGCCGGCACCCTAGAGCCCATGCTCTGCAACAAGAGAAGCCACCGCCACGAGAAGCCTGCGCACCGTGCACAGAAACAAAGACCTGGTGTAGCTTAAATCAAAAAATAAACAAATGAAAGTAAAATTTTAAAGTAAATAAAATTGTTTTTAAAAAAACAGCAGGCAGTTTGGCCCTCAGAGTCCCGAGTCTTACAGATTCTACTCTCTCACTCAATGCAAGGCCTACCTTTATGCGTGTATTTTTATGTATTCAAATATACTAAAGTCTTATCCCACAGACGTAAATGAAGTCAAGGAATACAGGAACCAAAAAGAATTTGCCTTAGGCTACAAGTTCAGAAACTCATTGGCATCCTTCTCTAGGTTGAAAGGTATAAATCCTTAAACCCTCACTCTTTACTCTGGCTTTTCATATTCGGAATCAGCCTATATTTTCAAAGTTAATTTCCACCTTAAGACTGAGACGCTTATAACTCTATCCGACGGTACAGTTGTTTATAACCAACTCAGGAAGCATTTATTGAACGAATGAGAAAAGGCATAAATCTAACAACACAGAAACCACAGAGTAACAACTTGGATGGAGGGCAGCGGAAATGGCACTGGACCAACGTGAAGGTTTGAGTTAAACTTCGATCCGACTTAACTAATCTGTGTGCACCTCGGGCTCTGTGAGCCTCAGTTACACAGAGGTTGGGCAAGATCACAATAATGGATGCAGTCCCGCTTCCTATGCCCAACAAAAGGGAGAGAGACATGGGTGGGGGGCATTTGTCTTCCTTCTCAGCAAAAGATTAGGTCACATATCTAACATGTATGAGGTGGGAGTAAAACAAAAAACCCAACCTCTGGGGTGGATTCCCAGCTCCTCCTCCTCTGAAGACACCACTGTCCTTCTGCCCTGGTAATGTGTCTTGTCTGTCTGGCAACCTCCTATCGTCCTCCAAACACACCCTGACCATGGAGTCCTCCTAGATGCCTCCTCACCCTCTCTCCCCCACAGAACTAACGCTGCACCTCCTACACGACCAACACGCCTCGGGGTCCTACTGCTGCTGTACTGAGGCCATCTACTCATGCACGGTCAAGCACACCAAACTGTCAACTAAACTCCTTGAGAGCAGAAACAGTCCCCACTCACTTCTGTACGCGCAGGGCTGAACACAATGCCTGGGACCCAGCAGCACTCACTGCATGGTTCTGACTTGAGTGTCTTGAACCCAAGCAATTTTCTTTTTGGAACTGCAAATCCACATACTCATCACTTCCCATTTTAGGTACCTGCTAATGCTATGGAAAAAAACAATCTTTAAAAAAAAAAAAAGTCATAGGACAGAAAAGCAAATTATTAACAATAACAAAACCTATGGGTACACGTACAAAGATCTCTGGTGCTTGAGTAGATTTTAGGGTAATTTACACATTAATATTCAAGAGCCCACATGGAAGAGTGGTAAAGAACCTGCCTGCCAATGCAGGAAACACAGGAGACCTGGGTTCGATCCCTGGATCAGGAGGATCCCCTGGAGTAGGAAATGGCAGCCCACTACAGTATTTCTTGCCTGGAAAATTCCATGGACAGAGAAGCCTGGTGGGCTACAGTCCATGGGGTCGCACAGAGTCGGACACGACTGAGTGAGCGTGCGCGCTCGAGCCACAAGTACACTGTGGCCAGAGTGACTGCACAACTAGCCATCCTTACTTCCTCCCTCCTCGGTGCCTCCACCACAGTTCTCCAACACACAACACTCATCTCCTTGGATGGAGAGATCAGCAGGTGAAGCCGCATTTCCACTTGAAAACCCACTGGCCATTAGCTCCTTCAAGTAGCAACCTGTTCCTGCTATATGTGAAATTATATTTTTTACAGTACAACTAATTGGTGTTCATGAAGAGATCAGTCTTACATTTATCCTCTATCTTTAAATGGTGTCATTAAGTCCTTCTAAGTGCAGCTGAGAGAGAGAAAGGAGAAGAAAGTTATTATGCAAAGTAGTGAGAAAAATCAGAGCCAGGCAATTGGTCTGGAGCAGGAAATGTCGGCCTTCTTTTTCTCTGGTAGGACTCGGGGATCCTTGCTTTCTAAAGCACTTTCTCTTTCTGAAACCCACAAAGGTCTTGTTTGCAGCACTCTGCAAAGCACTGACTTAGGGGACACAGGGTAAGTGCCTCTAACTCCACGTAGCTCAGCCTAGACACATTACATGCCACACAGTTCAAGCCCCAAAATCCAGCTAGCTTAAGCCAGAACTGCTGGCTCCAATGATGTTGGAGTCAAGAAGTTAGCACCTCAAAACCTGCCTCAAGGGAATTCCTGGAGGTTCAGTGGTTAGGACTCTGCACCTCAAACGCCAGGGGCCCAGGTTCAATCCTTGGTCAGGGAACTAAGATCCTGCAAACTGTGCAACTTGGCAAAAAAAAAAAAAAAAAAACACCTTTCCTCAGGTAGTCAGGAATGAGCCCA
This sequence comes from Giraffa tippelskirchi, assembly GCF_054371585.1. Classification (NCBI taxonomy): domain Eukaryota; kingdom Metazoa; phylum Chordata; class Mammalia; order Artiodactyla; family Giraffidae; genus Giraffa; species Giraffa tippelskirchi. The sequence continues at coordinate 11,271,364 of NC_137287.1, read as the reverse complement.
CTGGAGCTCCTCCACTTGCCTGTACAGAAATCCCTATGAACTGAGAGCTGGGGATCACATCACAGACGCAGCAAACTTTAAGCAAACACTTCATATAAAAATATTCACACAATATATATTACAGGATTTTGTTAAACATCTGCTGAATGATTATAACACCCACACAAAGTTGTAAGGTCCTCATTCATAATGCGAAGGTGTAAAAGATGTTTTCCTTCATTAACTGAATCACCTGAAACAGACCAAACTGACATTTGAGAAACAAACTCCTAAAAAGGCAAAAAAAAAAAACAACAATGGCCTCTCAATAAAAGATAACAGTATACATTGCTTCTAACAGGGTGACGTGGTAACAGCCCCAAATGAGAACTAACACCTCCCATCCTGTTAGGCTAACGCCAGTCAATGTAAAGGAGACACATCATTCAAGTCCGGTACTTTTTATAAAGTTCTTGAATTCCACATTTGCGGAATTCCACAAATGACCATACCCTTGAATTCCACCCTGATCATACTCTACAAAAATCGACTGTTTTTCTTATAATAACAAAAGCACTGATAAGTACTGAAACCCGTGCTACATGGTAGCACTGTTCTGAAGGTTTAATGTGTGTCTTATTCTTCACAACAACCCTGTGAAGGAAGGACTAGAATTCTCTCCATTTCTCAGCTACAACTCAGTTCCTTTGGATCCTCCTAACACAATCACCTTATCATTTTTGGCTTGGTTTATGCCCCTCATTTATTTCCAATAATCAAGCTTACTCTGTGGGTTGGAAAAGAGGAGCAATGAAGGACTGAGCATTACACCACCCTGTTCACCCACAAGTTCTGGTCTGCATTAGTTCCAGCCAATAAAGGCAACAGGCAGCTCCCAGGAATGGAGGCGAGGCAGACATGAAGGCGTAAACATATCATAAGCTGAGGAAAAATCAGGTCTGCAAGGCTGCAGACCCAGCTATTTCCAGCTAAATGCAAAATGGTGCATCTACACCGCCATTAACTTCAGGAAGATTGCAGCTAGTCTCGTTGAATTTATCAATGAAACCCACTCTGCAAACACTATGTAAGTCACCCCTCAATATCCCATTTCCTGGACAGCAGTCGATACTTGGAAAGCAGTCAACTTCTTTCTCCCCATGGAGTGAGGACAGAAATTACAGTGTCGCTGTGTACACACTGAGAAATATTCACTAAACTCGTCTATTTGTGATTTTATCTCCCACCTAATTACAGCTGAAATAATATAATATGATTTACGCTCCTTGTTCAAGTGTGACATATTTAATAGATTATTCAATATTGGTTTATCCAGCTATGTCAGACTGACAGCAGCACTTAATGTTAATCAGGAGGATGTCTATGTATCAATTTTAAGCTTCATACAGTTCAATGAAATTATCAGAATAGCAAGACACCATCAATATGTTTTGATCTATGTGTCGAGAGACTTAGGATGTTTGTTAATCTTTCCTTCATGTCCCGCTTCGCCGTGCAGGGTGGGGGAAGCAGCCTAAGTGAACACATGTGCCCAGACTCTGCCTCACATGCTTTAGGGTGCAGACACCCGAGGCCTAGTGCGCAGAGACGGGGACCTCCCCTCCATCTGGAGCGTTGAGACGAGTTAACCCCCTCAGGTCGCGCTTCCCCGTCCTCCGTGAAGGCTGCCTAAAACCTCGGCCCCTCCTTGCAGCCACCTCACCACCTCATCCTCATCTTTTCTCTGCTGGGGCCATTCTCCCTCAGCTCCCCTCCTTCCTCTTCAAGGCAACTATGTCTCCTGGACCCCTACCCAGGGGCACACAACCTTCTCTATGGCCCAACTCCCACACTGATCACTCCCCTCCATTTTCATCACTAGCTGAAACCTGGCTCCTCCGTGCAAGGACGCGGCATCCCCCAGGTACTCGTGTTCAGCCTGCACCTCACAGTTGGCAGCTCCAGAGCTGATGGTACTGAGTGTATGTCCTAAGGTCTGTGACTAGTGAACTAACGTTCACTAATGCCGTGTAAAACCGAATGTATACTCAGAGGCTGGACTATCTGGATTTGAACTTAGCAGATAGCCACCCTTCTTGGTGTCTGTTTCATAAGCTACAAAATGCAAAGGTACTCCACTAGGTCACTGAAACAGTAAATGAGGAAATATGAGCCAAGTGCTTAGTGAAATACCTAGCACATGGTAAGTGCTAAGTTTTTTTTGTTTTTTTTTTTAAACCCTAGGCTTATTTTTTTCTTTCAGTTTCTACCATGTGGGATGAGAGAGTGAGTGGTTTGGATGTGGTCAAACAGCTATGTGGGGCAATGGTCACGATTAAAACTACTGATTTACTCAATTCCACTCCATCTGTCACTTGTGGACATATCAAATATTCACCAGACAATTGTCACAGACACAGCAATATTATCAAATACAGCATAAGGTCCTGGGAGAGACAGAGAGGACTCAGATCTGACACTTGAACAGAGGAGGGTGAAGTCTGGCAGGAGACAGAATCACGGGCAGTAACAATACTACCGTATCAGAGTGGGGCAGAGCACAGAAGAGGACAGAACTAGTTTGTCCTGATGGAGGCTCTGAGAAAGTTTCACAAAGTGACACTTCAACTGGTCTTGGACAATATGGAGAGAAAAAGGAATAGTAAGCAGCAGGCACAACGTGTGCCTCAAAGGAGGTAGAATCCCTAACAATCTGAAATGCAGATCTTACTAGACAGCTTACTGGCTAAGGTCTATGAGGAAATGCACCTGCTGGAATCATCCAAGGATAACGTCCATAGGGCACCGGAAAGACGGCAGCTTCTGCACTGACAGAAAAGAAATGGCAGGTGCCCCTCATGTTGGGCCTTAATAGTGCTGCACGCCTGAGCGGCCTCGGTACAGAAAGACCCACAGACAGTGGAGAGGACTCAGAACCACACAGCCCAACTACATACTGCAGTCGATGGGGTGTAGAAGTATCCAGAGATTCTCTCTTTCACTTTATCCCTCATTCCCTGCTGCCCACATACAGACACCCAATTCTTCAGCAGTAAGATCCACAGGCAACTCACTTCTTAATCTATTCTCCAACTCTGCCTCAGGTACATATAAACAGTAGTGAGTGTTAGACTAAATTACTGCTTCACACACTTCCAACAATGTGAGCCCAAAGGCAGGGGAAAGGTTTAGGAAGAACACAACTGGGGCTGTACCACCCAACTTTCTAGGAGGCTATCATGTCATCACAACTCTTATCTGAGGACAAGGGTGAGAAGCATGGCACCAGGTGAGCACCTGAGCTCAGGCTTTCTAAGATTCAACGTGCTTCTCTGCTATTTAGCCAGGATCCTGAGAAGATTGTCTTCTGGGTCTAATCTAATGAGAAGTACCAACCTGCAAGGACGAACATGAGCCATGAACAGCATGTCAAAGTTCAGATGTGCTAGAGCAGAAGACTAAGAAACACATCCATTTAGGAACAACTCAAAGCACTTTGGACATCAAAGCCTGAGAAAGCTAATTTAAATGCGACTTTTAAAAAGAAAACAGCATGGCCATTCCTCAAAAAATTAAAAATTAAATTATATGATACAGCAATTCTACTTCTGGGTCTATATCCAAAAAAATTGAAAGAGGAATTTTGAAGAGATAGCTCATACCCATATATTTAGCAACATTATTTACAATAGCTAAGAGGTGGTAGCAACCCAAGTGTCGACAGACGGATTAAAGAATAGGCATAATGTGGTATATACATAAAATGAAATGTTATTCAGCTTTAAGAAAGGAAGGGAAATCCTGATACATACTAAACTTAGATGAACCCTGGGGACATGATGCTAAGCGAAATAAGCCAGTCTCAAAAAGACAAATACAAAAATTCCACTTATATGAAGTACCTAGAGTAGTGAAAGTCATGGAGACATAAAGCAAAATGGTGGTTGCCAGAAGCCTGGCAAAGAGGAGAACGGGAAGTTAGTGCTTAACAGGCAAAGACTTTCAGTTTTGCAAGATGAAAGGAGTTCTGGAGATTGGTTGCACAACAGGGTTAGTGTACTTCACACTACTAACTATGCATTTAAAAATAGGTAAGATGGGGCTTCCCTGGTGACTCAGTGGTAATGAATCTGCCTGCCAATGTGGGAGACACTGATTCAATCCCTGGTCCAGGAAGATCCCACATCAGTTCAGTTCAGTTCAGTTGCGCAGTCGTGTCCGACTCTTTGCAACCCCATGAATCACAGCACGCCAGGCCTCCCTGTCCATCACCAACTCCCAGAGTCCACCCAAACTCATGTCCATCGAGTCGGTGATGCCATCCAGCCATCTTATCCTCTGTCGTCCCCTTCTCCTCCTGCCCCTAATCCTTCCCAGCATCAAGGTCTTTTCCAATGAGTCAACTCTTCGCATGAGGTGGCCTAAGTATTGGAGTTTCAGCTTCAACATCAGTCCTTCCAATGAACACCCAGGACTGATCTCCTTTAGGATGGACTGGTTGGATCTCCTTACAATCCAAGGGAGTCTCAAGAGTCTTCTCCAACGCCACAGTTCAAAAGCATCAATTCTTCAGTGCTCGGCTTTCTTCACCATCCAACTCTCACATCCATACATGACTACTGGAAACACCATAGCCTTGACTAGACGGACCTTTGTTGGCAAAGTAATGTCTCTGTTTTTAAATATGCTGTCTAGGTTGGTCATAACTTTCCTTCCAAGGATTAAGCGTCTTTTAATTTCATGGCTGCAATCACCATCAGCAGTGATTTTGGAGCCCAGAAAAATAAAGTCAGCCACTGTTTCCACTGTTTCCCATCTATTTGCCATGAAGTGATGGGACCAGATGCCATGATCTTAGTTTTCTGAATGTTGAGCTTTAAGCCAACTTTTTCACTCCTCTTTCACTTTCATCAAGAGGCTTTTTAGTTCCTCTTCACTTTCTGCCATGAGGGTGGTGTCATCTGCATATCTGAGGTTATTGATATTTCTCCCAGCAATCTTGATTCCAGCTTGTGTTTCTTCCAGCCCAGCATTTCTCATGATGTACTCTGCATGTAAGTTAAATAAGCAGGGTGACAATATACAGCCTTGACGTACTCCTTTTCCTATTTGGACCAGTCTGTTGTTCCATGTCCGGTTCTAACTGTTGCTTCCTGACCTGCATACAGGTTTCTCAAGGGGCAGGTCAAGTGGTCTGGTATTCCCATCTCTTTCAGAATTTTCCAGTTTATTGTGATCCATACAGTCAAAGGCTTTGCATAGTCAATAAAGCAGAAATAGATGTTTTTCTGGAACACTCTTGCTTTTTCAATGATCCAGCGGATGTTGGCAATTTGATCTCTGGTTCCTCTGCCTTTTCTAAAACCAGCTTGAACATCTGGAAGCACACAGTTCACGTATTGCTGAAGCCTCGCTTGGAGAATTTTAAGCATCACTTTACTAGCATGTGAGATGAGTGCAATTGTGCAGTAGTTTGAGCATTCTTTGGCATTGCCTTTCTTTGGCGTTGGGATGAATACTGACCTTTTCCAGTCCTGTGGCCACTGCTGAGTTTTCCAAATTTGCTGGCATATTGAGTGCAACACTTTCATAGCATCATCTTTTAGGATTTGAAATAGCTCAACTGGAATTCCATCACCTCCACTAGCTTTGTTCATAGTGATGCTTTCTAAGGCCCACTTGACTTCACATTCCAGCATGTCTGGGTCTAGGTGAGTGATCACACTACCATGATTATCTGGGTCGTGAAGATCTTTGTTGTACAATTCTTCTGTGTATTCTTGCCACCTCTTCTTAATATCTTCTGCTTCTGTTAGGTCCATACCATTTCTGTCCTTTATCGAGCCCATCTTTGTATGAAATGTTCCCTTGGTATCTCGAATTTTCCTGAAGAGATCTCTAGTCTTTCCCATTCTGTTGTTTTCCTCTATTTCTTTGCATTGATCGCTGAGGAAGGCTTTCTTATCTCTCCTTGCTATTCTTTGGAACTCTGCATTCAAATGGGAACATCTCTCCTTTTCTCCTTTGCTTTTTGCTTCTCTTCTTTTCACAGCTATTTGTAAGACCTCCTCAGACAGTCATTTTGCTTTTTTGCATCTCTTTTCCATGGGGATGGTCTTGATCTCTGTCTCCTGTACAATGTCACGAACCTCCGTCCATAGTACATCAGGCACTCTGTCTATCAGATCTAGTCCCTTAAATCTATTTCTCACTTCCACTGTACACTCATAAGGGATTTAATTTAGGTCATACCTGAATGGTCTAATGGTTTTCTCTATTTTCTTCAATTTAAGTCTAAATTTGGCAATAAGGACTTCATGATCTGAGCCACAGTCAGCTCCCGGTCTTGTCTTTGCTGACTGTATAGAGCTTCTCCATCTTTGGCTGCAAAGAATATAATCAATTTGATTATGGTGCTGACCATCTGGTGATGTCCATGTGTAGAGTCTTCTCTTGTGTTGTTGGAAGAGGGTGTTTGCTATGACCAGTGCGTTCTCTTGGGAGAACTCTATTAGCCTTTGCCCTGCTTCATTCTGTACTCCAAGGCCAAATTTTCCTCTTACTCCAGGTGTTTCTTGACTTCCTACTTTTGCATTCCAGTCCCCTATAATGAAAAGGACATCTTTTTTGGGTGTTAGTTCTAGAAGGTCTTGTAGGTCTTCATAGAACTGTTCAACCTCACCTCCTTCAGCATTACTGTTCGGGGCATAGACTTGGATTATCATGATATTGAATGGTTTGCCTTGGAAACGAACAGAGATCATTCTGTCGTTTTTGAGATTGCATCCAAGTACTGCATTTCGGACTCTTTTGTTGACCATGATGGCTACTCCATTTCTTCTAAGGGATTCCTGCCCACAGTAGTTGATATAATGGTCATCTGAGTTAAATTCACCTATTCCAGTCCATCTTAGTTCACTGATTCCTAGAATGTTGACGTTCACTCTTGCCATCTCCTGTTTGATCACTTCCAATTTCCCTTCATTTATGGACCTAACATTTCAGGTTCCTATGCAATATTGCTCTTTACAGCATCGAACCTTGCTTCTATCTCCAGTCCCATCCACAACTGGGTGTTGTTTTTGTTTTGGGTCCATCCCTTCCTTCTATCTGTAGTTATTTCTCCACTGATCTCCAGTAGCATACTGGGCACCTACCGACCTGGGGAGTTCATCTTTCAGTGTCGTATCTTTTTGCCACATACCCTGAGACAACTAGGCCCATGCACCACAACTACTGAGCCCATGCTCTAGAATCCGGGAGCTGCAACTACTGAGCTCACTCGCCATAATTACTAGAGCCCGTGAACTCTAGAGCCAGTGCTGTCGACAAGAGAAGCCACCGCAATGAGAAGCCTTTGCACCGCAATTACAGAGAAACCCGCAAAGAAATGAAGATCCAGCATAGCCAAAAATAAATTAATATTTTTAAAAATAGGTAAGATGGTAGATTTTATCTTATGGGCATTTTTACCACAATTTTTGAAAAACCAAGTAACTGGTTGGACTTCATGCATACACCTGAGAACTTTTTGAAACCCAGTTAAAGCATTTCCTATATGATGCAGCCTGTGGGGGAAGGTGTGGATCAAAAACAACTAACCAGCAAGGAGATTTTGGCCTAAGCAGAAACCAAAACAGTATGCAGTCAATCAAGAGATAAGAGCAACATTTCTAAACTATCAAGGAGGTCCTTCTATCCTCTCCAGATCCCTCTGAGAAATTCTTCAAATCTCTCAGAGGTATTATTAGTACAATTACATGAGCAGCCTGGAGAGAGGGACAGGAAGACCTTGTTGAGTCTGTGAAGGACAATGAATCCTCATCTATCCTGGCCTGGATCCACAGGCCCAGAGGGAAGTAAGCACCCTGGACAAAGCTGCAGCCTTAGGACCAGAGCTGCTTCGTACTTGGCAAGTTTAAACTCAAGGAGCTATTTGTCCTTCCAGAGCCCAAAGTCAAAGAACTCATCAGCTTCTGAACACTAGCCTCCCACAACCATATACTTGTCAGGCCAGCAACACTCTCCTAATGTGAATAGGGTTTGGCTGATAAGTGAAGTGCAATCTTTTGCATGCCAAAGTCAGACAAGTTTTGCAGGAGTCAAAGCACCTACCTTGGGAAAGCAGATCTAACCTGGCTGGAAAGTCAAGTAGCATTTCTTTTTATAAGGTCTTCCCCACACACTCATCATTTGTATACTTTAATTCAGTACTTTCAACCAAGGTGTCAGCTGGTCAGAATGCCCTCAATCACAGTTGTCTCTAAGAACTGCTGAGGAAAGATCCACAACCAGCTAGTTCAGTCCTGCACCTCTCCATTCATCATCATAGGGACTCCCTTGATGGTTTAAAGGGAGGGAGGGGAGCTGTTGGGAATAAAAGCAGTTCCTCTGAAAGGCACTCATAATTCCGGAAGCACAGCTGGTCTTCCAGTGTTCATCCTAGCTAGCAAGGGCCCATGTTACATAAATCGCGTTCCTGCCACTACATGGCACTTCAGGAAATTACTGGTCAGTATTAACCTGGCCTAAGTTGCTCAGAGAATTATCAGCAGCCATCTCATTCATGCAAGTAATATCAGCAGAAAGAGGATGAGGTCCCTAGCCTTGAGTGGCTAGCCTTCTTATCAGGCCACCCAGTGGGCGACCATGAGCAAGTGTTTGGCCTTGGTGCTGCCGTTTCAGCAATTAAGAAACAAACAAGATCAGTCCCCATTTACTTCTAAGGTTCTAATATTCAGAATGAGAATGCACCCTGTTTTGAATTAACAAAATGTTCCATGATATAATACAGGGGGCTCACAGTATGTGAGCCAAAGTATTAGCATGTCCAAGGTACCATGCTAGGTGTTACAAGAAATTTCAGGCTGGAAGGAATCAAGCACAATTTAAGGCAGAGATGTTAAATACATTAGTGTAGCAAAGAAGAACATGAACTATATACCAAGAGGGAAGGAAAATAATAATAATGATAAAATAGCAGTAGCATAATGCCAGACACTGTTTTAAGTGTATCACCTACACGAACTCATTTCATAATCACCATGATACTAAAAGGTAGATGCTTGTATTATCTCCACTTTGCAGATGAGGAAGTGAAGATACAGAAAGGCAAAGTAATCTGTCCAAGATCAAACTGCCTCTAAGTGGTCAACCTGGAATAAAAACACAGAATGTCAATCTAATCTGTCTGAAACATAATGGAGAGCGGTGATGGCCACCTAGGGGTGGTTAGGAAAGATGTAACAGAGATGACGGCATTTGAAAGGAACCGAAAAGGATGAGGAGATATTGTCACAGAGGTAGATAGAGCCAAGGATGTCTACGTGCCTATTCTTACAAGATCAGTAACTTATAAACAGATGTAAATCATACACTCCTGTCATGGCTTCTACCCCCACAGCATGCATTTGAGAGGCAAATGAGATCCCAAATCCTGAAAGGTCTCCACCAAATCATCCTCAATATATCACTGAGTGACAGAGCTTCTCAACCCCCCAGGCATCTGCCTCCAGGCTTCCGGGAACTCTGGGGGCATCACCTCAACGTACTCCTAAATTATGCTGAGGCAACTACACGCATCCTGATGAAGGTTCACCCTAAATATTTTTAAACTGCCTTATTAAAAGGTGCGATGCAAGAAAAAGGTTGCATTATTATTTTTAAGCTCACCCTTCGCAGTCACTCACTCAGAGGCGTGAAAAGTAAGGCTCGGGTTTCATTTCTCACTCCCATACTTCCGCTTGACTAACAGGCCTCCATCCCTGAGCTTTATGTTGGAAGCGTATGCTGGAATGGGTTCTATCTTATGATTTAACACAAACAAAAAAGTTATTTTTTACACAATGATGAGTGTTTCTCAGGCTCATGTAAGAACATGCAACTTTTCTCATCTGCAACCAACCAGTTCACAGGACACAAGGGAAACTCAGACTTTATGTAAAAAGTACATATATGCTTACAGAATAAATGAACGGTTCCTTATTGTTTTTTCCTTTTCTTTTTAAAAGCTGGGAAGTTACTCTGTTTTCCTGAGTTTTTAAAAATTCTGTCCCGTGGTATCCTTTAACATTATTTCAAAAGCCAGGCCTCCATCACTGTAGCTTCAGCAGCAAGTATACTGCCAAGAAGAGCCCGTATGTGAAGACTTTAAAAAATAAATGTTATCTCTGACGTTCGCTGTGATAAGAATGAAAATGTCCTGGAGTAATGCTTTAGAAAAATCTATAAATTCACTACATTTTCCAAAAAATCCCATGACCATATGTAGAAATATCAACTCTCCAGAAACAATTATCTTCTTCCTTAGTCTAAAAAGTCTTTTTTAAATTAACACACGAAGACTAATCACCAGTTACAAGGCCAGCTTAGATAAAAGGCTGAAATGAAATGTTCAGGGGAGCCAGTATCATAAATTGCAAAACTGGAAAAAGACTCTACAAATCATTCAGTATGATTTATTGATAGTAAAAAAAAAGATTCTTCAATTTCCTTATTTTACAGGTGGGAAAACTGAGGCTCAGAGAAACTCAGCAAGTCAGGACAGTTCCTAGGACTTGAACCCAGTCTCTTCTCCCAACCCATGCCAGAGTGCCACCTCAGCAATGACTAAACCTTGGTCCTCTCAAATAATGAACACTGTAATGTAACAGTCTACTAGAATATAAACTCTGAGACTAAGGATTTTGTTTCTTTTGTATACCAATATATCCCAAGACCAAGAACAGGCTCTGGGACATAATTGGTACTCAATAAATGTGTTGAAAGAAAAAAAAAATGGCTTCATAATAAAGATCTAAAACCTAACCAGAATATTTATCAAGACAGTCTTTATCGTATACAGTTTAAAGAGATCCAATGAGGGGCAGCAGGCCATGAATAGAGGTAAGCCCCAAATACTGGCCTTTGCCAGGGAGAAATTTAACGCACAACTCCTGGTTCCGATTCCAATTATTAGCTCAAGCCAGACAAATTCTCTACTGTGAGAGCAAAGAAAGGACTTTCTGAGGTTAACTAGGGGTTTAAAGAATTCCCTTGATATTCAGAGGAAGCCTACACTCCCCAGCCTCCTATTTCATTTCAAATCCACACCCCTGCACCTTTTCTGTAAACAATTATCCCTTCCCCTCAGTCCTTGACCCTGTATCTCCCGCCTAGATCAAGGAAATAAACACAAATCACACATGAAGACAATCTTACAAAATGGCTAACAGGGCCGAACTATCTAAAACCAGCTCCAAAGGAGAGACATTCTAACTCACTAAATCAATAAGCAATGAAAAGCAACAGACGTCCATGTTCCCCCAGCCAGTCACTGCCCTAATAACCAGCCGTATGTTTGATTCCAATCACAGCACAGCAGCTAGGCCAGACACATTATCAGACAAAATCAGTGGGTGTTACACTTATCAAGCGACACACCACGCTGGGACAGCACCGAGGATCCCAATGAGTCTAGGCTAAAGACCAGACCTGGAACCTATTCCCTCTCAGGGCAGGACAACAAACTGCCCATCCAGGGCCATTTCTAGGCTGCAGAAGGAGAGGCTTTTATCAGCCTTGCAAGCTATAGACTTTCTGGTCCATAGACTCCAGGACAGACCCAAGCTAGCGGGGAGAAATGGAAAGCAACTCTCAGCATCGTATTAGTGATTGAACAAGACTGAAAAAGAAGTCAGCAGACCACTGGGAAAATCTATCTGCCTTCAAGTCTATTTGCAACCACCTTATATGAGAAGTGCCTCACACACTAAGCCAAATAACTATAGCTAGAAACTTCTCACTTGAGTTTTCCGAATCTCAAAATCTACTTTTCTATTTGTATATGACTGTCCCTTGTAATTATTTTAAACGTATAGCAGTTCTTTGCATAAAGGAGTTAGATTTCTCTGCCTTTCTTTCAGCCTCTATAGAAAGCAGTGATTTCTGCTATCCAAAAGTCTACAAGCAATAAATGCTGGAGAGGGTGTGGAGAAAAGGGAACCCTCTTACACTGTTGGTGGGAATGCAAACTAGTATAGCCACTATGGAGAACAGTGTGGAGATTCCTTAAAAAACTGGGAATAGAACTGCCATATGACCCAGCAATCCCACTGCTGGGCATACACACCAAGGAAACCAGAATTGAAAGAGACGCGTGTACCCCGATATTCATCGCAGCACTGTTTACAATAGCCAGGACATGGAAGCAACCTAGATGTCCATCAGCAGATGAATGGATAAGGAAGCTGTGGTACATATACACAATGGAATATTACTCAGCCATTAAAAAAAATACATTTGAATCGGTGCCATTGAGATGGATGAAACTGGAGCCCATTATACAGAGTGAAGTAAGCCAGAAAGAAAAACACCAATACAGTATACTAATGCATATATATGGAATTTGAAAGATGGTAACGATAACCCTACATGCGAGACAGAATAAGAGACACAGATGCATAGAACAGTCTTATGGACTCTGAGGGAGAAGGTGAGGGTGGGACGTTCTGGGAGAATAGCACTGAAACATGTATATTATCATATGTGAAACAGAACACCATTCCAGGTTCAATGCATGAGACAAATGCTCAGGGCCGGGGCAATGGGATGACCCAGAGGGATGGGATGGGGAGGGAGGTGGGAGGGGGGTTCAGGATGGGGAACACATGTAAACCCATGGCTGATTCATGTCAATGTATGGCAAAACCCACTACAATATTGTAAAGTAATTAGCCCCCAACTAAAATAAATAAATTAAAAAAAAAAAAAAAGAAAGCAGTGATTTATAAGTGACCAATTTAAATATATTATAGGAGCCTCTCTCTATGGTCTGGAATAACCATTCTCTGTTTTCACCATAAATAAACCTTCATTTTAAAAATTCATCCACAATGAAACTACTTTGCTAAGTTTTTATGTTAATCTGTGTTTGTTTTACAGGACATGACATTTGTATTTGGGACAGGGCTTTATTGCTTGAGTTTATATCATATGATGAAACAGTTAAGTTCATAGTGAAAGAAATGGTTTTCATTTTCAATTTAACATTGAACATTTTTTCTTTCATTTATTAGACCAAAAGTCAAAATATAAAATGGGGGGGGGGGCTGCAAGCAAAAATTAAAGCCTCTACTTGTATGGGATCCTCTCTTCGACACAAAGGCAAAATGAACCCTTCAAGGACAAAAAAAAATTGAAGACATGAAGACCTATCAATCAGGTTCAGCTTCCAAAAGGTGTCCAATCTTTGAAATGGGTTCTTTATATTCAGGAGTAGGGAAGTTAAAAACATTAAAAACGGAGTTTTTAAAAGCCATAAGAAAGTCACAAAATCTATGAAACAGTAACAAAAACAAGGGTTTCACTGAAAAGGTGTAACACCTGTTGACAGACACCAGTGAAATCTGCCTCCCCAGTGCACAACTGTCAGGGGAGACATGAGATGTTTGAAGACTAGTCACATGCTATCAAGGCATTTGGCTCAATCATCTCAGTAAGAAATACAGCGAAGCAATCAAGTGTGTGGGCTTCCAAGGCAGACAGCGGTTGTGACTTTCGGCAAAATGTCCAACTTCTTCTGTGACTCAGTTTGCTTATGAACAAAACAGACCTACCTCGTAGAGTTGTCATATGGATTAAATAAGCAAACACTTGCAAGGTGTTTATTACATACTGGAAATGATCCTACCATCATCCTCACTCACATCTCTGCTTTTCCCTATTTCTGCTAACATAAAGAGAACTCAGGCCCTTACTCCAAGTATTAATAATGATGAGAGTGAGTTGCTGGGCTGAAATGATCTAGCAAGCCCACTTCCTATACAGGATATAATGCTGAGCATCTCTTAGCCGAGGACACAAAAATCAGAAAGGCCTACTCTCTCAACTGCTGTCTCGCCCTTGAGAGACCTCGGATGGGGGTTAAAAGAAAAAGCTCCACAACTTTAACAACTGAAGGCAATTTTCAGGACAAGGAGAAGACTGGCAGACTCATTGGGCCTTTCAGCAAGTCATGAATACGTCAGTGAGCTTTTCTAAACTCTTAAAAGAAATCCTTTGTTCTTGGACTTAGCCGATACATTTTCACTGGATGCCTCTGTGGCTATTCCACAGGTTCTGAGTTGGTAACCAAACATGGTGACAACAGAGATTTGTTTCTTTTTTTACTATTATTATTTACTTGGCTGCTCGGGTCTTAGCTGAGGCACATGGGATCTTTCGTGGCTCGCTTGCTCTCTCTTTGCAGCACGGGCTCAGCTGCCCCACAGCACGTGGGATCTTAGGTCCCCACCAGGGATCAAACTTGTGTCCCTTGCATTGGCAGGCAGATTCTTAACCACTGGACCACCAGGAAAGCCCCCAGAGATTTGTTTCTTATGTTTACTCCATGTTATCTGAACAGAAGGAGGACAGGAGAGGGTCAAGAGCTAGCTTCTGGTTCATTTACTAACTATGCAGAAAGTTACCATGCAATAAAGTAAGCTACCCAAAATATTGGAATGCAGCACTGTGAAAATTGAAGGCCTGTCCACCTGAACTTATGGATGAACAAAAGCAGCAACAAAATGAAGAAGTAGTCCTGGTGTCAACCTTGTTTATATGCTAACTGCTTCAGAGATGAACAAACAAAACCCAGGCTGCATGTATTTGCAAAGAGACCACCATCTCCAAGTTCAGTGCTTGGAGAGAAAGCCACCCTCAGGATCAACGCCCCAATGGTTACAGCAAAACAAATAAATTCAGCTCTCTCAGCTGGACCTGAAAGGCAAACACGTCCTCACTCTTCAAGATCCAGATCAAAGATCACCTCCTCTGTGAAGCCTTCTCTGACAACCAGGCTGACCTACTTACTTATGTCTTACAAGCTCATTGCTATTTATTCAGAATTCTGTTGGCCCATTTACTCTCAAGAATTCTCATTTATATTTCTATATATCACTGCCATGTTGGACTATGAAATTTGTAGAGAGGAAGCATATACTGTCCTTCCTTTGTACATGTGCTGAATGAATGGACTAATGAATGCCACAGTCTTGGGTTTTCATCAGTTCATAGGGTTGAGGCATGCGCTTTGTGTTCCAACTGTTGAAACCCATGGGAGGCATTAAGAATATTAATTAGATCATTTTAATAAACTGGAAAAATAGTATAAAAGGAAAAAGAAAAAACCCACCAATCTCTGAAAAATGGAATGTAAATAAAACACACTTCATAGCAAAATAGATGCTCAGCAGAAACATCCTACGTATTACCTATTTCTCTCTCCAAATAAATCAAAGGGATCTAATCCAATTTCAAGAAAGGATATATAAATGATAACTGACAAAATCCTGCCCAGACAGAATCTTACACATCAGGTAAAATGCTACATAGGGACTCACAGATGGTTATGTAAATAGAAAGGAGAGTGAAATCACAGCCTCCCTCACCACCGAGTCTCTGACAAAAGAGCAATCATTAATTCTATCACCCACACAACTGCCAACCTCACTGAAAGCCTTGTCACCAAAAAGAATTACTTTTTCTGGTCAATTATATCCCTTAATTCATTGAAACATTAACTGCATGAGAACAGGAACTTTATTTTGTTTATAACAATACCCTCAGCTCTAAAAACAATGCCTGCTTTGCAGCAGAGGTTGTCAAAGGCTCTGTTGAATGAACTGAATGAAAAAATGAGTGGGAGGAAAGAAGTGAAGCTGCAACAGAGGGAGAGAGGCAGCAAGGGAGGGACTGAGGAACGAATTGAGAGGGGAGAGAGGAATGTTCTTCTCTGAGAAAAGTTTTATGTGTCTTTATACACACTGCATACTGCGCTACTGTGGCAATACAAGCCAACAATTTTGGTGTTTATAATGAAAAACAAAACAAGGTTGTTTTGTTTTTTTTTTTTTAATTGCCCCAGAGCAAATATTAACTTTTAAAGCAAAGAATTAGGTGAATCTCCCTTCACTCATTCAGCAGATGCTCACTTCATATGTCCACCACATTCTAGGCACTAACACTATGCACAGGTGAACAGAAAATGAGGAATGCATATTAGAGCACAAAGTTCAATTTTGATGGGTATTATTTAACATGGAAAAACAGAGAAAGGTGACAAAAGCATAAAAGAGACGAGAAAAGATACAATGAAGAAAGGTAAGAAAAACAACTGGAGTTGTCTGGCCTAGAGAACAAGGCTGATTTCATTAGAGGCTTCAAATACACAAAAGGCTTTTATGAGATAATCCTGAGCATTTCCACGGCTCTCCTTTCTTTCTGCGTAAGGCCTGTGTTTAGGCATTTCCTTCTATTGACTTCAGACATGCCTTCCTCAAGTCAGAAGTGAATGCCAATATTTTGCTTGCTGATATGTAAGCAAGGGCTTAGCGTTCCTAAAACACAAATACTAGTTTCCTCCTTCCTAGGCTTTAACAAGCTGTCTGTAGGCATTTCTCTCTTACCCTATAATTTCTTCTCCTCCTTTGTTAAAACTGTAAGCACATCTGCAAAAGACTAAATATGACACTGTAAATGACTGTCACTTCCTTCTCCCCCATTCTTGGCACCCAGGCTACAGAAACCAGATCACTTCACCAGTATGTTACGCAAACACGGTTTCACTGGGGCAGGTGGCCACCTTACTACCTACAGCTCTACCAGCCACACACACACAGCCAATGTTTTATCTATACTCTGTTACTTTTGGAGAGAAAGCAATAGAAGGCTGAGGATTGGCCAAAATGTGGTCTCCGTTTGCAAGGCTCGGTTAAATCACGAAGGTACACGGCATTCAGGGACAACCATTTACAAAATGTGAAATCATTCAGGTTTCTAGTCCAGTATCTTTCCAACCCCTAGCCTTTACTTTCTATTCCCAAATGTAATTCCCTCAACTCATATCACAAGATGATATCTAGTGATCTATTTCTTGATCCCTCATGCCCAAAGTATCCAGGAAAGCAAAAGCTCTAGACTCATTCTCAGGACCTGCGGTACTCAATGCAGTCATCTCTCAAAAATAAAAAATAATTTAGTGATGATAATAATAATGAGAGAGATTCCCTGGTGGCTCAGTGGTAAAGAATCCGCCTGCCAATGCAGGAGACGTGGGTTCTATCCCTGGTCCAGGAAGACCCCACATACCGTGGAGCAACTGCACGGAGAGCTGCAACTACTGAGCCCACGTGCTGCCAACTACTGAGTCCGCACGCCCTGGACCCAGTGCTCTGCAACAAGAGAAGCCACCACAATGAGAAGCCTACACACCGCAGCTAGAGAGTAGCCCCTGCTCGCCACAACTAGAGAAAAGCCCACGCAGCATAACCAAAAATAAATAAATAAAATTTTAAAAAATAATACTAATAAAGACAAAGAGACAAAGAATGGGGGCACAATATAATTAACAAGGGTTCCCCATGGCTCTTTGTGTCATAATGTTGCTCTCTATGTCACTCTAGGTATCCCCATGGCAACCAATAGTAATATCAAACATATAAAATCAAACAGGAAAAAAGAAGCTGCGCTGTGAGAATTCTTCTAATTATTAAGCTCAGCAAAACAATTCTTATGGCAAAGGAAATAATTTTTTACTGAGATCTTTTTAAGAAGCAAGCTTCTTCACCCTTACTCCAATTTCCATGCTTAATAAAGATGATTAGTTTGGGGGAGGTTGTTGTTTTAATTAAAGACTATGCAAAAGGACAGGCTCTGACTATAACGTAACCTCAAGATACCACCATGCTTTGTGCCATCTCGTCCTCAGGGACTTGCCTTGCATACCATCTCCCCTATAGTTTTCCCAATCTATGAATTAAAAGAAAGATCAGATTTGTAAAACTGGGCTGACAAATTCTTGTTTTCTGTAAGGCTATACTCTCAACATGGTCTGCTTTCAAACCTCACCCCTGCCTGCTCTCCCCAAAACCACTTGATAGATGACCATGTCAAGTCCCTTAACCTCCCCAATGGCTCTAATCCCTCAGCTGAACAATTAATTGTGTTCCCTCATCTCATGGGAATGTTGAAAAGAGATCACTATTAATAGACTAGTCCCTGCAAAGTTATTTGCTAATGCAAAACCACGATATGAGGGCTGTGTCTTGAGGGCCATGGTGTGGTGTAATGGGAAGAGAAAAGACTTTTGAGTTTGATAGAACCAAGTTAAAATCCTTACTCTACAGCTTTCCAACTGCCAGAAACCTCAGGCAAGCTACATAACCTATAAACCTCAGTTTCTTTATTTTCAAAATGGCAAAACAAAACAAAACCATCTTTTTCTCCACTGCTATTGCAAGAATCACATGAGCTAATGTAGGTATAGTTTTGAAAGTTCCTGGCCCAAAGCAGGCACTTGGAAGTCAGTGAACTCTGTGCCAACAAAACCTCTTGCAACTTCTTGACACCACACTGATAATGTCCTACACAGGCAAGCTCCACAGGACCTCCCACCTGAAATACTGTGACAGTCTTCTGTGTTTCTATTTCCAGTCCCAGCACCATCCACCCTTCATTATCCATCTTGCCGTAAGCAAGTGTGACCTCATACTATCATCGTCTACTCCTTAACATCCTCCAACAAATCTCTACATCCTACAGAGTCGAAATCAAAAGCCTCAGAGAGAGAGAAAAGACTGTTCACTAACTGGCACTAGCTGAATTTAATCCCCACGTCTGAAATGTCCTTTGCTGCTCCTCTTGCCTTGCTCTATGCTCGTCATAATCTCCTGGGGCCACTGTCTGTACTGGGTGGTGTTTCCACCCTTCTGCCAGGTGAGCACCTCTCCTAACACAGCGCTGGGGTCTGGAGTGGAGCAGGCACGGAGGGAGGTGCTTGGCAATCTTTCTGTAGCTTCTCCTTCTGGTTTAGTCACCTGTGAAGTCATCAGAAAAGGGAAAGGACAGCAAGGATACTCTGCACACAACAGCACAATGGGAAGCAAGAAGCAGGACAGATCCAGCTCTGTCTTCCTAAAGGTCTTTGAGAAACAATGTCACAGCTGAGGCAAAGGAGAGAAGACTACTGTTAGACTGCAGGTGAACAGCAGAAACCGACCTATGGCAGGCAGAGGTCTCTACCGCAGCACTGTTCACCACCAGCTTGATTACAATCCCCCATGACTAGCCCGCAGGTCGAGAGCCTGAGCTAAGGGAGGACAGCCAGCTTCTCTCAGAAATCCTGGGAGCCCAGCTGTCCTGCCTTCTGGATACAAGCTCCTCCAGCTGTGGAGAGAAGACAGAGCTTCCTTGAGTTCGAGGGTATTTCCTGAGCCTTTAACATTTGGCAAAACACCAGAACTGACTTTTGGATAAATACTGCTGCCAGTTCATGATGATGAAAATATCCCTGCCACTCAGTTCTGGAGTTTCCTGCCACTTACCACAGTCGTTCACAACCACCACCCATACTGTACCCTCACAGCATCCCAAGTTATTGGCATCCCCATGTTATGGGAAGAGGAAACAACTTTAGGAAGTCCAGCTAACATCCCCATAGCCAAGAAGCAGAGTCTCATTCTCCAGATCCACCAACCGTTGTATACTCAGAACTGTCCACCCAGGGAGGCACCAACAAGAAGAATTACCACAAAGCTTCTCCAGAACTTGGCAGCTTCCTGATCACTCCTCTCATCCCCTTCTGGGGCACAAAAACCAGGTCAACAGGAACAATTTCCAACTCACTGACACAGGTAGGAAAATTCCAATATTGCATGTAACCAGATGCAGCCCAGACAAAATGTGTGAGAGCAGGCCAGGTGATCTTTCCAAAGAAGTGTAAGAAAACCTTCCTTTCATCACTTCTTATGCGTCAGACACTTCTCTTCCCATTCTCACATTATGTGCCCACACCAAATTTTTCCAACTGTGAAGTAGCACTATCATAGCCATTTTATAATTATAAAAACTGAGGGTCCAAGAGGTAAACTAACTTGCCCTAGGCCATTCAATGGAGCCAATATCTAAACACCAGGTATTCTAAACTCTCAACAATACACTCTTGGGTCAAGAAGCATGGCTTCCTTTGAGAAAGGTATGCTGCAAACTCACAATTATAAGTTCATATTACTTAGAATTCAAACACTAGCCATAGCTCCAGCCCTTCAGCTCACTGCAGATCCAAAATACTTAGTTTCATTTCCAATTTCCCCTCTGTCCATCCATCAGTGACTCCTTAGAAACTTACATTAGTCTCTTATCTCTTTCCCAACTGATAAAGAATGCTTCCCTCCTAAAGTCATATTTTTCCATAAATGACCTGAAGGACTAAAGAGTAAGAGAACTCTTATGAAACTGACAATTTTCCATCCTCTCGAAGATTAACTTACTATAGTCACCCAACAGTGTCATAATTTCAAAAAAACATTCATTTTTTATCCCAACAATTATCCTGATCAAAATAAAGTCTCATGCAAGACTCTGACCTTAAATATTGAGGGTAAGACGCATTGATTAAAAGCTTTAAACTTATCCTTTTATTGGCAAACACATTCAGGGGCAGTTATTCATGCCATCTGGTTCAGAAATTAGATACAGAGTTAGCTGCAGATTGATTAGTGCTTAGTACAAAGAAGAAAAAGACTAATTGCTGTATTATTCCTGGCTCAGCAAGTGACAGCCTTGGCTTGGATCCACAACAAGGAGCCCAGAAAGACTCCAGAACCCAACAGGAAACCTGGGCAATCTACAGCTGTGTTCTGACAAGTCGTGTTTCCTCCCACCAAGAGGCTGAACACTTCTGAAAGAGTCAGGACCCAGCCCAGCCTGCTCACTCTCCCAGGTCCAGATATCCTGCTCCTGTTGGAAAACAGCACCCGAAGGAGCCAGCATCAGACCAGCACGACTCAGGGTGAGGGCTCCAGACCAGCATGGGGACACTGTTGGGGCATCTGAATAGAGGGAATTTGGACATACAGTGAGTTCCCTACATACAAACCTTCAAGTTGTGAACTTTCAAAGATGCAGGCATGTATGCACATATCCAGTCACACAAGTTAGCTCACGTGTCTGCGTACATTGTCCTGTGGGTGCACCCTCTACAAGTGGTTTGTGTTTGTGTATTTACTGTACAGCCCTGTATAGAATACAGTAGTGCAGTATCTTTATTTCAAGCCCAGGATGCCCAGAAGCAAGCGTAAAATCAGCAGTGACGTAGCTGGTACTACTGTCCTTTTCAAGGTACTGTACTGTAAAATCTCTTTTATCTTTGTGTTTGTTTTTATGTATTATTTGTGTGAAAAACATTATAAATCGATTATAGTACAGAACTTATAGCGCTGCCTGTGTTAGTTGGGTACCTAGGCTAACTTTGTTGGACTTATCGAACTGGTTGGTACATAGGGAATTTTGTTTGTAGGGACTCTGTTTGTATGCACAATGAAGAGAAGGGCTGAGAAGTAATAAGGAAAATCAGCATCTGTGATGATCACAGTCATAACATTTAACTTCCAGTGAGTGTTGAGTGCTGGGCCCTGTTATAAAACTTTATGTGGATTAAGTAACACATTGAGTTCTTGCAACTCCATAAAAGAGGCATTACTTATACTCAACATTTTAAAAACAAAGTACCCAATACACAGAAAAGCTAAGTAAGGTCCAAGGTCATATCCAGCCACTAAGTGGTAGAGACAGAGTTCAAATCTAGGAAGTCTGGATTTCAGACTCTTTTAATCCTAAACAGCATACTGTACTTCCTTCCTTCTGATGGTACCTAGCAATATGCAAGCACCTGTTTTATGTCGATTTCTTTTGTGGCTGCATGGACTGTATCGTCCATGGGGTCGCAAAGAGTTGGACACGACTGAGCGACTTTCACTTCACTTTGTGGCTGAAGAAGTTTATATGTTGAGAAAAAATCCTTCAGGTTCAACCATGAATGAGTTAAGACCTAAAGTATGGATTAATATTACATTCTTTTCACCCGACTTCTTTCTTTCTGCCTGCCTATACACTCTTCCTCACACTTCCACTGAACAGAATAATACAAGGAAAAAAATTGAAAAGGAGTTAGTCCCTTTCACATGACTCTTGTTTCTCTGCCTCTCCTTTCCAAAGGCAGTCCTTATTAGAAATAAACCCCCCCCAAAAATTTTTAACAGCATTTAGGAAATAGACAACATTTAAAGTCACTGGACAAATGAGCAGGAATCAACCTGCAAGACCCAGAGTGAAAGTTGAGTTTTGGCTAGGCAAACATCCCACATATTACGGAGCCAATTAGGCCATTATTTGTCAGCCACTGCCTCACCAATATGCTCCTTAAGACAGTTTGTGAACATTCAGAGGAATCTCTTTTCTAGTCCATCACTCACCTCAAGGAAAGCTTCACGTGCACTTGAAAGTTATTTTCGTTTTTGTCATCGCTGTTGTTTTGTTTGGCGAGGGTTCGGTGATGTTTACTTAATAAAAACTCTCAAGATGTGCAACGTTATTTTTCTAAACAACACATTTTGGTCTGTACCACTTGCCACTATGATCCATTATTCTTATTTTCCAATACCTCCCCCCCTCCCATTTTTTCGTTCCATACCTTTTACTGCTTATTATTACAGTGGAACAGGAACAGGTTCCAAAGACAGGAAGCAATGAATATCCATCGTATTTCACTCCCTAGTTTCCACTGCTGACAAGTGAGTACCTTAATTTCTCAAAACTCTGTTCTCCCTACTCTGTAAAACAGAGATAAGGCCACCAACCTTTGTTGACTATTCGATGAGATGATGCGTGTGGAAACACCTGGCTCATAACAGGCAATCAGTACTTGTTAACATTCCCTCTGCCTCCTCACTTAAGTCAGACCTTCAGCCTGAACACTTGAGAATTCCAGCAGCTTCACACCCTCAATCTTCCCAGTTGCCCACACACCCTACCACACTGTCACACACAAACTAACTGCAATCATTCATTTCTGAGTCAGCAAGCCTTAAATGGAGCCTCAACATAAACAGAATGACAAAACAAGTGAAGGCACCAAATGTACTCTAAGGAGGACCCAAATGGGGGCTATTGCCATGATTTGAATATCTGCAAAGTACTCTGATTCCTTGTAAGCTGCTTATCCCGAGGCCCTACATCCCAGACACCCCTCAACTTGTCTGTTCAACCAGACCCTTCAAAGAATCAGATGTGGCCCATTCGTTTCCTGTGGCTCCCCTGCCTCCTCCATTCCTGCCTACAATGCCAGGGTGGTTTTTAAAACAAATGAGAATGGCACTCAAGAAGCAAAATGAATTCACTTAGCTCTGTGCTCCCTTCTCCCTTGCTGTTATTTATTTTTGTGTATTTCACTAGAAGCAACATTTGTCAACATGGCAGCAGAGAAGCCGCAAGCTAGGGAGAACTGTTTCTGTATAAAACAAATAACTTAAGCAGCACAGGAGCAGTTTTGAATAAAGCTGCCATATGAACGGCCACAAAGTGCAAAATGGTGAGCCCTTGCGTTGGCTGCAGCAGCTGCTTCAACACCCAAAGAAACAAATACTTTAGAGGGGGAAAAGCTAAATTGGTTATTTGCAGAGAGATTCAGAGAATTTTGATCGCATGATCCAGCAACAGGCAAACTGGCAGAGTCCACAACTGAAAAAAAGATAAGAGAAGGAAGATGGAGCCTTTGAGAACTTGGCAGGGAGAGGATGGAGGAATAGGGCAGTGACAGCTAAAAGATGCAGGTTTCTTTTTGAGGTGATGAAAATGTTCTAAAACTGTAATGACAGCTACACATATCTATAAATACAGTAAAAGGCACTGAATTGTATACTTTAAATCAGTGGTTCCCAAAACCTTTTTCACACCAGGAAATGGTTTCATGGAAGATAATTTTTCCACAGATTATGGGGTAAGCAGAGGATATGAGGGGATTGGAGATGATTCAAACTCATTACATTTATTGGACACTTTATTTCTAATCTAATGTCACCACTGAAATGACAGAAGGTACTGATCTGTGGCCCAGAGGTTGGGAATCCCTGCTTTAAATAGGTGAATTGCACTATATGTGAATTAGATCTCATAAAGCTGTTGGAGGGGGGATCCCCACAGGAATCGAGTCAGTAAATAGGAAGTGCATCCTGAATCATACTCACTGACCTTTAGATGCCCCAAATGTACCCACCTCATCACTATTTATCAAGCACTGGACTAAGTACCCACTAGGTACACCACATAAGCCACTCATTTTATCCTAAAAGATATTCCCATTTACAAGTGGGTAATCTGGGGTTCAGACATCTAAGGTGAGTCTGCTTCTAGTTAAGCACCTGTCACCAAGGCCTATGTTCTTCCCATCACATCCCCACTCCTCCGGGGCCACAAAATCACATCCCCGAGGAACAAGGAATTTATGCCCCATCCGTGATTGTTTTTCCAAAATACCTTGCACTTACCTCTAGCAAATTGTTTTATTGAAAGTAAACTTGTGACAATAACTCCCTGATACACTCATATTTTCCTCTATTCTGAAAAAGATACCAAGAACAAGCTTTCTCTTTTTGATGACATAATTTTCTCTAAGAACCTAACTCAATCTGTTATACAAAGCTAGCCTTGGGGACTCCCAGGATAGTTGGGGCCACATGGTTGGCCCAAAGGCCGTTCTTTTAATAGCTATTGTTTCTCCTTCCCCTGCAGTCAATAATAAGAGTTCCTTGTATTGTCTAGGTATCTTCTGAATATAAATGTTCTCTTTCAATCCCTAGGGATCAAGGGCTTCACCAGTTACTGCTACAACAGAAGTAAAAGTTCAAGAGCTTTGAGACAGCTGGTTGTCAATCAATGGCTTTTTCAATTTATAACCAGGTCTTCAAAAGATGAGGCTGCCATACAACTGATCCATGGATGACTGGGACTTTATGACAATAACAATGATTACTGTTAAATGTGACTTTTACGTAACACTTTCACTTTTGCAAACCACCTTGAGACACTAGCTTTTTTTAAAAACTAGACATGTGGTCTCCCCACACATCTACCTTCCCACCTACTTCATTCCTCTGCACAAATGCCTTATCTCAGAAAGCCGTCTTCCTAACAGTGTGTGAACTTCCTGAGATAAGGACTCTAAAACCCCAATCACAGAAGGATGTTTTTAAAGGGAACATGATCTCTTCCTCCCAAGCTGAGCTCCTGATGACAAGAATCCTGTCCATTAAATTCAAGGTTCCTATTAGGGAAAACCCATTCTTAGAAGGAACTCTAAGAAAAATCCCAGAAGTACATCTTATTTAGATTGGAGTTGGCTGTGAAGGATTTTAATTAGGAAAGAAAGCAACCAACAATGATAATCCATCTATACTTAGTATAGAAACCCTGGTAAGTATACATGCTTTATCCCAATTTTACAGATAGAAAATGTGTCTTAACAAAGATACAGAAAATTAACACAAATACTATCTCTCCCTTTCTCTCTTTCTATCTAAACCTATTTCTGAGTGTCTCTCTCTCACACACACACAAGCATACTAAATGGGAAGACTCAGATTTAATCCTGAGTCTGTGTGAGACCAATCCAGTCCTCCCCAGGAAACACACATGGTGGTAATTCTCAGGCTATGAAGCCAGACACTCGAATTTGAAACCCATCTTTGCCACCAACTAGTTGCATGATTATGAGTAAGTCATTTCCCTGTGTATAAAACAAAACTGTTAATACAGGTGGCCCTCAGTATTCACAAATGCAGAATCCACAGATATGAATGGGCGACTTGAACACACATGGATTTGGGTATTCAAACCACGGGGTTGGGGGGGGTGTCCTAGAAACAATCCCCCGTGGGTATCAAGGGACAACTGTACACTGCAGGTCATGCTGAAAAAAAACAAGATTACGCCTACAATGCTAATTCTAGAGCTTACATCTGGCAAATTATTCATGTTTTATTTGTACCACATCATTCTATACTTACATGTCATGTGATAATAGCCAGCCTTTGTTAAGAACTTACCACGTTCAAGGCACCATTTTAAATGCCCTATCCACGGTCACAATACAAGGACAAGCTAGGAGTCAAACCCAGGTAGTGTGGCTCAAAGATAAGGCTTCTAACCATTATTTTGCAAGGCAGAAGGGCAGCAAGTTAACTTCGCAGATAACAATATATTGATTCCTATCCACTAGAGCAATGGATCTCAAAGTGTGGTCCTTGGACTAGCAGCACTGACATCACCTAGGAACAAGAAGGTATAAAGAATGCAAATTCTTGGGTCCCACCCCTAACTTCCTGAATCAGAAACTCAGGGTGGAAGGGGGCAGGGGGAGACCCAGCATTCAGTTTTAACAAGTGCATCACAGTCACCTGAAGGACTTGTTAAAACATAGACTGCTTGGCACCAACAATACATATGCTTAGGCTTCTGCCACAGGTAAAGAATCTTGAGGATGCTCAAACACAAAAAGGCCAACAATGTTAGGCTCTCCTGCCCAGGCTCTTCAGCTCCAAAGGTACAGATCTGCAATGGCTGAAGTTGGTGTCCCATCTCCTTCATCCGAAAATTTGTCTCTGCCCCATCAACTCCATTGTCAACACAGAAGTCAGCACCTACTTTAATGCTTCCCCAGCACAGCTCTGGGTCTCACTCAACAAAAGCCCAAGTTCTCACAGTACCTACAAGGCCCTGTGTGATCCACGACACCTGCCCACCATTCTGCTACCAACCCCTCCCTGGATTCTCCTCCTGTCTCTCTGCTCCACTTCCACCTCCCACTCTGTCCCAGCCACAGCGGCATCCTTGCTGCTCCTCAAACACGGCATTAAGTCCTCACTTGGGACACTTGTGCTTAGCAGTCTCTCTTCCTGTCATTCTCCTAAGAAAAATTCCACAGCTCATCTCCTTTCTTTGTCAAGTCTTTGCATTAACATCACTTTATGGGGAGGCCTTCCCTGACCCCACACCCCACACCCCACTCCCAGCACTCACTCATTCCCAAATCCTGTGCTGTTTTCCCTCCATAGAATGCATCACTATCAGATATAACAGACATTTATTTACCTGCTGTGACTTGTTTCTCCCAGTTAGAAGGTAACCTTCACAACAGCAGATACCGTTTTGTTTGCTGATGTATCATCAAACCCAAGAGAAAGTCAGGTACATAACCACATATTCAATGAACAAATAAATGAGAGAACGCTGATAATCCCAAATGGCTATCCCAAATAGCCAAATGTCATTTTTAAAAAATGTTAATGCGGACATGGGGTCACAAAGAGTTGAAAACAACTGAACAACAACAACTGGTGGTTGAGTGGTTAAGAATCAGCCTTGCAATGCATGCGACACAGGTTCAACCCCTGGTCCAGGAAGATCCCACATGTTGTGAAGCAACTAAGTCTGTGTGCCACAGCTATTGAAGCCTGTGTGCCCTAGAGCCCGTGCTCTGGAACAAAAGAAGAGATTCCAATGAGGAGCCTGCACACCGCAGCTAGAGAGCAGCCCCACTGGCCACAGTTAGAGAAAGCCCACACAGCAGCAAAGACCCACTGCAGTGAAAACATAATTATTTTCCTTTAAATGTTGATACAAGAACTGGCATAGTTTTTGTCTTTTTATTACCAGTAACACAACTGGACAAAAGAACTTCTAAACCCACACAGAATACTCAAAAATCCCATTTCTTCAGAAGAAATGCCATGCACCATGCAAAATGTAAGATTACTTTTTCTAAGCCCACACAAATATTACTACCCCCAAATGTAATTTCTAATTTACAGCTCCAAAATATAATCTATATTGGAATTTGCATAAAACTCAACAGACCTGCAGCAAGATATTAAATTTTAAATTTGCATGCAAGAATGACCAAGCAATATTAGTCTAGCCAAGGAGAGCGTGTCTCTAAACTTGAGAGCTTGCAGATGTAATGAGAAGAAAAATTGTACACTTCAATGAAAGCAAGTTGATTAAAATGCTCTGATGCAGTTTTAACAGTGCAAGGGAGGCAAAGTGCATTTCAAATTTCATAACCTGGACTCTGATAACATGAGACTCACTGCTTCGGAATAGGCGATGGAACATATTGGCATCTCTTCCATCTATAAATAGTAGCCGGTGACAAAGGTAAATAGCCTAAGAGTTTGAATGGACCTCTCTGACTCTACATTCCCCGAAGGACCCTTTGGGTCAAAAAGATACATACTCAGCACTGGTGAACAGCAAAGCAAGTGGTAATGTCTCTAATCTCACCAGTTGTACAGCCTTAACTTATGTGCTGTGCATACGTGGGGTTTTTTGGTTTGTTCTGTGTTTTTAAACAATGAGTTTCTTGCCTCTAAAACACCAAAAAGAAGAGGTAAACTACTCAGTAACTGGTTCTAAAACGACTAAGGTGATGGGACTAAAAAGAGAAGAAGAGGGACTACTTCCGTGGTGGTCCAGTGTTAAGAGACTCTGCACTCCTAATGCAGGGAGCCCAGGTTCAATCCCTGGAATTAGATCCTGCATATGGCAAGTGCCGCAAATGAGACCCAGAGTAGCCAAACAAATAAATATTAAAAGAGAGAGAAGAAGAAGAAAAAGAGATGTTTAAGGACCTTAAGACTCTGCTCTCAAGAAACAGCCTTGGGAGGGCAGTGCTTTGCAAAGGGGTTCCACGAGAAGAACATGGGTGCTCAGCAGGTTAACAGCCGAAAAAGGGCTACTTGAACTTTCTGAGTCTGTCAACAATGTTTTCGTCTATTCTCAATGGGTATTTTGGGCAGTATTTTGAAAGAGTCCTGGTGCTCTACAAGCATGAAAATCACTGGTCCAATGGAATGGATCATAAAAGAGAAGTCAGCTGATGAATAATCAACTGCTAATCCAGGCATGGTGCCTTTCTGACTGTGTGACTCTGACTCTAAGCCCTTCATAGCAGTAAACTCCACTCCTAAATATGTACTCAAGAGCGCTGAAAAACCTATCGACACAAAGGATTATACGTGCACATTCACAGCAGCTTTATTTGTAACAGCCTCAAACTGGAAACAACCCCAAAGTCCATCAACAGGAGAACGGCTAAACACACTACAGTCTGTCCATGCAATGGGGCAGCGCACGGCAGTGAAAAGGACCGGACTGCACTGAACACACGGACCGACCTCAAAACAGCCACTCTGAGTGAGAGAAGCCAAACATAAAGGAGTGTACAACATACAATCCCACTGAAATCAAAACCAAAGAAAACCTTAATCTACAGTGACACAGAACAGATCAGCGGTGCCTAGATCCTGGTGTAAGAATGGGAGATTAACTGTGAATGAGGGAATTTTGGGGTGCAATAGAAATGTTATATCTTGATTGTGGTGGTGATTCAATTCTGAACTCAGAGGACTGTATACTTAAAATGGATGCCTTTTATTGCATGTGAAAATAAAGTTGAAAAAACACATGTCCTACCTAACCCATGAAAACGTTATTAGGAACAAATGAGAAAGGTGACGTGTGAAAGCTTAATATACATGCACTGAGATTAAACAGGTAAAGGACAAAAATATACCACACAAGCATTTATTTATACAAAAGCCAAACCTATGGCACAGAAGGGAGTCCTGACTGTTAACAATGAGGATGGTGAAAGCTTAAGTATTAGCACTTCTTTTATGCCAGGCACTTAAGATCTTTACATGCATCAAGTCCTCACAACAATCTATGAGGAAGGAAGTATTACTATTTCCATATTACAGATGAGGAAACAGAGATGCTGAGTGATTAAGTAATTCCACTTTCACTTTCACAAGTAAAACTAGAGCATATAATTTTTGAATAAGTGAATGAGGGTCTTACAGGTAGCAAAGTACTAAGCATGGAAAGCTATTTTCCCCACTAAGGACAAGTAAGTGTCAAAGTGCAGCCTCCAACCCAAAGACACCAGTCCGCAGAAGGCCTTCCTAGTCCGCAGAATAGAAAGTCATGCAGCAAACACACCTTCTCTTCATGGATTTGGGGAATAGGAAATAAAAACAGAGGCAGAGCAGAAAAAAAGAAAAGTCAATAACATCTGTTCGTAAAAATCAGAAAAGTGGTTCACAGGGAACTAATAGTTAACAATGGTAACTATTAGTTGGTTACCTATTACTATGTGAGGCTTTATTAGGAGTTCTACATGTATTCTCATGCAATTTTCATAGTAACCCTGAGAAACAGTATTATGATAACCACTTTATATGCCAAAAAAAAAAACACTCCAAATCTTAGGTAAGATAACCTGCAAAGGGTACTTATACCTAGCAAGTGACAGAAACCACAGTTAAATCAAACTTTATCTTCGAAGCAAGTAATGTTGCTTATTAAATCTACTCCCATCCAAATCTTACTGAAAATGCAAGTTTTAAGGAAATAACAGGAAAAAAACGGATAAAAGTATAGATATTCCAACTAAACCTACATTGTCTCAAATTTGTTCCAATATTTTTCTGAGAATGCAAGAGCCACTGTTATGTAACAAGCAAACACTCCAGGCACCGTGCTAGGGACTTTAGATATGAATTCAGGTAATCTTCATAACAGTTCTACAAGGTGGAAAGAAAAAAGCAACTTTCTACCTAGAATCATGTGGCCAGTCAAAGTTCCTCTAAAATACAGGGCAAAATAAGAATATCTTTGATAACTAAAAACAAGTATTTACTACTAATAGACACTCACTAAAGAATATTAAAGAAATCGTGAACAAAGACATTGGTAACCATATAGGTAAATCTAAAACACCACCTGTAAACCCTGTATGCAAGACATCAAAAAAGACACAGATAAATAGAACAGTATTATGGACTCTATGGGAGAGGGCGAGGGCGGGAGGATATGGGAGAACGGCACTGAAGCATGTAAATTATCATATGTGAAACGAATCACCAGTCCAGGTTCGATGCATGATACAGGGCGCTCAGGGCTGGTGCACCATGATGACCCAGAGGGATGGGATGGGGAGGGAGGTGGGAGGGGAGTTCTGGAAGGGGAAAACATGTACACCCATGGTGGATTCATGTCAATGTATGGCAAAACAAATACAATAAAAAAAAAAAAAAGATTACTGTGAAACACAGAGATCAGAAAAAATAAAATAAAATAAAATACCACCTGTAAAAAGGATAGCAACATCTAATTTGTGTGTTTAAAAAAAGGTAAAACTAAAATATCAGACTTACTGATAAGAAGTGATCAGACTTTAAGATTGAGAGAAGTGATCAGACTTTAAGATTGCTTACTCGCATTATCCAAGGGGATTAAGGTATGGATGAACTTTTCAAGGGAAACTACTAGCAGAGTACAAATGTAAATCTTAAGAAAAAAAAAAAAGTGGGACCTTCCTGGTGGTCCAGTGATTAAGAATACACCTTGCAATGCAGGGAACATGGGTTTGATCCCTGGTCAGGGAACTAAGATCCCACATGCCTCAGAGCAACTAAGCCTACTCACTGCAAGGACCACAAGAAAAGATCTCGCATAACACAATGAACATCCCACGTGCTGCAACTAAGGCCTGACACAGCCAAATAAATAAATTTTTAATTTTTTTTTAATTTCGGGCGATGATGAAATGGAGTAACACAAACATGGGGGAAATGGTGGTGTCAGGACTTGAACCCGGATGCCAAGTTCCCAAACCAGCTGTAAAACATTACCAGCACACAACAAGCAATCAGCTCTCAGTGAATCACACCCGAGTCCTCAGGAAACAAGCCTAAAATTCCTACTTGTCATCCTTTCTCAAACACACAAACATTGAAGATTCAAGCCCTCAGTGATCGCCTCTATTCTAATACCGATTCATTGGGAAAGACCCTGATGCTGGGAAAGACTGAGGGCAAGAGGCGAAGGGGATGACAGAGGATGAGATGGTTGGATGGCATCACAGACTCAATGAACATGAATTTGAGCAAACTCCAGGAAATAGTAAAGGACAGGGAAGCCTGACATGCTGCAGTCCATGGGGCCGCAAAGAGTCGGACGAGACACAACGACTGAACAATGACATTTTATACCCACTTTTGGCCTCTGCACAGGAAACCTTTCCAAGCAGGTTGGCAAGTCAAAGAAATGGTAACTAGAACCAGAATTTTTTATAGCCAAAATTATTCAATATTACATCACTCTTTTTAATTTTGGATAAAAATTAACAATCCACTCACAAAAGCCCTCTCTTTCTCACATCAAGGGAGCAGTGTTAACCTCACACCTTGACTCTCTTCACCGCTCTCCTATCGAACACATTTTTAAGTATGTTTTTGTCAAGAATCTTTAATTATGTTTCACAATTGTGTCTTCCTTTCTTTCAGTTGCCTAAATTTTCAACTGCAGGGTCTTGGAGGTAGATTAAATAAAGATAAGCTCTTGTCAGTCAGAGCTGGCTTCTCTCCCTCCCCTCACCGCCTCTGGTTACCAGTTCCAAATGCTGCCAATCAAGGAAAATCCTGCTCATCAGCTGTCATTCATTCCTGTCTAAATGATGCCGGTCAGACTTCATTAGGAACAGTGTCCTGATCAAAAGCTACAGCCAATCATGTCCACAAAACATAGAAGCAGCAGCTGGTCTTGTCTAGCTGGTGTCTGGCACAATTCCCACTCCTGGAGGGTGAGAGCAGGGCCAGCCACACCTCCCCAGGGCCAACAAGGCAGCCAGTCATGTCTCTTACACATTTCAGGTCGCTATAAACTACATGTCTTCTGTTGATTTTGCTCTCACCTCACTAGCCCACTAAAGGTAGCCTCAGACTTAATTATTAAGTCTTCCGAGCCACGAAGACAACTGGGAATTTAGCAGTCCTCTCATTCATTAGCTGGTTATGCCACTGAGGGATTGAAGCCAAGCTGCTTATTTCTGATGCTCCAAACTGCAGGTTCAACCCTCCGCCAAACACCCCCCACCCACATAGAGAACATCCAGCAGCACCATTCTACACACCATCACATCATCCACACTCTCTCAAAACAGACCACATAGACTACATCAAGGAAATTCTAAAGAATTAGCACAAATCTGAGAGTAAAAGCCTCAGAGACCTAATTCTTTCAACTCAAATGTTTATTACTGTTCTTCATGACATTTGTTTAAATGGAAGAAACAGGTAGAGGATTTTTTTTTTTTTTTTTAATGCAGCCATTAAACACTTAAAAAAACAGGAAGATAGAAACTGAGTAGAATTTGGTTTGGGTGATTGTTTTGTTTTCAACTGGTCAAGTCTTTACTCTCTGGCTGGACTATCCTCTATGTCCCCAAGGCAGGGTGCAAGAAAATGTACACCCAAGATCCTCCATGCCAGGTGTGCTCTGAAATCCCAGGTGTGTGCACGCGCATCAGGAACCGGGCTGTGTCAACATGCAGGTGTGGAAGAACTCAGTGGTGGGCCATTCATACAGGAAGAGGCATTTGCCTGGGTTCAGAGTGAATCAGAAGTTCAGTTATTAGTAAAAGAAGTGGTTATTTAAATGTATGATTTCATCCTAATTAAATCTAATGGGAGAGAGAATTTGCATTTAGCTGCCTAGTAAATAACTCCGTTACTTCACTATCGATACCTGAAGAGTATTTGCAAGATAAGGTTTTCAGGGCAATAGAAGAAGGTGATGTTGGCAGATTGTTGTCCCACACACCCACATACCCCACACCATACTGGCCGCCTCCCCCTGCCCCAGCCAAGATCATAATCTTGGTTTCACACCATATTCCTTTCACTTAGTGCCTTTTAACAACCTCCACCCATCCAACCCCCAGGCAAGAACCTAATAAAACATTCCATCTTAGAAAGCTTAACAGTCCAGTACACCTAACAAAACCACCCAGAGACACCAGAGAGCATCCCGCATGTACATTGATAACTGCAGGGTATCTGATTAGGAGAATTCGAAATAAGAAGCCATTAATAGCAGCCCTCATCTCCCTCCTCCACACTGATTACCAAAAGAACAGCAGCAGCTGAATCACAACTAAATCCTATTCACAAGGGACCTGGGGCAACAAAGAGGAAAAAAACCGTTAGAGTAGTGCTTCTCCGGGGAAGCTGCTTTAAGTCGTTTTGATTCTGGCGTCAATCACGCCTGCCACAAACCAGTAAGCATGTATAACACAGCAAAGACTAGATTCCTCCCCTCCCGCCCTGGGTTCAGCACAGCACACCCAGCATACTTAATTGCCCCGCCAACCAAACTGCTACTTGCAAGGGCCCCAAAGGAAGTCCTAGGTCCAGAGACACACAGGCTTAAATGTTCACCCTCAGAGCACAATCGGTATCAGTCAGAAGATGGAACTGCAGGCCTCAGGGCAGACTACTTGTAAGATCTCAGTAGAACAGACCAACCATGTGACTTTGAACAAATGTTTTATACTCTTTCTGCCTCAGTTTCTTTATCTGTAGCATAACTGTCTCCTGGAGTTATTGTGGAATAAAATGAATTAAATCACAGCAAGCACTAGGAGTGGGCTTCCCCGGTGGCAGCAGTGGTAAAGAACTCGCCTGCCAATGCAGGAGACGTAAGAGACATGGGTTCAGTCCCTGGGTCAGGAAGATCCCCTGGAGGAGGACATGACAACCCACTCCAGTATTCCTGTCTGGAGAATCCCATGAAGAGAGGCACCTGACGGGCTACAGTCCATAGGGTCGCAGAGTTGGACAAGACTGAAGCAACTTAGCACGCACACCAGGAAAAGCATCTCCCATTGTGTGTTAGCGCACACCCTCTCCCTCCTCCTTCCTCTTTCTCTGTCCACAGGCAGAGGAGAGGGCAGGAGAAGGATGGAGAAGGGAAAGAAAAGGGGAAGAGGAAGAGGGAGATAAGAAAGAAGAAAACAAAAAGCTTGATCTAAAATATGTGGCTCAGACACACAGATGAGAAACCCAACAGTGGGCCCCAGCCCCCCGCACTGAAATGTACCCCATCCCAATCTGTAGGTCTCCCCCTTTCAAAGTCACAGCTTTCTCCTCCTGGCTTAGCAGTGGAAAGACCAGAATTCCCTTCTGCTACAAGAAACCTCAGCAAAAAATTGTTAAAGAGTTTCCCTAAACCCAGTATTTTGAGATTGGTGAGCGATCTGTGAATTCCCAAACTTTCTGCAACTCAAATTGAATTTTCTGGTAGAGAGCCAATGTTTCCAATTTGATTTGGCAAAATATATCCAGTTAGGATGTTCTCTCAATGTAATTAGCAACACACTGTCAATGAGCAGTTTAGCTACTGACAATACCTGTTGCAATTTAACTTTAAATGTCAGTGATTTATTTCGATTCACTATAACAGGGCTCTGATACATTACAAACAAATATCCTACAACAACAGGATGGATGATGAAAAGAAGAGGGTGAAGGAAATCAACAGGACTGTACAAGGGTCTGCCTGCCAAATACCCCTATGTAACTATGCCTAGGGGGCTTCCCAGGTGGCTCAGCGAAAGAATCCACCTGCCAATGAAGGGGAAGCTGGTTTAGTCCCCAGGTCTGGAAGATCCCCTGCAGAAGGAAATGGCAACCCACTCCAATATTCTTGCCTGGAAAATCCTGTGGACAGAGGAGCCTGGCGGGCTACTCTGTGGGGTCGCAAAAAGTTGGACACGACTTAGCAACTAAACGGCAACAAACTGCGCCTGGAGCAGGGCGGGCTCCTTCTCCCAGATGGGGGTTCAGGGAGTGTGCCACTGTCAGCATCTTGTCAACTATGCCTACAGTTCCTAGAAGGACGTGAGTACAGACAGCAGGCCCATGTTAGGGGACGGGTGACCTTGAACAAGTAGGTGACTTTGAACAAGTTATTTAACCTCTCTCCTCCTTAATTTCTTCACCTATAAAAGTAAGATAATTGTGAGGACTACATAAAAAAACATAGATAAAAGCACTTAGCACAGTGCCTGGTACTTGATAATAGTTCAAAAAATGTTGGCCTCTCACCGTTAAGTCAACCAAGTTAAAATTGGTATTACTTTTTTAAACAGCAAAAACAAAACAAAAAAAACCCTCACACATTATAGCAGGGTGTCACGAATGCATGTGTCTGTAACACAGGGCCTTGAGTAAAGCAGGTTCGGCCCAGATAATAACTGTGGAGGGGTGGTAGCCTCCATGGCACCGCAGGAAGCCCAGCCCTTCTCTCCAGCCCGTGTCCCGTGCACACCTGCTCTCAGTACCAACTGGAACTCAGCATGGATTATGCCTCTACTGCCAGAATAACCCCAAATCTGGATTTAAAATAAAATTTCATAATTTTTAAATGTTGACAACTGCCTCCAAAATGTTTGAAAATCAAATAGGTCCAATGGACCATATTCTGTGGCTGGACCAGGGCTTCTGAACTGTTAAGTGTGTGGGTCTCTACTGTCCACACTAACCCACAGGACCTGCCTGGGTAAAACTCATATCCAAAGTTTTTACTCATTTCCCATGGAAAAGCCTTACCATTGACCAAGCCACAGAGGGACCCACAAAAAGTCTAGAATGTTCTCTAAGTCACAGGCCAAGGAGTGGCCAGGCCTGCAGCAGGTGCCTCCTTGCTGACTTTCAGCTTGCTCACCGAGACGGGAAGTGGATCATTTATGAGCTGCAAAGGTGATACAAAATGCTAATCAACTTTAAGCTGACACTGGATAACACAATTTACATCTTCTCTAAAATAATGCAAATACATTTCATGCATAATAGCGGGCAAGGATAAAGATGAAGTGGTAACACTTCAGAGGCTCCACAAAATATCCTGACTATCTAGGCCATAAACCTACAAAAAATTCTCACTTTTCTCCGTGAACAGGAACATACCACAACTGAAAAATCATAGGAAATACCCAAGTGAAATCATCAGCCAATAGGTTTCCCACTTCGCATGCCTGGGGAATTTCACACTCTTCCTGACGGGACTTTGGTTTACCACAATTTCTTTGATCTCCTTATTCTCCTTTGCCAAACATGTTTTGGGAAGGAGGAGATGAGAGCCATGGAGTGAGGATGGATGGCATGGATAATCAGATAGACAGGCGGTTAAATGAGAAATCTCCAGGACTATAAGAGAGAAGGGGAAGGTTCACAATGTACCCTCTTAGATAAATTTCACCTTCTTCAACATATTCATGTATTCAATATTCACTGAGTACCCACTAATGACTGGTGCTGTTCTAAGTGCTGGAAATGTAGCACCAAAGAAACAAAGTCTGTGCCCTCGCAGAGTTTATATCCTTCAGTCATTCATGCTGAGATCTGAGACTTAAATCTTCAAGGAAGACACCACAGACTTTCTGGGTCAGAAAGGATCTTAGCAATCTTCTCATTCAGTACTCCTGAAAGCAAGACACAGATTTCCTCCAGTGCTTTCATTAAACCAACACTTCACTAAGCCCCACTCTCTGAGTCACACCTATGCTACTGTCTATAGCAGCAAACCTCTCAGAGCTCACAAACACCCTGTTGGGGCAGAGAGGGGGACACCCGCACAGCCCCCTTCACTGAAGAGAACTCACTGCACTGCAGGCAGCTCCAAGCTTCTAGTGAAGGGTCCTAGTTACTAGCTAGTTCAGGGAGAAGAGAGGCTTAAGCTGCCTATGCCTCTCAGCCTGCTTCCACTTGAGCACCTCCATTCTCCTTCTCTTATTACCTGGCTGCCTAAGTCAGGTTTCTTTGGAAATCTGAAATCAGAAAATAATAGCTCCACAGGCTACAAATAATCTGAAGTCAAAGCAGTATCTCATGAAGGCTGCAGGTCCACTGGTCTCCTCTATTACACTTATTTCTTCTGTTTACCACCCACTTGTTAGTCCCAGGTCTGCTCTGGGGGGACTCCCAGAGGTGCAAGCCCTCCTCCAGGATAACTCTCCAAGACTTTGAAGAGAGCACCTGGGTTACCTCCTCCTCTTCTCAGGCCTGACACCTCAGTTCCACCATTCGCCATGACAGGTTTGGGGTATCTGCCCACTCAGATGCCTCCTTATTCCTTTACCATTATTATTGATATAAAAGTTACTGGGTCGGCAAAAAAAGTTCATTCTTTTTGGCCAACTCAATATATACTGAAGAGTCTGTCTGGGCAGTGATACTGTCCTTTTTTGCAGAATGCTCTACTTATTTGACCCTCACAAAATCATACCAGGTGAAAGTTTTGACAAAAGAAAAGTGCATTCTACAAATTATCCATGAAAACCTGGAGCTTTGGGAGGATAAAACGGAGTTGTCTGAATAGCAAATGTGCTATTATGTGATCGTAATAATCCTATGTCCAGGTTCCATCCCAGACCTGCTGAATCAGAACTTCCAGGGGGAGATGTCTGGAAGTCTGCATGGTTAATATAACCTGCATACAGTTATTTATTACATAAATATTTTATTACTAAAATGTCTATAAAATCAAAAGACTGAAATACAGAAAAACAATACTCTCAACCCCTGCACGTTTAATAAGAGAAAGATTTTTTATGACTTGTTCCCTCTCATTTGATTATAGTATATTGGTTTAAACCTGTTTTAAACCTCCTTAAATCCGTCACTAGTTCCCTCTGCCCCAAGCCCCACTGATAATCAAAGTAGAATCTGGTTAATAGAACACGCTGGAGACTCCTGCATTTGGAAGCAGAGAAGAAAAATCAGTGTCTCAGACAGAGACTCTCAACTGAGAAGATCTCAATTTATATAAAAATCTTCTCAAAGCCCTTATAATCTCACTGACCATCTGTAGCATAGAAACGAATCCTGGAATTAGTGGTACTAAGTGGTTACATAGCAGTAGATACTCTGGAGACTTTAAAAAAAAAGGAAAGAAAAAGAAGTTTCTGTATTGTGCTTGAAGAAGTCAGTTAAGAAACTACCATTACAGGGAAACCTCCCAGTATGTAAGTACTTAAGAAATTACAGAACAGCAACAACAAAAAACTTAAAATATCTAGCTTGGTCACAATGGTATACGTAAAGCCCAGATTTCTCCAGCCATGACATACAATAGGATTCCCACTATCTAGACCTTCATTATGTCCCTCATCTCCAGTGATTCAAACTCTATGGAGAAAACAGGACTCTATCTATTTACTTTGAGGCAGATTAAAAAAAAAAAAAAAAAAGTCCTCAGCATCAGCACCAGAAGAGACTTTTTCCCCTTACCTAAGACCTTTAAAAAAAAAAAAAATGGAGAGGAACAGAGAGTTATTATTGGCACTTGATCTACAACATCAGAAAAATGGCAGCCCTTCAAACTCCACACGTGGAAGAGCTCTTCATTTTAAGCTCAAAATGGGGAATTAATTTTCAAGTCTCTTGTCTAAGAGACAGCTTTTAAAAAGGTATTAACCTACATTTGGAGATTAATGCAAACACAGCCATCTTGTTTTAATGTGTACAATCCAACTTTTATTAAGACAAAGACGGATTCAGAGTAATTAAGAGCTTGTCCAATATCCAGAATTTTATGACTTTAAATATTAGCAAAGCTGGCATTCTTACCAGCTTTGCCTCAGAGCTATTGCATTATAAATCCTTGGTGGTAATGAAACACCAGCTAAAAAGAGATTGAATAAGTCTCATTTAAAAAACAGCTTTCCCATGGAGAACTATCCTTACTTTAATATAATGTATAGCCCCTGTTAGAACATTAATACTACTGGAAAAAAAGTGAGTGGTTTGGGATTTGCTGCTAAGGAACCCCAAAGAAGATAAACAAACCACAGGAACTGTGTTTTAACTACAGTGAATGTTGAGAGACTCCTTGGTACCAAAGTCTAGGAACACTGCTGACTGGGGCAAGAAAAGGACAATACACCCACACTGGGGATGCTAGTGGGAGTTTACCTGTGCGGCTCATCCTTAACACTGTCTGCTGTTTACACAATGTAGCAAAGTCGTGGATATTGTTTTAATTTTTTTAAAACTTTTTAAAAACATCCCAATGGGGTGCTCTCTGATGCTACCCAAATATTTTTTTTAAATGGTGTCAGGCTGCAGCCTTGACTGCTCCCTTCTCAGAGAAGGTTCCACTAGGGTCACCACATTCAAACGTCTTTACCAACTGGACTGAGGGGACACCTGGGAAATACGGTCAAAATATTGACAACTGGTCATCATTTTTTTAGACTTCATAAAATCAAAGGCTCTTAGGTTTAAAGTTCCTAATGCAAATTTCTTCTGTACTTAAAAGGCCATAAAGAGTTAATCACATAGGGACTACATCACAGCTTTACAAAAACAGTTTTCCTCTCTGTTCTGTTATCAAATTTGTGACGACACTGACGGGAACGCCAAGGATTCCTATGCCCTAGCCCCCGTGGTAATTATCTGAAAGCCTGTCATCTCTACCATCTTGGGAGGGAAATGACGCGTCACCTGCGGGCACCTCACCTGGACCAAAGCCAGCTCCCCGTATCCCAAAAGTGTAGAGAGGACCAGGCGGAACAGACTAGATGAAAACACATCCAGCCCCCCATAGTCAGCAAAACCCAAGCTGCTAAGTAGAACCGCCTTTGTTCTTCCCAGAGACAGCCTTAAATGGAAACTAAAGCCCAATCTATATTCAAGGAAATAGCACTCTCACCTTTCTCTATACACTAGGCACGTCTCTGCCCTGTGAGAAACAACATCCTCTTCCTTGAGGCACAAATATTAAGAACAAAAACTGTGCCAAGAAAAATAAATTTATATTGAAGCATCATACTTTCTTGGACTATTCAATGATACTGTCAGAATATAATAAGTTGTCTCTTAGGGGATGAATGAAGGTAGCATTTTCCAAAATGAACAAAGAAATTTTTTTATTAAATATCTTCACTTTTTTTTTCTCTATAACATGACTACTTTCTGTTCAAGAGAGAAACGGAAACCTAATGTTTGGGCCTTGCCTACTGAAATCACTCAGTCCCTCAGTTATGTCTGACTCTTTTGCAAACCCCACTGGAGCCCATCAGTCTCCTCTGTCCATGGGATTTTACTGGTAAGAATACTGGAGTGGGTTGCCATTTCCTTCTCCAGGGGATATTCCCAACCCAGAGATCAAACCTGTATCTCCTGCATCTCCTACATTTGACCACAGGCAAAATCTCAACATCATCATTTCTAAAAATCAAACTGGAAATATATATGTATATAAACCAAGAACACACAGAACACAAATACACCTGTGGTCGACCACGAAAAGCAATTCTAAGGGAAACGAGGCTGATTCAGTCAGAGTCTTCCACACAGCCAGCATCCCAGTGTTTACTGAGCCTCCATATATGCACCCCTCCAGACTGACCACAGAGATCACACTCCAAAAGCCATATTTACTTATTATAGATTAAGTTCATTTCCTTGAGGTAGGGTTCAATCACTGAACCTGCTCTGAGAAACTATGTGGAACTACGCCCCACCTTTACAATAGCAAGAAACAAACACTTCAAGGCAAAGTATCAGGGTCTTAATGAGCCTGCCATAGCACCCTGAATGACAACTTGCCCCCAAAGAATGATTTTCACTTTTTCAGTGAACATATCTTAATACTGAAGTTAAGAATTGTGTCCAACGCCTTCACGTATCTCTCCAACCCCAAAGAACATACACTTTCGAAGCATCAACACGACTGAGCTAGGCACAATGAGGTATGGGGGGAAAACTGCAATTTGTTATGCAAAGCACGTCTTAGCGCATCACTTAAAGTAACCCTCACAAAGAATCTGTTACCTATTTTACAGATAAGGAAAGGGTGGCCTTGGCAAGCCAGAGACTGACTTGTCTAAAGTCACTTAAATAATAAACTGTAGAGCTAAAGCTCTAATATTGAAGGGTCTGGACCTTGTGTCATGGTGCTGTGTACAAGGACAACCCAGCTGAGTGAGATTCAATCTTCGTACTCACACAGGGTTTTAGAACTAAATTTGGATAAGACACTGGCATAAAGATACATCACAAAGGCCAACTAAGTGTACACGGTTGTATAGGTACCTAAAAGGAAACGACCTCTTGAGGTGACAAGTAAAAACTCCATGGAAGATTTAAAAATCCATTCTACATAAAGTACCCAGATTCACAAATGAAAGCCACCACATTAAAGGGCTCCAGAGGTGAGAAATGCTGCATAAAGGTTAGGCTGATGAAGGTGGTAAAACCAGCCATAATTTACTCAGCATTTGCTGTGGGTCAAGCACCACGTTGAGCATTTCACATACATTTTCTTACTTAATTAAATGGCTCACCAAAATTATTCCCATTTTATAACTGAGGAAACTGAGGTTAGAGAGGTTAAAATTACTTATCCAAAGCCACATAAGTGGTACAGCTAAGTTAAACAAGTCTTTCTGTCAAAGCCCGTGTTTTCAGGCACTTACATGTACTGCCTCCAGTGTTTCTATTTCCCCAAGACATTTTTGTTATAGAGTCCCCAACTCACCAAGTACTCAGACCTGGGGCACATACTATATATTTCTGATGGACATCCTCAACTTGCAGGTTTTGCTATACCCAGGTCCCTAATATCCACAGATAATAAGGGCAGGGGTTAGCTTCAAAAAACTCCAAAGATCCCATGTGATCTCTAACTATTGAGAAAAATCCAAGAAATGATGGTACACCCCTTCAATCAAAGGTTACAGCTATTTGGTATTTTAAACACTTCTAGCTGAGATTCTTAACAGTGCTTAAGAGAAGGCTTAAGTGCATTAGAAGGAAATTCTCTGTACATTTGTTATTCTCATCCCAGCTTTACAGATGAGTAAACACAGACTTGCAGACATTACCAGAAGCTGAGATAGGAATTCTGACTGTTTCTATTCCTCTCCCAAGGCTCGTGAATAACACAGGCTCCTGGTTTAACCCAACTTTCCTCATTGTACTGCAGGTGAGAAGAGGGTACATAAACCAACAGACCCTCAAATGGATCCATGAAATGCCTATAAGAAATATTAGAGGGTAAAAAACAAAACAGGTGTTAGATCTTTGAAAGGATGACAAGTTTGTTCATCCTAGGGTAACAGAAGCAGTCAAAAAAGAAAACAAAAACTTCAACCTCATGAATTTCTTTTTCTATAATGAAAAACTAAACTAAAAGGTTACAAGCCAGATAAAGTAATCATGACAAATATTGCAAAGGGTTAATATATATGTGTGTATATATATACACATACACACAGATGTAAAACATAAAGAGTTCACATCAATTAAGAAAAAATTTCGATCCATAAACCAGTAAAAGGCAAACATAAATGGAGCTCAATTAGTATACAAAAATAAAGGGAAAGCATAGCTTTTTAGAGATACAGTTATGAAACAAATTTAATACCTTTTTATCTCTAAAAATGTAAATAATTACATTTTTAAGGCAAGCATACTTTATATTGCTGATGATAGGACACAATGTAAAAATAGTATACACTATAAAGATACTGCTGTGGTTAATCACTCACTCGTGTACGACTCTTTGCAACCCGTGGACTGTAGCCTGCCAGGTTCCTCTCCACGGGGAGTCTCCAGGCAAGAATACTGGAGTGGGTTGCCATTTCCTTCTCCAATAAAGACAGTAGACACTAAAAAAACCCTTAAAACAAAAAGCCACCCTGTTGTTATTGTACAACAGAGAATCTATCAAAGAAGTTAAGGAAGAAAATCCTACATAGTAAAAATAAGCTCTTTGTGGTATAACACCACAAAATTTTAAGCATCCAGCATTAGAAGAACAAAATGGCACAATCTGATACAGTACTACGCAGTTATGAAATTATTAATTAAGAAGGTAATATGGCAACATAGGAAATTACTTTTCAAATGTTAAACAAAAAAGAAAATTATTTGTTAGGATTCTACCACTGTAAAACTGATGTCTGCCTCACAGACAAATCCTAGAAACAAGGGATTTAAAAAGAAGAAAAAGGGCTCCCCTGGTGGTCCAGTGGTTCAGAATCTACTTTGCAATACAAGGGACACGGGTGTGATGCCTGGTCTGAAAGATCCCACACTGCAGAGTCACTAAGACCACACACCACAATAACTGAAGCCCATTTGCCCCAGAGCCCATGCTGCACTACAGGAGAAGCCACACAATGAGAGGCCTTCGCACCGCAACCAGAAAGCAGCCCTTGCGTGCTGCAACTGGAGAAAGCCTGAGTGCAGCGACAAAGACCCAGCAGAGCCAAAATAAATAAACAAGCAGGGTAGAGGAAGGTTTCTTAAAGAGGAGTCGGTAAACGTTTCTCCGTCTTTACAAAATTATTAATAAAAGAAACATGTATTGTTAAATATAACGGTAAATAGAGAAAGTAAAGCAGCTCTACTCCTACCCTCTGCCCACTTGCCTCCCTGCGTGTGTGTGTGTGTGTGTGTATTCACAAAGGAGTTATAAGTTTGCTGACACCAAAGCTCTTTTTTGCCTAAGACATCTCACCCCCCACAGAGAATTGAGGTTTGGAGTTGGACAGGGCATATTTGAAATCTATTTAGAAATAACAAAACGGTACAACTAACATGTCACACACACAAAAATACAAATATATCATCCATACTTGCTTTCTGTGTGCACTGTAAAATCCAGCTCACCAAAGGATTTTTCATGCTGTTTCTACTAGGAAAACACTCAAAAATCAAATGTTCATCTGAATTTTTTAACATCCCGTAGCAGGTAGATACTGGCTATTTTCTAGAAAGGATTTTCCGTAACACTGAGCAGAAAGTTGAGATTAAAGCTCTGCCAGCGATGACTGAAATTAATTCTCCTCAGCTGTTTGCTGCTGCTGCTAAGTCGCTTCAGTCGTGCCCCACTCTGTGCAACCCCATAGAAGGCAGCCTGTCAGGCTCTGCCGTCCCTGGGATTCTCCAGGCAAGAACACTAGAGTGGGTTGCCATTTCCTTCTCCAACGCATGAAAGTGAAAAGTGAAAGTGAAGTCTCTCAGTCGTGTCCGACTCTTCATGACCCCATGGACTGCAGCCCATCAGGCTCCTCCATCCGTGGGATTCTCCAGGCAAAAGTACTCGAGTGAGGTGCCATTGCCTTCTCCGCTATAGCTGTTTAGGGAACATGTATTTCAGAAAGAGGGACTCAGCTGACTAGTTTCAAATTGTCTTAAAGAAGGAAAATGT
This sequence comes from Giraffa tippelskirchi, assembly GCF_054371585.1. Classification (NCBI taxonomy): domain Eukaryota; kingdom Metazoa; phylum Chordata; class Mammalia; order Artiodactyla; family Giraffidae; genus Giraffa; species Giraffa tippelskirchi. The sequence continues at coordinate 11,226,469 of NC_137287.1, read as the reverse complement.
ATTTATTAAAAAAAAAAAAAAAAAAGCCACAAGCAAACACCTACCAGCCCACATAGCTTATATGTTCCCAAAGAACAGCATTATTTGATTGCAACTTTTTGTCCTTTTTTTCTTTGAAGCCTTTTAGGGAGGCAGCACTTCTGACAAAACTACCTACTTATGGTAAGAATAGATGAATCAGTGCTTTCATAAAACATTAAAATTTGAAAAGACATAAAACCTTCCAAAAAAGCAAAAAAATAAAAATAAAAACCACATACAATCATTTCAGAAAGTGCCTACCCAGTTCATTATTATGCAGATTTCACAAACATTTCCCTAATCAAGGAGAAAGCTGCTCTACAGAATAATGTGTTTACATGCTTTACCAACCAAGAGCATTCCTTAGCTTAGACAGCACTTCAGCAAGGGAACTGCATGTCCCCCCAGGAGAGAGAACTGCCTAGACCACCTAGTTTCTCACTACCTTTTCATCATGCCTATTCAGTTCTCCCTCTCTCCATAAGTACTCACAGTGTCTTCCATTTAGGGGTCCACTTGAACTCCTACACACGCATTCCACTCCAGTAATCTACTACTGAATTTCTTTTTCAGGGTACCATATTAAAATCCCATTAGCACATTAGTACTCAATCTTTGCGGCATTTGTAATAACTTAGTGAGTTTTGACAAATACTTGGATTCAACCTCCAAAAGATTCTGATTTAATTGGCATGGAATATGGCTTGAGTATCACAGGGATTTTTTATAAAGCACCCCACGTGCTTTTTTTTATTCTAAAATTTTATATGAAAAGCAAAGAAGCTAGAATAGTCAAAACAATGTTGAAAAAGAACAAAGTAGGAGGATTCATACTACTTCATTTCAATACTTACTAGAGTATAAAAGCACAATAAGCAAGACAGGGGTATTGGGAGAAAGACAATATGTCAATGGAGCAGAATAGAGAGTCTAGAAATAGACATAAGCAGAAACAGACTTAAAAAGACAGCCGATTTTCAACAAAGGCACCAAGGATATTCAGTGGTAAAAGAAAAGTGATTTCAAAGAATAATGCTAGAACAACTGGATAAATGTAAGGGGAAGAAATGAACCTCGACTTCTACCTCAAATCACACACAAATATCAGAGATAAAACATAAACCAATCCTGGAGAAGGAAATGGCAACCCACTCCAGTATTCTTGCCTGGAAAATCCCATGGACAGAGGAACCTGGTGGGCTACAGTCTATGGGGTCGCAAAGAGTCGGACACGACTGAGCAACTTCACTTTCACTTTCCATACAAAGGAAGGACACTGATTTGTCCGTTGTATGGGCCAATCACTATAGTTTGGGCTATAAGTTACCAAGTTCTATTGCTGATTTCTATAGCTAGAAGACTAGTCGCAGTTACAGAAGTAAAGATAGAAAAGCTAGCTGGACAAACAAAAAAATTAACATAGTTCAAGACACTATTCCTTGCTGAAACACTTCTACGGCATCATTATAGGTGTTTCTCCAGGATCAAATTGGAAAAACACTGAGTATAATGAAGAGATCTCTAGTTCTGGGAACAGGAGACTCAGCTTCATCTCTTCTCTGCCTCTAAACAGTTTTGTGATGTTGAAAAAGTCACTTTGCATCTCCTGGACTTCATTTTGAATATCCACAGGATAGCTTCAACTTTGCTATTCTATAAAGTTAATTTCTGTGAATAAAAATGGCTGCTACTGATAAGCGTATTCTATTGTTGGAGAGCTCAAAGCTACATTGAGCTGAATTTTGTCTCTCCTACAGGTAGTATAGAGATTAAGAGTGGACTCTGGTATCAGATAGCCCTGAGTTTGAATCCTGGTTTATGATACTGAGCAATTTACTCAATCTCTTTCTGGTTCAGTTTCCTCTTCCGTAAGGTCAGGATAATTATTGTACTACCCGGTAAGTCTGTTCAAAGGATTTAATTAGAAAATGCCTATAAAGTATTTGGTAATGCACCTAGTACATACAAGCACTGAATAAATATTAGTCATTGCTATAAAAAAATAAATAAATAAACCAAAATATAAATGCATATAAATGCAGAGAAGAAAACAAGGGAGAATATTTCCATAACCTAGGTTAAGTAAAGATTTCTTAGGACACACAAGACTCAAACACACAAGAGGAAAATAAGATAGACTAAACTTAATCAAAATTTAAAATTCCGGCTCATAAAGACACCATTAGGAAATTGACTAATGATGCCTCAAGCCACAGACCAGAAGATGTATTCATATTACATATATCTGATGTGAGACTTGTACCAAAATATACAAAGAGGTCCTATAAATCAGTAATAAAAAGACAACCCAACTTTAAATGGTCAAAAGACTTGAACAAACACCTCACAGAAGAAGACAGTGTTCAATACCACTTAGTCATTAGGAAAATGCAAATTCAAAGATAATGAGATCACCATTTTATACCCACTAGAATGGCTAGAATTAAAAAGACTAGCAACACAAAATATTTTTGAAGATATGGATTAACAAGAACTCTTGTGCAATACTGGTGGGAGTGTAAACAGGTACAATCACTTTGGAAAACTGTTTGGCAATTTCTTATAAAGTTAAATACATGTACATACCTTATGACCCAACGATTTCACCCCTAGGAATCTATGCAAATGAGGAATCTAGGACCTATCTTTACAAAGCAACAACAACCCTTATATAATAGTGCTTTATTAACAACGGTCAAAAGAAACAACTCAAATGCCCAGCAAAAGAGAAACAGTTAAACAAATAGTTGCATATCTAACACAACAGAAGACTACTTGGCAATAAAAGAAGAACTGAGTCATAGAACAACCTCAAAAAGATTAACACAAAAGCCAGGCACACAAAAGTACATACTATATGATTTCATTTGTATGAAGATCAAGAGCAGCTGTGATGACAGGAATCAGAACAGCGGCAGGAATGAGAAGAGACTGACTAGAAGTGAGGACTAAAGAACGTTTCAGGTGGTGACTATGTTCTCTAACTGGACTGACACGTGTATTTGTCAAAAGGCACTCATTTGTGCATATTAGGTTTGTGCATTTTACTACATGCAAACTGCACCAAAGAAGTTTATGACCCCCAGGTGATTATAACTTGTAGTTATTGATAAACTGAGGACCCCTGCAGGGAGTGGGAGGTAGAGGGGGTGGGGCGATTCCAACATCTGTCCCTAACCCCTTTCCTCATTTGTGCTCTCCATCAACCAGCATCACAATGATTTCTTGTGCAAACTAACACTGTATGTGTGTGCATCCCATATTTTCATATAACACCCTACATACTACACCTTGCTGCCCAAATTTTGCACATACATTGTATGGCGGTAGGATACTGATCAACTAATCTGATCATGGTACGTCCACATTACAGTGTACATCTATTTCAGGAAACACTGAAATCTGGGAGAACTAGCAACTATTTCCAGCATACAACTCCCATAACACACCTTCTCAAATCTTCACAGACAGTCCTCAAAGAGCCTGCACTCTGCCTTTCATTTGCCGCTGCCCTTAAGATAAACCCAGGCCTCCAGCAACACTGTACCTAATTACTTTCAGGACCTGAAAAGGAGGCAGGTACCTTCTCAGGCTAGTCTCTCTCCCTGGAACGTCAACCCTACCCATCTACATGGATACCCTTTTCTGTCTTTTGAAACATCATTGTCATGTCGCCTCCTTCCTGAAGGTTTCTCTGATCTCTCCAAGAGGCAAATGCTCCCTCTTCCATCCTCTCCAAGTACTTAATGAGCATTTCTAGCATATGAAGGCTATGTGGTAGGCGATCTGCTGGAAATAACAGCATGCGCCTATCACACTCTTCTTTCTCTATTTGCAAGATAATCATGCTTACTTTTCAAACTTTTGTTCGTTACTCAGGTGGACTCCATGAAAGCAGAGGGGACCAGCTCTATTTTAATGGTGGTAAACTCTGGTATACAGCTAGTGTTTGGTATATTTCTATTGATTTTACACATCAATTAATAACTATACCATACCACCTTTCCCCTAAAGTCAGCTGGGACAGAGGACAAAACAAAAACAAACCAAAGAACTGCACATGAGTGTATTTTAAGTCTGTGGTAAAGATCTACTTGGGTCTTACTGGGAACTGTCAAACCGAACCTAACAATTCTTCTCTTTGGAATATCAAAGTTTAAAAACACTTCAGTTCTTTTTTCACTGTGTCTCAGAGGCACTTGGCCGCTTCAGAATGAAGCTGAACATCTCTTTCTCAGCCACTGGCTGCCAAAAACTCATTGAAGTAGACGATGAATGAACACTTCATACCTTTTATGAGAAGAGTATGGTCACAGAAGTTGCTGCTGATGCTGTGGGTGAAGAATGAAAGGGTTACGTGGTCTGAATCAGTGGTGGGAATGACTAACAGGGCTTCCCTGTGAAGCAGGGTGTCTTGACCCATGGCCAAGTCTGCCGCTACTGAGAAAGGGGCATCTCTGTTACAGACCAAGGAGGACTGGAGAAAGAAAGCACAGATCTGTACAGGGCTGCATCTTGGATGCCAATCTGAGTGTTCTCAATTTGGTCATTGTGAAAAAAGAGGAGAAGGATATTCCTGGACTCACTGATACTACTGTGCCTCGTCGCCTGGGGCCCAAAAGAGCTAGCAGAATCCACAAACTTGTCAGTCTCTCTAAAGATGATGTCTGCCAGTATGTTGTGAGAAAGCCCCTAAACCAAGAAGGTAAGAAACCTGGGACCAAAGCCCCCAAGATTCAGCATCTTGTTACTCCACGTGTTCTGCAACACAAACATCAGCATGTTGTTCTGAAGAAACAGCATACTGAGAATAAAGAAGAAGCTGCAGAATATGCTAAATTTTTGGCCAAGAGAATGAAAGAGGCCAAAGAAAAATGCCATGAACAGACTGCCAAGAGACAGGCTCTCTCTGAGAGCTTCCACTTCTAAGTCCAGTCAAAAATGAGATGTTCTAAAAGTAACAAACAAATAAGATATGTCAAAAAAAAAAACACTTCAGTTCTTAAAATCTTTAAAAAAAAATTCTACTTCTTTTTGACAACTGTACTATTTTTATCAACTAATGTTATAAGGAGGCAGTTGCTAGATACTTACGTACTTGAACTGTAACAAATTAAAATTCAAAATAATGCTACAGGACTTCCCTGGTGGTCCAGTGATTGGGGACCCGCTTGCCAAGGCAGGGTACATGGGTTCAGGAAGATTCCACATGACTCGGGCAACTAAACCTGTGCGCCACAACTACTGAATCTGCACTCTATAGCCCGTGCTCTGCAACAAGAGAAGCCACCACAATAAGAAGCCCGAGCACCACAGCTACAGAGTAGCCTCTGCTCTCTGCACCTACAGAAAGCCTGAGTGCAGCAACAAAGACCCAGCACAACCTAAATAAGTAAATAAATCTTTTTAAAAAGAACACATTATAAGATAATAATAATAATGCACACATCAAGAAGGCGGAACAGATGTCCTCTCTAGATATATATCCCCACCAGTTGTTTCTCTCCAACCACATCCTTCATCCACTTACTCAACATTTCTCAGATTTGTATATAGTTGACAGTAATAATCCCAGTACTAGAGGATAATTTGAAATTATTTGTAAAGAGGGCAAAAAATTTACCACTGGGGGATTTTTGTGGTTATTAATATTTATCCCTAAGCAGTAGCGCTCAATCAAATCTTTTTCATTCAGCTCAGCAAAACAAACCAGAAAGCTAACCAATTCTGTAACCTTGAATCCTGATGAGAGTTTTCACTTTTTGTGCCTTTAAAAATGCAATGTTTTCATTTCCCTGCAAAAGTGCTGATCCAGAGAGCAGAAGACAACAGCACTCCCGTGGATATCACTTGTAGGGGAAAAAAGGAAACGCGAGAGATTAAAGAGACAACTCTCTCAAAGGCCAATGATGAAATGCTTCATGGTCTTTTGAAGAGAAACTTCTTTGAAATAATGAAAAAACAAAACTAAAGATTCGCACAGACCAAAGTCTACAGCAGGTTGTTCTGCAACAGTCCTGCCTCTAACAGTTCTTGAAAGCCATGAAGTGGTGAAATCACGGAGTCTAGAGTAGAAAAGGAGTCAGGAAATCATGTAATCATTTTACAGCAAAGAAACTGATGGTAAGCAAGGAAACAGGATTCATCCATGGGGATGTAACATCCAATACTGGCAGCAGGTCAGGGGTGATGTCCAAGGTAGTCTGACTCCTCCAGTTGAGAGACTTCTTTTCGCCATCATCACCAAGCTCCCTTGCTGACTGACACTCAGAAATTCCCTAGAGACCCCTCTCCTGCTTGCTAGGATCAACTGCTTCTGTAGTTTCCTCTTGGGTCCCAACCACCATCCCCTATCACTGTGCTGCAGGCATCTACCCTCTTCCCAGGTGATTCCCAGATACCCCGAGAAGCTCAACTTGATTTCTGCAGCTGCCTGAGGAGGTAGACTGAGACTCCTTATGCATTTCACTGAACTACCAAGAGAGTGTAATGAGCTGTTTCATAAACAAAGCCAGTGGACTGGGGTACTGAAGCTTCTACAGCCCACCCCCTACTCACTGAATTATTTCTAGCACAAAGTCACTTTCTGACACAGCAAGCAGAAAAGCCTTGGTTTTGCCAGGCTTTCTTGTGAAGCCTTAGAACTGCCAATGACTTCGGAGGAAGCCAGGAATAACATTAACTAACATTTAAAGAGCATGTATTGCAAGCTGGTCCTTGAGCCAAATGATCTACATGTATTTACTGTATATTTCTCATAACCACCCTAGAGCAGGTGCTATTACTATCCCCCATTTTACAAATGCAGAAACTAAGTAACTTTCCCCATGGTCACGTAAGTACTAAGTGGGAAAGTTGGAATTGGGACCTAGTTCTAGGACTCTAGGAACATTAATTAATATCAGACACTAAGCTGTTCTATCCTTTGCCCAAGTTTAAACTCTATAAAATGGACCTATTTCAAAGCAATCCTTAACATTTCTTTCTTCTTCCTTATCCAAGTGAAGAAAGCACTCTAAAATGTAGAGTATCCCACATATCCTAAAAGATCTCAGGGAGCTATGCAGCCTGTACAACACTCTATATTTGACCACAAGTCAACTACTCCAAGGAGAAGGCAATGGCAACCCACTCCGGTACTCTTGCCTGGAAAATCCCACGGACGGAGGAGCCTGGTGGGCTGCAGTCCATGGGGTCGCTAAGAGTCGGACATGACTGAGCAACTTCACTTTCACTTTTCACTTTCATATACTGGAGAAGGAAATGGCAACCCACTCCAGTGTTTTTGCCTGGAGAATCCCAGGGACGGGGGAGCCTGCTGGGCTGCCATCTATGTGGTCGCACAGGGTCAGACACAACTGAAGTGACTTAGCAGCAGCAGCAGCCAACTACTCCAAATGACCAAGGCTGAAGTGCTGGGGCGAGGGCGGGGGGATGTGTCTACAGGAGCTGCTGTGAATGATGGAGTACAATTCAGGATAAAGTGTCCAACTGCCTGGTACACAGTCCTTTAGAACAAGAACTGCTGTGACCTGCAGGTTAATATCAGGAGCACATCCGACATGATCAAATCCTCCTTTTGCTTCTGCTCTGCAGTAGCTCTCACCAACTGCTGACACAGAATGTGTTGTGACACGGAGACTGTAAGCAGCAAAAAGTCGCTCCTATCCTGTCTGCTCTTAAAAAAGACTGTGCAGACCACCTCTTAGAAATGGTCATGTTTTCTCAGGGTGCGAGTGGCTCTGATACTTTGTTGACACCATATTCCAGGAAAAACACAATTTCAGATCTATTTTCTCCATATTTGTTTGTTTGCTGGGTTGGGGGAGGAAGGGTGAGTATTTAAGATCTACTCTCCTCATATATATTTCTATTAAAGGAAAGGATTCCAAACCTTACCCAGTATTTATAAAAGGAATTCATAAATTTCCCCAACAGTATACTTGGATCTGCACTTTAACAATGTAAGCATATCAATAAAGTCCATTCTTGAAAAAGGAACAGAAGTGTAGGTAAATGAACTGTGCAAGGCCATGCAGCTGCTAAAACATTAGCTAGATTAAGAATTCCTACCCATTTGCCAAGGGAGTTCTCAGTTAAAGTTTTCTATTCTATGAACCAAAATGGCCTTCTCCTCTCCTTTTGTCCCAAGGGCACAACTTTATCCCTATGGAAAAAACTAAACAGTTACATGAGCTACTCATCTTCAACCTTTAGCCAGTACCTATATACAGTATATCATCATGTATCCAGCAACAAAATAAACTGCTTTTCATTCTTCTGTCCTTCAACGTGGAGGTCCCAAACTTTCTCCTGCATCCTAAGGTTGGAAAAATCACATCTACCCCTGCTCTACATCCTCTCTCTCTCTCCACTCTTCCCTCTTCTAATACCTCCTTCACAGTATCATTCGGATATTGATTAGAGTTTTGGGCTCACCACTCCCCAAAAGGTAAAGTTCAAACTCAATAACTTCCCCAATCTGATTTCGACTTATGTACCAAATGTCTTTCCCAACCACACCTCCCACCCCTGTGTGTCAAGTTCCAGCACACACCTCTGCTCCAGCAGCCAAATCAAGATCATTGATGGATTTCCAAACACAAGACTCATTTCTAAATCTTTGTAACTGTATTTACCCTCTTCTGTCAGTCTACAACACTCTTCCTGGTCTTGATCACCAAAACAAAACCACTCCAGCTCCAGTCCTGTGATGAACTGTTTAGTCTATAAGTCCTGTCTGACTCTTTGTGACCCCATGAACTGTAGCCCACCAGGCTCCTCTGTCCATGGATTATTTCCCAGGCAGGAATAGTGGAGTCGGTTGTCATTTCCTTCTTCAGGGGATCTTCCTTACCCAGGGATCGAACCCGTGGCAGAGAATTCTATACCACTGAGATATCTTGGAAGCTCTCTGTGATGACTATCCCCAACTTATTTCTCAAAGCTCACAGCACTCTGTGCTGAGGTTGTCAGAATTATAACTATGTAACATACTGTAGCACAGGAGAGCAACTGATTCCCCTTCTCATTCCAAGCTTGTATCATAGAGACTCCCTAAAAATCCACTCCACAAATGTGTATGGATTAGGAGCTGGGAACACAGTAAGCAAAACAAACTGGGTCTGAACTCTCGTGGAACTTAATTCTACTAGAGAGAAAAGGGGAAAATATTTCTGTTTTCTACCTCAAGCATAATAAACATATGCTCAAGGTAGAAACGAGTGCTGAAAAGAAAGGTACAGCAGAGAAAGGGAAGAAAGAGTGCTTGCTTCAGATTATGAGGGAAAGTCTCCCTGATAAGGAAGCTTCTATCAGAAAATTGAATCAAGTGAGGGGAGGACTCTTGAGGGTAGGACCGTCTGGGGCAGAGTGGAAAGTAAATATGACAGCCCTGGGCAGAGTGCACAGCTGTAGGAGAACCCGAGCAGAGTGGCTTCAGGGGGCAAAATCACCTCGAGTTGGCACCACTGCAGCACACTAATCACACCTGGTCATTCTGAATCCCCTTTGTTAATGTTCCCTGCTGCCATCCACTGTGACAACTGGATGCTCTCCTGCTGACTGCAAACACTGCCCACAACACGTTGGTCTCCTCTCATTGCTGCTGGTAAGTCTTGGCTCCTCAATCTTAAACAGCTTCCTCAGGTTGAACTCCATTTCACCTTCTTTGGGTTTCTTCTGAATTAAGTCTAGAAAATGCTACGGTCTTACTTCCTCCTTCTTCAAAACATTTCATAGCCTTTTCTGCTGCAGTGCCCAAAAGATCCTAATAAATCTCCCTGTAATATACCGCGAAGCCTTCTCCTTCTCCCATAATAATAGCAGAGGCTATCTGACTTCCTAAGCAGAATTTTCCTTCCTAAAATGCAATATATCTGACTTCTTACAAAATTCTGTCCATTTTTTCCCCTCTGTTACTCTAAAGCTTAACTGCTATATGTCTCTACAATTATTTCATTTCAAAGAAAAGTACCTTTGTTTAAGCAAACCTAACATATGGACTTACAAATTTACTCAAAGGATAAATTGGGCATGACTTTGGTTATAAACGGATTTTTCACTTTTGAAAATGATTCATAATATCATTACTATAAATGGCAAGCTCTCCTATTTCATCCTAAATTTAGGAGTCAATTTTCACACAAATCTTTAAGTATACATCATCAGGTCAGGTGAAGTATATGTGTACAATGAGATCTTTCTAAGAGCCAGGCTTGGTCTCCCATCATATATTCTTGGGAATATTATATTTAACCACTACCAGTTTGGGTTGATGTATAATCATTCTATTGTGAAAGGCTATATATAATTCCTAAAATGCATGTTTCAACATGAAGATGTCTGAAAGTTTAGTAGTTATAAACCCATCAAACCAAGTAGCCTCCTGCTCTCTCCTGGCTGAGATTCCAGACTTATAATTGTTCAGGTAGCCAATCCATATGGTCCCATTTTTCTTACGCACATTACCATGCCAAATTACTTACACTGTTCTCTGCCACTTCTACAGAACTCTTCTTGGACTTTTTCTATGCTCACACTGTCTGATCATCAATTTGCATGTCAGTTCCTTTTAATTGGATTCCATCCAACCAGAATTACAGCTGCCTCTCTCTATGAAAGAATAAAGTGATTTTTTCCTTTAACAATGCCAGGGTCCCTACCAGGGAATCAAACTGTCACTCCACTTGCTATTAATTATCCTGAGCTACGCCACTGTTTCCCTTCCTTCATAAAGCCCTGAACCATATTCCTTCCCCCTGTGATTAACAGCAGTCACGATGATGTCTTACATCCAATGAGCCAACACAAGAGGGAAATCCAGGCATCAGGCATGGATGACAAGCAGTGACAAGAATGTTCTTTAAGCAGAACATTTCACTAAAAGCAAAGTCTCTTATACAAAATAAATGAATTGTGAGGTTAAAGGCTTGTCTTATACATTTCTAGGGCAAAAGATCCCTCAACTTCCCATTGTACTATCTCAATCCATGAGGTTAAGACAGGTTTCCTGATACCTAAATCTCTTCAGCCACAGTGTAAGCCTGTGATTTCTTGTTTCCGTGGTGATGGCAGAGATATTACCAGTCTCCTCTGTATAACAATTCCCCCAGCATTTAAATTATCCTTCAGTCTCCCCTTCTTCATGTTGTATCATACTCAGGAGAGGTACCAGGATGGAAAGGAGTCTCAAGATAGTTTCATATGAGACCTAACTGAAGAAATCGAGATTTTTTTTTTGAGTTTGAATACTTGGGGGATATGACAGCTGTCTTTAAAAAAAATTCTCAAGGGCTTCAAGTAGGAAAGAGGAAATTACATTTATTCAATATGACCCCAGAGAGTAAAATAAGAACGAACCAACAGAAACCTGCAAACAGAGGGACTTCCTCTCAATATAAAGCAGGAATTTTCTAACAGAAAAATGGAGCTGTTCAAAGAAGATATGATCTCCCAAGACAGGCCCATTCCATGTCAGCAAAGGTGCAACAGCCAGTTGGAAGAGATGTAATAATGTGTCTGCAGGCATCTGCAGGCCAGCTTGGCTACAACCATCCATCTCTAGCTTCCTTCCAACGCTAAATTCTATGAAACTACTTGTCAAAGGTTTAAGTAACTGGGGTTTTATCACAATGAAGAGGAGTGAGGTTTTAAGGTAATGAGTGACAAGCCTTCCACCATTCACAAACAAACCACATACTCACAGGAAACAATTCATTATACGAGAGAGAGGGGGAGGGCTTTAATTTCATTTGATGAGAGAAATGAGCAAAAAATTTCAAAAAGGTCTCTACTACTGTGGAGGGGCTTCCTGGTAGCTCAGACAGTAAAAAATCTGCTTACAACACTGGAAACCTGGGTTCATTTCCTGGGTCAGGAAGATCCCCTGGAGAAGAGAATGGCAACCCACTCCAGTATTTTTGCCTGGAGAATTCCATGGACAGAGGAGCCTGGTGGGTTACAGTCCCTGGGACTGCAAAGAGTCAGACACGACTGAGTGGCTAACAACAGCTGTGGAGGGTAGAATAACGGCTCCCGAAAGCTGCTGAATGTCCTCATTCCTGGAACCTCTGAATATATTATATGACAAAGGGGAATTAAGGTTGTAAATAAAATTAAGGATGCTGATCAGCTGATCTTAAAGGGATCACCCTGATATGTCCAGGTGGGGCTAATGTAATCTCAGAGGAAGAGGAAGATGTGGCTCTGCAAGCAGGAAACAGAGATGGTGTCATGAGAAGGACCTGACCTGCTATTGCTGGCTCTGAAAAAAAGGCAGACCACAGGCCAAGGAATGTGAGAAAGTGCTAGCAGCTGGAAAGGACAAGGTAAAAGAATCTCCCCTGGAGCCTCCAGAAGGAATGTAGTCCTGCTGACACCTTGACTTTAAGCCCAGAGACACTCCTTGGACTTCTAACCTACAAAATTGAAAATAATAAATCTGTGTGGTTTTAAGTCACCAATTGCGTGGTAATTTTGTTACAGCTGCTGCTGCTAAGTCACTTCAGTCCTGTCAGACCCTGTGCGACCCCATAGACGGCAGACCACCGGGCTCCCCGTCCCTGGGATTCTCCAGGCAAAAACACTAGAGTGGGTTGCCATTTCCTTCTCCAATTCATGAAAGTGAAAAGTGAAAGTGAAGACGCTCAGTCATGTCCGACTCTTAGCGACCCCATGGGCTGCAGCCTACCAGGCTGCTCCATCCATGGGATTTTCCAGGCAAGAGTACTGGAGTGGAGTGCCATTGCCTTCTCCGGTTACAGCAGCAAACAGAAAACTAATAGACCCACCAAAGATCATGATACACCCATATATTCTCAGAAAGAATGGGTAATATTTGCTGAATAGTTTTAAATGATAGGCTCTAATACCGTTCATCAATGTTAATCTTTGTCTTTTATGAGAAGTACAGAAATCTATATGAGAAGTGGAAGTCTATCCAGAACGACATAAACTGCTTTAATAACCAGCCTTTAGGTTCCATATTTCATGTTCACGTCACGTACCTGGCACACTCAATAAATTTTTAGTGACTTAAATTGAAGAGCCAAAGTTCAAATACCATCTTTGGCCTCCTTTGCTGCCAGGAACAAAAAGACTCTCGTTTTAACCAGTGCATGGCTATCATTTAACAATCTCACCCAAGAATTTAAAAAGTGGATGAACACTTTCCAACTGCCCTCTGTTTAGCTTCTGTAGTTAGCAAAAACTGGGACACTGTGCACATGTGGGTACATCTGAGAAACAGAGCCTTTCCAAACAATCATCTGTGCTCCTTGCTTCAAGAAGGAACAGCTCCAGATTACATTCCAGAAGATCTATTTCCACCCTACTCCCAAGCAGAAATGCTACTACTGTGGGTATGGTTCCTTCAACAATAGAAAACCGTCAAACAAATACCTAAAAGTCATCACTTTCTACTTTCATTCCGCTCCCTTCCATCCCCTGGTCTCAATTCTCCACCAAACAGAAAACGCTGTCCAACTTTCCTGTCCTCATTTCCCCTACGAGTTAAACAGTCAAGCATGGTGCTGTTCCTACCAAGGAGCAAGCAGCTGAAATGCTATAAAGTTTCCACATGAGGCCACACAGAGTCATTGGGGCAGCTTTCACATTCTCTAGTGCCTGCACCCAAGGGGCAGGCGGCCCGTGTCACCCAGGAGTGCCCTGCTGCCCGGAGGCAGGCAGCTGCTCCACAGCCTCTGCTCTCCAATACTGTGCTTGGTTCTATTAGTGGCTGGGATTCTTTAAAAGTGCTTATAACTGGCCCCATGTAAGTACAGCTGACCCCTGAACAACACTGCTTTGAACAGTGCGGGTCTATACTTATATGTGGAGTTTTTTCTATACTAAATACTATAGTATACTGCACAATCCCTAGTTAGTTGAACCCATGAATGCAGAACTGTGGATGTGGAAGAACCACAGATAAAGACAGTCAGCTATAAGTTATATATGGATCAGGTCAGTTCCCCTAAACCCCACGTTGTTCAAGAGTCAACTACATACATAGCTGTACAGTCTCTTGTCACATTCCCAGTCTAAGCCACCATCAATTGCATTTTGACAGAAGCCTGACTCTGTCTTCTTTGGAGAGGGAAAAAAAAAAAAACATTGGGATACAAACATTTAAAACAGATTTATATGCAGTCATGGAAGAGAAGGGACATTCTGAACAAATGAAACATTTACATACACATACACATATACTTAATATTAGAAAACCTATATGTTCTAGAGAATTTTCAATTTAGAATTTCGGAAGTGAAAAGTCTAAATCTTACCACTAACAGAAGTCTCTCTCGTCTTAAAACTTAAAAAAAAGAAAAAAAAAAAGAACAAACAAACATGAAACTCAAGTTCCCTGAGACTGGCAGAGGGGGTTATCCCTATGGGCTCTCAAAATAGACACGTTCTTGGGCAGTCTGTCAGGCCATGCAGAGGTTCAGTGTACAGTCTAGAGCCAGATCACCCAGATCCTCTCCCACCTCCAACACTTGCTAGAAAAACTGCTGATCCCTCCATGCCTCATTTCATTCACTCGCAAAATGGAATAATTACAGTAACTACACCTCACAAGGCCATTAAGATGAGCTCACATACATAAATCACTTAGGATAGTGCCTGGCAGGAAGTTAACCCCATCAGTTTATGTAAGTGATCATCACCCCCAGTTTCCCCTCATGGGAAGTTCTCATCATGAGCCCTGGTCACACTATTATCTCTGATCAATGACCACCCTGACTCTAACAACCCAACCCCGATTCCCATCTCTCCACTCTGACCGCCTAACCCGATCAAACATAATCTACTGAGTGGAAAAGGCTATGTATCTGTAGGTTTTGATGGAAACAGACTGGCTTTTAGGAAGAATCCACTGAGGGTATAGTACGATCCTCCAACGACACCAAGTCTCGGGCTTTGTTTTCCCTTTCTGTGAACTAATGACCTCTAAGGAATCCTTCCCCTGGAACATGGCACTTCACTGGCCTATGAATTATCTGCTTCCTAACCTAAAATATGTCCTTCATTGCTTTCCAGATGAGAAACATTGATAGTGCTTCAAGAGTCAACAATGTCCTCTGGGCTGCTACCTACCCAGCATAAAAAGTAGTTAGCTCTTCAGCCATTTATTCTTTTAAACACCGTTGGATTACAATTGCTGTAAACACTTCTGAAAGCAGTTTTGCTTGTGCCTCAAGAAAAAAAAAAAATAATTATATGAGCCAAAGAATGAGTTACACCAATTGCTAATGAAGTCTTTCACTGATGTTCAATCTCAGCAGCGTTACCTAGGTAGTCAATGACCTCCTGTGGCTTGACTCCAAATGAAATTTGGCTTCTTCAGAAAAACTAAAGCAATGGTGAAAACTAACACAACTGAAATTATTAATAGGTATAATATAAATATGTCTCAGGAACAGCACCAAAGTCTCTAAACCTTTTGAATTAAGGCTATGTAGAAAGAGTAAGTGGGCTTCCCTCATGGCTCAGATGGTAAAGAATTCTAAAGAAAGAGTAAGTATAAAATACATGTGAAAGTATGCTAAGTACTACTTGATGGAAAGAAGTCATAAAAGATCAAAATAAATGGGAGACAAACTGTGATCACAGAACAGAAAATTCAACACAGTAAAAAATTCTCCCCAAATTGATCTGTAGATTCAATGAAATTTCAACCAAAATCCCAGGAGGGTATTTTTATAGTTACAGATTAAATTATTCTAAAATTTACATAGAAAAGCAAAGGAACTAAATAGTCAATGGTTGAAAAAGAATAAAGTTGGAAAATTCATACTACTAAATGTTAATATAAAGCTACAGTCATCAAGATAGTGTGATATTGGAGAAGGGAGAGACATACAGACCTAACAGAACAGACAGAATACAGAATAAAATAGATCCACACATATATATAGACAACTAACTTTTTATAAAGGTGCAAAGGTAATTCAGTGGAGAAGGGACAATCTTTTAAACAAATGATGTAACAATTGAGTATCATATAAAAAATTAATTTCAATCTATACTTCACATCATACACTAAAATTTCCTCCAAATGATTCACAGACTTAAAAGTAAATAAAATCCAACACTACAAAACTTCTAGAAGACAATGTTTATGACCCTGGGTTAAGCAAAGATTTCTTAGCAATGACAACAGAAATATAATCTACAAAAGAACAAACTGATAATTGCACTTTGCCAAAATTTTAAATTCTGCTCTTCTAAATACATTGTTAATGTGAATGAATAGGCAAACCATAGACTGGAAGAACATATTTGCAAATCATATATCTGACAAAATACTTTAATTCTGAATACATAAAGAACTCTTAAAGTCAATAAAAAGAAAACAACCCAGTTTTCAAAAAGCGGACTAAAGATTTGAACACATGCTTCACAAAAGAAGATATATGAATGGCAAGGACATGAAAAGATGGTCAACATCGCTAGTTATTAAGGAAATACAAACTTAAACCACAATGAGATTCTGCTACATGCCTCTTAGAATGGTTAAAATTTTTAATATATTGGCCATATCAAGTGTTGCAAAAACATAAACGAACTGGAACTCACATAATCCTGATGGCAATGTAATATGGTACAAACATTTTAGAAAACGGGCAGCTCCTAAAAAATTTAAACATATACATGCCATATGACCTATGCATCCCATTCCTAAGTATTTACCTAAAAGAAATGAGAACATATACTCATACCAAGATTGGTAGGCTGATATTCACAGCAGCTTCCTTTTAATAGCAGAAAACTGCAAACAACCCAAATGCCCCCAAAGAAATAAATGGATACACAACTTTGGTACATCCAAACAATGAAATGGTTTTCAGCATTAAAAAGGGAGTTATTGATACCTACTACTATGTGAATAAATCACAAAATAATTATTGTGCTAAGTCACTTCAGTCGTGTCCAACTCTTTGCGACCCCATGGACTGTAGCCTGCCAGGCTCCTGTGTCCATGGGATTCTCCAAGCAATAATGCTTGAGTGGGTTGCCATGCCCTCCTCCAGGGAATCTTCCCAACCCAGGGATTGAACCCACAACTCTCGTGTCGCCTGCATTGGCAGGTAGGTTCTTTACCACTAGCATGCCTCCTGGGAAGCCCAAAATGATTATATTGAGTAACAACAAAAACTAAAGAAAAGAATACATATTGTGTGAGATTCTATTTATATAAAATTATTGGAAATGCCAATTAATCTATAGTGATAGAAAGATCAGTGGCTGCCTCAGGACAGGGAATGGAGAGGAGAAGAAGAAAAGAATTATAAAGGCAGCATGGAAAGCTTTGGGGGCTGGTAAATATGCTCATTTCCCTAAGCATGGAATGGTTACACTATGTCAAAACTTTAATATACTTATATGTGAAATTTATTGTATTATCAATTACATCTCAATGTTTTTTCAAGAATTCAAAAGGGAAAAGTAAAATGAAAAGTAAGAAGCATAATATCTGCTCACGGTCTAATAGTTTATACTTAAATGGAGGAATCAGACAAATAAATAACTGTGGAAGTACCATAAAGATGGAGATGTGGAACGCTATGGACACACAAAGGACAGCCATTATCCTGAACTGGGAAGCTAAATATGATTTTATGCAGGAAACTGAAGTACAAGTGAAGCCAGACTGATTAGATCTGTAAGGTAGACTGCTCAGAAATTCTGTTTATTTTTAAAAGTCAATCTCATCATATTATCACAACTCACTTTGTGTGTATTACTTCATGATGATTATGTTATATTTTAACTATAAAACACCACACATAATACATACCAATGTATGCTTTAGAGACAGTCATTCCCTCAGAACCAATAATCATCTCTTGAAGGATGTCAGCAAACACAGGTTTTATTTTGTTCTGTACACGAGAAATAGTGTAGAACTCAAAGATAGAAACCAAACTAATAATTTGGGTGCTCTTCCCTCTATTTTTACAAGGCTAGAAATAAGTCAGGGTAAAACTTACTACAAAAGAAGCACAGGAAGTGCTAGTATAAATGGATTAAAGCAAATGTCCTTAGACCCACAAGACTTCAAGTTTATTCTATACTAGTATAGACTTAATGTCCCAAGAACCATAAATAGTATTTTTCCCAAGGGAAAAAAAAATGTATCTCTAATAATTCTAATCTCCCTGCACAATAAAGAAAATAATTTAAATTATTAATCAAGACCTTAAAGGAACTCTAGAAAGAAGTACATTTAAAATAGGATCCTCTTTAAACACTGGAAAGAAGTACATTTAAAATAGGATCAATCCTTCCACTATTCCTCAAAACCAAACAGTAATTACAGAACACTTGCCCTTTTCTTTTTCTCTGATTTTAACATCCTGTGAAGCATTCCTCCTGCCCAGTTCTAAATGTTAAGCTCATTCTTAAACTATCATTTTCATGTAAAAAACTGAATGGGAGGGGTGTTGGGGGTGTGTGTGAAGGGCACAAACAGGCAAGGCAAAGAGATGCAACCACATAAACTACACAGAGTGCACTTCAGTTGTGTTCGATTCTTTGTGACTCCATGGACTACAGCTCGCCAGGCTCCTCTGTCCATGGGATTCTCCAGGCAAGAATACTGGAGTGGGTTGCCATGCCCTCCTCCAGGGGATCTTCCCAACCCAGGGATCAAACATGCGACTCTTGTGACTCTTCTGCATTGCAGGCAGATTCTTTACCGCTGAGCCACTGGGAGATCTGTTTTCCTCTATGTGTGCTAAATGGATTTCAAAACACACAAGAAAAGCTCAACCTCATTTTTTTAATACTGATTTCTATGTGTACACTAAATGACTCTTTTGTCCCATGGTCTCAGTCACTATGCCATCCTGGTGCTGAGAAACAAAGAACAGTCCAAAACAGTCAATAGAAGAAAAGAAAGGATAAAAGGCAAGCATCATGCAAAGAAAACCACTAAGAACTGTATCTGCCATCAAGGTCAGCCCTGACAACCACAGCCTCTCCCAAGGGCCAGCTCAGACTAATCTCACTGTGAGATGGTGGAAATGCCATTCACCAACTTCTGCATGCTGTGTGGTTCAGAAACATATATTAACCACATCTTGTACCTGGAACATTTCCCTCGAACTCCTCTTTCAACAAACAGACAAGAAATTTGGCCAGAGGAATAGAGGTATTAGTTTAACAGATTAAGCTGTTCACTGTCAGAGTCAAGCTGCCTTCTTAAAGATAAGACAATGCTTCTTTAAAAGAACTTCTCAGCTAAAAGACTGTAATTTGGAAATTTAGATTTCTGTCTCCTGTATATAGAGACAGAATACAATCAGGAACTCCCATTCTCTAACTTTAGCTGCTTTGTAAAAGCCTAAGGATGCTCTTAACTTGTGGAGTAACAGTAAATATTTAAGGACCTAAGATATGACCCACTATCTAGGTATTATACCCACACCAGAGACTCTCTTAAAAGGATACTAAGGTGGAAGCCAGTCCACTGCATCCCAAGGAGTCCAGGCCAAAGCCTCAATCTCAGTTTCTTTAATTGCCAAATACACTTTATAACTAGAACAAACAACCAGTAACAAGCTTAATTATAACAGTGGGCATTTAAATTGCTTTTGGAAAACTAGCCAACAACCTGTGGTATATAGCTTCAAAAGGATGTGATCTCATAAGCTAATTAAGATCTAAACCCTGACAAACTAGCTCTCACAGTGATATTCACTTGCAAGCTGCACACAACTAAGGTATATAAAAGGATAATTTAGAAATTACTTATGGGAATTAGGGGAATTGTTTAATTCGATTTTGCTTTGGATCTTCCCACTATTTAGAGGGCTGGCTTTCAAGAAGAAAAAGTTTCCCAAGTAGAAAACATCAGAATCATTTGCTTTGTTTAAGTAATGTCAGATCCCTTCATACTTGAGTTGGTTTATTTAGGTGACTTGGGAAGATTATGGCATATTTTTTAGAAATTTTTAAAGAAAAGAAACTTTTAAAAATGAGGAAGATGTTTTATATCATGCTACTGAAGCAATGACTTAAATTTGATCAATGGACACAGCTCAACAAGAATCAGGAGAGTTTTCTAAGAAATAAGGATTCATTTCTGCCTCATTACTAACTCCCCCACACTTCTCACTTAATAAATTCAGAGTTCTGGTTTATTTTATTTAAAGGACAAAAATCACCCTCACAGTGAAAAGATTCAATAGAAGGAAAAATCTCTGGTTTTGCCCTTTCCACCCTGAGTCAGTGTGTGCTTCCAACAAATTCAGAACAAAAGTACCCCGTTATCTGGACTGCTGAACAGTAGACGGATGGTTTCAGAAAAGTGCTTATTTTTAAAGAGCCATGAATGACTCTGATTCACAATCTTTAAGGAGAGCACTCTCATGGGTGAAAACTTGCCCAAATTCTCCGAATGGCCAGATGGGCATTACTCAACACTGAGAGAGAGAAGTTACAGTAAAAATACTATGAAGTGAAATTTTCTGCTTGTACTGCAGACCTCCTCAACCCATTGTTACCTCCTTCTGAGGCTCATTCCTCTGTTGCCAAATTTAACTCCACCTGGATAGCTCAATGATTTACACAAGGCACCCACACAAAGCCTCTTCCTGTGATTAATACCAACTAGTTCAAGTCCAGATGAGCTATGCTACCCTATTTCTGGAAAAAGAACGAAAGAGCCTCAGTCTGGTTTTACCGGGGTCAACGCCACCAAAAAGGAAGAAAGGAGCTTTCCAAACTTCTCTGCCCTCAAGCCAATTCTTCCAAGGTAGTCTAAACTGGGCACTCGCTGACCTTGTGCAGTCTCACTAAGTCCACTCACTGCAACAATCTCCACAACAATCAGGCTTTTGTGACATGTTCGCAGCCCTCAGCAAGGAAGCATGTCCTTAGTACACAAGCACCCAACCAGGCAGGGAGGACATTAGCTGAGTCAAGAGGGTGTCTGAGCAACTTTTGGTGGCTCTGATAAACAAGCATGTAACAACCCTCCCACAGTTTTGACAAAAATGTCCTTGCAGCAATAAATGGTAGGGATTCAGTGTAGGACTGCTTGTGTGTCAGAGACCCAGTTTTCTCAAAAAGGTTCGAAATAAGCAACCAAATTTCATGTCCTTCAAAAAACATCCACAACAAAAAATATCCTAAATCAAAACTCAATTTTTAAAAAAGCCGCAAAGCTTGCCTTTCTTCATTGCCACATACTACTTATTCCCCCTCCCTAAAAGAAAATACAGGAAATAAATAATGCAAACAGCCACCACATGACCAGGTCCTACCTTGACCCCATTTATCTCTCACAATAACACAGGCTATACGTTAACCCTGGTTTAAATACTCCAGCTACCGTGAACCCAGCCTTCGGCAGAATGTGAGATGGGTGACTGACATCTCTGTGTCCAGCAGGAACAATTGCCCATTCCTTTCAAGAAACAGTTCTAGACTTGCTGACAACCAGCACCCCTGCCCCCAAAGAAGTAATGTTTGGTCACTAATACCCTCCTATGTCTGAACTCCAGAATCCCACAGTCAGAAAACTATCACAATGCTTTCTGTTTCCAGAAAAAGGCACAAAAAGAAAGAAAGATTTTTTCCAAAAGGTTTTTCTTTCAGTTGCTCGTGAAAAAGATTATAGGAGAACTGATCAATCAGATGCCTTGAGATATTCCTGCTGCTTGTGTTTCTACAGATATTAACAAACCAGTGATATAAGACAGGACTAAGTAAGCTAAACATCACAGCTTCCTTTCTGAGCCATTCAGACTTTACTTGAACAAACGCAGCTTTCACAAAGAAGATTCAAAGGATCAAACGTGTCAGTCAGAGCTCATTCTCTGAGTCCCCTTCAGGAATCCTAGAAACAACCTAAAAAGCGAAAAGCTAGAGAAGGAGGCTCTACAGTCAGTATCCCAAGACCAACAATCTGAAATACTAGATGCAGAGCCTCTAGTCATTTTTTTTTTAACAGTCAAGACCACAAATATGTACTCCCATAGTATGGGAAACGGCTCTCTCTTACACCTACTCTACAAGGCAGACATGTATTAAACTACACAGAAATAGGGTTATTAAGTACATATTTCAATCAACTTTTTTATGTGCATACTAAGTCCCTTCAGTCATGTCTGACTCGTTATGACTCTATGGACAGTAGCCTGCCAGGCTCCTCTGTCCACTGGATTCTCCAGGCAAGAATACTGGAGTGGGTTGCCATTTCCTCCTCCAGGGGATCTTTCCGACTCAGGGATCAAACCTGCGTCTCTGACATCTCCCACATTAGCAGGTGCATTCTTCACCACTAGTACTACCAATGTTGTACTACCACTAGTACTATCATGTTGTCCCACCAAGTGGATTCTATCCAGTTGATAGATAAAACTAGTCAGATGTTAACCCCACCAGGGTGGGGATTTGGTCTGCTTTTTGTCACAAACGTATCGAACAACCAGAACAGTGCCTAGCACTACGTGCATGCCAATACTGAGGGCATCAGTTCAGTTCAGTCGCTCAGTCGTGTCCAACTCTCTGCAACCCCGTGAACCACAGCACGCCAGGCCTCCCTGTCTATCACCAACTCCCAGAGTCCACCCAAACCCATGTCCATTGAGTCGGCGATGCCATCCAACCATCTCATCCTCTGTCGCCCCCTTCTCCTCCTGCCCTCAATCCTACCCAGCATTAGGGTCTTTTCCAATGAGTCAGCTCTTTGCATCAGGTGGCCAAAGTACTGGGGTTTCAGCTTCAACACTGAGGGCATACAAATATCAAATACAAATTTATTCAATTCTCACAACTACCTAGAAAAAACTAAAGATTAAGACAATGAAGTGGCATGCCTAAGAATACACAACTGGTAAGGGACAGCATGACATTTATGTCCTTAAGAGCAGACCCATGTATGCTGTTTATTGTAACCAGTGGGTTTACTGCATAGTATAACCAAACAATCCTTTATTAACAGCTTATACTAAATTCTGCGTCGAGCTAAGTACTATAAAATCAGTGTCTATCTCTAGCAATTGTTATATGAAACCATAAAAGAAAGCAAACTGGTGGCACAACATAACCCAGGACTAAAATTCACATTTATATAAAGCTCCAACTCTTTCTGATGGGACAAATGTGTGTATAAAGCAGGCAGATAAGGTCTGATAATTAAAACACAGAAGGAGCCAACTTGTGGACACACTACTGATCTCTTAGGAAGAAACAAACAGATCTTGCTTCAACAATTAATGTTACAGAGCAAAAGAAATACTTTTAAAATATAGTAAATGGTCATATTTGGACCTCAGGAACAAGTGAGGTGTTCCCTATCAAGAACAAAGTAACAAAAGTGAAAAAATTCCAGGAGAGGAGAAGTATCAGAGGTTGCAAGGGCTCTAGAACTGGCCTCCCCATATCTGTATGGTGATTTCTTGGGAACGTACTAGCCTTTGTATAACTGCCTAGAGCAGAAGCATCAGCATTTTTTTCACCTTACAATACACACAATATCACATAATCAAACGAAGTGAAGTGAAATCCCATCACAGAGTACAACACAAACAGCTGTGAGTTCCTCGTTAAAAGGACAGCAGCTCAATTCAGCTGCACACCTGCAATTATTTAATGTCTAGTTAAGCTTGTCTCCATTTAATAAATTACTTGATAATTACAAAGAGAAGAAAAGGCATAAGCCACAATTGAGAACTAGCAAGAAAAAAATCCACACAAAAGATCTGGGGGAAAACAAAGTATCTGAGCCAAGCAAATTCAGTAATTCAATTTGACAGATGTTTTGTAAACATCTGCTAGTTCTGGACAAGGCACGTCAGTTGTGGCAGAGGGTCCAAGGCTAACCTGTCCTGGGGCTGCCCTCGGTGTGCTCACCAAGTCCCTGAGCTACTTCCAGGAGGAAGGGCTGAAAGGTACGCAAAGAGCTGTCACCTTTCCAGGTGGGAAAGGGAAAAAAAACCTGCAGGATTATCAATTTTCCTTTTCATCAAGTAACAGACTCGACACTTTCCTACCCCTCCAACAGAATCAGCTTTCATTTGTCCTTTACAAAGGAGGCTAGGACAGTATTTTGGAGCCAGACTATAAAGAAGCTCATATGGCATACTAAGGAGTTTGGAAAACGGTAGGTCCTGTGTACAAAAGAAAGGTTTCGTCTGCGGGTTTTTTTAGACTCTAGTTGCAATGTGCAGGGCTGAGTACTTCTGAAAGAATCTCCAGTGGTGATAGCCACAGTGAAACAACTAAGAGAAAATGAAGTCAGGGTGATGAGCCACTACAAGTTGCTGGGTCAGAGAGAAGGTGGACAGAAAGGAAGGATAGGGTCAAGGTACATTTTAGAAGTAAAACAGCCAGGACACAGTGACCTCCCCAGATGAAACTTGTTTCAAAAAGAAAATGAATTAATAAAGGAGTCTATTAAGTTAGCTATACAGGTTACTATTTTACAGTCTAGAAACACTGTCCTATTTAATTAACTAAGGTATATTCTAATGAATTTACGTATACCCATACTAGGGGGGAAAAGGGGGATGGCAAAGCATGACCAAACGGACAAGCACTCACGACCAATGAACACTCTGTTTAAAGAGCCAGACAGCTGCAGAGAGCTTTCACTTTTAGCATTTCACATCTCTGATATTTACTGAAGTTTATAGTTCCTCTTCTCTGGGAGTTATTTTATTGTTCAAGTGGACTGTATTAATACTTGTACTTCCACCCTGACCAAACCAGCAGATGAGAGCAAACAGCTTCCTCTGACTCTTCTACCTGCTGCTATTTTCATACCTAACCTGCTCTAAAAGTATAATGATCAGCTCTAAATCTTGGCTTGAAGGCAAAGTACTAAAGGCCAGTACAACATTTACATTTCTCCCAGGCTGAGGCATGGAAATACAGTGACAAATCAATTTTTCCCTTTACAGAGTGGTGGACATGGAGGCTTTTGACAAGAGGCACTGCAGGTGAGAGGAGATCCAAAAGCAGATGCCGGGGATGTCCTTCCATTAGTTACCTGCATAACCCTAGCAATTTTTAAAGCATTTATCAAGTCGACAAGAGCACACCCAGACAAGTGATGGGGCAGGCTAAACAGCTTTCAGACAGGTCTCTGTCCATATGCTTGTATGACCACATGCTGGCCACAGACAAGCCACCCATCAGGCTTGCAAAGAAGCATCAGACCCCAGACTAGAATTTCCCAGGAGTCCTGTTCCAAGGCAACGCTTGTCCCCTTTGCACACCACTCATCCTGCACATGCCTACAGAAACATGTCCACCCTCCACAAGGCATTCTTGTGCCTCCCCTTACAGACCTTTAACACTTTCTCTTTTAATCTGTAAACAATCCTCTCTCTTCATCTAGACCCTATGCTCCTGGAGAGTGCTCACTGGAGTTCACTTTGTGTTCTGCCTACATAACAAAAATTCAATAGATGTTTAGTGAATGACACGTTAATCACAGCAGCAGAGAACCCTAAGGAAGACCCTGGAAGGCCTCTGAAGGATAGTAATGCTTCCGAAAATGTAACATGCAGACAAATGACCTGGGGATCTTGTTAAAATACGTAGTTCTGCTCTTTTTTTTTTTCCCCCAGGTCACCCTGTGCAGCATGCAGGATCTTTGTTCCCCGACCATGGATGGAATCTGTGCCCCCTACATTGGTAGCACGGAGTCTTAACAACGAGACCACCAGGGAAGTCCCTAAAATACAGACTTTTGCACCCTATACCCTGGAGATTCTGATTTAGTAGGTCTGAGTTAGGGGGTCCCCAAATCTTCACTTCTGACAACATATCTGGGGATGTTGATGTTGCAGATCCACACAGCTCTGCCTAGAATAACCTCCTATCCAAAGTAGTGCTAAATCCCTTCACCTGTGTCTGACTCTTTGCGACCCCATGGATCATAGCCCAATAGGCTCCTCTGTCCACGGGGATTCTTCAGGCAAGAATATTGGAGTGGGCTGCCATTTCCTTCTCCCATCCAAAGTAGGAATCACCCCAAATGCAATCCTGAGAAACAACATGTAGTTGTCACTGTGCCCCTCTCCCCCTACACCACGACAAGCGTTTACACACACCCAAGGCAGCCCAGAGCACTTCAGGTCAGAGAACTGCTAAAGGCATTCTCCCACGACCAAGTCCCCAGGATTCCAGACGCCTGCCCCACAGACACCAAGGGTGTGTCTCTCACAAAGATCTCTCACTGACCTTCATTTTTTTCAAATCATCCACTCACTTCCCTTCCTTTTCTCTCTGCCTTTGCCTCTTGGTCCTTGTCCTTGCACAACTGGAACCACATCTGAATACTAAACTACGGCCCCTTTTTTTTTTTAACACTACTCAGGAAAATATCCCAGGGAAACTGCCTGCCTCTCAAGTTACAGGTTAACTCCCCTCTCTAAATTTACCTACTTTTCCCATAACAAACTCTCTCCATGCCAGCAATTAATCAACCCCCGAAGACCACCCAGGAACAGCCATGGGGAACTCTGCCCTTTCTGTAAAGCTGACTGCCAGTGCCATACAGGGCCCCGTGAGTCCCTCATAAGCACACTGCCGTCTGCATCAGTCGCATGAAGAGGCTGGCTGCTCTCAGGCTTCCTTCCAGCTCTGATGCTCTAGAAGAGTCTGACCTAAACCCAAGGAACATTTAGGAACTACTCCAAGTGCCTCCTTTGCTGACACGCTCTATGCTGGTGCCAGTCCTTTCAGTTAAGAGACGAGGGGAAAACATCAGAAGAATCAGAGTCGGGAGACTTTTAGTCAAACCCCAACATCACCAAGGAGCTGTCGGACCTTGAGCAAATCACATAACCTATGTGACCCTCCATTTCCTGAGCAGTAAATTCAGCCATTCTATGAGGTTTAACTGAGTTGATATACAGAGAAAGTTTCCCAAACTGCAAAAGACTACAGGAAGGTTATCGGTTATTATCAATGCCCAGGTTCCCTCCTATCTCTACTTCACCCACTAATGGTTCCCAGCCAAATGGTTCCCTCTCCTTGAAGACACATATCCCAGTCATGCCAGTCAAAGCAGAATAACTTTATGTTCTCTGTATCCCCAGGGTGGTGACAGTCAGCTTTGCGTTTAGAGGTGTTTGTACTCAGGTTCCTGTCAGATTGCAAGCTCTGTGAGGACTCTGCAGCATCTCACATATCATCTTGTTTAGAGTCTGGCACACTCACTAAGTACTTAAATACCCGCTGAATGACATTTCAGTTACTAGGTTAAATTCCTCTCAGGGTAAAGGACAGAGCAGGAAGAAAGGCTGATCAACAGAAGTCAAATGCAACACAACTGCTACTTTACCCCATGGGCTCTGAAATCACTGTCCACTTTAAGCCATTATTTATTGGCAGCTTTCTGTGTCCAAGGCCAGTGCTAATAAGCACTTCACATGTATTATGAACCTCAATGCTTACAACCACTCAATGAGGCAAGTACTACCATTATCCCCTTTTTATAAACGAGCAAAGCACAAAGCTGTGTCTGAGGAGATGCAACTAGCACAGGCAAAAGCAGGAATTTGAATCCAGGAGGTCTTATTTTTGGAGCCAATGCTTTTATCTTTCAGGTGAGGCAGACTTTTCCAGGACACAAAGACTCAAGGCATGTCTCCATCTGGTAAAGGCACCTTTGCCTCCACATTTTAGCTCCTTACTCTGAGAACCAATTAACAGGACAAAATGACAGCACTGTGTTCCAGAAAAAATTACATCTGCTCATTCTCTCCATTAGAAGGTGATGGGGGGGGATCAAATATTTAATGTGCTTGAAACCTAGTCTATGAAAGATTCAGTTGCTTGAAAACCACACTTATAACTGGAAGTAAATCTTGAGAAACACAAACTTCAGGCAAGATTTTCACTTCAATAACCTTTCTAGTTAATAATTGATGGTAGTAAAAGAAAAAGAATAAAAGATGGGCTCTGAATTATATGTCCCACAATGGAGGCTAGTCAGAGACTCAGCAGAATCTTCCAAATCTGTCACTCCAGATGGAAAATCCCCAGCGGCACCTAAGACTCATGAATTAGATTTGCATCCTTCTTTGGCTGACATACCTGTGACAAGCACCAGAATTCCAGGAGACCTGTATGTCCTTAAACCATCTAACATAACTAATGCTGCTAATAATGGCATAAAGAAAGAAAGAAAAAAAAAAAACTCAGTGATCTTTGCAACTTTTCCAAAATAGTTTATTTTAAAACTTAGAAAAAACAAAACCCAACAGAAAAGCAAGGAAAATGACCAAAGTATTCACAGAAAATGAAGTACTACTAGATCCTGAATATAGTAGAAGATTCTCAATGTTATTCATAACGAGATGCAAATTGAAACCACTTTGAGATACCAATTTGCCCCTATCAGATTGGCAAAAACTCAAAGGTTCAACAACACACTCAGTTGACAAGGTTGTGGGAAAATCCCTGCTCTCAAACAAGTGGGATATAAATTGGTACAACTTCTAGAGAGGGACAGCCTGCCCATGCAGGAAACACAAGAGGCTCCAGTTCAATCACCAGGTCAGGAAGATTCCCTGAAGTAGGAAATGGCAACCCACTGCGATATTCTTGCCTAGGAAATCCCATGGACAGAGGAGTCTGCCAGTCTACAGTCCATGGGGTCACAAAAAATTGGACATGACTGAGCTACTAACCCTTTTTCACTTTAGGTTTGTCACAGCTTTGCTTTCAAGGAGCAAGCATCTTTAATTTCCTGGCTGCAATCACCATCTGCAGTGGTTTTGCAGCCCAAGAAAATAAAGTCTGTGACTGCTTCCACCGTATATATACCTAACTCAAATCCTAACCTGTCCCTCCCCAAGCACAGATAGTAGAGAATTAAGCATTTTTAGTAATTAAAAACTCAGAATTAATTCGGAAGCAAATTGGAGGTCAAATGCACAAATGGAGACCTTGAAATAAAATCTATTAACAATAAAGTGGTTCTGGCTTTCTTTAATGTGAAAATTTGACATGCTGGCAGAAGCTGACCGGAACTGACTCAGCAATATATCATCTCCAGCAGCATCTTGCATATGCTCTCTGTGTTGACTCCAAGACTGTGCGCACTGCGAGGCCATTACAGTGGTCCACAACAAGTGTGCAATCGCACAGAAGAGGAGCCAAAACGACAAGCCCAACCTGTGACATCAGTGACCCAATGAAAAAAGGGCCCCCAAGTGCACAGATTAGATGTATATGTACATTAGATGGTATAGAGGCTGCCACTCTGTAGGTAAGTACTCTTTAAAAACACCCTTTGGGAGACAAGTCATCAAAGCCCAGCTCACCTAAGTGCTATCTAGGGAAATTTATTTGCTTTTCTACTAGATCAATAGGTAGCAAATAAGGTCAGAGACTAGAAATGAACAATCAATAAAATGGGGAAAGCACTGTAACCTGTCACTGGTTGTAGCCACCACATCCTTTGTTCCTGTCTAGAGAAGCTTTTCGCAGGGAGATGAGAGGGAACATACTAATAACTATGTCACTCCATTTCTTACACACACACACACACACACACACACACACATATCTTGCTTCACTGTGCTTAAAATTATGAGACCATTATTAACAGATCAAGATATTCCTTAATAGCACCACAGCAGATCACCCGGGGAGAAAATCTTGCCCTAGACACTAGTTTTATGCATAACTGGACTAACAGTTTTTACCAGTTTACCCAAAGTCACTGCTCAAAAGTTAGGGAAACAGAAGCAGCTGAAAGAAACACCTCCCTCTCCCTCCCCTTTCTCAGGTCTGTCTTAGCTTCTTAAAGAGCAAGGCCATGCCCTAGAAGGTTCCACTTTAAACTGCTACACACTACTACAACCACAAAAAGTCTGATCTGCTTGAAGAGATGAAGGGAAACACTGCATGCTGATCCAGCTACAAAGTTCCCCTGGTACCTCATGAATTTTTGAAGCTGTCTCATAAATTAGTTCAAACAAGACCACTTAACTTGGTCTTGTTACAAGTTCTCCTGCCACAGTGGACAGTGTCAGAAATTGTAATTTTAAAATGTAAACAAAAAAAAAAGAGGGAAAGGAGGGACCCTTCCACAAAAGCTGGAGTGAGGAGCTGACAGTGCCAATTCAGAAGGTTCTCAATACACAGTTTGGGATGCCCGAGAACTCAAGAGAAAATGCTGTTCTGAGATGCTTTGTTTCACTTACACACATAGACACAATGTGGAGATGGTCTGAGGAAAGCTTAGGCCAGTCCTCATAGCCTATCTAAAGAACCCACCCCTGACATCTCCACCAGCTTGTGAGGGTGTACACGCGGACACTCAGTCATGTCTGACTCTCTGAGGTCCCATGGACTGTAGGCCACCAGGCTCCTCTGTCCACAGGATTTTTCCTGGCAAGAATACTGGAGTGGGTTGCCATTTCCTCCTCCAGGGGATATTCCAGACCCAGGGATCAACACAGACTCTCTTGAGTCTCCTGCATTGGCAGGCGGGTTCTTTCCAAGACTTGTCATTAGATTCTGACCACTGTCTTCTTATGTCAGTTAATCCCCTCTCTAAACGATGAGTTTCCCAAGCACAGAGACCATTTTATTTATTCCCAGTGCACTTGGTGCTTCACATCCTGGATGCAGTGTATAAATCTTGTTCTAGTGTTTGCTAAGATGAGGCAATGCCTCTGCATAAGGAAAAGGGAGCCCTTGCAATTTCATTCTCTTTCCCTTGGCAAAGTGAGGGTGAGATCTACATTCTAAAGCAGTGATTCTCAGAGTCAGGTCCCTGTACCAGAAGTGTCAGCACCACCTGAGAACTTGTTAGAAATGCAAATTCTCAGAGCTCACTGTGACCCACTGGATCATAAACTGTGGATAAGGTCTAGCAATCTTCATTTTAAAAAGCCCTCCAGGAGACTCTAATGCAAAGTAAAGTTTGAGAAAGGCTGTCCAAAAGTTTCTGCCCATACAGCTTCCTAACCCATCCCTCAGAACAAGTAAGACAACTCTGAACAATTTTTAGATGTTTGGAAATAAAAGTTTACACATAACCGCGAGCCAGCTTTTCTGGTAGTGTTAATTAACTGCATATGCCACGCTGGTTCAGTGGTTTTTATTAATCTATCCTTCTCCACTCACAGCACAGACATACATATTTTACCAATGAAAATAAAAAAGTCAAGCCAACAGCTAAGACACTAGGAAAAAAATCCTTTTTACAAACAGACGTTAACATATTAGGAAATTAATGTTGACACAAAGTGACAAGAAAGTCAGTCTCCTTGGACAGAATCGAGGTCACTCTGCATTTATTTCCAACTGAAGCAACTAAAAGACATTCAGGCAAGACTTCATTCCCTCTTCACATGATTATGGTGGCCTTCTTGAGAATTTCAGGTTATCTGCTAGTGTTCCTAAAAAGCACATCTAGATATGTGGTAAGGACATATGAGGTTAAAAGAGGGAGGAGCAATCTCTTCACATGGAGACATTAATGATATATCAACAAAAAGCCAAATTACCCTGCTGATGTTCTGGGGAAAAAATTCTACTCCCTGTGTCTGAAAAAAAACGCTGTACCCTAACGTGGGTCTTTCTTGGAGGGAAAACAGCCCAGCACAAAGATATCCTTTGCAGACATAAAGAAAGGATGGCAACAAGTATCAGTTTCACAGAAGTGCCTCCGCAACAATCACATGCAAATCTAAGGAAACCAACACCAAAGTTGGAATTGTTTGTAGAAGGAACATCAAACAGCAGGAGGACACTCCTGAAAGGTAAAATGAAGACCTCACATTGCCACAAAACTCAGCAAATCTCCCTGCCAAATTTTGTGAAGACCACAGTAGAGGTTCTCAAACTTTAGGAGCATCAGAATCACCCTGCAGGTTTATTAAAGTTTCTGATGCAATGGGTTGGTGCAAGAATTTGCATTTCCAACAACTTCCCAGGTTAGGCTACTTGTCTGTTAAAATGCTCTGAGAACCACACAGCTAGAGCAATGTTGTGGAAATCAAATCTGCTACAACTCCAGCTTTGTCACAAACTAGCTGCACAACTTTGAGCAAGTCTCAAATTCTCTAGTTTGCCTTTCTCTTCTTCTGAGAAATTACAACCAGAGAATCTCCTCTAAATTCCAACACTCTCTGGTTGTATGCAATAAAAATTCCACCTGGATTAGCACATAAAATTGCAGGAATCCTGAGGGCGAAAAGAAAATTCCAGTCCCCGAGACAAGCAATGAATTACATAAACAGTTAAAAATCACACACACACACACACACACACACACACACACACACACACACACACAGGCAACAAATTAGTCTCTGCTGTTGCCCAAAGACAAGAAAAGCAGTGCTAACCCAATATGGCCAAGGGGGAGAAAAATTACCCCTTTTTTATTTCTAGAATCCCATGCTTGTAAAAGAAAAAAAAAAAAAAATGTCACAGCATGAGGTAAATTTCCCTTTAACACAAAGTACTTCAATTATTTACCAAAAACTTCTTGTGGTTTTACCCTCAAAAGGGAGAAATGGGCTGCTAAGACTTATTAAATGTCAAAAATATACAGGGCAGTAACAGATGCTTTCACATCCTGTTGTTACATTAAGTCTTCACAATGGTATGAAATATATATCCCCACTTTACAGATGAAGAAACCAAGGCTCACAGAGCTTTTCAAGACAGCACAGATAATTACTGAGTCAGGATTTGTGCTAAGGTCTGAAAAGTGAAAGTGAAAGTCACTCAGTCATGTCCAACTCTTTGCGACCCCATGGACTATACAGTCCATGGAATTCTCCAGGCCAGAATACTGGAGTGGGTAACCTTTCCCTTCTCCGGGGATCTTCCCAACTCAGGGATCGAACTGGGGTCTCCAGCATTGCTAAGGTCTACACAACTCCAAATTTCTTTGCATGCAGCAACAATTGATTTCCCCATCATTTCCATCTACCATGGCTCTTTAAAATACCATAAGAAACAGAGATCCTTTTCTTAAGTTAAAATGATGAGGGTTCCTATGCTTTTTTAGGTAACTGGGAGAGATCATCTTCAAAAAAGAGGTCTTTCAGGTAGTGCTTTTCCCAATAAGCTCTTGAATGGTAGAACTTCCAGGGGATTTATAAGGCTATTATATTTTAAATTTTAAATTGTATTACTTTTCAAGCCTGGATAGGGCAAGCTGATGAGCTTGATCACAGTGTTAGTTCATTCTACACAGCCCAGAACATTCTTAATAGGTAGGCAGTTAGAGAACGTGGGCCAGAAGCAGACAAAGAAAACCCCTCTCCTCCCCCGCCACCATCCTTCATCTACAACACAGCCCATACTGATACCTACCATAACCCTACAAAGTGGTCTAATTCAGAGCAGTATCAGCTGATCCCAGAAAATATTTCCCCATCTCCTCTTTTAGGCAAGTTGAGCACAAATCTGTATCAACTGAAGAGTTAACAGATAAGAACCAAGCTGAAAGGTTTATAGAAAGGAATCAATAAATGGTATTTTTCAATGCTTGCAGACTACTCCACTACATATGTAATTGTTCATATGTGTAAAGACTCACCTACCTCATGTTCACTCATTCTCCCAATTAAATCACCATATGAATATGTTCCCAGAGCAACACTCCATATGCCTTTATTTCATAGTCCAATCCAAAGTGTGACGTTAAAAGTGATAGGCCTTCACAATAACAGGTGTTTCTGTAACAACCCATTTCAAAGAGCAGCCAAGAAAAGTGTCTTTCAAAGGTGTGGTTCTTTCCCCTCCATCGCTCTCTGTCAACCACGTGAGAAATTAGGTTTGTCCTCTGAAGAGAGAGACCTGACATGGCAATGCCACTGCCCTCCCTGAGGTACAGCCACACGGCCGGTCACCCCTGACCCTGTGAAGTTCTCAGCTGGATGGTACAGTGGGCCACAGCAGGTTGCTAATGAGGCCAAGGTGACGCATCAGAACCACACGGGGGGTCAGTCCACTTGGCTCAGATCCAGGGCTAACCTCAACATCTAACCTCACCCTGGTAAACAGCTGGCTGTAACAGACAAAAAAATCCATTCTCCAGCAGGAAAAATATCTCCTGCATTGGATCCCACTGAGACTAAATCACACATAGAGAATTACTACTTCTATCCTAAAGACCAACCATGTGCAGGGCACTCAAAGAAAGTAGTAACAGCCTCTATTAACAGCCTCTATAAACTCATTAAGTGACCAACATTCCATTTTCAACTAACATTTACTAAGGAGCTAACGAGTGTCATGCACTCTTCCAGGAGTTGTGGATACAGCAGTGAACAAGGGGAAAATGTCTCTCTCCTCACAAAGCTTCCCACCTTTGTGAGAGAATTAAACAATATTAACTCAGAGGGTAAAAAAAGTTGTTTCAACGAAAGTAAAGCAGAGTAGGCATTAAGAGTGACTGAAGGGACTTCCCTGGAGGCCCAGTGGTTAAGACTCTGAGCTTCCAATGAAGGGGTGCATGTTCAATCCCTGAATGTGGAGTTAAGATCCCACACGACTCGTGGCCAAAAAACAAAACATAAAAGAGAAGCAGAGTTATAACAAACTCAATAAAGACTTTAAAAACAGTCCACATCAAGAAAAAAAATTTTTTTTTTTTTTTTTTTAAAGTGACTGGAGAGGGAGAAGATAGTTTAGACAGGGTCAGGGACAGATGAGATGACGTCTAGCAAATACTTAAGCAGACATATGATGCTTACTATCAGTAATCTTTATGACTACCCCACAGGTACTTATCTGTATTTTACAAATGAGGAAACTAGGGCTTAAGGTAATTAAAAGACTTGCCCAGGTTTATGAATGCCATGCCCAAGTCACAGCTCTACGATCCATGGTGCCCTTTCCACAACACAAGGATATCAAGGTACCAGCCTTGGTCTCCAACACAAGGTGTAATCCCAGGGTCTGTCCAAGGGGATTCACTCAAGTACAAAATGAAAATAGCTCAGTTAAGTGTACTTCTTTTTATCTCAACCTTCTAAATTCCTATTTTTGTGTATGTTTTGTAAGTGCAAATATGTGTACAATTTAGATGGGAATATTAAAAATATTTATTTTTGACAGGGACACATGATCTTAAAAATTTCAAGATCACTGCACTAGAGGACAGATCCCAAAGAAACAAACACAGTCCCTCTTCCCAAGAACAGAACATTGTGTCATGCACAGCCTGTGTTCTGTGAACATACTTATAAATTTCAAGATAAAAAATGAAATTAAAATAGGCCATACATGTAAATCTAAGGTGCAGCTCACTGCAGTTAAGACATTTTCTTCCAGTGCCTCATCTGACCAACATGCAGGCCTCTGGGGCTGGGGCCCCACATCCTGCAGATTACACAGCCTGTTCCTCTGACAGGGAAA
Organism: Giraffa tippelskirchi; assembly: GCF_054371585.1. Classification (NCBI taxonomy): domain Eukaryota; kingdom Metazoa; phylum Chordata; class Mammalia; order Artiodactyla; family Giraffidae; genus Giraffa; species Giraffa tippelskirchi. Next base: position 11,191,084 of record NC_137287.1, on the reverse strand, counting down.
CCTGTTTACTCCACTCTGGAGGGAATCCACCAATTCATTTCAAATTGGTCACCAGACAGCAGCTGTCAACTGGTAATAACTTTTGGTCACTCCCTACCCAGGCTGTTTAATACACATGTAAACATAAGTTTCATAAATTGTTCAAATGTGTATTTACTCAAAACACCATTATGGGTCCATCAGACTGTTACAGGCTATCAGCTAAATAATATGCATTTTTTAAAAGGCTTGGCAGCTTAATACATATTTTTACTGCTCACATAACTCAAAAAGAGCCTCGGAGTAAAACGTTTAATTTGACACATAAATAGTCCATTATATGGCCTAATCCTCTTTTGTGTTTTCAAAAAGGGAAGAAAGTGCCAGGGTATTTCAATTTGATAGGAGGAGCACAGCAAGCGAGGGGAAAAAATTACTCACACACAGCTGTTGATCTTACTTCAGGGCCAGGCTCAGGGCACTTGGTAAATAAAGAGGTATTTAAAAAGAAAGGGTATCTGGTTATCAGAAGCATTTAGGCTGATGGGTTTTTTTTAACTTTTTAAACAAAATGAGAAAAGAAAGGCCATTATTTGGATAGTCTCCTGGATATTAATCCTCCCTCAAAATGTCTAGTATCATTTATCTACACCCATAAATTAATCTGGTAGACTAGCGTTCCTTAAAATAGGGTCTTGTAACTACTAGAAACCACAGATCTGTAACTGATTTATACACCTTTCATTCACTCTCAATATGTAAATATGCAATTACACAGACACTCATCTTCAATATGACCACGAGTTTCTAGTTGCCTAATACGTCAGCTGCCGAATAAGTGATGGGGGGAGACGTCCTAAAATCTGTATTAGTAAATTAAAATCAGCAAGTTAGCAGAATTTCCCTGGTGGCTCAGATGGTAAAGAAGCTTCCTGCAACGCAGGAGACCTCGGTTCAATCCTGAGAAGACACACTGGAGAAGGGAATAACTACCCACTCCAGCTTTCTTGCCTTGAGAATTCCACGGACAGAAGAGCTTGGTGGGCTATAGTCCATGGGGTTGCAAAGAGTCAGGCAAAACTGAGAAACTAACACTTTCACAAAGAACTTAACTTTTGGTCTACCAAAAGCCTGGGCTGCCTATAATGCTGCGGAGTGTATACTGGGCACTCACACCAACACTGGAACTCAGAATCCTCAAGCGCTCAGGAAGGATAGTTAATCAATGTAGCACGGGTACTGTCTTGAGTTCGGTCACAGTTTGCAACACTGCTATTCCTTTTAAATTACTTTTAGGTCAATTTTATCATTAGAAATTTGACTTGTTGAAGATTATTTGGTTAATCTCACAATGTGTAGTGATGCAGATTTATATTTTGTCCTGTAATTTTCAGTAATGAGACTTTAAGATACATAGGTAGTCTGGTTAAAAATAAGAATAATCCAAACCCCTAAAGCTAAAGCAGATGTATGTATGACAAGCCCACTTGCCAGAAAACTGCTAGCATAACAAACCTTCATCTGTGATTTTTATGCTTTTTAAATCACTTGCCATCTATCACTAAGGAAAGTACAACAAAAAAATTTTAAGCTTATGGGACAGTGCTTTTATAAGATAAAATCATACATATGATTCATAAAATCACATATGTACATGGCTCATAAAATCATATATATATGGCCCATACTAATATTTGGTTATCTTGATGCTGGACCAGAAAGATGAAATAAGGAGCTTCTGTCCCAACTAAATGGGTTAAATCCAAAAATTTGAGAACCACAACTCCAGCTCAGTAATTCATAACATTTTCTGAGTCAGAGCCACTTTTGGACAAAACGTATGATATTCTATACAGAAACATACACACATGCATTAAATTTGCATCGTGAGGCATGTTTCTTAATTCATAAAGCCTTTATAAATCCAAATTACTTGTGTTAAGACAATTTTGTGGTCTTACTTTTCTATGATGTTTATGTTTAAGATAGTAGCTCTTTTAAAACTGCCCAACTAGAAAAAGGTTAATATTGAAACTGCTTAAGACTCCCTGGAAATTCTGCAGGGATCTTCTCCTTTTTAAACACTACTTCTCAAGGTCCTTGAATCCAGTGTTAAGAACCTCCCAGATTCTAGAATTAATACTGCTTTCACCATCACTTCAATATAACTCAGAAAACTGTATCTATTATCTCTTGATCCATGCTAGGATTTGTTTCCAGTTTTGGAGAGAGCAGGGTTTACTACCTTCCAGTGCTGAATTCTTATCCAAAACCCTATGGTAAACGTTTTACTCTAGAAGAGAAAATAACCTATTCTAAAGGTATTCCATTTCAGTACCTATGGTCCAGTCAATGTAACGTTATATATGTATCTTTAAGATTAGACCATCACCTGCTGTGTTCCCATTCCTTCACACTTGGGAAACCTACTGTCTCCCTTTCACTTTTTCACAAGAGTAGGAGAAAAGTATTTCTTGTACTGACCTGAAATCTGTCTTCCTATAACCTACCCCACGATAGTATTTGTTCTTACATCATAGATCCATATGTGAAGCCTAATTTTCTCTCTTCCTGAAGACAGTCTCCTGAACACGAAAACAGAGGACACAGCCTCCCTTCTTTCATTCTGTCCACCCTTCATGTTTTCAGCCCCACCTCCCCATCCTGCTCACTTTCTCTGAATATTACCATTTTATCTGACTCTGAATTCAACATTCCAAGACAATTTTAAAAACAGAGTAGTAAGGCCTGATGCTGGGAAAGACTGAAGGCAGGAGGAGAAGGGGACGACAGAGGATGAGCTGGTTGGATGGCATCACCGACTCAATGGACATGAGTTGGAGCAAGCTCTGGGAGTTGGTGATCGACAGGGAAGCCTGGTGTGCTGAGTCCATGGGGTTGCAAAGAGTCAGACACAACTGAGCGACTGAACTGAACTGAATAAGGCCTGGACCCTTTCTCTAAATATCTTACTTCTACCAGTGTAACCTCAAAAGAAAGTAGTACTTTTTATGAACGTTATCAATCTGCTAACCCAATCTCTTCTAAAAAATTCTGCATCAAAACTCTGTGATTTCAGAAAACATGTCACTAACCCTGAGGCCAGTTTTCCTACTAAATTCAGTTCTAATCCTCAAAATTGCTGTTGCTAACAAGATGTTCACCTGGACAAATACCTTAGTTTGCCTAGAATTAGAAGATAACTAGCAAGAAGTGGGAGAAAATAGGACTCATTCTGAACTCCCTAAAATACACAGGAGGCAAACTGGAGGGGACAGAGAATTGTAGCTCACTTTCATTTTTCTCTCTTTTTCTCTATCTAGTCAGAGAAGTCAGAGAAACTTCTAGAACTGGACTTTGGAGGAAGGGTAGACTTTAGATAGGCAGAGAAAAATACAAGGTCATTTCTGCCCCGGAATGACCTGAGCAGAGGTACATAGGTGAGAAAGTCTCAGGTGTGTTACTCTGACTTAAGCAAAGGGTCCACAGGGAGCTGCCTTAGGGAGCAAGGCAGGAAAGCGGGCTGGAGTCACAGCACAGAGGCACTAACAGCTAGGCTGTGGAGTCCAGCTTTCATTCTAGAAGCAATGAGGAGTCACTAAGTTTTAAAGCAGGAAAGTAACATGATGAAAGCTATATTTTAGAGACAGCATGGGCCTCTATACACACCAGGCATTTAATCAATGATGCTGACCGGACATATAGATTCAAACTGCCAGGAAAGAAGCATCCTGTGACCTAAAACTTACAGAAAAACCACTTCCCTAGTGAATTCCACCTCAGCAGCAACTCACTTTATCTTTTTAATTTAATGAAGTACAAAGAAAGAAAAGAAAACAGAATGAAACTCAGACAAGCTAGCACTGACTGTTCAAGTCCAGGAGTCCCTCATGTCCCTCCTAATCAAAATGCATATTTTACAGTAAGCTAAAAATGATACAGAGACATTAAATATTTACTCTTCCCATTTGCTATTATTTTTCAGTAGTTACTCGGCTGTAACAGTCATTAACATGCTGCAAAGGAACTTCATGTAAATTCATCACTGGTCTGGGAATACTGCTCCTCTGATGTACTGGCTGTAAGTTAGACCCGGCTCAGAGGCGCCATTTCCCTACAGGCAGGGCCAAATGTCTAGTTCACTCACAATTTACAAATGATTATTCTTCTAATTAATCATTCATCAAAAAAACATAAATGGCAACAGGGTGTGAAGACAATGCTAGCAAAAAACAGAAGGGGGCACCGATCCATCAGCCCTTCCATCTCAGTGGTGAGCCAGGGCAGCAAGCCTTGGCCCTACGGAGGGCCACAGCAGAGCCATCAGGAAAGGCTCCTCAGGGAACAACTGCCCCTCCAGCACTCCAGAAGGGGTAGCTCATTTCACAGCAGATCATCCGAACAGCCTCCCTGGTGTCTCCTTTTTCTAGTTGCTCCCAATGTCCACCAGTTTATCTCCCCACACCTCCTCCCCAAGACACACACATTAAAATATTTAAGAGTGTCTTCATAATGAGATAAGGCTGGGAGCTGGGACCCTTTACCAGAGTGCTTGCACCTGGACAAAAATCTCCCGGAGAAACAGAATACAAAGAAACTATATGGGACTAAAAATAACTGTATGCATGTGCAGTTTAGGTAATTATGAACAATAAGATACTAAAAGGCAACAGATCAACTGCCATTTTGCACACAGCACCTCCAAAGGGGTGGAAAGACCATCAAAGCTACCCCTCCTGCCCAACCCATCATCCACCCCTACCCACATGCCATTTAAGAAACCAGCACCCCCTCCCTCTCCTCGGGGAGCAAACAAGGGTACCTGTTACTTGTTTTTGATCCCTAGTGCTGTGGCACAAGTCCTAATAAAGCCTTGCCTGGATTTCTCATCTGGCCTCATCAATTTCTGTTGATTAAAGGGTCCAAAGGCCTGATACAGTACGCACCACGCCATTCGAATCCACAGGGCTTTTACCAATCTCAAGATGTCTGACCCTTACATCTTGAAAAGCCCTTAAATATCCCCTGGTTCAGGCCTTTTATTTTCTAATTGGGGAAAACTTAGACCAGGTGAGGTTCCAGTGTGTTCCTCATCATCTGTCAAACACAAGTTGGGGACTCTTCAAGCAGAGGGTTTGTTTTTCCCGGTTAGGTCTCATCAACTCTGCCTCTATATTGATTAACAGAACTGTGACTAAGAACTGTAATAGCTGAGTGACTGCAGCACTGCTGCTACCGCAAGAAGGCGGGCATAACGCAAGATGTGGCCACTTTTGAAAAGACTGGCTAACTTTTAAGTACATAAACCAGGTTTCTGAAGTGGCTGTACTAAATTAGTGCTAAAGAAGCGAGTATATTAGAGACAGACATCCAATGTTTTCCCAACTGCCAGGATCAAGCAGGTAAATCTTGGTCTGCAAAGAAACTTAAACAATGCTACTTCAAGTCAACCTAGAAGTTAAGTGAAAGTTGCTCAGTCACTTCCAACTCTTTGCCACCCCATGGATTATACAATCCATGGAATTCTCCAGGCCAGAATACTGGAGTGGGTAGGCCTTTCTCTTCTCCAGGCAATATTCCCAACCCAGGGTTCGAACCAGGGTCTCCTGCATTGCAGGCGGATTCTTTACCAACTCAGCCACAAGGGAAGCCCAAAAATACTGGAGTGGGTAGCCTATCTCTTCTCCAGCAGATCTTCCTGACCCAGGAATTGAACCGGGGTCTCCTGCATTGCAGGTGGATTCTTTACCAACTGAGCTATCAGGGAAGCCCCTCAATCTAGAAGGCTGACTGCTAATCAAAACGTGAGGAGGACAGGAAGAGCTCTTACCAGATCATAATATTAAAACTCATTCTCATGAGGTCTTACAGGCAGCAAGTCTGGGGCAGTATGCCTGGCAAAGAAGGGCTGTAATCATAAAATTGAAGTTTTAATCCCAGTCAAATAAAACATAACCTCTGCCATTTGGTCTCCAGCTGTACAAAGGTGTACCCTTCGCACTACAGAGAAAACACTGTAAGAAAACAGTCTCCTCAGGAAGTGTAAAGGAGGAGTTGGAATGGAAGATGGCCTCACTTGTTTTCCACACATAACTATGATATTTTATGATGATTCGACTTTATACTTACTGAGTGCTTACTATGTCTTAGGTACCATGCAGAGCACCTCACATGCATTAGGGTCACCTAAACCTCACAAGAACTGGACACAGGTACCGTTATCTCCTTTTCGCATGGAGGAACTGAGACATAGTGGGTCACTAAATTATCCAAGGTCACATGGGTCACACATCTACACATCTAGTAAATGGACGAGAAAGGATTTTCACCCAGACATTCTGACTCACTTCCAGCACTCATAATCACCAGTCTCCCTCCACATCGCTTAGTATTGGGGTAATAAAACAGTAAGAAAAATGTTTAGTTTTTTTTTTTTTTTTTTGTTGGCTGTGCCAAGTTAAGTTGTAGAATCTTAGTTCCCTGACCAAGGAGTAAACCCAGGCCATGCAGTGAAAGCACTGAGTCCTAAGCACTGGACTACCATGTAATTCCAAATATATATATATTTAATAAACAAAAAATAGAACCCAAATTGGTGCTAAAAGAAATCAGATCTATCAAATAATAACATCAAGCTATACATAGTACCTCCTAGATGTCTGGGTTCTACAACGGCCAATAGGGATCTTTGGAACAGATAAATTAAGGGAGAAGTGCAACGCCCTCATTTTACAGATGATAATGGTGGGCATCAGAGCACTGAGGTGATCTAAGATCACTCACAGCAACCGCAGCTTAAGTTTCCCAGCACCCAGATCAATTCTGTGCACAATTAAGTGCCAATCTACAGGCCTTGGTCCAGCAGTAGGACCTGAACAAGGATGATCACCCAGTACTTATAAGGCTGATTCCACAGGCCTGCTCAATCAAGCTGGAAGATGATCATCCTAACTTGCACAACTGTACTGTTCTCCAGGACCACTCTATCAGTCTGGGCAGCACTGTTTAAAAGACAGACCTGGTGAATACTTACGTACTATGGGTAAGACTGTAAAACGGTGCAAGCACTATAGAAAACAGTATGGAGACTCCTCAAAAAATTAAAAATAGATACACCCTATAATCCAGCAATCCCACTTCTGAGCATATATCCAGAAGAACTGAAATCATGGACTTGAGGTATCTGCACACTCATGTTCACAGCAGCACACTATTCACCACAGCCAAGAGGGGGAAGCGATTCAAACTTCCATTGAAGGATGAATGGATAAACAAAGTGTGGTATATAAGTGCAATAGAAGATTGTTTAGCCTTGAAAAGGAAGGATATCCTGTTACATGCTGCAATATGGATGAACCTAGCGAAATAAGCCAGTCACAAAAAGACCAACACTGTATGATTTCACTTCAATGGGGTCTCAAGTCAAATTCACAAACACAGAAAGTAGAATCAGGGTAACTGGGGGCTACAGGTAAGGAGAAAAGGGGGAGTTATCATTTAACAAGTTTAAAGAGTTTCAGACTAGCAAGATGAAAAAGCTATGTTTCACAACAATGGGACTATAGACCACTGAACTGTACACTTAAAAATGGTTAAGATATAAAAGGAATGTATCTTTCAACACAACATAAAAAATTAATAATAAAAAAGTGTGATATCAAAAAACATAGGCCTGGGATTAGTCACCTTTTACAGTTGTTTAAATTCATACTAGACTTGATCTGAGCTCACACAGAGTATTTGCCATGTGGATCAAATGCTATAAATGCTCAAAAATCAACCCTGAAAATGCCCTACCTACACAACTCTACTCAGGTATTCACAAATAAATCAGTGAATGACTTAAACTAATGAATGACTGCTGAAGAAAAAGTACTAAGTGATTTCTACTAGTGCAAGGCAATGCACCTGAACCCACTTCATTCTGAGAATAACATACTCATACAGTTATATTTTTCCAACATAACAAAAAACAGTGATAACCTAAAAGTATATCTGACTTAACAATGCAGCATCTATGTAAAAAAGATGCAAACGGTTAAAAAATAAAACTGAAACTGGTTTATTCAAGAAAAGGTGATTGGTTTCATTTAAAGGTCCTCACGTCAGCAAAGTAAAACATTTTCATTCATTCAACTGAAGCAGTACTTAACTGTCTCATCCAGTCAAAATAAACAAAATCAAATAAAAAACAAACAAAAAAATCTACTTCACAGGAGCTGCTGCCGCTGCTGCTGCAAAGTCACGTCAGTCGTGTCCAACTCTGTGTGACCCCATAGACAGCAGCCCACCAGGCTCCGCCATCCCCAGGATTCTCCAGGCAAGAACACTGGAGTGGGTTGCCATCTCCTTCTCCAATGCATGAAAGTGAAAAGTGAAAGTGAAGTCACTCAGTCGTGTCCAACTCTTCACGACCCCATGGACTACAGCCCACCAGGCTCCTCCGTCCATGGGATTCTCCAGGCAAAAGTACTGGAGTGGGTTACTTCACAGAAGAGGATGCATATAATCAACATCTGCTTCTCCTCCCCACAATAAATTATTACTAACATAAGATATACAATTACAGCTGACCACTGAACAATGGCGGGGTTTGCAGTGTCCACCTGTGCAGGGGAAAATCCAAGTAAAACTTATAGCTGGCTCTCTGTATCCACAGCCTCTCTGTGTCCTTGGTTCCTCCATAACCAGGGTTCCACATCTGCAGAATCAACCATCCTTGAATCACGTAGCACTGTAATATATTTACTGTTGAAAAAAAATCCGTGTATACGTGGAATCATGCAGTTCAAACCTGTGTTGTTCAAGGGTCAACTATATGTATTTTACAAGCCTACCATGTGTAACTGTAAAACTACCCACACATGGTCCTCTCTTTTCCTGATTTCTTCCAAGTTTGGACTACTATCAAAATATTTTTTCATTCCTTAAAACTGTCAATCTGGAAAATAAATTTTAATGCAAGCAGAGTTACTTTTTATATTTGAAATGTTTATAGAATAATCTACCAGGTAGCAAACATATTTTTCATGAAATCAACACATTTCAAAAACGTAACAGCTAAGATTATGAAGTACTTAGTTCTAGATGCCTTACATATATAAACTCTATTTAACCCGCAGAGCTGCCTTATAAAGTAAGGTGTGAAAAACCTACTTCACTGGTAAGGTCACTAAGGCACGGTATTATGTAGCTAGAGCATGGTTGAGCCTAGATCTGAACACTGGCAGGCAAGTTCCAGAACTCAAGACCGTTTACCATGATGTAATGTTATTGCCCATGTAACAGCGATAAAAGAAACTAACACATATATTAATTCTGCCATATCTCTAGGAAGTAGGCCAGTGGAAAGAACCAAAAAGAAACCATGAATGTCAAACACCATGGCCTTGGGTCAATCACAATCTTTCTAGCTTTGTTTTTCTTGTGAAATAGGTGTAATACCTCCAATGCCTGACAATACAGGACCAGATGATGACAAAAACCAGCAAAACTACACACATACACTTCACTAAGGTGACAGCATGGCCAAAAACTTTTCCCTGATTTCTCTCTTCTTCAACTTCTCATCCAGAGACAGACTTTTCTTTGCCAAATACTTTTTCCCATCCCCACAAAAGTAATTTACTACAGCAAAATGTGCAGCGTTACTGGCAAAAGCTAAACAGAGAGTCAGCATCCTTCTTCTAAGCTGTGCCCCTGTCTGAAATATAATACAGTGGGCAGGTTGTTTCTTTGAAATGGATGGATCTATGGTTTGAGGGCAGCACAGAGTGTAAATCTGTCTCCGTGAATGGCTTGCGCCATGTCTTTCGCGTTTTGTGTGCTATTGTGTGCTATCTGGCAATATATCTGTCACAGCTCCACTTCCTCCCTTCCACGGGAACAAAAGTTGAGGGAGATTGGAAATACAACCCCAGGCACAGCCTTATAAAGGCAGCAATTGAGTTTCTGAAAACTCCAGGCCAACTCCAGGCAAAGCACCAGTTCAGCTTGTCTGCACACGAAGCAATTTGGTTAGGTAATAACCCCATTTTGTCATCTTTTTTGTTCAACTAGCAGTGGAAATCTTATCAGAGAAACTACCACTTACCATAAAATTACTGGAAAGAGAGCAACTTGATGCTGAGACCCAAATAAAATATAAATTGTGCTTTTTCACACAGCAGTTCCATCTACAAGACCTAGAAGCCAATTCAAGAGGCTATGGACAGCTGAGAGATAATTTTCAGTTCTCCTTGAAAAGTTCTGTAAAGCCTCAGGGGAAACGGAAAATGCCAGAAGTACTGCTCTCAAAGTCTCGGTCCAGCCGCCAAGACCCATGGGCCTGGCTTCAAGAAACACTCACACGAGGATCAGGGAGAAGACAGGCTTTTCCTATGCCTGCCCAAAAGAATGCTGGCCTTTCAGATTAGCTCTTCCAGATTTCAGAGGTCATCCTGAGATCTTGAAAGAGTATTACAAAATCATTGTCCTTCAGCTCCAAGCATCTTAAAAGCAATTTATCAATATCACTGCCAGCTTCACCCCAAGAGCCTGCTTTGGAATAACAACAACTGCCCAGGATGTCAAAGAGAACTCTCCTAGAGACCTGGCAAAGATCCCTAGGTTTAAATGACTGGTCCCAAAACTCAGCATTAAATCTCAGCCCATCTGAAAACTGCACTTATGAAAAACCACCATTCAGCACAAAGTTACATGACTTGCAAATGATTCTGCTTCTGTCAAAGTTTGCTTTTGGTGCTTACAAGCCAGGCAAAGAATGGAATTTAATACAACTACAAAATTAACAACAGATGGCCTAACACACTTAACCTAGAGGAGTACACAATGTTAGCAATGTCTCCAAAAAATAAATCTCCCCAGGAAGGCTGTAAGAATATCTGAAAAGCACCAAAATAAAGATTGGTGGTTTTGAAAACAAAACTCAAAACTTGATTAGATCAGCATCTGAGCATTACCATTTCCCTAACCGCAGTAACCAGTCTCCTTTCATCCATGTGGGGCCGCTTGCTGAGGACAAGATACCATCTTTTCTCTCGATTCTTCAAATAGACAAGTTTCTCTTTCTACCTGTATACAAAGGAATATATTCACTACTGCTTGGTAAAGGTTAGGTTAATGCTGGGTTTTCTAGTTAAGCAGTCTGGTTTTACAACAGTACACAAACAATTTTCAAACAATCATAGTATAATAAAAGACACTCAGCATGAACTTTAATAATACAACTCAGCTTTCTTTTGAAGATTCAGAAGACAGGAAAACTTGGGCCTCAATATTCTTTGTTGGATGTACTGGTTATCACTGTTAGTCAAGGTAGTGTGATGACAGCTCTGAGACCACTGCTGTGTGCTGTGCTTAGGTCGCTCAAGTCGTGTCTAACTCTTTGTGACCCAATGGACTACAGCCTGCCAGTTCCTCTGTCCTGGGGATTCTCCAGGCAAGAATACTGGAGGGGGTTGCCATGCCCTCCTCTAGGGGATCTTCCCAACCCAGAGATTGAACCCAGATCTCCCACATTGCAGGCGGATTCTTTACCAGCTGAGCCACCAGGGAAGCCCATGAATATCGGGGTGGGTAGCCTATCCCTTCTCCAGCAGATCTTCCCAATCCAGGAATCAAACCAGGGTCTCCTGCATCACAGGCAAATTCTTTACCAGCTGAGCTACCAGGTAAGATTTATTTAAGTCAAGATACCTTGATCTAGCTGACTTCAACCAAACTGTGGTATGAGACCTCTATCTTTCTATCTTCACCCAGACCACAGCCTGAAAAATTTGACAAGAGGAGGCTCAGAACTCAGTTGAAGAGTGTGGTCATTTCTGCAAACATCTGCATTTTCAAAAAGGAAGCAGAACATGGCTTTTCCTCAACAATTCTCTAAATGCATAAAGAATTAGAGGAAAGTAACCTCAAGGAAGGGAAAGGCTGCTGACATCCCAGGATTTCTATGAAAGTCACCCTGGATAATCCCAGGGCTATACTTAAAGGTGCACAATGATCTTCTTTGATTTCCTATGTCTCACTTCCCTTCTAAAATGCTGTCAATTATATGATGCACTGCTGCTGCTGCGTAGTTGCTTCAGTCGTGTCCGACTCTGTTGACCCCATAGACGGCAGCCCACCAGGCTCCCCCATCCCTGGGATTCTCCAGGCAAGAACAGTGGAGTGGGTTGCCATTTCCTTCTCCAATCCATGAAAGTGAAAAGTGAAAGTGAAGTTGCTCAGTCGTGTCCAACTCTTAGCGACCCCATGGACTGCAGCCCACCAGGCTCCTCCATCCATGGGATTTTCCAGGCAAGAGTACTGGAGTGGGGTGCCACTGCCTTCTCCATGATGCACTGATGTGGCTGCAGATAATCTCTTGTTTTCAGGATGATGCGGCTCCTTCAGAGTAACTGGAGGTTATCTCTGACCAGTGCGACCCTGGGCTCAGGAGCTGCTGACTGCATTTCTCAGGTATGCAGGTTTTAGCCTCCCTTTCAGTCTTCCTGTCCACCTCCACTTCACCAATATGTACCTTACCCATGTCTGCAAAAGCGTAAAATATATAAAATTTACTCCTCAAACTTTCTTAAAGATCTGCCAAGATGAGGCCAGTCCTCTGAGATGTGAATAAATACACATACAAAGACACACATCATCTGGCTTTCAGTTCCAGAGTCAAAACCACAATCAAAAAAACCACCCTGGGAAATGATCAAAGTACAGGAATACTGTCTGAAAGAGAAAGACAGAGCCCTAGAGAGAATTAAGTGGCTACATGAATCTGTTAAAAGTCTTAATAAGTGTCACTGGTCTTATGGGCAAAGTATAATATATGGTTAGGCTTTCTTTCTTCTTTTTAAATATTTATTTATTTATTTGGCTGTGCCGGGTCTCAGTTGCGGCACTCAGGATCTTCAGTCTTTAGTTGCAGCACGCAAGATCTGGTCCCCTGACCAGGGAACCAACCTAGGCCCGCCCCCTGCCTTGGGAGCACAGAGCCTTAGCCCTGGACCACCAGGGGAAGTCCCAGAAGGTTTTCCTTCACATATTTTTCTCTTAATTTCGTTAAAAAGCAATACTAAAAATAAACATCGAAACTTAAGGTTTATGCAATTCGAAGAAGTTCTAACTTCAGAGCTGGCTTCTCATCCAGGAATTAGGCCAGACAAAAAAAGGTCAGAGTCTCTCACTTGAGCTACTTTTAAAAGGGGTTATTTCTACCAGAGACTCCTTATTAGATTTGGTAAGGTTCCCAGAACAGAGAAGCAAGGCCTCTCTTCCTCTATCTTGTTACAAATGTCAAAGCATTATCGAGAGGAAAGTGTGGTCAGACCAGTTTCTCCTTTATTAAAGACCTACACCATTGTCAAGATCACTCACAGGGCTGAAGACACCAAAACTAACACAATAACACGCGCAACCAACTAAACTACGTGGGAGCCTAAATATACAGGATGTCATGCACAACCATCAGAGTCTGCCTCCCTAGACACCCTCCTGTCCTGGCCCATTCTTGCCCCTGACAGTCTGAACAGAGCACTCAGCTCAACTGTTGTTTCTCCAGCCAACTGACCCGTGAACAGAGCACAGGTCTCCACCAGAGGAGCTCAGATAAAGCAGCTCTCACCCTGACCACACAACGGAATACCTGGTTCCACTATGCTCTCCCTGTTACTTGGTTCCTTTTTAGGCAATAAATAAAAATGAACCGACTAAAAATCATGTCCAACACACTAATGGGTGACCACTGCTGCTCTCTAAGTATGCCTTGGATTCTCTTTTTACAAAACAGGAGTACAGCTTCCTGGTCCTAATTTGCTCAGATGGTAAATGTATAAATTATACATTTGCAATATGCAGAAACATTTACTATTTAGGGAAAGTATGAACTTAACTTTGGGACTTGAAGTACCTATGAAGAAAAGACTACTCCAAACAAAACAAAACAAAACCCTTCTTATTTCAGGCTTCTAGGTTCTCAACATCAGATTCTCATTCTTGCTATAATAGTTCATTATCAACCCACTTTTTGCCTGAGAAGCACATGCTAAAACACAAACTGACGTCAAACAACTGATGTAACTTCTGGAGTAACCCACATCAAAGCCAATTAACATATTACCCTATAATTATAAAAAGACCCTTCTACCTATAAGGCAGTCAGAAATACAAACATAGCCTTATTCTGACCAATTTTAGGGCCAAATTCTTAATGAAAATCTCTCTTCTTATCACGAGCAACTTATATGGACACAAACTTGGCCACGGATATTGATGGAGCTGGCTCTGGCAAAGGGGAAGAAAGCAATATGCCAGAACAGCCATGATTGTGCCTTAACAGGCTTCCATTTCTCCATTAGGACCAAAATATACATGGCGGGTGGAGAAGGAAATGGCAACCCACTCCAGTATTCTTGCCTAGAGAATCCCGTGGACAGAGGAACCTGGTGGGCTGCTGTCCATGCGGTCGCACCGAGTCGGACACAACTGAAGCAACTCAGCACGCATGCATGCACTGGAGAAGGAAATGGCAACCCACTCCAGTATTCTTGCCTGGAGAATCCCAGGGACAGAGGAGCCTGGTGGGCTGCCGTCTATGGGGTCGCACAGAGTCGGACACGACTGAAGCGACTTAGCAGCAGCAGCATACACGGAGGGAAGCAGAACAAATTGGTCTTCAGCTCCCCAAAATGACCACTACCTAGGTACACCACCCTTCCAGATTCAGGGAATATAAGGTCAGGTGACGATCAGCGCTTCCTTTAATGTAATCCCCAGCCAGTCTGTCTTCCCCTTTCTTTTCTTACTAAAAGTACTAGGGAGAGGCCTGCCAATTTCCTTTTTTAGTGCCACAATCTCTTGTCTTAACCAGACAGTCTCCTTCTGTGTCCCACTAAAGCGCAGAATACAATCCCTGTTTCTAAAAACACACAGTCCTTTTGAGGATTTTCCTTTTCTCTTTTGGAGTATCTAGAGCTAGTAACAACAAGGAAACAGAAAAGTAGGCAAAGGGTTCAAGCTGAATCCTCCAATGAAAGCATTTACCAACGATTGATTCCAAGAACAAATTCTAGAAACTTGATGGGTTTGAATTCAGTCACCGTGAGCTATGAATTGAGTCAAGAGTCACTAAATGGTCACCCAATGGCTAAAATAAAGTGAGTTATTGACAGTCCACAAATTCCCAGCGGTCCCCAGCACAGTCAGAGCCCCAAAATCACAACTGGCATTTTGCTGCCTTTTCTAGCAGAGAACTACTTCAATTCACAAGTCTGATCCTTGCAACAGACATGTGGGAAATGAGAAAAAGAAGAAAATGTCAACAGCTTATGAAGACACTTAGCTCTCAAGACAAGATGGGCATCTCCGTGCCTGGGTCTCTGGGATCCTGGCCAATGAAGTGTGCCATAACATCACTGGAAACCATTCAGGAAGTGATGCCAGAGCCCAGCTGGGATAAAGAATATTGGTGGAGGACTGTCTGAGGATGGGCAGCTTATCCACTCCTGGACGTGTTCTAAATGTTGTCCTTGGCTCAAGCCAGACCTTCAGAGCTGCCTCTATGGAATACATGATCTTGACTCCTATGGTTACTCTTTCCCCAAATCTTATTTTGTCACCGTTTTACTAATATGTACTGGGAGAGTATAAAAACAATTGTTTCACAAATCACTATTTTGCATTTTGAAGTTCATACCTCCATCCTCTTCATGAAAAAAATTTCTTGGAAAAGTTCGGAAATGTTTCCCTCTTTGTTCTGCCCCTCTTACCTACTGCATAAGCACCTACCCTACCCTGTGTGACTCTGCCCATTAGCTTTAACATGGTTTTACTCTATTTTCTCTACACGTGTTTCCTCTTTGCCCCAATTTCCTTATTTTAATTCTGTCACATTGTACACGTTTCGGTAAGCCAGCTCAAAGCTTTTTCTCGAATGACACCAAAACTTAAATAAAACAGAACAAAGTACCTTCATAAATAGTATTCCCTACACAAACTGCTGCTTCTCCCAAATGACCAGCAACCTTAAGGGAGTGGGACAAATTTAGTTATCCTAAAGGGACATCTTCACAACTTTATTCATGGCCATATCATTCATCATCATCAATCAAAACCCTGAGATCAATCTCAAACTTACACATTTGGACAGTAGGCTGCCAAACTCAAGATGGCAGAGATCAACATACACACACTGGGGCCAAAGTTAGTCATTTTGGGCTACTCCTATTCATTCCTTTTTTTGATATCTAAGTATTACCTCATAGTGATCACTTTTCTATATGCTTTCTTACTTGATTATTTTAACAATGTTGTAAGTAGGCTGGGCAAGTGTTGGTACCCATGCTACAGATGAAGAAACAGATTACTTGAGTGATTTGTCCAAGGGTAATGAGTGCTGGGACACAAGCAGAAGGTGGTACAAGAAATAGACAGCCACAAAGCTTAACTAATTATGCTCTAGAGTTTAACAGGGACAACACACCTGTCCACAAACCTTTTCTTTTATATTCTCCTGGCTTAAGGATTTATAGCCACTGGGCTTCCCTGGTGGTCTCGTGGTTAAGAATCCACCTGCCAACACCGGGTACATAGTTTCAATCCCTGGTCCAGGAAGATCCCACTCACACCAAGGCAACTAAGCCTGCACCACGACGACTGAGCCCCCACTCTAGAGCCTGTGTACCACAACAAGAGAAGCCACCACAATGAGAAGCCTCTACATGGCAACTAGAGAGTAGCCGCTGCTTGCCACAACTAGAGAAAGCTTGTGTCCAGCCATGAAGATGGAGTGTAGCCAAAAATAAATTAATTTAAAAAAAAGAACTTATAGCCACTGTACTTTCAGTGGCAGTAGTGGTTAAGAACCTGCCTGCCAATGCAGGAGACACAAGAGACACGGGTTCAAGCCCTGGGTCAGGAAGATCCCTTGGAGGAGGGCATGGCAACCCACTCCAATATTCTTGCCTGGAGAACTCCATAGACAGAGGAGCCTGGCAGGCTACAGTCCATTGGGTCGCAAAGAGTTGGACAGGACTGAAGTGACTTAGCACTCATGTACTTCCAAGACCCAATATACAACCTAAATAATAAATTTTATTTTATTTTTGTTTGATCATGAATGATGCCAGATATTTCTGGGGTCCCACAGGTTTTTCTGTGCCATCATATTCCTAACTTTAAGCCTCAAGCCACGGATACGTCTCTCCAAATAGAAACTTTAAAACTATGGGTTGCGTTTTTTTGTTTTGTTTTTTTTTTTGGAAGGATGAGGTAGGAAGGGGAAAAAATTATCATTACAATACTGGTTTTGTTTACAGAAGATGAACTGAGGCATCCTCTCAATTCCATCTGATTTCTTGAGATGGGCAAATGTACTTTTCTCCTTTCTTTCATTCTTGAAGTGTGTATTTATACTCTAAAATTCAGCTGGTATCTCAAAAAAAGAGGTAACTAATTTTTTTCCTTCTATTACAAATTTAACATTTGAGAAAAGATTCAGTACTAGGAGCTCCAGAGACCCAAATATCAGAAAATCACAGAATTTTAGAGTTGGAAAAGCCTTAGTAATACCAGAGAGGAGTTACTATACATCCCCTCCTCAGTCATGCTCATGCTGTGAATGAAAATGTCATTTCAATTTCTGTCCTATTTGGGTCTTGCCCACAAAGTTCTGAATTCCAGGATTCAACCTGAAAGAACAACATACAGTTTCGGGACGAGGGTTTAAGCAAGGAGGATAAGGTAGCAGTCCTGCTGGTATATAAGCTTCTAAGTCATCTGTTTAATAACACAGATCACAGCAAAGTCATCCAAGCAGAAATGTTTAGATCCATAAACTCAAAAGTCTATGTATGACCTGACAACATCCAAGCACTACTGTTCATCATGCCACCTGTCTGTGAAAGCAGAAACCAGGACTCCATCCCTATATCCACAGAGCTGCACAAAGCACCTGGCATACCGGTGTTCAATAACTAACTGTTCAATACGTGAATTAATGAAACAACTCCCCAGCCCACAAAAGAGTATAAACCTGTTGGAGTCATTTCGACTTAAATACAACACACCATACACACCTACTTCATATAAGGAAAAAACTGAATTTTTTTTCCAATTTTAAGGGGAAAATAATAAGTTTTCAAGTAGCTTTTAAAGCCAGAGTTATGTAACAAAATTTACCTTTTACGAAATGTCTACATACTAAGGAAGAGCCCAACTCGGTCTCTTTAATTTCAAGTAAGAGCTCAACTTAGCCCCTTTAATTTCAAATATCTACAAGATAAACTTGATTTAAATATTATTTATGTTATTTGTAAGCTTTAAATGTTAGAAATAACCTAAATGTCAAATAATAGAGGATTAGGTAAATAAACTATAATATATCCAAACAATGGCCCTCTATGTAGCTATTAAACTAATTCAACGGAATCCTGAAACCTCATGCCAAATATTATAACATAATAAATCAAAAAGTCATACATACATACATGTATGTATGTATACATACATATATAAATGTATATACTTTTATTAAAATCTGAAGCCATGGAAGTGAATAGAATATATGATATATATTTGTTCTCAAAACACTGGAAAGATGTATGTCAAAAAAGAAAAGGGATTATCTCTTGATGGGAGGATTAAAGAAAACATTTTTGCTTTGTGCTTTCTTGGTATTTCCATATTTTTATACAGTAAATACACATACACAGTGAAACATTACATATACCAAAAAATGCATAAAACATCTATGTTTTCCAAAAGAATAACAACATGAACACTGTTGTAACCACAGTCATGGTTAAGAAATAAAACATTTACAGTCCATTAAAGGCCTCTGATGTGTCCTCCGATGATCAAAACTCCTTTGTCACCCACCTCCCCTATTCTCCTGATTTTTGTATTAATCATTACTGCCGAGAAACTACTATTAATATTTATATGATCGGGGGAAAAGTGGCAGGTTCTTGCTACAGGTATGAAACTATGTGGGGGGAAAACCTAATTTACACTTTTAGTAGAATATGATTTTAAAATCTTTTCCAAGAATGTACTTGTATCCAGCCATACGTCCTGCCTCATCTGGTCTAAACATATGGCTGACCATAAGTTAGGAAAGATGGGCAGCATAGGACTAAAGCTGATGATTTCAGCATCATTTTTCTAGTCAAGTGACATAACCAGCCACAAAGTAATTCAACAACAGTTTTACAAATTACAATTTGCTTAGCAAATTGGCTGCTAGATTCATGGAAAAGATTTACTTATCTTGACTGACAAGGTATCTTCACAAAGACTGCTATGTGCTAAGATGTATCAGACTGTATATTTAAGTACTGTGCAGTAATAAATGAGAGACAGCTTGCTGCCTTCCCTGAGTAACATTAAAAGTGGGCCAGTCACAATCACTATGCTTTGGTATGGTACTAGATGGGGAAACAGTGGGAACAGTGGCTGACTTAAATCACTGCAGATGGTGATTGCAGCCATAAAATTAAAAGACACTTACTCCTTGGAAGGAAAGTTATGACCAACCTAGATGGCATATTAAAAAGCAGAGACATTACTTTGTCAACAAAGGCCTGTCTAGTCAAAGCTATGGTTTTTCCAGTGGTCATGTATGGATGTGAGAGCTGGACTATAAAGAAAGCTGAGCACCAAAGAATTAATGCTTTTGAACTGTGGTGTTTGAGAAGACTCTTGAGCGTCCCTTGGACTGCAAGGAGATCCAATCAGTCCATCCTAAAGGAAATCAATCCTGAATATTCACTGGAAGGACTGATGCTGAAGCTGAAACTCCAATATTTTGGCCACCTGATGCGAAGAGCTGACTCACTTGAAAAGACCCTGATGTTGGGAAAGATTGAAGGCAGGAGGAGAAGGGGACGACAGAGGATGAGATGGTTAGATGGCATCACCAACTCAATGGACATGAGTTTGGGTAAACTTCGGGAGTTGGTGATGGACAGGGAGGCCTGGCGTGCTGCGGTTCATGGGGTCGCAAAGAGTCGGACACGACTGAGTGACTGAACTGAACTGATGGGTGTGGTATGCATCTGTGCACTTACGAAGATGAGTTTTATACACTTGAGACTCCCAAAAAATATTATTTGGTGACAATCATTAGAAATTACTAAAGCTGTGTTATCATCACAACTTTCTTCGTTATCTGAAACTTAAACATCCCCAAGTGGAAGCCAAAATAAAGTAGCAAACTAGAGTTACAAAAACTGAACAGAGGGAAATAAATCAATCTATAATCACCAGGAATGAGCTAACTAAAACCAGAGAACATCTGAAACAACCCACTGTACACTCAGTTACTGCTCTCTTTCCAACTCAGTGTATGGTGGCTGCTATTGGAAAAATCACCTGGATTGGCACATCTGTTGAATTACACACTATTTAAGCATTCATTTGTTGCTTACCATCATCTGGCATGCCATCAATTGTGACAGTAACTAAACCTCAGACAAAAGATGTATTGAACAGCAAAAGGATTATTATCCTTGGTGGTATTTTTGGAAGGCTGTTGCTGCATGAGAAAAACAAATGACAGAAGTGTTAGCCATGTAGCTGATGAAGAGCAGTACAGGCATAATTTTTTATGGAGGGGTAGAGGTGGAAGGCAGGCTGCAGAGATGATCAAGAAAATAGGTGACTTCAAAGCTGGGAGGTTTACCTCCACAGTAATTACTGCTCCTGGATTGGAAAGGGGACCCAGGGGAGCTGAGAACACATTATAAAGGTAAGAAAATGAAGAGAGGTAGAATGAAAGTATCTTGCTATTCCCACTCTTGGCATTCCTGAAAAGTCCTTCTTCAGCCATTTCTCTTTCTTGCTAGACATGTACTGCCTTAAGAGCAAGAAATTCATATCTTATAGGTCAGGAAAACCATATACTTGACTCCTATTACTGTTCCCCTTTTATGAGGAAAGTGGTGAAGTGACTATGCATGTCTCCAGTACAGATGTACCCTTAGCCTAAAAAGACCATTTCTAACCAACGAAAAACCTCTTAAAGAGTAAATGAAAAACAGTACTCACCAAGTAAAAGAGTAACAGTACCTGACCACCAAGGACTTGGGGTATCTAAAGTTGGTTACTGAACAAAGTTTGCAATTTCCTGGGAAGTGCAAAAGTACTCTTACCTAATTACATAGTACTCACTATTCAAATAACACTTGAGGGTTAAAAGAATGCAGATGTTGGTCAGAAGAAAGAAAATTTTTCCTGCGCCAAACTGTCAAAGAAGAAAACAGACAGATAAAGCAGTCTCTCTCTCACTCTCTCCCTCTCGTTTTTTCTCTCTCTCCCCATATGTGTGTGTATGTGTATAACACTAAGATATCAGATTCATTTTAAGGTTTTTCAAAGGATAGAAACATTCTCTGAACACAGAACATGGAATTTTATTTTTTTGGCCTCTCCATGCAGCATGTGGGATCTTACAGTTTCCCACCCAGGGATGAAACCCACATCCCCTGCACAGTCTTAACCACTGGACCGCCAGGGACATCCTGAGAATATAGGATTCTTAAATTGAGTGTTCTTACTCTCCGTTCACCAAAGACACTGCACTCTAACTCCATAATGGCAATCCGCTGAAGCACCAATATAATACGGTCCAGGTATGCGCATTTCTAATGATCTAACATCACGCAGTGATAGAACTCAAGAGAGCCTAAAGAAATGAACAGATACCAGCAAGCCTGATAAACCATTTATCTTAAAAATCACCTGCGAGGAGCTGGTTTCTGGCAAATATGGCAACTTGTACAGACAATTACACAACCATTAAATGTATGATTATACTCTGATTATTAACTACTTCAAATATACTGAATATATGAATAATTTGTTCAAAACTGGTGCTTAAAAAGCTAAACAGAAGGAATTTGGGAGGGAGGGCAATTATATGGGACAGAGAGGAAGGCTAGCCCTGAGAACTTTATGGTACTAGGACGAAACGGTGGGACAAGGTAACGCAGAGATGGAATCAGGGCTGAACTCTGGACAGATCAAATGCCACATGACCCTGACTAAGTACGTTCAAGGCAGATGTATTTCTGTTGTTCGGATGCTGCACCCCAGACTCTGCAGAGCTAATGCTGCAAAGACAATCCTGTATCAGCTGTCACAGAACTTAACAACTGAACTCAGCCTAGGACAGTAAAGAATTTATCACTTTCTGGACAGCCAGAACAACTTGAGTTTTGTCATCACCATTTCCACTGAGCAGTATCCATCTTATCTTTTAAAATACGCTCCTATAGAGTTCAAATACCACCAGCTCCTTGAATTTATATAGCACCATGACCTTAACCCACAGAGTGAAGTCAGAGTAAAAAAGGCTTAGAGGAGAAGCGAAGAAAGGCATCTTTTAATGAACTGAAACACAATAAAATGGGAGCATAAATGAGGAGGAGAACAGTAAGAGAAATGCAGATCTGTATACTGAAGGAGCCACAGCTACATATAATGAATGACATTTTACACGGTCTCAGTTTTACCATTTGCAAAATGGGATGTGTTTTTCCAAAGTCAGTCTGGTGCCAACCTTAAGAACACAAGAAAATAAAAGAGATGAGTCATCCAAACCTTTCCTATCTTCCCTTTGATTCCAAAACCAACACTTGTACCTATCACCTACACTAAAACCACAGAACTTAATGTCAATAAATTCACAGGCCCTACTGGCCAAGCCCTTCAAAACCAACCATCTCATGTGGTACACCAACACTATTATGAAGCCAAATGGAAGCAAAAGACAAAATAAACTCATTCTTGCCGTGTTACACTGTTAACCTCCTCAACATGACAATTTATTACTGAGCCTCAGCTCCAAACTGATAGTCCCGGAGTGGGGAGGCTGACTTCATAAATGCCTGTCTAAGGAATTTTGAGTATAACAAACAACCTTGTCACACTGGTCCTTTCACTAAGTTATTTTGTTTGCAGGTTTTCTTGGTTGTAGCAAGAGACACAGCACTTTTCACCTTACCACTTTTCCTGGTTTACTCAAACAAGCAGTTGCTGTGGAAACCGCAGCAACATCACCATGGTTAATGTAAAATATTAATGTCTCATTTGTCCAACAGTTTTGTGGAAATTAAAACTTTTAGGTTAATCATATACTGAACAATTTTAATTAAAACAGTTATAAAACAATTAATCCACAGAGCTAGCTTGGAACTTTGCCAGCCTTATTGGTTTAATGCATGTAGGCAAAACTCATTTTTTTTCCCTTTTGACTTAATGAATGCTAATACGTGACACAAAATATGCATACTAAGCTCCTAATACAGTTAGTCCATCTGGTTTTTCTTACATTCTCTATTTGTCATTTTTCTTTGATAGCAAAATTGAAAATGAGTTCTCTGTGTTAGAAATGATAATGATGCCATGTGCAGTGCTTCATTAAAAACTGCTCTTTGTAAAAATCTTCCCTCGTGAAATAAACACCTTAAGTACTCTCTTCTGGCTGTTACAGGGCCAAGAGTAAAAGGAAAGATAGCCCATGGACCAGGTCCAGAACCACAACTGCAGTTTGAGATAATACTGCCCTTTCACTGCCATTTCCAAAAGATTCTTTGCTTTCTGCGGGTATTATGAAGACATGGAGGATAAAATATGAGTTTAAACATCTAAGACAAATCCTCAAGTGTTTCAATTTGTTCCACATTACAATTTGTTTGATTCATTTTGGGATCTATTTGTTTGCCAAAGTAAGCACAGTTCACGCCCTTTCTTGAATATTTAATGCACGCAAAATTATCTTTTTAGCACAGGTTAAGAGACCTGTTATTTCCGATAAGGCTTAAGAACAGCACTGTGTCTGATGACACCTTCAGATTTGTTTTCCAGGAAAGAGCCCCCAAAGAAGTACACTCAGCTATTAGCTTCCACTAGAATACACATCCCCATCCATCCAAGCCTTGCCATGAATCTGAATACGTTAGGATTTACAGTTTATCAAGCTCCAGAAATACAAAAGGTACACATGACTCAACCCTTCTAGTAAAAGCATAGACATAGGTACTTAATCTCAGCTCCTGATTCAAATGTAAGCAACTATACTAAGTTCTGTTAGAGATGAAGAAATGAGTTCAATATATCTCAACCCTCTAATGGTGAAAATGATCCCCAGCATAATTATATTAGCTGGTACCTTCACATCTGGTGTGTACCTTGTTATTTCTGATTGGGCAACCTCATGTGAGCCATATAAATCCATAAAAGGTATTAGATTTTCCTCTTAACCAATTTTCATTCACGCCAAAAGAAAAAGTTCTCTACTCTCATTATGCTTAAAAAGCAGTTGGACTAGAAGACTGACCGATTTAAATCCAGTGTATCAGCCAAGGTGTTCTGAGAAGTCAGTTTCCCTCATGAAGGTAGCAGAGCGTAAAGCTGTTTTAGTACAAATACCAACCTGAGTATGAAACTTAACTAAAACAAACATCAACATTTAAAAGCCTAATCCCAAACAACAGACATATTTAAAATTCAGACAGTCAATCACCTGAATTCCAATCAGTCAGCAAAAAAGTAATCATTTTTATAAAAGTCTGTTCTGGTAAATTCTCTAAATATGAGTGTTTAATAATGTCCATGTGTAAAAAGCAACTATTTTTTCTGGCCTGATCCTATGAAACCACACTGGATAGAACTAACAGGAATGGACTAGACGATTACAAATAAACGTTCAGCTCTGAAGTTCTATAACTGAGTAAGATTTGCTTTATAACTAAAATCATAAAAATGTGAGGTTGGGAGAGACCTGTGAGACTACTAAACTTCACTACAAACTCTCTTATTTTGAAAATAAGGAAAAATAACATATCACACTACTAGTGCTAGAAAATTGAAGGTAAGAGCTAAAATGATATTTAAAGATTACAAAAGAATTTCAACTATACAACTATACCCTTATTACCAATATTTGAGAGGTACTTTCAATATGCCAAAGCACCTAAATGAAGCTCCAGCCCTAAGAGATTTGTGGCTATCCGCTGCTTCTAGGGCACTTCTTTTCTTATAAGGTAGGATTACAACCAGGGTGATCTTACTTCGGGGGTGCTACTGACACAGAGGCCAAAAATGCTGCTAAACATCCAACACTGCACAAGACACTCCCTGCTCCCAACACAATAAACAGCCAGCTCGAAATGTCAGTAGTTCTGAGGACCCTGCTCTAAGAAGAGGTCACTGCCACCACCAGCAACACCCCGAACACTCCCAGAAGGAGAAAACAGTGCCAAGAACACTTCTCTCCCATGTAATAGACGGCTGACTCTTCCAGGAAGCAATGAAAATAAAACAGCCCTGCCTCTTCCCATCCCCTACACAGTATTAAGAAGTCAAATTGACTATTAATTTAAAAAAATAAAAAAACCAGAAGCCCCAAATGGCTTTCATTCTTCATAGGAAGGGTTTCTTTAAAGAAGGAAAAAAGAGAGAGAAAGGAAGGAAGAAATAATAAGTGTATGTCAGAGGGGCTTTAGATACTGGCTTTAGAACAAGATAAAAGGAGCAAATAAAGAAGAAAAATTACCCTCTCGTACAAATCTGTGAAAGCATTTCAAATCACTGCAATTACAGGTGCCCAGGAGAAGCCCCCTTCACAGTCACAAGGTACTGTCTCCCAACCCTCATGCTATTTCAAGTTAAAATAACACTGTCACGGAGCGGCTGGGCAGCACCATTAAAGGTAGTGAGTAAATGGCAAAGACAGACGTGGCCCAGAACATCTTTCACGTGGAAGACACAAACATACGTGGAGCACGGCAGCATGCTTCTGTCATTTCGCAAGGACAGCACTGCCCGTAATTCTAGACAAGGCTATAATCCTAACCTATCATACAGTGAATGCTCTCTTTAGTGAAACCATGAAAACACAATGGGAGTTTCAGGATTTTAAAAGAAAGTAGCTTCTCTTCCTCTTGGTCATGGACCTTAGGGCCTAGAGATTCTAAGAAGTTATCACACCAGTCGCTATCCTCATCAAGTTAATTCACAATTTATTTGTAGAAGCAGGTCACACGATATTGAAAGAAAAAAAAAAATACCAGCACCAGATGGCTGAGGTCCTAAACAATATTAAACAGTACCTGTGTTTACAAGAGTAAACTGATCACCAGAAGATGGTGAACAGAAAGGTTTCAAACATTTTGCTCCATCTCCGAAACACCCTAGTTAATAGGATAGGAAACAAAACAGAAAGGACGAAGCTTTCTGTTTTCAAACTAAACCCTTTCAGATTTTTCCCTTTTAAAATTTCTTACAATTTGACTCAATTTCTTTTTCTTTAGCATGTTCATTATATTTTGATAAAACAAGCTCACCTTCAAGAAATGGTCTTTACTTATGGACATGGGGAGAGGGGAGGAGAGGGTGAGATGCATGGAGAGAGTAACACGGAAACTTACACTATCATATGTAAAACAGACAGGCAATGGGAATTTACTGTATGTCTCAGGGAACTCAAACAGGGACTCTGTATCAGCCTAGAGGGGTGGGACGGGGAGGGAGATGGGAGACAGGTTCAAGAGAGAGGGGGCATATGTATACCTATGGTTGGTTCATGCTGAAAAGTGAAAGTTGCTGAGTCGTGTCCGGACTATACAGTCCATGGAATTCTCCAGGCCAGAATACTGGAGTGGGTAGCTGTTCCCTTCTCAAGGGGATCTTCCTGACCCAGGGATCGAAACTGAGGTCTCCCTCATTGCAGGCGGATTATTTACCAGCTGAGCCACAAGGGAAGGCCAAGAATTACTGGAGCGGGTAGCCTATCCCTTCTCCAGCCTATCTTCCCGACCCAGGAATCAAACCAAGGTCTCCTGCATTGCAGGCAGATTGTTTACCAGCTGGGCAATCAGGGAAGCCCCGATTCATGGTGAGGTTTGACAGAAAAGAACAAAATTCTGTAAAGCGATTATCCTTCAATTAAAAAATAAATAAACTTTAGAAAAAAAAAGAAATGGTCTTTTATGAACCTTTGTACCTTACCAATCAATCCTTCCAGACTTGCAATCTTCACTCCTGTTTAGTCTCCTCAATTTTTCTGGAGATCAGAAACACTGCCTGCATACACAGAATTCTCTGCAGAAAGATGAATGCTAACTATGGGCAGTGAAACAGAGTTTCTACCAGTCTCCTCTACGCAAGACACCAGGCATTCCTAGGTTGCTGGCATTCCCGTCAACTGCTTTGATTTGCAGGCTGCCCACTTCCTAATGCTATTTCTATTGATATATTCTCTGTGCAACTGAACTGAAGAATTGATGCTTCTGAACTGTAGTGCTGGAGAAGACTCTTGAGAGTCCCTTGGACTGCAAGGAGATCAAACCAGTCAATCCTAAAGGAAATCAACTCTGAATATACATTGGAAGGACTGTTGCTGAAGCTAAAGCTCCATTACTGTGGCCACCTAAGGCGAAGACTCAACTCACTGGAAAAGATCCTGATGCTGGGAAGGACTGAAGGCAAAAGGAGAAGGGGGTGGCAGAGGATGCGATGGTAAATAGCATCACCGACTCTATGGACATGAATTTGAGCAGACTCCAGGAGACAGTGGAGGACAAAGGAGCCTAGAGTGCTACAGTCCATGGGGTTGCAAAGAATTGAATACGACTTAGTGATTGAACAACTGTGCAACTGAGGTTGAAAAGTAAAAATGCACCATTTCCTTGCATTGGCTCATTGGCTACATCCAAGTCAGCATCTTTTCCAAAATCAACTTCTGGTTGACATTACAGAACTATGCTCCCAAATAAGTAAATTCTAAATTTACCGACAGGATCTGCATGCTGAGACATCAATAATAAATGGCTTTCTTTCCACCGTACACCCTCTGCCCTCTGCCTCCTGGCTCTACCTAGAATTTGCCTGGATTAATTTTCTTCTCTCCTAGATACCACTATAAAGTCCAAAAAGGTTCAGTAATGAACACATAATAAATAAATAAAAGTCTCTGTCACATTTCAAATTTTTAAATGAAAAATTCCAGTAAAACTCTGTGGTATAAATGATGAAAGCCTCTGTAAAAAGCCCGACGAGCACCAACCACATAGGTACAAAAGGAAAACAGCGTGAAAGGGAACGCAGGTGGCCCAGGATAGAAAATTAGGAAAACATAGGCTCCTTTGAACGATGCCAAGAAGTCCTCCAACAAAACCCAAGGAATGTGGACTCTAAGCCTGGAATGTTGTTTCTCAACTCTTCTTCTGAGAATCCCCTGGAGTGCCAGGGAACACACCACCCAAGACAAACGGAACAGCTTTTCAATCTGGTGGACGTTACTGGTTCTCCAAGAGTTTTTGTTACCATACTTAATCTACTACCTGAAGTCCTTAGGTAGCAAAATCAACTTGATATGGATCAAAATAGTTAACACAAAAAGGGACGTGGGAGGCTCACAAATCAAAGATGTCGTACAAAGGAAAGGAAATGAAAGAGTATAGGTGAAATGGAAAAGAGATTCATTTCCACAATGTGGTGAGGTATGATCTCAGGCTGGATTTATGCCTCTTCTCAATGAAGAGATCTTCAGGAAACAAGCACAGGGGCGTTGTGGGAAGGGAGAAACAACACAGGGGCTGGAGCCAGACAGATTTGGGGTTAAAATGGGCTCTGTGGGCGAGTAACTGTAAAACCTCAGGCAAGCCAATTAACCTAGGTTTCCCATCCATAAGATGTGGGTATTATCCCTATATGCAGGACTGTTGTAAAACTGGTAAAATGTATAACAGCTAACTGTCCCATGGTGGATACCCAGTAAGTGAGTATAGTGGAGCTGTTCTGAGGAAAACACTGCTTCCTAAGATTCCTAGGGTAGCTTTGATCGTATTTCTTCACTCTGTGTATCTCCTAACCTTCCTTCCTTCTCCTTCCTGCCAAATCCCTCCATTCTCTCAAACTCCAGCAGACCATGCCAATTTAGGAATTTTCTATAAGGTACTGATTTCTCAATTTATTCCTGAATACTCCAATGCCCCCAGGGGCATCCAACAGGGAGGCAGGGGTTAGTGGCCAAGAATCTGCCTGCCAATGCAGGGGACACAAGAGACATGGATTTGATCCCTGGGTTGGGAAGATCCCCTGGAGAAGGAAATGGCAATCCACTCCAGTATTCTTGCCTGGAGAATCCCATGGACAGAGGAGCCTGGCAGGCTACAATTCATGGGGTCAAAAAGAGTTGGACATGGCTGAGCACACACACACAACAATGCCTTCCAATTCCACTGCATATGAGTGGACTTGTATTTGGCATTGGTCATTTTAAAGATACTTTCTCAAAAAAAATTCAGATTTCAAGGCCACTGTATATTTGCCAGTTGCTGTTTCGTTTTACCTAAGAACATTAGTGTCTTAAAAATAAACTTTACCTACAGTAACATATTCCTTAACAGTCAATGAAAGTAGACTTATGAATATCAAAAGCATAATAATTTAATTCACTAAACAATTTCACAGAGGTTCTCAAAGGCCACAATGTTTACAATTGGTAATTGCTATCATTCTTGCAGTGCTTACTTTTTAAATCATTGATTTATTTTTTCTAAATGAATTTTCGTGGTAATGAAAACCCCACAAACAAAGATACTGATGTCTGTAAGAATGTTTTATGTAGTACTGAGCAGTAATCTGCTCATGGAGATACTCGGGCTTATATGAATTATCTTTCATCACAAAGAATGGCCTCTGCAAAGAGAGAAAAAAGTGAATACATGACGAGTCATGCCATTCCCTTACTGTACGACCTGATCAGTTTAACCACGGGCAACTTTTGGTGTCTCTGCATCCCATACAACAGGTTCAGAACCTGCAAAGTTAATAAGGACTAACAGAACTCTTTAAGTTTCTCAGAAGAGAAATTTTAAATAATTATCTAGCTCTCAGGAAATAAACCAGCACCACTAAGACCTACACCTAAGGTTACAAAACGATCACAAGAGATATAGGTCAATTAGTCATTCATTCACTTAGTAGTCACTGAACACTTTTAGGATCACCATAATCCTATCTGGTAACTCAGATTTGTATATGAAACAATTCAAACAATAAGAATTTATGATATGCCCAATATACAATAAGGGATTGGCAATCTTCTATAAAATAATCACATAGTAAGTATTTTAAGCTTTTCAGGCCATAAGGTCTCTGTTGCAACTATACAATTCCGCTGTTATAGCACCAAAGTGCTGCTAAGTCGCTTCAGTCGTGTCCGACTCTGTGCGACCCCATAGATGGCAGCTCACCAGGCTCCGCCGTCCCTAGGATTCTCCAGGCAAGAATACTGGAATGGGTTGCCATTTCCTTCTCCAGTGCATGAAAGGGAAAAGTGAAAGTGAAGTCGCTCAGTCGTGTCCGACTCCCAGCGACCCCATGGACCGCAGCCTACCAGGCTCCTCCGTCCATGGGATTTTCCAGGCAAGAGTACTGGAGTGGGGTATAGCACCAAAGTAGCCAAAGACAATAATGTAAATGAATGGATACTTCCATGTTCCATAAAACTTTATTTATGAACACTGAAATGTGAATTTCACATAATTCTCACATGTGGTGAAATACTCTTCCTTTGATTTCTTTTCAACCGTTTAAAAACGTAAAAAAACATTCTTAGTTCATTCCCATATAGGTAGTGTCCTAGTTTGGCCTATGAGCCAGTTTGCCAATCCCCATACCTGGCCCAATGTGATGGGCATGTGGGCAGCTATCAAGAAGAAATAACTATTCTCCCTGTTTTCTAAGATGGAACAAGAGAAGTAAACCAACAATCAGATCACAATGTGATAAATACAAAGAGAGGAGTGCTCCATATTACAGGAGCCAGCAGACCAAGCAATAATTATGGAAAGTTTCTCCTAAACTGGCAATAAACACTAAAGCAGTTCTATGTTGGTTTTCTGTTCAAAACAGATTGTTAAAAGTTACCTTAATAAATAAACTGTGACTTTAAAAAAAAAAAAGTCTTCACCACTCACATCTGCTAAGACTTTATCAGAACATGCCTGGGTGCATTTTAGAACGTCCTTTTTAATTAGTGTTCCAGACCAGGACCTCCGGCAAAATCCATTCTCCATTGATGTGCCAGGAAGCAAGCATGTCCCAGGTGGTAGCTGACTGAGACTCTTAAGGTCAAGTCCACAGGTCTTGCCTGTTTATTTCACCAAAGTCCTTTAGTTGTCACAGGTAATAGTTTTCAAGTACTCTGAGATAGAAAGAATCAAACAGTTTTTCCCCCAAGTGAAAGGTCAATGGAATAATCAGATTGGCCAGAGTCTCAAATATTTGCCTGCACCCCACTGGTTCTGCCTAATCAAATCAGGTTTATTAGAGGGTCACTTCTAATCAGCACTAGGTTTTATCTGCATTTGGAGATATTTAGGCAGATTTATTTTAATTACTTCAGAACAAACAAAGCTTGGGTCTTGAGGCTTTAATTGTCACAACTGTCTGCCCGGATGTTTTCTTCCAGGGGGGAAGCTCAGGGAGCCAGGAGCAGGCTGACATCATCAGCTGTGTATTTAATTAAAGCAAGATGAAGGGCAGGCAGGCTTCAGATGATAGTGGGTCAGCCTTCCTGTCCCAATACAGTAAGGCCACACCACTCAAGACAATCCAAGTGGCTAAAGGCTTCTACCCCATCCCACCCCATCCACTCATCTGGCAGAAGGACCATCTTTTCTGACTTTCAGGAAGGCAGACGGCTCCAGTGTGAGCTTTTGGCTTCTCCATGAGCCCTGAAAGTCTCATGAAAGGAAAATCAACAACTACCACCTCCTAACAGCCAATAGGCCACAAGTTCCTTAAAGTACAAAACAAGTCTTCACAGTGATGAACGGCCCAAACATTCACAGTTTCCACCAGAATTCCAGATGTGTTGGCAGCTAGTTTTCCCCCTTGGATGTCTTAGTGACCTAAGATTTCATGGAATAACTAAGATCCGGCTTTAATGTGACAGCAGGCTTCTGTATTCTGGTATCTTAATATGAGATTGCATTAGGCTTGGAAGTGTCCTTTATTTGAAGTACCTTTGGTAATACAAATTTTTTCTCCCCTAAGAGGAAAAAAAAAAATCCTGATGTTGGGTTTGTGACCCAACATCAAATTCAGGAATTCAAACAAGTTCTCCCACCTGAGAACACAGGGAATCAAGTGAATCCAGGATCTGCGTGGTTCTTTTCTTGGTTAGTTTCCTCCCCCAGACATTAGTCTGGAGGTTGGGGAAGACAGTGGTTCTCTCTCACTCACCCCTCTCTCCTCACTGCTTTCCTGTGCTGATAGTGACTGGATAGAACACACTCACTGACCAGCAACCCTCTGCCTCCTTTTTAAGGAATAAGAAAACTCACTGGTCTAAAAGGCAGGGAAAAAATGTGAGCAAAATAAACAAATTTTAAAACGTGAGCAAAATTTTAAAATCTGGACAAAAACCAAGAAGCTGCAAGCTGGGTGTTTATGTTTGTATCAGGTTTTGTCCTCAACAGTCAACCAAGCTATTCAAGGAGTGTGAGGAACCTGAGCGTTTGTGGTAACACCAATCAAGAACTCATTTCATGCTGGCGACAAGCTCTTATTTCCCAAGAGGCCTTTCGAAGAGACCTAGATGTCAGCTGTGCATGGACTTCTAATGACTCTGAAATGACCCTGTGTCCCTGCTGCGGTTACCACACAGTTGGGAAGGGGCAGAGGAGCCAGTTTGTCAGGAGGCCCCAAGAAAATTACTAAACAAATCCTGTCTGCCAAGAAAGCTGGAGGCAAAGACACGAGATAGGGAAGAGATATGAAAGAGACAAAGAACTAATCTGTCCTGCCACCACCCTACTCCCATCCTAAACTTCCCTTTTTAATGTCCATGGCATCAGCAGCCCTTCAAAGGCTTGGCCGAAGAAATAAGATGGGCTTAGATTTTTCTGTCCCCAAGTTTCTCCTCTGCCCGTACACTCTGGGCCTGTCAGAGCTGACGGCACCAGCACAGCTCAGAGGGCCAATGAAATACTGAAATGGTTCCTTAAAAATTGGTAATAAGCCACAGTCCAAGCCCTCTCTCCTAATCAGTTCCCCAAAAAAGGCAGAGCTCCTTCCCTAAGACAACTCCTCCACGTTCCTGAGAGCAGCGGGCCTTCATATACCCTCAGGCCAGCTGTCCAACCTCTGGTCAAAAGCCTAATGCTCACCTTTGGGTGACCCAAAAGGGGATTCCCCTGTCCATCCCCAAATCCGCTACCACTCCCCAGTGTTTCTCAAACTGGAAAAAGCACCAGAGTCACCTGGAGGACTTGTTAAAGCATAAATTGCTGAGCTCCACCCCCACAGTTTCTGATTAAATAAGCCTGGGGTGGGACCCAAAAAACAGATCTGCATTTCTAACAAGTTCCCAGGTAAGGCTGATACTTCCTAGTTTAGGGACTATGATTTGAGAATCATTGCTGTGAATGTATAAAAAACAAGAAAGCCAGGTGACTGTGCTTTTTAAATATGACAGCCCCCAAATTAATACAAAGCCTAGAGCTTTTTATATGTATAAAACAGCTGCCAAAATTCTGAAGTGTTTGCTTTGTTGTATAAGCAGCCGGTTGTGATTTTGCACTCAGCCACAAAGCATGATTGTAGATTTTTTTTTTCCCATTAACTGGAGGATTTGCTTCACGTCTGTATTATTGTTTTACAGTTTCTAATTACTGGGCTGTGAAGTGCCAAATGGTCAACAGGCTTCCCTATTGTCTTTCAGGTGCACCAACTGGTACCAGCTGAAGTGAGCCTTGTTTTATGGGACTGCTGGACGACACTCCCGATGCCTGTCGATGTGGGTGTGCCTAAGACAGGAACACAAATTAACCACAGAAACACAACCTCTACCAATTAACTAACCTCTTCAAAGCAAGAACACTTAGCACCTTATTTCCTCGTCAGAAGTCCTGTTATTTGACTGCAGTCAAGGGGAGCTATAGCTGAGAAAGTCCATCTCTAACCTTTCTCTTTCTGGCTCTTTAAAACACATAGTTACCACCATCAAAGACCAAACGAGAACACCCAACTTATTGAATGAAATGAAACTATAAAGACCATGAGTGTTCAGGTCTGTGTTAAAGGGAGATACCTCAGATTTTAAAAAGCTGCCATGAGCACAGCTCTCTTGGCTGTTAACTTCCAGCCCTTCCCTGAGGAGTTGGACATGAGCCCTGGAATTGGGCTATCTGGTTTGAATCTTGATTCCATCACTTGATTCCAGCTGTGAACACAGTGGCATATTACCAAACTCTCTAGGCATCGATTTCCCATATATAAAGTGAAGACAGTGACAGCACACAGACTTCATCGGGCTGACTTCATTATAAGCGATAATCCATGCAAAGTGCTTGTCCCAGTGCTAGGCACATTTTAAGTACATAAGTAAGCCTTAGGCATTATTATTGTTTTCTGTGAAGCTCTGGGGCAGGACATGGAAGGGTCTGTAAATTACGGACAGGATGGCTTCTCCTCCTTCCCGAAGGGACTCAGCAAGATTGGGAGCAGCTGATGTGAGAAGGAAGCCAAGAAGTCTTTGAAAGAAGAAAATGAGTGAGTTTATAAAGATCTGCTAGGCTCTTCCAGGCAAACTGTACAGGAAAAATGGAGATGGGACAGGGAAAAAAAGCAAGACAGGTCTGTCTGATGACTGGTAAAAGCTGCTCTCAAAGGTCTCCCACCAGAGCATATTGTGATCTCAAAGCACTTGAAAACGATTAGCACTGAATACAGAAGTTTTATAAACGTCTCCTAAACAGATTCAATCTCTGTTCAAATCCCCTCCCAACCTCTTCCCATCTAGAAATGCCTCAACAGAATGGACACTAGTTGAAACGGAGAGAAGTAAGGATGTCCCCTTCATAAAGTAAGAACAAGTGCCCAGGAGAACAAAGCTGAGCTGATGAGAGAGAAGGAAGGGTGAGCCCAGGGTCAGAGGAGCCCAGGAGTAAAGGTCAGAAGGACAAAATGAGCACACACTCTTCCAGCGGCTGCTTCCTAACAAAGGTAACCCTGAGAAGTGTGCAATCAAGAACCAATAAAGTAAAAAGGGGGCGATTCCTCTTCAAAGAGCATGAAAAAAACCCACAACTGCGTGAGCACGTGCATGCACTATAAGGAGAATTAAAGTAATGCTTAGTACACTTAGAGAAAATTACATTTCTGGCTTCAGACGCGCATGCTATGTTCTGAAACTCAAGAGTGAGAAGTGTTCTGTTAATGACCCCAGCTCTTGAAAATACAAGTGCTATACAGGCAGAGAACACCATACACTCGATACAGAGGATGGCTGAAGAGAGATATTACCTTCATCCAAAGGGCTAGCTGCACTTTCCTTCCTAAAAGCAAATCAAAACCATTCATCCATCATGACTGTTCTTCACACTCACGTCTGGTCCACACCTGAAATTCTTTTTAATCTTTCAGGACAGGACACAGATGCAGAGTTGTCCCTACCAGAGGGGTTAAATAAAGAAATGAGGGACTTCCCCGGTGGTCCAGTAGTTAAGAATCCGCCTGACAATGCAGGGGACATAGGTTTGATTCCTGGTCCAGGAAGACTCCACATGCAGAGGGGCAACTAAGCCAACTAAGGCCAGGCGCCACAACTACAGAAGCCTGCCTGCTCTAGGGCCCACACTCTGCAACCAGAGAAGCCCACAAACAGCAACTAGAGAGTAGCCCCTGCACACTGCAACTAGGTAAGGTCCACGCATGGCAACGGAGACCAAGCACAGCCAAAAATACAATAAATTTTTAAAAAATTAAAAAGAACTGAGCTTAACTTACTTCTTGGCCCAGGAACAGGCAGAGCACAGAGCTAACAAGTCCCCTAGGCTCTATCAAGAAGGAAGTCTACACTCAATGACAGCAGTGAAATTCCCAGGCCAGAGTGTCTTCTCAATCCCTTGGATATAGAAACCTTGTCATGGTTATTCACTGAGGAGCCAGACGCAACATCAGATGCCTCACATTCTGCTTGCAAACCAATTAACTCAGTGGATCTCAGTAGTGGTCTCTCAGCTCCCAGCTGAAGCACTATGCAGCTTATTTTTAAAGATGCCTGGTAAAAAATTGTCCTGCATCTCTGGAGGCCAATTCAGTATGTAATAATCACTTCTGGGTCTTAAAGTTGCCTATCTCTAACTAGACCACCTTTAACAAAGATGTAAGTCTAATTTACTTCTTTTTTTCCCCCCATAGTCACACTAGTCCTCACTGGATGCAGTAAAGCACACACTCAGAGTTGGACAGTCTCGATTTCTTATACTCTCTTCTTTTTCCAAAAGATAGTAAATCTACGATAAAATCTGACACAATTTATGTGCCTTTGTAAAACTTTGCCTGTCCACAATTTACAAATTGGAAAAAAAAATTTCTGTGACAAAAAAGATGTTTTACTTCAGAAAAATACGGTCACTGCATCTGCAGAAACAGGCAAGAGCCAACTCAAACTTCTAATAAAATTACAAACACAGCCAGAAAAATCTCAAAGATGCTTCCAGCTCCCAAGTTCCAAGATTCTTTATTTTTTATTCCCAACATTTAATACAATATGTCAACCATGCTATATACTCAGCACATGATTCTTAATGACAACCTCTAAAACGGATACAGGCTATAAAAGATGATTTCACAAAGCTTAAAAATAAAGCTCCCACCCATCAATCCATCCCCATATGCCACAGCAGTTGATTTTACAACTATTTACACCTCTCTCCTGACTCTCTTTCCCCCAAGTGTTGGTCGATCAGTTGTGTCTGACTCTTTGCGACCCCATGGACTGCGGCCCGCCAGGATCCTCTATCCATGGAATTCTCCAGGCAAGAATACTGAAAGTGGGAGCCATTTCCTTCTCCAGGGGATCTTTGTGACCAGGGATAGAACCTGGGTCTCCTGCACTGCAGGCAGATTCTTTGCCATCTGTGCCACCGGGGAAGCCCATTTTTCCCCAAACCAGGGCTAAAAACATCCCTGGCACAGACACTAATAGCAACCATGCCAAAGAGCAGCCAGGAGAGACTAGTTTTCTACAAGAGATACTCCATCAACTGCAGGTATCTACTTTCAAGTTGTTTAGAATAACTTGCCCCAAACCTACATAACCAACCTATTCCAAGAAAGTTACCATCAGCTCACCTTAAGAGCCAGAGACCACCCCATGAAGAGCAATGCTTACTTTATGCAGACCTAAATTCTTCAATAAGATTAACTTACCTAATAGGATTTAGGGACACTATGAAGGCCATTATGATGTCTCCTACAAGCTAGAGGCTCCAAAGGCTTTAACTATTTGATTTAATCCAATCTGGTCTAATCTAATCAAGGCTGTCTCCCTGTATTCTGTCAGTAGACTCTGAGCAGTGATCTAAAAAATGAAGGGAAAACTTCCATTCAGATCATACCCCACAGACCATATACATATTAGCCTTTATCTAGAAATGAGGGCAAACCTGATGTTTGTGGATCTTTTGTGTGTGGATCTTTTGATGCCTTAATTTGCCAGCTTCTATAATCTGCTTAGGCTAAGAAATGATTATAAGATCTATTTGATGTACAGACTTTAATTATACGGCCCGAGGAAGATTTCACATGTTGATCAGCAATCTTACTCAAAAAACTCACACTTTCCCTCCCAGCTCCAAGCAGAGCAAAAATCTGCAAAAATTCAGCAGGAGGCTCCTTGTGCAGACAGAGGCTGCTCAACAGCACAGAGATTCTTCTTGACTGACAGCACGTCTCCACACGAGGTGGTTTCTGTCCCCTAAGAGAATACAAGCACTCTCCCCAGCACAAAGATAGAGATATACAGCAAATCCATGTTGGAGCATTCTGAGTTCACCTGACCAGTACAACTGGCATGCTAACTAATAAGTTAGCTTATGTCCCAGATCCTCATTTCCCGAGCTGTTTTATCACACCAGTAATAAGCTCATAAGCTAACTAATATGGGTTAAAGCAGCCTAAAAAAGCAGAGAAAATAAAAATTAAATGCATCAGCTAGTAACTTTAGACCTGCACTGTCCAGTGCAGTAGCTACACTGGCAAAAAAGACATGTATCTCAATTCTTATACTGATACACATAGAAATATATCAATATATGGACTTCCCAGTTGCTCAATGGTAAAGAATCTGCCTGCCAAGCAGGATACTGAAGATCCCCTTCAGAACACATGGCAACCCAGTCCAGTATTCTTGCCTGGAGAATCCCATGGACAGAGAAGCCTGTCGGGGCTATAGTCCATGGGATCGCAAGAGTCGGACAGGATTTAGTGACTAAATAACAGCAACATACCAATATATACATGTATGAATACATACTGAAATGACTAAAATGTTTTGATATATTGGGTTAAGTAATTAAAATTAAATTCATGTCTTTTTACTTTTTAATGTGGCTACTAAAGACTTTTAAATTGCATGTGTGACTCATATTTCAACCGGACAGCACTGTTTCAGACGATCTGTTCACTTTAACTCCTTGAAACAATTTCAAAAGAGAAGTACATATTTCATTCCATTAACTCCATCAGGTCAGGGCCAGATGATAATCTTCAAAGAAAGAATAAAACAATCTTTGAACAAATATTTACCAAGGCCTCAAGAGGAACAGGAATCACAGATTTCAGTGCCAGCTCAAGCACCAAACATCTGAATAAACCTTGAACATGCTCTCTAATTCCTCCAAACTAGTTGCTTGTCCATCTTTGAGATGAAGAGGTTTCACAGACTTCTTGCCTAAATGCCTACCTCTGGTTAAGGCAGGAATAGCCAGTTCTGTTAAGTGTAGCAGCAGGGACTGATTCTCTTGCCTACAGAGCCACAACCTCACTTACCAAGTGCCTCCAGCTTTGCGGAATTCTTCAGAACATAGTACCTCAAACAATCCAGGAATGTCTAGTTTCAAATAGTAACCTCTGAGCAAAACAGTCACATTTCTACCACAAGAAACATATCCTCACACTCTACTAACAGCACACTTGAACTTAGATGGCTTCGCAAAAGCTGTTATTTTCAAGAACTCAAAGGTCAGTGAGAAATCCAGAGAGGAAACCCAAACTATCAGAGGGAAGATAACAGCCACCAAAGATGTCGACCATGAACAACGCACAACCTGCCAGAGATGTCCTCGCACTGACGCCAGTCATGCCCAGGCAGCCCTGGTTCCTCACATAACACTGCCTCCAACACCTTCCTGTGAACCAGATCTGTATTCCCAGTGGACTGTAACCTAATTAAGTTTTAAGAAAAGTATCGAGGTTAAAGTATTTTATTCAGCAAATTTATGAGGAAGCAGTGGCAAAGCCTCAGCTAATGGCAGGGGATTTAAGGATGCAGAGCAGCAAGCCCTCAGAGCACATCATCTTGCAATGAACTTGCACAGGACTCTAATAAGTCCATGCGAAAACTGAGGTGAGCCCAGGTGAGAAGAGGAGATGAAAAACAGCATTTCATTTAGGGAGACCTGAGGGACGAAGGCAAAGAACAGCATGGTACCCGGGGAGCAATAAGCAGCTCACTTCAAGAACGCAAACGAAGTGGTGCGCAGGGCCGGCCTCATGAGCTTGCGGCCTGTGTGCTCTTCCGGGGCCCTGCACTCAGGATCCCCCCACACTTGGCTTAATGCTCTGCTGTTGCCCTCTTGTTAATACTGTTTTAATAAGGAGTTCTGCACATTCACCTTGCACTGGGCCCTTCAAATTATGTAGCTGATACTGATGATGAGAAATGGTGGGTTATCAAGCAGGGGCCCAGTGGGACTGAAACGATGAAAGTCGTCATCTTTAAACTCAGAATAACCCAGCGGCTCTCAACAGAGCGCCTGAGGACAGCCAGGAGTCCTACTGCTAAGATTCTAAGTCAGTAGGTCTGGGGAAAAAAGTCTATGAAAAATATGTATTTTAACAGGCTTCCTAGTGATCCTGATGTCAGAAGTTTGAGAAATGATACCTAAAAAGATATATTAAAACTTTGTTACCTCTTACCGAAAGAAAGTGTGCCAAGAAGGACCTCCTTTGGTATGTGTACCTTCTTCCCAACCCCTTAACCCATCACAGATATACAAGGGTCGGCAGGACAACATGAGCTTCCAAAAAGGTCACCAGAGCACAAGAGAAACAGTACACCAAGAAATTTAATGGGTTAACCATACCAGTAAAACAAGACTACTACACCAGCTCTTGTTGTCTAATTCATGTTCAGCTTTAACTACCAGCCCCTTCCTGTAGCTCCTGACCTCCAACCATCCAAGTGTAGCAAAGCTACTGGCCCACTCTGGATGGCTGAAATCATGCCATGACATGAGATTATGTGGGGACTGAAAAGAGCCGAGAGGAAGGAACGGGAAAAACAATTCCACCTTGTACTTCTTAGAAGACAATGTTCCCCTGTTCTTCCTTCTTCCCTGCTAATTCCCAGTGATCATTCTAGATTTTGCTGAAATGTCACTCTTTGAAACACCATAGCGAGGCTAGGGTCCCTTGTATATTCTAAGAGCCTGCAATTTGGTTGTTCATCATTTTTTCAGTGTGTTTTAATTAAGAACTTAACACTATTAAAGTTGGATGGGTGGGGAAAGGCCTTAATCACTCAAACATGGTTAAATAAGTAGATATGAACAGCATTTAGACTGGAACCCAAGAAGGAATAAATGAACAGGACTTCTTCTGGGTATCCATCATTGCTGAGTTGAGCTGTGGGTTAATGTCTTCTCCCATGGTTCCCTTAGAGAATCAGGCCCCCAAAGAATCTGAAAAAAACAGGTTTTAAAAAAGAAAAAAGGTTTCCAGCTCACTCCATAAAATTATAAAGGTCTACAGAATCTGAAAGTATGTAAACCAATTTTAAATGATGAACAACCAAATTCAGGTGCTACATAATTTATTTACATTTATGTAACACTTCCCCCAGGGAACTTAACTCACTTTGCAAACTTAAAATGATCTAGCAGATATTAATCTTCACAGAATTCCCAGGAAAAGGACAAAAATGTAAGACACATAATCAATAACAGAACTCTTACCTTCACACATACACACCTTCCTCCCACAAACCTCTCTAAACCATAGATCTAAACTAATTCAGAAAATTATAGGCGAGATTTTTTTTTTTCAGGAAACCATGCCAAACAGAAGAGGAAGTAATGATATTCCCACCACACTGTGAAAAATTAATAAATTTTCCTTCAGCTTTTCTATTCTGTAATATTAAAAAACAAAACCCACCCCACTCCAAAGTTAAATTTTCTAGAACTTAAAATACACCTTGTGGTTAAAAAAAACAAGTTACTGAATTCTAATACTCATATTGCTCAGAATGTCTCTGACCTCACCCCTCAGAGGAGAATCTGCATTTTAAACAAACATCTGAGGCTTTCCAAGGCCTTCAAAAGTATAAGTTTTATTTTTTTAAGCTGGGTGGTGATTACATGATTTGGGAGCTTATTTTTCTTCTTTAAACCATATATATAAACACACACACACACAGAAACAAATATATATGTATAATTGCTTTAATGCTCCTAGCGAATCCTGTCTGTGCCAGTAGGCCAGGAACCATGCTTTGCGAACCTATGTAGCCTCCATCAGAATCTCCTAGGTGCTTTTGAAAGTATAAAAATGTTATGGGTTGAACTGCATCCCCTGAAAAAAAAAGATATGTTGAAATTCTCTCAGTACCTCAGAATGTGACCATATTTGGAAATAGGTTCATTGCAGATGTAATTAATTAAGATTAGGTCATACTGGAATAGGGTGGGCTCCTAATCCAATGTCTGGTGTCCTTACAGAAAGACAGAGATACAGAGGGAAAACATGATGT
This sequence comes from Giraffa tippelskirchi, assembly GCF_054371585.1. Classification (NCBI taxonomy): domain Eukaryota; kingdom Metazoa; phylum Chordata; class Mammalia; order Artiodactyla; family Giraffidae; genus Giraffa; species Giraffa tippelskirchi. The sequence continues at coordinate 11,149,281 of NC_137287.1, read as the reverse complement.
GATGAGGAAGGCAGAGATCAGAGTTGAGCAGCTGCAAACCAAGGAACTCCAAAGACTGCAGACAAACCACTAGAAGCTAGGAAGGGCAAGCAAGGATTCCCCCACAGGTTTCAGAGGGAGCATGGCCCTGTTGACACCTTGATCTCAGACTTCATGCCTCCAGCACGGTGAAAGAATACATTTCTGTTGCATTAAGTTTTTAAAGTAGTACTTTGCACTTCCCTGGTGGTAAAACGATTGAGAATCTGCCCACCAATGCAAGGACGCAGGTTTGATCCTGATCCGGAAAGGTTCCACATGCCGTGGGGCAACTAAGACCATGCACCACAACTACTGAGCTGCACTTACTTAGACTACAAGCTGCAAGTACTGAAGCCTGAGCACCCTAGAGTCCATGCTTCACAACAAGAGGAGCCACTGGAATGAGAAGCCTGCACAGTGCAACTAGAGAGTAGAGAAGCCTCCACTAGCCACTACTACAGAAAGCCTGCACACATCAACAAAGACTCAGGGCAGCCAGAAAAGATAAAACAAATTTTCAAAAACTGGACTTTGTTAGGCAATCACAGTCCTAGGAAACTAATACAGACCTCTTCTAAGAGTAGAGCTGAAAGTGTCTGACCATCTGATCTAATTTTGAGAAGTCTGCCACAGGTTCTAGAATCCTAAGAGCATTTACGCAGGAAAAGACCTCTGAACTGTAATATGCAATTCAAAATGAATGTTGTAAAGACCTGTGAATGTTGTAAAGAAAAAATTAAGTTTCACAAAGAGTCTGAAATTATCCTTAAAAAAGTACACTGTTATTTGGTAGTAATATTTTAGAAACACTAAAATATCTGAAAAAATGAGACACAGGACAGGTACTTTTTTAAGTCAACAGAGAAGAGAGTTCAGGGACTAACAAGGGAGTATGAACAAAGATATTCTGGCGTTTGGCTCTGTAAAAAGAAATAATAAATGCTGTCCAACAAGCATCATTGCCCAAGTAAGTTGTAAAGAACTGGTCTCAAACTATCCCCGCCAGCCTCAAGTATTGGCCTCTGTTCCCATATAAAATTAAAACATTCAAGAGAGCCCTGAACTGTACCTTTTTGTTGTGACCATATTTCCAAAGAGCAAATATTTGGAGGAAAGTAGTGAGGAAAAATCTATCTGGTTCCACTATCCATCCATCCGTCCTTGTAAGTATCTGACTAAGATCCACAGCAGACATACTCAGCAAACTTTAAAATACAGCCTCTCAACATTGTTACAATTAAGTCACTCTGAAATGTCATGAAAAGCAATCTAGTCCCATTAAAATCTTCACACTCTCATTAAAAAAGCACTTACAGACTTGAAAATGTTCCTAATATATTATTTAAAGACACAAGATGTACAGTGACTAAAATCCTTGTATAAGGAAGAATAGTAGCAGCCTACTTTTTTTTTTTTTTAAATGTGCAAATTTGTCATAATTGGGTAATTGGCAAACTGCAGGTAGCAGTCAGGTTGTTATACACTAGTTTCAAAAAGGCTTGGGGGCCCTTCCTCTCTGAAATTCCAGTCCACCCAGGGACCATCCTCATCACACCTTAGTTTTGTTAATTGTCCCTTCTCCTTCTTTCCTGGATTTCTAAGCCTGGGAAGGGGGATATGCAAGAGTTAGAAGAAAAATTAAGAAAAGAAAAAAAATCCCGACCATTTCAGCTAACACCCCCAGGCCACTAGTCATCACTGTCAAGTCTTGGCCTCTGGTTCACTCGGTCTCCTCCCTTTCAATTAAGGGTCACTGCTATTTATGTGTTGCCATTGGGAGACCTCAGCTTGTTCTTACAGGCCCTAAATCCCCTAAGTGAACAGCAGGAGCCCCAGGCTGTAAGTCTCTTTTCCACTCCTCCCTTCCCCCAACCCCTCCCCCCCTCAAAAAAAACCCACCTTTAACTTAGAACTGAATTTTTAACAATGAGGGAGTCTGACACCTGCCTCCTAATGCAGCTATTCAATCTCTTCAGTGCAGAGAGATGCAGCATGCCTTGTGGGGGCAGCGGGGGGTGTGGTCAGGCTGACCCATGGGTTCACAGGTCTAAATTTCTTTAGAGTTTTTTGAACAGAATTACTGAAAATGTTGAGTCTGTATAAAAGATAAAATGCATGACTCCAGTTGGTTCTTTTCCATGGGACTGCATGTCACCACATGATGTGCTGTGCCTCCTAATGAAACAGGCAGACTTTTCAAATTCTAAGATCCTCCCTCTAAATCACTTGTGTGTCCTTCTGATACGACTAAGTGCCCTGTCAGAAACAAAACCAATTCTCACTGCTTGATAATTTGGCTACAATTATTAAAAGCAAGTGTCACATAGCTTAAAAATATCCAAAAAAATTCCCTGCTTAAGAATTCAAGACCTGTTTTCAAGCAGAAGGAAGATGCTGAGGTTTTCTTGGTTACTTTCCCACTCCAATTCTCTTTCTCACTGAGATTTCTCATGTATTATACCATGCCATTGCTGGTATGATGAATGAAACAATAAATAAATGTAACATGTTAATCGTTCCTCCATAGTTAGTCAAATTGTCATTCAGTGAGGGCCTATTACATGCTTGGAGCTTTACCTAATTATTTCATTCTTTTTAGATGGATGTGAATATCCCAATTTTACCAAAGGAGAACCTAGAGAGATAAAGCAAGTTAACCCGAGTCAGAAAGCTAGAAAACTGGGGAAAGGACACTGAGCCTTTTGTGTCTCCACGGATGAATGAACCCACGAATGAACAAACTTATTTTCTGAAGTTAAGATTCCAGGGGCTTCCCTGGTGGTCCAATGGTTAAGAATATATCACCTTGCAACGCAAGCGACACCAATTTGATTCCTGATCTGGGAAGATTCCACATGCCGCAGGGCAACTAAGCACATGAACCGCAACTACTGAAGCCCTAGTGCCTAGAGCCCATGCTCCACAAGAAAAGCCACTGCAATGAGAAGACCAAGCACCGCAACTGGAGAGTAGCCCCCGCTCACTGCACAGCAACGAAGACCCAGTGTAGCCAAAAATAAAATACGTTAGTAAATGAGTATTTTTTAAAAAAAAAGACTCCAGAAGAAGAAATTAAGAATTTACCATGTAAATTCCCATGATTAAAGCTTTTCAAGAGCCAACATTTTGTTTTCACTGTGTTCCTGTTTGGCAGTCCAACACTGAAATACCAAAGGCAGTATGTTTTAAATCATCATTATACCCAGGGTGGGTGAAAAAAAGTCTAGGGGTCTCTACAAATAGCTGTGACTAAAACTCAGTAAAGAATGGCAACAGCTGCAATTAAATACCACTCTCTCTGGCTCACTGGCTACCAGGGGGTCACTACCATCCTGCAATCTTTGTACTTGGACATTTATCTCTTATTACACTGAGAACAAGGGTAGTGTAGGTCAGCTTGGGCAGCCATAAGGAAATAGCATAGACTGGGTGGCTTAAACAATAGACATTTATCTTCCCACAGTTTTAGAGGCTGGAAGTCTAAGATCAAGGTGCCAGCATGGTTAGTTTCTGGTGAGAGCTGTCTTCCTGGCGAACAGACAGCCACTCTCTCCTTATGTTCTTACATGTTAAAGACAGCAAGCAAGCAAGCTCTCTGATGCCTCTTTTTATTAGGGCAATAATCCCATCATGAGGGCCTCACTCTCACAATCTCATCTAAGAGCTTCCTAAGGCCCCATTTCCAAACATCAACCCATTGGGTGTTAGGGCTTCAAGATATGAATACAGAGAAGGAAGAACAATTCAGTCTGTGTCAGACACCTTCTTCAAATTAATTCAATACTTCTCTAATCCTTCAACAAACACTTTAACACCTAATATCTGCAGGCACAGTGCTGGGCAAAAAGGCAGAAGAATGAAGAAGCCTCAAAGTTTACCTTTACCAATATATGTGGACACAAAAAAAACAAGAGCATGCTAAAAAAAACACAAAGCAAAACAAAACAGTGGGCCCAAAGCTTTAACTGAACAGAATTCTTAATGTTTTTTGAGGCTCTACTACAGCATAAGATGTTTAAGCAAAGATCCTCAAGAAAGTAGAACAAAAATGTTTAAATATGGCTTCTGTCTTTCATATGTGGGTTGAGAGACTCTTCAAGGTGGTCCCACGATCCTCGCCTCCCACATATGAGCCTCTCTCCTTGAGTACGAGAGGGCCCTGTGACTTGCTTCTCACCTGTAGGATACAGCAAAGATGACAGAGGTACATGATTACGTGATGACATTACAAAAGATGGCAGTATCCGCCTTGTTCTCTCCTGTTAGCCATGAGGAAGCAGGCTTATACGGTGAACCTCATGTGGCAAGAGCTGTGGGCAGCCTCCAGGAGAGAGCCCCAGACCAGCAAGGAAACAAATAACAACCTCAGTCCTACATTTGCGCGGAAATGAATTCCACCAACAACCTGAGGGAGTGTGATAGTGGATCCTTCCCCAGGTAAGCATCCAGATGAGACTCCAGCCCTGGGCAGCATCTTGACTGCATCCTTGCAAAGGACTCAGCTAAGCTGTGCCCAGAATCCTGATCCACAGAAACTGTGAGATTAATAATAAATATGTATTATTTTAAGCTGTGAAATAAATTTAAGTTTATGGTAATACTGCTAATATTGCAATATACCAACAGGTACCTAATGCTGCATATACCATTTGAATTGTTTTAAAAGATCCCTCTCCCTCACAAATCAACAGCTGTCTGTTATTATGTGGGGGAGGAGATGGTAATATTGTTATCTTTAAAGGAAATGAACAGGAAGGAGCCTAAAATAAATGCCTAGAATTATCTAATCACAGAGCTGTTGGTAATCAGAATGATATCAAATCTAACCATTGAGGACACTGAAATTCAGAAAGATTCAGTGACATATCCAAGAATACCCAGTATCTTTATCATAAAGCTGTGAGTCAACTTCTTATACATACGGCCTTTCGACCCAAGGCAACTGCTTAACCCTGGATGAAAGCACTCAAAATGCATCTATCAACTATAGTCTTTCCCAGATTTAGGATGAAAAATGGAACCAATTTCATTTTCAGTTAAGACTCTGCAGCACTTCACTGAATGTGGTTATGTATACTGCATATGTAGGAAAATGGGATGAATTTTTCCTGATTCATGGATAAAGACAAGCTTGTTTTACAATCATTTTTTTCTTCCCCTTAAACAAAAAATAGGATAAGAACTGCAGCCTTTGAGAATTCTAGGTAATTCAGTTTTACTGCATGATAAGCAGTCTCATTGCTCCTATATGGGCTAAGGGACAAAAAAATGAGCAAAGCCTTTTAACCTAAAAATTTATCCATTTTTAACCCTTCAACAGAAATGAATCCTCCTGGAGAATCACAGAATGTCAGTATTAAAAGGGACTGTGCTATTCTGGTCGAATCTCCTCAGTTATTGGAACCTGCCCAGGGTTACAAAGAAAGTGAACTTCAAACTGTATCAGGCTGACTTCCATTCAGTTATTTCCATTGCAGCATACCGGGAGTCACTCTACCCCCAAATTGCAGATGGATACAAATACTTTAAAGGGAAATGTCATCAATCAACACCTTGACCTTGTGCCTCAAACACAACCACTAGCAGGGAAGAGAATATCAAGCTGAACTTAGCCTAAAATATTTCAGATGAAGTACAGGATGTAAGAGAAAAGTCCTACAGAAATGACTACAAAACACTCCCATGAAATAAAAACACTTTATGATGTGGAATTACTGAGTTCCTACAAAAATGTTACGAATTCTTGAAATTTCAGTCATATGTAGACATTGAGGGGGAAAAAAATGCTATGGGAAGGAGTCATACTCTCAACAATACTACTATGTTCCCAGTCTATGTTTCATATAAAATTTATTTCCTGAATTTACTTAAAAGTGAGCAAGCCCCAATGCCTTAACCCAAGTCTAAACAAAACAGCCAATATGCACCGTGGGTGTTGGGAGATAAATGCTGTGCATGCAAGGCCCTGGAAATACAGGGACAAAGATGACCCTGCTGTGCCCTGAAGTCACTCACATGCAACTGTGATAAGACCTATGACAGAGGTGTAAACAAGGCTCTGATGGGACCACAGACAATACAATTAAGCTGAATCAAGAAAAGTACAAAGCAGCCTAGTCATTTGAGTCTTGATGTGTCAGAATTGTGTCTGGGCGATCTAGGGGGATTTCAGTTAGTTTGGTTTTGGCTTATGGTATAAACAGCAACCCTGTTCTAAACTGGAGGGGAAAAATACCATTCCGTCCTCTGTCCTATTTCTGTTCATTACACATCTGAGCACGTTATTGCTATAATCTGTTTACACGTCTGTTTCCTCCACTGGACAGCCAGCTCCTAAAGGAGCAGACGCAGACTCCTTTCATCATTATTTCCCTGCCATATGTGACAGCGCAGCCCTTGACATAAGTTAAAACTCCACCATTCAACTTCCATAACTATAAACTAATTATTAGATCCTTGCAACTTCTTTTCATCTACCACCAAACCTCAAATCTCCAATGAAGCACAGTCATTTTTAAAAAGAAAAAAAAAAAAAAAAAAACACCCTACAAGTCTACCACGCTATCACACAGGACTGCCGGAATCAATGCTTAACATACATACTCTGTCATACACTGAATTAACTGTTCTTCACTAATGTTGCTGCTTCTGTTATATTTCCCATTACTACTCTGTATGCAAAACTATCTCTTTCATAGGTTAAAGTTTTGCAAGATGTTAACAACTCTTCCATGGGTGAGTGGAATGGATAGGACTATGAGTTCAAATCAGTTTGGGAAATGTTGGGTTGAACAAAGTTATTTTAAGACAGACATCTCAATGCTTTCAATATGCTGAGAGTAAAGTGGAATGCAGCATTCACGGGGTTTTTTTCATTTAGCCTCAGAGCATCTTGGTCTCATTCTTCTATGGAGGGTAGAGAATATTTCCTGGGAAATTTACTCAAGTTAACAGCACTTACAGGTTGAAGAAAACAAAAAATCTCTGTGGGACATCTTCAGTAAACAGAAGCAAGACTGACAAGTGGATTCACTGTTTCATTCATGCAACCAATATTTGCTGAGCCCTGCACTATAAAAGAAAGACAAAGGCCCTGCACTCATGGAGCTTAAATCCACTGGAAGAGAAGAATGCCCTCCATCCCCAGCTTGGAAGATAAAGAAATCTCTGTGGCCTCCTTGAGGCTGGACACTATTTCTTTTATAGCCCTCGATCACTTGGTGGGTGTTCTGTAAATAATTGCTAGCAGCTTAATCACAGTAAAGTCTGTAGACATTTTCCAAATTCTCATGAAAACAAATCAAAACACTAAGAAAGCAGACTGTGAGAAATACATGTTTGGTTATTTGATCACGTGGATAAACTTCTACAAAAATAATCATTTTCAGAATAACTATTCAAGACTTGGAAGGTGCCTTAGAAATCAACTGCTTTAGCCCCCTTCAATCTCCTAAGAGGAAAATAAGGCTGGAGAGGTGAGGCACTTGACCAAGACCATACAGTGAATATAGGAATATAGGTTAAGATTAAGAAGCACAGGCTCCCAGGTATCTAAGGCTGCAGGAGAGAGCAACGTCAGCAATGCAACTGCCAAGGGCTGTGACCACTTACCACATGGGCTTCTCTTCATCCACAGTCAACAGTTTCATGAAATAACAGTCCCTTTACTATCTTTTCACTGCTTTCTTAGAAAAATAAGAAGTCATTTCATCAGAGACAGATATCTAAGCTCTGTCTCAAGACATCTTTCATTCTAGTCACACCCAAGTCCACCCTCAGAAAAGCATAGAATGATGTAGGCAACCAAGAAAAATCAACAACAGGGTCAGACTTTGGGTGCCCACAGGCATCACAACAGGGTTTATGTCTGAAACATCAAAAAGTATGCTCTTTTAAAGCAAGATTAGACTAAACGCTTCAACTATGATCAGAAACTGAGACACAGCAGAGTGGGCATTCAGTCCTAGGTTCAGGCCCCAGCTCGCTCTCTAACCTGCTGAATGACCCTGGACCAGTGGCTAATTCTTTCTCCATGCGTAAAACTAAAAGTTGGATGAGATATTATAAAGATCCCTTAAGGTTTCAAATTCTAAGACTGCTGAACTTAGGCCATCAACGAGAAACCTGCCAATCTATCTCTTGGGCTAGAACCAATTTTGTTCCTTTTTGAGTTGAGATCTGCTACATTTGCATCAAGTACTGAACGTTACAGGACATAAAGTAGATAAGTACTCTCAAGGCACATTTTATTATACTTCTCTATCATTTAATACACAATAAAGAGATGTTCTCTGAAATATTATTGAACCTAAGAGTACAGTATCCCATGCTGGTCTAAATACTATGGTGTCTAATTTCTAGAACTTATAATTTTAATAAAACTCTATAATAATTCACTAAGAAGGGGAGAAGGCTAAAGTCACAGGGAAAAAATCAAAGCACAGAAAGGTTTAAAAAAAAAAAAACAAACCTCTCTCTAATTCTTCTTTACTTCCGATTTACTCTGAAATCAACTTTTGCTGCAGAGAATATGTTGCACTGGAAAACTGAAAATTTTCAAAAAGAAACTGTACTCAGAAGCTGCTTTCTAACAGTAAACCATGTGTACACGTGCACTCTATAAGTGAATCAAAGTACAGGCTGGCAGACTGGCAGCACCTGGGCCTTGCTTTACCTGCTTCGGTTCCTGGTTAAATCCCTTTGGGGAAGGCGAGACCTTCACTGGTTCTCCAGATAAGAGTCAACTCAATACATTTTGACATCCAGATGGCAATACTGCCGGGAGTAAATTAAAATGTCTACTAAGAATGAAATTGGAGAAGTGAGAATATTAAAGAGAGAAAAGAAAAAAGAAATGTGAGCTAAGGGTATGCTGAATTTCAACACAAAAATGGAGGTTGACCTCACTAGTGAAGAAAACGAGTTGGGGAAGCTGTACAATATAGGAAATCAGAATTTTACTATTGATTTTAAACACAATCATACAGAGTACCACCTTGGGCAAAACACATAATCCTACTAGCACTATAAGAGTCTGGGGAATACACTGATAAGAGAATTCCAACTTCTGCTTGCATCATTAACTTGCTCTCGAGCAAGATGTCACTCAATCTTTCTAAGCCTCAGTTTCCTCTGCTATAAAACTGAGGAGGAGAGTGGGGGCAGTTCCAGATGATCTGAAAGATCTTATTCTTTAATTTCAATTCTCCTGAATATCTATTCATTTATTCATCCAGTGAACAATGAGTACCTGCTATTTGTCGGACTGCATGTCCAACATTCAGGTATTGTTAACACAGAAAATTCAACATCAACTGCTGTGAATTCTAGCCTAGCAGTTTAGACAAGAAAGGAGACTGTAGAACAAAGCAGTAGTTACTCTTAACAGAAATTTAGGGACTTCCCTGGCAGTCCAGTGGTTAAGACTCTGAGCTTACAATTTAGTGAGTGTAGGTTCCATGCCTGGTCAGGGAACTAAGATCCTACATGCTGCAGAACACTGCTAAAAAGTTTTAAAAAAAAGAAAAAAAGAAAGACATTTAGTCAGTGTCCTGTGATGGCTTCTCCAAGGCTACCCTTGATGGAGACTCCAGAGTTTACCCTGCTTCTCTAGACTCAGGTTAGACAGGCAACACATCCACTGGCTTTGCCACCTCAAGAAGGTATTAAAATTTCCTCATATACTAAGCAAAGCTATCCACTTCTTATTTTGATTGTAGTCAATTTCTTTAGGTTGGTCTTTATTCATATGAAAAATATTGTTTCAGAATTTTCCCTGAGGAAAAACAAACCAATTCTGTCTAAATGAAGTAGCTACTTACTTCTTTATACCTTTTCAAAACAAAATAACATACCATTATTAAAGTAAGCAAAACCTTCTTCTACTATATGAGGTACATTGGCTTCTTTCACCTGATACTGGGAATATAAGATTTATAAGGTTGACAAAAATTTAATGAGCAACAGCAAAATCACTGATCAGGATTTAACCCACACCAAGTCAATACCTCAATACCATTCTCTTGAATACCAAGAAAAAGCACAATGAAGCTATCAGACAATGCAAGTGAATGTGGAAAAGGGTACAGCCTTCAAGAATTACAATTCGGTAATACATATCAGAAAGTTTTAAAATATGTATGCCCCTGTCCAAGTAATTCAGTATCAAGAAATTTATCTGCTGCATAATAATTAAGAACTTAAAGTTTTAGTAACAAGAATATCTATCACAGTGCTGGTTATAATATCAAAAACCTGAAACAAGCTTATAACAACAGACTGGTTGAATATTTTTTGGTACATCCACACAATGGAATACCATGCAGCCATTTAAAATGTTGTAGAATGTTTTATGAAATGACAAAATGTTTCCAGCTTATTAAGTAGGAAAAAAGTGGATCAGAATTCCGTCTGTATGGTGTGGTTACATATTTGTAAAAACAGAACTTATAAAAAAACGTATGCATACAGATGCATGCATTCTCTTATAAGGGGGAAAAGTATAGAAAGACAAATAACAGGTTATGAACGGTTCTCTTTGTGGCAATAAAATTATGTGTGATCTTTCTTTCTTGTTCATCCCTCTACATCTTCCAACTTGTCTATAATAATATATGTGGCTTCTGTCATTTGCAAAGGTCTCTTAACTAGAAATTTAAAATAAAGCACGTAAGTACCACACTTGGTAGAAGAAACAGAATGTGCAGCTGTCCATACCAAGGGAGAGCTCTTGAGTCCTGCCAAAGATAAATGTAAATTGTTTGGCTGTCTCTGCTACAACCAGTTCAATTAGCGTCAAAACAAAGGCTTTTTAAAAAGCCACGCACAAACTCTATGGGCCGGAGTCTAATTGAGCTAGTTGTAAATTAATTACCTAATGTTGTCAAAATGGGCAAAAAAAAAAAAAGGAATTAATTCCCTCCATAGAACAACCTGAAGCTGATCCTGAAGGTAAGCAAGAGACAAATGTTGGTAGTGGCAAATGTTTAGTTTTGTAAAACACAGCGACAGAGGCTTTTCAAGTCATTGCTGATTCATGACAGATTTCCTTGCCAAGGCTTGATTTGTTAACTTCCCCCTCCTCCTCTCCCAGTTTAAGTACCTCCTTTGGCAGAGAAAATGATGCATTTCCATTCTCTCTCCTCTTAATCCTTAAGATTTCAGTTCTGAGACGAAAGAGTCTGAGCCAAGTGTCTGAAGAGACGGGATGCTGAATTAGGGCCAGAACATTAATCCACAGTGCCCTCTGGTACTGCAAGGCTGAAGAATTCATTTCAGCTTTCCTGGTAAGACTGACCCCACCTGCACACATCCCCCCACCCTGCTTTTTTTTTTTTTTTTACCCAAAGAAAAAAATATATATGTATATTTTTTTTTTACAAAATATCTACTTACTATAATGATGCCTCACCAATCCAGGCCTAATTGTGCTTAACTAGAGACCATGTTACCACTCTCAAGCATATTTTTAGCCATCACAAAATACTTTTTCCGTCTCATAATTGGAGCTTTATTTTTTTCTTTAAGAAAAGAGATGGGGTAGCCCTAAGGTAAGTAAAGCATGACTATCTTTCTTAAAAACATCACTTAAGTGACTTGAAATGAAAACCAGTATATTGCAAATGACTGAACTTAATTTATATTTTGATTTGCAAACGCACAGGCAATAAGAAAAATGCCAAGATGATACTTTTAAATGGCCTCACCTTTAAGAGCTCAGACTACTACCAGAAGAGACCCAGGAGGACTGGATAAACTTGGTATTGTTTCAGTTCAATACACATGATGGTCCTGAGATTAAATACTAAGTAAACAGCATCCAAGACCAAGCTCTTTAAAAAGAATCTACAGGGAGCAGATCTGTATTTTGAACCATGACTAGATTTACTCAGAACACTCTAGCTAGAAAATCATTTAATTAACAGTATCCTTGGGATGGGGAGACCTCAAAGGTCACTAATTCCTGGTGCTAAACCCCCACTCCGATAATCCAGGTGACAAGTGAGTCAGTTTGAATGCCTTCAACAACTGAACTCAAAGACTCCAGAAAGCACTACTGAAAATCTACTCTATTCATACAGAATGTCAAAATGTTCCTCCAACGGAACGACTTGGATCTAAACTCCTCTTTCTGAAATCTGCTCTGAAACTACTTTAAGGCAGCCACCCATGTATCACCCTGAGCCATTTCTTCTACAAGAGAAACGTTCCCAGATCCTCTTCTCATACAGTATGGTCTGCGATAAATCCTTTCTCAGTCTGATCTCTCTCCCTCAAACCTACAAACCCTGATTTTCCAGATAACTGATGATGAAAGATGATGCTGTAAAAGTGCTGCACTCGATATGCCAGCAAATTTGGAAAACTCAGCAGTGGCCACAGGACTGGAAAGGGTCAGTTTTCATTCCAATCCCAAAGAAAGGCAATGCAAAAGAATGCTCAAACTACCGCACAATTGCACTCATCTCACGCTGGTAGAGTAATGCTCAAAATTCTCCAAGCCAGGCTTCAGCAATACATGAACCATGAACTTCCAGATGTTCAAGCTGGTTTTAGAAAAGGCAGAGGAACCAGAGATCAAATTGCCAACATCTGCTGGATCATCGAAAAAGCAAGAGAGTTCCAGAAAAACATCTATTTCTGCTTTATTGACTATGCCAAAGCCTTTGACTGTGTGGATCACAGTAAACTGTGGAAAATCCTGAAAGAGATGGGAATACCAGACCATCTGACCTGTCTCTTGAGAAACCTGTATGCAGGTCAGGAAGCAACAGTTAGAACTGGACATGGAACAACAGACAGGTTCCAAATAGGAAAAGGAGTACGTCAAGGCTGTATCTTGTCACCCTGCTTATTTAACTTATATGCAGAGCACATCACAAGAAACGCTGGACTGGAAGAAACACAAGCTGGAATCAAGATTGCTGGGAGAAATATCAATAACCTCAGATATGCAGATGACACCACCCTTATGGCAGAAAGCGAAGAACTAAAGAGCCTCTTGATCAAAGTGAAAGAGGAGAGTGACAAAGTTGGCTTAAAGCTCAACGTTCAGAAAACTAAGATCATGGCATCTGGTCCCATCACTTCATGGGAAATAGATGGGGAAACAGTGGAAACAGTGTCAGACTTTATTTTTGGGGGGCTCCAAAATCACTGCTGATGGTGACTGCAGCCATGAAATTAAAAGACACTTACTCCTTGAAAGGAAGGTTATGACCAACCTAGATAGCATATTGAAAAGCAGAGACATTACTTTACCAACAAAGGTCCGTCTAGTCAAGGCTATGGTGTTTCCAGTAGTCATGTATGGATGTGAGAGTTGGACGGTGAAGAAAGCCCAGCGCCAAAGAATTGATGCTTTTGAACTGTGGTGTTGGAGAAGACTCTTGAGAGTCCCTTGGACTGCAAGAAGATCCAACCAGTCCATCCTGAAGGAGATCGGTCCTGGGTGTTCACTGGAAGGACTGATGTTGAAGCTGAAACTCCAATACTTTGGCCACCTCATTCGAAGAGTTGAATCACTGGAAAAGACCCTGATGATGGGAAAGATTGGGGGCAGGAGGAGAAGGGGACGAGAGAGGATGAGATGGTTGGATGGCATCACCAACTCAATGGACATGGGTTTGGTTAAACTCTGGGAGTTGGTGATGGACAGGGAGGCCTGGCGTGCTGCGATTCATGGGGTCGCAAAGAGTCGGACACGACTGAGTGACTGAACTGAACTGATGACACTCATTCATTCATTAAAATCCTTCAATAATCCCTCCCTCCACCCAAATAGAGCTGATAAGATTGTATTTGATTAGGACAAGTTAAGGGTGATGAGATTTCCAAGTGACACTAGTGGTCAAGAATCCGCCTGCCAATGCAGGAGACATAATGAGACACAGGTTCAATCCCTGGATCGGGAAGATCCCCTGGAAAAGGGAATGGCAACCCACTCCAGTATTCTTGCCTGGAAAGTCCCATGGACAGAGGAGCCTGGTGGGCTGCAGTGCATGTGGTTGCAAAGAGTCGGACACAACTGAAGAGACTTAGCACACAAGTGTGATATCTATTTGATTAGCAGGTATCTTTTAGTGATCATGTCTGTAGTGAGATCTCCTTTCTATTTAAAAAGCAGTAACTAATAAAACGGAGAAGGTGATGGCACCCCACTCCAGCACTCTTGCCTGGAAAATCCCATGGACGGAGGAGCCTGGTAGGCTGCAGTCTATGGGGTCGTTAAGAGTCGGACACGACTGAGCGACTTCACTTCCACTTTTCACTTTCATGCATTGGAGAAGGAAATGACAACCCACTGCAGTGTTCTTGCCTGGAGCATCCCAGAGACGGGGGAGCCTGGTGGGGTTCAGTCTATGGGGTCGCACAGAGTCAGACACGACTGAAGCGACTTAGCAGCAGCAGCAGCAACTAAAAAAGACCTCTGTAAACTTTCACTTCTTTTAGTATTTAAATGAAAATTAAGTGTTGTGGCTCTAGCACAAAAACTGTGGAATTCTATACACTTAAGATTTTAAAGAACTACAGAATATGAACTGATTCGTCTATATGTGAACATAAAAAATAATAAGAGAATATGGAATGAGCCTAAGGACAGATCTGACAATTCACTTTTACATTCCAACCTTTCAAAGCATGTATCAAGCTCTAACTCCAGATTTAGTCCATTTTCTGGTCTCTGGGGGATGCAAGACTCAAAGGTAATAAACACCCATTAATAAAATATTTATTTACTGAGTGTCTATTATGACTCAGTGTGCTAAATGACGGCAAGACTATAAAGACCTAGAACATATAATCATCATCCAGTAAGTTAAAATCTACTTAGATAAAAGAGTCAGCATTTTAAAAAGAATAATGAATAATGCAAGGTAATATATACACAAGTTCAAAATAAGTAGTACAGACATTTAAACAGCATTAAAAGACTTTATAAGACTCCACTGACAATGAAATAGTCCTCTAACTCCCTCCAAGCCCCCAAAAGAACAATATCCAAATAAACGGACAAGGAATTTTATCAATTAATAACATTTAATTCCATTGACTGCCCTCTTCTTCCAAAGCTATCCAACCATAAAATGCAGCATCACCAGAGCTCCAAAATTTGAAGAATTTCTATTCTCCAAAGAAACATATGAAGTCACAAAAAGGGAAGAGAAGACTTTAATTAAAATGGAGTTATAAAATTATCCTTAGGGATAAGAATATTACACATTATGTGCTCTAGTATTTTGCTAAGTAAAACTTCTGCAGCAGTTCAAGACAGATCTCTCTAACAACTAATTCTGTTCTGTGATGAACAGTGTTACTTGGAGATTTTAGGACCTAAGGAAGGATGAGCCAGAAGTACAGCCGGTAATGTTATTTCGGAATTAAGCAATTCAATGGACATGCTGGGGACTGATTGAACATAACAAAAATAAGACAATTAGTCTTTATGTATATCCATGGGGTGAAAATTGTCATTGTAACTCAGCTAATTACATACTGTAAAGAAACTGGAGTGGACCTTGCCTGTGTTATCCTGGTTTAAAAGGTTCTTCCATCAGACTGAGCACTGGGCTATTTTTTTCTGTAAGCAGCAACTTGACATTAAATTTGAGGCAATTCACCAAATAGTTCCTTTCTATATCACTTCTGACTGCCACCCAGGTGTTACAGTATATTCTCTTCTTTTTAAATATTTTAAATGAGGCAGAAAACAGGTGCAATTCACAAACTGCTACTGCCTCTCAAAAGGTCAAAAACATTGTAGGTGGCAACAGAAACATTGCCCTCTGCCACTGTTTTCAGAACAGCTGTAGGAGTGCTAGACCTCCGTTCTTAACCTTTTATGGGTCACTGACCCCTTAGAGAATCTGATGAAAGCTAGAAAAACGTGTGTACACAAAATCTTCTGCCCATGACTTTTGGGACATTTGTGAATCCTTTAAAGCTCAACTCAGAGTTAAAAACTTTTAAACCAGACTGTGAACTCCATGGGACAGAGATTATGTTCTAATGCTGGTTTCTATGCCCAGTTCTAAGATAACCATTGTCCCAAGAGTAACCAATTCTCATATACTCAAGACATGGATAAATGGATAAGAATAGATGGATGGATGAAAACTACACAGTAGCTCTGTTAGTCATTTCCAAATCTGATTAACCATACAATCATTCAGGGTGCTCCTGGGTCCCGCCCTCTAAGAGATACAGATTCAAAAGGTCTTCAGTGACAGTTGGCGATCTGCATTTGTATAGAGTCCTCTGATTAGTAAACCCATAGATGTACCTTAACTCAGTGGAAGAAAAGCTTTTTTTTTTTTTTTTAATACGCTGTTAAAGAAGGATATATACATCTTTGTGCTGCACAAACAGAAATAGAATCTAACTGCTCCAAGTGGGCCTGACAAACTGTTAAGTGTCAGAGTTTACAATCCTGATACTAAAAATGAAAAAAAAAAATCTGATTAACGTGTTTGGTGGTTTATTTGTTTTGTTTTCCCTGAAAGGTCATGCTATGATTCACAACCAGACGATGACTTGTGGCTGGTTTACAGCAAGAGGTTTAGCACAGCTGCCAGTGAGATCTCCACATCATTAGAAGCACGGCTTTGCTAAACCTTCCTGACAAGTTTCGACTCCACAGACTCAAACCACAAAATAGGAATGAATATGCTCTAATTTAGAAGAAACTCTTGACCTGAATAAAATGTTGTTCCACCATTAAAAAAAAAAAGTCCTTAACAGAAGGGCACTGCCCTGCAATACCTCAAGGGTATAAATTATGTCCAATTTGTAAGACCTGGTGATTAAGGGACTAGGCTTAACCTGCCCAATCAGGTGTCTCAGTTGCCTCTTTCCCACAGAGGTGAGATTTCTAAAATCCTATTCCCCTTCTCGTTTTTGTTTTCCACACCTCCATGAGATCATTCATTCATTCATTCATTCACATGATAAATGATGCTAGGCCCTATTCCAGTGCCAGCGAACCCAGCCCCTGCACAGCATAAACTGCAGACAGCAGGCCCCTGCTCTCCATCCGTCTGCTATTTACGGCTGTACTTCATGAAAACAACAAAATCCTTACCGGAGCCACTGCATTTCATAGAGATGACAACCTGAGGAGTCCAGAGAAAGAATCAACACTGTAGTTTCTATTAAGTCAGGGCACATCTCATTATGATAACCTCTTCCTCATTCCCAGCAAAACATGGCATGTATGCCAGATAGAATGAGGACCCAAGGGAGTCAAGAGGGTATAGATCTAACCCAGGCCAGCTTCCTGTGTGACCCCTGGTTTTATATCAATTAAAAGAATCCACTTACCTACCGTAGACTGAGAGCTAGGTATATTATTACCTTACAATATTACTACATTATCTGAGCAGAGGCCGAACTAGAGTGCTGTGTTACAGGTAAGACACATTCGGATGAAGTAGGTAAACTGACCCATCTGTAACTGGTGGGCCCAAGACTCAGGTATAAATCTAAGTCCAAACCACGCAAGAATTGCACAGACTCAAAGAGTTGTACAGATTCAAAATTTCCTCCAAATTCGAATATTGGATGAGTCCACGGGACAGAATGTCATCTTCTCATTTTATAGATCCCAAGGCCCAAAAGTAAACTGTCTTGCTTGGAATAGTGGAAGAACATAAAACAGCCACCTCCAATTTTTCAGTCCAGACTAAACTCACCATGTTGCCCCATTAGCTTCGTATACACTACTTTTCTCTCTCCCTCTCTCAAAAGGCTGTTGTAAAACATACAAAACAAAATGAAATAGTTTATACTTCATACAACTTAAAGCAAATGTGACTAAGAGCTTAGGCTACAAGGCTACATTACTTCAGGGAGATTACTAAACATCGTAGTGCCTCAGCTTCCTCATCAGCAAAATGCTGATAATAAGAGCAACGACCTCAGAGTTATGACAATTAACAGTGCCTGGACCACAGTAAGTACTCAACAAATATTCATTATGATCAGCATACGTATAAACTTCCTCTAAATTCAACTGTGTGCGATCTGGTACTGTTAGGAATAAACAAAGTCTCACCATTGCTTAAAGACTACAGAAAAGGTCTTTGTGATTTATTTACTACAACAGAGCATAGCTGTCCCCCAAAACATTTTCTTTTCGGTCCTGCCTCGTGGCATATGGGATCTAGTTCCCCAACCAGGGATCAAACCGAGGACCCCCAAAGTGGAAGGGTAGACTCTCAACCACTGGGCTGCCAGGGAAGTCCCTAAACAAAAAACGTCTAAGACGTTTCCTCTCTCCACTGGTCTAATTTACCCACAATAAATCCAAGCTCCACGCACACCTCAATTAAAGAACAGTCGCTGGCAGTGCCGTGCTCTCTGCAGCCTTTCACACCTCAGCAGAATGTGCACAAACAATCTTCTTGCTTCAGAGGGCTGTTCCGAGAATAAACAGTTGTAAATGCCCTTTGTAATCTTTTGACAATGGTGCTACATAAGCACACATTACTCTAGGCATTATAAATTAAGTACGTGGTTACACATGACAATACGAGAAATGCCTGAAACATCTTTTCCCTTCCTCGGCATCCAATTAAATTACCATTTCCCCTAAGAAAGAATTCTGTTGCATTATCCCATCCAAAAAAAAAAAGACACTACCGCGTAAGATGTTTCGCATTTGCTATACACTGTCGTAAGCACTTAAGTCATGTACTCCTCACAACAATCCTTCGTTGTTCATTTTCCATTTTATAGATGAGGAAACCGAGGTAAAAGGACAGGGAGCTGGCGAATGGTAAAACTGGGATCTGAACCCAAGTGATGGGACTCCAGAGAACCTGCAGTTAATTCACAGGACACGACGACCTCCAAGAGCAAGACTTGTTGACTTCATAACCACCCTCCCCCTGCGCTTAATCCACAGGATACCTCAGCCTCCAAAAGTAAATCCTCTCTTCATAACCACCACACCCGCCCCACATAAATACACCTGTGCTATTAACACTGCTGCTTTGACGTTTCAATACTGGTCACTGAAGCATTTGGTGTAACTGCTCTGCTAACCCAGGGTCTCCTTAAGGACAGGCCCCCTCCTCCCCTCTGTATTTACATAACCCCAGTCCTTCTAAACATAATGTCGCTGCTCAAGAAAAGTGATGAATGAATTAATTAAATGAGTGTTACCACTGAGAATCTTATCATTCAAGGAGTTTCACTCTTTTTACACTTCGTATACTGCACTTTAATATTAACCTGAGTTTAGGTGTTAATGTTTTGCTTTTGTTTTCTTTCTAAGCAAAACTAATCTTATTTTCTCTGCTCAGGCAATACATTTCATTAATTACTAATTCAACAGACCAAAGAAAAACAGGCTATTCAGCTGTCAGATCACACAAGACCTTTTTAATACTTCAGTCTTGTGGAAATTTTTTAAGCAGAATTTTTTTTTAAAATCCCATTTCTGTTTTAATGACTTAAAAAAGAAACTGCCCTTATGGGGGAAAGGAGCATATAAAAGGTAATAAACATTTAATGATCCAATAATTGGTTATATCAGAGCAATCACTGTTCAGTAATTAACTTCTCTTTTGGGCTTGTTCACTTGATATTTTGAGCACCTTTGATAGGCCTGGAATTATCCATGTTATTTATATCATAAGCTAAAATCTTTGGAGGAATCCAAAACACAACAAGGTTTGCAATCACCCGTGTTTCATCTTGGTAACTTTCCAACGTGTCCTTTTATAAATCCAGCTGATTAGCAACACCAAGATCATCCCAAGTCCTCAGCGTGGAGTGGGCACCAACGCAGCAGTAATGACACCACGGCTAAACTGTGGGGGTTGTGGACATGGCAGCAAGGAGGGGTTAAAGGAAAACACAACAGAAAATTAGAGCTTAAAAGACAGCAAAAAATAATTAAATCGCACCACCAGGAAAGAATACAGTGAACAGCTGGTATGTTGTTACTATGCAAAATTACAATTAAGCTCAGGTTAATGTCATTTCCAACTAATTACCCACAGTCAGTTGGAAGAGACACACTAAGAGATTTCACTTTGCCCACTCCAACAGTCTTTCCTGCTTAGGTGTCTGTGCCATCAACACAGGTACAAGGCTCCTCATATTTTTTTGAAGTCACAGCTACACAAGTGCACCCATCTCATTCCTGTCAAAGGAGTCCCCCTATTAGCAGTAGACCTTAGGAGCTGCTAACATTTCAACACCTCCCTTTGGTCACACTCTCTCTGCATGACACTTCCTTCACACCAAAATAATGTGCACAGTGTTTTCTCCACAAGCTTAATTTCCTATATTCCATTCTCAGTCTTTCTCCTCCTTCCTTCCTCCCTCCTCCGCCCCATCCCAGACCCTTTTTCTAAGGCCCTGTATGAAGAGGAAAGTATTCATCATTTCATACTTAGTATACAAATCATTATTATTATGGAGGTGCTTGAGCTTACACTTTAAAGGTTACAAATAACTTTCTATCAATAAATCAGTCTTGTTTTTAATTCAATAAATCAGTCTTGTTTTTAATTCGTCCTAACCAGCTGCACCCCCACACCCCAAAATAAAGGAAACCTACCAGTACCACGCCACCAGGGCTGGAATTCCTGTCACCCCACTGTCCATCATGGCCGCCTGCACTAATGGTGAGTGTCCCCTCTGGCCACAGCCTTTGAAGGGAACTTGTAAATAAACAACACAATGGGGCCACTTCTCAAAGAGTCTCTGCAGCTTCCATGTCTGACACAAGACACTCAGAACTACTTTAGTGCCAGAAGCACCCTGCCTCTAACAGAGAGACAAGCTAATTGGAAAGACCTTCTTAAATCCGCATCTGCTAATAGTCTAGCGGAGAAACAAAGGTCTAACAATCCCAAAGCAAGAAGGTGTCTTCTAACCTAAATTACTAAAGCTCTTCCATTATCCATACACCTTGCGTACTGCCCCAACAGCTTGCCGCATCCAAGCGCAGGACACCACCACACCCCCCGCCCCCAGCTTCACAAGCGTCTGAAAGAGGAGGTTGGATAATTTATCTGTTACTTGCACCTCTGAGAATCTTGGTGGTGAAGAGAAAAAAAAAGGAGCAGGAGGAAAGAAAAATGTGCAGTAGTTCCTTTGCTACTAATGGACAGATAACTGCAGAGTGCCATAACAGGAGTATTTATTTAATCAGTGTACTGTATCAAAACAAGCCTCTGGTGTACTTTTGAAAAGATGGAAAGCCACTCAGAACAGGTGACTGGAGTCTTGTCACCCGCTCAGTTGATACTGGAGATAGCCAAGAAGGGGTGTGTGAGGCGGGGGCAGGGAAGGGGCTGCTGTACATCCACAGAGCCCACCGCCCGCCAGGGAGGCCCAGACCTGAGCCGCTGCGGCTCGCTCTCTCCACTCGGGCACAGCTCCTGTGCGGGGCTTGCTGCAGTCCCTTTACCATGAGCATCTCCTTCCAAAGAAAATCCTGCTGTTTAATACAGACAGGACTTCTCCCACTAAGAAGCAAATGATTCTTCAGTGTCAAAAGAAAAGGGAAACAGAAGAAAGAAAGAAAAACCCTCTGGGAAACTTGATTACCTTTGGCTTTAAATGCTCTGAATGGAATTGATCAGGGGAGAGATTATTCTGGGATGGACAGAGAGCAGGGCAGAACTTCTTTCATTTTTGTTAACCAAGAAGCTATTTTCCCTCATGTACCAAGATAAAGACATTTTGGCTACGGAGACATGTTTACTAGTCTACCCTGGCAGTAATGACAAGGCTCATTTGTTTACCGAAGTCATAACTGCCAGGGCTGGTAATCTGTCCTTATACATTTTTCAAAACTATCATGAGAATATTTTCAGGGAATCGGATTTCAGAAAGGACAGATCTTTGAGCTTAATCTTGATGTATGCTGTGAACATTAATACACGGGCATTGTCAGGAACTGATTTAAGTCTGAATCAAAACACAGACAAATAACACAAACTTAATTTAACATCACCAAAGACTTACAGAAACAATAATGATTAAGAAGCATCTAGTACAGAAAGGAAATGGCAACCTACTCCAGTATACTTGCCTGGAAAATCCCATGGACAGAGAAGCCTTGTAGGCTATAGTCCGTGGAGTCGCAGAGAGTCGGACACGACTGAGCGACTTTACTTCTTCAGTACAGAAAAGCAGGATGCTTTTTACACTTGCACCAGAGGTGAATGAAGCCTATAGGCTTCATATAGTTATAGGTGAAAAACACCTGTAACTGTTTAATCAACCTTTACTTACATTCCTAGTTTCTTGGGATTTGAGGAGGAGTAGAAGAGGAAAATGTAATAAAAAATATTTTGTGCAATGTTTTATTTCTTTACCTGAGTCCTGGTTACTTGGGTATTCACTTTGTGAGAATTCACCCTGAGCTGTGAACTACACTTATTTCAGGATGTGTTCTATTTCACAATATGTACAGTTTTAAAACCAAACATGCATGAGTGTTTTATTTTTCAGAAAGGGTTTGGTACTATAGAAATTAATCATTTTAAACCACCACCATTACTGCCACCCCAAGAAGTGACTCAAGAATATTTTCTAGACTAGTGATTCCAAAATTTCTGTACCTGACCTGGC
The DNA here is from genome assembly GCF_054371585.1 of Giraffa tippelskirchi. Taxonomy (NCBI): domain Eukaryota; kingdom Metazoa; phylum Chordata; class Mammalia; order Artiodactyla; family Giraffidae; genus Giraffa; species Giraffa tippelskirchi. Next base: position 11,126,667 of record NC_137287.1, on the reverse strand, counting down.
AGTAAAAGAACTCCTGGGAAGCCTGTGAAATCCCAGAGCTACACAGCAGGAATTAACTATTAGGAGACCAAGGATGGGGCCCAGGAATCTGTATGTTTAACAATCTCCTTTTAGTTCCAGACACACAACTGGGCTTGAAAACCACACCCAAGGCAAGAATAACTTGCAAGTTGCAACCATCCAAAACCATGCAATCCAGATTCTCTAAACCAACAAAGGTGACCAAGTGTAATTATCTGGAAAAATTCTGCAGAAGCTTTGATAACTCAAAGAGTACTCTACTCAAACACACACACACACACAAACTTGGCAAAGGCTTTCATGGATATTTTTCTCACAATTATAATATTTCCCCTAAAAGGAATCTGATATGTTATAATCACTAAGTTACTCCTACTGGGAACCTCATCCTGCAAATTTAAGAATAGAAACTGTGAAATCAAATTACTAGTCTGTGGCCACATGGGATTCGGGGTCATTGGCAAAATCTGAACATGTGCTTTTCCACATCACAGTCTGGGAGCCTGCCCCCCATTCTCATTATCATTAACGTGCTGTTGAGAGTTTAGATTTCCAGACGTTAATGACACACCCAAAGTCATTTAGCAAAAAGACTCAAAGACGCACTGGAGCCCGCAGTTTCTCATCCCAGACAAAACTCTACCGCCTATTACAGCAGCTTCCCACCAGAGGCCTTTAAAGGGTTAAGCCCCAATCCACATTTCCCCTTTCAAATTTATATTCTCTACTCTTAGATAACCACATTCATCGGAGTTGGAAGCTCCACAGTAAACTGAATTTTGCTTTTGGGCATGCATAGGCAACTGCAATCCAAAGATAGAGCACTACCCCAGGGTCTTTTATCTGAGAGCACAATCGGGGAGCCTGCTGGATCATTTGTTTTAGAATACCAGAGCACTTGTTTTTAAACAAAGCATTAGCCAAGGAAAGAGGTTACAACAAAAGGAAGCACAAGACCAAAAGAAAAAACAAACAAAAACAAAAAGCCAAACACTGAGAATCAAGGTGGTTCTTTCCACCCTCTTTTAAAGTCTTATTTGCCAGACTGGGAAATGTAGTTAAGGAAAGCTTGCATTGAGCTCTCAATGCAAGTTTACAGAGGTCTTTTTTTTTTTTTTTCCTTTCTTCCCATTCATGTCTTTTTAACCTCCAACGGGACACTCAACCAATTTAAATCTAAAAAAAAAAAAAAGAAAAACAAAACAAAAATTACATGCCCTTCCAGGAATATTCAAATCATGCAAAACCAAAGTCTTAGGATGATTCTTACACTTCAGATACTTTCTACTTTTAAGAAAACCTACCAAAAACTAGAAAGATGTCCTCCAGAGTAGGTCAGATAACCCCACAGGCAAACATTAGCTTCTAAAATGCCTACCACCCTCCTCCCTTGGGCAAAATCACACAGTCCTTAGCTATATTAACTTAGTTCTTCTGCAAGAATGACACAAATTTATCAAAATTTTTAGTTCAGTTTAAAAAAATTTAATGGAACCAATATAGAGCAGTGGGAAAAGCAGTGACCTATATATTAGGAAACCTGGGTTCCACATAGCTGTCCTACCACTAACTCTGTAGGTTGTACAGAGCAGTTACATAACATGAAATTTTCTAGATCTGTTTTCTCATCTCCAATAGATGAAAGCCTAAGGAATATATTATCAACTCTGAAAACATGCACAGAAGTGAGGAGGGATTAAGGAAGGGTCGAATGTACCATTAAAACAACATCAGAATAAAACTCTTAAGAAGTTCTGTGGTGCAGTGGTTCAAGTCAGGCTCTGAAGCCAGAATGTATGGGGTTGGCCACTTGCATGCTCTTACACCTTGGGTGTAAGTAAACTCTGTAGCTGTTTCCTCTCCTACAAAACAGAGTTCACAGCAGCACCTACCCCACAGGACCACTGTGTGCAGACTACACAAACTGATTTAAGCAACTAAAGCAGTATCTGACACAAAGTAAGCACTCAGTAAATGCTAGTTCTCATTATAATTATCGAATACATCAATACTGAGCTAACGGCAGAAATAAAGTTGACAGTTAAGTACCTTCATGTCCTTTCTAATCAAAAGGGAGACAAAAAATCTTGTATCTTTAAATGAGCTTTGGCGCAAAACTTCCATGGATCCTCAGAAGTCCCTGCCCCTTATTCTCAAACCTGTTGATCTGGGTAGGTATACAAGTACTGGAACCTTTATTCACCTGCATACAGTCTCCAAGGACCCACAGATGTCCAATCACACTGGGAAAGCCAAAGGTAGATGGAGAAAGTCCTCTGAACAACAATAACTGAAAAATCTCATTTCCCACACAACCCTTCACACACTGAAGTCAAAGTTGACTTTAGCAACCCAAAAGCTGATGAAAACAACACATACTTGCTTTCTTATTATTTTTAGGTTCTCTAAAGACTAATGGAATCTAGTTTTCCCTCTTTAGTCAACAACTGTATCTGGTGAAGATGATGATCCAGCAAGGAAATCATATCAACCACTGTTTTCTTCCTTCTGTGTAACCCAAAAGCTGTAGGATTTCTTTTTCAGCACTTTTTTCACTCAAACTTGACAGTTTCTTTCTCACGATCTATTTTACCGACTGACTCCAAACCTAATCTCTGGTGCATCCCTTCTTTTCGGGGATCCAGTGGTATTCATCAGTGTCCAATTCCTTGACTGCTGTGAAGATTGTGACAGATTTAAGCTTCACTTCTGATTAAGTCTTCCCAGAGAAAGCAACCTGATAGCCTGGCCCAGTATAGAGCCCTAGAAATGAACTTTCCCTTTCTGCTTTCCTTTCCCTCAAATTTATGAGCACACGGATGGATTAGGAGATTCTACTTGAAGCAGAAAGAAAATCGAGTATCATTATTTCTCCAGCATCTTCACTAAGCTTGAACCTTAAGCTGTACATCTATTTCGTTCCCATCATGTTAAGCTGGTAACTAATAAGATAAAATTCAATCGATTCCAAAACTCCCTGGAAACTTTACTGCCCCAATGTTTAAACTTCCTGGAAGAAATACCTTCATGAAAGCATTTGTAATCAAAATCCTCAGAACCAAAAAACTTAATTTAAGCAAAATGAGGCAAAAACACTGCCTAATGGTTCCCCTAGAGCTTTTCTAGGGGATGATCACAGTCCCTCCACACCTTTTGTCTGTTAGACACACCAAACAACAACATGACACCAGAATGTAACACCCAGAATGTCATTTCTGGAAGCCAGGAGTTCTGTTGACCCCCACCCCTCACCCCCTAGTGCCTGGAACAGACAAGAAACTCAGTAAACATTTATTAAATGGATGAGTGGGCAGAAGGGGTGTGGGTGCCCCAGTGAATTAACAAGACCCACACGAGAAAATCAGGCCCTGAATAATCAAAAGGTGAGAGCACTTCTGAAAGATGTCACAGCCTCAGATGTACCCACACCCAGAGAATTGGCCACATCTTACTGTACATCTTACCCAACATGTTCCTGATCAAGCTGTGTCTCAGGGCAAAAGAGCCCTCAACTGCCACCCAACAGCTCAGAGCCTTCCTGTAAAGATGCGCGGTTTTGCACGTGAAATTCTGTGTCCCCACTGACCTCTATGGTAATTTTATAACAACTTTCATCCCATCCCAAACACTTTCAACAGAAGCACCTTTGAATTTCTCAGTCCCTTTCTGTTGCCTCCTTCCTAGTCTCTAAAAGGCTTTGTATTAAATATGTAAACATAACCCCAGTTTTTCTCAGTTATGGATGGGAGGAAGATAGCATCAGGGGAGGAGCATCCCAGGACATTACTCTTCAAACTCTTGGAAAGCAGACCACACTAAAAAGCCCAATAGAGAAAATGAGAAATAAAGGCTAGGAGTGCAGTTCAGTAAACACGGCTTGGTACTGGGCATCTGAGAAAACCCAGTGAAGAAAAACTGACACATCCATCTTTAAACAGAATGTCTCTACCTTGACTTGCACAACATAATCCCCTGGGGAGCTTTTAAAGTTCTGGTAATGGGGTGGGGGCTCCCTCCCCTCTCCCATGGGTATAGGGACTTTTCTTTAAATTCCCCAGAGGATTCTAATGTGCAGCTAGATTGAAGAATCCCCTGCTCTAAGGCTTACAGATGACTCACTTCCTCCTCAGACAATACACACAAAAATTAGCCCAGTTTGAAGAAAGTGCTAAGGTCTGTTGAAGTTGGTGGTGGGGCCAGGGATGCTGGTCATGTGGTGCTTTACACTATTCCATATTTATAAAAGATTTCATATAAAAGCCAAAAACTATTTCATAGTCCTATACATACACACATACACACATTTTTTACACAAATGTATTTTAAAACAAGCTTATCATATACTGGTCCTAAAAAGCACATCGTAAGGAGTGCCGGCACTGATAGTGTCTGGGGTTTTTACTCCACTGAGGAGGGGGGGAAAAAAAAAAATCAGGACCAATTCAAATGAGTCTGCTTATTTGAAAACACTGGTCTGAATTCTGTAAAACTGCTTTGTCTGCTTAACCAACAATCCACCTAAAATCAGCCGAGTTGCCAGGACTAAGTCAGACTGGCTATGAAATCCTTTATATAATCAAACACCAAAGTGGGTTGCAGTAAGACAGTACTACTCCCAGGACTCAGCTCTAGGAACATCTTTTTAAAATGGGGTGGAGGCAGAGCATATTCCAGTGAAGATTTATCTATTAAACACGAATGCTTATCCTAAGCCTACCGACTTCCTTCTCATCAAGGAGGCAGTTGTTATTAGTTATTTAGTCACAGAGTCAAATCCAACTCTTTGAAAGCCCATTAACTGTAGCCTGCCAGGCTCCTCTGTCCATGACAATTTCCCAGGCAAGAATACTGGAGTGGGTTGCCATTTCCCTCTACAGGGGATATTCCCGACCCAGGGATCCAACCCTCGTCTCTTGTTTACCACTGAGCCACCTAGGAAGCCCAAGGAGGCAGTGCAGGCCCTGAAATCAGACAGTCTGGGCTCTAATTCTGGCTCTACAACCTGGGGAAGTTATTTAACTTCTCTGAACCTCAGTTTCCTTATCTCTGCCCCTCTCTTTACTCACTCTCTTTACTTTTGCAGTTACTCACACACCAAGCACTCTCCTTCCTCAGAGTCTTCACCTTGCTCTTCCCTCTGCTGTCATGCTCTGCCCCTGGCTATCCTCACTGCTTGCTCCCTCACTTCCTTCAGATTTCTGCTCAAATATCACCTCCTTTAAGAAGCCTCACTTAAACCACATCTGTATACGCATACCAAATTCTCACTAACATATCCTTACCCTGTTTTTAAAAATCCTGTCACTACTTAACACAGTATGTATCTGTTTGTGATTTACAGCATGTCTTTCACCCCTGCTAGAAGATAAACGCTATGAGAGCAGGTATCTATTTCTCTTACAGCACCCACTGCACCCGAAACAGTGCTGCCTGGCTCACACAAGCAACTGATAGATATTTCCTTAATGAAAGAACAAAATTCAATTATCTTTTTCTTTCCAAAGAAAATCTTACCCTTAATATATAAAACAGGTAAAGGTGGAGCTCTGATTGAATGAGGTCAGGACCTGCCCTCAGCTGTCTCAATGTTCCCTGAGATGCTCCCCAAAAGCACTACCCAAATCATCTACAAAGTCACTTATTATTAGAAAGTCTCCAAGTCCATGTTATTTCTGTGAGACTTGAGAAATGTTAAATGTGATAAATGACTTTCCATTCTGTAATTCCACTTATTATTCACTGGCAGCTGCATAAAGTACCCTAAAAATTCAAAACGTACTACGTTCCACAACTGTTCCATCCCTAAAACATCTACAGCCAAAAAGCAGTCACGTCCTACAATGGGAGGAGGCGGGGGGGGGGGGGACCGGGGGAGGGGGAGGCTAGGGTCTGTTTCCATGCCCTGTTACATCATCTCTGAGCCTCTGGGACCTACCGCTAAGCCTCCAAGGCTGCAAAAATCTCATTGCTTCGAAGGAGGTAAGGAAGAAAGGGTGGTGGACCCACATGGAAACAGATGTTGCACAATGCAGGATATAAATCTGGGCAACATGGCAGCCACTTGGTGATTTCCTGACTCCATTACTTTAGTCTCTTTTTACATCAAAATGACCTCCTGCCTTAGCCAGCTTTGGACTTACATTCAGGAAACATTCAGGAAAACACAGGGTGAGGGAATAGCATGTCCTAAAAAAGAACTCTGCACAAGGCATGAACAGTTGGGAGAAAAACCCCAGAAAAGCCAGCTGACTACAGTATCAATATCACCATGAGATCTTACACACAGCTCAAAGACCTCCTCAAAATTGCAGGGAAGATATGAAACATACTCAGCAAACACATCAACAGGACCTTTGCAAAGCTCTACCATCCAGCCTCACAGTGAGAGAGTTACCGACTGAAAGCACAGAGACCCATCCTCTAACACTGTAATCTAATCCTTAAACTAAAGACAATTTAATGCTTTTGCATGTCCATATGTTTTCTAATGACGCCATTGCTGTCAGCATGCTACAGGAGTGCTTCTTGGAAGATGGAAGTAATGACAAAACACATCATTGGGAAGGCAATTATATGCAGTACTAACCATTTTACAATGGCCATATGGGCTGTATTTCAACAATGTAATTTCCAAATCAGCCTGAGCATACATATTTCTCTATCCTTAATCCCAGGTACGCTACACTAAATGAAATAAGAGTACAGATGAAATATGGGCAGCTGACTTAGAAATCTGTAACAGAATGCTAAGGTAATGTTCATCTAAAAATAGTAAACAGAGGGCACCCACTGCCCTATTGGTCCTAACAGAAAACATCACAACAGGGCTATTACAAACCACCTGACAGGCAAGGAACAACACAAGGAAAAGTTTAAAATACACAGATCCTACCTAGCAGTCAAAATCTGTGACAGGCCCGAGAGTAAAAAGAGTAATACAGAACTCATATAGTATAAATATATAAAATCTAGGTTTAAGAGATTGCTTTTAAAACTCTGGACTTAAAGGTGTGGAGCCTATGACACTAGATTTTTACAGTTAAATTTCAAAAGACATGCTTTGACTTGGGTCTCTCCTACAATCATGAACTGTTAAAAACTGCAATCTACTATATTTTGGATGTCCAAAAGGGTAACTGTGCTCCATGGTAACTGGAGACAGAAAGGAGCAAGACTGCAGGTCTCAGAGCATAATGATTCTGAGAAGAAACTACCTCCTCTCTCCAAAAAAAGACTTTTCACAGAATTGTTTACTTTGATCTTCGTATTTTCACCCAGAAATCTCTTGAGATTTCAGGACTAATAGGGCATGTCGTGTATGTGTGCATGTGTGTGTATGTTATACCACTCCTTAAGGGATGGTCACCAGGCAAGTCTGAATACCCAAGTACTAGAAGGTGAGTTGTGTGGAGGCCCAATTTGGCCCAGAGGAAATGAAGAGGGGACTTCTCTAGAAGGTACAGTACTGTAATCACAGTTGGGATTTCCATGAGAAGCAAATCTAACAGTCAGACTCATTAGCATACTCTTTGTAGCATAAACAAACCTTGACAGGGTGGAGAGGCGAAAATGGGTGAACAATTTGTGAATGTGCTTAGAATAATGAAAGGAAAACAATGACAGAGGAAATAACTGAGATAAAAGTATCAAGAAAAGCAAGCAACTATTTAGTATGTTCTTTTACCGGAAAGAATAGAGTATCTATTAGTTAAAAAAAAACAAAAAAACCTACCAATAAGGTCTGTTTTATTGTGGAATATATTGCCAGGAGAAGTGCTACTTCCTGGAATAGTTTTAAAATCAGACAAAATATCTAGGAATTTAGAGTAGAAAATAAGCTTATACCCACAGTGACCTATTAACAGGGTGCCAGCCCCTTCTCCAATTTTACACTTCTGTTCCACAGGGCTGTTGTTTGAAATCAGCGAGATGAGTATGTGAAAGGATTTAGTAAAGGGACTGGCACACAGTTACCCTCGATATGATAAGCCTGAGCCCTTGCCTTTGACAAAGGCTTAAAATCTACCTGACCTTTGTGACCTGGAAAAAGGTCAGATTTTAATATAGGGAAAAACAGTGAGAGGGACCGAAGGAAAGAAAAAGAAGGAAAAAGAATCAAACCAACAACAAATATGCTACAGATGTACTTTATGAATGGCAGGCTCCTATGCAAGTTCCAGTTTTTAAAAAGAAAATAAAGAACTTCCAAAAAGATGGTGAGGTAGTATCCCCTCCCTAAATCTTATTATTAGACCTAGAAAATCCTTTGTAACCAAGACAATTTTCAGCAGGGACAAGGAACAGATACATGCGGTCTACCTGAGTCCCATTTGGGATTCCCTCACAAAATGCATCTGTATAAAGGAAGAATGGAAGGGATGAGGAGCTTGAGCTTTCAGGTCAGGCAGAAACAACTGCATTTCCTGCCTCTTCTGTACTGACCTTGAGCAAATTGACTTAACCTCTCTGAGCTTCAGTGTCTTCCCACTCTAAAACGGGGATACCATTCATTTTTTCCACAGCATAGCTCTAATGAGGCAAAGAATGCAAAATTCCAAGCACAATGTCTGGCACAGAGTAAATACTAAGTAAACACTATCCCCCTTTTCTAAAATTTTTTTTCATGGAATTTTTGTGGAAATAGGTCAACTCTAAATAAGCACTAACTATCTACTGTGCATGGATTATTAAGTAAAAGAAGCAACAATTCTAAGAGCATCAAATACCCCAGGAAGGATATATGTAGGGGGAATACAGAGACTAAAGTTAGGAAATAGAGGGAAATAAAATAATGCATTAGAAATACAGGAAGGTAACTCTGGCTCTCTCTTTTCCAAAGTGCCAGTCATACCCCAAGTTATACACAGCGAGTCATGACAGAGCATATAACAGACCAAGAAAAAATTAACAGCACTTGAACTTCCCACCAGAACCCAAATAAAACACAGAGTAAACTGTCAGGTCAACACTTCAAAAACACCCTAAGGCTGTCCCCATCAAGCCATGGGAAAATCATTTCAAAATGATGAAATACTCTGAAACCCAAGAAGTAAAGCTTTGCTCTGAGGTCAGCATTAAGATTCTTAATAAGTTTATTATTATTATTATTACTACTGCTATTATTATGTAGTATGTTGTTATTATCTCTGATTCTGGAAACAGAATTGTTGCAGATAAAATTAATTCTAGATTGAAATACAGATAAAGGTTGGCTTTACTAGACAGGCTGGAAGACTGAGCGATTGTCAAAATATTTAACAATTTTTTATAAAGTGATCAAGGGAGCTAGAACTGTTGTGGACGTGATGAATTAAACACAGTTTTGGAATCTTTCAGATATGACTTGAAACTACTTCTAAACACAGGAAATACTTCTGGAATCACATTATATATTCGATACTTTAAAATGGTTATATTCCTTCAACTGAAGGTGACCTGGAACAATCTGGGCCATTTCTATATTAGACTAATAAAACTAATTTTAAAACAACTGTCTAACACGGCAGGTTTTAACACTCAGGTGTGAAATCGCACTTCCCAGCACACAGGCTGAATTATCCCCCAGCCTCTCACCTGTAATTATCATTTGCTCCCTCCCCAGGTGGCTCTCAACCAACTCTTAGCTTCCCAGGCTCCTATCTGGAAGTACAAACTCCTTCTGGGGCTTCATATGCTATGAGGGTGAGAGGGAGAACAAAAGCAAGAACCTCATGCTGGCTTAGACAACTTCTGAAAATGTCTATTTTCAACACAGCACAAGAGCAATTTGATAAAATTAAAATACCCTTATGTCACCATGGTTAACGATATGTATTTTTCAAATAAAGAGTAAATTTACTTCACAGTTCCTGTAGAGGCCGGTTCTTCCATTAAGGCCAATTCCAAAAATTTAGCAAAAGATCTCTCATCAGTTGAGAGGGCATAATTAAATGTTTTGATTAAAGCATTTTCCTCCCCTGGTTAACAAGATATAACAGATGTCACCGACTTCCCCAATAACAATACAGCCCTGCACTTGGCATCTTTACAATTTTAAAACTGAACTGTCATATAGAAAAATTATAGCTAGGGTGTCTCCTTACAATCATGACTCTGAAGTGGTTATGACATGCCTGGACTCCCCAATGGAACAGATATGGAAATCATACTCCGTATTCATAGATGCAAGCTCTCCTTAGCATGCACTTGAAAACCAACCTCTGAAATCTGAATGATGCGGGCTTATTCAAACCACCACCAATTACTCCTGGAAGCCCTGACCAAGTGAGGTATGAAACCTGTACAGAAAAATGCAAATCTCACAGTCACTTTCTTCTAGGAGTACACGGAGCACATGCAGAAAAGTGTCTCAGGAAAAGCAATGCCCATCTAAAGAGATTCACTCTACCAAAATTCAAGCTTCTCTGAAGGGAGAAGAATCATACTCGATTTTCTTTTTTAATCATATTTTTCACAGTAAGATGCCCCGGCACATTCACCCAACCTAAAAAAAATTCAACCTATACCAATTTTGTCAATACATCCGTCCAAGGTGTAACTAGAAATAGACCTGCATTTTAAATGGGAGGCAGCCTCTCTGATTGAAGTTCAACTCAAACATCCTGGTTTAACAACTCCATTAGTGACATCAAGCACAGATCTAAAGATTACTCAGCCCCTTTGTCAGTCACATGTGTTATTTATAGGACAGTATATCAATCATGTCTTCCCCTTATTATTTCCTACTTTCTGGTCCTAAGCTATTTGGTCTGCCAAATTAATACATTCCATTGCTGCTGCAATCTAAACAATGCTTGATAAAAGATTAATAAAATAGTTGAGCTCTCTGCAACCACAACACACACACCCAGGGAAATTCATCAATGTCTTTTTATTTGCATATTTGGCTGACTGCCCCCTGCAGCAAATACGTAAGGCACCAATGCTCAGGTATCCTGGTTTATGGTTTGCATTTAATTCAGGGTGTCAATCTGCTTCTGTTTTAATTACATCCATCTTGATATGTTATTACAATCTCATGAAAACTTCTTTTCATTATATGAATGGCTATAAATATATACACATGACAAACAGTTGTTATAAATTTTCTGGTTCAGCAATAAACAGGCAAGATGCCTTAGCCAACACGTCATGTGGATTTAATATTTTGAGTCTTTCTTCTTCAGAAGAAAAGTTTGATTGAGTCTTCAATTCAACCATACTCCAAAGTTCACTTGTTTCAAAAATGTTCTGCTACCAACGTTGGTAAGTTGCTCTGAGTCTCTGAATCACCAGGCTGAAGAAAATATTCTACCCTCAAAAAATTACATTAAAATTTTAAGTGGGCCAACATTAAGATCATCTTACATCCAAATAATTATTTTATCTTTCCGTTGGATATTCAAGGATGAGAAACTCTCATATCATCTCCCTAATATTTGTTTTTCCTTTTACATCCTCATTATGGGGGGGGAGGGAAGGGTGTTAAAAAAGTCTAATAATGGACCTGCAGAGAAATGCCAACCATGCACTGGGGGGAAGCAGAACACTTTTAAAAGGTTCTTGATACTGAACAATAATCAGAACATTTCTTAGAAAAACTGGGAATCTTTACAACCATGGGTAATCACCCTCATTTGTGGTATTTTTTTTTTCAGCCTTCCAATTTACTAAAGAAAAGCAGACAGTCCTCTAGCTTCACTGGATACTAGTGAGAGCCTCTAACTCCCAGTGTGATCTTAAGCAGGAAAATTAACCCCTCTGGGCTGTGTTTTCATTTGCAAAATGAGAGGTAGAACTACAGCATTTCTAAAGACAACATCTGTGCCTCTAATGCTGCTTTGGCTTAGAAAGCACATCAGTCAACAATAGCTGATGTGAAATGGATCAAAAGGCTGCTCTGAAAAAGTTGAGGTCCTAACTTTAGGACAACACCCCCCTGAGGATTGTAGCTCTGGGCATTAATCTCAAAACTGTAATTTTCCCAAATAAACTGATCAGCCTAACAAATGTGGCAGGAGCAAACTCGCAATACGCAGCAATGCAAGATACTAAATGCTTGCTTCCTCTTTTGCCCCAGTGAAAGTATAATGTCACTTGAACTATATAAAATCATTTCTTAGAATAGCACAATTCAGGACCTTCGTTATTTTTGCCCACTGAACATGTATAGGGAGAATGGGTGGAACACTGCAATTTCTAGTATGTGGCTGGAAAATAAGTGATAACCTAATGTTCAACTATTGTTCCATCTACATCTTTATTTCCTGAGGGTTTTTTTTTCCCTTAGTTTCTAACGATGGAAAACTATTCACCAAATCACCAGTAACATTTAGCTAGAAAGCATAGCTGAACAGAGAACCTAGCAAACAACAAGTCTACTTCAGTATAACTATCAAGAAATCACTTCAATACCAGACTCTCTTAAATCCTCTTTACAAGCTCTAAAATATCACTGCCATGAGAAACTTTGCAGAAATCCAGAATGAACTTGATGGGTTGTGTGAAAACAATACCCTGACATCTCTCAGGAACCATCACCACTTGACCCTGGCATTGACATAAACCCTGTCTGGATCTAGTGTGAAAGTGTCAGATCTCATCCATATAACCGAGAGTCACAATCTGTTTTCACAGGCTGTGTTTCCGTATGTAATCCAAGTCATTTCAAAATGCTTCAGTTAATAACAATCACACAGTACCTGTCTGCAATTTGAAGGCTTTCTGCCAAAAGTGAATCCCAACCTGCATTAGCCATTTTTCCTTTACTTACAAACTGTTGGCTTTTTCCTTCTCCTCTTGTGACTCCATTTTACTGCACTTGGCTTTTCCTGGATCCAGAGATAGGGCACTACAAGGTATGGTGGCAAATCAAAATGACAAAACATTTGCATGTTTTGTGGTATTTACTCAGGCACACTCTAACCAGAGTTCAGAAATGAATGAGAAATTAGAATGATGAGCTGATAACAGTTCAGAAAACTGAAGTGAGAAATTTACCCTCACAGTACTAACCTCAGAGTCCCTCAAACAGACTGTCAACGTTCAAATAATGAAGGTTTAGAATTTCAAGTGTCTACATTTCATTCAGAACTTCATAAATCCATTGCCTTTTATTAACTTGCATTCATAATTTTGATAATTCTGCCTCAGTAAAGGAAGAGAAGAAAGAAAGGAGGGAAGTTGCAAGGGAGGGTGGGAAGGAGGGAGGCAGGCAGGCAGGCAATGGGTGGTGGGGAACCTACTGGATCCTAAGATGAGACTGACACATGCACTAGCATGTGGAATAAAAACCTATAAAGACAGCAGCCATACAAACGATTTCAGGCTACAACTCCCCTTGCAAAATATGGAACAGAGACTGAAAAGGGCTGACACAAAGAAGCCTGTGCTTGCCTGTGCTTAGCTGCTCAGTCATATCCGACTCTTTGCAACCCCATGGACCACGGCCTACCAATTCTCTGTCCATGGAATTTTTCAGGCAAGAATACTGGAGTGGGTTGCCATTTTCCTCCTCCAGGGGATCTTCCCAACCCAAGAATCAAACCTGCGTCTCCTGTGTCTCCACATTACAAGCAGATTCTTTATCCCCTGAGCCATCATAGTCTCTTCCTAAGCAAGCAAAGGAACCCAGACGGAGTGAAAGCCACCTCTCCCCTCCTCAGTTACTAACAGCATCAAGAGGAACCTATTTTCTGTGACCTTAGAAAGAAAGGTACTGACTGCATAACCCCTACCCTGAAGGCTTATTAGAAGAAATGAAGGAAGAACACAGTTCAAATCTGCAAGAAGGAACACAAATTCAGGGTCTCAACAGCCTTTAACTCTATGCCCCACTTCTAGGAAAGAAAAATGTGCATTCATCTATTCATGGAACAGGTACACATTATTGTTCTGACCCAGCTAAATGTCCCTAAATTAGTTTTGATTAATTCTCATCCTGCTCTTCCAAACTTCAATTATTTGAGAGTTGTTAAATCTGACTTTTTCCCCACAACTTTCTCAAATGAATAGCTGCTATCCCATTACTTTTTTCCTGTATCAACAAAATATTGGCTTTAATCCTGACCCTGAAAAAAGTGTTGTTTCTTGAGAGAAAAAAAATAGCATGAGGCACTTTTACAAAGTTAGACTACATTTAGTCTATTAGTGTATTACAGCACAGGGGTAAAATAAAATGTAAAAACACTAACCTACCATCCACCCTCTATACATACACACACACACACACACACTCACTCGCTCATTCCACATCAAAAAGTGCAGCAGACCTTATGTCCAAAGGCTTTCAAATTTAGTAAGTGGAACCTAAATTTTCTTTAGTAGTTGCTCTCAACTATTTTTTTTTTTTTTTTAGCTTGGGGACTTTATTTCTAATCCTAACATTCTCTCAAACTACATAACTGTCATTTATTTTTGACAGCAAATAGAAATGTTGTATAGAGCCTTAGAATCTTTTTATCATCTCAATGCTCCTTGAATCGCCTAGAATCATATTGAATGTTCTTTTTTTAACCCTTTTTCAATGGTGAAAGCTAGAGAAAAACTCTCTCGGAAAGGATCAAAGGCGAATCACTAACTCTATGATTCAGTTTTTAAATTTACTGATTCATTTATACCCTGTCTACTTCCAAAAAAGATACAAAGCAATTCATCTCAACAGCTAAAACAAGGTAGATGGAATCACCATATCACAGTATTCTACCTCATCTCACATAAATACTCCTGAAGTGATGCTCTGCCTCGTACAGTGAAATACTGAAATTCAGTTAAGTATAGTAAAATACTTGACTTCATAACCAAGCACGTTATTCACAGTCCTTTTTCCTTCTATAAACTTTCTCACCGCTTAGGAACGCCTCAGATCCTAAAGCTATGCAAACTGCCCAAAGTGAAATACTGGAACTGACCCATTTAGTCTGTAGTACCATCCCAAACTTTCCAAAATAGAAAGCGCAAAATGTAACAAAAACACAGCTCCAAAGCAGACGAAGGGTTCTGACCTTTCTTGAATGAACACTTCATACATAAGCAAGCGAAAGGCAGATAATTTAAAACCTTTATTTTAACGTCAGTGTCAACCTCCTTTTCTCATCCAGCCTTCTTTCCCAGCTTGCTAAAAAGCAGCAATAGAAGAAACCAGAAGGAACCAAGATAGGATTAAAAACTCCCTCTGGCTGGAAGGTAGCTTTGTAGCATCAGAATTGGGCTACTATCACACTGAAAGAACCATTAATGAAAACCACTCACCAATATTCACCTCATGGTGGGATTGCTAACAATCAATGAAAGGGGTGACACCGGGCAGGAAAAGGAAGAAGGAGAAATGGACTAATCATCATTATTTACATCTCTCATTATTTACATCTCACACTCCCCTTGCCACTCCCTCTCAAGCAGCAGCTTCCACCCTGATTTCAAACTTTGTGCCTGGTTTTTCAAATTGTCTATCATCAGCCAACATACTCAGAGATTATCAAGTTCCAAGATCTGGAAGGGACCTTTGAGATCTTTTCCAGCAATTCCCATACTGGATTATGGATTAGGAACTACGATGACAAGAATGAAAGTTCCCTGTGGTCAGATATTAGGAAATAAGACACATCACATCTCTTTCTCTAACATTCAAAACTTACATACACATTACAAAAGATTTCTAATCCTTGCAGAACAAGTTACCCATTTAATTCTGTCTGGCCCATCAAGTTCCAAAATTAACTGAGCGAAGACCACATTTCTTGGTC
Organism: Giraffa tippelskirchi; assembly: GCF_054371585.1. Lineage (NCBI taxonomy): Eukaryota > Metazoa > Chordata > Mammalia > Artiodactyla > Giraffidae > Giraffa > Giraffa tippelskirchi. Next base: position 11,110,924 of record NC_137287.1, on the reverse strand, counting down.
TGGACCACAACCTATGAACATCTGGAGAACTATGTTTCCTTCTAGCTTGGGTATCTTTGCTTTAAAACTACTCTAAACCTCTCAATTTGTGGAAAAAGAAAAGGATTCTTTTAGAGAGTAGCTTCCCAATGTAACTCAACTAGTTAGGACAGCCAGGCCTGGAAGGTGGGTCACTACACAAGCACTCTTTACTTACACAGTTTTGTTCTCATTTCTACAGCCCCTTCTTGCCCCTCAAACCTTAGTCACTCATCTTGTTTCTGTGCCTTGTTCACCATTCCCTCATCTCAGAATCCCCTCCCCAATCCCTACTCTCTCTCTGTCTATCCAAATCACTTCAGCCTACGAGGACCCATGTATTCTCCAGGAAGCCTTCTCAAATACTTCAGCCTATCTCACTATTCCTTCTCTGAAAGCTCACTGCACTTGGTTGGAACGAGGCATTTGAGTACCTGTTTCAAAACTGTAAGTGCTAGACTTAATTTACCAACTGAACTGCACACTCCTTCAAAAATACTATATATATAATATATTATATACATATATAGCCTTCCCCCACTTCTAGTACCTTGCACATATCACACACTCCATAAATATTTGCTGATACAAGAAACATGATTAATATTTTTTAAACTGAGTGAGATTTGACCACAGTAAATTATCAGAGCCTGATATGCTTTAAGTACATCAAATTCTGTACAGCCTATTTACACTACCAATGTGTGGGTAAGCCCTGAAACACAAAGGAAATGAAGACCCCATGAAAGTCTTGGTTTGATCCTCCATCCACCAGAAATGAGTCTTCCTTCATTTTCACAAGCCTGCAAAGCTCCAACTGGCCTCCTATCTGCTAATCCCTCCCATTTCACCTCTGCTTCCCTTGGTCAGTTGTATATAAGGAGGCTACCCTAAGAAACCAGGGCACAACAGCCAAGTGAAGGGGGAAAAAAATGGATTTGCAGGTTTTCAGCCATAGTGCTCACATGGCTTCCTAATCAAGATTACACAGAGGGAAAAAAAAATGCAAATAACACAAAGGCAGTATTATCTGGCACATCAGGGTACACTGGCAGTACTAGATCCCAACATTCCCATTTATACTTTGTTTGCTGAAAACCACTTTTTAATGAGGCTTGATATCTGGGGATAGTCACTCTCATTTAAAGAATATTCAAGTAAATAGTACCATACCAAATGATAATACTGCTGCTCAAATGCATAATGAAAAGAACACCATGTTCAACTTTAGCCTCCTCACTTACCCTCTTATCTTCTATCACAAGACTCTTCACAATCACATACTTGAACTTCAGGGCACAATTACTCAAGACAAGTGTCCCTGCAGAATATAAAACTACCTCTGCCAGTTTCACTGTATAAAGTGTGGGACTTCTCAAACTGTCCAAAGCTTTCATCATTTTAAATAAGAAAATAACAAGAGTGAAAAATAAATCCACATAAAAATTATGGTTCTCATTAGACAAGTTTCTTATTTTTCCTCCAGTATTATGAGTAAAATCATTAGACTGGAACAATTTTATTAGGACATTTCACTATGAGTTAGGAGCCTCTTTTTTTAAAAGGGAAGTCAAAATCAGCCACTCAAGACAAAAACCAAACCATGGAGTCAAATGATGTGTCCATTAACACCAAAAGTATACACTCCACAGTTTGCTAGCTACTGCTCTGAATCAAGCCTAAGTTTAAAAGCCTAGCTGTGCAAGCCAATATTTCTGGTTTCTTATCACAACATCATACCAGCAGCAACTCTGATGATCTGTGGTGACAACTGATTTCATTTCTAGACACAAAAACATAGTATGTATTTAAGATAATTCTTATCACATATGATAATTCTTAACATTTATAAGCACTCTTGTATTACACATCCAGGTTCAAGTTCATAGTTTAGTTGCCTGTTTCCTAACAAACCCTCACATTTCTTAGTGATAATTCAAGTAAATCTTCCAAACTGAGGACAACAGGACACCAGAGGTTTTAATGATCACCACACACATATGCCTGACTATGAAGCATAGACACAAACGTGATAAGCTGCAAAGAGATCTATGTTGTCCCACAGAAGCATGATGACTTTTATTCCCCACTGTATTTTTTTTAACCTGAAAAGTGTATTTGCAGCTTTCCTACAAAAATTGGGACTCCTAAACATAAATGCATGTGAAGATATTTGATATTAGGGAACTGTTGTTAATTCACCTAGCTGTGATAATACCATGGGTTTGGGTGGGTTGTTTTTTTTGTTTTTTCCCCTGAGTCATTACCACTTAGAAAGACAACTGTTGAACCTAGGTGGTTGTGCACCTTGGGGTTTGTTATACTGTATTTCTGTATATGTTTACATTTTTCTATAAGGTTTAAAGAAACTTTTTTAAAAGTTAGACCTTTATAACCAGAAATATGCAGATGATATTTAGATATGAAGGTATTATAATATTCAGCTAACCAAAGTAACCTGGGTTTTGAATCTAGAAAAATAGCAGAAAAATAATCACAGCAAAAAAAGGAATGGTATTAATGGTACACTTCAAACTTGGTCTTCTTTAAAAATTAAAAGTTTTTTACACCCAAAAGAAACTAGAATGGGCACATTTTCTCTCAAAAGCCAAATGGATAGATACACAAGCCCAGTCAAGTATTTATTAAAAGTAAAACCACCAAAAATAACTGCATGTGTTATATTTATCTCTACTTGACCTTCAGAAACATTTGTAGCAATCTGCAGGCCCCTCTTGCTTACTTACCCTGAGGGGCCACACAGAGCCCAGGATAACCATGCTGGAAGCAAAACCACTTGTAAGCAGCTCTTACGCTGTCCTAAACCAACCACTGATCACAACCAAATTTTAGGCAGCATTTTCTAATTCACATACTAGAATACACATGACCATTTCAATTCCTATTTTAAAGCAAGAGAGAGACAGGGAGAAAGAGGTCACGCTGTACAGTACCCTCCCACACTGGCAAAGCTGAAGCCACAGTTAGAATTATCCTAATAAGTGGTGAGCCTCAACACTCAAAAGAACTGTGTAAGATCCATTTTAGCCAATCAAGTACCAGTTCTAGAACCAGAGGATAACTGATTCAATCACTAACATCACAATCTATGGCCACCAACACCACTCTCCATTCCTCCCCAACCACTGGCCACCATCCACCACCATAACCACCAGGAGCCCAACCAAAAAGCAGTTCAAACAGAAAAGAATAACCCTAACAGGAAGGCTTCCTTTTTAAAAATACTTAAACTTGACACCCAAACACACACACACACAGCAATCTAAACCTGCACAGTTACTACATGTGAGATTTAAGCTGTCATCAACAAAGCTTGCATTTGAGCACTGCAAACAATACCATAATAACAGCAAAAACCAAAGGGAAAGGGAAAAGTTTCTTTCAGGAACCTCACACCATCACATCAGGTGCAGGAAAGCCTAGAAACCAACTCCTATCTTGGTTTTGTGCTTAAGAAAGCCGGACCAACTCTGCAGAATCTCCAAGCGCCTGTGTGTGTGTGGTGTGTTGGGGGTGGGGAGAGGAAGGTGGGAGAGGAGAAAAGGGGGTTACATTTATACAGGCCAGTGACCCATGCCAGCACCAAACCAGATCCGTCCAGGTGAAGAGAGTTTTCCTCTGACCCCCGGACAATCTCCCTCTATTTGCCCCCCCCCAACACCCCCAAGGAGCCCTTTAGCTAGCAGGAAAATGTGCATTTGGAAATCAACGCTGCAGGTGCCCAAGGAATAAAGAAAGACACACATAGATATACACACACACACACACACAAAGCCAATCAGAAAGAAAAAGAAAAGAAAACACAAAAAAAGGAAAAGGAGAGGGACAATTGGGTGACAAGCCCTTCAGATACCAGCTAGGATTTTATTCTTTCCTCCCACCCGTCCTCCCTGGTGTACCTTTTTCTGTCTTTTAACCGAATTGTTCATATACACACACATGTGCATGTTATGTGTACAGATAATATTACAATTAACCCTTTCCGTAATAGAGCCCCGAACGGAATACTGAAAGATATTCCATCCTTTCCTCTCCTCCCTCCCCTCCTCCCTCCTTTCTCCCAACCAGGAGAAAACGCCCCCTTCCCCAGCTTCACCAAAAAAAGAAAAGAAAAAAGGAAAGAAAGAAAAAAGAAAAGAAAAAAAGAGGGGTAGAGGAAGGGGGCAAAGAACCACAAAACCCCGTCAGTCTCCGGTCCCGAGGACACCCAGGAAAGGTCTATACTACACAGAGACACACACAGGGACATATGGCTCTGTAGAAAGCACACAGAGAACCGTCCACAGGCGCCCCAAACCCAGCAAAGAGACTTCCACCAGCCAAGAAGCCATGATTGGGGAGGGAGAGGAGGAAGGAGTAGGGGCAGAGCTCTCCGTGGAGGGGGGCGCATTGTTGTGATGCCTGAACCCCTTTCTTTCTGCCCATCTGCTGTGGAGGGGGTGCGGGGAGGGGGCGCAGGGGGAAGGCGAGCGAGAACGAGGAGACCAGGAGACCAGGCACGGCTTGGCGATTCCCTCCTGCTGCCTGTCTACCCGCGCCCCCAGCTCCCCCACCCCCCCCAACAATAAGACCTCAGCCTAGACAGACAGCCAGCCAGACCGACCGGAGCGCGGCGGGGGGAGGCAGCAGAGCCGAGCACAGCCAAGGAGGGAGGGGGTCGTGCCTATAAAGGGAAACCGGGGGGGAGGGGGGTCCCCCTTACCTCCAGCGCTTCAAAAGTGACAAAGCTGGTCATGGCAAATCCATCAATGATGTCCTCTTCGGCCGAGGTGGACTCTCTCCGCTTCCTCCGCGGGGGTCTGGGCCGGGACGGGGCGGAGGACGGGGGCTTCCCATTGTCTTCCTTGTCGGAGCCCGACGACGAGGCGAGCGAGGGCGCCCGGGTCCGGCCGGCCCCGCCGCCGCCGGCCGCGCCGGCCCCCAGCCCGCCCCGGGAGCGCCTCTCCCGGTCTCGCTGTGACCGCGACCGCCGCTTTTTGCGGAGTCCATGGCCCCGCGTCGGGCCATCCATGGCTCTGCCGCGCCGGGGTCTCCCCGCTCGCCGCCTGCCCGCCACAGGCTCCGGCCGCGGCCGCACAAAAAAATTGACACCAACCCCTCCCTCCCCCTTCTCGGCTTCCCTCCGCCCCGAGGAGGACGCGGGGGAGACGGCGGCCGAAAGAAGGGAGAGAGGGGAAGAAAGAGAGGAGAAAGAAAAGGGGGAAGGGGCGGAGAGAGGGAGGAGGGACAGGAGCGAGGGCGAGAGGCGAGGAGCCCAAGTGCGGGGCTGCCCACAGCACCGAGGGTCGGAGATTCCTGTGAGCAGCGCCGAGCAAAGTAATGGCTGAACACACAGGTCTCCTTTAGAGGGGGAAAAAAAAAATAACTCACCAAGCAGGCAATAAATCAGAATAGCGGAATGCTTTGATCAAGAGACTGGGAGGCTCCGGGGAGCCCTCCCCGCGGCCATTCTCCGCCGTGCCCCCCGCCCCCCGAAAACGCCTGCCCGCCCCCCGCGACTCCAAATCCGGTCCGAAAAAGGTCGCGGGAAAAGTGGGGGCAATGAACTTCACCCGCCCCTCGCGCAGGAAAACACCCCCGCCGCCTCTCACACACGCCTCAGAGAAAACTCACTCCCTGGCTCCAAAATTTTTAAGAAATGCATCCAGGGGAGGCCAAGGCTTCCGAGCGACCTGAGAGGGACGAGACCCCCCAGAGAGGGGAGCATAATAATGAAATAATTAGAAGGGGAGAGGGCGAAACTGGAAGCGGTGGAGGAAGGGAAGGAGGATGCTGGAGCAGTTGTGGGGTTTGCTTTTCGGGCTCGGAGGGGGAAGGAAAGGGAGATGAAAGAAGAGAAGAAGCAGCCCCTGACGCTGCCACCCACCTCCCCCCACCTCAAAAAAATTTTTTTTCCAGTCCCAAAGAAGAGGTCACCCTTCCTCAAAAAAAGGGAGGGGGCCAGTCAGTCAGTCGACGAGGAAAGCAGAAAGAAATCTCCAGCGGGAGAGACGCCGGTGTGCCGCCGCCGCCGCCGCTGCCTCTTCTCTTCGCCCAGCCTGAGGGAGCAACGCAGCCAGGAAGCGCCGGGAACGCCGCTCTCGCCGCCGCCGCTAACGCTACCACAGATGCCGCCGCGAGAGCCCCGAGCCGGAGGGTGCACGGCGTGTCCCCGGGCGGCTGCAGCGGGAGCCCGGGCACGGCCCCATCCTCCGCCCGCCCGCCTCGCTCAGCTCCCGCTCCTCCCCCTCCGCGGCCGGCCCACTGCCGCGCCGCCGCCGCCGCCGCCGCCCGCCTCAGCCCAGCCCGGCGCCCGCCCGCGCGCGCCGCGCGCACGCGCACCGCCCTCCCCGCGCCTCGCTCGGCGCGCGCTCCCGCCCCCGCGGCCCCGGCCGGCTGGATCACGTGGCCGGCCGGCCGGGCTCCCTCCGCCCCCGCCCCCTCCCCAGTTGTAGAGTGTGTAGAAAGCACAAGGCTGGGGGCTGGCCGCGCTCGCGAGCCCAGGGCATGCGCGCTGGGGCGGCCGGGCCTGCGCACTGGGGGCGGAGGCGAGCCGGGAGCGAGGAGTGAGGGCGGCTTGGGGGCGTGGAGGGGGCAGTTAGCTTGGGGTTTACTGCGACCCGCCAGAGTTGGCGCGCGAGGGTGTGGGAGCCGCGGAATGTTCCCGCCAGTTGCGCTGGGGACGCTGTGCGGGCCGCTGTCACCAGTTATACCCCGCGAGCCCAGCGCCGCGCCCCCCGCGCGCTCCTCGGGACACTTGTCCTTGGACCCCCTATCGCAGGCCCGCGGGAGGCGCTCGGGCCGCCTTCTCCAGAGGCCCCCAGGGTGTTCTCCTAGGGCGACTTGAGCAGCGAGGGAAGGAGGGATTTCAGAGAAGGGTTACAGCGGGGCCGGGAGGAGGCCCCCAGATAGGGGGTTGCGACTGCAAGCGATAAAAAAGCGAGCGGGTGCCGAAGTGCGGACCTCTGCTCCACCGGGGGGCACTGGGTGGGAGGCCCCACCGCAGAGTTGGAAACTTTTCTCCCACGTGGTAGCACAGCGAGTGGCCGAGTGACCCAGCGCCCGAATGACCTCTGAGCCCTCCTAGTCTGCGGGGTTGGGGGGCGGGGGAAGCCTAGAGACGCGCGAGCGGCTTCGGAGCGGGGAGCGAGCGTCCAGGGACCGAACTTGAACCTCGACTGCCGCCTCCAAGGACGCGGAGGCGGGGCTGGAGGGGTGGGGACCGCCCCTGACCGAGGGCCCGTTAGACACGCAAAACGCAGCCCCTGCCACAGAGTAGTTCCTTTATTTGTGGAGGAGGGAGGGGGGGGTCCCTGCTTTTCCTGTCACTGCCCTTCATCCTGCCGCAAAGTAGCTGATGGTTATAAAAACTTGTATTAAGAGTTGACTGCAGCCCAGAATCAATCAACAAATGCGACGAGCCTCTCTAGGTAAAATAGCTGTACATTTTTCGGGGCATTGGAATTTATGATACGGATCAGAAAGACGTCTACAGTCCTTTCTCCCCAGTCTATTAGATACCCACGTCACTTTATGTCCAGGCACATAAACACCATGGCATATCACCCCCTACCCCCAGTACCCTACACTTGGGAAGGAAGCAAAGGAAAATCATCCGACGTTTTTTAATTGCCCTCAATGAGTCAGGCACCGTACTGGACGCTTTGTTCATGATTTCTCCTCTTTAGAATCTAAATATGCACTTTTTTATTAGTACAACTGGAAAGAGGTGGAAAAGACAAAGGACATGACAACCTGACATACCCGAGATTCATTCATTCATTTCCTCATTTAACATTGATCAGGGTCAGTTTTGTACCAGGCACAGGTGCTGAGAATACAGTGGTCCAGAAAATAGACAAGGTCTTCCTTCTTGGATCTTAATGTTCTAGCAGAAAAACCTCACTCATTTTGCACTTAAAACAATTTAATTCAAATGACAATGGACATTCCCTTAAGGCACAACTTGTTCAGTTCCACAACTTATTCAAAAGTCCCCGGGTATGGACTTTTATGAAATTGAGGTAGAGAGTGGGACAGGACAGGATAGAGGGATGGTGGCCACCAAGAAGCAAGAGCAAAGGGGAGCAACCACTAAACTGGGAATAAGACTCGAGCTTGATGTCTGTGCAGGAAACAAACCATTTGACTTTAGGCAAGACTGTTGAATGACTAGTTTTGTAAGTCAAAAGAAGTTATTAAATGTTCAGAAAGTCCCCTTTCAGGTCTACCTCTGGCTTTATCAAAAGGCATACTTTCAAGCAGACTAACTGCTTAATTTCTTGAAACTAGTAACTGATAAATGAGATCTGATGCAATTTATCAGGAACAGGGTGCCACCTTCCAAAATTACCTGCCTAAGATAACTGAATCTGCTGCCCCTAAAGCCATTAACTAAAACAGTACCTCGGTACACAGTGAAACTTCCGTGGTAACTCTCAGGCATTGTCACAGGAGCTGCTGAAATCCACCCTGAGGTTATCAAGCACATTCCTAGAAAAGGAAAGAAAAAAAGGCAAGGTCTCTGTCATTTAAAGTAAGGATCTGGGCTTATTTTTAGTATTTTTAAGAATGTGGAACATAAATACTGGTAAGTTTCAAAGAAAACTAAGAGCTAATGTCCTTACAGTCACTTTTCAACAACTTTGGAGGTTGGGTTGAGGAAAGTGTGAAATTGGCAAATATAATAAAAAGTATAACACTAGTGACTTTCCAGAGTAGCCCTTGGCAGTCTTATCTTTAAAGAGTAAAGTCTGGTAGGGGAAAAAAAATGGATGTTAATGCACTGCATCCAAGAACCTTGCCTCTGGCAAGAGTAATTTGCAAATGCATTTTGGGATAATGTTTAAATGATTTTTTTTTCAGGGTCCAAGTGTAATGCTCCCTGGAATTGGTAATGCCTTTTGGGTCAGAGTCTCAATTTTCTTCCATCAGAGAATTAAAACTGTGGATTACATTGCCCATATTTGTTTCAGATTCTCCATACTGTCTATGTTGTAAAAGCTAATGATTAATAACCACCATATAATAACCTAAGCACTTACTATGTGCCAGGCATTGTTCTAACTTGCATTAAAATAAATATCTCATTTAATTCTCATATTTTGAGAAAGATTTTATTATACCTATTGCACAGGTAAGTAAACTAAAGCTTAAGAAGTTTAAGCACAAAGTGGTATGACTCTTTCATGACAAGCTAAATTTGGTCTGAGTGACTCCAAAAGTTGTTCTCATAATGGTTATACTGAAACACCTTTCTCAGAATGATTCCTCAAGAGATCAAAGACTGTGTCTACTAAAGTTAAACACATGAAAATGCTTTGGCCCAGAAACTAGTTTCCTAGGCATATACCAATATCAAATATATACCAAAAGATATCTATTAAACAGCTCAGAGCAACATTATTTATCATAACCCTCAAAGTGGAAAACAACCAGAATGTTCACTGACAGTAAAGTAGATAAATAAATAAATTCCGTGATATATAACGGAACACTATACATCACTAAGAATGAACAGTCTGCTTCTAAATGCAGTAATATATATGAATCTCATACATATGATGCTAAGTAAAAACGTGAGACACACAAGAGTTTGTTTTGTACAAAACAAGCAAAACTTATTTGTGCTATTGGAAGTTAGGCTAGTGGTTACCCTTGAAGAGAGCTAATGACTGAGGAGGCCATAAATAGGGCTTCTGGGAGTTGGTCATGTTCTGTTTCCTGGGCTTGGTACTGGTTGCACATGTGTGCTCAGTGTGTAAAACTTCATCAAATTACCCTTCTCTCTAAGTATATTACCCTTCAGCAAAAAAAAAAAAAAGAAAAATTTAATGCTATGTGGGGATATTGTTTGTGTACATATGAGTACTTATATAATATTTCATCTTTTTCATGTCACTACCCAAATGCTCATCAACAGTAAAATGGATAAATAAGCTATGGTTTATTCACACAATGCCATGCAGTGTGACTATACAAGAGAATACTGCAAGTAAACCAAAATAAAGCATAGCATATTATCAGATTTTTTACTAGGCAGAACAAACAATAAAGCTTAAACTTGAAATGGGCAGCTTGAATTAGCTGGTAAGTCATATCATCAAAAGCTTAGGTGAATTCTTAACTAAAAGATTGTAGTTGATAAAGAGTAAAGCCAAAAAAAAAAAAATAATTCCAAAAGAGGTTGCTTGTTTAGCAGGGAAGGCACTCAAGTACTTCTGGAATACACAAAGGAAAAAACTTACATCTGTGTTCAGGAATAAACTACTTAACCCAGGAGAGCCTCTCCAGTTGTGCAATCTTTTATTTGAATCAGTGATTAATACTCAAACTACATCTTGAACATTCAACCTTGACTAGTCAGAGAATACCATTATAGCTCAACAACTGAACTATACTCTGAGCCTTCCAAAGCAGCAGTAGCTATTTTTTGGTATCTGATTTTCTAAATTACTAAATTTTTATATCCTTCTAAGTCTTGCACTTTGCACTCTGCCAACATGGCAATTATTAATACATTCTTCTTGATATTACATACTGGTATATAGTGTTTGAGTTTAATTTATTAGGAAAATTGATTTTTAACTCAAGGCACTAAGGTTTATGTTTTGGTCGTTAATAACTTTCAGTTGCATACTATGTGTGTGTGTCTGCCCTAAGACAGAGGTAGAACTAGGCTGGTTAATGGATCTAACTTTACACCGTTTCCAAATGAGCAAATAAGGAGACTAACACATTTAATGTCCCTCTTTAACACTCATAAGTCGTTTTTAATAATAACTATTCCTAGGGAGAAGTGATAGCTTGCATTAACTGACAGGTAGCCCATCAGCAGTAACATTGTTGTAACTTTGCCCTAATTATCACCTGCTGTTTTAATTTTTTTCTGTGCTGGAAGTTGCTTTACAAAATGCAGTTTTAATGTACAAAAAGAGTAGGGGGAGAAAACATGTAGTTCAATTTGCTATATGTTGTGCTGCTTTCGTAATATTATATAATAAACTTTCATCATCTCTGCAGGTGCCCCCTGATGACTGACAAGCTGATCAACCCATAATCTTCCAGACTCTGCCACATGAAGCCAATGAAAGATACCTGCTGGTGACCAAATGATGGTCATATGAAAGGTAGTTCTGGCAAATTTAACAAGCTATCGATTTTCACAAAACCAATTAATCTTCCCATCCCTTCTCAGGGCAATCCTTTCTACTTAGAGTCATTGACATGGTCAGGTGGGGAAATTGATGGATAATCATAAGAAAAATTTAAATGACTCTTTAATGCTACCAGTGGGAGATCTCTGTATTTATTACTGACTATAATGACCTTTCAGATCAGTTTCTCAATTGGATTTGGTAGATGACTTGTGATGGTTCATGATTTTATTTTTATTTGAAGAGCAGTATAGATCTAAAAGGATCATATTCAGATAACATCTTGATTGAAGAAATTATCAATCCTTTGGAATTACATGAAAAATATAATAAATTATAGTCCAGACCCATTTGCAAACACCTATTTACAAAGCCTGCTCAGTGGTAAAGAATCTGAGGTTCGATCCTCAGGTCAGGAAGGTCCCCTGGAGAAGGAAACAGCAACCCACTCCAGTATTCTTGTCTGGGAAATCTCATGGACAGAGGAGCCTGGTGAGCTACAGTCCATGAGGTCTCAAAGAGTCAGACACAACTGAGCGATTGAACACACACACACACACACACATACACACACACACATTTACAAAGCCTAGTAAATTATTTTACATTATTTTACATTTCAGCCTAGTGAATTATTTACATTTCAGTTCTTTGACAGTCTGGTCCCAGTTACAGTATTGACCTCCTTTATTAACTTCCTTTATTCCAGCATATATATTTCTGTGCATCCTAAGTCATCTCTTGCACGGAACATTTCCATGCCTTTGCCCATGCTCGTCCATCACCCCAGAATCTCCTCTCCTGCCATCTGGACTTACTGAATGTCTACTCATCCATCAAGACCAATTTATCCATCAGTGCCAACTCATCCAAAAAACTTATGCAGATTGCTACTTCCATTCAGAATCAGCAGCCTCTTCTCTGCTAATGTGGCACTTTGATTTATGTATATCTCAATGTATTGTTGTATTTTTCAAAATAATATAATCAACAATCATGTACTCTCCCAGAAGCTTGAGAAATAAAACATTTCCAAAATACTTGAACCCTCCTATGTATCTCCTTTGGTACTGGGTCTTCCTCCCTCTCCACTCCTTAGTCTGCCTCCCCCCTGCCCCACCCTCCCAACAGAGGATCATTATCCTGAATTCCATGCTTATCACTGCATGCATTTCTGTATATTTTTGCTTCATTGGAAGTATCCCTAAGCAACATATTCTTTTGCATGTTTCAAAATTTACATAAATGATATCAACCTAAATCTATTCTTCTAAAACTTGCTTTTGATAGTCGATGTTTTATTTGTAAGAGTTATTGGTGTTGATACATATAGTTCCTATACATTCATTTCACTGTTGCCTAGAATCCCAGTGTATGATTATTTCATAACATATTTATTTATATCTTGTCTACCGACATTTAGGTTGTTTACAGTTTTTGTCATTATAAATACACAGATTGGGACTACTCTTGTAGTCCAGTGGCTAAGACTCCTCACTCCCAGTGCAGGGGGCCCGGGTTTGATCCCTGATCAGGAAACCCCTGCCACAACTGAGACTGTCCAGCCAAATACATATTAAATAAATAAGCAGGTGTACAAGGAGACACGACCCTCTTTTTTCACACTACTGTTACAAAACTTACCACATTATTCTATTATTTTCTAATTAAAATTATTCTATAATTTTCTATTTCACACATCTCGTGACTTTTTTCTATCACTTGATGAACTCTACCAGATAGGGACTGGGCAGGCAATGGCGGTTACCCAATAAATGTTAACTGATTTTATGACTTATCCGTTCTGTATTTAAGTTTAGATTTTGTAGGCTCAGGCTGTTGTTTTTTAATTACAGTATAAAACAGGACTTGAGTTTTTAGATTTTTATACTTCTACTTTAGAAATACTAAAGGGAAGCATCAAGGGAGAGTTCATTGGTCAGTCTTAGTACAAAAACTGGCTCCTACCAAACATCTGTCTTCAAAAATGACTTGGTAATATTTCTGTGTCCTCGATGCCTCTGTCAATTTTGGAACACAGTAGACGTTTCTCTATGAAATTGTGATTACCCAGTGACCTCATTTTCCTTCAAGTGCAATTATTCTTTTGAAAAATCCTAAAAAGAGGAAACAACATTTTCATTTGTGATGAAAATTTACTGACATTCAGAACAAACAAATAAACACATTGTTTCAACTATCCAAATAAGACTATTAGCCAGTTTCTAGAATGGGCTCATATGACCAGGAATTTTCATGACACAGTTATTTAAATAGCAGGGTAACTGATAAGAAACTAGCAGAAGAAAATATTTATAATTTGAACTGTTTATTTGTGTCAATACAATTCTACCATATGTATGTTTTTCCCCAAAGTTATATTTCTGAAATTTAAAAGAGGAATATTATATATACAAAGATATGTATACCATTATCATTTGTAAGGGGTAAAAAACAGAAAAACAACATAAATGTCCTACAATAAAGAGTAATTAAGTAATATAACATGGAAACATGTTACAATTTTATGGATTCATTAAAATTATACATACAGTTTTGTGAGGATATGTATTTGTTAATCAAGACATAGACTTGTACATATGTGTGACAACAATTGCTTTTTTTGATTGTTAAATTATATATTGTCTATATAAAGTTTAGAAGGAAGAAAACTACATACACAGTTGCTTTATTTTAGTGACAATATGGATGGAAATTTAGTTTTAAATTGCTTTTCTATAAGTTGTGTGCATGCTTAGTTGCTCAGTTGTGTACAACTCTCTGCAACCCCATGGACTGTAGCCCCCAAGCCCCGTCTACCCATGGGATTTTTTCAGCAAGAATACCGGAGTGGGTTGCCATTTCTTCTCCGGGGAATCTTCCCGACCCAGGGATCAAACTGGTATCTCCTGTGTCTCGTGCATTGCAGGTGGATTCTTTACTTGCTGAGCCATCAGGGAAACCCATGACTTCTAAAAACTGTGTTAAGTACAGTATTTATTTTCAAGTGAGATGTGTGTATTAAGGTGACTGACTGTCCTTTTTTTGCTTTGAACCAAAGGAATTCTCTAGGTAGAGGACATTTAGTGCTAAAAGTGGGACTATCCTGGGCAAACTGGGATGATTGTTCACCCTATAATGTGTCTTTGATTGCTAGGAGAAGGTGGGACGAAACTGTCATTTTACTTCAGTTGTCAGGAAATCAACTAGATACTAATTTGGTCCCTAACCAGAAATTATTACAATTTGAAACTATACTCTCCATACTGTGGCTAATGTTGGAAAATTGCACACCAAATCTTAAAGAGACAACCTTCCACTAATTACATATTCACCTGGTATCTGTTTCAACAAATGAAATTACTCTCAGCATACATTAATTGACATAATTACTGAAACACCAAAATCTGATTAACCACTGTGGCTCAAAGAAAAACAAGAAAAGAAATTATGGCTCCAGGAAACTGCAGAGGTGTTTAAAAAATAAAAGTGCTTTAAAAGCTTGTTCAACTTGTAGATAGCTTTAAATAAAGCTAATAAATCATGGCTACTTCATTATTCACTCATGAGACAATTCTGTGTTCTGAACAGTATATTTTGACTGTATTGCGGTTTTAAAGTAAGTTGTCCTAATATCCTTAGAGAAGGAAATGGCAACCCACTCCAGTACTCTTGCCTGGGAAATTCCATGGACAGAGGAGACTGGTAGGCTGCAGTCCATGGGGTCGCAAAGAGCTGGACACAACTGAACAACTGAGCAGACACGCACACATGTCCCAATATCCTGCACTTTGTTGATTGTTCTTGTAATCTCCATTGTGTGTGCTTTAGTGGCATAGCACTCCTATTAGAAGACAAATTGTATTCACGACTATTATATATTTTCATAATTAACAATCGCACAGTTATTCTAGAAGCCCAGCAGCAGCAACAATGATATCTTTGTACTTGCAAAAAGCTTACTTTTCAAATTCCTGGCTCTTTTTTCCTAAAGCACTGACATCATAGTAGAGCATTGTTCTCCCTGCTTTGGGTTCGAATCATCTGATAAATTAGAGAAATCTGAAGATAACGAAAGAAGACATATGCTAGTATAATTTTGTGAGGCAAAAAGGGCTGTTCTTGGACTTCTACATTTCTCTTGCTTAAATACATGGAATCAATTGTTTTGCGGTTGTATTTCCTATGCCAGATTATCCTTGCCATTTAAAATGTAATCCCTGGCACAATTCACTTTCCATGCTCTCTGTTCCAGTTACTGTTCTATCATTAGAATACCTTTGCTTCCTGGGAGCTTTCATCAAAGCTCATCGACATCTTTGATCATCACCATGACTATTGTTGGGCTTCCCTGGTGGCTTGGTGGTAAAGAATCCACCTGCCAATGCAGGAGAGTCAGACATGACTTAGCGACTAAACAAGTGACTATAGCTATTATTTATTTTTGCTTTCCTATGCAATATGCTCTTTATTGCAAAATTTTGTTGCTCTCCATGTCATTAATAACTAGTCCCACAATTAATATAGAATTCTGCCTTCGTTGAAAATTAACTCCAATAATTCAAAGAAACATTAGAAAAACATATATGATGCATTGTGGCATAATTCTTCAAGATAAAAACAGAGGTATGCTCAGATTCTTTTTACTCTCACTTGATCACATGGGATCAAGCACTTCACCTCCTGCAAAATATCTTGCAAACTTCTGCTTCTCTTACATTATTAATTTATAATTGTATTTCCTATTGATAATACCTTAATCTTATCTAACAAAATATAGTGATATTGCAACCAAAACAATAACAGGGAAAAAACGAAAAATAAAAAAGAAAGGAAGCTGTAACTCACCATAAAAAAACTCACAAAGATTTTATATGGGTATTATATGTACCCGTTATTGTCAAGCTTTAGGTCTCATGCTGTAGAGAAATGGCAAAGAAAGTAACAGCAGAGTATGTTCTGTTCAACATTCACCAAAAGTTAACTTTTCTTGGATTCCCCATGTTAGGCATCCCAACCTTATCTAACAGTGTGTCAAAGTTTCTCTACCTCAACACTTTCATTTCAAACATGCGCATGCCCATGTTCATGCACACAAACACACACACACACACACACTAAGGCTTATTTGTGGTTCATTTCACAGTGACCAACTCTTTCTTCCATTTTGCCAGAGATCTGTTGATTATCCCAAGTCACCTTTGTCTGTGACAATCAAAATATGATAACTTTACAATCATTGTTAATAATGGATGCCAAAACCTTCAAGAAATGAGACATCCACAAAGTCTCAGTCATTCCTGAGCATGCATGTTGCTTTGGTTGTGTCTGAAAGTTTGCAACCCCATGGACTGTAGCCTACCAGGCTCCTCTTTCCATGGGGATTCTCCAGGCAAGAATACTGGAGTGGCTTTGCCGTGCCCTCCTCCAGGGAATTTTCCCAACCCAGGAATCAAACCCATGTCCCCTAGTCTCCTGCATTGGCAGGTGGGTTCTTTACCACTAGTGCCACCTGGGAAGCCTGTCATTCCTGAAATCACTCATTAATTATATGGGGAAATAGAATTGTAACACTGCAGACATCTGGTAACTACCACTTTAACCAAATAATCACACCTCAGCACCAAGTATGACATCAAACGCCTCTGATGTGATGCGCGGAGGACACAATACTTACATACTATCCCTTCCAAAAAACATTTAGCCTGAGGACCTGGTTGGTGGTACAGTGGTTAAGAATCCTCCTGCCAATGCAGGGAACACAGGTTTGCTCTCTGGTCCAGGAAGATTCCACATGCTATGGAGCAACTAAGCCCAAGTGCCGAAACTACTGAGCCTGTGCACCTAGAGCCTGTGCTCCACAACAAGAGAAGCCACCACAGTGAGAAGTCCCCGCGCCACAACAAAGAGTAGCCCCCGCTTGCTGCAACTAGAGAAAGCCTGCACGCAGCAAGGAAGACCCAGTGCAACCAAAAATAAATAATTAAATATATTTTTTATAAGTTTAACCTGAAACTAATCTTTAGGACACAACTAGACAAATCTAGGGCTTCCTATGTGGCACGGTAGTAAAGAATTCGCCCACCAAGCAGGAGACACAGGTTTGATCCTTGGGTTTGGAAGATTCCCTGGAGAAGGAAATGGCAACCCAATCCAGTATTCTTGCCTGGAAAATTCCATGGACAGAGGAGTATGGCAGGTTACAGTCCAGACGGTCGAAAAGAGTCGGACACAACTGAGTGACTGAGCACACGCAGGCAAATCTAATGTGACGGACATTCTGCAAAACAACTGACTCGAACTCCTCAGAAAATGTCAGTACAGGAATTCCCTAGCGGTCCAGTGGTTAGGACTCCATTCTTTCACTGCCAAGGTCCTGGATTCAATTGCTGGTTAGGGAACTAAGATCCCTCAAGCCATGCAGTGCGGCCAGAAGAAAAGCAGACAAAGAAAGCTGGGGACTGTAGAACAAGGGAGGGGTGAATCGAGGGACAATGGAATGCAACAGATGATCCTTGATTGGATGCTAAACCACAAAAAATAAACTACATAGGACACTCTTGGGATGACTGGGGAAATTTGAACACATAGTGGATTTTGAATAATAGTGTTGAATCAATGTTAAAATCCTCAGGGAATTATCTAGTGGTTATGTAAGAGAATATCCTTTTTCTTAGGAGATATATGCTATGGTGTTTAGGGATGAAGTGTCATGATGCCTGCAATAAATTCTCAAATGGTTCAGCAATGCCTTTATATCCAGGAAAGGAGTAGAAAAAGCGAAATAAAAATGAAACAAATTTGGCAAAATGTCAACAATTGGTAAATCTAAGTGAGGGGTATATAGCTCTTCACTGAATATTCCTGAAGCTTTTCTGAAGGTTTGAAATGTTATAAAATAAAAAGCTGGGGAAAACATATTAAGCCAAAATCTTGCATTTTCAGAAGTTAATACAGTATAGGAAAATGCTTTTCTTCAGGCCTACAAGAAAATACAAAGGACTCCAAATGTGTTGGCCCAAGCATGACTATAACATAAGGAAGGATTAGGCCAGCAAACCACAGGACATTGTTCTATAGACTACACTGTTTTGTCCACTTGTTTTAGGCAATATATATCATATTCCATTTATATATAATTATATATTATGTATCATTAGACATACTCTAGTCAAGATACCCAATTTACAAATAAGTCAAGAGGCCCAGAGAGGGATGGTACCTTCCCAGTGTCACATAGAAACACAGTGACAGAGAGGGACTTTAGAACCCAGGAGTCCTCTGTTTTATTAACTGTTTAAAGCTTCCTCATTTAGTTACTTCCACCAAACAATAGCAACAACAATAGTCAGTTTAGAATTTCCCAAACTATTTCAGTTTAACCAAAAGCTTGTATTTCTTTTGTGAATAAGAACTACATAATCTCTCTCTTCTTTCCCTACCCTCTATGAAAATGAGACTACAAAGCAGCAATGTATGTGGCTCCAAAACCTTAGGCATATAAGATTTTTGGAAACTAACTAAAGACAAACTTACAACAGGAAATTATTATAACCAGAAAGCAAATTTTGAGGCCATGTGTTTCCTTACATAAAAGTGACAGAACAGAAATTCAAGTTAACTTAAAGAAACTAGAAAGAGATGATTCTTTCTTTTTAAATAGTTTGAGTGAATTGTTTATTACACTTTTTGAGATGTGGTTTAATATTCAATGGAATTAAAAATTGTTTGAAATTTAGTTACATTTTGTTCAAAAAACTTTTTCTATCACTGTTTAATATAACCTATGAT
This sequence comes from Giraffa tippelskirchi, assembly GCF_054371585.1. Classification (NCBI taxonomy): domain Eukaryota; kingdom Metazoa; phylum Chordata; class Mammalia; order Artiodactyla; family Giraffidae; genus Giraffa; species Giraffa tippelskirchi. The sequence continues at coordinate 11,091,959 of NC_137287.1, read as the reverse complement.
GTTTTCACTTCCAGTGCCACAAAATTTCTTGAGTTATAAATGTTCTTTAAGTACTTCCACTCTAGTTTCTAATCTGAAGGAAAAATACCCAGGAGTCAGTCTCTGTTGTTGCTGTTGCTATTGAATCCATGTTGAAACCCAAGCACTGCACCCCTTTAAGACCCCTGTTGCACGCATGTCCATCATCAGTAAGAAGACACAGGACCGCAGGGATAGGGTAAGAGTGGCATCGGGCCCATGAACGAGGGGTACCCAATAGCCTCTCTATTTTTCTACCAATCCTTTGTGAAAATGAGACCACAGAGCAGAAGAAAGGACAATAACAACAGTATAGCCCAAGTGACCTTAAAAGCAAGGAAATCCTATTATTTGAACGGATCATCCTGAACAGTATTAGTCACTCTGGATATGACAGAAGTACACTTCCAGCTACAACATCAGAGTAAAAACGTTTTCAGCACTGCATCTGTCTCGAGCAAGCAAAAGGGAGGAGATGTACAATAATAAGAATGCTGTCTTCTGTACAACCTTTTTTCAGAAATATTTATATTAGAAAATGGAATCTGACATAAATGAATTTGCTTTGTTATACAGTCTCATTCCTTCTATCCCTTCAGGTTGCTTCTACTTTGCACACAATGTATGGTATGCCTTAGAAACCTCTTCTGGCTCTAGGTAATGAACATCCTGACTTTCTCCCCTTGAAATATTATGACCATCTTCTCTGTAAAATGTGAACATATTTGATATGTGAACAGTGTATACATTTCTTTGTTTCCTTCCTTAAGTAGTATCTTGTGTGTATGTTTTATTTGCTCAGTCTTGTCTAATTCTTTGCAACCCCACGGACTATAATCCACCAGTCTCCTCTGTCCATGGAATTCTCCAGGCAAGAATAGTAGAGTGGGTTGCCATTTCCTTCTCCAGGGGATCTTCCCCACCAGGGGTCGAACCTGAGTCTCCTGCAAGAGGATTCTTTACTGTCTGAGCCACCAGGGAAGCCCAAGTAGTATCCTAGCATAACTTACTTGTTCCTAGCTGAGATAATGAAACTTAACATTTAGGCATAAAGTACCATGTGTTAAAGATTTTCCACCTGGTGCCAATCTACAAATTCTTACTCTTTCTTGGGAAAAAAGTCATTTAGGCATATGTATGGCACCAAAATCCCTAGACAATGAAAAAAGACTTTCTGGGATATATTAAAAATAATTTTATCCATCCTCAGCTAGGCAAACCTAGAGGAAGATTAGGAGATAAGTTGCCCACATTTATCATCATCCATTCAATCAATACACTCACTAGACATTTCCCCTGACACTCTATTAAACCAACCCCCTCTACTAAGAAGATAAAACTCTTTAAATAGAAAATAAGTAGACAGTGATGAACAGCAATATTATCCCTGCCTACCATTTAAGTTCCTAGGACTTTGGTAAACTTTTGAATCCTCTCTGCTCTGGACATAAAATTGCATTTGCCTGCTCTCTGGGGAATATAATTTAGATGACTTGCTCTCTCATTGAAGTTTTATATTATAGGGCAAAAGAATGACTCTTATACTTAAAGAACGAATAGCAATGGCCTAGGAGTGTCATAAATATTGGCAATATGACATTACAAAATAAACAATCGAGTTGCAGCTGAAGTCCACCTTCTTGATTTCAGGGCACTGGCCTGGGTGTGCATGGATAAATTTGAGGGTGGGCTTCCCTGGTGGCTAAGTGATAAAGAATCTGCCTGCCAATGCAGGAAATACAGGTTTAATCCCTGAGTTGAAAAGATCCTCTGGAGAAGGAAATGGCAAGCCACTCCAGTATTCTTGCCTGGGAAATCCCATGGACAGAGGAACCTGGTGGGCTACAATCCATGGGGTCGCAACTAAAGAACAACGACAACATTTCAAGTGTAGTGTATTAATTAGGGTTTGTCAAAGAAACAGAACCAACAGGAAAACCAGTGCATATCTATGTCCAGTTCTGCTTACCAAAAGTGGCCCACTACTTTTGTATATGTATATACAAATTCATATGTATATAGGTAAAGAGATTTATTGGAAGGAATTGGCTCATGAAATTATGGAGGTTGAAATACAGTATACTAATGCATATATATGGAATTTGAAAGATGGTAATGATAACCCTATATGCGAGACAGAATAAGAGACACAGATGCATAGAACAGTCTTATGGACTCTGAGAGAGAAGGTGAGGGCGGGACGTTCTGGGACAATAGCATTGAAACATGTATATTATCATATGTGAAACAAAACACCATTCCATGTTCGATGCATGAGACAAATGCTCAGGGCTGGGGCAATGGGATGACCCAGAGGGATGGGATGGGGACGGAGGTGGGAGGGGGGTTCAGGAAGGGGAACACATGTAAACCCATGGCTGATTCATGTCAATGTATGGCAGAAACTACTACAATATTGTAAAGTAATTAGCCCCCAACTAAAATAAATAAATTTATTTAAAAAAATAAATAAATAAAAAAATAAAATTAAAAAAATTTAAAAAATTAAAAAAAAAAGAAATTATGGAGGTTGAGAAAGCCCACAATCTCCCGTTTATAAGCTTGAGACCCAGGAAAACTGTATATAATTCCAGTCTGAGTCTGAAGACCTGAGAACCAGGAGAATCAATGTGATAGAATTTCAAGTCCAAGTCTGAAGGCCCAAGAACCAGAGGGTTCATAAGAGTAAGTTCCAGTTTGAGTCTGAAGTCCTGAAAAACAGGATCCCCAATGATAGAAGTCCCAGGCCAAGGGAAGAAGACTACTGTCTCAGTGCAGTAGTCAGGCCCTCAACAGATTGAATGATGCCATCCACACTGGGGGAGGGCCATCTGATTTACTCAATCTATTGATTCAAATGCTAACCTCATCTGGAAAAAACCTCACAGACATACCCAGAAATAATCTTTAGCCAAATACCTAGGTCTCCCATATCCCAGTCAAACTAACACACAAAAGTAACCATCAGTTAGGAAATGATATGTATTGACATCTACTAACGTGCCAGGCACTGTTCTAAGTGCTTTCACGTACATTTCAATCCTACATAACTGGAAACTTCAGGCAGGGAAGGATCATGTCTCTTGCTGAGCATTACATTCCCAACATCCCAGATTATAGTTCATAAGCTCACAGAGAATATTTACCAAATAAATAGATGAATGAAAGGACCTCTTTGGAACTCTCAAAACAACCCTGTCAAGTGGACAAGATAGAGCATGTCATCATTTTACAGATGAAGAAAGTGGGGCTCTGTGAGTTTGAGAGGACTTTCATTTCACTAGAACTTAGAAGAAATGCTTTCTAGATATCTAAGCATCTTACCAAATAACAAGGGTAAAACAAGAATCTTATTACCTAATAAAAAGTGTTTTAAATACTAGAACAAGCCTGTGAAACCTAACATCTTGACTTTTGTTCAATAAACTGACACCACCAACTCAAATAGAACATGATCTCTGTATGACATGAGAGAATAGCTTTCTGTTTTTAAGTAAAAGACTAAGACATTTTCTTTATCAATTTACTCACACAATGACATCAGATGTGAGGCTCATGTAAGGCATCTTTCAAGAAGTTGACTGTACTATGTGACAGTGTTGTATTTACTCCAACACTTTTGAATGAGATATCAGACATTCCTTATCCCATTTTACAGGAAAACGCAAGCAATGAGACATAAAGTAATTTAAACCATTGAGTAGAATCTGGAGTTCTTCAATCCCAGTCTTTCTACCATATCATAATAGCTATCTCCCTAGAAGTCTTGACTAAGCCTAAATGACTGTAGAATTATTTTTGTCTGACTCAGTGTTATTAAAATTTACAAGTTAAAACTCTAGAGATATCCTATGTTAATTTGAATTTCTGCCTACTTTTTAAAGCCCCAAAGATCTGGTAATGTCAAGTAGACTACTATGACCACATTGTCTTCCTTTTACAACCCTTTTACATTGTGGTAAAATATGCATAACAAAAAGCTGACCATTTTAACCATCTTAAAGTGTACAATTCAGTGTTGTTAAGTATATTCACAATGTTGTATAAGTCACCACTATCCATTTCCAGAATTTTTTCATCATTCCAAAAGGAAACTTTGTTCCCATTAAACAATATTTCTTCATTCCCTCTCCTCCCACAGCCCATGGTAACCTCTATTCTACTTTCTATATCTACAAATTTGCCTATTCTAGAGCGCCAAAGAATTGATGCTTTTGAATTATAGTTCTGGATAAGACTCTTGAGAGTCCCTTGGACTGCAAGGAGATCCAACCAGTCAATCCTAAAGGAAATCAGTCGTGAATATTCATTGGAAGGACTGATGCTGAAGCTGAAACTCCAATACTTTGGTGACCTGATGGGAAGAACTGACTCACTGGGCAAGATTGAAGGCAGGAGGAGAAGGGAGTGACAGGATGAGATGGTAGTATGGAATCACTGACTTGATGGACATGAGTTTGAGCAAGCTCTGGGAGTTGGTGATGGACAGGGAAGCCTGGCGGGCTGCAGTCCACGGAGTCGCAAAGAGTCAGACATGACTGAACTGCACTGAGGTACCTCATATAAGTGAAATCATACATATTTACCCTTTTGTGTCTGACTTGTTTTTCTTAGCACAATGTTTTCAAGGTTTATCCATGTTATTGCATGTATCAGAATTTCATTTATTTTTAAGACTGAAAAATATCCCATTGGATGTTGTTTATCCATTTACCTGTTGATGGACACTTAGGTTGTTTCTACTTTTTGGCTACTGGGAACAATTTTGTTATAAACATTGGAGTACAAGTATCTGGGTCTCTGCTTTCAAGTCTTTTGATATATGCCTAGAAGTAGAGTTGCTGAATCATATGGTAACTCTTGGTAGTCCAGTAGGGTGGAAATATTTTAAATTCTTGAATGGCTAAAAACATCTTTATCCTATCCTCACATTCGATTGGCAGTTTACCTGGGGACAGAATTCTGGTTTGTAAATCACTTCCCTTCAGGATATTGACGCATTGCATCATTTGCTGTAAGCTTCATGGAGAAGTTTGAAGACTTCTGATGCCACTGAAGAAGTCTGATGCCATTGCCACTGAGATTTCCAATCCATTATATGGGATCTGGTTTTACTCTCTGCAAGATTTTTTTCTATTTTTTTAAGGCTTTTTTAAAAAGAATTTTTTTTAGAACAGCTTCAGGTTTACAGCAAAATTAAGGGGAAGGTACAATATACCTCCTGTCCTTACACAGGCAACAGCCTCCCTGGCTAGCAACATCTCCACCAGAGTGGTATGTTTGTTACAGCTGATGAACCTACACGGAAAAACATAATCAGCCAAAATCCATAGTTTACCTTAGGGTTCACTCTTGGTGTTGTACATTCTGTGGGTCTGGACAAACGTATAATGATGTGGATTCACTGTTAGGTATCATATGGAGTATTTTCACTTCACCGGCCCCAAATTCCTCTTTGCTCTGCCTGTTCACCTTCCCTTCTCCTCCCCTCCGATCTGATCTTCTGAACTGAACTTCCTGCACATTGTCCTCTTTTTTCTCTCACATCATCCGTCTCTTTGTCTTACTTTCTGGGAGATTTCTTCAGCTCTGTCTTGAAAGCCTTCTGTTGAACTTGCTTTCCAACTTTTAATTTCCAAGAACTATTTATTTTTCTCTGTTCCATTTTTAAGGCTTCTCATTTTCATTTTGTGCATGTATTGTATTGGTTCCTCTCTCTAACACTTTTCTTAGTCACTGTTTCCTTTTTACTCTCTGAGTCTTTTTACTTCTGTTTCCTTATCCCCCATTCCTATACCTCATCCTGCATTGTTTGGTCTCTGTCTTTTACATCGGAGGTTTTCCTCCAATGTCTGGCTCTTTGGCTGTCTGTTCATACTAAAGAATATGGCCATAAAAAGCTAATTGGAAATACCAGTTTCCATTGGTGCCTGGAGAGCTTCATGACAAGGTGATGAGTCTTCCAGCTAGCTTTGTCACTGACAGACCTATAAATATCAGTATCTGTAGACCTTTTTTCTGGAGCTGTTTAGTTTCTGCAGAGCAGAATCCTTTCCCATCAGAATGATTGTGGGGAGAATAGAGATGTAAGTTTGATTACTAGCAACCTAAGCACTTATCTAGGTGAGGGTTGCAAGGATCCAGGCCACTGTTGAAGGCTTCAGAGCACCACACAATTATTTAGCTTAGAAGAGTTGATAGGATTCCTCCCCAACCCCCACCCTTTTTCTCAATATATACTCTTACTCAGCATGGAAATTTTCAGAAGCTAAAATAACTCCACTGCATATTTTAAACAGGGGAACAGGTTGGCCTTTTGTCACAATGAAGCAAAATATTCTTGGGGGAAAGAAAATGCCTGCTTTTTCTGAAGTTTGCCAGTTTGGGTGTTTTTCATGCCCCAGAAATTGCTGTTAACAGCCCAGCATGGTAGGGGGAATAAGAAAGTCTAGATCTGTCTGTGTATGTTGAAACTCTGAAGCTCAGCCAAGACATGAAGTCATTTCAGGGTCTACAAAATGGAAGTAAAAGCTTAGAACATCCTGAATTGTAACAGATGAACTGGATTCCTACCAAAAATACAGATATCTTACGCTGTTGTATTCACAAACAAATGTCTACACTATTGTGCTGAGAGGTTTGAGAAATGCAGATGGAGGCTGAGGTTTCACTTGCTGCTGCCAACCACAATATATGTTCTAGAAAACAAAACGAATGGGTTTTGAAGGGCAGGGAGAAAGCAGATCTAACTAATGTCAAAGTAAACACACCTGCAATCAAGTAATTACTCAGTAATATGAAAATACTGCCTGTACAACATAGTCCAAATTAAAAACAGCTTGGATCTCGATTTATATATCTTAATATAGCTGATAATGAGAGATGCATTTTTTATCAGAAGTTAGATCAACATTTTTTAAAGTATCTAATATTTTGGAAAAGTCCCCAAACATTATGATCTGTCCTTTAAAATTTAAAGATGAGAATGAGTTTCTAGAGAGAGAAATTAGACCTGAGTATGCTTAGACTTACAAGACCTTTTAGAACTAACATCCCCAAAAGATGTCCTTTTCATTATAGGGGACTGGAATGCAAAAGTAGGAAGTCAGGAAACACCTGGAGTAACAGGCAAATTTGGCCTTGGAGTACAGAATGAAGCAGGGCAAAGGCTAATAGAGTTTTGCCAAGAGAATGCACTGGTCATAGCAAACACCCTCCTCCAACAACACAAGAGAAGACTCTACACATGGACATCACCAGATGGTCAACACCAAAATCAGATTGATTATATTCTTTGCAGCCAAAGATGGAGAAGCTCTATACAGTCAGCAAAAACAAGACTGGGAGCAGACTGTGGCTCAGATCATGAACTCCTTATTGCCAAATTCAGACTTAAATTGAAGAAAGCAGGGAAAACCACTAGTCCATTCAGGTATGACCTAGATCAAATCCCTTATGAGTATACAGTAGAAGTGACAAATAGATTTAAGGGACTAGATCTGGTAGACAGAGTGCCTGATGAACTATGGAGAGAGGTTCGTGACATTGTACAGGAGACAGGGATCAAGAAAATCCCCATGGAAAAGAAATGCAAAAAAGCAAAATGGCTGTCTGAGGAGGCCTTACAGATAGCTGGTAAGAGAAGAGAAGTGAAAAGCAAAGGAGAAAGGGAAAGATATTCCCATCTGAATGCAGAGTCCCAAAGAATAGCAAGGAGAGATAAGAAAGCCTTCCTCAGTGATCAGTGCAAAGAAATAGAGGAAAACAACAGATTGGGAAAGACTAGAGATCTCTTCAAGAAAATTAGAGATATCGAGGGAATATTTCATACAAAGATGGGCTCGATAAAGGACAGAAATGGTATGGACCTAACAGAAGCAGAAGATATTAAGAAGTGGCAAGAATACACAGAAGAACTGTACAAAAAAGATCTTCACGACCCAGATAATCACGATGGTGTGATCACTCACCTAGAGTCAGACATCCTGGAATGTGAAGTCAAGTGGGCCTTAGAAAGCATCACTACGAACAAAGCTATTGGAGGTGATGGAATTCCAGTTGAGCTATTTCAAATACTGAAAGATGATGCTGTGAAAGTGCTGCACTCGATATGCCAGCAAATTTGGAAAACTCAGCAGTGGCCACAGGACTGGAAAAGGTCAGTTTTCATCCCAATCCCAAAGAAAGGCAATGCCAAAGAATGCTCAAACTACCGTGCAATTGCACTCATCTCACACACTAGTAATTATCCAAGCCAGGCTTCAGCAATAAATGAACCGTGAACTTCCAGATGTTCAAGCTGGTTTTAGAAAAGGCAGAGGAACCAGAGATCAAATTGCCAATATCCTCTGGATCATCAAAAAAGCAAGAGAGTTCCAGAAAAACATCTATTTCTGCTTTATTGACTATGCCAAAGCCTTTGACTGTGTGAATCACAGTAAACTGTGGAAAATTCTGAAAGAGATGGGAATATCAGACCATCTGACCTGTCTCTTGAGAAACGAGGTCAGGAAGCAGGTCAGGAAACAACAGTTAGAACTGGACATGGAACAACAGACTGGTTCCAAATACGAAAAGGAGTACGTCAAGGCTGTATATTATCACCCTGCTTATTTAACTTATATGCAGAGTACATCATGAGAAATGCTGGGCTGGAAGAAACACAAGCTGGAATCAAGATTTCCGGGAGAAATATCAATAACCTCAGATATGCAGATGACACCACTCTTATGGCAGAAAGTGAAGAAGAACTAAAGAGCCTCTTGATGAAAGTGAAAGAGGAGAGTGACAAAGTTGGCTTAAATAAAGCTCAACGTTCAGAAAACTAAGATCATGGCATCTGGTCCCATCACTTCATGGGAAATAGATGGGGAAACAGTGGAAACAGTGGCAGACTTTATTTTTGGGGGCTCCAAAATCACTGCTGATGGTGATTGCAGCCATGAAATTAAAAGACGCTTACTCCTTGGAAGGAAGGTTATGGCCAACCTAGATAGCATATTTAAAAGCAGAGACATTACTTTGCCAACAAAAGTCCGTCTAGTCAAGGCTATGGTTTTTCCAGTGGTCATGTATGGATGTGAGAGTTGGACGGTGAAGAAAGCTGAGCGCCGAAGAATTGATGCTTTTGAACTGTGGTGTTGGAGAAGACTCTTGAGAGTCCCTTGGACTGCAAGGAGACCCAGTCAATCCATCCTAAAGGAGATCAGTCCTGGGTGTTCATTGGAAGGACTGATATTGAAGCTGAAACTCCAATACTTTGGAAGAGTTGACTCACTGGAAAAGACCCTAATGCTGGGTAGGATTGGGGGCAGGAGGAGAACGGGATGACAGAGGAAGAGACGGTTGGATGGCGTCACTGACTCGATGGACATGGGTTTGGGTAGACTCCGGGAGTTGGTGATGGACAGGGAGGCCTGGCGTGCTGCAATTCATGGGGTCGCAAAGAGTCGGACACGACTGAGCGACTAAACTGATTTTTAGTAAAAGTAGAATATTTAGATGGTTACTAACCTGGGCTGCCCAGGTGGCGCAGTTGTAAAGAATCTGCCTGTCAATGCAGGAAATGCAGGAGACGTGAATTCGATCCCTGGGTACTGAAAATCTCCTGGAGTAGGAAATGGCAACCCACTGTGGTATTCTTGCCTGGACAGTTCCATGGACAGAGGAGCCTACAGGACTGGTGAGCTACAGTCCGTGGGGTCGCAGAGTTGGACACAACTGAGTGACTGAGCACATGGTTAGGAAAAGTAGAATATTTAGATGCTCAATATTCTCTTTTGGATTACTCCAAACTCCAATACTTTTTAAGGATAACACTAATGCTACAACCTGAGCTTTTTACCCCCTAAGTTGGTCCAAGTGGTTTAAATAGTGTTTAATCATAGTCATCTTATTTTGAGACATGTGTCCCATTTAATTTCTAGGAAACTGTTGGCATAGGGTTTTCATGCCATATTCTCTTCAATTCACTGAAAGGGAGCTTCCTGGAAATTTACTTTCAGTTAATAACTAAAGATACACACAAAAATTTATGTACAAGGGAACTTCCCTGGTGGTCCAGTGGTTAAGAATCTGCTTTCCCGAGAAGGGGGCTTGGGTTTGACCCCTGGTTGGGGAACTAAAATCTTACATGCTGCAGGGCAACTAAGCCTGCACGCCCAAACTACTGAGCCCACGCTGCACAACTAGAGAGCCCACTTGCCACAAGGAAGGATCCTGTGTGCAGAAACTAAGACCTGACACAGCCAAAAATAAATACATAACTTTTTAAAAAATTTGTGTACAAGGCACCCATGGCTGATTCATGTCAATGTATGGCAAAACCCACTATAATATTGTAAAGTAATTAGCCTCAAATTAAACTAAATTAATTAATTTACAAAAAACAAAAAAAAGAAATAAAAATGCCAGTATGATCAACAAATCTATAGTATATAAGGTATATATAGAGATATCCCTTTAGCAATGTTTGTAGTGGCAGAAAGAAGGGAATTAATGTCAACCAACTGGAGCACAGAATATTAGATAGTCATAGAAAAGAATGATGCAATTACAGTGAGAAAAGGAAGATCCAGGAAAGTACATTATAAAAATCCTGTTTTTGACTACTACAATATTGTAAAGTAATTAGCCCCCAACTAAAATAAATAAATTTATTTTTAAAAAATCCTGTTTTTGTTAAACAATTAACAGTGTGTGTGCATGTACATGTGTAAAAATTTATGATTATAGAAAAAGTCCTGGAAGAAAAAACACAGTTATTTATATTGGTTACAGTGGGAGGTGGGGGTGTCAATAAAAAAATTAAATTAAAAAAATTTGTGTACAAGGAATGATAATAGCAAAAAATCGGAGGCTCCCTAAATATCCAACTGTTAGGGACTAGAAACGGGGACTTCACCTAAACTTAGAAAAAGGAAAAAAAAAAAGTCTGTTAGCTTGCCAAAACTTGAATCAACTTGTTTATGTGTTTACTGCCTATATGTAATAAGGTTAAATGACTGCAAAAGCATATGAAAATATCTGGGAATAAAATGAAAACCATAGTTGACCCTAGACATCTGGTTTACATGATGCCAACAATCTGGATTATTTGACAATACATACTATATCATCATACATACTATAAAGTACACAGATCTTAAATGTATAGCTAGGTGAACTTTTATACATATATATATGTATAAGATAAATATATATATCACTGAGGACAGTGACTGCAGCCATGAAATTAAAAGATACTTGCTCCTTGGAAGGAAAGCTATGACAAACCTAGACAGTGTATTAAAAAAGCAGAGACATAACTTTGCCAACAAAGGTATGTATAGTCAAACCATGTTTTTTCCAGTAATCATGCATGGATGTGAGAGTTGGACCATAAAGAAGGCTGAGAACTGAAGAAATGACGCTTTGAAACTGTGTTGCTGGAGAAGACTCTTGAGAGTCCTTTGGACAGCAAGGAGATCAAACCAGTCACTTCTAAAGGAAATCAACCCTGAATATTCACTGGAAGGACTGATGCTGAAGCTGAAGCTTCAATACTTTGGCTACCTGATGGAAAGAGCTGACTTATTGGAAAATTCCCTGATGCTGGGCAAGATTGAGGGCAAGAGGAGAACGGGGAGACAGAGGATGAGATGATTGGATGGCATCACTGACTCAGTGGACAGGAGTTTGAGCAAACCCCAGGAGATGGTGAAGCCTGGCTTGCTGCAATCCATGGGGTCACAGAGTTGGACAAAACTTAGTGACTGTACAACAACAGTCATCTAGACCGAGACATACAATATTCCCAGCATTCAAGGACATTCCTCCTGCGATTCATCTCTTCAGCCAAATCCCAATGTGAGGCCTGCCCAAGGGAAGCTCTATTCTGAATTTCTAGGGTTTTTAAAAATGTTGGTCAAATAGCTAGACTTCTCCAGTTATAAAAATGTTTGGTACTACAATACTTGGAATTACTGTTTCATTTTTCTTCTGTATTGTTCAGTCCCAGTACTACACCCATGATGGGAATCATTTTCTTTCCTGGCACTTTCTCTGTCAGTTTTGTAATTTTCCCAGAGGATAAGGAAATCAAAAATTTCTCCTATCGTTTTATATGTTGGGAACCACTGAAATATCTCTTCACCTGCTTGAATTTTTCTTTTAAGTGGCAGAATAAGAACCACAAAAGGGAACTTTTAACAATAAACAACAAAGAGCTTAATTAACAACCTCTTAGATGACTTCAGAGAAATGAAGGCTACATCTTAAGAAATAACATAGAATACATAGTTGGTACTATAAAAAGTCTTGAAAATATTCATGGCTTTTGGCCCAGCATTTCTGTGTCTAAAATTTTATTCTGAGGAATAAAGTCATATGCAAAGATTCACCTACAAAGAGTAGAGAATTAGAAATGAACTAAATGCTTCCAAATGGGAGAATGTTTAAAAACTATAGAGACTTCCCTGGCGCTCCAGTGGCTAAGTCTCCTCGCTCCCAATCCAGGAGGCCTGGGTTTGATCCCTGGTCAGGCAACTAGATCCCACATACTGTAACTAACGATCCCACATGCCACAGCTAAAAAGTCTTTCATGCTGCAGCTGAGACCCAGCTTAGCCAAATAAATAAATAAATATTTTTTTTAAAAAATAATAAATTATGGTATACTCATACAATAGAAAATCATACAGTCTTCAGAAATGAAGCTATTAAAGTAAATTCATGAACCTGTAGGACATGGTGGTTTTTGCTTTGAAAAGTAAATCACAAATAGTGTATATAGTAATATTTCATCTTGAGCAGTAAAAGGCTCTGGACTCTACTATTCAGTAGGTGAGATCTTGGAAAAGATCTGAGGCTATCTCCAAGCCTCAGAGTAAGTTATCTGACATTTATCTGTAAAGAAAACAATAGCAAAAATCACATAGTGTTATTATAAAGATTACATCCCATTTGACACATTTATGTATTTTCTTAGCTATGATTACTATTAATTAGCTATTATTAATATATTAATATGCCAGCATATACAGATCTTTCTCAATTTATAAGGGATTGTAACCAGTCAACAAATTGTAAGTTAAAAATATTAAGTAAAAAATGCATTTAATACACCTAACCTATCAAATAATGGCAGAAAGAGAAGAACTAAAGAGTCTCTTGATGAAGGTGAAAGAGGAGAGTGAAGAAGCTGATTTAAAACTCAACATTCGAAAAACTAAGATCATGGCGTTCAGTCCTATCACTTCATGGCAAATAGGTGGGGAAGATGTGGAAACAATGTCAAATTTCATTTTCTTCAGCTCCAAAATCACTGCAGGTGGTCACTGCAGCCATGAAATTAAAAGATGCTTGCTCCTTAAAAGAATAGCTATGACAAACCTAGATAGCATATTAAAAATCAGAGACATCACTTTGCTGATAAAGGTCCATATATTTAAAGCTATGGTTTTTACTGTAGTCATGTATGGATGTGAGAGTTGGACCATAAAGAAGGCTGAGTGTGGAAGAATTGATGCTTTTAAACTGCGGTTGTTGGAGAAGACTCTTGAGAGTCCCTTGGACAGCAAGGAGATCAAATCAGTCAATCTTAAGAAAATCAATCCTGAATATGCATTGGAAGGACCAATGCTGAAGTCAAAGCTCCAATACTTTGGCCACCTGATGGGAGGAGCCCACTCACTGGAAAAGTCCCCAATGCTAGGAAAGATTGAAGGCAGGAGGAGAAGGGGATGACAGAGGATGAGATGGTTGGATGGCATCTCTGACTCGATGAAGATGAGTTTGAGCAAGCTCCAGGAGTTGGTGATGGACAGGGAACCTGGCATGCTGCAGTCATGGGGTCACAAAGAATCGGACATGACTTAGACACTAAACAACAACCAACCAAACATCTTAGCTCAGTCTAGGCTACCTTAAAAGTGCTCAAGACCTTTATTTTATAAAAAGATGAAGGAACTGAGGTTCAATTGTGTGTGTGCAAGTGCTTGCTCACTCGTGTCTGACTCTTTGTGACCCCATGGACTATAGCCCATCAGACTCCCCTGTCCATCGAATTTTCCAGGCAAGAATACTGGAGCAGGTTGCCCTTTCCTTCTCCAGGGGATCTTCCCAACCCAGGGATCAAATCCACATCTCTTGAGTCTCTTGCAATGGCAGATGGGTTTTTCACAAGCTGAGCCAACAGGGAAGCTCCAGAGGTTCAATTACTAAATGCTCTTTGTAAGTGACAGAGCTGAGGCTTGAACTTGGTTTGTTAACTATGTTCTCAGTTCTATTTTCTGAGAGCAGACATCTAGCAATTATATGTAGTAAAGTATTCAATTAAATGTTGTTAATGATAAATCAGAAAATTGCTGAGCTTCTTAGGAAATAAGGTGAATAAAAACAACTTCTGGATAGTTAAAAATAAGCAACTTAGGAAGCAAACTTTTCCATTTGTAGCTACTTTATTTACTCATGCAATTTAGAGGCATAATGACCCTAGTGGAGACAGTACATCAAAAAAACAAAAAATCAATTAAAAAACCCATCCCCCCATATTCAGCTAAAACACTAAAAATTCATCTATGATAGTTCATTGTCCTTTTGGGGTCTCCCCAGAAATGTCACCAACTAAGCCTTTTATTGGCAAATTATATTAAAAATGTATTGCAGTATAGTTGCTTTACAATGTTGTGTTAGATTCTGCTGTAGAGGAAAGTGAATCAGCTATATGTATACATATATCCCCTGGTTTTTGGATTTCCTTCCAACTGAGTTTACCACAGAGTGTTGAGCAGGTTTTCCCATGCAATGTAGCAGGTTCTCATTAGGGCAAATGACGTTTTGAAAAGTTTTAATCCTCTCACAGATTCATTTACTTATCCTGTAAAAGTAACACACACCTTTACAACTTAAAACACTTTTTGTGTCCCTTTGAAGGTTTATTTGGTCTCAGCCCTCTTTTTCCTTTTTACTTTGTTTTTGAAATTACCTAATCTGTGGGCGATTTGTCCACTCTTTTCATTTTCATTCTATTCTTTCTAAGCTATTCTTCTTCATAGCTTGACTAATCTTGTTCTCTTTGCTATGCAAATGTTGTATTTAATTCTGATCATTTTTGTTTTCTTTAAATGACTTTTCAATTGCCTCTTTCCTTAACCTAATTTTCAAATTGACTCCCCTCCTTTTTTCCTAAATATCTGTCATTTATCTACATCCTTAAATTATTGCGTCCCTTATAGATCTCTGAGTAATCACACAATTTTTCAGCTGTTGATTAGATTCTTTGAGATGTGTTACATTTTAAGTACTTCCCCATATTAAAAGATTTAAGTAGTGTCTAGTTATATTTCAATGATACTTTAAAAAATATATATTTTAATTATTTACTTGGCTGCGCCAGGTCTTCGTTGTGGCATGCAGGATCTTTAGCTGTGGCATGGAACTCTTAGTTGCAGCATGTGGGATCTAGTTCCCTGACCAGGGATTGAACCCAGGTCCCCTGCTTTGGGAGCCAGGAATCATAGCCAACGGACCACCAGAGAAGTCCCTTCATCTATATTTTGTAATACCAATTCTCTACATACAACTGAAGAAATTGGATTTTTTTTTTTTCTATGTAGATAATCTCCAACTCATTAACTTCAAATTTACAAATACCTGCCCTACTGTGGGGCTTCCTTGGTGGCTCAGAAAGTAAAGAATGGGCCTGCAAGTCGGGAGACCTGGGTTCAATCCCTAGGTTTGGAAGATCCCCTGGAGAAGGAAATGGCAACTCACTCCAGTATTCTTGTCTGGAGAATTCCATGGATAGAGGAGCCTGACAGGCTATAGTCCATGCAGTCCCAAAGAGTGGGACATGACTGAGACACTCACACTTTCACTTTTTGACCTCTGAACACCAAGACTTATCAGAAGTCACTGGATCCTTTAGAGAGGCAAAGGAGGCGTGAGGCTATGAGTAATAGGAACAATTAGGCGAACTGATTTTTTTTACTAGAGTAAATTTGCTACCAAATATCTTCTTCCACATTTTTTAAAACTCCAGTGATCTCTTCCTAGGAAAATTAAGGAGTGTTAATCATAGATCTCATACACTCGACCACAAGCTTGACAGCTTCCTGATACCTGGCAGAGACATCAGGACTAAAGTCAGGATTTGAAAGTCTGTGTCCATGAGAAAAAGAAAACCTCCCATCATCTTTTCCCTTCTTGCTCCTCTTCTTTTCTTTGTCTCTTTCTCCTCCCTCTCCTTCCTTCTCTTCCTCTTCTCTCTTGTACTTTACCACTCCTTCCTCCCAGGTCTCAGGACTAAGGCTGATTCTAGCAGAATTACTGTGAAGGTAGAGTTTTAGTTGTTGAACAGAATTTGGTGGGCCACTTTTGGAACTTAGCCACCACTTACCACGTTGCTGCTGTGGGAAAGTATTTTCCAGTTACCTAAGCCAAACAAAGAAAACAATTAGTGAATAAAAAGAAGGATCACAAACATTTGTAAGAGGCAAACTGACTTGTTTTGTTTTTCAGGCTTAGACCTTGCATTCTACTTCCAAGTTCTTGGTCTTCCCAACTAAATAGTTATGCTTTATGATTCTTCAAAATCAGGTAAGTCTTTTAGTAAATGCTTTGGAATTTCGCTCAACTCTGCTTGCACATGGGGTGCACTGTAGTTTCTCTTCTCTTTCTTACTCTTGTCATTGAATCTGATTTTACTGTCTTCTGGACTGTTCCCTTTTAGCCAGATTCATTGTGCAGTTGATTTGGCCTCAGTTTTTATTGCATGGTTCACTCTTGTCCTCCTTGTGTTCCCACTGCTGCACATCAGTCCTTGTCATGGCCTTCTTCTGGGCACACAACGCCAATCCCCTTGTCATATCATATGAATAATTTTATGCCCATTCATTATCTCTTTAGTGCTTTGAAGTGTCATCACAGTTCTCTATTAAGCACCTTATTTTTTTCTTAACATATATTAATTTTTAAGATATTTCACTTTTTCTTGCCATCTTTTTGTTTTATGAAAGGGGTGTACCTGATATAGGTTCTTTATCTCTTTGGTGGATAAAGTTAAATTTTCTCTCTCTGATAGTTTTTAATTGTACAGACTCCATTGTACTATTTCTCCATCCTGGCTTCCTTCCCTCCCTCCTCTACTCTTCTTTCTTGGTGTTGGGTCTACCCCACAGAGTGGTCTCTCTTTATTGCCATATCATTTTTTAAAAATAATGATTTATTGATTTATTTATTTTTGGCCGTGTTGGGTCTTCCTTGGCACACGGGCTTTTCTCTAGTTAGGAAGAGTAGGGCTACTCTTCATTGCAGTGCAAGGGCTCCTCATTTCAGTGGCTTCTCTTGTTATGGAGCACAGACTCCAGGGCGATCAGGCTATAGTAGTGGCAGCTTGTGGGCTCAGTAGTTGCAGCTCCGAGGCTCTTGAGCACAAGCTAAATTGTTGTAGCCCACAGGCTTAAATGCTCTGCAGCATGTGGGCTCTCCCTCGATCAGGAATCGAACCTGTGTATCTTGTATTGGCAGGTGGATTCTTTATCACTGAGGCACCAGAGAAGCTTGCCCCTATCATTTAAAAATGTATTTTTTAATTTGTTTATTGTGTCAAGTCTTAGTTGAGTCACGAGAGATCCTCCATTGTGGCTCAGTTGTGGCATGCAGGCTCAGTAGCTCAGTGGCATGTGGGATCTTAGTTCCCTGATCAGGAATCAAACCTTTTCCCCTGGCATTTCAAGGTGGATTCTTAGCCACTGGCCCACCAGGGAAGTCTCTGCCCCTATCATTTTTCATGCACCCACATATGTTTTCACCAGAGTTTTGGTCCTTATTGGAATGAGGACAGCACTAGCTCTTTCCACCAGAATGACACCTTCTAAGATGTTTGACTTCCACTTGAAACATCCTGCCAATCTGCCTTTGCCTGTTTTAATGTGCTACCCTAGTACATCCTAGTCTATCTGTAATGTCAAGCCTAGACAGAGATGAAAAGATCTTGAGCCACTGAAAGATCAGATAGGTGTTAGTATCTTTCTCCAGGATTCACGCCTTTCTTCTGCAGGATATAGATGGTGACTTCTTCCACAGAACCCATGCTCATCAATAATTCTGAGGATTCTGTTGGCTTTTACACTCTAAAAAGATAGCCTCTTGGGGCTAACAAAGAGGCTAATAAAGAGAAAATGAAAAAGGTCAAGGAATAGGGAAGTATGCAGTGGTTTTTTTGTTTCCTTAAATGCCAAGATGCGGAAAGGCACAACTTTTGTTTTCCATATTAGGGTGATTATGTGCTGGAGATGAGAAGTAGGAGAATAATGTGCATTCAGACTATGACAGCCAAGGGGCTTCCCTGGTGGCTCAGTGGTAAAGAATCTGCCTGCCGATGCAAGAGACATGGGTTTCATCTCTGGTCTGGGAAGATCCCACATGCCATGAAGCAACTCAGCCCATGCGTCACAACTACTTGAGTCTGCTCTAGAGCCTAGGAACCGCAACTTTTGAGCCCATGCACCACAACTACTGAAGCCCACATGCCCTAGAGCCCGTGCTCTGCAACAAAAGAAGCCACTGCAATGAGAAGCCCGCACACCACAAGTAGAGAGCAACCTCCACTCTCCCCAACTAGAGAAGGCCCACTCACAGCAATGAAGACCCAGCACAACTCTACAGAAATAAATTTTAAAACTTACAAGAAAAAACATATGACTGCCAAGATGGTAAAGAGACAGAAGCATAATTTCCCCTTCAGATCTCTTCCCTAGCAATAAACGGCCTTTTTATCTCTTTGTCTTTGATTCTCAGGCATAGTTTATAATGGCCTTCACTTTCTGTTTAAATAACACTATGACTCAATAGTGTATTACCAAAGATGATTGCTGCTAAAGACTTTACCTTACTGTACACTAAAGTACTGTTTAATGATATCCCAGTACGATACTATGTGCTGTTAGGCCTTAGTTATGGTTATTTTATTCCTAATTAGCGCATTAATTTAGGCTTTTATATTTCACGTGCACTTGTATTCCTTTAAAAAGTTCTTTTTCCCCTTTATTCAAAGTAAATGAGGCATTATGTGTTTGCATTGTATTTATTAAGCACACTTCATGTTCATTTCACACCCATTATGTATTGAGCGCTTAGCAAATTGCCTGGCACATCCCTTTTTTTTTTTTTTTCAGTTGCTTTATTGAGATACAATGCACATACCACACAATTCATCCATTTAAAGTGTATGATTCAGGACCTCCCTGGTGGTCCAGTGGTTAAGAATCTGCCTTGCAATACAGGGGATATGGGTTTGATCCTTGGTTGGGAAACTAAGACCCCACGTGCTGCAGAGGAACTAAGCCCTAGCACCCCAACTAGAGAGTCCATGTGTTGCATGACATAATGAAGATCCATGTGCCACAACTAAGACTCTGTGCAGCTAAATAAGTATTTTCAAAAACAGTGACTTTTTGTATATTTAAACAGTTGTACAGTCATCACCACAAGCAATTTTAGAATAACTTGTCACCCCAGAAAAGAAACCCTACAGCCCTTAGCTGTTAATTCCTGAGCTCCCTCCCTAACTTCCTCCCAACCTCAACCAGCTAGTAATCTAGTTTCTGTCTCTATTGACTTGCCTATTTTGGACATTTCATATAAATGGAATCATAAAATACGTGGTCTTTTTGTGACTGATTTCTCTCACTTAGTATAATGTTTTCAAGGTTCATCCATATTGTAACACCTACCAACAGTTCATTCTTTTTCATTGCCAGATAATATTCCATTGTTGGGATATACCACATTTTTTGCATTCATTAGGTGATGGACATTTGAGTTGCTTCTACTCTCTGGCTATTATGAATAATGCTGCTATGAACATTCATAAAGTCTCCTTGCAGGCATATGTTTTCCTTTCTGCTGGAGTGGGATACTTGTAAGTATACTTAGGAGTGGAATTGCTAACTCATACAATAACTGTTTAACCTTTTGAGGAACCATCTGGTTGTTTTCCAAAGTGGCTGCATCATTTTATACCCCCACCAGTGGTGTATGGAATGTTTCTATTTCTCCACATCTTCATCAATAGTTTTTATTATCTTTTGGATTATAGCTAATCCAGTAGATGTGTCATGGTATCTGACTGTGGTTTTGATTTGCATTTCCCTGATGGCTAATCATATTGAATATCTTTTCAAGTACTTATTGGGCATTTGTATATCTTTGGAGGAATATCTACTTAGATCCCTTGTATCTGGCACAGTGTAAGTGCTCATTAAAATTTACAAATAATTAGATGAGTTATGAGATTTAATTGCCATCAAAACCAAGTAAAATCAATTTTATGGCCACACCGTGCATCATCTTAGTTCTCCAATCAGGGATCAAACCTGTGTCCCCTGCATTTAAAGTATGGAGTCCTAACCATTAGACCATCAGGGGAGTCCAAACAGATTTTACTATCTCAATTTTGTAGATGAGAATTAGAAGGTGATATGATTTACCCAAGACCACATTGAAGGCCAGTTGCTTATTTATACCTTTGGATTAAGTCTCTCTGCTACTGGGGCCAAAATACTCCGGGCGCGGCCCTACCATATATCTGTAGAGAACACAGCCGCTGTGAGTATCAGCCTTTGAGAACGACTACTTTATATCTTCCCACCAAGTTCCATAAAAGCCTGCAAATCAGAATACCTGTACTTGGACTTGAATAAATCTGTTTAGTACAGTTCATTCTTGTGCAGTTAATTTGTTACCTGTCTTTGATTTGGTTCATTTTTCCAGGGACATTCTAGGTGACAACAAAATGAGGTATTTAGCCCATTTCGGAGATGACTCAAAGAGAACAACTGAATCCCTTTACTTTCAACATTTTGCAGGAAGACCATTCCTAGAGATGTCAAAGTTCATGTAGAAGGATATATTTATTTTCTGACCAAAGAGGAAAATTGTTGTTGTTGTTTAGTCACTAAGTTGTATCTGACTCTTTGGGATCCCATGGACTGTAGCCAGCCAGGTTCTTCTGTTCATGGGATTTGCCAGTCAAGAATACTAGAGTGGGTTACCATTTCCTTCCTCAGGGGAGCTTCCTGACCCAGGGATTGAACCCATGTCCCCTGCATTGGCAAGCAGATTCTTTACCACTGAGCCACCAGGGAAGCCCCAAAGGAAAAGTATTGGCATTCATATCATTCTTTATTTTAAAACAGCATGTGTTATATCTAGTGCGCAGCCCTGTAAAGGAAAAGAGTACTCTTTTCAAGGTTGAGTAATCTTTGTAAAGCTAATTTCTTTGGCAGACCCCATCTGATGCCCCCCAACAGTGATGAGTCATTTCTGTAACAGCTCACCCCTTCACCCTCCTGTGTGTTGCTTCCTCTTCCTACTGAAGCTCCAGAAGGGTGATGGGTTTTTCCCTGAGTTACAGAGTTTGTCGTAACCAGTGCGAAGTCCACTCAGCAACAGCCCTGCTCTTTACCCCAGAAGTGGCACCACAGTGTTGCATTTTTTCTGCCTTGCTGCCAGCCTAAAGAGGCTGAGCCTCACAGATGTGGAACAGCCTTGGAAATCTGCCAATGTAAACGAACGGAAGCTTTCATCATTAGCCCACACTGCACCACTGACTCAGGTGTTGAACTGAATCCAGGTCTGATTCTACTTCCTCAGGCCTTTCACTAAATATAAAATGACTGCAATTGACTTTTTATGTACCAAGATGCTCCTTTCTCACTATGGACTGGCTATGTAGGGACGGATTCTTTTCATAGACCTGAGGTGTGTTACATTTTTGTTTCTCTCAGACGCGCCAAAGTTGCTTTCTTTGGCTGCCCTGGTGGCTCAGTGCTGAGGAGTCTGTCTGCCAATGCAGGAGACATGAGTTCAATCCCTGATCACGAAGGGTCCCACATGCTTCGGAGCTACTAAGCCTGTGCACCACAACTATTGAGCCTGTACTCTAGAGCCCAGGAGCCACAGCTGCTGAAAGCCCACTTGCCCTAGGGAAACCACCACAATCAGAAGCCCATTCACTGCAATTGGAGAGTAGTCCCTGCTCACCACAACTAGAGAAAAGCCTGTGCAGCAGTGAAGACCCAATACAGCCAAAAATAAATAAATAATAAATAATAAATAAATTTTTTTAAACAATTGTTTTCCTCAAAATAAAACTCAGTTTCTGGACCAAGTATCAGGAAAGCGATTTAACATCAGCATGCTTAGGACACTGAGGGTGGTAGTTTTCTACAGGAAGATGTTAATGTGTTAAATGTACTGTTTCAGGGGCAAAGTTAGATGATATTTTAGTTACTGATTCAGAGTCAGAATCCTATGAACTCTAGGATCACAAAACTGGGAATTCTTTGAACTGGCTAGTACCTCAGAGGCCACCTCATCTAGCCTCTCATTCAATGAAACAATTGTCTCCATTGTGACCATAAGGGATGGCCACCCAGTACCCACTGAAATACTTCAGGTGATGGAGACTTCCCTTCTTACAGGTGGGTCTGTTTCACTGCTGGAAACTTCTGGTCCTTAGAAAGTTCTTCCTTAACCTGAGATTCTCTGAGTGTTCTCAGACTTTCTTTTTAAAGGAGGTCTTTAATACCAACAATAATATTGTCAGAAAAGCAACTTGTACAGAAGGTAAATCACTAAACTTCTCACTTTAAAATGTTCAATGGGTGGTGAAATGGTAAAATCCCAAAAACTAGCTCCCAAACCAACCATGAGCTAATCATTCTACCACATTTGATCTCTCACATTTAGAGATGCTGAAAGCACACCTTCTGAGCACTTGAGTTATGGAATGTGTGTGTTCTAGGTTCTCAGACTAGAGAATCTTAGATTGGCTTAGTCTGAAGTTTTTTAAAGTTGTGTCAGAATTAACAGTAACATAATTTATGTTATAGACTAGAAATTTAATAGAAAATATTTTAAAATTGAGGTAAAAATGCCTAACTCTCTATATAGTTTTGACTGATTAGTCTCACTTTGTTCTTTGATGATATTTTGGTTTATTTTTGCTTATTACAGAAATTTTATTTTGATTTTAGACAAATTTATGTACAAATTAGAGTGATAGATAACAGAATTTATCTTTCTTTATATTTTTTTCACTCTCAAAAGATTCTAAGAGAACTTCCCTGGTGGTGCAGTGAATAAGAATCTGCCTGCTACTGCAGGGGACACGGGTTCAATCCCTGGTTCCAGAAGATCCCCTGGGGGAGGAAATGGCAACCCACTCCATTATTCTTGTCTGAAGAATCCCATGGACAGAGGAGCCTGGCAGGTTACAGTCCATAGTGTTGCAAAGAGTCAGACACAACTGAAGGGGTTTAGCACACATGTACCCCTCAAGAACAGTGTCAGATCATGCCTGTTTTTACCCCAGTCTTCCTGAGCCAATTTCTTTCACACAAAAGAAATGTTTTTATTTTACATGCTTTTAGCCATCGTGGCTCTCATATGAATCACCTCCAAGATTTTCACATCTCACTTTACTCAGATAACGCCTATCAAAACATGCATTCTTCTAAAAGCATGCCTAATGTTTTAATGGAAAAGTTAAAATGAAAATCAGGTGATGATATTAGGCTGAAGAGATGAACAACAGTGGCCCATAGGCGAGGTGTGAATGAACAAGGATAACAGAAATGATGGCAGGTTTAGGCTTTGAGACGGAGTGTTAATGGCTCACTTGCCTTGAGGTCCCTGGTGTGAAGTGGAAATGTCCCCATGTCAGTAATAGGGCAGAAGGTCTCATTTAATTAAACAAATTTTAGCCTTCAGAGCAAAAGCCTGAAAAGAAATCACTTCTCTTTGCTGATAGCTTCTTCCCCTTTGCCCTGACTTGGATTAATAACCAGTTTGATCTTTGCTATAACATTTACACTTATACACACAATTCTTGAAACTGATAGGAAAAGCAGGAAACTTCCTTCAACACATCCATACTGTGTGTTTAGCTAGCCATCTGAGGCTGTTTCCCAAGGCTGCAGGGAGGAGGAGTTGGTGGCGTCGACACCAACGACGGAAGGATGGAGGACTTTTTCTCTGTTCCCCAAAGCTATCACTCTATCACTAGGACCCAAATTGTCCTACAATATTGCAAGCATTGCTCAGAGACTTGAAAGAGCAGGGTGTGCATTTCACAGGCCTTTTTATTTTTCAAAATCAGTTCAAATATGAGATATGTACATAATTAGGAGGCTCGATTGTTTAAATGATCACTGAGGGTTAAAAGAATTTTGGGGCCTCCAAACCCCTGTAGGGTCACTAACTTACTGACTGTTGTGAGAGCAAATTTTCTCAGCTCTCCAATGCTTCCATTGTCAATGGAAGTAAGTCCAGAAGCGGCTTCTTTTCTGGGATGTAATTGGGATTAAACTTCCTAATTGGTGGCAGAATAAATGATAAATTACACGTGCCTTAGTGCTGGCCATTTCCTCTGTCTGCAAAGTCTTTCACCCCCACCACTTCCTATGGGTCAAGACCAAGCTCTTGACACTGCAGCTTCATTTCCCCAAGTGGAAGTTATCTAATTTCTCTCCTGAAATCTTACAGTACTTTGTCTCTACCTAACATTTAAGCTGTATGCCTTATTTCTCTAATAGAAAAAAAAACTTTGAGGTAAGGTCTGTTTCATGCAGCTTCATGCCTCTCCTAATGCTGGACTTTCCTGGTGGTCTAGTGGTTGAGAATTTGCCTACCAATGCAGGGGACACAGGTTCAATCCCTGGTTTGGGAAGATTCTACATGCCACAGGGCAGCTAAGCCTATGTGCCACAACTATTGAAGTCCACTCATCCTAGAGCCCGTGATCTGCAACAAGAGAAGCTACCACAATAAGAAGCCTGCAAATAGCAATGAAGACCCAGAGCAGCCAAAAATAAATAACCAAAAAGACTTTTTTAATTATTAAAAAAAAAAAAACAAACCTAGTGCTTTGCTTGGCATATAGTAGGTGCCTAGTAAATATGTACTGAATAAATGGTTGCTAAGTTGAAAATTCTTAATAATAAGAGTGAGAGATGAATAGTCCTGGGTTTCTTTTTTCTTTTTATATCTAGCCGATACATAGAGGGGAATTCAAAGATTTCCCTTAGGTGTCTTTAGAGACCAGGGCTGCTGGTGGTTGTCATATGAAAACTATAAGGAATTCAGTTATTTGAGGTCATGTAGACACTCTAGTATTCTTGCCTGGAGAATCCCATGGACAGAGGAGCCTGGTAGGCTACAGTTCACAGGGTCACAAAGAGTTGGACACAGCTGAAGCAAATGAGAATGCACGCATGCAGACAGCTTCCCATTCACCCTGAAAAACATAACTAATCCAAGGTATGTATAGCTTGGATATGTAAGATCTGGGGGCTTCCCTGATGGCTCAAGCAGTAAAGAATCTGCCTGCAATGCAGGAGATGCAGGAAATTCGGGTTTGATCCCTGGGTCGGGAAGTTACCCTGGAGAAGGAAATGACAACTCACTCCAGTATTCTTGCCTGGAAAATCCCATGGACAGAGGAGCTTGGCAGGCTATATAGCCCATTGGGATGCAAAAGTTGGACACAATAGCATGAATGCACTGCATTGTAAGATCTGGAAGATGCTCATAATCCCTCTAAAGTAGTAAGCAGAAAAATGACATTACATATGTTCTAATCTTTTGCACGATATCTTTTTACCTGTTCCTTCTTATTTTACTATTTGTCAGTCTTTTAGGTAAGACTAGCATTTTTACCCTAATTAGACAATGACACATCATGATGCACTAATTCGTTAACCTATGTTCACAAATCATTTAATTACCACTGCTGGCTTTGATATGCTGTTATTATTCAGATATGGGAGTAATGATTCGACAGCCAACAGGAAGAAACTCATTATTTTCTGGGAGATGTTGTAGTTATTTTCAGTGTTTTTAAAACACTTTAATCAAAACTTAAAAAAAAACACTTTAATCAAAATTTTTAAGAAATTTGACATTGTTCTTATAACTATAGTAAATAAACAGAGTATTCATTGCTACAATGTGGGCAATTATTCAGGGACCAAATAATAATAGTTCCTGAATTTCACAATGAATAGATTTCTCAAAAGAAAAAAAAAAAAAAGGATAAACTTTTCTTTTTTTTTTTCAATGCCAATTCACAATCTCCCATGAGGGGGTAATTTATAAAATGCAGCTTATAATATTGATTTGTGAAGCACTTTGTTGGCTGGGAATAAAAGCACCAGCCTCCTCCCTATTTGATGCTGCTGCA
The DNA here is from genome assembly GCF_054371585.1 of Giraffa tippelskirchi. Lineage (NCBI taxonomy): Eukaryota > Metazoa > Chordata > Mammalia > Artiodactyla > Giraffidae > Giraffa > Giraffa tippelskirchi. The sequence goes on along the minus strand of NC_137287.1, from coordinate 11,065,714 downwards.
TACTGTCCTCAAACATTTTTCATCTCTAGTCCTAATTCCATTTAGTAAACACCCCAGGTCACTCCCTCATCCTGGGACCTCTGGGTACTTTTGGGTTCTTTCCTTGGCTCCTTGATGAGTAGAGGAACCAGGCAGCTAGATGCAAGCTCCCATCAGGTTTTACAATGGCTTCTGCTGATAGTTTGTATCCAGGATCAATAATATCATTATGCATTTATGTGCAAACATCAAAATTACTCTGAACAATTACATTCCTATCTTCCCCGTACTCCCCCAATAATAACATATCCGAAGGAAGAGGGATGTCTATCTAATTATTAAGAGATATCTATGTGAGCCTTATAATAATATTATTGACTTCTTGTTGTTCAGTTGCCAAGTCATGTCCAACTCTTTGTGACCCAATGAATTGCAGGAGGCCAGGCTTCCCCATCCTTCAACATCTCCCAGAGTTTGCTCAAATTCATGTCCATTGAGTCGGTGATGCCATCCAAACAATCTTACCCTCTGAAACCCCCTTCTCCTCCTGCCCTCAATCTTTCCCAGCATCAGGGTCTTTTCCAATTGATTCATATGGTTGCCATTTATCACATAGCATATGGATGTTCAGATTGTTATTTATCTTTTAGATTCTTGTCATTTCTCTTCGAGGACACTGTGTATTTCTCCAGGGCTGAGACTGTGCCCTCTAGCTCTTGGAATCTCTGTATTACCCAGAAACACATGTGCATAGAGTAGTAGTAGACTTTCAAAGAGCTGTTTGTGGTTGGGGAGCAATAAAAGTGATGGCTTCCCAGATGGCGCTAGTGGTAAAGAATTTGTCTGCCAATGCAGGAGACGTGGGTTCGATCCCTGGGTTGAAAAGATACCCTAGAGAAGGAAATGGCAACCCACTCAAATATTCTTGCCCAGGAAATTCCATGGACAGAGAGAGGAGCCTGGTGGACTATAGTCCATGGGGTCTCAAAGAGTCAGACACGACTGAGTACACACACAAACATACATATAGTGAATAAGTAATCTTTTCTCTTATAACTCAAGGTATGGGTAAAATTGTTTCTATTTTCCTCTAGTGTCAAAACATTCTCTTCCTGTTTTCCAACTTGAGACTTTTAGGTGGCATCGCATGCTTCCTTGGAGTGAAAACTCACTTTTCAGCTACAGAAAAAGACAACAAGTGAACACTAATCCAAAGTGTAGATATGTAGACTTTCCCTATGTCTCTTCTGTTAGGATTAAAGAAAAGCTGATCCGGTGGTATTTTTGCATTTCTCTTTTATCTTCCATCAGACGGCAGGCAGCTTTGCCCATATTTAGGTTTCTGACAACTTGCATCTTCATTTCCCCAAGAAGACCCCATGAAATGATATTAACAGATGAGTTTGAAGAGAGACATCTAACTCCTGAAGATTTTGATGGGAAGGTTCTCTAACAACCTGTCTGTCATCAGTGGAATTAGGATAACTTTAATAATACCAGGAGGGTCATGGTGCTGTGATTTCACCTGACAAAGGCACAGAGACCAGGCTGTCCTACCCAGTACAAAACTGGGGCACCCTGGAGGTATGTGGAATGGCATGGCTGAATTCCATCACTAATAAGGTACTGGTAATTCAGGCAAGTCTAAAAATTTCCTCTGTGGGAATAACTGACTCCCTGGAACTGTTCTTGGAAACATCTTTAAATGATGCTTTTTTAAAAATTCATGAACTGCAGCTTACAATAAGGGGACACTATCTTTCCTGTTTTGGTCACCTTGGTGCTTTAGTCAGTAAGTCGGGTCTGACTCTGGTGACCCCATGGACTGCAGCCCACTGGGCTCCTGTGTCCATAGTATTTACCAAGCAGGAATACTAGAGAGGGTTGCCATTCCCTTTTCCAAGGGATCTTCCTGACCCAGGGATCGAACCAGGGTCTCCTGCATTGCAAGGCAGATTCTTTACTGACTGAGCCACCAGGGAAGTTTTGGTTACCTTACCTGAGCTTTTGAGGAGGAGGCTGATGCTCATGGCTCTTGAGATGGCATCATCAGAGGAACCCAATAACCTGATCTGGCCCCTCTAGTGAGTCCATTTCTTATCCATCAGCTCCTCATTCCAGGATTCTAATTTGAGGGTAAAAATGGTATCAAAACACATTTGACCAATCTCTTTCCTAGTAAGGGAATATTAAAACAACAGGTTTACCTGGCCCCTAAACACAATTAAAATTATTGCTTCAACTGATAAGATCTAGATTTCCTCTCTTTTTCAGTAAAACACAAATTCCTCAGTTGAAACCAACTAAGTGAATAGATACTATTAATAAATTTAAACAAAAAATTATTCTGTGTGTTATGAGGTAAGGAACAATTAGGATCCTTTATTTGTCTTATTTATTCATGTGGTGGGTCTTCGACATTCTCCTGATTATCTCTTTCAATGTTCTAAGCTGATTTGGGGCCCTTGCAGTTAGGTCTTATCTCTGAAATTGCTTATGTTTGGAAACTTTTCACAGATTAACTGAATTAGCTAGAGAATTTGCTTAATCTCTTGGTCTCAATTCAACTGAAAAATCTGCTTGCCACCAAAGAATTTTACTCTAAGCTACAAATTCCTCTGACACTGTCAACAGGAAAAGTTTCTTGTGGTTAGAGGGACTGAGATTCATTCCACTCTGAATACTTATAGAGGGGTGATGGTTAAAATGCATATTTCCAAGCCCCACCCTGGGTTTCTGAATCAGTGTCTTAGTTTGAATTCTGCCAAAAGCTGAACTTCAGACAAGGATTTGTACTGGTAGCGAGTCTGATGAAGGGAGACAGGGAAGGAAAATCAGTAAAAGGTATATTAATGAGAGAATTACCACAGGGGGCAAGTGGGACTCAACCCTAAGGGGACTTGAGAAGCTGCTAGGCACACACTTCAGAATTCTCCCACCTATAAACGAGGAAGCTGGAGATTTATCCACCAGTTCCTTCCTATTCCTCGTTGATCAAAGGTTGCTCTTGGCAACATTCACCTCCTGACACTTCTAGCCTGCCTTGCAGGTGCACACAGATGCTTCTGAGACTGAAAGCTGTCAGCGTGTATGGAACTGGTCACAGAAGCTGCTGATAAAAGAGAGGATTTCAGCATCTTCTACAATCTGACTCTCTGGACGGGGGGCTTGGAAATCTGTATTTTTAACTTCAGATGATTCTAATATTCATAAAATTCGAGAATGGCTACTCTAAAAGGTGCTTTGATCAGGTAACCCCCTTGCTCTACACTTTCAGAGAATCCAGTCTTTTAGTATTGGATGAAGAGTCCTCCAGAGCCCGGACTATTCTAACCTGTACAGTTACATTGTCTATTCCACATTTTCCTCCCTGAACTCTGGATCCAGCCATAAGATTGTTTGCAATGACCTGAAAACTAGGCCTTTTTACACTTTGGTGCTCATAATGTTTCAGCTGCAAGTAACAGAAAACTTGACCAACAGTGACTGAAACAAACAAGGATTTAATTTTTTTAACACAGCAGGAAGCCTGGAGATGGTCTGCTGCTGACACCGGCTCCACGACCTAGTAAAGTCAGTGCAGGAGTCTGATTCTTTTAGATTTGCCTTCGTGGTTCCAAGAGGCTGCTGCAGCTCCAGGTGTCATGTCTGTATTTGAGTCAGGAAAGCACAGCACCACTAAGCAAAAGCTTTCCCAGAAGAATGAATCAATTTCCCTTAATGTTTCATTGGTCAGAACTGTGCCATATGGCTACCCAAATTGGTGAGCAGATAAGTAAATATTGTTACCTTGAGTTCTATAGAGGAGGTGGAAAGGCAGATGAGGGTTGGAAAAATGGAAATGGGTTTAGCCTAGACCTTTCTCATCTTCTTTAACTATGTATGTGTATTAGTTGCTCATTAGTGTCTGATGCTATGTGACCCTATGAACTGTAGCCAGCCAGGCTCCTCTGTCCATGGAATTTTCCAGGCAAGAATACTGGAGTGGGTTGCCATTCCCTTCTCCAGGCCACCTTCTTGACCCAGGGATCAAACCCAAGTCTCCTGAATTGCAGGCAGACTCTTTACCAGCTGAACCACCAGGGAAGTCTCTTGTTTGCTGGGGGATGCCTATTTAACTTTTAAGACTCATTTTTTCCCCACTAATATTTTATTTTGAAAATTTTCAAATTCTCAGAAAAATTGAAAGCATTGTATAGTATATAACTACACATCCACTACCTAAATTCTACAACTGACATTTTGCAGTATTTGCATTTTTAAAATTAAAAGAAAAAAATTTTGGCCACACCTTGAGGCATATGACACCTTAGTTCCCCAACCAAGGATTGAACCCATACCCCTTGCATTGGGAGGCAGAGTTTTAACCACTGTACTGCCAGGGAAGTCCCTTGCTATGTTTTGTGAGCGCTTAGTCGCTCAGTCATATCCGACTCTTTGTGACCCCATGGCATGGAGCCCGCCAGGTTGCTCTGTCCATGGGATTTCCCAGGCAAGAATACTGGAGTGGGTTTTCATTTCCTTCTCCAGGGGACCTTCCCAACCCAAGGATCAAACTCATGTCTCCTTTGTCTCCTGCACTGGCAGGCAGATTCTTTACCATTGATGTTTGCTCTAACACATTGCTATTCATCTTATATTTTGGATGCAACTCAAAGTAAGTTGCATATATTAGTACGTGCTTGCTCAGTTACTTCAGTCATGTCGGACTCTTTGTAACTCCAGGGACTGGAGGCCACCGGGCTCCTTGATCTGTGGAATTCTCCAGGCAAGCATACTGAACTGGGTTGTCATGCCCTCCTTCAGGGGATCTTCCCTACCCAGGGATTGAACTCCTGTCTCCTGTGTCTCCTGCATTGCAGGTGGATTCTTTACTGCTGAGCCATCAGGGAAGCCCAGATATCAGCTCACCTCTCCCCAAAATTAATCATATATATCATTATCTAGAATTCAATATTTGCGTAGAGTTCTTTTTTCAGGTAAAATCTACAAGCAATGAAACCCACACATCTTGCGGACCACTCAGTGAGTTTTGACAAATACATATAACTGTATAACGCAACCCCTAGTCAAGGAAAGTACCACCCACCGCATTCAAAGGCAGTGTTTCTCATAGTAGATTAGTTTTGATTGTTGTAGAACTTCGTAGAAATGGACTCAAATAGTATGTACTCTTTGGTGCAAAACCTGAGATACTTTGAGATGCTTAAAAACTGACTCCTTTGAATATATTTTGTGCATGTGCAGACTTGAAGTAACAACTATAAAATTTTTTTAAACTTATTATTTATCCATTCATCTTTCCCTTGTGATATGTGATTCTTCAAGGGCAAGATCTTTTCTGTTCATCTTTGTATTCTTAGCACAGCTCCTGCAGATATTTAATAAATGTCTATTTAATGAGCTAATGAAAGGGTGGATTAAACTTACTGGATCATAGTAGCTTACTAAATTTTAGCTCATTTCCCTCCTTTTTGAATAGCTCTTATCCTATTTCATTAGTTAGCAATGTGGGCATCTGTTTTCCCCACTAGATATGCCCAACTCAGGTAGAGTTGTACCGTCATAGCTCTAGTGTTTACACAGTACTTGGCACATTATGTATGTTGTTTTGAAGTACTTGGCACACAACAGTACGTTGTGACTGTCTATTGTGTGTCTGGCCGCTTAATGATTCTCCTTTCTCATTAGCAAAAGGATCCGAGAGCCTTTGGTGAGAATGGGAAGGCAGGGTGATGCTTTGTTTTCTGTAGACCAGAGCTCCACAGTCTGTGGAGTTGTGCACACCCATGTGAAGCATATGTGCTATGTGAGCATATGCACAGCTGGGTTATGTGAAGCAGGCAGAGTGTGTCTTTGCCTAGCCTTGATCACGACCATCCATTTATTTGCAGGCTACAGACTCTGCGGTGACAATGCCTGCCAGGGTGTTAACTGATCGCTGAGATCGGGCAGGCATGGGCTCCCAGTGTGGTTTGTGTTTGAATTGGGGAATCTGGCTCTTTCCTACTCTGTGGGAGGGGCATGCCCTGCAGTGCTTCCAGGCAATTTGCATTGCTCCCCAATGCAGGTCCTATTCCTGGGTTGCCTGTTAAGAGAGGGTACCACCTCCCCCACCCCGCCCTTGCCTCTGACTGCTGGTGGCCCACTTGGTAGCGCTTCTTCATTCCATCTTCAGATTCTTCACTTCATGGAAAAAATAAACCCCAAAGTGCAATTTTTCCTCAGAAAAAGAGCTCTCACCAAAAGGAGATTATGCATTTTCAGCACCGTCTTGTGCTTTTCCTCCAGCCCACATGAGTGAGCGAAAGAAAGTTGTTCAGTCGTGTCTGACTCTTTGAGACCCCATGGACTATACAGTCCCTGGAATTCTCCAGGCTGGAATACTGGAGTGGGTAGCCTTTCCCTTCTCCAGGGGATCTTCCCAACCCAAGGATTGAACCCAGGTCTTCCACATTGCAGGCAGATTCTGTACTAGCTGAGCCACCAGGGAAACCCAAGAATACTGGAGTGGGTAGCCTATCCCTTCTCCAGCAGATCTTCCTGACCCAGGAATCAAACTGGGGTCTCCTGCATTGCAGGCGGATTCTTTACCAACAGAGCTACCAGGGAAGCCCACATAAATAAGGGTAAAAGTAGCTGTTTTCTTCAGAGTGACTGAAAGTGTTAGTCGCTCAGTCATGTCCAACTCTTTGCGACCTCCTGGACTATAGCCCTCCAGGCTCCTCTGTTCATGGAACTCTCCAGGCAAGAATACTGGAGTGGGTAGCCATTCCCTTCCCCAGGGGATCTTCACGGCCCCGGGATTGAACCTGGGTCTCCTGCATTGCAGGCAGATTCTTTATTGTCTGAGCCACCAGGGAAGCCCAAACAGCTAAGCTGTTTTCTTGGCTACTCCTTATTGAGTTGGTTTCTTCCTCCCCAAGCCCTACGCCTCCTTCTGTCCATCCTCTTTTTATTACTCTGTTTGGCGCCAAGGTCTAGATTAGACCAATGTAGCCTGATCTTTTTTTTTTCCCTCCAAAGAATTATAAGCTATATTGGAAACAGAGGGTTCCATAAAAGTAGAATGTTATGAGTGATTCACACTGTGACATGTAGAATTACCACCTAAATTATCAGGCAGTGTGGCCTGATCTTGTCTTATACCAGCCAGGATATATTAGCATATTGACAGAACCTGGGTCCTGCCTAAGAAAATGACCCTGCAGCCTGTGGTAAAGACCTGAGCATCAGACCCGAGTCCCAGCCCGGACTTTGTTTTTTTCTGCTTTTATCTGGCTGTTCCAGGACTTCGTTGCAGCACATGGGATCTTTAGTTTCAGTGTGTGGAAGCTAGTTCTCAGACCAGGGATCAAAGCGGGACCCCCTGCACCGGGAGTGCAGAGTCTTAGTCACTGGACCACTAGGGAAGTCCCTCAGCCCTAACTTTGCTGTTGACTCTCTGTGTTACTTTGGGGTAAGTCACTTCCATGCTCAGGGCCTCAGTTTTCCCATTTAGGCTAAGCCCTAGATTCCATCTAAAAATCACTGCCAGGTCTTAAATTGCATGAACTATTCAAGAGTCAGGTTCAATTTGAGATGTCAAATTTAGGTTCCACATGGAAAAGACCTCAGCTGGCAGATCAATAAGGTGTCCCAAGAAGTCATTTTTCACCTGGGAGTCTTTCATTCATCATTATCTTCCCTAATCATCTCGTCTCTGGGGCTGGCCCTGGGCCAACAGACCTGTCCAGCTGCACAGCTCTTGTTCTTCTGGTTGGTCAGCAAACACTAGAGGAGGCAAACCCAGCTCCGTTTGTCCTGGCACAGAGCAGGACGGAAATATTAATCAACACGGAAGTAGCTACTGGCAGGAGATGAGAAGGCTTTGTCCAGGTTCACTGAGTGAGGAGAGCGGCTGTGGGTGGACTGAGGTGGTGTGTTAGGGAAGGTACAGCGTGTGAAGCCATTCGGTTGAGGGCAGCCGCCACAGTATGCTCTGTGCAGGGACACCGTGACTGGAACACCTTGTCTGTACTAATGAAGCATGGAGCACCATGTGTTTCGTGTTAATGCAGAAGGCTAACTAATGGATTAACTTGGACAGCTTGTCTTCTCCCAGTGAACCCAGTGGTGACTCTAAATGGAGGCCAGCCTGTTAGCCAGCTTTGGGAGGGGAAGCCAACAAGGACAGAAACACAGAGGTCTCACTCATACAGCTTACGAGAATAAGCTTCCTGGAAAGCTTACTGCCTTTCCCCGATCTATAGCTCAGACACAGAGCTGCTCACCTGTCACACGCCATCCGTCTGTCTCCAGACGTTGGTTCTTAATTAGAGAAGATATTTTGGACACATGTCACGCACCCCATTTCTGATAACAGCAGATCTTCTCCCCTATCTACAGCTTAAAGCGACTTCATAAGGAATATTTCAAAAGCTAGAGTGCAAGGGGAAAGTGGCTTTCAATGAGAAATGCAGTATAAGAAAGAATCGAAAGAGGAAGTCAAGCATTAATCTTTATCTGAGCATCTCAACCATTTCTTTACTGCATGTTGTTATTAAGCATGAATGTACTTAGTGGCTTATGGAAACCTGATAGATCAACATTTAGGTGATTAAAAAGGGGTAAATCCAGGGGCATTTATGTGTTCTACAAAAGGACTCTTCACTTTACTCAAGATTGCCTTCAGGAGTTCTTTAAAAAAAAAAAAAAAGCAGCTTCTCTGAGCACTTAAAATGCGATCTGGTTTACACACCTCAGTTGATTCTATTCTAGCGTAACCTAACTTTAAACCTTCTTCCTAGAGACAGGAGAGAATATATTCTCTCTTTTCTCTCTCGCTTTTCCTTTCCCTCTCTGTACCCATCTGCACCCCTTCTTTCCCTTCTCCCCCTTTCCAAGGAGCCACACCCTCACCTGGGTCTGGGTTTACTACAGAGACCTACAATCCCAGGAATGGAAGGGCTAGGAGATATAATCCATTACCAGATCTGACAAATGAAAAATGGGGGTCCTCGAGAGATGAAATGACTTATTTGAGATTATCAAACAAGTTAGTACTACTTCTACTTCACAACATGATCTCCTTGTCAAAGTCCCTCACTTTATACCTGTCCATCCTAAACTGTCCCCAAACCCTCAGAGTTGTTATGGAATTGCCCCTGGTGAAAAAGCAAAACCCTAGACCAGAGTCTTACTACATAACAGTGATCATTCATTTTTAACTTGATGAGAACTAGTTTACCAGCTCCTTTCCCAGTACAACAGCTCTCTAAAAGCAGTTTGAGGATGCTAAGTGGTAGAGGCTGGGAGCCAATGTCCTCAGGACAGAGGACATGAAGTCAACCTGGAAAATCAAACTGGAGTGGGAAGGGACTTCCCTGGTGGTCCAGTGGGTAAGAATCCACCTCCCAATGCAGGGAACTCAGGTTCAATCCCTAGTCAGGGAACTAAGATCCCACATGCCACTGCTCTACTGAGCCCACCTGGTACAACAAAGATCTCTCGTGCTGCAATTAAGACCTGAAGCAGCCAAACAAATAAATATTTTAAAGAAGCTGGAGTGGGAAGCCTGAGAGCAGCTTGAATGCTAGAAGAGAGGGTAGCAGAAGAGGAAGGTGAGAGAAACTGCAAAGCAGAATTCACTTTGCTTATCCCGTATTTTCAAATTCAAAGTAAAAACTGGCTTTCATTATTTTAATGATACATTTTTTATTACATGTGCCTTAGAGCCTAAGTGTGCTTGAAAACCAACTCTGAAATTATTGTCTAGTTCATGGTCTCCATATCCTCATCTCCCACTCTCTTCAACCCATCACAATCTGGCTGCTGACTCCCAGTCCTAAGTTCACATTGACCTCCGTGTTCCTAAACCCAACAGATATATTTTTCAATTCTTATATTACTTAACTTCTCAGCACCACTTGACTCATCAGTTCCCTCATTCTTAAAAATCTCTGTTTAACTACCATTAAACCAGGCCTTTTGTGTTCCTCCTAACTTTCAGGCAACTCTTTCTTTCCTTTATAGACACCTTTTTCTCTCTGGCCTTTAAATGTTGGAATAACCTAAGGCTCTTTCCAAGACCCTCCTTTTTCTCACTTCATAGTCTCTGTCTTAGTTATCTTGTCTCGTCCACATCTATGGCTCTAATTATCACCTACATGAGAGTTACTCACAAATTTGTATCCCTAGCCCAGATCTCTATGTTCCACATCCATAAATCAACTCTTCTTGGCCCTGGTGTTTGATGTCTTAGGATCTCAAACTTAACACATGTCAAATCACACTCGTGATCTCCATCCCACAAATTGGACTTCTTATATTATTCTCCATGGTACAGCCATGGACTCATTTGCACAAACCTGAAATGTTGGGGTCACTTTTGACTTCTTCATGTTGTTGTTCAGTTGCTAAGTCATGCCTGACTGCAGCATGTCAGGCTTCCCTGTCCTATACTCTCTCACTGAGTTTGCTCAGATTCATGTCCATTTAGTCCGTGATGCTATTTAACCATTCATCCTCTGCTGCTCCCTTCTTTTGCCTTCATTTTTTCCCAGAATCAGGGTCTTTTTCACTGAGTGAGCTCTTAGCATCAGGTGGCTAAATTATTGGAGCTTCAGCTTCAGCATCAGTCCTTCCAGTGAATATTCAGGGTTTATTTCCTTTAGGATTGACTGATTTGATCTCCTTGCAGTCTCAAGAGTCTTCTCCAGCACTGCAATTTGAAGGCATAAATTCTTTGGCACTTAGCCTTCTTTATGGTCCTACTCTGACATCCATATATGACTCCTGGAAAAACCATAGCTTTGACTATATAGACTTTTGTTGGCAAAGTGATAGCTCTGCTTTTTAAAATGCTGTCTAGGTTTGTCATAGCTTTCCTTCCAAGGAGCAAGCGTCTTTTAATTTCAAGCCTGCAGTCATCGTTTGCAGTGATTTTGGAGCCCAAGAAAATAAGGTCTGTTACTGTTTCTACATTTTCCCCTTCTATTTGCCATGAAGTGATAGGACAAGATGCCACAATCTTAGTTTTCTGAATTTTGAGTTTTAAGCCAGCCTTTTTACGCTCCTCTTTCATCCTTATTAAGAGGCTCTTTAGTTCCTTTTTCCTTTCTACCATTAGTGTGGTATCATCTGCCTATCTGAGGTTGTCGGTATTTCTCCCGGCAGTCTTGATTCCAGTTTGTGCTTCATCCAGCCCAGCATTTCGCATGATGTGCTCTGCATAGAAGTTAAATAAGCAGAGTGACAATATACAGCCTTGACATACTCCTTTCCCAATTTTGAACCAGTCTATTGTTCCATGTCTGTTTCTAACCATTGCTTCTTGATCTGCATACATTTTCTCAGGAGGAGGTCAGGTGGTCTGGTATTCCCATCTCTTTAAGAATTTTCCACATTTTGTTGTGATCCACACAGTCAAAGGGTTTAGCATCGTCAATGAAGCAGTAGTAGATGTCTTTCAAGAATTCCTTGGCTTTCTCTATGATCCATGTTGGCAATTTGATCTCTGTTTCCTCTGCCTTTTCTAAATCCAGGTTGTACATTTGGAAGTTCTCAGTTTACAGCTTCATACTAATCTTCATATTCAATCTACCATTTAGTTCCAAAGTTTCCCTACTAAAAATCTCTCAAATACATCTTCTGTCTAAGTTCAATTCACAGTCCACCTTTCTTCACTTGGACTTCTGCAATACTCATCTGACTATTCAACTCACATCCATCTTGGCCTTCTTCATTGTGTTCTCTACATAATATCTGGAATATTCTTTACAAACCACAGACCAAATTGTGCCCCCCCATCCTCATACTTGAAGATCTTTTATGCTTCTCATAGAGTCAATAAAAGTTTCAAACCTGTCACATAGAAGCAGCCTTTTCAGCTTTGTGGCGAGTTGTATTCTTCCATGCTCTGACATCCCATCACATTGACCTCCAGTGGTCATGCTGAGTTCTTTTCCATCACAGGGCATTTTCACATGCTCCTCTCTCTTCCTCCAAGATCAGTCTCTTCACTTTCCATTCACTTATCTTCTGTATCCTGAGATCATTTTACTTTCCCAAGAAAGCTGTGCTGGGTCTGAAAAGGCCAAATCCCCATATTTGAGGTTCCCAGAGTAGTATATTCTTCTCCTTATAAAAACTTGGCATGTTTTTTTAAAACCTCACATTTTTTTTTTAATGAGGTTTTTTTTTTTTTTTCTACAGTAGTTGTAGTGTGCAGACTTAGTCGTCCCGCAGCATGTAGGATTTTCCTGGACCAGGGATTGAACCCACATCCCCTGCATTGGAAGAGGGATTCTTAACCACCAGACCACCAGGGAAGTATCAACCTTCCATGTTTTTAAAACACATGGCTTGTACAATGTTTTGATGGACTATGTGGATGAAAGGACTATTACATTCAGTTCAAATTTTACATTGGTTGTTATGATTATTTGATTGTCTACTCACTGACTAGACTATAAACATTAAGGGGTGGGATTGCACCTGTTTTTTCTTGTCATCATTGTCATCACCCCTGGCACTTAGTGTAGTGCCTGCCTCATAATAGACATACCATAAATACTTGAATATCTTATTCACTGTACCTTGGTCTTCTTGCCTGGACAGGGGAATGTTATCATGAACCCAATCTGGATCATAGGGTTTCAGGCAGAATCAAATATTATAAGTGAAAATGCTTTGACAAACTAAGATGCTAATCCAAATTTTAATGTGAATTATTGACATCAGTGAAGGAAATGGGTCACCCACATTTATCATGGGAAGAATACATTAAAACCATTTTACCCCATCACCTAAATGAGGTAAAAATGGCCTATCACATAGCGAAAGTTTGAGGACTTTTAGCCTCAAAACTGAAACAGACAATTACATGCTTCAAATTTGGGCATTTCAGATAGCAGATGTGATGGACAGTTTCTCAGCTGATATAATCTACAAGACAGGAAACAGCTAGCTGGGTCTTAAGATTGTTCACTTGATGACATAGATGTTCACTGGGAGTACAGAGCTTAAGTACGTAAATTCTGTAGATCAATTGTAACTCGAGATTATATTCATTCTCCTGTCATTCTATAAGTAAATGTGACCTGCAAGGTTTTATCTCTCCAACTGTATACTCACTTCAACTCTCTCTATGCTTCCATGTTCTTAACTATAAAGTGGGGATACTAAAACCTACATTGCCTATCTCAGGGGCATTGGAAAGGCTAAAATAGTTGTAAGTAGTTGTAAATCATACAACTCAGTGTTTGTTGCTCAATCGTATCTTACTCTTTGCGACCTCATGGACTGTAGCCCACTAGGCTCTTCTGTCCCTGGAATTCTCCAGGCAAGAATACTGGAATAAGTAGCCATTCTTTTCTCCAGGGGATCTCCCCAACCCAGGGGTTGAATCCAGGTATCCTGTATTACAGGCAAATTCTTTACCATTTGAGCCACCACGGAAGCCCTCAATACATGTGCAATTCCTTCTTGTTAATAGTAATAGTTGATATGATTAACATCCTACATGAAAGTCAAACCTATAAATAGCCACAATGATTAATTAGTTTATGATGTGCATGGCCAGATACCTGCAATGGAATAAGACACATTTCTCAGAAGATTCGGGGGGGGGGGGGACAATTAGAAATCCATAATGTTTCTAAATTTAGCATTTTGTTTTCCCCAAATGGCTCTCTTCTCTCTCTCCAAAGAATTCTGCTATTCTTATAAGAGGAGTGGATTTTTTCTTGATCAAAAATAAATACAATAACTTGATAAAGGCAATGCAAGACTACAAACATAATGGTTGAATGCTCTGAGCATCATTTCAGCTGGTGATTCTGAGTGAGGCTCTAGCACTTTAGCTACACATTCCATTAAAACACTGAGCAAATCATGTGTTTTAACCACACATGCCAGATTTGGGGGAACTGGGCTCTCTTTAATTATGAAACAGTTTGCACATTTGCTGGGTGCATGTGAGGTGCTATTTTATAAACACACAATTATCAGGAAAAGATTTTAAAAAATAACACAGAGAGAGATGAATCTGGAGCACAAGAGGAGAAGAAACAATTGTTTGAAGAGAAAGGCCTAGAAACCCTTTTGGCTAAATGCTGGTGGTTCAGAGTTTTGCACCTGTCAATGTCTCTTATGTGCTTCAGTATAAGATATTTCTTCAGGCTTATGGACGGCTCTGAAATTGCAAAATATGCATGGAAGCACAATCATGGAAATGTAATCTTGTCTTCCCCTAGACATGCAGGGACTATGAGCTATACTGGGGTTCCATGTGCCAGATTGATGAAGAAACCTGAGCTGTTGGTGAGAAAAGAGACTGTGTAGGGCCAGAGTGCAGGGAGAGTATGAGAAGCTCACATTTTTAAGAAATTTGAACAATTGCTAATAAATATACTGTGTTCAAGGATGAAAGATAATAATGAAGACAGGCAGCTGATCCAAACTCCCCAGGCAGCAGAACAGAGAGGGAAGGCCACATCCTTCATTAAAAGCCAACCAGGGTGTTTAAGGTTAGGCGTCAGGAAGAACTTACTGATGGCAAAGACTTGTTCAGCTCTGAAGACATCAGCACCACAGCTTGAGGAATTTTAAACCACGGAATAGAATAACACTAAGCCAGTGTACTTGGGGGCTTCCCAGGTGGTGCTAGTGGTAAAGAATCCACCTGCCAATGCAGGAGACTTAAGAACCACAGGTTTGATCCCTGAGTTGGGAAGATACCCTGGAAGAGGGCATGACAACCTACTCCAGTATTCTTGCCTAGAGAATCCTATGGACAGAAAAACCTGGAGGGCTACTGTCCATAGTGTCACAAAGAAAATTGGAGACAACTAAAGTCAACTTAGCACCCATGCACACAGTGTATTTGGAGACTGGGAGATAAAAAGGAGTTCAGGTGGTTACCTCTGCTTGGAGAATTTGGATGAACTGGTGTCAGGGTATCTGGGTTTGAAACCAGATCTACCACTGATGAGCTGTGTGCTGCGTGCTAAGTTGCTTCAGTTGCTTGTTGGCTTATAGACAGCCATCTTCTCTGTTTTTACATGGTCCCTTTATGTGTGTCTTTGTCCTAATCTCTTTTGGTTATAAGGACACCAGGGCCCATCCTAATGGCTTTGTTTTCATGTAAATATCTCTTTAAAGACCCTTTGAAGGTATTGGGGGCTTAGGACTTCAACACACGAATCCGGGGGGTGGGGGGCAGATACGATTCGGCCCCTAATAGCGTACCTATGTAAAAATTTATCAAGTTATAATCTCAAGATGTCTGCAATTTGTTGTATCTATGTTATACTTTAAAACAAAAATATTTAAATATTGACAGCAGTGGGACTTCTCTGGTGGTCCAGTGGTTAAGACTGTGCTTCCGCTGCAAGGGGCACAGGTTTGATCCCTGGTTGGGAAACTAACATCCTGTATGCCCTGGCAGCCAAAAAAAAAGAAAAGAAAACTTGACATCAATAACAGTAGAAGATCAACTTCCTTTGCTTGACCTCAAACCCCATTTTCTCTCATCATTGTCTTAGACAAAACTTCCCATCCTTCTCGCTTCCCTAATTCTCTCCGTGCACTCACTCGTCACTGTTCTTGTCCTTGTTTCTGTGCCTCTATTCATTCCTTTCTTCCTCCCTATAGCTATTAAAATCCATCTTTCAGGGCTCAGCTCAAATTCCATCTCCTGCAAGCACATATTTATTCACACATGCTTTTCTTTCCCCCATTCATTTCATAAGCGTCTGTGGAATGCGTTTGACAGCCCAGTGTTCTGAGGATGGACAATGAGAGCCGTGGCCCCGGCCCTCAAGGAGCCTGCTGTTTGTGGGACAAAAGGAATAACCAGCCAGCAGGTCAGTGGGCGGGGCGGCGAGGGGGGCAGTTGGCGCACAGAGTATCTTAGTCTGCTTAGGTTGTCATAAAAAAATACCAGAGACAAGGTGACTTTAACAACAGACATTTAGTTCTCCTAGTTCTGGAGGCTGGGAAGTCCAAGGTCAAGGTGTTGGCAGATTTGCTTCCTAGTGAGAGCCTGAGTCTTTGGTTTCTGGTAAGAGTCTGCTTCCTGGCTTGCAGACAGCTGCCTTCTTGCTGTGTCCTCACATGGCAGAGAGAGCGCTCTGGTGGCTCTTCCTTTTCATTTTCGCATTTATTTGGGCTGCTCTGGCTCTTTGTTGTTGCATGGGCTTTCTCTAGGGGCGAGCAGGGTTACTCTCTAGTTGTGCACGGGCTTCTTTGTGCAGTGGTTTTTCTTGTTGAGGCTCGCCGGCTCTAGGGCGCTGGCTCAGTAGTTGTGGCACATGGGCTCAGTTGCCTCGCAGCCTGTGGAATCTTCCTGGACCAGGGATTCAACCTGTGTCCCCTGCACTGGTAGGCAGAGTCTTAACCACTGGACCACCAAGGACGCCCTCTTCCTTTTCTTGTAAAGGCACTGATCCCTTCATAGGCGGGCCCTACCCTGGTGACCTCATTTAGACCTAATTACCTCCCAAGGATCCCACCTCCAAATACCGTCACACTGGGGGTAGGGTGGTGGTTAGAGCTTCAACACATCAATTTTGGGAGGATACAAACATCTAGTCCATAGCTCAGGGCATAATGGGAATATAGAGGAGGGGCATCTATCTAAAATCTGAAGAACATTTCTTGGTGGCATGTTGTCAGTGACCACAAGGATGAAAAACAATTAGCTGGATGAAGGGATGGGGAAGAGAGGATGAATTATTCAGGAGTCTTTGAGATGAATGAAGGCATGGCCGACTAGGAAATTGCAGGCAGACCAGTGTTCCTGGGGCACAAGGGTATGAGAAGGGGTGTTGTGGAAAGAGGATGCTGAGGCTGAAGAGGAACCTCAGGAACAGCTCAGGGGACTTTGGACTTCATTCTGCAGGCAGTGGTGGATCACTAAAGGACAAGTTGGTCAACGTTGCTGTATAGAAATTTCTCTCTGGCAACAGGGAGGAGGATGAATTAGGGGTGTCCCGCAGGAAAATTTTCCTAAACTCTTTGCATCCTGATTTAGAATTCAATGCAGTTTTTGCTTCCTGGACCCTACATTTCTCTCTTTCACCTGATGATAAGCTTATTCAGAGCAGGGACCCTGTTTTTCCAAGCACACAGCTGAAGTTCTCCGCAAAAGTGCCAGAGGGATTCTCTTCTGATCTTTCTCTTTCATTGCTGTGGTCAGATGTCACTATAACACTTTTCTTAAGGAGTGTTCTTTCCACAGGATTATTGTACTTATTTTATTGCACTTTCTTGGGCATGTCCAGAAAATGGTCTGATGTCAAATGCAAAGGTCACAGAGCTGTGGGCAGTGGCAGTGAGATGGAAGGCAGGGCTTCTCAGGCCTGAATGTGCACATGGACACTGGAGGAGCGCTCTTGTTAAAACGCAGGTTCTGATTCAGCAGGTCGAGATGGGGCCTGAGATTCTGCTTTTCTTACAAGCTCTTTGGTGATGCCATGTGGTAAATCCCCAGGGCATACCTTGAAAGACAAGCATATGGGAGGAAAAACTACAGGCTAAGAATATGATGATCTGGGTTTGAGTTTTGCTCTGTCAGTAAGTGGATTATGAGAGACCGAGTCATCGATCTTCCCTGGGCTTCAAACATCAGCTTTAAATAAGGAGTTTGTCTGGTTTGATCTCTGAGGCTCTTTCTAGTTCTTAAAAATCAACCTGTGATTTGGTAAGTTACATTTGGCAAAAAAAAAAAAAAAAAAAAGCAAAACAAAACATTTTGAGAATCTTGAAGAAAAGAGGTATCTGAATGTAGTCCATCATAGTTATTAATGTTATTGAGAGAGGGACCATGGCTTGGGTTCCAGTGGATTAAAAAAATAATAATCCTTTAATCCTCCTAGCATAGTCACTCACTACTTGGCTGGGCACAATGTAGATTATTGCTTTGAATGCACTGGGCTAAAACAAAAATCTCAAGTGGGGATCCTGATGCATTTATACTCCACTTTCAGCCATGCTGTCCAGGATGCATGTTTAAATAACTTTTCAACCTCAAAACAAGCCTCCACTCATTTTAAAATAAATTTTCAAGGAGTTAGATGCAAAGCCCAAATTCACCACGGTAGCCAGGAAAGAACAGGTGCAACTGAGTATGGATTTTTGAATTTAAAATACCTCTAACTTGGGATTTGGTTGATGTGATCCCTGAAGGTCTCAGAACTGCTACTGTACTGGGGTGAAAAGGGTGGATGATGAAGAAGAATGTAAACCCATTTGTTACCAAGAGCTATTCACAACAGCTCTTTGGAGCCATCACGCTGGAGGCCAATGAAGAGGTTAACCATTTCTTTCTTTTTTTTCTTTTTTCCAATACCTACTATTCACAGCAGTGGCAGGGAAATCACAGAACAGCATCACAAGAAGATAAAGGTAATACTTGCACTCAAATGCAATCCTCCCCTTCAGAATTAACAAGCTGCCAAGCCAAAGAGCAGCCAAGGAACCTCCTTAGGACTGGTTGGTTTCACTTAATTCTGGCAAGACTGATTGAGGGAAGGTAAGAAAATGCAACCTGAGGGGCAGAAGTGCCAGGTGTGGGACTGTGCACACGTGCACTGTGAAGGGGCAGGCAGAAGTGGGGGAAGAACAGGACAGAAGGCTGTGAGAGGGTTGGCTCCAAAAATGTACCAGCCAGCCTCAAAACATTACTCAGCTCAGAAACAAACACCCTCAATTCAAATCCAGATTTTAAAATGTTGGTCTTTTTTAAGGGTAAATGTGAGAGAGTCTATACACCCATATAGGGTCTGGGCCCCTTAGAGCTGTGGACCATCATTATACCTCCCCGAATCTCAGTATCTTCATTCACAAAACCACTGGCCATTCAGGGAGCAAACTGAATATACTGCCTGGTGCATGAGTGTCTAGAGCATATCCATCCATTCATTTTTCATTTGTTTCTCCTCAGTCAGCAAAGCAGAAGCACTGGCCACTTGCCAGTCTCCAGAAAGCTTTGCTCTTTGTCTGCCTTTATAGACACTCTGCACACTAAGTCACAGGAATATTAGATGGAATAAAACTGCAGACAGTTGCCCTGAGGAAGGAATTCTATTGGGGGCGTGGTTCTACTTGCCAGTTCAGGTAGACACCTCACCCACCCTGCTTAGTCTTAACAGGCTCAGAAGGGGGTGTTTTGTTGTGATCCCCATGAACTAAAGAGAGGCCCGAGCATGCAAAGCTCAGTACCCTCTTCCCAGTGCCACTACTTCAAAGATATCAAAGTAGCTAAGGGCAGGCACAGGTTCGGACCCCGCCTCACCACTTGCTGTCTACATGAACTCACACAACCATAGCGTAGCCAAAATCTATGCAACAGGCTCTACTACATGTCAACTCTATGTTGGATGCTGGTGATACACTGGAAAAAAAACCCAGAGTTTCTGCTCTCACAAAGCTTATGGTCAAGTGGGAAACTGCTTAACTGCTCTGGCCTCAGTTTTCTCATTTGCAAAATGGAGATGATAATAATATCTAGCTCATAGGTTTGCTGTAAGAGATAAATAAGGTGACAGCTAAGGACCCAAGAACACTGTCTCTCACACAGTAGATACTACGATTTGACATGATTGAACAAAGGGAGAAGGGAGTGGCAGAGCATGAGATGGTTAGATAGCATCATGGACTCAATATGCATAAACCTGAGGAAACTCTGGAAGATAGTGAAGGACAGAGGACCCTGGCATGCTCTAGTCCACAGGGCTGCAAAGAGTCAGACAGGACTTAGCAACTGAACAACAGCAACATAATAACTTTGGCTACTTAGTACAGCTCTGAACACAGGTTTGAGTTTGTTTTCCTGGCACTAGAGGAACACAGACCAGTATCTAACAATTAGACCTGTTTTATTAAAAAAAAAACAAAAAACACCAAAACCTATATACGTAAATATGTTCTGATGTGATTAAAGAAATGTGGGAAAAATGGCAAACTCAACATGGTGCCATTGAAACATTAGATGGACTAAAGGGAAAGGAAAAGGGAGAGGTTATTAAATGCCTTTGAATTGTTTGATTTGCTTAAACGATGCATTACTTTTTGAGTAAAAAAAAAATCAGGAGAGGTTTAAAAGGCAAACAAATTTTAATGTAAAAACATGCTAACCCATGCCATCATGGGAACTGATCAGTCTACTGGATGAGATTTTTCTCCTAGGAATGTGGACTGGAGAAGGAAATGGCAACCCACTCAAGTATTCTCACCTGGAAAATCCCATGGACAGAAGAGCCTGGCAGAGTCCAGTCCATGGGGTCACAAAGAGTTGGACATGACTGAGAGACTAACGCTAACGCTAGGAATGTGGACAAGTTTACCAAAAGCAGCACGTCCTTAATGATCCTCTTCATACCCTGGCCTTGGCCATAGGTAGGCCCTCTGAACCCAGTGTAAAGGGCTAATCTCGCTGTTAGGCTATTTCTTTCTGCAATCTTCTGCCAGGCCAGGGCTAGCTGAGTGAACACTAATCATTATCATCTCTGACAATCTGCAAAAATTAAAGAAAAAAACTGAAAAATTTCATGTGCAAGTTATATAGTGTATGTTAATGTTAAAGCCACGATGAAACCACAGATCACTGTAGCATACTGCTGTTCATCAGAGGCAATTATTAGTAATGCCAGTTTCCATAGTACTTATTTGTGCCCATAAAAATGCAGTACAAACTGACCTGCCTGGTCTTCTGAACTCCAGATTGCTCCTTGGCCTGAATATCTTAATCTGTCCCAGTCCCCAGACCAAACAAGACAAGTGACAAAGAGTTGTTTGCTCCTCTTGGTAGAATAACAGGGTGTCCCAGAACGGTTTTCCTTGTGGGCGGCCAGCTGTGAGCAGGCTGCCAGAGCTCTTGCCCCGAGGGGAAGGCTGAGGTCACAGTTTGGAGCAGGGCTCAGGTGGTGGGCCAGGATCCCACAGGAGCACCTGGAAGACCTTCTGAGTGCTCCAGAGGGATCATAACTGGGAGGGGAAATGCCCACAGAGTCAGAGGTCTGACAATTATGTGGGTGGGGATTTGGCACTAGATACATTTGGGATTATCTGCTAAAGTACCTCAAATTGGTAAACCTGGAAAGCATTTGGGTTTACAATAAGAAATGTGGGTCTTTCCCCCTTTTTTAAGTAGTTCGTAACAATTATTAAGTTCTGGAGCAGAAGTGGGAACTGTACCTTTTAGACCTAATATTTCCACTTTGCCCACCCAGGAGTGGGGTTCCTATACTTGAGGGTCTTCTAGAGATTTTTGTTCTCCCCTCTTTGCCCTTCAGTCATAGATCAGACAGTTCAGTTCAATTCAGTCACTCAGTCGTGTCCAACTCTTTGAGACCCCATGGACTGCAGCACACCAGGCCTCCCTGTCCATCACCAACTCCTGGAGCTTGCTCAAACTCATGTCCATCAAGTCGGTGATGCCATCCAACCATCTCATTCCCTGTTGCCCCTTTCTCCTCCTGCTTTCAATCTTTCCCAGCATCAGGGCCTTTTCCAATGAGTCAGTTCTTCGCATCAGATGGTCCCCCTCTTTACTTAGAGGATGACAGTTGGACTATAAAGAAGGCTGAGCACTGAAGAATTGATGTTTTCAAACTGTGGTGCTGGAGAAGACTCTTGAGAGTTCCTTAGACTGCAAGGAGATCCAACCAGTCAATACTAAAGGAAATCAACACTGGAAGGACTGATTGCTCATGCTGAAGTTCCAATACTTTGGTTACCTGATGTGAAGGGCCAACTCATTGGAAAAGACTCTGATACTAGAAAAGGTTGAAGGCAGGAGAAGGGGATGACAGAGGATGAAATGACTGGATGGCATTACCGACTCAATGGACATGAGTTTGACCAAACCCGGGGAGATGGTGAGGAACAGGGAAGCCCGGTGTGCTGCAGTACATGGAGTCACAAAGTGTTGGACATGACTTAGCAACTGAACAGCAATAAAACCTCCCTCTGGCCCTGGCCAACCTTGTCCTTCTTCAGGTGACAAGGTCTCTTTTAACCTCCAGCTTCCTTTAGACCTGAGCATGGCTAATTCTATTCCTCCTCTCTTCCTTATTCCTTGCCTCAACTCCTAGCACACTGGGAGAAGGATCTGGGGCCATTCCATGGTTTGCTGTGCTTCATCCTCATTTATATTCTGACTACCCCACAGCCAATCACCTGCTCCCAGGATGAGGAAGAAGTTGGAGCTCCTGAACTCTAGGAGAACCCCTCCGCTTACTAGGGTTTGGCTTGATCTTTTATGCTCTGAAGTATTTATAATTCCCCAGATTTTATATGATTTTAAAAATGAACACAAGGCATGCAAAATAAGCCCCATTTTTCATACTACAACACTCACGTTCTCATCGCCACCAGGGTGGGTGAGGGAAAGCACACTGGTGCAGCTTTTCGGAAAAAGCCTCAGAAACTTTCATGCCCTCTCTGAGATGACTCTCCCAGGCTATGTGACCATGGTTCCCTTCTTTCACAGTGTCACTCACCGTGGGCCGTTGGCCAGTGGCTATTCAGGTGGCATGGTAGCCTCTGTAGCCTTCAAGTTCAAGAGTCCCAAGACTTTCCTGGTGGACCAGGGGTTAAGAACCCACCTGCCAATGCAGGGGACGTGAGTTCAGTCCCTGGTCTAGGAAGATTACACATGCTTCAGGCAACTAAGCCTGTGGGCCGCCGCAACTACTGAGCCTGTGGTCCAGAGCCTGCGGATCACAACCACTGATGCCCACACACCTAGAGCCCGTGCTCTGCAACAAGAGAAGCCACTGCAATGCGAAGCCTCTGCACTGCAACTAGAGAGTAGCCCCTGCTTGCTGCAATGAGATAAAGCCATTGCACAGCAACAAAGACCCAGTGCAACCAAAAACATATAAATAAATTTAAAAAAATAATAAAGAGTCCCAGGAGCCTTCTAATTTGCGCTTTCTCTTCGTCTTGGGAGTTACTCATGGCAGGAGAGGAACAGGCTATACCAATACCTTGCTCTTAAATGTCAGTTGAGAGAGAATATTGAATTTGCCTGCTATGGGCTTTGAGCTCAAGCAACCTCAACTCTAGCCATAGTCAGCCTGGCCTGAATACCAAAAAGTGATTTTATTACCTCCTTTTCCTATATCAGATCACTCCCAAATGGTTACCTTGATGTTTATCTATATCCTTCCTTTGTCCTTTATCTTATCAACTGGGGAAAGGTGAAGTGTTTGTAGCCAACATGCACAAGTACTTGGGGCTGAATGTGAGGTTAAGCATGTCAGATTTGAAGGTTTAGGGGTTTTGACTCCTGCACCTGAATGTTAAAGGTCAGTCTTCACTATCTGGTCTCTCCAGACCGGTGATTCTGCTGGTCTGGGGACCATACTTTGAGAATGACTGACTGGTCTAGACTGACTTTCTACCACATGGGACCAAATGTAAATAACTTTTGTTGAATTCTCTATCTTGTGGTCAAATTGAAAAGGCTAATTGCCTTGTTATATATTTAATTATGGTTAGGCTGATCAGCAAGTGTGACTGGCATGGTTAGACTTGAACAGGCCTATTTGGGGGTGCTTAGATCATCTCATACCAAGGACCTCAGTCAATTCTTATAAACTATTTAGTTTCATGACAGTCTTACACTAGAGACTATACTTAAGAAGTACACCTTTCACGTGAACAAACCTAGAAATCATAATGTAATTACTGTGCTGATGCCAAGCAGAATTGTGATAACAGACCCAAGCCTGGAACTTTAATCTTATAAAGTCTAATATATTCTAAAATATTTTGACTGGGTAATTGAATCACTGTAAAAAACCTACCTGATGTAAAAAACTTAAAATACAAAAATACTAATGCAAAGATATTCACCATGGCATTACTCAAAATTGTGAAAAATTAGAAGCAAACAAAAGTAAATCATAGACAATAGAGGTAAAACTGGGTGTAGCATATATTGAAAATCTGTATTATCTTCCCATTTTTTCTCTAAATCTAAAATTGTTCTAAAATAAAAAATTTATATGGCTGAGTCCCTTTGCTGTCCACCTGACACTATCACAACATTATTAAATGGCTATAATCCAATACAAAGTAAAAGTTTTTTTTTTAAGGTTTTAAAATTGTGGTATATTCAACCTGATGGACTGGTTGTGCAATAATTAGAAATGAAGGGGTTCCCTGGTTGCCTAGTGGTTAGGGTTCCCAGCTTTCACTGCTATGGCCTGGTTTTCAATCCCTGGTCAAGGAACTGACATCCTACAAGCCCCATGAGTGAGTAAGCGAAAGTCGCTCGGTTGTGTCCGACTCTTTGCGACCCCATGCACTATACAGACCATGGAATTCTCCAGGCCAGAATACTGGAGTAGGTAGCCTTTCCCTTCTCCAGGGGATCTTCCCAACCCAGGGATCAAACCCAGGTCTCCCACACTGCAGGCAGATTCTTTACTAGCTGAACCACATGGGAAGCTCAAAAGCCCCATGCTACTGCTGCTGCTGCTGCTGCTGCTGCTAAGTCACTTCAGTCGTGTCCGACTCTGTGCGACCCCATAGACGGCAGCCCACCAGGCTCCTCCGTCCCTGGGATTCTCCAGGCAAGAACACTGGAGTGGGTTGCCATTGCCTTCTCCAATGCATGAAAGTGAAAAACGAAAGTAAAGTCGCTCAGTCGTGTCCGACTCTTAGCGACCCCATGGACTGCAGCCCGCCAGGCTCCTCCGTCCATGGGATTTTCCAGGCAAGAGTACTGGAGTGGGTTGCCATTGCCTTCTCCACAAAAGCCCCATGGTGCAGCCAAATAAATAATTAAAAATGATATTTATGAAGTTTGTAATAATATAGGGAATTATTAAGTAAAAAAAAAAAAAGAGGCATATAAAGCTATGCAGCTTTTCAAAGTGTATTCTGGAGTTAACGTTCCAGAATGGAAAGTCTGAGGAGGTCTTTGGAGGAGGGAATAGAGCTATATGTTGTTGTTGTTGAGTCACTAAGTCGTGTCCAACTTTTTGTGACCCCATGGACCCAGCCCGCCAGACTCCTCTGTCCATGGAATTTCACAGGCAAGAATCCTGGAGTGTGTTGCATTTCCTTCTCCAGGGAATCTTCCTGAACATTTTTATATCTCACTGAGGTTAATCTGAAGTAGATTCTTATAAGTTAAGATGTATATAGTAAGTCACTGAGAAACTCAGTTCAGTTCAGTTCAGTTCAGTTGCTCAGTCGTGTCCGACTCTTTGCGACCCCATGAATTGCAGCACGCCAGGCCTCCCTGTCCATCACCAACTCCCGGAGTCTACCCAAACCCATGTCCATCGAGTCAGTGATGCCATCCAACCATCTCATCCTCTGTCGCCCCCTTCTCCTCCCGCTCCCAATCCTACCCAGCATTAGGGTCTTTTCCAATGAGTCAACTCTTTGCATGAGGTGGCCAAAGTATTGGAGTTTCAGCTTCAACATCAGTCCTTCCAATGAACACCCAGGACTGATCTCCTTTAGGATGGATTGACTGGATCTCCTTGCAGTCCAAGGGACTCTCAAGAGTCTTCTCCAACACCACAGTTCAAAAGCATCAATTCTTCGGTGCTCGGCTTTCTTCACCGTCCAACTCTCACATCCATACATGACCACTGGAAAAATCATAGCCTTGACTAGACGGACTTTTGTTGGCAAAGTAACGTCTCTGCTTTTAAATATGCTATCTAGGTTGGCCATAACCTTCCTTCCAAGAAGTAAGCATCTTTTAATTTCATGGCTGCAATCACCATCAGCAGTGATTTTGGAGCCCCCAAAAATGAAGTCTGCCACTGTTTCCACTGTTTCCCCATCTATTTCCCATGAAGTGATGGGACCAGATGCCATGATCTTAGTTTTCTGAACGTTGAGCTTTATTTAAGCCAACTTTTTCACTCTCCTCTTTCACTTTCATCAAGAGGCTCTTTAGTTCTTCTTCACTTTCTGCCATAAGGGTGGCGTCATCTGCATATCTGAGGTTATATATTTCTCCTGGCAATCTTGATTCCAGCTTGTGTTTCTTCCAGCCCAGCATTTCTCATGATGTACTCTGCATATAAGTTAAATAAGCAGGGTGACAATATACAGCGTTGACGTACTCCTTTTCCTATTTGGAACCAGTCTGTTGTTCCATGTCCAGTTCTAACTGTTGCTTCCTGACCTGCATATAGGTTTCTCAAGAGACAGGTCAGATGGTCTGGTATTCCTATTAAGTCCTAAAACTGTACATAGTGAAAGAATCATTAGAAGTTTAAATGTTCTACTAGAAAATAGTTAATTGTTGCAAAAGAAAAGAGTAAAGGAGGACAGAAGAATGAAAATTACATGAAACATATAGATAGCAAAATGTAAAATGGCATATGTAAATTCAACTGTATCAGTAATAACATTAAATGTGAACTGATTAAATAACTCTATTAAGAGGCAGACATTAACATACTAGATAAAAAACAAGGTCCAACTATATTCTGTCTACAGGACACATACTTTAGATTCAAAGATACAAATAGTTTGAAAGTAAAAGGATTGGAAAAATGTATATCATGCAATAGCAACTATAAGAAAGCTAGAGCGGCTATACTATTATCAGATACTATAGTTTTTAAAACAAAAATGTTGCTAGAGATAAGGAGAGAAACTTTATAATGATAAAAAGGTCAATTCATCAGGAAAATTTAACAGTTTCAAACATAAATGCATCTAAAATCATAGGCAGTCCAGTGGTTAGGACTCCACACTTCCACTGCTGATGGTACAGGATCGATTCCTGATTGGGGAACTCAGATCCTGCAAGCTGTGGGGTGCAGCCAAAACATAAATAAAAATAAATAAATAACAATAAAGATAAAAACATAGCTCCAAAATACATGAAGCAAAAGCCTGATAGAACTGAAGAGAGAAACAGAAAATTCAATAATTATGATTGGAAACTTCAATACCCCACTTTCTATAATGGATAGAACGACTAGGCAGAAGCTCGACAATGAAATAAAGAACTTGAACAACATTATAAACAAACTAGAGATAACAAATTTCTATAAAATACTCCACATGACAGCAAAATATATATTCTTCTCAAGAGCACATAGAACATCCTCTGATACAGATCATATACTAGGCCATAAAAAAACCTTCAATAAGTTTAAAAGGATTGGAATTATGCAAAGTATGTTCTTCAATCACAGTGGAATAAAAATAGGTAACACTAGTAACAGAAAGAAATTAGTCTGGTAGTTAGAATCTGAGCTTTCACTACCCAGGGTGTGGGTATGATCTCTGGTCAGGGGGCTTCTCTGGTAGCTTAGCTGGTAAACAATCTGCCTGCAATGCAGGAGACCCCAGTTCAATTCCTGGGTCAGGAAGATCCACTGGAGAAGGGAAAGACTACTCACTCCAGTATTCTGGCCTAGAGAATTCCATGGACTGTATAGCCCACGGGGTCGTAAAGAGTCAGACACGACTGAGCAACTTCCCCTTTCAAGGGCTTCCCTGGTAACTCAGCTGAAAAAGAATCCACCTACAAGGCAGGAGACCCTGGCTCGATTCCTGGGTTGGGAAGATCCCCTGGAGAAGGGAACGGCTACCCATTCCAGTATTCTGGCCTGGAGAATTCCAAGGACTGTTTAGTCCATGGGGTTGCAAAGAGTTGGACACCACTGAGTGACTTTCACTTTCACTTTTCTTCAGGGAACTAAGATCCCGAGAGCCGTTTGCAATGGGCAAAAAAAATAAAATTAAATTTTAAAAAAGATGTGTTGATTTGATTAGGTAAAACACTAACACTGGGACTTGCATGAGTTAGGTATTGATGAGATGGAGATACTGTAAGTCCATAGGACTCTTTAATTGGTATTTCCGTCCCCATTCACCATCTTGTCTGGAAGACTTTGTGCAGTGAATAACTTATGCAACTGTGCACAGTGGCCCTGTGCTCCTGTATCTCCATCTCAACTCCAACAAGTATTGAGTTGAGCAGGATACTAGAGCAGGCTCTATGGGTAAAGAGTTTGTATTTAGGGATGAAACACTCTTTCAAATTGGGAATACCATCCAATTAGGTAGACTATCTGAAAGGGCTTAGCCAGGCAAAGAGTATGAAGCCACAGTGTGCAAACTGGAGTTCAAAACACAAGGTGGTTGGTTGATTTCAAATGGATTTGTTGAGTAGAGAGCCTAGCCCTAGTTGTACTTTAGAGGAATCCTAAGACCTGATGTGGGCAGGGTGGAGCTCTATGCTGAGCCCACTGTGGTCATAGGGCTTCTCTGGTGGCTCAGATGGTAAAGAATCCACCTGCAATGCAGGAGACCTGGGTTTGATGCCTAGGCCGGGAAGATCCCCTGGAGAAGGGAATGGCTACCCACTCTAGTATTGTTGTCTAGAGAATCCCATGGACTTAGAAGCCTGGCGGGCTATATGGGGTCAAAAAGAGTCAGATACGACTGACTGGCTAACACAACACACCTTTGTCGTAACTGGATCCCCTTGGGAGTGTGATAAGAACTCAGTACCTCCACCTGAGAACAGCACAAACAAGAGTGTGGCAAGCAAAACCCTTGCACCCTAACCTACTAGTCATGTCCAGATTGTCTTTCTAAGGAGGGTGATCTACAGTGAGGAGCAGCTCCCACAGCTAGAAATGGCTCTGGTGGCCATAGTAGCCCTAGCAAGAAAACCCCTAGAAATGGTGACAAATTCCCTGTAGTGTCATCTGCCTTCTTAATGGAGCTCCCCCAGGAAAATAATGGGAAGTTGCCAATAGTTAATGGAACCTCTGGTGCCCATTTGTTAAGTGTGATTTTACAAACTCCTCAGTGGCTTGCAAAGGCGCTCCCTACATTTCCTTTCAACAGTGCGCTTTCCCTTTCTTTTAGATGTGCACAGAAAGAGCCAGGCTGCCCGAGAACGCTTTCCAGGTCAGATGGTTGGCTGCCTTTCCCCTTTAGCTAAATAAAGGATACCATCTTCAAAGGACCAGGAGGCGAGTCCATCTGGTCTCTCTGATTGCACTGGTCAGGGGAGTCCCAGCCAAGTCCCCAGCTTTAGCTATGTGGACAGTCAGCTCATACCACCCAGAATCTACATCTGGCTGCCAAATGCACCTTGCTCTGGCCACCCACATACACAGGATCCAATGAGAGCAACAGCTTCAGCATTCTCCTGGCTAAACAAAGAGGGTGAGTGCCACAAGCAGGGCTATTGTTCAATTGGCATTGGCATCAAAGGCCCAGGCCAGCTTGCCTTTGTCTGTCAGCTGCTATTCAGAAGGAAAAGAGAAGAAAAGCAAACCAATAGGTTTCTAGGAAAGAATCATCTGTGGACGTGGGACGTTTGCTGTAGCACTGCGCTAACGTGATTCTAATAACAACGTGTAAAGCTACTTAACATGGAGAACCTCACCGACACATATTCCAAAACATCACGGCGCCTAGTTCTGCGGGCATGCTGTTTCCCAGACTCCAGCTATTGAGAGCTGAGTCATCCTTGCCTGCCTGCCTATATATAACAGGGTCTGGACATGGTGGTTTGGGCAGGTTTTCACACGGGTGTTAACCTTTTAACCCCGCATCAGTGCTAAGAACATGTCATCTTGTTTTCAGATAACATACCGCCAAAGCTTCTTTCCCAGAAAGCCAGATTTTTCTTTTTTTTTTTAACCTGGCCCCATGCCCCCTCTTGCCACCAATAGAAATGGGCTCTGGATATCTTTGATACCTATGTCAGTTTTTTTTTGTGATTCATTCACCTGCACTGGTATATTAAAGGTCAGGCAGGCATGACTTTTTTGGTGTGTGGCTAAAAAATTTTTTGTATTTATGAAATATTTCTGACATGTAGGAAAAAAAAACAGGTAGTAAAAATAATGAACTCGGGATTTCCACTTCTGAGCTTAGAAATACTACAAATATATGTACTATGTTCCCTTTCTGGTCGCTTTCCTTTCTCCCTATTTCTGGGGGTCGCTTCCCTCTCCAGCAATGGTCATGCCCATGCACTCTGTGTACTTTTACAACCTGGATCCACGCGCAATCCTTATTTTCTATGTGTTTTAAAACTCTGTGTAAATGGCTAATGCCATTTAGAGTGTAGATTTCTGCAACTAGTAACATTATACTTTGGCGTTGCCCAGGTTGATACATGGAGTGCTGGGTCTTCTGCTTCTACTGCCCTGTATGAATATATCATGACCCATTAATCCATTCTTCAGGTGAGGGACATTTAGGCTGCTTTCATTTTTTCACTGTTACAGAGACTGTAACATGCAGTGAGCATTCAGAGATTGGAGTATTTTACAAACATTGTTTTAAGGATTGCTGGTGCAAGGGAAGATCCCCTGGAGGAGGACATGGCAACCCACTCCAATATTCTTGCCTGGAGAAACCCATGGACAGAGGAGCCTGGCAGGCTATAGTCCATAGGGTCACAAAAAGTTGGACATGACTGAAGTGACTAAGCATGCATGCAGGGATAACAGAAGGCTGCTAGACTTTTAGTCAGTTAACATTGTTTCTAAATTTTTAGAGACCATGCACCCCTTACAAATCCACCCAGTATGGATCCCACCTGTTGCCACTCTTGATTCTCTGCCATCTCTGTTATCTTGGGCCATCTTTTTTTTTTTTTTTTTAATAATTTTATTTATTCTTTTTGGCTGTGCTATTCTTTTCGCTGCTACATGGGCCCCTCTCTTGTTGTGGAGCACAGGATCCAGGGTGCAAGGCTTCAGTAGTTGCAGCACATGGGCTCAATAGTTACAGCTCCTGGCTCTAGAGCATAGACTCAACAGCTGTGGCACATGGGCTTAGTTGCTCCTTGGCATGTGGGATCCTCCTGGGTCAGGGATCAAACCCATGTCTCCTGCATTGGCAGGCGGACTCTTTATCACTGAGCCACCAGGGAAGCCCTTGGTTATCTCTTTTGCTGCAAAACTGGTGGAATCTAAGTTCTCCCACAAGAGATGGAACCCCTGGCCTGTTCAGTGGAAGCAGGGACTCTTAACTACTGAACTGCCGGGGAAGTCCTCTTGGGTCATCTTTACAGCTATTTCCTGACCTGTGCCTGATCTCTTTAGCATCTGTTTCCTGAGGTCAGCATGCCTACCATTTCAGATTCTTTGTACCAATTCTCTCTCCCAGTGGACTCTGGTTTCCCTTGCCCCTTTGATTATACAGTTTCCAGCTATTCTAGGTGAAAACCTCACACAGTCTTGCCCTTGTTCCTGAGGCTCAGACACTCTTGGCAAGCATCCCTGCTGAATTCCTCAGGCCCTAAGAAAAGAGATAAGAAAGGGAGATACAGAGTTTTCTCTGAATCCCCACCAGCTCTCACTGGGATTGGTGCAGAGAAAATGCTCAGTGATTGAATGATTTACTGAATAAAAGGAGAGGGTAAAATGAAATTTGATAGATGTAGCATAGGGTTGGGGTTACTTCAGATCCTTCTAACAATACAAGTAGATTGACTCTCATTGAATAGAGAATCGTTTATGGAAACATTGTGGCATATAAGCCAAGTTATTTAAGAGAGCATAATAAATTTGATGTTTCCTTTCACCTGACTGCATTTCTGAAGAATATTCAATGTTCAACACCCACACATACATACACACTAAGAGGCATACACACCAACACTTTCATTTCCTGAAAAGATTCAGTGATAATCTATTAGCAGCTAGCAGCTAAGCAATTTAAATAGAAGACTACCAAGTTGTCTTTTTAAGTAAACTTTTATTGAAGTCTAACATAGGATGTACAAATCATGAGTTCAATGAATATTCACAAACTAAACCCAGGTCAAGAACCAGAACATGCTAGCTCCCCAAAATCCCACTTGTGCCCCATCACTTCATACTCTCCCCGAAGGCAACCACTATTTTGAGTTCTAACACTGCAGATTAGTTTTGCTTGGTTTTGAATTTTAAACAAATAGAATCAAATACTATACACTCTTTTATGCCTGACTACTTTTGCACAACAGTAATTTTGTGAGATACATCCAGGTCATTGTGTGTAGTGTAATTCATTCATTTTCATTGTTATATGATATCCCATTGCATGAATATATGATTATTTGTTCATTTTACTGTTGATGGACATTTGAATTATTCTAATTTTTAACTGCTTCCCTGGTGGCTCAGTGACAAAGACTTTGCCTGCCAATGAAGATGTGGGTTCAATCCCTGGGTTGGGAAGACCCCCTGGAGAAGGAAATGGAAACCCACTGCAGTATCCTTGCCTGGGAAACTCCATGGACAGAGGAGCCTGGCGGGCTACAGTCCATAGGGTCACAAAAGAGTGAGACATGACTCAGCAACTAAAAACAACAACAACAACAACAATTTTAAACTACAATAAACAGTGCTGCAATAAACATTCCTATACATGTATTTATGGTGCGCATATGTGCACACTTCTTTCTTTTGGGCATAAACTTGGGAGTAGAATTGCTGGTGCAGTAAGTACGCATATGCTCAGCTTTGATATTGCCAAACAGTGCATGTACCATTTTACACTTGTATCAGTAATGTGTGATAACTCCAGTTGTTCTTCACCAACACTTGGTATTTTCTGTATGGGGCATATAGTAAAAACTCTGCCCAGTTTTCCAACATGCAATTCTTTCAAAATCATAAGTTTTTTTTTCTCTTCTGACTCTACAATTTTCTATTTCCTTTTTTGGTTCCTCTTCCTTTGTTTCCTCTTTACAGGTTCTCTCTCTCTCTTTTAAAGGTTTATTCATTTATTTATTCTTATTTTTGGCTGTGTTAGGTCTTCATTGCTGTGCATGGCTTTCTCTAGTTGTGGCTGGTGCGGGCTACTCTTCATTGTGGTGCCCAGGCTTCTCATTGTGGTGGCTTCTCTGGTTGTGGAACATGGGCTGTACAACACATGGACTTCTGTAGTTACCGCTCACGGGCTCTAGAACACTGGCTCAAGAGTTGTGGCACACAGGCTTAGTTGCTCCATGGCATGTGGGATCTTCCCAGACACATGGGATGGAACCCCATGTCCCCTGTGTTGGCAGGTGGATTCTTAACCACTGGACAAGCAGGGAAGCCCTTTGCATGTTCTTTTTTTCCCTAAGGTTCCATCTTCTTCCTTCTTTCTTTGTTATTCAACCTATACAAGACTGTTTACTTATTTAGCAAATAGTGAGTCTGTACTTTGTGTTAGAGATTGTGCTAATTGATGAGCAATGACATAATTCCTGCCCTTAAGTCTAGTGGTGATGCAAACATTTAATAGGTAAATCTCATAAATGACTTTAAACCACAGGTAATAATCATTGCCATGATGGAAAAGAAAAGGGTACCATGAGTATAATTTGTGGATCTAATTTGGATTGAGGAAAATTCCCTTTGAGGAGTCTGAGGTAGGAAGTAGAATCCAAGGTAAAGAATGGATGTTGGAGAGAAAAAGGCATTAATTAGCTTTTGTGATGTCTCAGAGGGAGGAAAATGCTCAGGGCATTCAGAGAATATGGGAACACCTGTGTTGGCGCCTGGGGCAACAAAGCAGCTTGCTGTGAGTCTAGAGACAGAGACAGCAGACAGAATGTGTGAAGCTTTGTAGGTCACATTAAGCATCTTGTGTTTTATTGCAAGTCCAATGGGAAACCACTGAAAGAATATAGAACAAGGTATTCACATGACCTGCTGGGCTTTGTCTGATCATTCAGCAACTGCGTCTAGATGGGATCAGAAAGAAGCAAGAAGGGAAGCAGGGAGACCAGTGGAAGGTTATTTCAGTAATCCAGAGAAGATATATTGATTGTTAAGAGTTGGGCAGGAGAGTAGAGATGGAGAAAAGTGAACACAGGTGAGAGAAAATTTGGGATGGGAATAGCAGAACGGGCACAGTCTGGTCTTCCACTGGAGGTGACGGATGAAAGGGAGGGGTTGGAAACAGGAACCTGCTTCTCAGATTCCTGACTTGAGCGACTGGATGAACAGAGAAAGCATCCTCTCGTGGAGCTGGATTAGAGACAGCGCAGATTTGGCTATGGGGAGGATCACAGGTTTTAAGCATGTAACGTTTTGCTATGCCTCTGAGACAGACAAGTGGATATGCTTGATGGACAGTTTGGGGCTGAGATATTTCATTCTCAGCAATTTGGTTTGTCCCACACTCCCCACCATTGAAGATGAGACATCCCATTGCTTCAGGGAAGGGCAGAAAAAGTTTAGAACAGAGATAAGGATTAGCCTTGTTTTCAAAATAGATCACTCAAAAAAAAAAAAGTAGGGGGAGTTGCTTGGCAGTCCAACAGTTGTTAAAATGGGCTTCCTTACAGTATCAACAGTAAAGAATCCACCTTTATGCAGGAGATGTGGGTTTGATCCCTGGGTCAGGAAGATCCCCTGGAAAAGAAAATGGCAACCCATTCCAGTATTCTTGTCTGGGAAATCCCATGGACAGAGGAGCCTGGTGGGCTACTGTCCACAGGGTTGCAAGAGTCAGATATGATTTAGTGACTAAACCACCACCACCAAAGGTTAAGACTTAGTGCTTCCAATGACAGGAAGCTGGACTTTGATCTCTGGTCAGGCAACTATAATTCCATATGCTGTGAGGTACGGCCAAAAAAAAAAAAAAGGTAGGAAAAATAAATCTTTTTCATTTGCAAGGGATAGATTTTGTGGAGAGAAGAAAGATTTATGATTTCCAAAGAGGTAAAAGTTAGAGGATTGAGCACAGAGTTTTTACCTCAAGAGAAGAAAGGATGAAAGATATGATGTAAAGGCAGCTTCCCACCACAAAGGAAGGCAATAGGCTCTTCCAAACTGAAGGAAAATAGAGTGAGAAGGTTTAGGAGTGTAGAGCCAGCAGGGAATGAGAAGAGGGGTAGGAATACTGTGAATGTGACATCATAGAAACCAGCAAAGAGAAAGTATTTAAGGAGTGAACAATCAACCTCATCAAATGCTGCCAAGATTAGTTAAGAAGAGAAAGTCAGTCTCTACTGGATTCAGCAGTAGAGGTTGCAAAATGGAGGTTGCTGGTGGTCTTAAAGCCTCAGTGCCATTGGAGGAGCAGAAGAGAGAGGTGCGGATTGACGAGTGAATGGAGATGAGAAAGTAGAAGCATCTTTGGTGGACTTGTTGTCATGGATGTGTATGGGGACAAGAGAAAGCATTGTCTGGAAGGGGATTTGAGATCAAGAGGAGGGTTTCTAAAGATGCATATTCCTAAAGCTTGTTTGAGTGGAGATGAATAGGATGAAGATGTTGGAGCTAAGTCCCTGAGAAGGCAGGCAAGGATGGGATGGGCATGTCCACATTCTTGCTACTAAGGTGGCCATGAAAACCAGCTGCTCTTATCTCCTGTTGTGGGAAGCATAACTGACTGATGGCCTCAGTTGCTGTCCTTCTGGATATACCTCCACATCCCTGATGAAGGCATGCTTCCCAGAGGCGTTTCCTGATAAATGACTAAGCATGGCAGGGCCATTCCTGTGGCAATTATGGCATCAGGAGTTATTCTGCTAAACCTTGCTTGGAACTGCACTGTAGTCTGAGACTCCTCTGGTCAAAGCTTCCTTCCCCTACTGCTTTGCAAGCGCCCCATCTGCCCTGTTGCCTGAAGGCTCTCTCTACTTTGTCTGCCTCCTCCTTTTTATCCTTTATAGGGCACAAACTTTAAAAGAATGACGCAGCCAATGTTGTTCAGTCGCCAAGTCATGTCTGACTCTTCACGACCCCATGGACTGCAGCACGCCAGGCTTCCCTGTCCCTCACCATCTCCTGGCATTTGCCCAAGTTCATGTCCGTTGAATCGGTGATGCCATCCAACCATCTCATCCTCTGTCGCCCTCTTCTCCTTCTGCCTTCAGTCTCCCCCAGCATCAGGGTCTTTTCCAATGAGTCTGGCTGTTCACATCAGGTGGCCAAAGTGTTAGAGTTTCAGCTTCAGGATCAGTCCTCCCAATGAGTATTCAGAGTTGATTTCCTTTAAGATTGAATGGTTTGATCTTCTTGCTCTCCAAGGGACTCTCAAGGGTCTTCTCCAGCACCACAGTTCAAAAGCATAGGACATGACATAAACTGATTAGAACCAGAGAGGTCCAAGATGATGGATGAGTCAACTTCCACTAGACCTAGAGCCTCAGTAAACACACTCATTGTAACACATCAGAAGCTTAATGACATACCATCAGTTCCAGGACAGTTCTGAGGCCAACCATCAGAGACCAAAAAGTGGATAGTGGCTCAATTCCTGGAAATCCCTTGCTCTTTCCCAAAACAGTTGGAACAATGCTCCCACTCATCAGCCTATGGAATTAACCAGCCCATAAAAATAAACATGGCCATATTTCTTTTGAGAGGGCCCACACTCTGTCTGCGGAGTATGTTTCTCTCTAAATAAATCCACCTCTTATCTACCAGTCTGTCTCTCACCAAATTCTTTCTGCAATGAGACATCAAGAACCTAAACTTCACCAAGTCCTGAAACCAGGTGTGTGATCTCAGTTAAAAGAACATGGGTTCAAGTCCCAATCTGAATTACAGGGTTTCACAGACATTTCCGTCAATGAATCTCTTGCATGTGTAATTCTGTCTACAGGTCTGCTTCTAGGAAGACTCAAGCCTACACAGCTAATGACCCCCAGTCAGTCTCTGTTTATATTGCTCCCTTCTGATCATCAGGCTTATCTTCCTATTGGACAACTTCTACTGGAATTTTGCAGTGACGGACCCCAGCTTGTTGCTGCACCATTATTCTTTCCCCTTTCTGCTGAGTACATTGTTCATACTATTCTCAGAGTGATCTTTAAAAATAAATATTTAGTCATGTAATCTTTTAAAACTGAATCATGACTTACATGCCTTAAATTCAGCAGAGCCCTCCCATCATGCCCAGAATACAATGGCAACTCCTCACCTTGGCCTGTCTGACATCTCCTAGTACATTCTCCACCCTGTTTCTCAATCATATACAACTTATTATCCTTGAGGCCGTTCCTCTTGCTATTTCCAGCTCTTCAGATGGCACACCTCTCACTTCATTCAAGTTTTTGCTCCAGTGTTCACCTCCTCAAAGAGACTTTCCCCGATCACCCCATCTGTAATTGCTCACCCTATCCCCACCCACTGTCATTCTTTATCCCTTTACTCTGCTTTCTTCACCTTTTTCTTGGCATTTATCACTCTCAGAAATTATCTGGGCTCAACAGACATTTAAATTAAAGAATACTAGTCTTTAGGAACTTCCCTGGCAGTCCAGTGGTTAAGACTCTACACTTCCAAGGCAGGGGATGTGGGTCTGATCCCTGGTCGAAGAACTAAGAGCCCACAAGCCACATGGTCAAAAACAAAACAAAACAAAACAAAAACAGTACTAGTCTTAATACTATTCTTTGATTGGAAAGATTCTGACAGCTACATATTATTTAGAGCAACATGGTCTGGTAGAAATATGATATGAACCACATATCATATGTGGTATGTAGTTTCAAAATTTCTAGGAGCTCTCTGTTATGTCTTAAGCTTTCTAAAATAGTGAGCATGAATAGGGTTTGGCAGTTGTAAGAAAGGATGTAAAAATCCCCAAGTGACCATAGTTTTTGCTTGTGACAAAGGCAAACTTACCTCACAGGGGTAAAATCTTTCTACCTCATAAAGAAAGCATGGAAAGAAGAGATGTGTTACTTGACTTTACCATGAAGTAGTCCTATGATTCTGGGCAGATCACTTGGGTCCAGAACATTACTAGGCTTTACTTTCCATGTCATCTTATCAATTGATAGTGGCTGCCTGGAGGTTAACTGAGGGAAGGATTCTAAAATTTAGTCTGAGCTTCTTGGAAAACAGTACATTGATCAATTAGTGATGTCTTCCCTGGAGGAGATGAGGGTTTGATCCCTGAGTCAGGAAGACCCCTGGAGTGGGACATGGCAACCCCTTCTAGTATTCTTGCCTGGAAAATTTCATGGACAGAGGAGCCTGTTGGGCTACAGTCTGTATGGTCGCAAAGAGCTGCACATGACTGAGTGACTGAGCATGCATGCCCTGGGCACCACTAGGAAAATTGGGCTAGTTGTACTGATTCTAAGACTAAAATTTTTTCTCATTCAAAAGGGGATAAGAATGACAGCTCTCAGTTCAACATGGATACTATGAAGCTTAAATGGAACAGGCTGAGAAAATGCTGTGAAAGTCTAGCACAACACTAAAATATTATTAGAAATATGTCTTAGTATAGTTAGGGACAATATAATGGGTTTCTGTGTGCAAGTCTGGATGTGTGCCTGCCCACACGTGCATATTTTCCTCTAGGGAATAAAGAGAAGTAGAGGTCAATGTTTTCCAAGAAGCTAGGTCTAGAAAAATACTCAGTTATGCCAGGCTCAGGATGTGGAAAAGTCATCTTAATGAAGATTAAACCAATTGATGAGCTTTTAAAAAATCTTCAGTTTGGCCTTTTCCCTCCCTTTGAGTCAATTTATTATATGTATGTATGCACATATTTAATCTATAAATGTTTTCAAAACAATAGTCTCTTTATAGGTCAGTTTGAATTTTTAAAAGGCTCAATTTCTGCTGCTTTGGGAAAGAGAGTATCATTTTTCCTCTTTTATAAACCACTTATGGTCTGACCAAATTTACTCCTTCTCTCTACCAGGGCATGTTTCTTGGCTTCCCCCCTCTCTCTACAGATGCTCAGGCCACCTCAGTGAATCTGCTATTATTGATTCAGGAAAAGGCTTTGATTCTGCAAACCACAAGCTGTTACTCATGAAACTATGACAACTTGGTATTAGCTACAAATCAATGAACTTTTTAAACGCAGTCAAAGCAACAAAAGTCGCTTACCACTAAACCTTGATAAGCCCACCCAGGAACTGCCAAACCTTTATCTTAACAGCCATGTGATCTTTGCCACTTTGATAGCCCCTCTGCCACACTGATAAGGATTACACATCTTCTGGGAGCAGTTGTCCTCTCTGGAAACATTTCTAAGGTATCTGCGGAAGAAAAAAGAATCTCTTTCTATGGGTGAGCTGTGATAGGTCAACATTCTCAAATAACCCCATCTTCAGTGCCCTTTCTTTTCACCTGAGCGGTGAAATCGAAAATGGGAACTTGCCAGGGAAGGATTCATGCTGTGAAGAAGTACTCTTGCATGATTCACTGGAGTCGACATTCAGATTTCTAGTCTCTCCCTGGCCCTTGCTTCATAGCAGTGCCACTTTCTTTCTTGATTTCATTCTCTTAGCCCTAAGTCAATAAAATGTATATAACTGAGTCACTTAGATATCTGGTATTTGCTGTTAGCATATTGACCCTTCATTTATGTGGGTCACTTTCATCTGCGGTTTGTCTTCAGATGAGTTTAGTATAATTTAGGAGAGCAACAGGAATAGCTATCCTGGGGAAACTCTTCGGAGGAGTATGTGGAGACCAGTAGTGATGCAGAGGCAATAACTGTATGTAGACTGTACAACCAGCTCCCACAATTGCATAAGGTCGAATCTCTATAATAAGTCCCACGATCTAGATCATTTCTAGTGGTTCTATTTTTCTGATCAAACCCTGACTGATACAGAATGTATGAAAATAGAAAATGCAGCCTCAATTCAGCTGTCAATTCAGGCACACTGTGAATATTGGAAAGCCCCCAAAGCAGTTTTTAAAGAGATTCATCTCTTGCAACTGTAGGGCAGACATTGCTGAAATCCAGGCTCAGGGGCCAATTTTAAGGAAGGTGACATTACAAAAGAGACCGAACTACAACCTCACCAAAGGCAGCACCCTGAGAGAAGACTGAGTTCTGGCATTAGGACATTTGGGTAGATAGGCCTGAGAATCTCGGTTTCTCCTGCAGAAACCTCCTGGGATAGCAGAAACAGAATTTATCCTTTGCTAGGGGAAGGCAGCCTTCTCTTGCTTATAAACCTTCAAAGCCTCACAAGATGAAGCCTATCTTCCTTAAGGTCTTGCTACTTGTTGTTCTTGATCAAGAGGTAAAATCAGGTCACAGAACAGCCCAAGGCAGGAAATACAGTCACTGCTTCAGGAGGAAATAGCCCCGTAACTCCAGCTGTAGGACTTGGCTAATATGAACTGGTGGGTCTGAAGGGAAACATGAGGAACAGTAGATTCTGAGAAAACCCACCACTAATGGGAAGCCAGCATCTTTGAAAAGCTCAAAGAAGCACTGGATTATTTCCTAAGACTTACCTTTCAATTCACTAAATTTCTTTTCCCCAGTGTCTAGCCTTCTGTCTAACCTATTCTCTGATTATTTTTATTTCATGAACTGTATTTCCTATTTTCAAACTTCTATTTGGCTAGTGTTTTCCAAATGTTCCTATTCTTTTAAGATAATGTACAGTCTTGTTGAATGAATTCTATTCCTTTATATTTAAAATCAAAAGCTTTTCTATTTTAAGTTTTTTTTTTTTTAAAGATTGATCCAGTATCTAAATTTCTTAAAGGTGTGCATTCTGCAAGTTTTTGCCTTTGTTGTCTCTCTCTCTCTCTCTCAGAAATTAGTTTCATCAGATGAATTGTAAAGATAACAGGTACTTTGGACAGTATGTAGTAAAAAAAAAAAGCAGCTTTACTTTTATTTCTGCCACTCTCTCAGATTTTCTCAGTTGGGCTAGTTTTTAGAGTGCCTTTGTATGTAAACTTGTGCAGGCCCCAGGCCAGTTTTTCACTTTTAGAAAATAAAAGGTTCTACAGATACTTTACATTGAAAGCAGTCTCATGGAGATATATTATCTGTATCTCCAGTCCCATGTAATAATCAGCACTTCAATTTGCAATAAAAGGTCGTGACCTTGTCCTTCTGCTGCAGCAGTTTAAAATCCTGGAAAGTGGGGGGCAAGGTTGGATTGTTTCTTTCCCCAGTTCTTTTCTGCCACTTAAATGAGAATATTCTCTCTCTGTGGCTGAGGGCGGTGGGAATTTCCTTAACTGACTGATTTTGTCATTAAAAGGCCTTGTGCTTTCAGGGCCTGGCAACTGTTTAAAGCTGACTTGTTTTCTTTGGGCATGTTTGTGGATTCTTCAAGGACTTCCCTGTCCAGCTATCTGACATTCCTTCCACTTGGGTGACGGAGAAGCCTTCAGCGGTCTTCTGCTCTGATCATGGCTCCTGGAGTCTGGTGGTGCCCTCAGTTGCTCTCCACTGAAACACGGCCATACCTCTTGGTGAATCTTATGTCAACTGTCAACTCTCTGTCCCACGTGGCCCACATCTAGGGCATGGGAAATATGCATGCACCTTTTGCCCCAACACTTTCTGGAAGGCAGGCTGATCTCAGAGCATTTGTCCACAAAG
Organism: Giraffa tippelskirchi; assembly: GCF_054371585.1. NCBI lineage: Eukaryota > Metazoa > Chordata > Mammalia > Artiodactyla > Giraffidae > Giraffa > Giraffa tippelskirchi. The sequence goes on along the minus strand of NC_137287.1, from coordinate 11,024,464 downwards.
TCCACCAGACTGCTTCTTGCGCATTGTATTTCTCACGTGGGAGTCAGACACTAGTTCATGCTGTCTGCCCTTACCTTCCTTTCTCTCCCCCCATTGTGTGTGAAGTGGGTCTTGGCACAACAGCAACTCTCTCTAAAAATATTGTTTTCTAATATCCAAGTCTCCTCCTTGATTTGGGTGAGGTGTTTAAGAGTCTTCAAACTAGTTCTTGACCTTTTTTTTTTTTTTTTTTGAAATTTCTGCATGGAAGGCTGCCTCACAACTTGTTTTGGAACCCTGTATCTATCAACATAGGATCTCACCTTGTTGAATAATTTCTTACTGAGTGCACATTTTTTTTTTTTTAGCTCTAATACTGTTGAATATTTCCCAGATCACACAAAACCAAAATGTATTCTGGTGAGCCTCCTTTATACTTCTGAGAATGTATATAAGCACTCAACTTCCTTTAAGCCAATTAAATACAGCTCACAAGTTATTTTTTACATAAAGACAGAACCAGAAAGCTCACAGTTTTCCTGCTTGAGTTTAAAATGTCCCCCTTTTCCACCCTCAATCTGGGGGACTACAGAAGAATCAGGTAGTTCCTGAGAGCCCAGACAAAAGAGTAACATTGTAAAGGCAGAGGAGAGAAATGCAAGCCCTTCCAGCTCAGTCCGAAAGGATAGTTACATTGCAAAAGCAGAGGAGAGGAAAATGCAAGCTCCTTTCTTTTCTTTTTGTTCTTTAAAGTCCCACTAAGTAACCCAAGCAATGTAGGCTGTGTTTGCTGCTTTTGCACTTCAAGGTTTAAATGCTCCACCATACCCACAATTTTGGCAGAGAATTGCAGGAGCAGTTGGACAGACAAACTACATAAAACAAGATACCAATGAAAAAACCTTAAAGTCACAAACAAGAACGTTTGTGGATCTCCTTCAGGATGAAGGAGATGGGAGTGTAGGTATGAAGATCAAAGGAGAGGTAAAGGGAAGAGGGACAGATAAGACTGAAAAAGAGAAAGAGAGAACAGGAAAATAAAGGTGAGAATACTGGGATGAAGGGGTTCCAGCCACTACACAATATCAGGTTTAAACTTCTGTAATTTTCATAAATCTGGGAGAACCCAGGGAGAACTTGCTGGACCAGATTCTGTATGGTATAAAGCGAGCCTCTCCCATCTCTGTTTATCACCTGTCAAGGTGAGCCACTGCCAGCCAGAGGGAGCATGGTTTCACAAGCTGAGGGGAGTGATGTTGTAGCTGTCCAACGTCCACTCTCTCGAAAGGAAAGGACAAAAGTAGAAAAGGACAGAGAAAGGAGGAACAGAGAGATGCCAGGAGAGGGAAAGGACAAGGAGGAGGGGAAAGCATTGCCCGAGTGAGGGTACTGAGGCCCCCAAGGGCCAAAAAGAGCTTCAGTTGGCCACTTGTCACCCACGGGGAAGTTGTGTTCAGTGGCCCGGAGGTGCCCAGATTCTCTCCCTGGAAGCAGACAACTGCCCCACGTTGGGCACCGTTAAGTCTGATACTGACCAGGATTCTTGGCCTTCCCCAATCAATAAAAATTGACCACAGGCTAGACAAGGAATTAAAGCAAGTCTTTATTGGGGCCCCTGCTGCAGGAGAGGGGGAGTGAGAACAAACAACAGATTAGCTTGCTGCTTGCTCCCTGAGTGCGTATGTTGAATGGAGCAAATTTTCTTTGTGTGACCTATGGCCTTGGGATTCAAAAGCATCCCAACAGGATGGTCCCATGTTTGCCCTTCAAATTTCATGAGTTTCAGGCTAGTGGACATATTGAATTTTCAGTGTATGGTTCCTGCATCTTACGAGTGGTTGTGAACTTGGATTCACTTTTGCAAATGGTACCAGTTTGGGATTTTGATTTCTGTGAGGTGACATTTTAACATGTGGAAATTTAGGAAGATGATCTACCACTCCAACCAGCTGAAGATGTTTTTAGGGGTTCCAATTCTTTTATCCCATTTCTCTACTAACCTTGATTTCCTCGAAAAACTTTAATGGCATTAGAGAGGAAGCAACAAAAAAATTCAACCTAAATGAGCCTAACAAAAAAACAAAATGGAGGAGGGAGGTAACTTATATGCTCCTATAGAGACTGGTCAAGTGTGGTCTCAGGGAGCGCTTTTTTTTGGGCAGAAAAAATGTGACCAGGAAACTACTAGTAGTCAGAAACACTTCTATTCCTGCCTCCATTTCTGAGTTCTGCTTGTCCTGAATTGGTTCTGTTCTCAAGCGAGTTTGCTACAGGTTTCCCCAGATTGGCACTCTTTTCCTCCAGGACAGTGGCTCTCCCATTCAATTACCAACCAGGCCTGACCCTGTTTAGCTTGGCAATGTCAGGAGACATTTTGGGGGTGTTTGGCAATGTCAGGAGACATTTTGGGGGTGTTTGGCAATGTCAGGAGACATTTTGGGGGTGTTTGGCAATGTCAGGAGACATTTTGGGGGTGTTTGGCAATGTCAGGAGACATTTTGGGGGTGTTTGGCAATGTCAGGAGACATTTTGGGGGTGTTTGGCAATGTCAGGAGACATTTTAGGGGTGTTTGGCAATGTCAGGAGACATTTTTGGTTGATACAGCTGGGGAGAAGGGGCATGATGCTACTGGTGTCTAGTAGGTAGAGGCCAGGAGTATACAGAAGAGACCAGTCTGCAAGACAATTATTTGGACTAAAATGTCAGTAGTGCTGCCATTAGGAAACCTGTTGCTGGTCTACATGCTTTCTTTTCAATGTCTATAGGGATGAGAGAATCATCTAAGTTCTAGAATTGCCTGAAAAGGTCCTGATTGGGCCAGTGTAATTAGTGACAGCCGCTCTTCTCAAAAGATGCTTTTTTTCTGTTGCAACTGGAGTTTTTTTCTCTTCTCTCTCTTCCCCAGATCTTGATTATATTGACAGATTTCATTTCTTTGCTTAAATCTTCCTCCTATTTTTCCCATCCTCTCTTCCATTAGTGGGTGGAGAATGAGAAATGTGAAATACATGCATTGAATCTTACTTTTGTCACTCATGTGTACGTTTATTTTACATGGTTGAGAGCACATCATACACACACACACAATATTAAGTATTATGCTTTTTTCTCTAGATATTGTATGATAGGTGTTTTCCCATGCCATTAAAAACTCTTTATAATGAACATTAAAAAAATTCTACCTAACAGTTCATCATGTAGATAAACCACACTTAATCATCACTGTCTGTTAATTTTCCTTGAATTTAGTGTCTTTCTTAGTCAATTTATAAAATATGATGGACTCTTTCTGTGTCCATTTTGGACCTTAGGATCCAAGCTAATGTAGGCCAATGTTTGCTTTCTGTGGGCTAGAAGTATGAGGACAGGGTTTCAATAAGTAGTTTTTAAATGATTGAAGACGATTTTATTTGAATTACCTGGGTATTTGTTAAAAATACAGATCCTAAGACCCTGACTCCAATGTGCTGAATCAGAATCTCCTTGCATGGTAACTAAACACCCTGCATTGCTCAGCAGATAATCAAAGCATGTAACCATAATTTGCTTTTTTTTTTTAAATAAAGGCCATAATTATGTTTTTATTGTGAGTGAAGGGGGAAAAGAGGAAAGAGAAGACCCCTACCTTGAACAGCTGTGTGTGTATGTGTGTGTGTCTGTGTGTGTGTGTGGTTGTGTCTGACTGTAGCCCACCAAGCTCCTTTGTCTGTGGAACTCTCCAGGCAAGAATATTGGAGTGGGCTATTCCTTTCTCCAGGGGATCTTCCCAACCCTCAGGTCGAACCCAGGTCTCTTGAGTTACAGGCAGATTCTTTATCATCTGAGCCCTTAAACAGCTGTGCCACCCTCTACTGGACCAAGTTGTTCAAGAACTAACATGACTAAGCTGCTTTCACTCGGATGTGGTCCTGTGGAACATTCTAACTATCTCAAGCATGTGCCATTACAAATTCAAGGGGGACTCCCTAGTTACATCAGACTCCATGCCATTTGTATACCTCCTATTTTGATTTTTTAAGGAATTCATGAACAGTTTGGCACTGACTCCAAATTTCTGAAATCAGAAATCTTATTTGGGGTCAAATCTCATGGTATTTGCATGTCAATAAATCATTCCAACTGGCCCCTCTGTAGTTGGAAACAAATCCAAGACAGAATACCTAAGGCACAGGAAACCAAACATCCACCATATTGAAAGATGGGCTTCCCAGGTGGTGCTAGTGGTTAAGAACCCACTTGCCAATGAAGGAGATCCTGGTTCAATCCCTGGGTCAGGCAGATCCCCTGGAGGAAGGCATGGCAACCCCCTCCAATATTCTTGCCTGGAGAATCCCATGGACAGAGGAGACTGGCAGGCTACAGTCCCTCAGGTCGCAAAGAGTCAGTCACAACTGAAGTGACTTAGCATGCATATAAAAAGATAGCCCATTAATTAGGTTGCATCCTGCAGAACTGGAAGATTTTCAGGTATCTCTTCTGACCCCAAAATACTTTAATCTTCCTATGTAATATAGCCTGGCCTCAATACTACCTGAGAAATGGGGAAAGTTGGCTCATAAGTGGGTCTGTAAATTATAACACCATTTTACAATTAGGCTTGTTACGTTTGAGACAAAAGAAATGGGATGAAATTCCCTGTGTCATTTTTTATGGCCTTACATCAGAACAAAGGCCTTCAAAAGAGAGTGAGCTCTCCTTCATTGAGGTAATACCAGTCCTTGGCCCTCCCCTCAGGACCTCCTTGATCTCCTCCCTAACCCTCCTCCTCCTGCTCCCTCCCCACTCCCTTCCTTCATATGTCCCAATTTGGGCCACAGGCATGAGGGCCCCCTCCACAGCAGCCCCATTCCTCAGAACCTAGTCCAGCAATTAATTACCAGCCAGGGTCCAAGAACCCACCAGGGAAAGTACTTTCTTTGAGGCAGGTCCCTGATGGAGAAAGAGGGCTCATCCACATACATATCTCATTTACCTTTTCTGATCTGTAAAATTGGAAAAGTCATAATAAGGTGTTGAAGGAAGATTCAGTGGGATTCTGGAATCTGGTTAGGGAACTCTTTCAGACCCATGATCCCACCTGGGCTGACATCCAGAGTCTCCTCAGTGTACTCCTAACAGGGGAAGAAAAGGCCATAGTCTTTTAAAAAGCCCGAGAAGAAGCAGACAAAGAGAACAGAACAACTCAAGTCATGCTCTTTTCAGACGGGGGGAATCAAGCAATCTCAGAAAATGAACCCAACAGGGACCTGAAACAACAAAAAAAGGGGAGGAAGACAGAGGCTGACCTGTTATAAAAATAGGATCCTAAAGGGAATTTGGGCAACAGGAAAGAAACCTGTCAATTGGAATAAGATAAAGGAATCAGGAGCCAAGGGAAACCCTTCTGCATTCCTGGAGTGTCTCTGAATCCACGGTACCACTGACCCTGAGCCATCAGAAGGGAATGCAGTCCTGAGGTTGTATTACATTTCCCAAAGTGACCTGAACATCAGTTTTAATTTCAGAAACTAGGTATAGAACCAGATACCCTTACCTCTCTCTGGTCGACGTTGTCTACTAGGTATTTAAGGACTAATGCTGAAGATGAAGCTCTAATACTTTGGTTCCTGATGTGAAGAGTCGACTCATTGGAAAAGACCCAGCAGGAGGAGAAGGGGATGACAGAGGACAAGAAGGTTGGATGGCATCACTGACTCAATGGACATGAGTTTGAGCAAGCTCCAGGAGATGGGGAAGGACAGGGAAGCCTGGCATGCTACAATGGACATGACTGAGCATGTCCAACAAGAGTCGGACATGACTGAGCAACTGAACAAGAGAAGGAAAAGTCAGAAGATTAAAAAGGTCCAGAGACAAGTACACCTACTGGCTATTGCCCTCCAATGTTCATAGTTGGCATGGTAAACTGAACAAATTACCCAGACTCTGGACTCTGGTGAGTGACCCCTGGTGCCCCTCTGAGGGATGTGTGCTCAGTTGCTCAGTCATATCCAACTCTTTGCAACACTATAGACTGTAGCCTGCTAGGCTCCTCTGTCCATGGGATTGTTCCAGCAAAAATACTGGAGTGGGTTGCCATTTCCTACTCCAGGTGATCTTCCTGACACAGGGATGAAGGACAGCACACCAAGGACACTAGGACCCAGTCAGTGAGCCAAACTTTTTGGGTTGGCCAATGAACTTTTTGACCAACCCAATAAAACAAGAGAGACACTGGGAGAGATGCCCTTGCTGCCCCCGTAAGGGGGATGGAAATGTCAGATCCAGGTCACTATCCTTGAAGGCAGATGGTCCAAACAGATGAAGAATGATGGGGCCAGAGGGCTCCTAAGCTGGCAATACAACTGACTCCCTAAGAGCCTGTGTTGACCTTGAACATGAGGGGAAAGCCTGCTGGTTTCTTAGTAGACACCCATGCCACTTAGTTCTGAACATCAGATCAGGCAAACTCAGTTACAAGAGTTGTCCAATTAAGGGAATGTCAGGGAAGGCCCCAAAATGGGCACCCACAGAGCCATTAAAATGTAAATTGGTTGAACATGAGCTCACCCATTCCTTTTTGTATGGCCCTGAATGCCCTTCCTGTTAGGAAGAGGTATCTTACATTACCTGGGGGTTGCTATCCACCTAACTGAAGGCAAACTGAAGACTGATGCCCTCTTCAACTAAGGGCATAAAGTGATTATTCTGGATGGCTACTACCAAGTCTTGCAGACATAGCAAGTCAACCTCTATGGAGTAAATCCTGAGGTCTAGGTCCAGGGATGATGGGATGAGCTGTAGGAGCCAGTCTTGTGATAGTTCATCTAAAACCCAGATATACATGGCCTAGTAGAAAACAGCACCCTTTTGGGACTTTCCTGATTGTCCAATGATTATGACTCTGAGCTCTTAATGCATGGGGCCCTGGTCAGGGAACTAAGATGTCTCATGCTGTTTGGTGTGGAGAAAGAAAGAAAAGAAAGGAAAGGAAGAAAGGAAAGGAAGAAAGGAAAGGAAGAAAACAGTTCCCTCTCTATTGAGAGGCCTTATTAGGATTGCCTTTGTTATACAGGACCTAACTGACCAGGGCCTTGTTCAGTTCAGTTCAGTTCAGTCGCTCAGTCGTGTCTGACTCTTTGCGACCCCATGGACTGTAGCACGCCAGGCCCCCCTGTCCATCACCAACTCCCAGAGTTTACTCAAACTCATGTCCATTGAGTCGGTGATGCCATCCAACCATCTCATCCTCTGTCGTCCCCTTCTTCTCCCACCTTCAATCTTTCCCAGCCTTGTTATACCATGCCAATCAGCCTGTAATATCCTCATTCTCCCTGTAAAGATACCCAGTGGAAATACTAGCTTGTATAGGACCTCAGGGAAGTCAATGAAGCACCCAGGATATATCCAGTGGTTCCTCATCCCTACACCCTGCTGAGCACTCTATTGTCCACCAGGACCTTGTGTTCTATATTAGATAGAAAACATGCCTTATTCTGTATTCCATTAGCCACAGAATCACAAGAGATACTTGCTGTTGAGTGTCAGGACCCAAATGAGCAACAATAACAATACTGCTGGGTAGTCCTGCTCCAAGTGTTTAAAAATTTCCCCATCATCTTTAGGGAAACTTTAGCTAAAGATCTAAAAGATCTACATCTGGGGGATGAAACTCTCCTCCAGTGTGTTAATTATATTCTGATTATCAGCCCTATTAAGGAAGCTTCTGACAAAGATACTGTAACCATCTCTGAACAATTTAGCTGATAAAGGATTTAAGGTGCCCAAGACAAAGTTTCAAATATCATAATCTAGGGTGGCTTAATGGGCTTCCTGAGTGGCTCAGCAGTAAAGAATCTATCTGCAATGCAGGAGCTGCAGGAGACTCAGATTTGGGCCCTGGATTGGGAAGATCCGCTGCAGAAGGGCATGGCTACCCATTTCAGTATTTTTGCCTGGGGAATTCCATGGACAGAGGAGCCTGGTGGGCTAGTCCATGGGGTCACAAATAGTCAGACAAGACTAAAATGCCTGAAAACACAGGGTGACTTAATGAAGCTTCATGCTCACAGAAGGTCAGGAAAGCTACCCCAGGAAAGGAAGGAAGCCATCTGCAGCCTCAACTCTCTTAAAACTAAAAGGATCTTAGGGGTTTCTGGGGGGAAGTCTGGGTTTTGCCACATCTGGATCTTTAACTGTCTGATAGCTAGGCCTCTGCATGAAAAGTTGAAAGCAATGGATTTTTTCCCCCAGTGGAATTCAGAATAAGAAAAGGCCTTTCAAGAATTGGGAAAGCAAGACAGTTCCCTGGTGGCCTAATGGTTAGCCGCCTGGGTTTTCACCGTTATGTTCTGGGTTTAAGCTCTGGTTGGGGAACTGAGAGCCTACAGGCCACTCGGTGAGAGAAAAAAAGAAAAAGAAAAAAGAATTGAAAAAGCAATTACTTCAGGCCCCTGCCCTGGCCCTCCCAGAAGCTGAAACCTAATCCTAACCTTTGTATTCATGAGAGATGGGGGACTTGCCCAAGGGGTGTTAGCTTAAAAATTGGGACCCCTTTACTCCAGTGGTTCCCTTGCCTCCAGCAGCAGCTATTATCACCCTGCTAAAGGAGGTTAAAAGGTTCATGTTGGGTCAGCCGTCTGTGGACTCCACACAAGGTTCAGGCCTTAGTAAGTTCTGAGGGAACAGTTTGGTTATTCCCCAGAAGGTTGCTTCAAGTCAGGCTATGCTTTTTTGAAAAAAAATTATGTATTTTTAATTGATCTATTTGCAGGGCAGCAATGGAGACACAGACATAGAGAAAAGACTTACGGACACCATAGGCGGAGAGGAAGGAGAGGGTGGAACGAATCCAGAGAGTAGCATGGAACCATATACACTACCATATATAAAATAGATAGTCAATGGGAATTTGCTGCATGACTCAGGGAACTCAAAAGAGGCTGTGCTTTTAGGCAACCCTGTTCCCCAGAAACAGGGCCCCTGGAGCACGACTGCAGAAACCACAGACCCCACCTAGTCCAGTCACCCCCCACCTAGAAAGTAGGCCTCTAGCAAACGCCAGAGAGGGCTGGCTCACCAGAGGGAGCAGATTTCTGGGAGGGAGAAAGGCTGGCAGGAAACGGTAACATACCACTCAAGCCCTGGAAGCAAGAAGCCTACCCCCAGGGGCTTCTGCCCCAAATGCAGAGCTGTTATTCCTCACCTGAGGCAGAGGAGGGTTTTGTCACTGGCAAAGCCCATTAACAATTCTCAGGAAATAACAAGACAATCCAGGTAATAAAATAAAGGCTAACCTTTTTTTTTTTTTTTTTAATCCTTTGAGCTTAGTCTAGGTTCAATTGCTCATCGAGTGTGGTGAGCTGAGGCCTGGAACTCGGTCCTTCTGACTGGGAGTTCTGAGGCTGCACTGACGCCTTAGCTGGGCGGGCCGTGTGCAGAAGCGCAGCGCACGGCACCTCAATTCAAGATGGCGGCAGCGGCGGGCTGTGTGCAGAGATCTCGGGTACTCGGATCTGAGGCGTGAGTTGCGCCAGCCCCGCGAGAACTCCGCCTGCTTCCCTCCCCACTGACGACATCTCCAGAAAGCAGCCTGTTGGGAGTGGTGCGCTCTGGAGTGGGTGCTCCTAGCTATTAACTTCTTTAATCAAAGAAGAAAACCTTTCTTTGCTTTTGAAGTAAACGCGTTCTCCTTCTATTGGCTCCAAGGACCCCAAGCAGGAGGACCCTTGTTGGGGCCCCGCTGGAAAAGGTCAGTAACAATAAGATAAGGCCCAGCCCCTTCCTTTGTGCTTAGACTAGTTTCACTCCCCTGTAGGAAGCTGTGTGCAGAGTCCTTGCACTTCACGCTTGGCCTTAGAATTTCCAGCCTGCACCCCACACTTCAGCTTGGTGCGTGGGTGGGAGGAGAACCGCTGGGGTCAACAGCTCCATTGGAGATGGCGAGGGTGTGCTGTGAGCAATAGGCCTGCACTGGACCCACAAGAACTCCAGTCTGCAAGTTCTCCGAGGGAACTCCGCGCCTCCCTCTGTGAACAGGAATCCCATATACCAACCCCCACAATGGCCTGTCCAGGGGAACATGTACTTAACAAGGGTCCCCAACTCAGGGTCTTTGGCCCATTAGGAACTGGACTGCAAAGTAGGAGGTGAGTGGCAGTGAATGAGTGAAGCTTCATCTGCCACTCCCCTCCCCATCGCTCACATTACCTCCTGAATCATCCCCCCCCCCCCAGCCCATTCCCGTGGAAAAATTGTTTTCCACAAAACCAGGTCCCTGGTGCCTAAAAGGTTGAAAACCGTTGCTTTAGAGCATAAGCTTCTGCCTCTCCACTGTTTGATTGAAGTCCAAAATGTTCCTTTGTTTCTGAACTGAGTTCAATCTCCCTGGGGCCTGATTCAAAAGGGGAGTGGTGACACTTGGTCTCAAAGTTAGGAGAAGGCAGAGATGTGGTGCTTTGTCAGTACAGGAGGTTACAGCATTAGTGGTGGCAAAGTGGTGGTCCTGGTGTTAAAGAGGCCAAGTGGAGTGTCCAGAGCTCAGGGCCAGCATAAAACGGCATCCTCATTAATTCAGTTTTGTGGTATGATTTTGGGCACTGTGCCTGGAAGCTGAAACTCAAACCTGGTTTTTCATCCCCTGGTGAGTGTATATGAGCTATCCTTTATCCATAAAATAACAAACAGACAACCCCTGAAGCATACAAACCGAAAGACCTTCCTTTTCCGATTGATCATCTGTAGTGAGCCTCAGCGTCTGAACTTCCAAGGATGGTCTATTGTAATGTTATCCAGGGAGGCAAAGATCCCCATGCATAAACATGCCTTTCTACACAGGAAAAAAGTTGTAGAAGGCTGGGTTTTTGTCCTGAAGCAAGTGTTACCTCAAGTTTGCATGATTGTAAACTACAAAGGAGCCTATAGACAAGAAAAAAAAAAATTCTCTCAAAATGTAGCTAGGAATATATTTTGAATGCCTAGAGAGGTTTTTATTTGAGACCCTGTAATCTGTATCACGGCTTCCCTGGTGGCTCAGTGGTAAAGAATCCACCTGCAGTGCAGGAGACTGCCAACAATACAGGAGACTTGGGTTCCATCCCTGGGTCAGCAAGATCTCTTGGAGAAGAAAATGGCAACCCACTCCAGAATTCTTGCCTGGGAAATCCCATGGACAGAGAGGCCTCACAGGCTACAGTCCATGGAATACCAAGGAGTTGGACAAGACTGAGCAACTAAACCACCACCACCACCACCAATCTGTATCACAGAGCCACAGAAGAGCATTTTGGCAAGAAAAATTGGAAGGCCATGGTTCTAGTTGGCTTCCCGGACATGAAATGACCTGTGGGGAATCCCTGTGGAAGCCTCTTACAGTCCTCTGATATGCCACCAGGATGAATTATTTAAAAATCACACCCTTTAATTGCAGCATGGGGTATCTTGATAGATGGCACTCTGTAGTATAGTCTATTTGAACATTGACAGATTCCTGCCAAAATCAATCATTTCTCTTTGGCATAGTTGAATTTGAACTGATTTTTTTTTTTTTCTTTTTGACAGTGATTAGCCTACAGTTTGCACTGGGTGTTAAGGCTTTTCCTGTTGAAAAGCTTCACCCCAGTGTACTCATCCATCTTCCTATTAACTACGGTGGGTGGGCAGGCTACCCGTGTGTGTGAAATAGGAATCAAGTTGCCTCATGTGTACAAGCTAAAATGAAGTAGAACTCAGAAAGCCCTCTTTTATTCTGTCTAAAATTGGAATCTTGTCTAACTTAAGAGCATTCCTAGCCCTTCTGATTCTGGCAAGTATTATGACATAGGTTTTAGGCAATGTTAATCATCTGGCAGTGTTAATCAAAGATGAACACAATAAAGGACAGAAATGGTATGGACCTAACAGAAGCAGAAGATATTGAAAAGAGGTGGCAAGAATATACAGAAGAACTATACAAAAAAGACCTTCATGACCCAGATAACCATGATGGTGTGATCACTCACCTAGAGCCAGACATCCTGGAATGTGAAGTCAAGTGGGCCTTAAGAAGAAGCATCACTATGAACAAAGCTAGTGGAGGTGATGGAATTTCATTTGAGCTATTTCAAATCCTAAAAGATGATGCTGTGGAAGTGCTGCACTCAATATGCCAGCAAATTTGGAAAACTCAGCAGTGTCCACAGGACTGGAAAAGGTCAGTTTTCATTCCAATCCAAAAGAAAGGCAATGCCAAAGAATGCTCAAACTGCCGCACAATTGCACTCATCTCACACGCTAGCAAAGTAATGCTCAAAATTCTCCAAGCCAGGCTTCAACAGTATGTGAACTGTGAACTTCCAAATGTTCAAGCTGGTTTTAGAAAAGGCAGAGGAACCAGAGATCAAATTGCCAACATCCGCTGGATCATCAAAAAAGCAAGACAGTTCCAGAAAAGCATCTACTTCTGCTTTATTGACTATGCCAAAGCCTTTGACTGTGTGGATCACAACAAACTGTGGAAAATTCTTCAAAAGATGGGAATACCAGACCACCTGACCTGCCTTCTGAGAAATCTGTATATGCAGGTCAAGGAGCAATAGTTAGAACTGGACATGGAACAACAGACTGGTTCCAAATAGGAAAAGGAGTACGTCAAAGCTGTATATTGTCACCCTGCTCATTTAACTTATATGCAGAGTACATCGTGCAAAATACCAGGCTGGATGAAGCACAAGCTGGAATCAAGATTGCTGGGAGAAATATCAATAACCTCAGATATGCAGATGGCACCACCCTTATGGGAGAAAGTGAAGAAGAAATAAAGAGCATCTTGATGAAAGTGAAAGAGAGTGAAAATGTTGGCTTAAAACTCAACATTCAGGAAACTAAGATCATGGCATCTGGTCCCATCACTTTGTGGCAAATAGATGGGGAAACAATGAGAGACTTTATTTTTGGGGGCTCCAAAATCATTGCAGATGGTGATTGCAGCCATGAAATTAAAAGATGCTTGCTCTTTGGAAGAAAAGCTATGACCAACCTAGATAGCTTATTAAAAAGCAGAGATGTTACTTTACCAACAAAGGTCTGTCTAGTCAAAGCTATGGTTTTTCCAGTAATCATGTATGGATGTGAGAGTTGGGCTATAAAGAAAGCTGAGCACAGAAGAATTGATGCTTTTGAACTGTGGTGTTGGAGAAGACTCTTGAGAGTCCCTTGGAGTGCAAGGAGATCCAACCAGTCAATCCTAAAGGAAATCAGTCCTGAATATTCATTGGAAGGACTGATGCTGAAGCTGAAACTCCAATATTTTGACCACCTGATATGAAGAATTGACTCATTTGAAAAGACCCTGATGCTGGGAAAGATTGAAGGTGGGAGGAGAAGGGGATGCCAGAGGATGAGATGGTTGGATGGCATCACTGATGTGATGGACATGAGTTTGAGTAGGCTCCAGAAGTTGGTGATGGACAGGGAATCCTGGCCTGCTGCAGTCCATAGGGTCACAAAGACTTGGACATGACTGAGCGACTGAACTGACTGAATCATCTTGGATTTTTGCCAGGATCATCAAGTTTAGTGCAAAGACTGTGTCCGCAGAATTGAAGACTGATGATAGATTAATAAAAGCGTTATGAAGCCTTCATTGTTCATAACTAACTGTACTTCATGTAGGAGCCCTCAAGATTTGTCATATATAGCAGAGTGTAGAGCTGTACCTGTGGGCAAGTTGTACCCAAAACCTTTTTGCTCTTCGTGCAAGATGCTTGGTTCAGAGGCTTGCTAGAAGAAAGACAACATGGAATTCTGAGAATAAATCCATTAAGTTAAGGAGTCTGTAACATCTTCTGGATGACAGAAAGCTTTTTTTGAAGATGGGATCAACTCTGTATTCATTCTGAGGGATCTGTAATATGAAAAGGCATTTCATGTAGAATTTTTGGCAAGGATTGGGGTAAACGCTTACACTTGGTCTTAAAGATAATGAGATGTGTTGTTACAGAGGGATTTTCCTTTACCAGATATAGAGAAATCTGAAGTCTGTGAAATATAGAGAGTTCATCTTCAGGATGTACACTCCAAGAGACTAATTCTTTCAGTGGTCAGTAGTTGTTTTTCTACTGTTCCTTACAGAAGTCATGTGGGCAGCTATGCCACCACATCTGTTTCAGCTAAATCCAAATTTCATTAAAAGTAAAATTTTGGCAAATGAAATTGTTTATGAGAGGCTTTGAGCTTGAATTTCTATGTAGTTTCTTACTCATTCCAATTGTGATGTCAATTGCCTACTATTTTCAAGGTTGTACTTTTTCTTTCTTGGCATTTCAATTAACATACCATGTCATCATTCTCCTGATGGATTGGATGTGTTGGATGGCAATCAGGAATATGTTTAAACGCCCTTTAATGAGCAGTTGGGTTTTATTATTATTATTATTTTTTCACCCTTTGTATCCTAGAATGTTATTTATGAAAACTTAAAATCTGGAATTTCTTTTGAAGATATAGTTGTTTACTCACAGCAAGAGAGGATGGGAAATAGGTTTGGGGGTTTGTACTCAGCGTTTACTCAGGCCAAGAGCAATTAGTCATGGTCCAGACAAATTGTCTACCTCAGGAGTCCAAAAAGTGTTCATCAGATTCTAATCCAGTTCTATTTGGTTTGGCGTTCACATCCTTTATATTTTTAATTATTAGGTTATCCATTTCTATCCTGGGCTTCCCAGGTGGCTCAGCGGTAAAAAAAATCCACCTGCCAATGCAGGAGACGCAGGAGACCTAGGTTTGATCCCTAGTCCAGGAAGATCCCCTGCAGAAGGAAATGGCAACACACACCAGTATTCTTGCCTGGAAAATTCCATGGACAGAGGAGCTGGTGACTACAGTCCATGGGTTGCAAAGAGTCGGACATGACTGAGCATGCACACACCACCACCATTTCTATGCTTTTTCAAAATAAGTTAGAGATTAGAGATACAGGTAATAGGAATGAATGAAGAACTTGGGCCAACTCTAAGTATAGTTAGTTTTTATTTTTTAAGTAATCTTACTTTGATTTACACAATTTTTAAAAATATTGTTTTTATCTATTTGATCTTCAGTGTTTGTTGTGACATGTGGGATCTTCTAGTTTGGCCATGTGGGATCTATATATAATTTATTCATTTAAGGTATACAGTTCAGTGTTCTCTAGTATGTTTACAGAGTTGGGCTATCATCACCATCATCTAATTTTAGAACGTTTTCGACCCCTCAAAAGAAACCCCAAATCCATTAGCAGACATTCCCCGTCTGCTGAACCCCCAGCCCTAAGCAACTACTAATCTACTTTGTCTATTCTTAATATTTCATATAAATGGAATCTTACAACATGTGGTCTTTCCTGACTGGCTTCTTTTACTTTGCATAATGTTTTCGAGGTTCATTTGTGTTGTAGTGTTGTAGCATATGTCAGTACTGCATTCCATTTTGTTGCTAAATAATATTCCATTGTATGGATAGACCACATTTTGTTATCCATTCATCAGTTGATGAATATTGGGGTTGTTTCCACTTTTAAGCTACCATGAATCATACTGCTGAGAACACTCACGTAGAAGTTTCAGTGTGTACATGTGTTTTTCGTTCTGTTGTTATATATTGAGGAATGAAATCACTAGGTTTTTTTGAGGAATGGCCGACTATTTTCCACAAAGACCGTACACTTTACATTCCTACCATGATGCTTGAAGAATTCAATTTCTTCACATAGTTCCCAGCGCTTATTATTTTTTGTTACTCTTGGTTTGTAATGAAGCCTCTGTATTCTCACTTTCTGTGCCCACCTGTCCACTGGTGCCCAGGCTGTTTTCCAGGCTGTTTCCTGGCTGCCCTGGGGCCCCTATTACAATGACCTAGCTGAGATTATTGTGTGCAGAACTCATATTTTAAACTTTCCCTTTCTCCTTCAAAAGATAGCCATCCCATATGCTAGTTCACTATGACTGCTGTGTTTATATATCAATTTAATAAACTTATTTTTTTAAGAAGCAATGACTGATAATATTTTGCCATGCTATCTCTCCCTGGAATTCTGGATTTTAACAGGAGGCTTTTGAAGAGTTTAGGGGATACCTTAGTCTATGGGATAAATTATTCATAGCAAAGTATAGGTAGGATGCAAGGAATGGTTGAGAAATATGTTTTCAGCTGAACCCATGTCACTAATCTGACTTAATTTGTTTCTTTTCTTGTACAGCTCTGCAAAGGTGCCTAGGATAAAGAGCTCTCAGAACTGAAAGGTACAGTCCTGTTTCTTCCTGTCCTACAAAACCACCACTAAGGTAATACTGTATACTGTTGTTTTGGTCTAACTATAAGTAAAATCATACTTGGCTTATTACTTAGCCAAATTCAGGAAAATGAAAATAGTTAATCCTTAGCAGATTACAGTGGTATTGGGAAGTTGGTCAAATCAATGAATTCAAATCAGACTAACTATATATATTTTCAAAGAGTATCTAAAGGGTTCTAGTCTTCTCCAAAAGCTACCACCTTGGACACTGTGTCTGCATTCCAGGGATTTACTTGAAGAATACTTATAAATAGAAGATCTTAAAGAACATTTCACCTGTTTTTGAATTTATGGAAAAATTAGGCTTTCTAGTAAATTATTAGTCAAGTCAATCACTTTATTGAATTGTAAATGCTGCTATTTATGTTGTTGCTTCTCCCCTGGCACATACTTGGCTATCATCATGTTATGGAATTTGGCTCTTATGGTTCTGCTCTTCATGAGAAAAGGAGCTGCCGAAAACAAGGTTCCACACTGTATAATTTCTATGGCTTGTATTAATGCAGACAGTATAGTCACCATAAAGAAGAAAAATTACCAGTGGAAGATAAAACTAAAATACTAGTTGCATTACAATCGCATTCTAGTGCTGCAATAAATTGAGTGAAGCCAATAAAGCAAAACTAACTGAAGATATTTGGCACAAACCAAAAATGAAATGAGAGTCATTACGCTGTCTGCTACAGGGACATGCCTCGATGTAGTTAAAGCAATAAACTACCTGGGAGTAATCTTTACTTATTTTAAATTGCATATTCCAATTGCTAAGCTGTTTCTGGCATTTTTGCCACACTTAACTTTACAGAGTTAAGGAAAGAATTACATGTCTGAATAAGTCATGTTCTGCTAAATGTGCTTTTTATCTCCAGGAACTCATACCTCACTTGTCTCCTAATATTGTTTATTCTAAGATTAATCATGGTGGTCTTCCATAAATTAGCTCTTCTCCAACTGTCTGGAAGTGAATTGATCCTGAACTCTAATAACTACTTATTTTATCAGTAGCTTCCAATCTTGCTTACTATGCGCTCAGTTGCTCAGTCATGTCTGACTTTTTGCGACCCCGTGAACTGTAGCCCGCCAGGCTCCACTGAATCTGCCCGGAGTGCAGGAGACCCAGGTTTGATCCCTGGGTGGGAAAGATCCCCTGGAGAAGGGAATGGCAACCCACTCCAGTATTCTTGCCTGGAGAATTCCATGGGGTCACAAAGAGACAACTGAGCAACTAGCACTTTAACTTTTCAGGCTCCACCGTCCATGGGATTTTCCAGGCAAGAATACTGGAGTGGGTTGCCATTTCCTTCCTTACTAATCCCGGGCTTTTTAGATTTTCAGGATCAGTGAGCTTTTCTTTGTCCTAAAGAAACCCAAATAAGTCAAACCTGTTGGGAGTTTAGAAGTGAACTTTGGGCTTCCCTAGTAGCTCAGTTCGTAAAGAACCCACCTGCAATGCAGGAGACCCTGGTTTGATTCCTGGGTTGGCAAGATCCCCTGGAGAAGGGATAGGCTACCCACTCCAGTATTCTTGGGCTTCCCTGGTGGCTCAGCTGTTTAAGAATCTGCCTGCAATGGGGGAGACCTGGGTTCGATCCCTGGGTTGGGAAGATCCCCTGGAGAAGGGAAAGGCTACCCATGCCAGTATTCTGGCCAGGAGAATTCCATGGACTATACAGTCCATGTGGTCACAAAGAGTCGGAGAGGACTGAGTGACTTTTTCACTTTCACTTTTACACAGTATTAGGTAGTTTCCTTGGAAGACAGACTATCTGAGCTGATGGGTGATTTGCCCAGGTGTACTGTTCTTTTATATGTTAATAGATCTTTTTCTTTGAAAGGAATGCTCTCTTAAGTCAGCAATCCAGAAAGTAATCCTGTCTTTTAAAAAATAAGAATTTACAAAGTCAGATAAAATCTGGCCAGTAGATTACCTCAGCAGTAGGAGGTGGGCCCCATCCTTTCCTGGATAAGCCAGTGACAGAGTTAGGGCTGTTCTCCTGCAGTGCTGAGAATAGAAGGAGCCTGGGGAGTTCCTGAAAGGTGAGGAAGCCCTGTAGAGAGGACAGAATAAACTTATTCTTGCTCTTACTTAGTTATATTTTGACGGTTCAAGTGTATTAACAGAACTGTTTGCATTCAATCATTGAGCAACTTTTTGTTCCTTGTCTTTGAAGAGAGTGTCCTCATGCATTGCTAGTGGGAGTATAAATCAGTGCATCCTTTGGGGAGGTCATTTTGTCAACATTCATTAAAAGTCTTAAAAATAACATGTGATTTGGCCTAATAGTTATATCTAGGAGTTTATACTAGGGAGATCATCATATACTTAAGTTTGTACAAAAAGCATGGTTTGTAGCAGCAATAAGTTAAAAACCACTTTGGCATCTCAGAATTGGAGAGTGTTTGAATAAGTTCTCATAAATGCACGAAGGAGAATATCATGCCTACAGCTGCTAAATGAGCTATCAGGGGACCTGGAGGGGAAAACTCAACTTTGGGGAAAGGTGGATGAAATATTACGTGAGAAGCAGGTTACAAAATAGCAAGAACAGGATGATGTCTTTTTTTGCTATTAAAATATGCATATTTACATAAAACAAATTAATGTATCCGACTGTTAAGTGTGGTTGTGTCTGGTGGTGGTATTGTGACTTGCTTTCTTCCCTTGTATGTTTTGCAAGTCTATTATAATGAATATGTATTACTTTTGTAATGAGATAAAAATATGGCTTGAGAAAAATCTTTAACGAAATTCATGTATTACAATGATTATTCCAATGTGAAATATTATCCTTCCTCCCATCTTTAGGCTAGAAGTAGACTGAGTCCTAGACAGCCCTGATTCTCTTCTCCTGGGCTTCCCTTCTTTACCCTGGCCTGGGAAGAACCACTATCTGTACATCTTTGGGATCGAGGGTCATTTGATTTTTGGGGTTGGGAGTCTCTGATACCATGGGGTCATATCAGCTGCCTTTGTGGAGTGTATGTGTGGGGGGGCGGATTCATGGAGAAGTTGTGAAACATCTTCTGATACTCTAATCCTTTCCCAAATTCACTTCTTTGTTGCCTTGGAAGTTTTATGGATGTTGGGGAGCATGTCTTCTGATGACCTTCGTGCCCCTTTGAGAGAAGCAGTCTTTGAATAGTGTGAAGAACTGCTCTAAAGCCTCACTTCTGTCTCTGTGTGCCCTTGGGCAACTCAACTTCTCTGCACCTCTGTTTCCTCATCAGTGAAACAGATCGAATAAGAGTTCCTACCTCCAAAGCAGCATTTCTCATTTTATCACCTTTGATTTAGATCGTGCCCCAAGTGTGTAAAGACAGTTTAGGAGGTTAGAATATGTCACTCCAGAACATGCCATTTGGGCATATTGATTACTTTAAAGGCACTTTGAAGAGCAGCAGATGCAAGAAGGGCACTCTGACCTTCCTTTCTCTTCTTGAAAGCAGGAGATAAAACTCCACAGTGCAAGGTGCCCTCTCTGTACCAGGAGGAAAGAAACATTCTTGTAAGCAGAGACGGGCAATAAAGGCGAAGAGAAATCTGTACAAACAGACCTTGTTAAACTAGCCTTTGTGTTCCTAGTTACTTTTCCATAATTAACCATGCCAGCCCAAACCTGTTTGTCTTGCCATGTTTTCACCATTTACTACTTTTCTTCCAACCTGATAAATATGCTTTGGGCCATACCTACTTCATTGGGTCTTCATGTTTCTTGTGAAAGCTCCCAGGTATATGTAAAAATTACTGAATAAATTTGTATGCTTTTATACTGTTGATCTATTTTATGTCAGTTTAATTCTTAAGCTGAGCCAGAGACCCTTCATAGGTCGAGGAGAAATGACACCTTTCCAAGTGCAGCCACTGAGAAGTATTTGCTAATTATTTACAAGAAGGACTAGTTATCGATGTCTGACATCTTTAGAGGCCCTGTACTGGGTGTGATAGCTGTCCTCTCACCTAATATCCTCTATAGGGTAAGCCTTGCCATTATATTTCTACTTTGCAGATAATGAACTTGAGACTCAGTCGCCCACAACTTCATAGCTATTGAGTGGCTTTTAATCCCTGCTCTGTTTTGTCCTCGGTCTCTGAAATCAATTGCAAGATTTAAAATTGTTTGTTGACACTCAAGATTTAGAATTAATTTCTCTTCTAATTACTCATCTCAAGGTCAAAATTATCAACAGTTCTTAGCTTCCCACAAGGTGCAGGACACCATGCTGGGCATGTGTAAAAAGGACTAGAAGAAAGTGTTCTTTGCTAGGTTCAAGATTCCTGGTTTCAATCTATCACTTAACTAATAACTTAAAATGGTTGCATTTGCATGAAAAGTATCTTCTGAATTGAATGTAAAGGAGTTCAGTGGTGACACACTTTGTTTTTCCCACTGTGGTCAACCATCACTGGCATTAATTAATTATATTTTCTTTCTTTCCTTGCAAGGTGAAAGTGAAAGTGAAGTCGCTCAGTCATGTCCGACTCTTTGCGACCCCTTGGACTGTAGCCTACTAGGCTCCTCCGTCCATGGGATTTTCCAGGCGAGAGTACTAACTGCCCTTAAATTTTTGTACAGAGAGAGCTAATTCCACTGTGCTTCCATGAAATGTCATGCTTTAAATAGGTGGGATTTGTTTTTGCTGATGTTTTTACAAACCTTGTAATTTTGCCTACAGCATTCCTTTCTGTTTGGCCTGGCATGTTCATCAAGTTTTCTCAGAAAGTCTGTGACATCACAACGGGTATATGTATCACCTTAGCTTCCTTCTGGAGTCCTTCCAGGTGTTAGGAAAGGCAAGTTTTCTACGAAGATGGGAGAAAATCACAGCTGTGAGACTGACTTTTCCTCTCAAAAGAAGGGTTTAAAAATGCCAGCCATCTGAAAAAAACTATAAATAAAAAGATACAACTGACTCATTTTTCTCCCCCTTTTAAGCCAGCCTCCTTTTTCCTGAAGTCATAAACCAGTGACAAAATGAATTGATTCAATGTTTTATTACTCATTTACTGTAAAATATTACACAGTCTTGGCAAGTTGATGAGTGACTATATAACTAAAAACATTCCTCCGATAATTCAAGAAACTTAGTTTGTATGATACGAAATTATGATATACATGAAACTAAGTAGTCATTCATTACTACTACTATTACTATAGTGCTACCACTACAAGTTAACATTTGCTCGAGGGCTTAGTATGTGCCAGGCGTATCAATCATTTCTCATAATTATCCTACTGTGAGGTAGTATATCTAAACACTTTTTTTAAAACCTCATTTTACAGATGAAGAAATGGAGGTTGTAAGAGGTTTGGTAAGTTGTCCAAGATTATACTGCTGGTCAGTGTTGAAACTAAGATCCGTACCTAGTATGTCTATCATTTGTCAATGCTTGTCTTCATGACCATCATGTTATATTGCCTCTTCAAATGATTTCTAATTAGTTTTCATGTTTCTACTAACTTATACTACATAGCTTTGCTCAGCCATCATTTAAGAGTAATTATAAAATCGTCACACTCATAGCTCATGGTATCAATTTTACCTCGGACACATAAAGTTCATTTGGAGGGAGCACATTTGTATTTCAAGACTGAAATGAGAGATGGATGGAATTTTTGGAATGTCACGTAATCATTTTTAAAAGGGCTTTGTGTTGAGAGAAATCTATCGTCATGTTTGACTTGTTTTCGAACTGAATGTAGCAGGGGGGAGATTGCCATTTCAGGGCATTTCAAATGCAGCAGCATTGAAGAGCACTTGGATGGCTCATACATACTCTCTTCTATAAATTGCCTTCTCTGCATTCTTACCTTCCAATCCCACAACACATACATTGCTACTCGAATATAATTATTGCTAAGGTTCCCATAGTTCTTTGCTTTTATTCTATTATAGAACTTAAATTTCATAATGAAATTCTTGTTGTCATTTTGTGTGTGTGTGTGTTCTTTATGCCATAGTCAGCTCCTTGGGACCAGGGACTATGCTTTATTCATTGTTATTTTTCAAGAGCTTGGCTTACAGTTTGTGTTCATTATATGTTTGTGGTTTTTTGAATTGGATATGTTATGACTAATGTTCAGATTAACTAGCTAATTAAACTGAACAAGTATTTATTGAGCACCAGATAAGTTCTTGGCAGTTTAATAGGTGCTGACTGTGAGGAATACAAAATGAGTATCCTATTTAAAAATTTCTCTGGGTTTATAGTGTCACTGAAACAATGCTTGGTGGCTGATGCTGATGTGTTTGTGGTAGGAGATTGGATCTGGGGCCGAGGAGGGGGTCTTACTTTGGTATTTTGGGGCAGGCAACATCAGCAGTCCAGAATTTGGATTAAGGTGTCAGGAAAAGAAATATTTGTTCAGAAAAGCAAAAAGAAATAAATATTACAGAAACAAAAAGCCAAGGTAACTAACTCTTCCTGTGTCTCCTCTTGAAAGGGAAATGACAGGCCCCAGGGCCCTGCAGCTTGCCTGCCTTGCTATCTTTACAACGGCAAAGGCAGCTTATTTGTGTCGTGTAATAAAGAACTTGCCTGGTCTTTGTCTCAGGTTCCTGGCACAGAGCTTTTAAAACCAGAATTTCCCACATGATGAGTGTCTTTTTTTTTTAACTCATGAACCCCTCATTATACCTGATCTTGTGCTAATAAGGTGACTCCTAGTTAACTCCTAGATAGCTTCAAGATGGGGGCTGATCCCCAGCAAGTCTGACCATATGATTAGAGCATTCGACTTTGAGCGAGCCTCACCTTGGAGAAGGCAATGGCACCCCACTCCAGTACTCTCGCCTGGAAAATCCCATGGACGGAGGAGCCTGGTAGGCTGCAGTCCATGAGGTCGCAAAGAGTCGGACACGACTGAGCGACTTCACTTTCACTTTTATGCATTGGAGAAGGAAATGGCAACCCACTCCAGTGTTCTTGCCTAGAGAATCCCAGGGACGGCGGAGCCTGGTGGGCTGCCATCTATGGGGTCGCACTGAGTCGGACACGACTGAAGCGACTTAGCAGCAGCAGCAGCACCTCTAGGCAGCAAGGGGATTGGAGATTGAGTTCAGTCACATGGCCAGTGGTTTAATCAGTTGTGTTAACACAATGAAACCCCAATAAAAAGCTCTGCACTCCAGCGCTCAGTGGAGCATCCTCAATGTACTTGGAGAGTGAAGTGCCTTGATTCCACAGGGAGAAGGTATGGAAGCTTTGCCCTGGGGACCCTCCCAGACCTTATCCTATGTGTCTCTTCATTTGACTAGTTGGGATTTGTATCCCTTGTAATAAAACTGTCATCATAAGTGTAACACTTTCCGGAGTTCTGTGAGTCATTCTAACAAATTATCAAGCCTGTCATGGGTGCATTCAAATTTACAGTCAGTCAGTCAAAAGCATAGGTGGTCTGAGAAACCCTGAAGCACAGTTGGCATCGGAAGTGAGGACAGCCTTACAGAGGACTGAGCCTTTAACTTGTGGGTCTGTACTAACTGCAGGTGGTAGCACCAGAATTGAATTGCAGGAACCAGTTAGAGTTGGAACAGAATATCTGTACCACCAGTGAGTGAATACACGAGTATCAAGGGTTGAATTCCAGACCTGATGTCACAGAAAAATGATATCTGAGGAGCTCTTCTCTTAACCTTCTTCAATTCACAGTTTGTAGGTTTCTTGCTACTTATATCATGGGGAAGGCAGATGGGTGGGTGCTATAGACAGAATGTTTGTGTCTCCCCCAAATTCATATGCTACCTTCCAGTAAGCAGTCTGCTTATATTAGGACTTGTGGGCTTTGGAAAGTGTTTAGGTCATGAGGGCAGAACTCTCATGAATGAGATTAGTGAGTGTCCTTATAAAAGTGACCCCAGAGAGCTCCCTTTCCCCTTCCACCATGTGAGGGTACAGTGAGAAGGTAGCTATCTAGGGACTTCCCTGGTGGTCCTGTGGTTAAGAATCTGCCTTGCAATGCAGGGTATGTGGGTTCGATCCTTGGTCAGGGCCCTAAGATCCCACATGCCACAGAGCTAAGAGTCTGTGTGCCACAACAAAGATCCTGAGTGCCAAAAAGATATTTAAAAAGAAGAAGAAGAAGAAGAATAGGACAGTTATCTATGAACCGGGAGGTGGATTCTGGCCAGACACTGAATCATTGAATCTGTATTACTCTGTCGATGGATGCTTCAGGCTTTGGGGACTACAGCCTGTGGGACCCTCCCACTTAATGCCTTATATAGCGAGGTTCATAATTCTTAATAGTCATGGTATGTGTGTATATGCTCAGTCGTGTCCAACTCTGTGACCCTCTGCACTGCAGACTGCCTGGCTCCTCTGTCCATAGAATTTTTCAGGCAAGAGTACTAGAGCAGGTTATCATTTCCTACTCCAGGGGCTCTTCTCAAGCCAGGGATTGAACCTGCATCTCCTGTGTCTGCTGCATTGGCAGGTGGATTCTTTACCACTGAGTCATGGTAGTAGGTGTTTATTTTTTTCTTATTTAAAGGTAAATGTTATTGATATTGATACCCAAATGCTGTGTTGCTGAAAATAATTGCATTGCCAAAATCCAGCTTTATGCTGACAGACCTAATTCTGACTGAACGTAATTTCCAAGTCAATAAACTGTTATTATCTAAAGTTCCATGCCAGGATCTGAACACTGCCCTAATTTAATATGACTCAACACAGTTCTATAATACATTTCTACCCTTATTCTGTCAGCTCAAAGAAAATACAACTATGTTTGAGGTGGTGACACGCGGGGTTACACAGGTCTGACTCCTTTGGGTGTGATTTTTTGGAGACAAAGTTGCAGAGTAAGAAAATATGCATGTGGGGCCTCTTGGTCTGTTTTTCACTCTGTTTTCCACCTGGGCTTTAGCTCCCACAAGACCTTCCTTTGTCAGGAGAACAGCCACCTTCCAGCCAGAAATAGCTCATAATGGTGGTGCCTTTCCCAAGGGCATCTGCATTTTAGCAAGAAACCCTTGAACTCCTAAAAGTCATCAAGGTGCAAAGACAAGTGTTTGTTGGAATTTGCTGGGTAGAAAAATGCCCCTGGAGCAGAGACGCAGCACAAGCCCAACATCAGCAAGGCCTGGGTTCAGATTTCAATTCTGCTGCCCTCTGATTTGATAACCTTAGTCAAGTTTTTAACTCTTCTGGGGCTTAGTATCTTTGCCTGTAATACCCTGGGGAGGTGGAACTATCATTTGCTGTGTGTTTTATACGATAATCTCATTTAGTCCTGTCCACAGCTTCCCTAGGGGCTCAGTGGTAAAGAATGCACCTACCAACGCAGGAGAGGAAGGTTGGATTGCTTGGTTGGGAAGATTCCCTGGGGGAGAAAATGGCTACCCACCCATGCTAGTATTCTTGCCTGGGAAATTCCATGCGCAGAGGAGCCTGGAGGGCTACAGTCCAGAAGTTGCAAAAGAGTTCAGACATGACATAGTGAGTAAACAAAAACAACAACCTTATATAGCATGCATGCTTATTCCCATTTTACAGGAGAGAAAACAAGCTCAGAGTAAATATAGAAATTACCCAAGAACATGGATCTGTGGTAAATGAGAGAGCGTCTGGATGTTTCTGAAACTAGTTGAGTTGTCCACATGGGATGATGAACTGTCCTGACTCCCTACACCACACCCTGCCCAAGGGGGCTTTGGTAGCACTGAAAGGTTCTGGCAAGAGGTGGGAAGGCAGGCTTCCATCAGCTCTTTGGAAGGAAGAGGTACAGGAATTGAATGACACCTAATCCAATGTCATTTGTCCACTGACCATTCCTCCTTCCTCCTTGATAACAGGACCCACCCTTGCCTATCACAGAAGGCAGCTGTGGTCTTCCCATTTCCCTCTGGTAGATGTGTACTGGCCTAGCAGCTTTCCTTAGCTATGACCATAGCTATGGTCATTTCCTTAGCTATGGTCATTTTGGTAGCTATGACCATTGGTCCCAGTTCTAGACATTGAGACCCACTAGTCGGTCTGCTGGGGGACTTCTGGTAAAGATAATTTCCTCTAATGAAAATAAATATAGGCAGAGGGTCTCTTCCTTCCTGGCCTCTGAGTGGTGGTGTGGGAAGACCTGTGTTTAGAATGGCTATAGTCATATTGTGACCAAGAGGTCAAGGCGAGGAGAGTCACAGAGATGCTTAAAAATAGGGGTAGAGCTTCTTTCCAGGTCTCTAGTTAAATGAACTATTAAATAATTACATGTCTCTATCATCACTCTTGGTCCCATATTCTCTCTCTTTTTTTTAAATTAACTAATTTATTTTTTTCTGCACTGAGTCTTCATTGTTACACGCAGGATTTCTCTAGTTGCAGTGAGCAGGGGCTGCTCTCTAGTTGCGGTACATGAGCTTCTCCTTGCAATGGCGTCTCTTATTTCAGAGCATAGGCTCTAGGCATGCAGCTTCAATAGTTGCAGGCTGTGGGCTCTAGAGCATGGGTTTCATGTTTGTTGTACAGAGGCTTAGTTGCCCCAAGGCACGTGGATTCTTCCTGGATCAGGGATCCAACCTGGGTCCCCTGCATTGGCAGGTGGATTCTTAACCACTGTACCACCAGAGAAGTTCTCTTGGTCCCATACTCTGTTACTTGCAGCTGAAGGCATCCCGTCTGATAGTCCTGATCTGCAGTTGTCAGCATCCTCCCCAACCTTCTGCCTCTGAGTGTCCTCTCCTAGGGACTTCTGTGTGCTAGGGATGGCGCTATCAATTTTCAGGCTAGAATTTCCCAGTGGGTGGGACCCTTCGAGATACACATATCTTTTAGCAGATAGGAGTGCCCAGAGAAAAGCTATCCTATCCCTTATCTGTAGGGAATGAAGGACAAGAGAGCCGGGCTACTCCATGGACTGTAGCCCTCCAGGCTCCTCTGTCCATGGGATTTCCCAGGCAAGAATACTGGAGGCGGTTACTGTTTCCTTCCTCAGGAAATCTTCCCAACTCAGGGATCAAACCCACGTCTCCTGCACTGGCAGGTGGATTCTTTACTGCTGATCCACCAGGGCAGGCCAAATGCAAAATAAAAACCTGGCACCCCTTATTCAAAAATTATAGAGAATTTCAAGGCAGTAACAAGCAGAGCATTCAACCAAGTGTGAGGCCCTTCTGAGCACAGGACATTATTTGACTCTTAAGGTCGTTTGTTCATGAAGCCATCTTTGCAAAGAGAGGCAGTTGAGAGTTGCTGGCTCTTGGCCAGAATCCAGCCACATGGCTCTCTACTGGTGAGGAAGGAGGTTTCTAGTGTTTTCCAATTACCACTGAGTTGTTTGCTACTCAGTTTTCTGGTAAGACTATCTCTTTGGAGCTTATGTTTTTTTTGCCTGGGCCCCTTAGTTTTGGTGTTTTGTTCTGATATGTTCCTACTCCCAGTTACTACAGGAGGAAAAGGAACTAAAAGTCCCTTTTGCACCAAGCACTTTCATGTGTATTATCTCTTTTATCATCACATCCTTTAGTTGTTGTTTTTCAACGTCCGACTCTTTGTGACTCCATGAATGGCAGCACACCGGGTCTTTACTTCACTACCTCCTGGAGTTGGCTCAAATTCAAGTCCATTGAATCCATGATGGTATCTAACCATCTCCTCCTCTGCTGCCCCCTTTTTTTGCCATCAATCTTTCACAGCATCAGGGTCTTTTCCAATGAGCCAGCTCTTCACATCAAGTGGCCAAAATATTGGAGCTTCAGCATCAGTCCTTCCAATGAATATTCAGGGTTGGTTTCCTTTAGAAGTGACTGGTTTGATTTCCCTGCAGTCCAAGGGAGTCTCAAGAGTCTTCTCCAGCACTACAATTCAAAAGCATCAATTCTTCAGTGCTCAGCCTTCGTTATGGTCCAACTCTCCCATTGTACATGACTTCTGGAAAAACTATAGCTTTGACTATACACACCTTTGTCGGCAAAGTCGGCCAAGTGATAATCTCTGCTTTTTAATACGCTGTGTAGGTTTGTCATAGCTTTCCTTCCAAGGAGCAAGCGTCTTTTAATTTCATGGCTGCAGTCACCATCTGAAGTGATTTTGGAGCTCAAGAAGATAAAATCAGTCACTACTTCCACTTTTCCCCCTTTTGTTTGCTGAAGTGATGGGACTGGATGCCATGATCACCCTTTAGAAAAAAGTGTTTTACAACCCTATTTTATAGCTGAACAAATCAAGATTCAGAGGTGTAAAGTGATGGGAGGTGTGGTTGGGGTTTCAGCCTTAGCTTTATTTCCAAAATTTGAACTTCTTCCTTCCTATCAGACTGAATCTTTTCCCTCTCTTGGTTACCCCTTCCTACCCCGTAAAACTCCAATAACACTCTTAGTTTCCATGAGCCAGTCCCCTCCCTTCCAAGTGAAGTAGGATCATTACATCTTGTTCAGCCTTCTCTGTCCACAGCAGGGGATGTTTTAGCAATTACTTTACACTCTGTTTAATCCCGTAGGAGTCATTACTGTTGGAGGGTAACAATAAAACAGGCTCATTGGAATTTCCTGAAGGTAAGGCTCTCCTCTAAACAGTTTCATTGTGCTAAACCATAATGGCAGAGGCTGTTCCTCTCCATGACAACTTTGATTGGCAGGGAAATCCAGACTGCAGACTGGAGCCAAACGGTCTCTTCTTTTGTCACAGGGGTTGGACCATGTTCTGGGCACCATTCCAGTATGAGAGCCAAAGCTGATAAATGCCCTTGATAATCACCTTCCCACAAATTTCCAATCTATCCCTTTGCATTTCATAAATATTGCCTGAGTGTCCACTCTAACTGCTGTGCTGCCTTAGGGCTAGAGCGTCAAGAAGAATTCTCTGCCTTTACAATGTTCACTATATAGTAAGAGAGAAAGACAAGTTAATACATATAGTACAATACAACAGTAAAACTGTGTTGAGGAGAAGGGGCAGATTGCTTTTCTGTAGGGAATCCAAGAAGGCTTTCCAGAAAAGGAGATGCTCAGATTGGATTTTGAGAGATTAGTAACAGTTTCCAAGTAAGATAAGAGACAGGGTAGAGGGTTTCCTATGCAGAGGGAACAGCATGTACACAGGCATGAAATAGCACCTATGTGTAATAGTTAGCTATCACTGTGTAACAAGTCACCGCAAAACTCAGTGGTTTCAAATGATAATCATTTCTCATCAGTTTGCCAGTATACTGGAAGATTTTGCCTGGGTTTAGAACTGTCTCCATTTCACGTTTCTCTCACTCTCCTTCTGGTACTAAACCTCTAGCATGTTGATCACAGCACCAGAAGAGGTGCAAAAGAACAATGGAAACATGTACTCTATCAATTCTGCTACATTCAGTTGACCAAAACAAGTCACATGACCAAGCTCGGAGTTAAGAGGTAGTGAATGAAGCCCTACCCATGATGGGTGAGCATTGTAAATTTAAAGGGCTGAGGGTATAGAGACAGGGGCAGGTGAAAATTTGGGGCCATTAATGCAATTTACCAAGGAGGAGTTTCTCAACAATGACAGTACTGACATTTTGGGCTGGATTATTATTTCCTGTGGGCAACTGTCCTGTGTACAGTAGGATGTTTAGCAGCATCCCAGTTTCTACCTGTAGATGCTTAGAATAGCTCACTGTGCTTGTGATAATCAGGAATTTCATCAGAGTTTCTGAATGTACAGGGGTGTGTGTGTGTGTGTGTGTGTGTGTATGTATGGCAGAATTGCCCCCTTTTGAGAAGCACTGTTCAGAAGATTCAAAATATTCTAAAGCGGTTGGAGTGTGAGATGTAAGGAAATAAGGGGACAGGGAAAGAGGAATGAAATGGGCTAAAGATGCAGTTGCAGAGGTAGATAGAGGCTGATTTTGGGGGGATCCCATGTGCTAAAATCAGGAACTTAGATTTTCTCAAAGGACATCAGATTTGGGTTTTGGGAAATTGACTCTAGTATGTGGTGACCCCCATCAGCTGACTCCATCATTCTCGATGTCAGTCAGTCTTGGCCAGTCTTGGGGCACGGCTCTTTTGGGGGTACGGATGCTTGGTAGGGGCTTCCCAGGGGCACAGTGGTAAAGAATCTGCCTGCCAATACAGGAGACTCAGGAGGCAGAAGTTTGATCCCTGAGTCGGGAAGATCCCCTGGAGGCGGAAATGGTAACCCACTCCAGTATTCTTGCCTGAGAAATCCCATGGACAGAGGAGCCTGGTGGGCTATGGTCCATAGGATCACGAAGAGTTAGACACGACTGAGTGACTGAGCACAGCACAGCACATGCTTAGCACTGGCAGCTCTCTTGGCCCCTGAGGGCTGTCGAGAGGGAAACCATTCACAGGAAAGCTCACAGCCCTGTGTGCTTCACGTGGCACGGAGCGGTGGTTTATCTCCACAACTGCATAAAGATTAATGATAGCCTTTTTCTGAAACAGTTTGCTTCTGGGTTTCAAGGAATACATTGTTCCAATAATTTCTTTGATTTTTCTCATCAGGGGACGATGCAGCTGAGCAATAGCATTCATATGAATGCTTTTTGCCTTTCAGGGAGCATACACCCTTCTGAATTACACACTGCAATTTAGAAATTACACTCACATGTGGAATAATATGGTTTGGTATACTTATTAGGGAGGCTGGCATCCGTCCTTCGGTTGTTAAAGATCCCTGGGTATTTCTATTATGGTGTAAATTAGCTAGTATTTTTCTGAGTTCATTATTGCTATTTTTATGTCCATTATTTATTTATAAGGTATTAGAGGTACGCCCAGGTTCATGGCCTTACAAGAGAACTGCCTTTTGGTTAACTGGGTGTTGCAGGGCTTAGCACAGCAGCACAATTTCTTTAAGATCAGAATTCTTTCAAGTTGATTTGATGGTGCTGGTTCATAGCACAAACACATAGAGGGTGTGTCTTCTTTTTTTTTTGAATTTTTGTTAAAAGGGGCAGAATCCTGTGAGAAGGGAATGCTTCCCAAATGGTACAGACAACTGGTTTCATTTTATAGTGAAGTGAAAGTCGCACAGTTGTGTCTGACTCTTCACAACCCCATGCACTATACAGTCCATGGAATTCTCCAGGTTAGAATACTGGAGTGGGTAACCTTTCCCTTCTCCAGGGGATCTTCTCAACCCAGGGATCGAACCCAGGTCTCCCGCATTACAGGCAGATTCTTTACCAGCTGAGCCATCAGGGAAGCCTAAGAATACTGGAGTGGGTAGCCTATCCCTTCTCCAGAGGATCTTTGCAACCCACAAATTGAACTGGGGTCTCCTGCATTGCAGGCGGATTCTTTACCAACTGAGCTATCAGGGAAGCCCTACATTTTATAGTGGGGGCTTCATAATGCCTTGTAGGACTATACTGTTTCTATGTGAAGTGATTACTTCTTGGAAGGTATGAGATTTGGGTTGTGTAGTGTTTCTGAGCCTTCCAGGGCATTGTTTCCCAAACTTGTTGGATCCCATGAAATAACCTGATATACTTGTTCAACATTCTGATAATAGGGTTCCATCTTAGGAGAGAGAGCCCTGGGAATCGGAACATTCACGAAGTCCTACAGTACCTCTTCCGACTTTGTCTCCTATTATATCATCTTTTTGGTGTGGCTATGCCTCACTCGATTCTCCAACCGAGAATTGAAACCATGCCCCCTGCAGTGAAAGTTCAGAGTTTTAACCACTGGACTGCCAAGAAGTCTCAAATTTGCCTAGAACAATGCTTGGGGCATAGTAGATGCTCAATAAATTTTAGTTTAATGAAAGGAGTCTTAATATATCATGCTTCCGAGAGCTTCTTGTCTATTGCCTTGTTTTCTTCTGCTCTTTCTCAGATGCTGTAAGCATCAGATTGAGCATACTTCCTCCCCTGGGGTTTTTCTTAGGGAAGAAATGTACATTTAACTGAGCTAATATGCATTTGTTCAGCTGGGGACTCAGGAGGGTCAGCATTTCCATATCTGATGGGAAAATATTGGACTAGCAATATAGGGTTTCCAAAAACAAAGCAGACCCCAAACAAAGGCTTTCTTATTTTCTCTTCCATACCCTTGATCTAGAAAGATCTCCTAGGACCTACCCTATTTCTGTTTATAATCTAATTACTCTGCATGGAAACTACTCTCAGGGGAGGAAGAGGAACAGACTCTTAGGATCCAGCCAGTAACTTTGGGCAAAACACCTTATTTCATCTCATCTGTGAAATGAAGATGGTACCTACTCCACAGGGTTGTGATGAGAATAAAGGTAAAGGGTTTGAACGCCTTTAGTAAAGTGTTAAATGTATACAAAGTATGTGTATACTTATAAAAAAATGAATATCATTGCTCTTAGGAGACATTGTATGACAACAGAGCTCAGGGTTAGGTATCAGACCGTATGCAAATCTGGCTATGCCACCCACTTCCAAGCTCTGAGATGCTCTGAGCCTTGGCTTCCTATATGGGCAGTTTAGAAGATGAAAAGATTGAATGAGGTAATGCAAGTGGAGAATCAGATTATAGAGGCGATACCCTCGTGGGGATATAGGCAGTCAGTCTGCTTCTAAGATGCTTAGACACCAGTAACTCCAGACTGCCTGGCTGGGTGTCCTTCCTGTTGTCACTGACTTCTTCACCTCTGGATGAGGGGAGAGGGTGGAGGCAAGTTATTGTTAATTGCAGTTTAAAAAATTGTGGTAAAATGCACATATGAAATTCACTGTTTTAAAGTACTGGGAGTTCGTGGTGGTCTGGCAGTTCGGATATGGCACTTTCACTGCTGAGGGCCTGGGTTCAGTCCCTGGTCGGGGAACTGAGATTGTGCAAGCTGTGTGGCAGAGGCAAAAAAAAAAAAAAAAAGTGTACAATTCACTGGAATTTAGTACATTCACAGTGCTGTGCAACCAATCACCACTATCCAGTTCCGGGACATCTTCATTACCCCTAAAGGAAACCCTGTACCCATTAAAGCAATCACTCCCATTCTCCCCAGCCCCTGGTACCACTAATTTGCTTTATGCCTCTGTGGATTTGCCTCCCCTGGACATTCATACAAAAGGAATCATGTAATATGTAGTCTTTTGTGAATGGCTGCTTTCCTATAATGTTTTCAAGGTTTATCTGTGTTGTGTGTTAAATGCTCTACTGCTGAGGAAGTCGAGGCTCTAAGGAGGTGGGTAGCTTGTCTGAGGTCATGGAGCCCAAGCTCTTTGGTTTGGCCCACTCCTCATTTTTATGCTCTCCTGACTACTCCTCTATAGACTGACCTATAGAAAAAGCATCTCATCATGGGCCTACTTAGGTGATCACTGCCATTCCACGTTCTCAGTTGAATTCAATTCTATGTACTGTGAGATAAGTCAGGCTCTGGGCTTGTCCAAACTTCTAAAAATAAACCATATTTCTGGGCCAGCAGCTGTGAGGGTGACGCTGAAAAATAACAATGCCTTGGACACATTTAGCCCCAAAGCTTTCATCCTGTCCTCTATGGTGTCCTTAGTTAAAACAATATTTTCCCTAAGCTCTGATCCTGGGCCCATTTTAGACCTATGATGTATGGACCTGGGGATCTGACTGTTTAAGTGTGCCAGCTGATCATTAGGAAAGAAGGCGTTATCAGGGAGTACAAATTCTTTACTGCAGATAGGGAAACCGAGAACCAGCAGAGGGCTGACCTCCCCATGGCTTTTGGGTTTGATCTGTTTGACTTCTAATGAAGAATAGAGGTCTGAGACATCAGAGTATGACTCTCAATACATATTTATGTTTTATTACCTGCTTGGCTCTTTGAGAAATGGTTCCATCAAAGGTCTATTAATCTATGAGCTCCTGGAGGACAAGGACAGATTGTTGGAGTGCCCTCCTAGCATGTTAAAAATTAGTGACGACGATAATGATGCTGATGACAATGATGATTAGACTCAGTGCTCAGGCCTGGATCCAGTCCCTTAACTTCTCCGGATGAAGTGTCTTCCTTTGTAAAATCAGGATAATGAGACTCTCCTGCTGTTGTTTTGTGAGACCAATTAACTACTGTCTTGGAAGGACTCAGACCTATAAACACTTTGTAATCCATTCAAATATAAAAAGCTTGTTGATGAGGACTTTAGTTTGTGAACTTAAGCATACAAAAGCCAGAAAATGCAAATATTCAGGTCTGTCTGGTGAAGTCAGTCTGCCAACCCTATTTGCCAGTAATAGCTTTTCTAGTAATTCAAACCCTAGTAATTCAGAATATAAAACAAGCAACTAATGGTATGTACTACAAATAAACAAACAAAACCCTGTATGGAATTAGTATGATTTGGACTTCATCAAGAAATTTTTTCCAGTTGTAAATAATGGTTTGAGGGGTGTGTGTGTGTGTGTGTTTATGTTATGACTGTTACTGTTTTGGAGCTTTCCCCCCCATGATATCAGGGCTAAAATAGTTATACGGCAGATTTGCTTTTGGAAATTATATAAATTCAAAATAATTTGTAACAAAAAATCCTTTCTTAGTTTATTGGGGCTGCCAAAACAGAATACCATAGACTGGGTGACTTGTCAACAACAGAAATTTGTTTCTTAGGATTTTGGAGGCTGGCAAGTCCAAAATCAAGGCACTGATAGATTCAATGTCTTATGCAAGCCCACTTCCTGGTTCATAGACAGCTGTCTTCTTGCTACAGTCTTGCATGGTGGAGTGCATAAAGGAGCTCTCTGGGTCCCCTTTATAAGGACATTAATCCCATTCATGAGGATTCTTCCCTTCTGATCTAATCACCTTCCAAAATCACCACCTCCTGATACTATCACACTGGAGACTAGAACGTAGCATACAGATTTTTCTTGGGACTGGAAGGACACAAGTATTCAGTCTATAGCAATTCCCAACACAGAAATTCTGTTTTATTTCTACTTAGCAATAGGTCTGTGTGTATGTGTTAGTCACTCAGTCGTGTCTGACTCTTTGGGACCCCGTGGACTGTAGCCCACCAGGCTCCTCTGTCCATGGGATTCTCCAGGCAAGAATACTGGAGTGGGTAGCCATTCCCTCCTCTAGGCCATCTTCCTGACCCAGGGATGGAACCTGGGTCTCCTGCACTGCAGGCAGATTCTTTACCGTCTGAGCCACCAGGGAAACCTGATTCTTAGGCCGCCTGATGCAAAGCGCTGACTCATTGGAAAAGATCCTGATGCTGGGAAAAATTGAAGGCAAAAGAAGAGGGGGGATACAGAGGATGAGATGGTTGGATGGCATCATGGATTCAACGGACAAGAATTTGAGCAAACTCCGAAAGATAGTGAAGGACAGGGAAGCCTGGCAAGCTGCAGTCCGTGGGGGTCACAGAGTTGGACCTGACTTAGCTACTGATCAACAACAATAAGACACACTTACTGCATGTCTGTCCTTGTGCTAAGCTACTGACGTGTAGTAAAGCCTAGGGGTTGAGTGTGAGGTTTGAAATCCTGTTTTTCGTGCTTACCAAGTTATTTAATGGCTCTCATGCCTTAGCTTTCTCTTCTGTTAAAAAAAATAAATAACCACAACAGTGTGTTCCTCATAGAGGGATTGTGAGGATTAAATGAGTTAATACATAGAGAATTCTTACAAGCACTCACACCAGGGGTAGTCCCAAGGTCACACATGTTTGAAATATGCATCCAAGTCCCTCCAGAGCCTGTGCTCTTAAACCACCGACCTTTTCACCCTTGAGACTACATACTTGTAAGTGCCAGCACACCAAGGCTCTGATATCATCCATCTGTTCCTTCAAACATTTTAATGTGTGCCAAGCCAAGAAAAATGCCTGGAATAAGGTCTTACCATAAGTAAGATGCTACCCTGGCTGTGGGGCGTGCAGTGTGGGGTTTGATGGCTTCAGCAGGAAATGGTATTGTGGCAATACTGTGTGATCAGTGCCATGATGGCAGGAAGCCTACGAGGCAGGGGGTCCTGAGAGAGGCCCGCGACCCAGCCTTGAGCTGAGTCCTGAGGATGGGCCAAAGGCCAGGAGTGGGTAGAGGTCTTGTGGAGAGAGCAGGGGAAGGAAAGAGGGGAGCAGGGGAGGCTGCTGAAAGCAGAGACTGAAGAGTGTATGAAGGCCAGATTTGGAGGGCTTGGCACCCCATCCTTGAAATGTGAGCCAAAGGCATTGTTCTTCTATCAGATACACGTCTAGCGCGAATTGGTGTCTGTCGTCTGGAGAGCAGATGAAATGGGCAGAGGGGCACTAAACAGAAGCAGGGAGATGAGCTGCCTCTTTGTTATAGAAACGGGGCAGCAGGGAAGATAAAGGGGTTGGAGTGGAGGGGGTGGTATTGATAGTGGCGGCTGGAGAGAGGGGCTTGGATTCCAGCACCCTCTTGTGTGCCTAGAACAGCTCCACTTAACATGTGTGTGTCTGTGTCTGTGTGTGTGTATGTGTGTGCTTAGTCACTCAGTCGTGTCTGACTCTTTGTGACCCCATGGACTGTAGCCCACCAGGTCCTCTATCCATGGGATTCCCCAGGCAAGAATACTGGAGTGGGTTGAAAAGGCCTAGTCAGCTCCCTTTCAGTGACTTCCTCTGTCCTTATATTATAATTAGCCAGGTGTCTTGACAGAACCTGTTTGACGTGACCTAACGATGCATGGGGTTGGGGATTGTCCTGCAGGAGACTGGCAGATCCTGACAACATATCTCTGGAAACTTCATTTAACCCCGAAGCTAACATCTTTGTAGGTGCCTAGGTAACAGCAGAAAATGTCCTGCTGCCCTGAAGAAGGCTCTTTTCTTTTTTTTGACTGCAAGGTGTGGCATGGCCTGTGGGATCTTCATTCCCGGACTAAGGATCAAATCTGTGTCCCCTGCAGTGGATGTACAGAGTCTTAACCGTCGGACCAGCAGGGAAGTCTCAAGAAGACTCCTCAAACAACCAGAGAGACTTAGATAGAGTTTGGAGATCCTGAGGACACCAAGAGCTTTAATGCAGGCCATTTGAAGTCTAGGTGCCATCGCAAGCCCAGCATCACAAAAGCCAGAGGTGGTAAGGAAGATAGATGGAAGGGACTTTTACAGCCCGAGTATCACCCTTGGTGAGGGAGGCACTTCAAAGTCAAGTGGCCCTACTTGAAGGAGAGAGCTCTCAGCCTAGCAGGCAGCTGCTCTCCAGAGTCCTGACCTGGAAGAGCTGATACATAGAGAGCACTTGCCAATTTCCATGGCGCAAATAATCCCACCGTGTATGACTGCAGAGTGCTCATGTGACATCACCAAACCAGGGTTGGGCGGAGGTGTTCAGTAGCCCACCATTCCATAGTATCTCTACACTGTTGGTCTAACACACATCAGTGACCTCAAGGGCATACGTAGGTTGTAGTAACAGTGGTGGTGCTCAGTCTTGTCCGACTCTTTGCTATCCCATGGACTGTAGCCCGCCAGGCTCCTCTGTCCATGGGATTTTCCAGGCAAGAATACTGAAGTGGGTTGCCATTTCCTTCTCCACGGGATCTTCCTGACCCAGGAATTGAACCTACATCTCTTGTGTCTCCTGCATTGGCAGGCAGACTCTTTCCACTGCACCACTTGGGAAGCCCATAGTAACAGTAAACTGTAGTAAAATTATTAGCACATGATAAGTTTTAAATATTCTTCACCTTTGTTTTTAATGTAGTTTATCTACTTGTAAGTTTATATAATTTATTTTTTAATAAAGCCTGGGCAACATTCCTGTTAAGAGCTGGCTTCAGGACCCCAATAACTGTAAGGCAAGCCTTGGTCACAATTCATCCATTTTTTGTTCTATTACCCGTGGGCTGTGTTTATATCCTGGGGTTGGGCTAGATTTGCTGCTCCAGACTTCGGCACAGTACTGTTTGCCCATAGACCTGCGTTCAGAGAGCTTCTCTGCTCCGTTTCGTGAATGTCAGGCTTTAGCCCTTCCATTCAGTTGTTTTCTGAGAACCTGGATTTGGGCCCCACCACTGTCTTTTTTTCCCTCTGGGGTCACATCTGGCAGCTCTAACTCCGATTCCTGGGACTTCATCCCCCAGATTCAGACAGTCATCAAATCCCCGTCCGCCCTGCAGTTTCTCCTCTGCAGATTCCCAGCTGCATCTGCATCTCTCCCTCCTGTCGCCCAACACCGGTCAGGCTCCGTCCGCTTCTCAGCTGTCGGCAGCAGTGTCTGCCCTGGCTGTCCTTCCTTCTGCTGCTCTCCTCCACTCCGCCAGCCCATGCAGCGGAGTCCCCATTACTATTCTGATCATGTTCCCTCTCTGTTTAAGATTCTGCGGTGGGCCCGGCTCCTTATCAGATCATTTTGGGCTCCCCGTTCTTTTTTCGGCCACTGTACTTTATGCCCTACTGACATGTGGCAGGGGGGGGAAGAACCAACACCCCCAGGCCCAAGGTCCTCTGTTCTTATTACACCAAGGCCACCCTGATGTGGTCACTGGCACACACAGCATTTTTGGTTGGTCAGACTGCTTGACACACTCCCCACCCCGAATCATTTTGGTAACATGTCTTCTCCTACTGATTTGACTTTCCTCTCGGGGGAATTTTAAGATTGTAATCAGCAGCACAGAGGGAGAGAGAGCAAGAGAGAGAGAAAGGTGTGGAAGCCACGGTTCCAGCCAAGATGAGCCCAGGAGGATTCAGGATTGAATTCAAGGTCTTTTTTGGGACGCACAAGCTGAGTCCTTGTTCTGAGAGGCAGAGGTGGGGTAAACATCAAGACCACTGGCTGAGAGAAAAACATTGAACCATGCCAATGGTTTGGGCATTTCTTAGGCAAACAAGTGAGGAAGAATAACGTTGCTGATGGATGAAAGTAAACACCGTACTGTAAAGTGCACATAGGTACATGGATCTCTTGCAAGAGGTGAGAAAAATTTCTTATTGAGAAAACCAACCAACCAAACCACTAACTGTAGCTGCTTACAAAGCTGAAGCAAAATCAGGGAGTTCTAAATCGTCTTAATTTTTCATATTTTTTCCCCTGGGTGTAGACAGTGGCCAAACTAGAACAGAAAGCTAAGGAGAAATCAGTTAGATTCATGGGAGGAGTGCAGCCCTTGGAGTGAAGATGTCGAGCCGCCCGTGCCCCCACCTTCCCCTCTCCCCCACCCCCGTCCCCCAGGGCCTCCCACCACCTGGCAGAGTCCCCATCAGCTTCCAACAGATCCTTTCTCTCAGTGCAGAGAGGCTGATGTCTCAGATGGGGAACAACTTCCCTGAAGTTGAGCTGACGTAAACAGTTTTTTGGAGAGAATGTTTTCCCCAGAACTTCTTTCACAAAGTGATATATGGAGCATAAGTGTCATAATAATTTTAATTTAAGAAGAGTAAAAATGTTTACTGTTTACCAGGTCCTCAGCGCTAGGTTGGGCTTCCCTAGTGACTCAGACAGTAAAGAATCTGCCTGTAATGCAAGAGACCCGACTTCAAGCCCTGGGTCTGGAAGATCCCCTGGAGAAGATGGCTAGCCACTCCAGTATTCTTGCCTGGAGAATCCCATGGACAGAGGAGCTTGGCGGGCTACAGTCTACAGGGTCACAAAGAGTCGGACACAACTGAGCGACTAACAGACACACACACAGGCACTAGGTGAAGCATTTTGTAGTGTCTCAGTTAATTATCACAAGTTTTGAGATAGAAGCAGGGTGGATAGGGGAATTCCTTGGTTAGCTAGTGGTTAGGACTGGTGCTTCTCCTGCAGGGGGCCTGGGTTTGATCCCCGGTCGGGGAACTAAGATCCCACATCCCACTTGCCATGTGGCATGACCAAAAAAAAAGAAAGAGTAGGGTGGATATTAAAAGTATTTAACAACTAGTCCAGCAATAACCATTTCATTACAAGGTGATAGGGGAGTTCTGAGGGATTAAGGGGGAGACAGGGCCACTCGGGGGGTTGAGATCACTTCTATTTATTGATTGGTATGGAAGTATGTTAACAAGTGGTATGATTACACAGTTACATACTGTCTGATTATCGGCCCTCAGAGGTGGGTACCATGAATGTACTCATCTGAAAAATGAGGTATATTATTAAAGATTAGGTTTGACTTTGACTAATAGAAAATGCAGAATGTCAGTAGCTTAAAACAGATACTTATTTCTCACAGAGATGGTGAATATACTGAGAAAGTTTACTGAGGGCTATAGTGTTTTGGTTATAGGAGAAGGCATTATTTTGGGGACATAAAAATAGGTAGGACTTTAATGTCTGTCAGTGGATGAATGAAAAAATATGGTACATACATAGAGGAGAATATTACTCAGTTTTAGAAAGCAAGGAGATTCTGACACATCCTACAACATGGACATTATGCTCAGTGAAATATGCCAGATGCAAAAAGACACTAGTTATCT
Organism: Giraffa tippelskirchi; assembly: GCF_054371585.1. Lineage (NCBI taxonomy): Eukaryota > Metazoa > Chordata > Mammalia > Artiodactyla > Giraffidae > Giraffa > Giraffa tippelskirchi. The sequence goes on along the minus strand of NC_137287.1, from coordinate 10,983,942 downwards.
TCACCATGAAGCCTATAAGTTGTGACTTTCTTGGGTTCTCTGAAGCTAGGGGTAGCCATGTAGCGAAGTCTGGCCAAAGAGTGAGCAGAAACCTGCTGACGGATTTGAGGGGGAAAGATATTCTTTAAAAAGAGAAGCCAAAATGATGCTATGCTTCACATTCTTTTTGTGCTTTGGTGGTAGATGTGATGTCTAGAGCTATGGAAACCATCTTGTGACCATGCAGGAAAGATTAAGAGAACCACTGAGATGTCATTTCTGAAGTCATAGAGATGCTGGACCAATACCAACTACCACCTATCTTGGGATGTCTTTTTTTTTTTTTTTTTTAATTTATTTTTAGTTGGAGGATAATTGCTTTACAAGGTTGTGTTGGTTTCTGCTGTACAACAAGGTGAATCAGCCCTAAGTGTACATATATCCCTGCCTCTTTAGCCTTTCTCCTGCCTACCCCCCATCCATTCCTGTAGATCATCAGAGCACTGAGCTGAGCTCCTTGTACTATACAGAAGCTTCCCACTACGGTCTGTTTTACACATATATGTCAATGCTGCTCTTTCAACTCATCCCACCCTCCCATCCTCCCACTGTGTCCACAAGTCCATTTTCAACTTCTGCATCTCTATTCCTGCAAATAGGATCATCAGTACCATTTTTATAGATTCCATATAAATGCATTAATATACAATATTTGTTTTTCTCTTTCTGACTCACTTCACCCTGTATAACAGACTCTGGGTTCATCCACCTTACTTCAACTGACTCAAACTTGTTCTTTATTATGGCTGAGTAATATTCTATTATATATATGTACCACAACTTTGGATGTCTTATTATATAAAAAAAATAGCCCCCCTAGTTATTTAAGCTATTTAATGTAGGTGAAAGCATTCCTAGCTGATACAAATATGCCTAGGTAATTCTTAATAGGTTTTCAGGGAGTCAGTGTAGAGACACTTTCAGTCAATGTAGAAGACACCTTATTTGATCCAAAAATATTTGTTGAATGTGTATATTGTGCCAGGGTCTGTGCATCTGAGGCTTTGATGACTTTTAGGAAGTCTTCCTTGACCACCTAAGACTGAGTGAGATGTTCCCTCTCTGTGGTTATGTAGCAGCTTGTCCTGACGCCTCTCACAGCATTGACTACCTATCTTGTCACTGACATGTGTAAATGCTCTTTTTGATGGTAATTTCCTCAAGGACCAAGATCCCATGTCTGAGTCATTTCTACATCCCCAGTGCAGAGGGCAGTGTATGACACACACAAGAGCACCCAGTTAGTTGGATATATTCCGAATTTCAGGCCAGTCCAGGATCTGAAAAGCATGAGAGCTTCATTTGTTATCAGTTGCTTCTTGGTTTATTGGGGAATATGTCTCTCTCATACACACAAACACATAAACACATGCACACTTGCATGCACTGCACATACCAGTGAGCGCTTATTCCAGTGGATGGAGCTTTGGCAATGATTACTGTCATGATCTCACCTGAATCAGGCACATGGAATGGGGATGGGGAGCCAAGGCCCTTTATAAAATTAATTATGAACAGCCTCTGAGAAGCCGCTGCAGAGATGCTGGCAGCCGGGTTCTTAGCCTTTTGGCTGCAGGGATTGGACCCTGCTGGGAGGAGCAGCGTAGGTAAAAATAAGCTAATTAGGCCTGGCGTGTGGCTGTGCTTTGAGAATGTCCCATGTTCCCCGGGTATGTTTGCTGTCTCTGCAAACTGGAGAGAGGTCATGCCCCTGGACTGGGCAGCCCTGAGCTGTTTGTTGGGGCTGCCACACAGGGGAGGGGAATCATGGAGCAGGACAGGGATTTGGGTAGTTCTGTTGGAACACATTGGTTGAAAGCACAGACTGGCGGCTCGAGCAAGGAGAAATCCCCCTCTCTCTGAACCAAAACTTCCTTTAACAGTTTTTCCATAAGACCTGGCATCTGGGAAACAGGAGGCCCCACTGGACAGACCTTTCCTACTTGTGAGTGAGTGAGTGAAAGTTGCTCAGCTGTGTCTGACTCGTTGAAACCCCATGGACTATACAGTCCATGGAATTCTCTAGGCCAGAATACTGGCGTGGGTAGCCTTTCCCTTCTCCAGGGGATCTTTCCAACCCAGGGATCAAACCCAGGTCTCCCACATTGCAGGCAGATTCTTTACCAGCTGAGCCATGAGGAAAGCCCAAGAATACTGGAGTGAGTAGCCTATCCCTTTTCCAGTGGATCTTCCCAACCCAGGACTTGAACCAGGGTCTCCTGTATTGCAGGCAGATTCTTTACCAACTGAGCTATCAGGGAAGCCTCAAATGTGAAGTGAAAGTGAAAGTTGCTCAGTCGTGTCTGACTCTTTGTGACCCCATGGACTATACAATCCATAGAATTCTCCAGGCCAGAATACTGGAGTGGGTAGCCTTTCCCTTCTCCAGGGGATCTTCCCAACCTAGGGATTGAACCCAGTTCTCCCACTCCTACTTATACTTAGCAGGTTTTCTCTCTAAGAAGAAAGGTCGTACAGCATAGCAATAAGAACTTGGACATGAGTGTGAGGCAGACCAGATAGTGAACTCTGGGGTCTGCCAATAACTGCTATGTACTCAGAGGTCAGTTACTTCTCTTCTCAAATCTGAACTGGGACCCTGTCATCCCCTCAAAGGGTGTTGTGAACCTGAAAAGAGAGTAGATAAGATCCTTAGAACAGGGCCTGACATGTAGTAAGGGCTTAATTTGTGGTAGCCATATTACCATTATCATGGTTGTCGTTGTTCAGTCACTCAGTTGTTTCCGACCCCATGGACTGCAGCATGCCAGGCCTCCCTGTCCTTCCCCATCTCCCAGAGTTTGCTCAAACTCATGTCCGTTGAGTCAGTGATGTCATCCAACCATCTCATCCTCTGTCTTCCCCCTTCTCCTGCCCTCAATCTTTCCCAGCATCAGGGTCTTTTCCAGTGAGTTGGCTCTTCGCATCAGGTGGCCAAAGTATTGGAGCTTCAGCTTCAGCATCTGTTCTTCTAATGAATATTCAGGATTGATTTCCTTTAGGATTGACTGATTTGATTATTATGGTAATCTTTGTTTATTCCAAGGAATACAAAAAGAATATAGGCTAAGTATGTGTGTGTGTGTAGAAAACATATGCACATGCATCCCATTTTGAACATCCAGATTTGAAGTACCTGCAGATGGAGACTTACTCGGGATAATCTTCAGGTCTCCTCTCAGCTGTGTGTTTTAGTTACTAATCTGAGCTTACAGTTACTGAGCCAAGCACATGCCTCCTCTCATTAAATCTTCACAAACAACCCTATCAGACTGGTACAATCTCTTTGTTCTTGAGGACACCAAGATCTAGGGATTCTCACATTTGTCCAAGGCCCCGCAGGATTCATTTCCTGGCAAGGAGTCATTACCACCCCCCCATCCCTCCCCGCAGGCATCCTGCCTCCCCAAAAGATAGTAAGTCTTGTTGACTAGGCAGCCTTCTTCCTTTGTAACTTCATCTGAACTGTTGACTCTGCTGGCTTGTTATGTTGCTCTCTTTCGTTGAGATCAGCTTGTTCTTTTTCCAACGCCGCAGACCTATTTGCACAAAAACACTAAGGAGCCCAAAGATTGCTGAATATTTAACATTTACAGGCAACGTGCCACAGTAACCAAAAACACTTGAAACACGACCCATACGAGGGGGTGGGGGAAGGAGAGGATTGGAAGAAGAGGCCCCACAGATTTCTGGCCAGTGGAGGTGTCATTCAGGCACTTTTCATAAGCAGGAGGAATCCACAGATTGGTTAGGTCAGAGAAACACTAGCCAACTCGGCTATCATTCACATCTGCCAACGGTAACTGCCTTTGACAGCAGAGTTTGCAAAACTCCAGACAAAAGAACTATTGATAGCGATCAGCCTCTGGGTAAATGCGTAAAGGGCAGTAACGCGTTTGGACAGGTAGTGTCTTGGAGTTAGGGCTCAGAGTTGCAATTCAACTGCTTACTTGTGGCCCTTGAATTTCCCCTTCATGAGAAAGTGTGAAATCCCCCAATGTGAGGGGCAAGGGAGAAGGAGTACTTGGCTGGCGCAGAAAACACTCAGAGAAGGTCAACTCTTTCCTTCTGATCTGACTTTTGAATCTTCGCTTGCTGGGAGTTTTCATTTAGTCCAGCTACATACATTTTTCTTCCTGCTGTAAGATGTAGGGGGTACATGGACCATATTTCCTTCTTAATTGAGAACTTAGAGGTACAAATGCACTGAATGGAAATGTAATGCTTGGGGATTGAATCGAATTGGGTTGTCAAGTTACATTCAAGAAAGTGTTCTTTAGTGGGGAGCAGGTACAGAAGGCCAGAGTTCTTGGCTGGAAAGGCAAAAACACGGGGGAGTGGAAATGCCAGGTGTATGACCCTGCTGAGACTGGCAGCTGTGTAAGCCAGGCAAATAAAATAGCTCGTGTGCTGGGGAGAGAAATGCTATTTAGAAATACAGCACCATTCAGGTAACACCTCAAACCTATGAGAGAATGAAAAGAATAAAGACCAATCTTGGTATAATTTAATTTTGCGTATTTTATGTAGGAAAGAAGGGTACCTTTGAGTAACTCTGAGAAACACTTCCCTGATTATTTCCTCTAACTAGGAAGCACTCCATCTCTTTTCTGCTTCGGAGTGAGAAGTAGTATATCCAAAATTAACTTAAAATTAGACTTGAAACCAGTAACCGGATTTGATGAATTATATTGTAGGGGGGATGGAGTGAGGGCAGAGGGTCAAGAGTCCTCTCTGTGAGACTTCTCAGCTCTGTGTGTGATTCATTCATAAGCTCAGGCTCTGGTTTATGAATGGAGTGGGGTCACGGAGCCTCTGGAAAGAGGAGGTGCTTCCACTGTGGGAGGAAGCCTTGAGCCAGGGGTCTCTTCTGAACACAATTCATGGTACACTTATCACTGAGGTAGGTCCCATGGCACCTGTATGAGTCACACATTTTCACCACCATTGATCTGTTTTGCGATGTCACAAGGGTTTTGTCATTGGCTTCTCTTAGGTTTGGGATTTTGGAATGGGTGATGGTGACTTCACGGCTTCTTCAGCTTCTCAAGTGTGACGATGCCAGAGATTATCTTGTATAGAGATTGTACCTCCCAGCTTCCCTACTTGAAGAGAAACAAGTGTGGAAATGGAGCAGCAGAAGGTAGGCATATGGTCTGGGGCTGGAGAGACCTTGTCATGGAGATGCTTTCTCCCCAGATCAGTGTTTTGGTCTTTGCACGAGGTCAGACTTGGTGAGATTTTTCTGAGTGGTATTTCAAGACATTCATCCTAAAGAGCATCCTGGAGATACAGGACAGGAGCAGTGGCCATCAGCCTGATCTGATTTCCGCACTGGGTGGAACTGTTTAACCCCGTTCACACACAGATTTTGGAACTCCAGGTTGATAGCTAAGCTCACAAATTGCAAGTTGCCTGAAGGACTGGGGATGGGTGGGAACCTATTGCTGTGTGACATTGCCTCTTGGTATAGATGAGCGACTGAATGATCGGTCCCTCAGAAATCAGCAGTGCAAGAGTTTTTAAAGTAATGTTGGACCAGCCATTACTTGTATGAATGAGCTCTGAGTTACCAGGGCTGATGGCTTGTCCACAAGAAACAAGTGCAGAGATGGCTCAGTTTCTCTCGTTTCTCCAATAAGAAAGAAAGGTTTGAAGGTCAGAATCAGAAGTTCAAGGCCCTGCTTTTAACAGACATTCCAGGAACTGCTCTCAATTTATCACCAGATACTTATGCCTAGCAAAGAACCAGTTCATGGGAAAATGAGACAGTGCTTCTGTCAACCCAGAGGAAGGTGTGGGCAGCTGGAGCACAGGCATCCTTGGTGAGGACCCCTTGTCTTATTTTGCAGTGCCTCTTCCAGCATCTAGAAGAGATCTAAGCAGATGCTTCTGAAGAAATCTCTTAGAGATAGAAGTCGGCAGAGTTGAGACTGTATACCTGGCTGGAGACCACCTTCATGCTAGGTGATACATTACATGCATGCTTTCAGGCCAAGTGAATTGAGCGGTAGGAAGACACACCAGGTAGACAGGTTTGGCCTGTGGACTGAACCAAGGTGAGGTTCTGGTCTGACTCAGAACTCCTGGAGAGCCCGCTCTGCCTCTGTCATGGCTGGACTTCACCTTCTAGTGGGCAGATAGACACTGGACAAGGAAGCATGTGGGTAACAGTAATTCCAGACTGTCAAAGGGAAAAGGAGAAACTGCACGTGTGTTGTAATAGAAGGGAGGAAGGTGGGTGGGGGGAGGTTGGGGAGGAGAACACTAGGTAGGGGCTCAAAGGAAGCCCCGTCAGCACAGGGTGATTCTTCATATAGATGCTTAAATAAGGGGTGGTTTCAGTGTTCGACTTGCCTTGAGCGTGTGGAGATGGTTCTGCCCTTAGTCCCCATCCACTATAGATGTTTAGCTCTGACCTTGTGAAAAACATGTGCATGCATGCGGGTGTTGAGTCAATTCCCCTGATGTTGAGAAGCCACAGCGGGTGTAGACCTGCTCCATCAAGCGTAAAGTAGAAAGAGTGACTGGATGTCAAGCAAAGCTCGATCCTGTTGGAGATTTGGGAAAAGCCCAAAGGAAGGGAGAGACGGGTCAGTGCTGCAGAGAGTGTTTTAGAATTACAGTCAGACACGTTGGCTTATATTTCAGCCCCATCACTTGCTGGCCCTCTACCCTTGGGCACCTCACAGCGCTTGCCCAAGTCTCAGTTCCCTCTGCTTTAAAGTAGGAATAATACCAAGCTCAGAGGGCTGTTTTCATGGTTCAGGGAGAGGACACGTGCAAAGCCCTTGGCACAGTGCCTGCCTGTGGTAGCTGCTGATGGCGTGCGTCCTCCCTGGCTTCCTCCCTCCCTCCCATTCCTTCCTTCCTTCTGCCCTCCCTCTTTCCTTCCCTCCCTCCCTCCCTTTCTTCTTCCCTTCCTTCCCTCTCTCCCTCCCTCCCTCCTTCCTTCCTTCCTCCCCAGCCTGCCGAGGAAGCCCTGATGACACTCCTGTTTATCAGATGTAGTTGCTCTAAGCCCATGAAACAAGACCCACCCTCTTCTCTATGTTCTAAGTCCTGTTAGGAAAAAAAAAAAAATCTGCTGGAGGTGGGAAAGCCTGGGTGATTTTGCTTGTGGTTGTCTTTGAAAGAGAAAAGGCATTCTTTTAATTCTGTCTTCTCTCTCCTTTAAAAACACACAGCACCACGCAGCTGGAACGAGCCCCTTCTTTGAGCTCCTCCTTTATCTTCCTCTAGCTTGGCTTTGGGCTGCCTTATTTGGGATCTCCACGGAGGGCAGGAGGAACAGCTCCTGGGGTGGGGGAGGAGGTCCTGGCAAAGCTGCTCCTGCTCTACGAGTGCTTAGCTGTTTTTGGCAGCTGGTTCCTGGTTTACTCGGCCCCAGCTGGGTCTCTTGATTTCAGCTAAGAAGTGCTGTTACGTCCTCGTTTTGGAGGGAGAGGTACATGCATACCAGCCTTAGAGTTTTTATTGAGTACCTACTACATGCTTAGCTCCACACGAAGCAAGCTCTGGGGAGGCTGTAGATGTGTGAAAGTCTGGAATTGTGTGTAGGAGGGGAGGTGGGCAGCTGTGAGGAGGTGGGGCTTTTCTAAATTGCTGGAAGACGACTTAACCAAACACATGCTGAGCATCTATCTAGTCCATGGATGACATGTGGCTGTGGCTCCCAGGGAGCTCTTGGTTGAGTGGGAGAGAGAAAGATAAGAAATCACAGTATAACAGGGCAAGTTGTATAACAGAAGCACAAAGCAGGCTCCGTGGGAAGACAGCGGAGGGAGTGTCACAGTGAGACTGAAGGAGTCTCCTGCCTCTCCCCAGGGGTGGGGGATGAGATATCATGGAGGGAGAAGTAGGGGGTCCCAGGGGTGGGGTTCAGAGGGGTCCAGGCAGAGACCCCCAGACAGAGGTGAGAGCCAAGAGCAGTCCCTTGGTCAGATTTTAAAACCCATACTTTTGTCCTGAAGTTCTGAAGTACCAAAGAGTAACATGAGATTTAGAGCCTCTCATTTTCTCATTTCGCATATATTTATCTTGTGCCCTGTATTATGCACCATATAGAACACAAAGACCCAGCCCCTTCTCGAAAGAACCATATGGGTTAGAAACACAGGAGCAGCTACAACTCAAACACTAGTTAAGTGTAGTAAGTGACAGTCTAGGTAAAGCACAGGGGCTCGAGTAAAGGAGATGAGGTGTGTCACCTCAAAAACCTGCCAGCCAAGAATGGCTCAAGTAGGGCAGACAGAAAGTTCCAGAATCAGAACTCCCTATGGGGCCCCATGGATCAGGTAGAACACTATGGACTCTGAATTTCCAGCTTGTTATAGAAGGAGAAAGAAAGTCCTGGAAGGGGAGGACCAGGAAGGGGGAATTGCTAGCAGGTGTCACACAGGGTTCAGTTTGTGAATTGATGAGAAAACAGGAACTAGGAAGAGAATGAGGTTGATGTGTTGAAGACGGTGGGAAGAACAGGATACCAGACTGAAGGCAGGAGGGCAGGGTCGGACCTTGGTGAGCTGGATAAACTAGACGAATTACTTTGCTGCCTTGTTGTTCAGTCGCTCAGTCGTGTCCGACTTTGCAAACCCATGGACTGCAGCACGCCAGGCTCCCCTGTTTATCACTGTCTCCCAGAGGTTGCTCAGTCTCATGTCCATTGAGTCAGTGATGCCACTGAACCATCTCATCTTCTGTCACCCCTTTCTTCTGCTGCCCTCAATCTTTCCCAGAATCATGGTCTTTTCCAATGAGTCGGCTCTTCGCATCAGGAGGCCAAAGTATTGGAGCTTCAGCATCAGTCCTTCCAATGAGTATTCAGGATTGAATTCCTTTAGGATTGGCTAGTTTTATCTTCTTGCTATCCAAAGGAGAAGACCAGTGCTTTGCTGCCTTGGTTTCCCTAATTATAACAAGGGAGTATGCCTGGGTCTCCAAGGCGTGCTGCCTTTTCTTCTTCCAGAGTTCACAGCAGATGTAAGAAATTTGATCACAGCCTTTTTTTCCTCCTTTGGGCTCAGTTATAGCTTCATTTCTCCCCAGCATCCCAGGAAGTCACTCTGCTCAGATGATGCCTATACATGCAGTGAAACCAATCTGTGAACCCTGGACTAGATATCCAAAAGAGCTCTTTAATAACTGACATCTTAGGGGTCTGTAACTTTACCAACAGCTATGAACTTAGGAAGGGTCACCATGTTTATGTGCTCTAGAAAGTCATTCCTCCTCCCTTCTCACTATGACTGGAAAGATACGAAACATCCATCTGAATTTTAAACTTAGGTTCTAGCACAACACAGACCAAAAGCTTTAGGAATCTTTTGAGCTTTGAAGTCATGTTTTATGAATTTAGCACATTCACCTGCACAGAGAGAGTCAATGAATTGTCTTTCTATTTATGAAACCTCTTGCACGCCCCACCGAAGATTGATTGAGATATAATTGACATTTAATATTGTGTGAATTTAAGGTGTACAGTGTGGTGGCTTGATACATTTATGTGCTATAAAATATTTACCACAATAGGGTTGGTTAACAACTCTATCATCTCATATAACTATCATTTCTTTTTTGTGTTGAGAACATTTAAGATTTATTCCCTTAGCAACTTTCAAGTATGTAATACAGTATTGTAACTATAGACGTGCATGCAGTACATTAGCACCCCAAACTTTAATCTGTTATCAAGTTTATACCCTATGACAAACATCTCCCCATTTTACCCACCCCTCAGCCTCTGGCAACCACCATGCTATCCTGTTTCTGTGTGTTAATTAAATTAATTAATCTTTATTTCTTTATTTTTGGCTGTACTGCACAGCTTGCAAGATATTAGTTTCCTATCAGAGAGTCAACCCAGATCCCCTTCAGTGAAAGCACAGTTCTAACCACACCCAGTAGGTTCTTAGGAATTGCTTCTCAGCAGCATCCTCCCTGTGAGGATGAGCAGGAAAGAGGAGGCACACATCACTGGGGGCATTTGTTGTTAACACCTTTGGAAAGAGGTCCTCTGCCAGATGTCTTTCCCAGCTTCTGTCTGTGGCCAAGGAATCTTTTATACATTTTGGATCATGTTACCTTTAAAAATCTTCAATGGCTCCCTGTTGCCTACAGGGTGAATTCTAAATGCCTTTGCATGGCATTCAAGGTCTTCAGTGTCTGATACCCAACTGCCTTATCAACCTTGCCTCCAGCATTCCTTGGCATGGAGTCTATGTTCCACCTGCTCTGCATTTCCAAGTCACTGAAAATGTCCAGTTTCGAGCCTCCCGACCTTTGCACATGCTGTGTCCTCTGCCTTGCTTGCCTTTCTTCCACTCACCACCTGGAGAATAATTCTTAGTTTTAAGGACTTGCTGATGTGTTGCCCCATTTAAGGTACCAGCCCCGACACCACTTGGGCAGTTAGACTCCCCCTAGAGCCGCAGTCCCCAATCTTTTTGGCACCTGGGGCCAGTTTTGTGGATGATAATTTTTCCATGGACCCGATGGGGAGGGCGGGAGACGGTTTCAGGATGAGTCAAGCATGTTACATTTATTGTGCTAATGATAATCTATATTTGAAGCTACTCCCCAGAGCTAGCATCACTGCTTCAGCTCTACCTTAGATCATTAGGCATTAGATTCTCATAAGGAGTGTGGAAACTAGATCCCTCGCTTGCATTGCTCACAGTTGTGTTTGCGCTCCTGAGAGAATCTAATGCTGCTGCTGATCTGATCAGCTCAGGCGGTAATGTAAATACAGATGAAGCTTTACTGGCTCACCCACCACTCACCTTGTGCTGTGCAGCCTGGTTCCTAATGGGCCACGGACCGTACCAGTCCATGACCCAGGGACTGGGGACTGCCCTAGAGTGCTCTGTGCAGTCTTTAGATGACTCTGTTGGAGCATTGATCACAGTACGTAAAATGTTACATAAATGTTTGTCTATGTGTGAGCTCCTTGAGGGGACAAGGAACAGTTCATATTTGTTTTGTCCCTCTCACCCAGTGCTCTGCCTGGCACATAGTAGGTGCTCAACAAACACACATTAAATGGCTAACCAGAGAGACAATTGTACTTTGTCTCTTTCCACATAGTGTTTGTGATTCAACTGCATAATTAGAAATTGGCAGCACTTTCAATTCTTCCCTCCCCACCTGGGCTTAAACCAACACTAAAAAGTTTTATTTGTTTGACTGTTGTCCTTCCAGGCAGATGAAAGTGGCAATTCAACTCTCTCTTTCTTATCAAACCCTGCATGTGTCGGAGCATTTGAAGATGGCGTGTGTGGGAGCTCCAGCTCTCTGGTGACTTCTCTCGATTTAATTAGTCTGACCTTCTGTGATAATCCCCCTCGGATGTCCCTGGCTCCCCCCTCTACTTCTGTATCATATTCAGGCTTCTGCCATCATCAGCAAAAGACCAACTGCTCAGCTCAGCCTGTAGCATAATTCACAGCTTGGCTCTCAAAAATGAACTTTTGCTCTGATGGAGCTGCTCTTAGCATTAAAATTGGCCTGAGAGAGCTAGGAAAGTTTATCTTGGAGCCAACATGGGGTCCATCCCTCCAAGTCAAATATTTCTCTTTAAAACTAGAATGAGCTTTAGTGTGGCACTACCAGTGGCTTCCTGAAATATTGGTATATCTTTAAACATTAACGTTTAGTTACAGTGCTGAAGGCTTTCTGGAGAGTTTTTAAGTCTTTCCTAGCCGTCCTCGGGATAACATGGGCTTTCATACATGCTTTCCTTTCATTTCAGGGCCTGGGGGAATGCATTGAAATAGCTCAATATGGGACTAATCAAACAGCTATTCATTTTCAGCCCATCCTTATAGGATTTCCCAAATGAAGTACAGAGGCCACTTTAGAACAATCCAGAAAGTCAAAGTGGTACCCCTGGAGCTTCTGGTCTTGAGAAGGCTGAAACTCCTGGGAGTTTAATGCTCTCCTTTCAAACCTCTAACCCAGGCAGTGAGCTAGAAAATTATTATTTTCTCCATTTCCTATTTTGGAATAAAAATGTAGCAGTATATGAAGGAATAACTTCTTTCTCAGCAGTATTAGATGGAATGGGGCAATTTGTAGCATGAGCTTATTCAGCATTGGCTGATTCATACCCTGGGCCAGGAAACATTCTATCCCCTGGATATACAGGGATGAACAAAGCATGGCTACTGCCAATAAAAAATCCACCAAGTAGAAGAGAGGAACATACCAACGGAGAAGTACAATTGAGGCACATTAACAGTATATCTGGAACTCAGAGTGGGGAGTAGCTAGCTCTGCTGGAAAGAACTGGAGATGTTGCATAGAGGATGGGCTACTTGAGCTGGGTATTGTAGGGTCCATAGCACTGTAGCTCTGCTGACTCAGACAGAAGAATGTGCCTCCAATGCAGGAGACCTGAGTTCCATCCCTGGGTCAAGAAGATCTCCTGGAGAAGGGAAAGGCTACTCACTCCAATATTCTTGCCCGGAGAATTCCATGACAGGCTGCAGTCCATGGGATTGCAAAGAGTTGGACACAACTCAGTGACTAACACACAGAACTTCTTCAGCTGCTTCAGATTGGAAGGGGCATCTGGACCATGTTGTGGCACCTAGGAGAGTGAGCGTGAGTTTGGGGTGGCTTGAACACAGAGAACACAGGAGTGGGACACTGGGTGCTGAGGCTGAAAGAGTCCTTGGGACCAGGCTATGCAAGTTTGTTTTCACTCAGTTCTGGGGAAATTGGATATATCCTGTTTCATATATACTGTTGGCACAGTGACTGTGATAAGATTTGAAGCAGAATAAAGGTATACTCAGATTAGAATTTTAAAAAGATAATAGAGGGTGGCAGAGGAGGAGTGGAAAGCAGTTATGATGATGGGAACCCTGTGATGACGGGTTCAGAGAAGAATTGATGAGGGCCTCAAGAATTCAGTGGCAGCAGAGAGAGATGAGAGGGAGTTGTCTGTAGCTGCCAGTTAAAATCAGCATGCAGTGGCTCAGAGGGTGACACTGGTGACAGCAGCCATCAAACACCATGGCTGCCGAGGAGCCTGTGAGTCATCAGAGAGGGACGTGGGAAACCTTGGTGTTGCAATGATTCACCCTGATGTGGGGGAGATATTTCAGGGTCACAGGACCACTAAGACTGTGTGGCAGAAGACTTCCTGCTCTTGAACATCCATGTGCCCACCCATATCTCCCAGTTCCCTTGCAGTTGGGTTGAGCCATGTGACTAGTTCTGGCCCATGGGCTATAAGCAGAAGTGATCTATGCTTGTTCTGGTTGATCAGTAGCTAAGCTGTGTCTAACTCTTTGAGACCCCATGCACTGCAGCACCCCAGGGTCCTCTGACCTCTACTATCTCCCAGAGTTTGCTCAAATTCATGTCCATTGAGTCGGTGAGGCTATCTAACCATCCTATCCTTTCACCTCCTTCTCCTTTTACCTTCAGTCTTTCCAAGCATCAGGGTCTTTTCCAGTGAGTGGGCTCTTCCCTTGCTGGTTTTAGGTTGAAACAGTTAAGAGCTGGCTGTTCCCTTATCACAGTGTCCTGAAAGCCATGTCTTCCAGATGTGCAGCTATAAAATGCAAACCTTCTGGATCCATGAGTCACTGCTTAAAAGGAAACTGCCTTGCGGTGTTGCCAGATCCACAGTGAACTTTGCCTGAGTGAAAAATGGAGTTTTATTGCTTAAGCCATAGAGATTTTAGGGCTCTTTGTTACTGTAGAATAACCTAGCCTATCCTGACAAAGATGCTTTCCTTCTCTCTAAGGCTGTTGAGGCCTTGGGAGCTGGGATGAGGTCAGTATCTATGACTGCAGGCTATTTTAGCTCCTTTACCACAAGCTGATGCATCAGAAAAATATTTGGAAGAAACCACATGGCAGAGGTGTGCTTATCTGCCTCAAAACACTTTGGCTCCTGTTGGCTGAAGAATCGGACAGTTTTCTCAAGCAGGCAGCCCCTTGGGAGGAAAAAAAAAGATTATATGGTGAAATGCCAGAATCCTTCACGATGCCGAGAGATTGACAGCAATTCTTAGTACTCCTGGAGTATGTGTCATCCTGAGAAAGCATAAATGTATTACAAGCCTCGAGGGGCAGGATGAAAGCTTCTCCATCATCAATAGTATATGCCTCTTGTCAGGCCTGAGGCAGAGGAGGAGGCCCTGGTGGGAAGGGGATTTGTCATTATGTGCTGGAGGAGGAATGGCTAAAGAACCTGGGGATGTTGGGCTGGAGAAAGAGAGTTTGGTGGAAGTTACAATATTAAATCTTTGGAAATTCAAGGGCTGTTATGTGAAAGAGAGAGCAGATTTGATCCTGGTAGCCCTTCAGGGCAGAGTTAGACCAATGGATGGATACTGCATGCAGATAGATTCCAGCTCAATAGGATAAACATGCTACAGCTGTTGGAAGGTGGATTATTAGGACTGCCTCAGTGGGTGGTGAGTTCTCCACCATTGAAAGTGCTTAATCATAGGCTGAAAAGACACCAGCCTGGCAGAGAGATTGCTGTGGTGAAAGGGAGAAGTTAACTAGGAGACAGTCCCCAGGCTGTGTGATCTTGGGCAAGTTAAGTGACCTTTCTGAACTGATTTCTTTAATTATGAAAAATAAGAAGTCCTACTTCTTAGGATTATGGCAGGTATATGAGGTGAAGTGTATTTACAGGCTGCTTTTGAAAAATATCTTGATAATAACATCTCCATCAACCATCACAATAATGGGACCTCACATTTATTGGACACTTATTCTGTGCTAGGTACCATGCTTAGCACATGACATCTCATTTGACACTTATAAGTACTATTTTTATCCCATTTTACACATGAGAAAACAGAGAAATGGAGTGACTTGACCATATTCACACAGCTAGAAAGTAGCAAAGTTGGGACTTCAGTCCAGGTCTGTCTGGCTTTGGAGTCTAAACTCTTTAATTATTAAACTTGTTATAACTCTTCAAGATCAAAATAGAAGATGCATATGTGGTTTCTACTACCAAAGACCAAGATCTTATTTGAAAAGTCTCATTATTGAATGGACAACTAATGGACAACTGGTCTTGATAAAACTAAATTTTCTTCTAATACTATCATTGTATGCATACTATTCAGTTGTGTTATGGCTGATGTTTTATAATGATATGTTACAGTTATCTACTGCTACATGATAAACTACCTGAAAACTTAGTGACTTAAAAGACAAGGATTATTTTATTATGATCTCTCATATTGCTGGAGGATGGCTGGGCTCAGCTAGGTGGTTCTTGCTCAGGGTCTTCCCTGTGGATTCAGCTGGGGCTGGAGTCATCTCAAAGGCACCCTCATGACATGTGTGTGTCCTGGAACACCCACATGTGACTTCTGCATGTGGCCTGGGCTTCCCCACAGCATGGGGACTCAGTTTCAAGAGTAACTTATTGGGACTTACTTGGTGGTCCAGTGGTTAAAACTTTGGTTTTCGATGTAGGAGGTGGGGGTTTGATCCCTGCTCAAGGAGCTAAGATCCTATATACTTTTTGGCCAAAAAATCAAAACATAAGTCAGAGGCAGTATTGTAACAAATTTAATAAAGACTTTAAAAGTGGTCCACATAAAAAAATATTTAAAAAAATAAGCATGTTAAGACAGCCATATGTCTTTTGACCTAGCCTTGGAAGTCGTAATACATTGTTTATTCCATAGTCACAAGTCCTCCCAGATTCAAGAGGAGAAACCACAGACCCCCACGTCTCAGTGAGAGGAGCACTGAAGTCCTACTGTAAGAAGTGTGTGTGAGATAAACATTATTATCAAGGCAATTTTTAGATAAAACAATTTTCCACAGGCTGATAGGAGACATTAATTCAAAAGCATCCTCTTGAGAGAGTAGTAAATAAAGAGCTTAGAAAGAAAGAACTGAGAATTTCTACTTTGTTTCCATTTTAAAGAAAACTATCTCAGTTGGTATTTTCTCTAACTCAGATATTAGTCAACCCCTCATATAATTTTTATCAGCTTAATCTTTGGCCTTTAACCAAGCCAGTGGTGGATATCTACCCTTCATGGAGTAAACTGTTACGTATTTGTATATAGAAATGATCATCCATAGCTTATAACTTCAACATTTATACTTATATCTTTTCCTACTGGGAAGATTTTACTTGAAATTATTTTATGAGTGTTTGTTGACTAATTAAAAAAAAATATTTATTTGGCTGCATCAGTTCTTAGTCACAGACATGGGATCTTCAATCTTTGTTGTGGCATGTGGGATCTTTAATTGTAGCATGTAGGATCTACTTCCCTGACCAGGGTTTGAACCCAGGCCCCTGCTTTGGGAGCATGGCGTCTTAGCCGCTGGACCAACCAGGGAAGTCCCTGTTGACTGATTTCTTTTTTTTTTTTTTAAGTGCCCTTATTTTGATATTGAAGAATGGGAGGAAGGATGTGATGATACCAGTCATGATAATATTTGGTGGAAAGGAGAAATGTAAAGAAAAAGACTTAGAGACTGTGGCAAGTTCACATGCTATTTGGAAAATCAGCAGTGTCTCCTCTGAATGGTGTACAAGCAGCAAAAGAACCCTGGATTCTCTCTGAAGTGTATTCTGAGGAAAATGTGTTTAGGGGCCAAAGATTTAGCATCACCTTTGGTTCATGCTCTTGATGGAAAGAATTCCTGTCACGGGAACCAAGATGAGGACTTGGGGAATCATGTTGTCTGCAGTTGAAGTTTGATGACTGGGCTTTTAAGTCTCTGCCAGGCTATGTGCGGCAGAGAGAAAGAAAGAAATAAAAACATAACTGCAGGTGTGAGATGTTACCTGGGCCCTTCAGGTTGTTCTCTGTGGCTTCCCAAGGCGCCGTCTTGCGCTAGTTTCTGACACTGCGCATGCTCCTTCTTCTGGGGCTGTACTCACCCAACCATCTTTGAGCTCCTAATGGCTTCTCCTTGTTGTCTGCCAAATCCCTTAGAATACATGTGGGCGAGTGCCTCATAAGCACTTTGATCTGCAAACCAGTACTTTTCAGAGTTTATGTCAGTGAATGGGGTACTGAGGAAGACTTGATGAACTCTGTGTCATGGACTGGAGTGGGACTAGTTATTTACAGAGGAACAACCAAGGCAGATAAAAGGGCAGGTGGGAGAAGTGATTGCAGGCAACATGGAATGTCCCTCTGTCCACCTAAAGAGTGACTATGTCTTACAGTATATGAAAAAAAGGTGAAAGTCTTAGTCACTCAGTCTAATCTGACTCTTTGTGATCCCATGGACTGTAGCCTGCCAGGCTCCCCTGTCTGTGGAATTCCCCAGGCAAGAATACTGGAGCAGGTAGTCATTCACTTTTCCGGGGGCTCTTCCTCACCCAGGGATCGAACCTGGGTCTCCTGCGTTGCAGGCAGATTCTTTACCATCTAACCCTATGCACATATATAAAGCAGATGGAACTCTTGTAAGCCAGGATGGCTGTGAGTCTCTCAGTTGCCCAGCAGTGAGACCTAAATAGAGGCAGAGAGAAAAGGAGCCTGATTGAAATGAATACTTTAAAAGAATAATTATTTTAGGACTCCTCTGGTGGTCCAGTGGTTAAGAATTTGCTTGCCAATGCAAGAGACACAGGTTCGGTCTCTGGTCGGGGAAGATCCCATATGACATGGAGCAACTAAGCCTGTGCACAACTACTGAGCCCATAGACTGCAACTACTGAGCTTGTGCTCCAGAGCCTGTGCTCTGCACCAAGGGAAACCACAGAAATGAGAGTGGTTCACCACAACTAGAGAGTAGTTCCATGTTTGCTGCAACAAGAGAAAGCCCTGTGGGCAGTGACGAAGACCCAGAACAGCAAAAAAATAAATAAATAAAAAGCATATATATATATATAATTATTATTATTTTAGGTTTTAGACTAGAGAAATTTGAATTTATAAAACATACATCATATATACTATATATATGATATCAGTCATATGTATGTCTTATATATGTTGATATATACAACTTGAAGATACACATATACCTACACACAGAAATAATAAATGCAGGGGTTTTTTGGTTTGTTTCTTTGGGCGGAGAGGGTGTTATTTGCATTATCTTACGTAGAAATTTTTTTGCCTGACCAGAGAATCCCCAGAGGTTGACCAGCCCTCCTCCCTCCCTCTCTAACTCCCTTCTCCCCTTCCTCTCTCTCTCCCTTACTTTTTAATCTTATTATGGAAAATTTCAAGCAAACACAAAATTAGAGATAGTGGTATAATGATCCTTGATAAAGAGTTCCTTTAAATGCCTCTTCTTTGGAACATTTACAATATGGTTCAATTTACAAAAAAGAATTGCCTGGGAAGTTTAGAAAGGTTCATCTTTGTTTAAAGTGAAGAGTAAATATATTTTATGAAATTATTCTCAGGAGATATGTACACATGATAAAACTGTAGAGATCATGTCCTGACCTAGTATAAATCAGTAAATCCAGAAGAATTGCAGTATCAGAAAGGCTCTTTCTCCACTGGTATGTTCTTTTAAAATTCAGCCTCATGAGAATCTAAGTCTGAAAAGAAACACTGAAAATATTTGTTTAAGCCAATGCTTCTGGCCAGTTTGTTATAATGCATGACATATGATGCAACTGGCCAATTATTCCAGTGAAATATTCAAGCTGATAGTTTTTGTTTCCCAGCAAATTGACCAGTGGTTTGACAGAATCAACCTTTTAAAAGATGATTTAGGCAGCATTTTTACTGCAATGCTATATGACTCAATAGGAGGAAGGAAAACATATTTGAAGCTGGAAGAGGCTCCAAATATGGGCTTTTGTGGTCATCCAGGGGGCAAGATGGATTGAGCAGGAGAACCTGGCCTTTGGGTCACCACTGTTGGGTCCCAAAGGTAGAACTGAATTCCTATAGTTGACAGACCATAGCCAAGAGGTGGGCTTCCCTGGTGGCTCAAATGGTAAAAAATCCACTTGCAAAGTGGGAGACTTGGGTTCGATCCCTGGGTTGGGAAGATCCCCTGGAGGAGGGCATGGCAACCCACTCCAGTATTCTTGCCTGGAGAATCCCTATGGACTGAGGAGCCTGGCGGCCTACTGTCCGGGGTGTCGCAAACAGCTGGACATGACTGAGCGACTGAGCATAGCACAGCCAAGAGGTGGACTTGACTCATGTTGAGAAGTTGAGTGTTAAAGAAGGCTGGTTTCTGAGGGGCACCTGGGAGGTGAGGAAGGGAAGGGGCCAAGGAGAAGCATCTCAAAAACTAGAATGGTTCAGGATGGAGTCTGTGATCGAGGTGAAGGTGTCAGAAATCTGTTCTCAGGGGGGCTTGTCCCTGTGGCAGGCTAGAACCTCTGCAAATGCTGAGCCATGATGAAACAGTGGCCCTTGTCACCTGCACAGAACCATCTTGGGTGCACAGAGTGACTCTCACACTGCTGTGCATTATAGATCCTTGGGGAGCTTTTTACAAATTTCCATACCTTCCAAATAAGTTGTACTTCAAATGAGGAGCTTTGTAGATGAGACCTAGGCATGAGCATTTCTAAAAGTATCCCAAGTGACTCCAAGGTGCAGCCAGGTGAGAAGCAGTGGCCTGGAGTAGGAGACAAAGCACAAGGCCTGAGGGGCCTGTCTGCCACTCACACTTACAGGTTACGTGGTCTTGGAGATGTCACCTAACTTCTCTGAGCTTCAGCTGTTCAGCCTGAACTTGAAGGGGTTGGACTAATGATCTCACTGATAGTTTAAAAAAAACAACTCCATGATTCTCTGAGGGCTGGAGTCTGTATCCCCTCCCCTTCAATGTGGACTTTGTGACTTTCTGCCCAGTAGAATATGGTGGAATTGAAATGGTGCCAGTTTCAGGGTCTTGGTCTTAAAAAGCAGACAGCTCTACTTTCTCTCCTAGCCATCACGCTGATAGGAGGCCCAGGCCGCATGGAAAGGCTGCATGTAGGTGCTGAGAGACCCTTCTGAGGTCCCAGAGGATCTCAAGCATCACCTGTCAGATGTGAAGATGTCTTCAGATAATATTGATCCCCAGCTGTTGATCATTCTTGGCTTCAGATCTCTTTAGCTGATGCCCTAGAGAGACTTTGTGGATGGAGACACGCTGTCCATGCCCCCCCCCCGCCCCCGCCCCACCCCCTGCAATTTCCTCTGCAAATTCCTGACTCACATAATAAAATGTATGTTTTACTTTGTGAAGTTTGGGGTGTTTGTTATACAATAATGATAGCTAGAGCAATTAGCATTACCATTTAGGCAATATTGGAGATTGATAGTACAGTAAAATGTTTAAGGGGATGGATTCTGGAGGCAGACTGTCTGGGTTCAAATCCTGGCTCTCCCTTTCTCACACTATGTAAATTAGGGTAAATTACTTACCTTTTCTCTGTCTCTGTTTTCTCATCTGAAATGAAATACTAATAATACCTACCTCATTGTGTTGTCATGACCTTTAAATAACTCAATACGTTTAAAGAGTGAGTCCCAGAGTGTAATACAAGTATTACAAATACTTGTAAATGCAAGTATCTACAAAGATTATAATGATGATGGTGATAAAGGGCATGGCTACATGTTATCTGCAGTTTGTAAAGTTCTGGAACGGTCAGGGTAGGTTGCATAAACTGGGCGTGACCTGCCTTTGCCCAGCACACTTCTCGTGCTTCTCGGTACACCCGGGGATACACATTGTTCTTAGCTATTCAGCAGGTGTTCAAAGGCACCTTGGAATTGTGTGTCATGTCTCTGGACCTGTCACTGTCACATTGCTCAGAAATTGGATTCTGCAGAGTGGAAACATGTGGCTTGTTGGCAAGGCAACTGGTTCAGAGCAGGGACATTTCCAGGCTGAGAGAGCTCGCCTTTGTCAATTGGGTTACAGCCCTCATAAAAACCTGTTTGTTTGTGTCCTTTTCTGGATGCTCAGAGGTGTCAGGCCACCTTGAGCGGTGAGGGGAAGATGCCATCTTCGCCTGGGTAGCTCCAGCTGCACCTCTTTGTACTTCCTGGCTGCTAAACCAAACCCTGGACTGCCCAAGTGTGCAGAGTGCCTGGGCCGGTGATGGGGCATAAGACCTCCAGTGGGGAGGGCTTGCAGCTCTAAGCACGTCTGCCTTTTCTATTTTTGCTTCCAGTTAGATGGCGAGTTTGTGGCTCCTGTGCTCCTGCATACCGTGTCATCAATTTCCATTTGAAAACCAGAAGGGTAGCCTTCTAAAATATCGAGTTTTGGAGGTGACAAATAGAAATTTATGGCATGGGGGTTAACTGCTGAACTAGGATCTGTCAGTAATGCCATTATGAGTGAAATGAAAGGATATGAAAGTTGAAAAAAATTTAGGTGCTCAGGGTGGCATGGTGAGACTTGGTAGCTGATGACAAATCCTTGGTTTAAATGATGGCTCTGGGATTTTTCTGATGGTCCAGTGGTTAAGACTCTGTGCTTCTAATGCAGGGGTCGCAGGTTTGATCTCTGGTCGGGGAACTAAGATCCCATACGCTGAGGGGGCGACCCCACCCCCAAAATACTGGCTCTGCCATTCATGGCCCATGTGATCTTGAGCCTCCCCTGATAATGTTAGAAAGGGAATGTTGATGGCATCGTATCAGAGCACTTTGAAGGAAAAGCTTGATAGATATGTGACTATACAGACTGGATTGGGGTATCTTCATAAAGGATTCCTCTGCTTGGTTGTCACGATCACAGAATGTTCTTTCCTTATTCATTCACTCACTCATTCATTTATTCAACAAATATTTATCAAGCACCTCCTATATGCCAGGCACTGTACCTGTTGCTGGGGATATAATTAATGAACAAAACAATAAGATTCCTGTATTTCTGAGTTTAACTCTAGTGGTTAGAAACACAGACAAATAATAAAATGTATCTTAGACCATGATAAAAGCTATGTAGATAAAAAAGCGGGTGAGGGAGGGACTCATGAAGTGGGGAAGCATTTTGGTTTTAAATCCCACGTCGGCAATGGCCCCTTTGGGAGGGTGACATTTGTGTAAAGATTTGGAAGAGGCAAGGAAGTGAGCCACAAAGTTACCTGCGGGAAAAGCTTTCTAGGCAAAGCAGACAGGATGCGGAAATGCCCCCAGAGGGCATCTGGTGTGTTTGAGAAACAGCTAAGAGGCCAGTGAGGCTGGAGTGGGGTGAGTGGGAGAGAAATGCTAAGGAGGGCACGCTGGTTTCAGAACCAGACCGTAGGGCCTCATAGGTCATTCCAAGAACTTCGGCTTTTTCTCTGAAAAAGATGGGAAGCCCATGGAGCCTATGTATGTAGCTGAGGAGGGATATGATTCTACTTGAATGTGAAAGTGAAAGTTACTCATCTGTGTCTGACTCTTTGCTACCCCATGATCTATACAGTTCATGGAATTCTCCAGGCCAGAATACTGGAGTGGGTAGCCTATCCCTTCTCCAGCGGATCTTCCTGACCCAGGAGTTGAACTGGGGTCTCCTGCATTGCAGGCAGATTCTTTACCAACTGAGCTATCAGGGAACTACTTACTTAGTTTTTAAAAATGTAATTAAAAGTTTTTAAGACAGCTTTGTTGAGGTAAAAGCAACAAACAGTAAACTGTACATATTTAAAATGTGCAGTTTGAGAATTAAAAAAAATTGAATTATGATGAAATAGACATAACATAAAATTTACCATCTTAACCATTTTTATTTATTTGTGTTTACCATTTTTAAGTGTACAGGTCATTAATATTAAGACCATTCGCATTTTTTTTTAAATAAATTTATTTATTTTAGTTGGGGGCTAATTACTTTACAATATTGTAATAGTTTTTGCCATACATTGACATGAATCAGCCATGGGTTTACATGTGTTCCCCATCCTGAACCCCCCACCCACCTCCCTCCCCATCCCATCCCTCTGGGTCATCCCATTGCCCCGGCCCTGAGCCTTTGTCTCATGCATCGAACATGGAATGGTGTTCTGTTTCACATATGATAATATACATGTTTCAGTGCTATTCTCCCAGAACGTCCCACCCTCACCTTCTCCCTCAGAGTCCATAAGACTGTTCTATGCATCTGTGTCTCTTATTCTGTCTCACATATAGGGTTATCGTTACCATCTTTCAAATTCCATATATATGCATTAGTATACTATATCGGTGTTTTTCTTTCTGGCTTACTTCGCTCTGTATAATGGGCTCCAGTTTCATCCATCTCAATAGAACCGATTCAAATGTATTTTTTTTTAATGGCTGAGTAATATTCCATTGTGTATATGTACCACAGCTTCCTTATCCATTCATCTGCTGATGGACATCTAGGTTGCTTCCATGTCCTGGCTATTGTAAACAGTGCTGCGATGAACATTGGGGTACATGCGTCTCTTTCAATTCTGGTTTCCTCGGTGTGTATGCCCAGCAGTGGGATTGCTGGGTCATATGGCAGTTCTATTCCCAGTTTTTTAAGGAATCTCCACACTGTTCTTCATAGTGGCTGTACTAGTTTGCATTCCCACCAACAGTGTAAGAGGGTTCCCTTTTCTCCACACCCTACCATTCGCATTGTTGTGTGGCCAGTATCGCCATGCAAAACGAAAACTTTATACCCATTAAGCAAAAACTCTGCATTCTCCTCTCCTCTCCAGCTCCTGGCAACCAGCATTCTACTTTCTGACGACTCTAGGTATCTCATAGCAGTGGAATAATGCAGTATTTTGTCTTTTTGTG
This sequence comes from Giraffa tippelskirchi, assembly GCF_054371585.1. NCBI lineage: Eukaryota > Metazoa > Chordata > Mammalia > Artiodactyla > Giraffidae > Giraffa > Giraffa tippelskirchi. Next base: position 10,960,228 of record NC_137287.1, on the reverse strand, counting down.
ATGGGCTTATTTCACTTAGCAAGATTCATTCATGTTGTATTACTCTTCTGAAGAGAAGTGTTAATTTTGATGAAAACCAATTTATTAGTTCTTTTATGGGCTTGTTCTTTACGGTGTCATTCAACTTTGATTTTAAGAGGATTCCTCTGGCTGCTGTGTTGAGAAGAAAGTGAATGGTAGACGAAGGTGGAAGTGGGGAGACCAGTTAAGAGGCTGTAACAAGAAGACCAACAAAAGATGATGATGGTTTGAACTGGGCAGGGGTGATGAGAAGAGGAGGGATTTGGGCATGTCTTTTTAAAAATTTAATTAATTTATTTTTGGCTGCATCGGGTCTTTGCCGCTGCACATTGGCTTTCTCTAGTTGCAGTGCAGACGTCTCTTATTGTGGTGGCTTCCCTTGTTGCTGAGCATGGGCTCTAGAATGCAGGCTCAGTGGTTGTGGCTCTCGGGCTTAGTTGCTCCGTGCCATGTGAGATCTTCCCAGATGAGGGATCGAACCTACGTCTCCTGCATTGGTAGGTGGATTCTCTACCACCAAGCCACCAGGGAAGCCTGGGTAATGTCTATAAGACATTAGAGCCCATGGAGTCTTCTGACGGATTGGATGTGAGATATGAACGAGTGGATTTAGCGAGGCTCCAGCTGAGGACTTGGGAGGTTGGTATTGCTGTTAACCTGAGACAGGAAGGGTGTGGGCAGAGCAGGTGAGGGCGAAGACTTGGAGCTTGGTGTCTGACATATTAAATTTGAGATCCCAAGTAGGGGAGTGTTTGGACCTGAGTCTGAGCTCAGTGTGATTCAGTCTCTGGTCGTGCTGGGTTCTGTGTCATCCCCTGACATTTCTCTTCTGAATTCATATCCTTTGCTGAACTTGTCACTTCCTTTATTGGAGCTCAAATACCAACTGCATAAGTTCTGACTCATGTAGGCAGTTGCTCATGCTTCAAGCTCGAGACCTCAGCCTGGATCGACTTCATTTCTATGCCTCATCTATACCGATTCCCTCTTGGCCTTCACAAGCCTGTCACAGTGCAGGCACCGAGACTGGAGTTACTTTCTAACTATGCCTTTGTAGTGGAGATTTTTCAGGCCTTGCTGACTTTTGGGAGGGAAAGCCAAGGAATCCTCTAGCTTCTCCCCTTGTTACTCTGAAGCCTGTCTCTCCCATGGTTTGAGTTGTTCCCAGTTTGTAGGTTTAAAAACCTGGGGAGCTAACACCTGCCAAGTCTTTGCTGAACACGGATGGTAGATTCTAGTCACATGACCAAAGGGAGAAGTAACCATGCTTTCCTTGCTTCTGCAGATGAACTTCTTCACTGCAGAGCGTCTCACTTGGAATGTTGCTGTTCATTGGGAGCAGACTTGGATCTATTTATCAACTACCTGGAGATTTGCTTGAGAAGCTTGAGTGTCAGTTTTAAGATGGAGGGAAAAAGAACTCCTTTAAGGAAGACTGAGCAACAAGCACTAGTGTATTATTGCTGTGCTGTGCTTTGTTGCTCAGTTGTGTCTGACTCTTTGCAATGCCATGGACTGTAGCCCGCCAGGCTCCTCTGTTCATGTGATTCTCCAGGCAAGAATACTGGAGTGGGTTGCTATTTCCTTCTCCAGGGGATGTTTCCATCCCAGGGGTCGAACCCAGGTCTCCCACATTGCAGATGGATTCTTTGCCATCTGAATCATCAAGGAAGCCCAAGAATACCAGAGTGGGTAGCCTATCCCTTCTCCAGGAGAACTTCCCCACACAGGAATCAGACCAGGATCTCCTGCATTGCAGGCGGATTCTTTTACCAGCTGAGCTACCGGGGGAAAGCCCAGTATATTATTGAGGCCAATAAATGCCTCCTCAGTTCCTTGGGCAAGTGAAACAGCGCCATCCACTGGCCAGTTCCCCACAACACAAGATGTCGCCAGGGGGCACATATGCTGAGTTTATTATTTCAAAATATCCCAGAGGCAGTGATCCCAGATTTAATACGAGGCTCCTCCGAGAAGCCAATTCCTTTTAGGAGAATTTTGCATATTCTAATTTTGTTTCTCCCCAGATTTCTACTTACTGTACTAAAGCCAAATTAATTCCAAAAAGGGAGAGGGTTCTTTTGCTCTTGCCGTACTCATGCAGCATACATTTTCATTATTCCTTCCTCTTTCTGGTCCTCATCGACTTGCAGACATGTTTATATTGCTGAAGGTGTATTGAATTGATACAACTTTGTATGATCATTATTCTTAAAATTTACTGAGTGCTGCTGTGTACCATACCCTGTGCTAAGAGCTGACAGCCACTTAAAAGTTTCATTGGATTCTCATAACCACTATTTAGGTATTCTGATTAGTCTTGTTTTCTAGATGAGGAAACTGAGGCTCAGAGCAGATATTCACAACTACCTACTTTACCATCGAGAAAGTCTGGAATTTGGTAGCAGGTGTTTGAGAGCCACAAAATTTGTGAGATTTTTGTGCAAATCACTTAATGCTTCTGAGTCTTGGATAGTGATTCCTTGCTACATCCTGGGATCGTAGAGAACTGAAAGGAGTTGTGTATGTGAAGGTGCTTGATAAACTGTAGGCTTTATTATAGTTTTAAACAATAATTTGTATCCCTTCATTAATAATCTTCCTGTTGGATTTAAATGGCCTTTTATTCGTTTGTTTGTTTTGGTTGCCAGGTGTAACATGGCAGTGAGTATCTCATATAGTTTGTTTTTTGGTCACGTGGCACATGGATTTTAGTCCCCTGACCAGGGGTGGAACCCATGTCCCCTGCCTTGGAAGCATGGAGTCTTAACCACTGGACTCCTAGGGAAGTCCCTCATATAGTTTTAATTTTTATTCTTTAAAAGTTCCTTAGGATAAAGGGGTATTATGGAATTTTAAGATGGTTCATGATATGTATTGCCAAGAGGTGATATCAGTTTATATGAATACCCACAGTGTGTGTGGGGACTGCTTTACCACAGTGTTGTAATACTGGAAAGTTTCTGAAGTTCCTCTGAGGATATGAGTGTAAGACACAGTGTTTGAGAGGGCATTTCTTTGATTACAAGCAAAGTGGGATGTTGTCCCACATGCTTGTTTACTAGCAGTATCTCTGTTTTTATGAATTGTCTTATCCACTTCTCTGCTAGTTTATTGGGGACTTCATGTTTTGGTATCAATATGTATAAGCAAGCATATTGATAATAATAAGCACAGCATAGGCATAAATCCTTTGTTATATTTGCTGCAAAGATTTTCTCTAGATGATATTTGCCCTTTGATTTTAGTTATACTTATTCTGTCCAATGATTGTTTATTTCTATAATGTACAAAGTGACCATCTTTCATAATTTCTTTCAACATAACTTATAAAGTGATCATATCCTGTGCTCTCTTCAGCAGGACATCTACTAAAATGGGAACGACATAGAGAAGAGTAGAGTGGCCCCTGTGCAAGGATAAATTCATAAAGTATTTTATATTTTTTTGTGGCAAAGATTTAGACACGACTTAGAGACTGTACAACAACAACAAATAGCATAAGAATTATATCTCAGTGAAACTGTTACCAAAAAACCCCACCAAAAACAAAAAACCCAACATATTTTTCCCTCTAAAGCATTATGGTAAAACAAGTTTCATAGAGAGAATTTTGTTTAAGCTCTTCATATCCATATTTACGTGTGATGTGTGATTGTGTGCTCAGTCTAACTCTGCAACCCCATGGACCGTAGCCCTGCTAGGCTCCTTTGTCCATAGGATTTCCCAGGCAAGAATACTGAAGTGGGTTGCCATTTACTTCTCCAGGGGATCTTCTTGAACCAGGGATTGAACCCATGTCTCTTGCATTGGCAGACAGATTTTTTACCACTGAGCCACTAGGGAAGACCGTCAATTGTGATATGTGCTTATAATTTTCTTTCTGTGTGTTTTGTTATTATCAGAGTTTAGGAAGAAGATCATGCTTGCTTAATGGACATTAACGTAGTCTTACCACTTTTTGCATTCTGGATGTTGTACATATCGAAACCATGTATTTCTTAAAAGGATGCAAATTGTTCTGGTGGAAACATTGGGACAAGCTGCATTTTTTGGTTGTTATCAAATAATTTCTTCAATTTCTTCCTTGCTTATTATTCTGTTCTGATTTATATTTCTTGAGTTATTTTTAGTAATCTATATCTTTCTAGAAATTATTCATTTTATGGAAGATTTCAGCTTATTTGCCTACAAATGTGCATAACACTCTCTTTGGGTTTAGAGAGAAAAATCTATTTTCTGTATTTTGTCCTGTCTCCTTTCTCATTTCTAATTAAAAATGTTCCCCTTAATTATATTTGTCAGAGGTTTGTTTATTTTAGTAGTCTTATCAAAAAACCAACATTTGAACTAAATGATTTATCATTCTACAGCTTTATGTTTTACAATGTATTTATTTCAGCTTTTATCTTCATCTATTGCCTCTTTTGAAATTACTTTCCCCTGTAATTTTTAAATTGAAGGCTTTGTTAATATCAATTTGAATAATCCCAGCCTGAATAGGATTCTGAAGCCCGAAATGAGTTATAGGGAGAGAAAATGATGTATTATCAGTACGTGTTTATCAATCAGGGATCCGCAAGAAGCAAAGAGCCTGCACCAGTGGTTTCAATAGAGGGATTCCATTCAGGAACTAGTTAGGAGGTGCTGAAAGCTCTGAAAAGCCAAGTGGGCTGGTGAGATGACACAGAGATGAGCAACAGCAGCAAGCTGCTCCTCCCCACCCACACACAGCTGGAGGGACCAAAGAAATAGGAGGGAACGTTCCCAGATCTGAGGGAGCCAGAAGCACAGGTCTGCTGAAGAGCCACAGAGGGCAGAGCTGGGGTCCGGGGTGGAGAAGGAAAGGAAGAGGACAATCCGAAGTTTACTGTCCTCCTCTTCCCAGTCTCCTCCTGGGTGCCTCTCTTTGCCAGAAATTAACAAGAAGCTAGTTGGCAAAGGAGCCTGAGAAATGTAATTTGCCTGGGTCAGGCTGAACAGGGAAGGGTGGCCGATGGACCCAGGAATGGACAGTGACCCACACAGACACTTTCTCTCCAGTTCAGGTGAGGTCAGCACCAGGGTCGTGTCATATCTTTGCAAGGTCCCGTGAATCTCAGCTTCTATACCCCTTCCTCATTCTCCCTGTCTCTCCTCTTGCTTTTGATCACTGAGCCCATATTAAAAAGTTAAGGCAACTTCTGTCCTGGCTCTTTCCCAAGTCAGGTCTCTCTCCTTTGGCCACCTTACTACCTACAGCCTTGATTCTAACCTGGACATGTGTACAGGGGTACCCACCCAGCTCTTTATCTCCGTTTGTGATTTTGTTGCTCAACTCTGGACCTGGGCTTCTAGCTGCCTATTGGAGGAGGAAATGGCAACCCACTACAGTATTCTTGCCTGGAGAATTCCAGGGATAGAGGATCCTGGTGGGCTACAGTCCCTGGGGAAATAGAGTTGGACACGACTGCACGACTAACACACACACACTCAGACACACACTGTGGGCATTATGGATGCCTCCTAATCCTTGTAAATGGGTTTTATTATGTTCTCCTCCCCCCAGATCTCTTCTGTCCCCTGCATTCCTCTCTCAGTTGATAGGACCTCCTCCATCCCAGCATCAGAGCTGGCCAGCTGCGAGTAACCCCTTAAGCCTTCCTTCTTTCTCCCATCCCAAACAGGCCTTCACACATCTGCTAAATTCTGTGCCCTGAGATTTCTGTCTCTTTCCTCTTATCTCATTGCACCTGCACCATCTCTGGCTTCATTATTTCTCCTCTGGCTTCTTCCAGTTGTTGTTCCTTTCTCTATTCTCCTCCTGCTCCAGGCCATTCTTCATATTAATGTGAAAATGATGGTTTTGGAAGTACAAACTGGCTGCATTACTCAAGCTGTAAACTCCCGAAGGGCCTCCAGGTGTATAAGATTGGCCCCAGGTGTCTTTGCTCTGGGATTGGCTCCTGCCTCCTCAGCCCACCCCATCTTTTCCCATTTTTCATCACTTCTGTCTGGACTATTCTGTTTGCCTTGAATCGTACTCAGTTTCAGATTCCAGCTTTGGGGAGCCTTTCCTGTTACCCCCCCCCCAAAAGAGTCAATCACTCCCTCCTCTATGTTTCTCAGCACTTTGCTAATCTCTCTCCTAGAGCTGTTAAATCTATTCAATAAACTGAGTTTTGCAAAAGGAAGGACTGAGTTCTGTTCATCTTTGTCTCCCCAGTTCCTAGAAATTTCCTAGAAATGCTCAACGCACATACATATGTACACACATAAATAAACAAGTAAGTACAATTAAAAAATATTTAACAAACACTTGCATAATGTTTACAACCAGGCATTGTTCTGAACACTGTAACAAGTTAAAACCTTTTAATCCTTATAACCACCAGAAGACTCAGAGGCTGTTATAGGTACCACTTTCCAGATGAAGAAACAGAGGCACAGATGGGGTAAAGCAGCTCGAAGCCACACAGGGAGTGAGCGGCCGAGCTGGGGTGTGGATTCTGGCGGTCTGGCTGCTGACTCTGGCTGTCTCTCCCAGTCTCTACTGCGCCTCAGCAGTGTTAGCTGTATGAAGAGAATGTGCCAAGAGGCTGCTTGACGGGCAGACCAGTCCACTCTACATGGTAGTAGTTGCCAACGGTTCGGTTCTGCATGTGGCTGTTTCTTCATCTTGGTGTGTGTGCATGCTCACTTGCTTCAGTCGTGTCTGACTCTTTGCAACCCTTTGGACTGTAGCCCGCCAGGCTCCTCTGTCCATGGGATTCTGCAGGTAAGAATGCTGGAGTGGTTGCTGTGCCCTCCTCCAGGGGATCTTCCCTAGGTCTCCTGTGTTGTCAGGTGGGTTCTTCACCACTAGCGCCACCTGGGAAGCCCTCTTCATCTTAGCGAATCTCCCAAAGCCACGGACAGTGGGTTCAGTGCAGGGTAACTTCTTTGCAGGCTCACAGGTCTGCTTAAAGTTTTTCTCTCTCTAGCTGGAGAGGCCCTAGGCTAATGATCTAAAGGAGCCCATATCTTTTGAGAGCCAGGTACCTCAGCTAGCCCAGGAGGCCTGAGGATCAGGTTACCATTGGGGTTTTTAATCTTGAATAAATCAGACTATTTCTTAAGATATTTTGGAGACCTTTTAGAAGCTAATACGTGACTGTATTCTCCCCAGGATAGAATAGGTCCTGCCCAAAGAAAAGTTGGTTTAACTAGAGATTTATATGTCAGTTCTAATTCTGAAGCTTGTTTCCACTTCTGTTTGGTTCCTCAATGCACAGGATTTCTCAAGTTCTCCTGATGAAAGGAGCCTAGTACTTTGTGCGTCTTTATTGTGTGTCAAGCACCACCCTCTCTACTGTGAAGATGTGAGAGAAGTATAAGTTGGCATATGGGTGGGTGTCTCCTAGTATATATAGTTGGAGAGAAGAGTTAAGGCACATGCAAGAAGAATTAGGACAAGGCATGATTTTATATATTAGCATACAGTAATTAGTGTGAATTCAAGTGCCAGATTGAGTGATACCAACAATTAGAGAACAGAATGGCTTGTTGTAAGATGCAGATCATATGTTATGAATAGTAAATAAAAATCGAGTTTGAGAAAGTAGATAAATGAAGGCTGGGGTGTGGAGGGGAGGTTTTAGGAGAGAGTGAGTTTTGACCTAAATAAGGCAGGAAGATGATAAATGATAACATGTAATTGAGAGCTTTCGTGGAGGAGGGCACGGCAACCCACTCCAGTATTCTTGCCTGGAGAATCCCATGGACGGAGCCTGGTGGGCCACAGTCTATGGGGTCACAAAGAGTCAGACACAACTGAGCAACTAGCATAACAACACGACAGGTGGTGCTGGTGGTAAAGAACCCATCTGCCAACGCAGGAGACATAAGAAGTGGGTTTGATCCCTGAGTCGAGAAGATCCCCTGGAGGAGGGCATGGCAACTTACAACAGCATTCTCGCTGGAAGAATCCTTTGAACGAGGAGCCTGGAGGGCTGTATAGTCCATAGGGCCACAAAGAGTCAGACATGAATGAAGTGACCTAGCATGTAGTCTTATTTTACGTGAGGGAAACTAGACCTCTGATTTGCTTCAGTTGGTATTATTTGGGTTTTCTGCTGTGCTCAGCCAAACCTATTGCTAACAAACTTATTTATAATCTTCTTCGACTAGAATATAACCTTCATGAGTCCAAGGACTTTACTTGGTCCTTTGCTGTTGGTAACTTTACTGTTACTACTAAATCCTGAGTACCTATGGTATTATCTGGCAAATAGTAGGTGCTCAATAAATATTTATTGAATAATGAATATATGTTAATAGAGAAAGTCAGGTGAGATTTCCTGAGGTGCTATTTGTGGAGTATGGATCAGCCAGGGTAGGCTAGGTTTTGTTGAAGTAATAACACCAGAATATCAGTGGTTTATACAATAGGAACTTATTCCTACTTAATTATAGCCATCTTCAGGTCTCAGCAGGTAGCTGTCCTCTGTGTCCACCATTCTTGGCTGCTTTGACCTTGTAGCATCTTTCCTCAAGTTCACTGTGCTTCAGAGTTCACCTTGGCAAGAGAAGGGATCATGGGAAAACCACGATTCAGTTTTGAAATGCTCCTGCCTGGAAGTGACACATACCATTTTTGCTTATGTTTCATTGACCACAGTTGGTCATATGACTGTGATGTGCTTCAAGGGGGCCAGATGAGGGAGAAATGGAAGTATTGGTAAGCACAGGGAGTGTCTGCCATAGGCTTTACGCAGCCTCTGAAACCACTGGGGAGGGAGCAGGTAGGAGGCCTGAGCACACTCAGGGAAGAAATGATAAGGAAATCCAACCAAGAATGCCAGTCCAAGTGGGGAGAAATGAAGCCATATGCACATTGACGCTTCTTCTTTTTTGAATTGGGGTATAGTTGCTTTTGCCGACAAGGTTCATCTAGTCAAGGCTATGGTTTTTCCAGTGGTCATGTATGGATGTGAGAGTCGGGGCTATAAAGAAAGCTGAGCGTTGAAGAATTGATGCTTTTGAACTGTGGTGTTGGAGAAGACTCTTGAGAGTCCCTTGGACTGCAAGGAGATCCAACCAGTCCATCCTAAAGGAAATCAGTCCTGAGTGTTCATTGGAAGGACTGATGTTGAAGCTGAAACTCCAATACTCTGGCCACCTGATGTGAAGAACTGACTCATTGGAAAAGACCTTGATGCTGGGAAAGATTGAGGGCGGGAGGAGAAGGGGATGACAGAGGATGAGATGGTTGGATGGCATCACTGACTCAATGGACATGAGTTTGAGTAAACTCCGGGAGTTGGTGATGGACAGGGAGGCCTGGTTTGCTGCAGTCCATGGGGTCGCAAAGAGTCGGACACGACTGAGCTACTGAACTGAACTGATAGTTGCTTTATAATATTGTGTCGGTTTCTGTACAACAGAGTGAATCAGCTGTATGTACACATACATCCCGTCCCTCGGGAACCTCCTCCCGCCAGTGCTCTCATCCCACCCCTCTGGGTTCTCAGAGCGCCGCGCTGAGCTCCCTGTGCTGTCCAGCAGGTTCTCACCAGCTCGCTCTTTCACACGTGGTAGCGCGTGTATGTCAGTCCCAGTCTCCCGACCTGTCCTATCCCCCTTTACCCCCGCTCCCCCTTGTCCACACATCCTTTCTTTACAAAAGTGACTCTCGTGTTTATCTTTTTGAAGTTTGAGGATGGCAGCTTCTTGACCACGTGGGCCAGCCTGTTGCTCATCGAAGATAGTTGAGAGCATTCACCTGTGTGTGTTCACTCTGGACCTCCTCTTTGGTGCCTTCAGACTATATTCTGCCCTCCCACTTTGTGCCGCTGACCCGGGCTTGCTCCCTAGGCAACACGTTACAAATCCCAAACTACCATAGCATCTTTGCTCTCATCCAAACTGTGTCCCATCCCTTCAGGATTTTGAATTAAGCCATAAACTAATTCAAGCTAAGATGTGATAGTTTGATAAAATAACTCACCTAACATATTTGCATTTTAATGGAGGCTCTCAGTGCCTTAAAGCAGAAGGGTTGTAATTTCAGGCACCCCGGTAAGCAGGTTGGGAAAATATTTTTCTCCAGAGGAGCCTTTTAGTGCTCCTTAAATCTTATCACACTGCTCTGCAGGCAGAACAGGACTGAGTTTTCTCGGCTGTTTTCTGTCGTGTTCCAAGCCAGATGCCACCTGAGGAGAGGGTGCGGTGATAACAACACAGGCCCTATTTTATTAAGTATATTGGCAAGAGAAAAAAGGAAACCTATTGAGAGGAGATGGACTCTGGTGTGCTGAGAAAAACAAATACAGCATCCCACTACTCTGTCCCCTGATAAAACATCCGTCGCCATTCGGATTACGCTGCTTTTCCATAAAAGACAACTCGTGCTTTTTGTGTGGTTGTGGAAACAGGTAGGTTTCTTCCCCACTGTTTGACATTTTCCATGCTTGTTGCTAAATCTTTGACAAAAGCATTAGCTGGGCTGAAGAATAATAGTGTTGTAAGAAAGCTGATAATGGCCTAGGAAAAAAAAGTATGTATAATACATACCTTGACATTGAATCGCTGAATGCTTTAATAAGTAATGCACACAAACGGAGGCCTTTTGTGTTGACATAAAATGTAAGCTCTGCCTTTCTTCTCATCAAGAAGCATAAAGAACAAGGGAGGAAAATAGATGGAAGAAATTCAAATATTTTCCTTTGGGGACTTTGATGTGCCAATGTACTGTACACCAAGAGGTTCTTTTAATTTGCTCAAGTGTTAGAGAGAATGAGAGTGTAGAGAGAGAGAATATAGTATGTGTCTTGCATTTTTTTTATTTTTTAAAAAATATTTATTTATTTATTTATTTATTTGGCTGCACCGGGTCTTTAGTTGTGGCAATCAAGGTCTTTAGCTGTAGCATGCAAACTCTGAGTTGCGGCATGTGGGATCTAGTTCCCCGGCCAGGGATGAAACCCCTGCATTGGGAACACGGAGTCCCAGCCACTGGACCACCAGGGAAGTCCCTGTCTCTTGCATTTCTTGATACTTCCCAGAAACCAGGTCCAGATGTGACAACTTATACTGAAGTAGCTTTCAGAATCCCAAGGGACTCGAAAGACTAACTAGCAGCAAGCACCACTGAAGTCAAAGGGACCAGTATCCAGGAGCCAGCCTCGGTGCCAGAATGAGTGGATATGATCTGAGATGAAGCATCTTCTAGGCTAGAGCAACTGGCAGGACACGCGGTCACAGAGAGAGCCTTCAGGAAGGGCAGTGAGTGGGAGTAATGAATGTTGTTGAATGTGTAAAACAGGTTCTGATGACTCCTGCAATTTTTTGACTTAGATTTTTTTCTTTTTTTGAAAAAAGAATTCTCATACATTTTCATCGTCAAGACTATCCTGCTATATAGTATCAGATGATAAATGTGAAACCTTCTCATTCTTTTCTCTCATTTTCAAGATTTCTCCTCAAAAACTACAACTGCCTTCACCTTTCCCTCCCACCTTTTGCCCAACCTTAAGCAGTTACTGAAATATCTCTTTCTTGGTAACAGCTATTTCCCTACCCTGTGATGGCATGGAATTCCGACTGCAAATATGCCTAGTTGCCTCCTGTAGATTATTCTTGATTCTGCCTAGAAACTGATTGAGTTAGGACATATGTTGCAAGTACTCAAAACTGAGGCTCACAGTGGCTTGAACAACAAAGATAGTTGTCTCACATCACAAGAGGTCTGCTGTTAGGAGTTCTGTGGTTAGAGTTGCTACTGTTGTTATTAGTCACTAAGTCATGTCTGACTCTTTGGGACACCATGGACTGCAGTGTGCCACATTCCTCTGTCCATGGAATTTCCCAGGCAAGAATACTGGAGTTGGTTGCCATTTCCTTCTCCAGGGGATCTTCCCAACCCAGAGATTCAAACCTGTATCTCCTGCATTGGCAGGAGGATTCTTTACCACTGAGCCACTAGGGAAGCCCATGCTTAGACTGGTGGCTTCCAAATGTCATCAAGGCTGTTTCTGATTTTCCGTTCTGTCATCTCTGGGTATAGACACTGGGGCCTCATCCTTAATGCCTCATGGTCACCATATGGCTGCTGTAGCCCCTTCTTCCTTCAAGGAAGGAAGAAGGGATTTGATCGACAAAAAAGATCATCTTTTTATTGAGGAGCAAAATAATTTTTCTGTGAAGTCCACGAACTCACTGGCTCTCAAATCTCGTTGTGTAGTCTAGATCACATAGCTGTTCCTAGCTGCAAGAAGGGCTGCAAAAATCATACTGATTTTTTTGTATTTGCCTTGACAAGACAAATACTAGGATTGTCCACAACTGACCTAGACTCATCTGATTTGCTGCCTGGAAATGGATAGGTTCTGCTAATGAGAAAAGCGTGAGGGTTGGCAAGCTACTACAGTGTGTATCTATGGGTAGATGGTACTTTTTTTTTTCCTCTTATTTATGGTTAATTGTAGGATAATTACAATATTGTGTTGGTTTCTGCTATACTTCAACATGGATCAGTCATAGGTACACATATGTCCCCTCCTTCTTGAACCTCCCTTCCACCTCCCACCCCACCTAGGTTGTCACAGAGCCCCAGTTTGAGTTTTCTGAGTCAAAAAGCACATTACCAATGATTATCTGTTTTACATATGTCAGTGTATACGTTTCCGTGCTACTCTCTCCGTTCGCCCCACCCTTTCTTTTTTACCTCCACACCAGCCCCTGTGTCCATAAGTCTGTTCTCTATGTCTCCTTTGCTGCCCTGCAAATAGGTTCATCAGTATAGATGGTACATTTTTTCCAGCTCCTGGTTTGTGCCACAGAGGTATATCTTACCCTGCAGTACTGTATAGGTATGTCCCTGGGTAGTGGCTGTAAATATTTATACATGAAATAATTACTTTTTCACTGATTTCCATTAAAAAAACTAAGATAAGTTTCTATGGAAAGCATTTTTGCCAAGATTATACCAAATCACATACTTAAAATAGTGGTACTATAAGATACTGAAATAAAAAGCTCTGTAGATAATTTCCATATTTGAGCAATAGATGTGTTCCAGCAAAGTGCCCCTAAGGTGACTTTATGTAAAATAAACCCTCAATTCCCTTTAACCATTTTTACAAAGTTGGAGACATATTCCTATTGGAAAATATGTTTCTGTAGGTGGTATTTGAAATGAAATAGCAGATTAAGTTTCTGTAGGGTAGCTCAGCTCCCAAATGGGGCTTTGCATCAGAACTACGTTTCGGGGTTTTCTAAAACTAGAGTATTCTAGATTTCTCTTCAGATCTGTGGAAAGGAGGCCTGGGAGCTGTGGATTTATAAAGCTTCCCAAGTGGCATTGATACACAGGCAGGTTTAGGAATTATATGTAATAGACATAGAGTTATGGAACTTAATAGGATTTTGAAATAATGTGGTCCAATTCCCTCATTTTACGGATGAGGAAAGAAGTTATGAGCCTTGCTAGTGGACATAGAGGGACTCAAGGACATAGAAGGACTTGAATTCAACCCTTGTGACTCTAATGTTTATGCCTTTGCCAGGACATCACCCTACTGGGGAAGGGATTTAGAATATTCCATGTATGTGTGATGAAATTTGCATAGGCAAGAGAGACTTTCAGAGTTTGATGCTATTTTCCTTAATCAAGAATCTGTTACTGGGACTGCCCTGGTGGTCCAGTGGTTAAGACTCTGTGCTTCCACTGCAGGGGGCATGGGTTTGATCTCTGGTTGGGGAACTAAGATCTCAATTCTGTGAGACTCGGCCAAAAGAAAAAGATAAATAAAAGGAGAATGCTTAAAAAAAAAAAAAAAAAGTCTATCGCTTGCCTTCATGTCTTTTTCTCATTCCTTTGATCAGAACCTCCCTCTGAATGTAAGATTTTCTGTAGAAGTCATCAAACTCTTTATTCTTAGAACTTCTTTCTTTGGGTCAAAGAAGGTGTACATTGCCTTAGAGAGCCAGGGTACATAATTATAATTCACCAGGACTACTAATGAATTCATTCATGATGTGAATGTATGCATTTCCTAGGTTGAGTAAGGAGACGCATAAGATCATAAACCAGGAGCTCCTAACATTTATGGGGTGCATCTGTCAGCTTTTGTTGTGTACCGAACCACGCCCAAAGCAAAGACGTAAGACCACCAGCATGTGTTATTTCTCATGATTCGTGGTTTGACTGAGTGGGGCTTCTGAAGGGAGGCTGGCCTGGCTGAGGCTGGATGGTCTGTGACGGCCATTCCCACATGTTTGGTGGTCGGTTCATTGTCAGCTGAGATAATAAGATGACTTGGCCACATGTCTCTCACCATTTCCAGGACCCAGACTTGATCTCTGTGCTCTGTTGCTTCGGTCATGTCTAACTCTTTTGGGACCCTGTGAACTGTAACCCACGAGGCTCCTCTGTCCATGGGATTCTCCAGGCAAGAATACTGGAGTGGGTTGCCATTTCCTTCTTCAGGGGATCTTCCCCACACAGGGATTGAACCCGCATCTCCTACATCTTCTGCATTGGCAGGCGGATTCTTTACCGCTGAGCCACGTGGGAAGCCTGCTTGTTCATATGGTGGTGGTTAGAAGATCCCAGGAAAAAAGGGGGAAAACTCCAATGCACAAATACTTTTCAGGTTTCTTCTTGTGTTACCTCTGTCAAAACAAGTCACCTGGCAAACCCTGAGTTCATGTGGGAAGGGACATAGACACAGAAAGGGGGATTATTGTGGCTATTTTGGCAAACACTCTCCTGCAGGGGATGGCAGGTGAAAAGGGAGCCCATGAAGACCTGAGCGCTTACTTTGTACCTGGCAGTGTGCCCAGCAAGTTAGAGAGGCTTATCAGCTCAAAGTCATCCTTACTAAGTGAATGAGCTGTCATTCAACCCTTGCTCCAATCCAAAGTTCATGCTTGACTGTACCCGAACTCTATCTAATTAGTCTAAGTATCTTACATCTGCAAACTTTCACAGAGCACCAAGAACTCCCTTTGCTGCTGCTGAAACATACAAACAAAAAAGAATGACCCTTTCAGATTAGAGGTTATATGCTTTTACTTGACCATTTGTTCTTGATTATGTTTAAGGCTAATTGTTTATCTTATGGATGGTTAAGGCTATTAGGACCTTAAATGCTGCTAGCGCATTCTGAGGTTTGGCACATCTGGCTTGGATGACTCACGGGGAGTGTTCAGATTGCCTTTGAAAGGTGTTTATTTTTCCTCATTAAGTCTGCATGCAATGTATTCTTTCTGAACATGATGATTTCTTCCTTCAGGCTTGCTTTCAAGAGGAGTGCCCTGGAGCAGGTGCCTTGTTGCATCCTTACTCCCCACATGTCACTGAGTCTGTTTTACATCATTATCTCTTAGCAGAGACTCTGTGTGGGGAGTTTTTATTGCATGAGAAGGGGTAATGTGCAGGACATCTGAAGGCCCTGAGCAAGTTGCATCCTCTGCCTGTAAATCCCTTCCTGGCTTAAGAAATGAGCGGACCGAGGAGATGATGTGTAAGTCCACATCCACATCTAATTGTTTGCAATTTGTACTTTTTGCTTCTTGGGTTGCAGGAGAAGGGCAAGAGTCTGGATTAGCTTGGTGTGAAAGTTTGGCGTAATCATGGACCCAGTTGCCTCTCTGGCATCATTTCCTGCCACTGCTCTTCACAGCCAGGCTGTAACACTAGATGTTTCCTAAGAACCCATGTTTCCTCCTGCCCTCACAGCTCTGACCATGTGGTTTCTCTTCCTGGAAGGACCCTTCTAACTTAGGCACTTTTTCCTTATCTTTATCCTAGACCCCAGCTCAACTCTCAGAGGGAGCACCCTCTGTGAAGTCTTCTACAATCTCTGCCATTTCACACAAGCTCCCAACAATGTTGAGAGTTCTTTTCTCTGCCATCCAATATCCCATGTGTATCTCTAATGAAGCAAGATCACTCTGTGTTGCAATTTTATGTCTCTTCTTTGGGCTGGGAATTCCTTGAAAGATCATGGCTTGGTTCTCGGTATGTCTAGTTTCCTAGTATAGTCCTTGGCATGTAAATGATGCCATATGTGATGAGATTGAATAGCTGCCCTTTTCTTATCTTGGAAAGTCTACAATTCCTCCATCTTTTTCTTTCTTTTCTGTTTTTTTTTTTTGGCTGCACCAAAATGTTAGTTCCCTGACCAGGGATTGAACCCGGGCCCTTAGCAATGAAAGCCCAGAATCCTTACCCCTGGACTGCCAGGGAATTCTCTCCTCCAGCTTTTTTCTGATACTAGTACTGACTTCCATCTCATAATGCTGGAAGTATGTATTGTGATTGCCACTCCCCTTACAAGTCATAGGGGTAATGACTTCAGATTTGGCAGAAAAGTGGGGTGTCTCCAGTTCTGGGTGCCCATTATTGAATTCTGGGAAATTCCCAGCTCCTTGTATCAGTGTTTTCACTAACCTCTGGCTTGCAGTGATTTCAGATCCTTGAAACTGTCTGGTTCTTGCAGAGAATGATCAACTATCGCTCTGGCTTCTGATACTTTAGATGGGTCAAGGGATGATTTTATCAGGGAATGTGCCAGATGGATTGAAGTTTTCCCCCAGAGGCGGGGGGAAACTTAGAGGGAATCATAGAAGTCAGGGAGATTCTGTGCTTGGGTTAGTAGGAGCAGAATGGTTGTGCATTTGTAGACTTGTCTAGAATGGAAACAGGATCAGGTTTAGGAGATAAGATGGTACATGTTTGATCAGGCTGAGTTTGAAGTGTTTGTGGGACATCATTGCAGAACTGTCCAGCAGGCAGTCTAAAGCTTAAGGTTATAGGGGAAGAAAGGTCAGAATCACAGTGAGAAAGACTAGGCTTGCCGAAGTTGAGGGGCAGATGGAGTTGCCAAAAGAAAATATACAGAGACAAGGAAATGCTGGCAAATGGGTACTTGCAAAACATCTAGTCTAACAATGAGCCAGAGGGATAGAAGAGCCCCAGAAGAATATAAAACCATTGAAATTTATGGGGAAGAATTTGTTGAGAAATTGTTTGGAGACTCTCAAAGGGAGCTCTTACTTATATATCCTAAATGAAAAATGGAATTCATCTTTATGTAATGATACCCTCTTGAGCTATGTGCCGGGTGTTTTCAGGTTTGCATTTGAAGGCTGGTGGTTTTACCCAGACAACCTGATCAGCTGAGTCAGATTGGACAATAGGCAATGAGAACGACTTTGCTTGTTGTGGGAGGGGGTGCAGATTTCAATAAGATGGGAGGATTAGGAGTGTCAAATGACCCAGAGAATCCTAAGGTTTTAATAGAAACCTTATAGGTAGAACTGACTGCTTTTTAAAAATAGCATAGTTTTTATTCCCTAGTCCTTCCCTACAAGCAAAAGGTATATTTCTAGTTTTCAAGTATGATAACTGGATCCAAGTGGGATGACCGTTATGCTTTAATTACCTAATTTATATTTGGTGTCCATCCAGCCTCAGAAAGAGGCTGCTTTATTGACAGCTATTCTGTTCTGTTTTTTTAAAACAAGCAATTAGTACTTAGAAAATACATTGGGAAATCTTATTTATTATGGTAAAATATATAAAAATTCATAATTGTAACCTTTTTGAAGTACACAATCCAATTGTATTAAGTACATTCACAATGTCATGCTGTTATCACCACCATCCATTTCCAAAACTTTTTTGTCATCCCAAACAGAAAGTCTATCTCCATTAAATATTAACTCCCCTGATCCCTGGCAACCACCATTCCACTTTTCTATCCCTATGAATTTACCTAGTCTTAGGTACCTCATATAAGTGGAATCACGCATATTTATCCTTTTGTGTCTGGCTTATTTCACTTAGCATATCCTTAGGAATTCTTGACAGCTCCCTGGAATTTGGCAATCCCAATGTCTTGGCTACACATTTCTGGAGTATGTGATGTAATTCTTCAAGTATTTTCTCAGAGGTTTTTGCTGTACTCGCTCTTGAAATGGTAAGTAGAAGTTTCTCTCCAAAGAAGCCACCTTGCACACTTTTAATACAACTTTGGATTGCAGCAGTTGTGTGATGGTGAGCCTGGTGATGGTTTCACCTTTTGAATTGTGGTACACAGCTATGCTGATCCCCCATGAAGGCACCCTATGTCATGTACTCCTGGCCAAGGAGGGGCTCTTGAGAATCCTTTATTATGTGATGGAACGCCTGGGCTTCCTTATCCTGAGTAATTGTGACCTGGTCCTGTGAAGAACACATGTCACATGTTGAAACACTTCTTCATTTTAATGGCTTAAATAAAATTTTGTTACAAGCCCCAATTTTTTTATTATTAGATTCAACAGACATAAAACTACTCTGCCAAATTGCCTTAAAAAGCTTCTAAATGCTTATTCCAGATTTCTATAATTATCTCCTTGTGACCCAGGAATACATGGTCCCAAGACCACACCCTGAGTAACACTCCTGTAAGAAACATTACTTGTGGGGGCAGATTGCTTGGAAACACACTGAAATGGATTTTTTGAAAGGTATTTTCTCTCAAGACTTTCCTTCTTACTGACTCTTGACTGTGGGAGGGGATGGGCTTGCTTGAATTAATCTCCAGCTATTACCCAGCTTCTGGATAAGAGGCTGTCTTCCTATTGTTCTGAATCATGTTTGTGTTAAGAACGCTGATATGGAGACTTCCCTGGTGGTCCAGTGGCTAAGACTTCATGCTCCCTATGCAGGGGGCCTGGGTTTGATCCCTGGTCAGGGAATTAGATCCCACGTGCTGCAACGAAGATCGAAGATCCCAAGTGCCTCAACTAAGACCTGGCACAGCCAAATAAATAAAAGTAAATACTAAAAAAAGAGCTCTGTGAAGTAATAAAATATCATTGGCTAGAATAATCACTGGAGCTTTGTAGTTGTCAAATTTGTATATCTCAATATACTGTGGGTTTTGTTGTATCAATTCCCAAGATGGGTCATGCTACTTAAAAAAAAATCCTCTGGACCACGTTGCTGAACTAAATGGTGCAGTTTTACAATATATATACCAATTTCCAGCCCACTTTTTGGGTCTTATTGACAATATTTAAATCTTTGCATGATTCCTGGTGCTGATGGCTGGATATCTTCAATAACTCTATAAGTTAATTCAATGCCGAGTCTTAAGTTGCAGGTAAATAACCTCCGATATACAGATGACATCAACTTTATGGCAGAAAGCAAGGAACTAAATGATGAAGGTGAAAGAGGAGAGTGAAAAAGCTAGCTTAAAACTCAATAAAAAACCTAAGATCATGACATCCAGTCCCATCACTTTATGGCAAGTAGATAGGGAAACAATGAAAACAGTGACAGACTTTATTTTCTTGAGCTCCAAAATCACTGCAGATGGTGACTGCAGCCACAAAATTAAAAGATGCTTGGAAGAAAAGCTATGATAAACCTAGGCAGCATATTAAAAAGCAGAGACATTACTTTGCTGACAAAGGTCTATCTAGTCAAAGCTATGGTTTTTCCATTAGTCACGTATAGATGTGAGAGTTGGACCATAAAGAAAGTTGAGCGCTGAAGAATTGATGCTTTTGAGCTGTGGTGTTGGAGAAGATTCTTTCGAGTCCCTTGGACTACACGGAGATCAAACCAGTCAATCCTAAAGAAAATCAGCCCTGAATATTCATTATAGAAGGACTGATGCTGAAGCTGAAGCTCCAATACTTTGGCCACCTGATGCAAAGAGCTGACTCATTAGAAAAGACTGTGATGCTGGGAAAGATTGAAGGCAGGAGGAGAAAGGGACAACAGAGAAACAGAGGATGAGATGGTTGGACGGCATTGCTAACTCAATAGACATGAGTTTGAGCAAGCTCCGGAAGATGATGCAGGACAGGGAAGCCTGGCATGCTGCAGTCCATGGGGTTGCAAAGAGTCAGACACAACTGACCAGCTGAACAACAACAACAAATCTTAAGTCCAAGCTATGGTTTTCCCAGTAGTCATGTACAGATGTGAGAGTTGGATTGTAAAGAAAGCTGAGGGCGGAAGAATTGATGCTTTCGAATTGTGGTGCTGGAGAAGACTCTTGAGCATCCCTGGGGCTGCACGGAGATCAAAGCAGTCAATCCTAAAGGAAATCAACCCTGAATATTCATTGGAAGGACTAATGCTGAAGCTCCAGTACTTTGGCCATCTGATGCAAAGAGCCGACTCATTGGAAAAGACCCTGATGCTGGGAAGGATTGAGGGCAGAAGAAGGAGGCAACAGAGGATGAGATGGTTGAATGGCATCACTGACTCAATGGACATGAGTTTGGGCAAACTCCAGGAGGTAGTGAAGGACAGGGAAGCCTGGCATGCTGCAGTCCATGGGGTTGCAAAGAGTAGAGTCTGACACAACTTAGCAACTGAACAACAAATTCTTGAGGGAAGCTGGGATCATGAGAAATATTATCAAGACCTTTATTGGGACTCCACAGCTAGGTAATACTATAGTATATTTCTGCTTACAAGGTCTTGATTAAAATCAGAAGACAGCCTCTTAGCATATGAATCTCAGGATGCAGGCCCATGGGCTTCAAACATCTCAACATAGCAGGAGGCCGTGTGGTGTAGTGTGTAAAGTATGGATGTTGGAATTTAGATCTGGGTTCAGTTTCTCCTCTGCCATTTATAATCTATGTGAATTTGAGCAGGTACTTAACCTCTCAGAGCCTCATGGATTAAGAACGTTAGGAGGATTAAATGAGAGTATATAAAGCTTGATGCGTGTGTATAGCAAGCACTCACATGTTGATTTCTCTGCTGTGGTCTCGAAAGCAGCTTTTGAATGCTCAGGTTATAAGGTGGAAAGCACAGTCAGTTGCTTCACAGCAGTGGTTGAGAACAGATTTATACTGCCTGCTGTTGCTTTTTTTTTTCCCCCTAGAGAGTTTATAGTCCTTGTCTCTTAAAGAGATTGTGTTTGGTAGCAATAAATAGGCTTTTAGCAAAATGGCTCTTTAATCCTGTTCAAGCATATTCTGCACTCACAATAGAAATGCAGATGAAAACTAAAATGAAATATGATTTCTTATCTTTCTGTTGGGCAAAGATCAAGCATTTGATACCATACTGGATTCAGGAGGATGTTGGACAGCACCCTGTGGAGGGTGGGGTGGGGAGAGTAAATGGGAACAGTGTTTATGGAGAGCAAATTAGTAATATCTATCAAAATTCTGAATGTGCATTTTACTTTTAGAAATTCATTTATGCTTGCTCATATGCAAAATAAAGTATTTACTGATATCATGTCATTTCCAAGATATATTTTTAAGTAAAAAATGCAAGTGGAGAGGAATGCATATAAATTGCATGGTATGCATGTATTTTTCTTAAATAAAAAAAAAAATCATTCACATATATATTAAAGAGTATTTTGGGCAACCCCGGTATACTTAACTGTGGAAACACAAAGTGAGAAAAATGGGACCACAGAGACTTCCCTGATGGGTCAGTCACTAAGACTCTGAGCTCTTAATGCAGGGGGCCCAGGATCCCTTCCTGGTCAGGGAACTAGATCCCACATACTGCAACTAAGAGTTCTCATGCCACAACTAAAGATCCCTTATGCCACAAAGAAGACCTGGTACAGCCAAATAAATAAAAGTCAATATTTAAAGAAATGGGACCACAATGTTAGCAGGAATGTGTGATAATATGTAGCCTTCACAGTAGTTGTGAAACATGGGTTTTCCATAGCTCTCTTCTCCAGTAAGTTATATGAGGCCAGGTTGAGTCTTTTGCTGTTAGACTCTCAGCACCTAGGACAGGGCCTGTCTCTGTAAACAGTGTTGAATGAATGAATGAAAGAATGAATGAGGAAACTTGACCTTTTTTCTGAGCTTGCAACTGGATGAATACTGCCAGTGGGAACCAGGGAGTTCCTGTATCACTGTGTTCACCTAATGTTCACTGAAAATGCTTTCAAAGTTCACAGCTGGGTTTAGGAGAAGTAGAATTAGGACCCATATGGGACTTCCCTGGCGGTCCAGTGGCTAAGACTCCATGCTCCCAATGCAGAGGGCCTGGGGTCTATCCCCAGTCAAGGAACTAGATCCCACATGCTCCAACTAAGAGTCTGCATGCTGCAAATTCAAAGATCCATCAGCCACAGTAAAGTTCAAAGATCCCACATGCTGCAACTAAGACCTGGTGCACAAAACAAAACACAGCAAAACAGAACTAGGACCCATATAACCTGGGGCTGTGTGACTTGGTTATTGATTGCTGGAAAAAGCCAGCAATATTATGCAAGAGAACTTATTACTTGGCACCACTTGGAAGGGTCATATACATAGAAAACCTCGTGACCATATCAGCTTTGTTAGTTATTTTAGAAAAAATAGGTAAATGTTTATAATAAAGAATACAGATAAGCAAACAGTAATAATTAGTACTCCCACTAGCCAGATAGAGCCACTGTTGACATTTTTAGATACATCCTTCCAGTTTTACAACACACATACATATACACACACAAACACACACTCACTCCTTTTTAAAATAACCCCCTTTCTGTTTCACTTAAAATAGAAAATTTCTCTCCTTGTTTGTTCTTATCTCTGCCTTTGTCCTTTGCCACATGTGAGCAGTGATTCACTATTCACCTTCTCTGATTTATCCCTGTACTCTGGATATTCTTACCCTGACACTCTACCATATTGTTTTAGGCTGTAATGCTCTCTTCTGATTATCCTCCATAACACTAAGATGATTTAATCTATAACAACACAGAATAACTTTCAGTTCTCTGAAAGTCCCATCCTTTTCCTTTGTGCCTTCTTCTGGACTTCTGTCTGCCTTGAAAGTCACCCCAAACCCTGATTTCTGTTACCATTTAGTTCTTTTGTGTTCTTCAAACCTCAGCTGTCAAATATCATTTCCACAAAGAAGGCTTACATAGCCATTCATTCAGTTAGATGTCCCTTCTCTACATATTTGTTAGACCTTGTCTGGACTTCAGTATCTTCATGTGTTCATTGTATACTGTAATCTTTTGCTTCCTTATCTGTTTCTCCTACTAGATTGTAAACTGAAGGGAACAGTGTCTTATTCAACCTAAATTTCCTGGAAGTGAGTGATAGGACTGACCACATAGTAGGTGTTCAACAAATGCAGGTGGATGGAACTTATAAGCATGACATGCATACAATACTCCATAGTGTCCCCGAGGGCTTTCAAACACTTTATCTTGCTCAACTGACTTTTCCTGGTATTTCCATCTAGGTGGAGAGAGCACATCTTATGAGCCACCTTTGGCTATTCTCTATCCATTCATTCTACCCCTCATGGGAGCAGAGAAGGGGACATATATCTGATTAGTAGTCTGAAAAGAGTAATCTGGACATGCTCAGCTCAACACAGCTCTCCTATTTTTCTCCTGGGGGTGAGCTATCCACCCAGAGTCTGAGGTCTCCTTTACTCCTTAAGCCCTAAGACTTTATCTGAGATCGTCTTCTGGCACTTGGCTGCCTGTCCTAGCCCAGCCTGGCCTGGAGCTAAATGAGTCATCTGCCTCATTCTGGGGTTCAGGTGGCAGATCTTTTTTATTTCTCATTTTACTCTGTCTTCCAACCTGCCCTCTCTCAGGAGTAAAGGTAACAATTCTGGTCTCTGCCTTTTAGTCTTTTTTTTCTTTACTTATTTGGGGCTGGGGTGGTGAAGAGACATAATGTTTATTGAGGTGCCCTTGACAACCTCAGTAGGCAATTTAGTTATTACTCTCATTTAATTGATGAGGAGACAGATTCTCAGGGGTCCAAGGACAGGTCTACAGTTGTGGCCTTGCAGAGACTGGATATCAGGCCTTCTGACTCTCCAAATTGTTCTCGCTTGCTTTGAGCTCAGTACATCTTGTTTCCCTTCCACTATCTGGACCACAGACTCTAGCCAGAATTCCCACACAGGATGAAAGGGGAAACTTAGGAATCTTAAAGCTCCTTCCAAGTCGGAGTCTGTAACTCATCTCCTCGGCTGGCATATGACTGTCTATTGCTTTACTACCCATCCCCAGGGGGCACATGCGGCGTATTTGGTACGTGTATGCTTACCACCAGCCTGATGGTTTAGCATGGGAGGCCCTAGGAACAGAAGCAGGCTGTGTAAACATTCACTAGAGACGGCTGCAGAGCAGCAGTGAAGTCATGTCTTCAGTATGGGAAGCACTGAGCCGTGGTTTTCTCAAGTCGCACCCATCGGCACAGGTCAGGGCACCATCAATCACATCATCCTCAGAAACAAGGATTGCCGACCTAAGCACGAGGGTAGGAGCTGGTGGGCTGCCTGACCACTGGCTCCATCTCCTGCTTCTGGGGGAGCCGAGCCAGGCTTTCTGTTACACTGTGCAGTTTCTCAAACAAACTCAGCTTCGGAAAACAGTTTCCCTTTACTTTTTATGTGTTTTCTGGGCTTTCAAGCCCATGGGTATTTTGAGGGAAACATAGTCCATATGCTTCTGATTTACTTACATTAAACTTGCCAGAAATTTCTTTTGTAAAATCTATCTCACGTCTGGGAAACCTTTTCAGCCTGTTTTTTTTTTTTTTTTTTTAAAGCCTTTTAGCCTGGATCTTCACACTCAAAAGGAAGCAGAGAATTGAAACAATTATTAGTATATAATTGAGACCAGAAGACCCTCCTTGCCGTTGTTACCTGGGCATTTCTGGGTAAAGGTAAAGCTGTAAAGTATCTGCTATAGAGGTAATTGCCCTAGTTATCCACTTCACATTTCATGTGTGGACACAATCTTTAAAGACTAACATCTTTCTTCAAAGCACCACGTGCAAGGTTTTGGTTTTCTAGTTAAGTTAATCTTGGCAAAGTGTCCCTGGTCTGTTTCCTATTCAGAAATCTCTGAATTTGAGTAGGTTATAAATTTGATAAAGCACTTTTATTTATTTATTCTTTGCTTGGAGAAAAGAGTGACATAAATTTAAGGACAAATAAATGTACATAAAACTTTCAAACGAAACCACTAACTTTCAGATGATAAGTATTATTATTTTTATTAGCAATAAATGTCAAAACACTGAATAGTGGTTGGGAGAGTTGAAGAGGTGGGAGAAATAATATAGTAAGAGAGAAACAGGGACAATCTGCTTAAGAAACAGGGAAAGCCAATTAGAGCCAACGAGCCCAAAATACACATCAGTTTAAGAAGCAAAAATTCTGTTTTTATAGTCGTCTAAATTCCTAACCTAGGAGATTGAATGGAGGTCAAATGCTGGTGTGAAGAGCCGGAACCCCCTAAAAAACACAACAGAGTCTCCCCTTCCCCTCTCCCAGCAGGGCTGGCATTATCACATCGTTTAGGTATACCTTTCGGCAACTTTGAGCTGAATTTTCAGTTTTTCCTTTAAACTTTATAACATTTTTTTATATAAATTTATTTATTTTAGTTGGGGGCTAATTACTTTACAATATTGTAATAGTTTTTGCCATACATTGACATGAATCAGCCATGGGTTTACATGTGTTCCCCCTCCTGTACCCCCCACCCACCTCCCTCCCCATCCCATCCCTCTGGGTCATCCCATTGCCCCGGCCCTGAGCCTTTGTCTCATGCATCGAACATGGAATGGTGTTCTGTTTCACATATGATAATATACATGTTTCAGTGCTATTCTCCCAGAACGTCCCACCCTCACCTTCTCCCTCAGAGTCCATAAAATTGTTCTATGCATCTGTGTCTCTTATTCTGTCTCGCATATAGGGTTTTCGTTACCATCTTTCAAATTCCATATATATGCATTAGTATACTGTATTGGTGTTTTTCTTTCTGCCTTACTTCAGTCTGTATAATGGGCTCCAGTTTCATCCATCTATATAACATTTTGATAAGGTTTTGATTTTGGAGTCTCATTTCATACTTTTTTTTTCCCCTTTGCAACATTGAATATGTGTTTTCACTGAATGGTGTTTATGCTGGAATGTTCCAGAAATTACAACTAGTGAAAGTAGAGTGACCCTGTGATAGTAAAGGTGCAGCGCAAAATATTTTCCTGGGATAGCTGTTCTGACCTAGGGAACTAACATGTTCTTGAATACCTGACACAGGCACTTCCTATGCATTGCTAAACTCAAATCCTCTTTAAAGAATAATTCCAGGAGAAGGAGAAATGAAAAGTCTTGGGAAAGAGCACAGACTTTAAAAAAAAGGTTTTTATTGAGGTATAGTTGATTTACAATGTTGTGTGAGTTTCAGGTGTACAATAAATTGAGTCTGTTATGCATGTATCCACTCTTTTTTACATTTTTTCCCCATATAGGCCATTACAGAGTATTGAGTAGAGGTCACTCTGCTGTACAATAGGTCCTTATTAGTTGTCTGTTTTATATATAGTAGTGAAGAACACAGGCTTTTCAAGTGGGAGCATAGGTTTACAATCAGACCCTGCCTCTGAACTTCTGCAGTGCACAGAATTCCCTAAAAGAGTGGCGATATTGGGAACGATGAGGGGAGGAGAATGACAAAGAAGTTGAATTCCAGAATGTCTTTGTTCCCAGTGCAACTCCTTGCTGTTGGTTTCTTCCTTTGAGCAAGGACTTCAAAGCGGCCTTAAGGCTATGGTCATATCCATCATTGTCCTTGTTCTTCTAAGTCTTCTGAGAAAAAATAATCCTGCCCTTTGGATCAACAAAGGGCCATGGTGATTATATAGTCTAACATTCCTATTTTATGGTTGAAGGCACTGAGACGTAGGACTATGAAGTGACCTCAGTACTCTGTAATGGTCTATATGGGCTTAATGTCCCGTGGTCCCCCAGCTGGTTAGTGGCTAATCTCAGACTCAAACCAAAGTTTGTTGACTTCAATTCCAGAGCCTTTTCCATTGCAGCAAGTGTCAAGATGTAATTTGTCCTTGGAATATACATAAGGTGCTCCGAATCATACAATATTCATGTGCTTTTTAATTTGTTATTTAGACATTTAAAATCTTACAAATGTGAAAGTTCAGGTAACTATGAATCACTAGATATTGCTTCATAGTATTTCGATCTGAAATTTTGTATGTTGAGCTGATATAAAATCAGAGATTACTCTCCTGTTCCCAAGAACATACTACTTTTCTTACCTACTTAAAAGGATTTATTTTTAAATAAGAGAAACTTTTTTTTCCCACTCTAATTAAACCAGATAGAAACCAGATGAAATCTCAACTTTCATTTTTTTCCCCTGGAATTATGCCCTTCCTTATCTGAATACTTGCCTTACCAAAACATAATCTGTGAGTCAGCAGGTTCTAAACTTGGTTCAGCTACTCCCTATCTGGGTGAATTTGTACATGTGGTTTACACTCCCTGGGCATCCATGTCATTATCCAAGGAAAGCTACTCTAGGATTAAATAGACAAGTTTCTTTCTGGCTTTATATGATCACACAAAAAGCAGATATTTTTTGTTTGTTTGTTTCTTGGGGAAAGTACTCAAAAAAAAAAAAAAGTTTTAGTAGCTAATCCAGAATACTGGTGACTCCTGACTTTTACATAGGAGAAGAAAAACAATTGCTACAGAAAAGCTGATCACAACATTTTCTGAAAACCTTTACCGTGTGGTACGTGCTTACACTCATGTCAGACCATTGTTCTCTGATGGTGCAACACAAAATATTTTCCTGGGACAGCTGTTTTGACATAGTGAACTAACATGTTACTGAATTCCTGACACAGGCACTTCCTATGCATTGCTAAACTCAAATCCTCTTTAAAGAATAATTCCAGATTGATTCCGTATACAGGGCTGAATGAAGAGTGTGCATAGACATTGTCACCAGGCATCTAAGGTACAAGAGACAAGATATTCAGCTGCATCCCATCAGGCAAACCACAGTTCTGAACGTAACACAGAGCAGTGTCACTTTTTTGAAACAAAAAACACCACTGGCTTCTTAGCGTGGTGGTAAAGGCATCATGGTTTTAGGTCACTTCTACATCATCACTGTGACCTAGTTTTCATTATTATTTCATTATTTCAACCATTTCAATGGTTACATTAGTGTACATTTTATTGTGTGTGAGTTAGATCTGGAAGAGCAATCTGTGGTTGTGTTTCTACTTGTCAGAATCTCTTGCACAATTGCCAAGATCCTTCCTTAACTGACCAAGATCTGTTTTGGGTACTTTCTTATGAGAACAAACTGCTTAAACTAAGGTCAAACAATTTCCTAATGTGCTTGAATGGAAGTTGAAAATTAAAACTACAGAGCAAGGAAATGCCGAAGGTCAGAAAAGTACAAATTCAAAATCAGGTCCTAAGGTTTCTGATTTTTCTGGCAAGAAATGACAACCGGAATCAGACAATGGAATTTCAGAGGAAAAAATAAGAAGGTGATACTTCACTTGTAGCTGAGAACCTTTGGACAACTCTCCTCCGCTTCCTCGCTGTAGAGGGGTTTGTTATCTTTCAAAGCCTTTCAACTTACTCTGGTCTTCTCTGAAGCTTTTTTTGGAAGAGAGAGTGAAAAAAATGCAAGTTTCAGAGTCAGATGAGCTTCAACCTCCAGCTAATCTACGTCCTAACTCTACGACTTTGAGTATGTTAACCTCTCTGAGCCTTGGTTTCTTTGTTATTGCTTGCTGTTGTTGTTCAGTCGCTAAGTCGTGTCTGACTCTTTGCAACCCCAGGGACTGCAGCACACCAGGCTTCCCTGTCCTTTACTGTCATTCCAATTCTTTAGCATAATATGAAGAATCAATGATACAGTGTATGTAGAAGTGACTGTTGTTCTTCCCACGTAGTAGATGTTCAGCAAATGTTACTTCTTCTTAATTTCTGTATCTGCCTATGTAAGGACAACAGATATTGTTTCACCTTACTAGTCTCCTTTTTTTTTTTAAATTGAAGTATAGTTGCTTTACAATGTTGCGTTAGTTTCTGCTGTGCAGCAAAGTAAATCAGCCATCAGTTCAGTTCAGTTCAGTCACTCAGTCGTGTCCGACTCTTTGCGACCCCATGAACTGCAGCACGCCAGGCCTCCCTATCCATCACCGACTCCCTGAGTCCACCCAAACCCATGTCCATCGAGTCGATGATGCCATCCAGCCATCTCATCCTCTGTCGTCCCCTTCTCCTCCTGCCCTCAATCTTTCCCAGCATCAGGGTCTTTTCCAATGAGTCAGCTCGTCACAGAAGGTGGCCAAAGTATTGGAATTTCAGCTTCAACATCAGTCCTTCCAATGAATATCCAGGACTGATCTCCTTTAGGATGGACTGGTTGGATCTCCTTGCAGTCCAAGGGACTCTCAAGAGTCTTCTCCAACACCACAGTTCAAAAGCATCAATTCTTCGGCCATAAATACATGTATATCCTCTCTTTGGATTTCCTTCCCATTCAGATCACCACAGAACATTGAGTAGAGTTCCCTGTGCTATACAGTCCTCATTGGTTATTGATTTTATACATAGTAGTGTGTAGACGCCAATCCTAATCTCCCACAATTCTTCCTTTCTGTATATGGATGTTGGGCTGCACTATGTTTAAGAGCATTGTTTAAAGAGAGACAAGGGTCTCTGGCACAGTATAAGAGGATCTTTGCTTGTGTCATGGTTCCTGTGGACTCGAATCTTCCAAACATCTGATCCTGCATGGTTTCTGCCTTTTCTTTCCTTTAATTTATCTCCTGGGATTTGTCTCCTTTCTTACCTAAGCTGATGTACCTATGAAGCCTCTCTGAAGCCTGGCTAGTCCCCTTCCCTTCCAGTCTGAGTCTCAGTGTCATCTCAAAGCTCTCTAGTTATTTCTGACATCGTAATTGTAGCTAATAATAGTTTGAGGCTTACCAGGTGTGAGGCATTGTGCTAAGTGCATGATGCCACGTAGTCCCGCTAAACGTGATCTCAACAACTCAAATGAAGAAGGTGCTTCCATTATCTATCTGACAGCCATGTACCTGAGGCTTGAAGAGGTTGAGAGATGGGCTGAATCAATGGCAAAACTAAGATTTGAATCCAGGACTAGAAGACATCAAAACCAGTGCTTAGCTACTGGGCTGGAGAGTTTTTCTAGTACCACCTGGCCACTGGACTCGCCGGATGCAGTTGGAACAAAACTGGAGGGTGTGAACACTTCTTCCTCAGGGGAAAATGTTGATAACAGAAGTCACTCAGCTGAAACATTCAATGGTGATGAACAGGGTGCAATTCAGCCTGTAACCTGTTATGATCACCCGAAGGATCATTTGGAAATGAGAACTCTTCCAATGAGCTGTTCAGATGGTGTAGGTGTCCATGTTTGATACCCATAATGTCTGTGTTTATCATTACAGATGGATGAGTGGGAAGTATCTGAGTGTCTTCAGAATGAACAGCTGGGGGAGTCTGAGTGACCATGCAGCCTCTCACCCTGTAGGCTTCTTGCACACACTAGAGCTTTTTTTTTTTTGCCACCTAATTTTTTTAATTGAAGGATAATTGCTTTACAAAATTTTGTGGTTTCTGTCATACATCAACAGAGGATGTAATACATCCTGTACAGATGCACGTCTATAGCTCCAGCCATAGGTACACCCATGTCCCCTCCCTCCTGAACCTCCCCCCATCTCCCTCCCCATCCCACCGTTCTAGATTGTCACAGACTATCAGCTGGTAGAGTTGGTGACAAGTTGAAGAGCTCCTTTCCATTCTGGCCCTCCACATGGTGACATCACCTTCTTATATTCTGCAGCTCTGGGGGAAGGGGTGCAACATGGAGGTGGGGTTGGTAGATTTTGAGTGCCAGCTTAGAAATAACTCAGGGAGGCAAGGCACCTGGGTAAACAGCCTGTGCTTACAGAAAAGCAAAAATATGAGTTTTTATAGTTTCTATGGCTAGCATGTACTTATAGTCCCTCTCCCATTTTGATCACCAAGGCAGAGAAAGCAGCATAGCCCATTTACTGGGCAGTTTTGACCTAGCCAAAGACATAGCCAAAGGAGTGGTTGGGCTTCCCTGGTGGCTCAGATGATAAAGAATCTGTCTGCTATGGGAGAATGGCATTGAAGCATGTAAATTATCACATGAGAAACGAATCGCCAATCCAAGTTTGATGCATGATACAGGGCGCTCGGGGCTGGTGTACCGGGATGATCCAGAGGGATGGGATGAGGAGGGAGGTGGGAAGGGGATTCTGGAGGGGGGAAACATGTCCCATGGTGGATTCATGTCAATGTATGGCAAAACAAATACAATAAAAAAAAAAAAAGAATCTGTCTGCAATGTGGGAGACGCAGGTTTGATCCCTGGGTTGGGAAGATCCCCTGGAGAAGGGAATGGCTTCCCACTCCAGTATTCTCGCCTGGAGAATTCTATGGACAGAGAAGGCTGGTGGGCTACAGTCCATGGGATTGCAAAGAGTTGGACTTGGCTGAGTGACTGACACTTTCAAAGGGGTGTTTAATTTGGAATTAGAAAAGGCTGAGTTTAAATTCCCATCCAGTTAATTTTTAGGAATGTGATCTTTGACAGTTTAGTAATCTCTTTGTGTTCCTCCAACTTTACAGTGGGGATAGTCACATGGCAGCAATTGAAAACTGGCCCCAAATTCATTGCAACTTCTCTTGCTGAACAGTCGATGACAGTGTCTCTTCCTCTCAGATCTGAGTGGATCCTGTGGCTGTTCCAGTCAACAGAATACGGCAGAAGTGATGCTAAATGGTTCTGAGGCTCTTCCCACTCAATCTCTGCCTGGTGTCTTAGGACATTTATTCTGGTGGGAAGACAATTCCAGTATAAGAGGTCCAACTACCCTGGAGGGCCACGTCTATAGATCCTGTTGAGCAACCGTCTTGACAGCAGCATCCAGTGGCAGCCATCTGTGTGAGCCATCTAGGACGTCCAGTCTAGTTGAGCCCATTGATGATCACAGCATAGCCAACATCTGACCACAACTATGTGAAAAGCCCCATATGAGAACTGCCCAGCCAAGCCCTTTGCAGATTCCTGACTCATAAAACTATGAGAAAAATCAAATTGTTGTTTTACTCCACTAAATTTTGGAATGATTTGTAATGCAGGATCATTAACCAGGGCACATAGAAACACTGAAGGGTCACTTCAAGGACTGAGTGGGAGAACGTATCTGGAGATCCTTTGTGCTTAAAAACTGATGAGCAAGTGTTTCTTCCACACTGGTCCTTTACCCATCAAGGGTTGTCCTCGATGCCCAGGATGACCTTGTGTCCTCGGAATAGTGGGGTTTTGTGGGGTTTTTTTGCAGAAGCTGAAAGCATATAATGAGGTCATCCCCTAAGTGGTGTCCTCTCTTGTGTCTTGAGCTCAAGTCATGGTCTTGGGGCCACATGTGTAACATGGAGGCCATGTAGATAGACTTGCAAACTGGAGTCACATCTGGAAAGGTGGATATCATCCTTGAAGACTTAACTGCCACTCTCAGAGCTCAGTGGACTTTTCTCATTGCCGTTGCTGCAAGAAATTCCCACGGGAATGATTCATACCACCTGGTTGACTTCAAGTTGGCTGCTTTTCTTTTTCTGGTTATTTACTTTTGTTCATTTTCATCCTGATCTACCAGGGAGTCAAGGAATATGGAAGTACCGATGCCAGTAGAATACTGAGGGCAGGCCCTTGAGAAAGAGAAGTCACAGGACATCAGTCTTTATGGGGTGCCAATCCTATGCACATTCTAGAGGGGGAGGTGGGTTTCCCCAGTTAACAGGAGGAGTTGGTGGCAGAACTAATTCTACCTGGCATAGATGGTGGCGGAATCCTGAAACAGCTGGGGATTACTTACTTGCCAGGAACAGAAACCACCACACATGCTAATTGAAGAAAGAAGGTCACTGGGGACTTGCCTGGTGGTCCAGGGGCTAAACTCCATGCTCCCAATGCAGGGGGCCTGGGTTTGATCCCTGGTTGGGGAACTAGATCCCACATGCCTCATCTAAGAATTTGCATGTTGCAATGAATATCAAAAGATCCTGCGTGCCAACGAAGACCTGGTGCAGCCAAATAAATAAATATATTTTTTTAAAAGAAAGAGGGTCTTTTTTTTTTTTTTAAAGGGTCTTTATAGTCATGGAGAAAATGTCAAGGCATCTAATTGTGGACTCAGAGTGGGTGTCAAGGAACTGAAGACATCCTTTCTACCTCCTTTTTTCCTTCCCTTCTTCTGAGGCCACATGGTTTCTTGTCTTGGCTTCTCTTGGCAGACCAATTTCATCTTCAATACTTCTAATTTTTACTCTGATATGACTTCTAGTGGCCCATGCCTTTGTGTTCCTATAGTAATGGAAATGGTTGTTGTCATTCAGTCACTTAAGTTGTGTTCGGCTCTTTGTGACCCCAGGGACTATAGCCCGCCAGTCTCCTCTGTCCATGGGATTTCCCTGGCAAGAATACTGGAGTGGGTTACCATTTCCTTCTACAGGGTATCTTCCCAACCCAGGGATCGAACCCACATCTCCTGTGTCTCCTGCATTAGCAGGAGGATTCTTTACCTTGAGCCACAATAATAGCTAATATCTGTGGAGAGCTTGCCACAGTCTAGGCCCTAAAGTAATTCTTGCAAGACCCCTAAAGGTGTATTGCTATCAAGGTACCCATTTCATAGGTGAGGAAACTGAAGCATAGAGTTGTTAAAGTAACTGCCTTGCGAGGCAGAGCTAATGTGTAGCTAAACTGAAACTCGGACCCATGTCAGCTGTCTTAGAGCCCAGTATCAGCTGCCTATCCATAAACATGGATCTCTAAAATAAAGCTTTTTTTTTTTTTTGGCTGTGCCATGTGGCTTAAGGGATATTAGTTTCCTGACCAGGGATTGAACCCAGGCCCTGGCAGTGAAAGTGCTGAGTCCTAACCCCTTGACCGCCGGGGAATTTCCAAGATAAAATTTCTTGGAGAGTAGAATTTATTGGGTTGGCCAAAGAGTTCATTTGGGTTTTCCATAAAAAAAATCTGAACGAAATTTTTGGCAAACCCAGTAACTAGCTGTGGCCCAGAAAGTGAGTTTTAGTCAGATATCCAGTCGGGGTTGTGGCAATGAGACCTTTATAGGCTCTGGGTCGGGGTAGGGTAAGAGTGTTCTCTAAAAAGGGAATGTGAGTAGAAAGGAAATACTGAGCATCTTGAGCAAGGTAAGGATTGAGGAGGGGTCAGAGCAGAGAGCAGAGTTGTCCCTGTGGTTCTTCTGCCCAGGTAATGACCTCTAACCAGAGCTGGAACTGGCTCAAGGCTTCCCTAGCAAGGGAGGCCAGTCTGATAGCCAAGGACTTCTTCGCCCTGTATTCAGTCAAGTCTGCTCCTTGCCAAGCTTCTGTCTTTTCCAGCTAGACTGTCCCATCCTCTCTTACCAAAGGGACCCAAACCTCGTGCATGTGTGCTAAGTCGCTTCAGTCGTGTCCAACACTTTGTGACCTTGTGGATTGCAGCCCACCAGGCTTCTCTGTCCGTGGGATTCTCGAGGCAAAAATGCTGGAGTGGGTTGTCATGCCTTCCTCCAGGGGATCTTCCAATCCAGGTATCGAACCCATGTCTCTTAGGTCTCCTGCGATGGCAGGCGGGTTCTTTCCCACTAGCACCACCAGAGCAGAGACCCCTGACTTAAAAAACAACAGCGAGTTTTCATGTTGAGATAGAAACCACAGCAGTGTTGAAAAGAAGATTTATTTCCTGCCTTTATGACCTCAAGGCCAAGCCCATCTCTGCCCAGTAGCCCAGTTGCATGCATGCATTAGTGTCTGCATGAATGCCAAGTTGTTCTGTGATCTCCTCCCCTTCAGCTCATGTAACTTATTTAAACTCAGTGATGAGGGGGCTGAAGTTGGGCTCCTTTTTAGCAGTGACTTTGGGAGATAGGGAGGACTTTGGTAAGACATGATGCTGGGCTCAGCTCCCCTCGTGAGTGAATTGAGATAAGAAATCCAATAGAACCAGACATTTGAGTGTCACTGTTTGTGTCTGGGAGTGAAGGGTTTTATTTGGAGACTTGAGAAGGAGTCTCTGCTCTTTATAAAACAACAGAGGGAAGTTTAGCCTTTGCGTGGGCAGCTTTCATCAGGGAGCAGATGGGGCTTTCAAGACCCAGGAAAGTTGCCAGACACCACATGTGCCTTTGGAAGGCAAAGGCCAAGTTCTGTAAGGAGCTGAATGGAACACGGTTGCCCCTGAGCCTTGGGAGTCATGATCCTTCCTAAGAAGTCATAAAGCTCCCCTGAGTCTCCCCTGCAAAGGACCACCCTCAGCCAACACTGCCAACAAGAGCAAATCAGGCAGGACTGATGTCTCAGAAGGACAGCTGGCAGGGAGGATAGGGAAGAATCCAGATCAGATGAATGATCTGACTTATCCTCTTGTCAGAGTGGAAGGGCATGGGCCTAGGGGCATGCAAAAACCTTGGTCCAGCCTGAGTGGATCACCATTTTTCTTTTTTTTTTAACATTATTTTGATGTGGACCATTTTTAAAGTCTTCAATGAATTCATTACAATATTGCATCTGTTTCATGTTTTGATTTTTTGGCCACAAGACATGTGGGATCTCAGCTCCCTGACCGGGGACGGAACCCACCTCCCCTGCTTTGGGGGGTGAAGACCCAGCCACGGGACCACCAGGGAGGTCCCCTGAGTGGATCACCTTTAACCTGTGTTAAGACTCAATCATTATTACGTTGAACTAGTTCTGGGAGAGGCTGCTGATAGTTGGTAACTTACCTCCGGGCTCAGATGGACACTATTTTGGCCTGCTTTGGGGCTGTATGTGGTTTGCCCATGTTGTGTCATGAACTTTCAGGTTCCTAAGGAGCTAAAGACTCCCAGGTGGTGTTACCTGTCTAGTGTTGGGGCAGCAGCAAGCCTATGATACTCCTCTGATGGTTTGAAATGTGTAGCAGGGATGCTGGAAAAGACATAGCCTAAGAGCTTGATTCAGCCTTCACATCCTGCCTGGTTTGGCAGAAAGAAAATTAAGAGTGTTCTTTGTATGGCCTTGGTCACCCTCCTTGGCTACACATGTGTGTTTGTGTATGTGCAGTTACATGTGTGCGTGTATATTTGTGCCTGCATATGCTTCGTCTGTTTCTCATTATGGCACTAAGGGAGAATTTGCGGAGAGTGTGATAATGGGTATTTTCCTTCTATACAATGAATCTGAAAAGTTTAGGAGTGCTAAAAAATATAAAAGAAGTTAGGCATGTGGCTATGATATGAGTAGGCTATACAATCCATCTGGCTGGTTGGAATCTCAGTTCTACTCCACATACCAGCTGTGTGATTTTTTTTGTTGTTGTTGTTCTTTAACTTCTCCAAGCACCAAGTTTCTCATTTCAAAGACCCGGTTAGTCATGTAACTTACCTTACAGGGTTATGGTGAGGCTTAAATGACGTAATCCATGGAAATTACTTGGCACACTGCCTGTCCCATTGTCAAGGATTTATAAATGTAAATTACCACTATGATGAATCAATATCTCTATCAACCTCTCAGTGTTGTATTATGGATGGGCATCCTGTGTTTAAGTCTTTGCTGAACTTATGCATACTTGTAGCTTCACTATCCTGTGGAGAAAATGCACCCCAGATGGTGTTCCTGGGCAGTGGGAAGCCCCTGTGAACAGCAGCCCTTGTCCCACATGGCAAACTGAGTGTCTGCTGGCTTGGGATTCTGAGTGCCTGTCCTCTCCTGGCCTCATTCCAGGCTGGGACTGCTGGCCAACGTTACTAGAGCTCTATTCTCAACTAAAGGATCAAAGCAGCCCCTCCAGGATGAACACACTTCTCTCCATGAGTTTTAATAAGTTAATTATCTAATTGAAAAAGCCATGCAAATGGCAAGAGATGTTGTGGGAGAGAGTGCATGTGGTGTGCAAATGTGTGTGTGTGAATGGGTGTGTTTATGGCTGTGTGCACCCTCATGGAGTGAGGTGAAGGAAAATGAAAACCATAAATCCCACACTGCTGTTCGTGGAGCATCTTTGGAGTTTGAAGATTATAGTCGAACTCTGCCAGTTCATTCATTATTGAATCCTTTAATTGACGACCGTGGTGGAAAAATGACAGCAGCACGTCCTTGGCAGGGAGGCAAATTCTATTTGTTTGTTTATTACAGTTGCGCAATTTATCTAGTGGAGAGCGAGAGATGGGAGGTCACCCATGCCTCATGGGTCAACATGCTGTTATAAATAACAATTAATCCACTTAGATATCTGGCTCCATTCAACCTGAAGAATCTCACTGGACATAAAAGATGCTGGAGGAGAATGTTGAGGAGGAAAAAGATTTTTCCTTTCTCTTGGCTTTCGTCTTACTGTCTGGTCTTCCAAAAATGCCTGGGGTTTTCCAAGATGTTGAATATTCAGGAGTGTTGGTATCATCTCTTAACTTCTGTTGTTTTACTGCCAGCATCCTCTCTTTGACAGTTAACCATACATCACCTTAGGATGTGTCTTTAAATCGCTATATTAAATTATTAAAATTTCTATTATTTATTTGTTATCTATATATAGTCTTCTTAAATAGATAATAAACTCTTTGAAGGCAGGGATCATCCCTGGGCTTACAGACAGGATAGATGCTTAATAACACAGGACAAAGTGATAATTGACATGAAAGTTGATTGAGCTCCCGTTGTGGCACAGGACCTATGCTTGGAGACTTCATATACGTTTGGTAAGATTTGAATATGGAGAAAATAAAGATAGAGATCTATCTGAATTTTAAAAATAATATAAAACAGCATAACCTCATGGCATAGCACAGCATAACACAGCCTAATAAAGGAAATAATATAAAAAACTGTGAAATAGTAAAAAAAAAAAAATGCAGTTTTGTAAATTGGGAGAGAATATGGAATAACAGGGGCTTTCCTGGCGACTCAATGGTAAAGAATCCCCCTGCAATGCAGGAGACCTGGTTCAATCCCTGGGTCACAAGAGCCCCTGGAGCAGAGCATGGCAATGCAACTCCAGTATTTTTGCCTGGAGAATCCCATGGACAGAGGAGCCTGGCAGGTTACAGTCCATTGGGTCACAAAGAGTCAGACACGACTCAAGTGACTTAGCACACTCGCACGTGGTAATAACTCGGCCATGAGTTATTACTTCTTTACAAGAGATTTAAATTTCATATTTACACTTGTAATCTGAGCATTTATATTCACAAAATTTCACCTTTACCAGGGTCTTCACGTGACTCTAAGATTTCTGATACACTTCTATTGGCAAATCTACCGTTCCCTCAGGTTTAGTGAGGAAAATAGACACTATTCCCTGCATTCTGAATACAAGGAATTTCTTAAAAAGTAGACTTTAGGTACTTCCTTTGTGGTCCAGGGCTTCCCAGGCAGCTTAGTGGTAAAGAATCCACCTGCCAGTGCAGGACACACGAGAGACATGGGTTTGATCCCTGGGTCAGGAAGATCCCCTGGAGCAAGAAATGGCAACCCATTCCAGTATTCTTACCTGAAAAATCCAATGGACAGAGGAGCCTGGCGGGCTTCAGTCCCTGGGGTCGCAAAGAGTTGGACACGACTTAGCGACTGAACAACATTGTGTAACTCAGAGTGAAAAGAGTAACTTGTTGAAACCGGAGTTTTCTAGAGGGCAGGTTATGTTTGATTTTTACTGAGATATCCAGGGATTAATTTCAGGACACCAGTTCCAACAGCAACCTAGGGCCTTATCCAAGGCTCTCTAGGAACTTCCCAGGCTTTTCTGCTTCAGTTATAACAGATAAGCGGCTGCTGTGTCATAATAGTAAGATAAAGCAGGTACTCAGCTCAGCACTGAATGTAAAATAGGAATCACTTGAATGTCATGGTCATTGTCATCAAATCGATGTGAGTCCATCCTGTGTAAAGCCTTACCATTACTAAAACGAAAGAAAAGCGATGAGTCTGCCAGCATTTATTTATTCAAGAGGGCTTGAAATACAGGTGGCAGCATTCATATCACTGAAGACAGCTCCTCTCTGCCAAACGATTTCACTGTTTTGGGGTCACGCTTTACAGTGAATGGGAACCTCTGAATATATGAAATGTGTAAGTAAACCTCCATAGAACAGTATTTTTGGTTGTGTACCTGCTACTTTCAGGTTCAAGCTGTCTTTATAGTTTTGCTCCTTGTATTTCTAAAGCTACAAATAAGAGTTAGTGACTCATTCTTGCTCTTCAAATGGTTTTGGTGTCATTAATAGAGACTCATTCGAATTTGTGGTCACTTAAGTTCACCAGTCCTTGTGCTGTCTCATCGAATCTGGATCTCATCACTTGAAGTATCAGAAGGCAGACGTCTTTTAAAACTCCTGAAAGTTAAGAAAAATAAAAACAACCCGTTTTGCTTTTTATTTTAAAAATGATGCAGGTTCATTTTAGAAAACCTAGAGAATACTGACAAACAAACAAAAAAAAATAAAGGCCATCTATAATGCAGTGTCTAGAGTTGACCACTATCAAGATTTTGATAAATAAATATTTTTTAAACCTCTGTTTTCTATTTGTATATTTCTATTGGAAGTTGGGGTTTCCAATTCCAGGCCCATCTATTTATAAACACTCTTGCACAAAATGTGTCTTATCAGTGATTATGGATAGGTACATTATACACCAGGGGCTCCCCTGGTGGCTCAGCAGTAAAGAATCCGCTTGCAGTGCAGGAGACACAGGAGACTTGGGTTTGATCCCTGGGTTGGGAAGATCCCCTAGTGAAGGGAATGGCAGCCCACTCCTATATTCTTGCCTGGAGAATCCCATGGACAGAGGAACCTGGCAGGCTACAGTCCATAGGGTCGCAAAGAGTCAGACACAACTGAAGCGACTTAGCGTGCAAGCACACACACTATGCACTCTGCTTTATAATCTGGACTTACTTAAATATTTGCTTATATATCATTAGTTATTCTGTAGCGTCATTTCTAATGGCTACCTGCTGCCTTTAACAGGTTCTTTATGGAACGATGTTTAATTACATTACTTATAACCAGGTTTTCTTAACACATCTATAGTAAAACCTTCGGAGAAGGCAATGGCAACCCACTCCAGTACTTTTGCCTGGAGAATCCCAGGGACAGCGGAGCCTGGTAGGCTGCCGTCTATGGGGTAACACAGAGTCGGACACGACTGAAGCGACTTAGCAGCAGCAGCAGTAAAACCATGTCCAGTTGAGCCAGAGAAATATAGATGTTAGAGTAATATGACCAAGCCCAGGCTGAGGGTTATTATGTTTACTATCCTGTGAAGAAAGATTTTGCTGAGCAAACCTGAATGTTGGTGCTGGGGATGTGAAACAAATCCAAAAATGACTGTGTTTCGGGAAAGTAATTTAGCAACAGTCATTTCGACTCTCTGACTTGAGGACAAATATAATTTTCTTTACCCCTCCCAGTATTCCGAATGGAGGCTGGCAAATACTTATTGATTGTGGAGCCACTTGTAGGCAATCAAACTACACCCAGTCTATATGTATATGGTGTTGAGCATAAAGTATGTGCAAGACATTCTGGTAGATGTCTGAAGAAAGATAAAGATAAAAATCCACCAGAAATAAGTGTCAGGTACTTGTAGCTACACTAGTTACTCATTCAGTATCCACTGCTTTCTTATTTTGTTGTTGACCGTGTCCCAGTTTTTTTTGTGGGTATTGTTGTATGTGCCTTGTTCAGATGAAACGTCCATTTTTCCAACTTCCTTTGCAGGTAAGGGAGGCCATGTGATAGTATCCAGGCCAATAAGTCATAAGTGGGAGAGTCAGCAGTGGGGCTGGGTGGTGGGAGCTCTGGGAATGTTTTGGCTTTTCCTAGCAAAAAAGACTGACTTCATTGCCATGCTCCTTCTCTTCTCTTTCTCCTATTTTCATGCATTGAACATAGATTCGATATCTGGAGGCATGGCAGCCGCTTTTTGATCTTGAGGTAGGGAAAAGAATTCCTGGTCTCTGGTGGCGTTATTGAACAACTAAACTGGCAGCAGCAGCTTTCCATCTCTGGACTTGTGATATGACAATAATAAATGCCTAATTCCATCATTATTAGTCAGTTACTCTTTCTGGCAGCTGAATACATTCAGCTATTTAAAAAAAAATGCTATATAAGTGCAGAGAGCAGTAAAGAATGCAAATGATCAGTGGTGTTTCTTGGAAACTATGAGAGGTTTCATTTGACTGGAATGGAGGGTATATTAGGAATGGGGAATATGAGTTTTGGAGTATACGTTGGGATCATAAAGAGGGTTCATATGTGAAACTTGTCTGGAATATCTTGAAAGTCAGTGAGTTTATGGTCAATTTGGCAAACTGTAAGAAGCTACTGATAATTTGGGAGCAGAATTTAGGAAATTTAAGTTGGTACTAGTGAGAGAGATGGATTGAGTGGAGAAGGATAAGAGATGGGGCGAAAGTCAGGAATTTTTACCGCAGACCAGGTGAGAAACCCTCAAGTAAGGTTGTGGCTATCTTAGTCTACTTGGGCTGCTAAGTAGACACATGGTAACAAAATACCATAATCTGGATGATTTAAATAACAGAAATTTATTTCTCACAATTCTGGAGGCTGCGAAGTCCAGGATCAAGGTGCTGGCTAATTTGTTCCTGGGAAGATTCTCTTCCTGGCTTGTTGATGGCCGTCTTCTCACTGTGTCCTCACAGTTGGCCAGCTACATAGGAGACATTCTTCTGTCTCATCCTCTTCTTGTAAGGACACCAGGCCTGTTGAATTAGGGTCCCACCCTTATGATCTCATTTACCCTTTGTCGTCTTAACAGGCCCCATCAACAGATAGAGTCACACTGAGGGTCAAGGTTCCAACGGATGTACTTGGAGGGGACAAAAACATTTATTCCTTAACAGTGACTGTAGGATGGAAGTAAAGGACTGATATCTGAGGAATTTGGGCTCCCCTGGTGGCTCAGTGGTAAAGCATCCATCTGCAGTGCAGAAGAGGCAGGAGACCCAGGTTCAATCCCTGGGTCAGGAAGATCCCCTGGAGAAGGAAATGGCTCCAACATTCTTGGCTGGAAAACCCCATGGATGGAGAAGCCTGGCGGGTTACAGTCCGCGGGATTGCAGAGAGTCAAACATGACTGAGTGACTGAGCACGCACAGTCTGAGGAATTGCAGTGATGGAAACTACCGGACTTAACATTGGTAGATGTGGAGGTGAAAACGTGATGAATCAAAGATGCTTCTGAGTGTCAGGCTTGAGTGACTGCAAGAATAGTGGCATCAAGACTTCCCTGGTGGTCGAGTGGCTGACTCCATGCTCCCAATGCAGGGGGTCCAGGTTCCATCCCTGTTCTGGGAATTACATCCTGCATACTGCAACTAAGGATGCCACTTGCTACAACTGAAAAAAAAAAAAAAAATCCTGCATGCTGCAACAAAGATTGAAGATCCTTCATGCTGTAACTAAGACCTGACACAGTCAAATAAATGAATATTTTTTTTTAAAAAAAGAATAGTGGCACTGTGTGTAGTATTAAGGAACTTAGGCAAAAATGCAGATTTTTAGAAGAGTAGTATGTGTAGGCTGATTGAAATGGTGATGCTGACATGACTTTCAGGAAGAAATGAAGTGATGTGGCTTGTTGCAGTTTGGAGGGAAATGTTTCCTATATATTAATATTAATATTAGTGGTTCCTTGGGTGCATTATGCTATTTAATTATCAAACCACCCTGTGGGGTACTACTAGTATAGTCTCTGTCTTACAGATGATGAAACAGACATGGTGGTATTCTAGGCTGGAAAATTATACCCCATGTTGTTGGAAGAAACCTGTCAAACTCAATCACCCAAACTACTATGGGTGGTCTTAGTGAACACGGAGAGTATTAGTGGTTTGGAAAATTGGAGACAAGCAAATGGAGTTTGGATTTCCAACCCAGAAAGAAGATGGAATCTGCAACTAAGTAGATTTCAAGAATGTCTAATGGAAGATTAAAGGGTTGGCACGTGAGCACCTAGAAAAGGAAGCCGCAGATACTAGCAGCCAGCGTGGGCTAGCCACGAGCAAGTTTTGTGTGATTAACTTCATCCAGAATGCTGAAAGTCAGCATGGTGTTGGGCAAGAAAAAGGACAAGTGAGTGGAATAGTTACTGATTAAAGAGCTCTATTTTTAAAGGGACTGATTTAAAAGTAAATGTTAATCCAGTGGAAAGTGTCTAGTGACATGCTTTGGAGCTTTGCTCTTGCATTCTGATTTTTTCCTTTTAATCTATGATTTGCATGAATATTTAGAGGGTTTATTAAATTAATATACAGCATGAAGCTGGAAGCCAAGTAAGCATGTTGGAGACAAAAATCAGTATTCCAAAG
This sequence comes from Giraffa tippelskirchi, assembly GCF_054371585.1. NCBI lineage: Eukaryota > Metazoa > Chordata > Mammalia > Artiodactyla > Giraffidae > Giraffa > Giraffa tippelskirchi. The sequence continues at coordinate 10,916,996 of NC_137287.1, read as the reverse complement.
GCCGTAAACAAAAGGATGAGGGGGCCAGATTTAACCAGATCAATGCATTGGGGAAAGTGTCAGGTGCCAAACACAGGTCCAAGTACCCCCAACCTGAAAGATATGGCTACATAGCACCAAGTAGGAAAAGGAGTGTTAGTGGAGAGTATGCTATGTGATATGGCTGAAAAAAGAATAATTGTGATCTGAGCTGCCATTAGTGCAAGCACTTAACCTCTCTGAGCCTCAGTTTTCCCATATATAAAATGGACATAAAATCCTCATAAAGTGGTTATGGGAATTAAATGAAGTAATGGAGGGAATGCCTCTAGTGATTGCTGTGACACACAGTAAACCTCCATTCAGTTCAGTTCAGTTCAGTCGCTCAGTCGTGTCCAACTCTGGTACTTATTATATGATGAACAGATCAAAGCACTTCTAGTCCTCGGCTAGGAGGAGGGAGGACTCAGGATACGCATTAGGTATCTTGGGGAAGAGGGAGTTGGCTTGGTCTCCATGGCTTCAAATGGTAGAACCCAATGGGCAAAAGTTTCAGGGAGGCATAATGGAGCTCAGCTCGAGTCCTCAGAGTCACAGGTAACTTGAGAAGTGCTTCTAGGAAGGTTTTAATAGTGAGTTCCCTGACTCTGGAGGCATTAAAGCCCAGGCTAAATGTTGTCTTGCTGGGGAGGTTGTAGACGGACTCGACCATCAAGTGAATCATTGAACCAGAGCTCCTCTAACTTTGAGATTTGATGATCCGTAATTTTGGTTGTGGGGTGGTTCTAGAACAAGAGCAAATTAACTCTTGTACTCCCTAAAATAACTTTGTTTTTATTGATGGTCTCTTGACCACAAGACAAATGGGCTTCCTCTGATTGAACAGTTAGAATCAGGGAGGGCCAATGTGCCTGGAGAATCCCAGGGACGGTGGAGCCTGGTGGACTGCCGTCTATGGGGTCGCACAGCGTCGGACACTACTGAAGCGACTTAGCAGCAGCAGCAGCAATGTACCTGGAGCCCTCAGAAGACCAGTCATATCTGCAAAAGCACCCCTGCGCCTTGAATAAGGACCTTCAAAGGTCCTAAGAGGTAAGAATCTAAGCCAGATGGCCCTTACCCTATTCTTAGAACCTAGCTCTGCCCTGGCACATGAAACCTGTTGAATGAAAATTCGAATATATGATTCAGTGAAATAAAAAACCATCATCAGAACCTAAGCTTCCAGCACTGCTTATCTTATCAGTGTCAGGGTCCTCTTCTGGAATTTCTCAGCTAAAACTTCTTCTCATGGTCATGGGATGTTAAAATCTTTCAGAATATGTTATAATCATGTCTGAGTACTGCTAGTTCTTATAATAAAACCAGGAGGATAAATTCATTTTTGGTGAATAAGAGTAAAAAAAAAAATCCTTCTGTTTAAGCCCACACCTCTTTGAAGGGCCTGGCATATGTTGCCGCAAACCCAAAACTACTACTAACATATCCTGCCTCCAGCAAATGATTTGTGTTTCTTTGGAAACAGTCTCCCATGGGAAGTGCTACAAACACAACCCTCACGCCCCCTGCTTCCACAGGAACAACACAAGTCAACAAATCTGGAATCCTTGCCTCTGTCCTTTTTTAAACAGTTGTTGCTGAGAATCAAAGTCAGCCCACAGTGCATATGGCTTGATTCAAGTGGTTACGTAGAGAGAACACAGCTCCAGGAATATATATATATATATATATATACACACACACAGTACGTTCTCCGACTCTGCTTTTGCTCCTTATCACTCCATGAATCAGTAAATAGCAGCACATCACCACCAGCGCCAATAATCAGCTGGACAGATTCTAGTGGCTGTAATCACATCTCTTAACTCCGTAATCACATCTCTTAACTCCTTTGAACTCCTGAGAGGGGAAGACTGTCAGAGGTTCTATTCCATTATTTTTGTTGTCTGATGCTTAAAGCTAGAATCGCGTTAAGCTGGCTGCACGGTCTCATCTAGGGAGCAGTTGGAGACTTCAGGGAAAGGGAGGTCTGCTGTGGGTCCAAGACAAGGTGTAGACCTCAGGGATATTGAAGGGGAGGGATAAAGGTTCAAGCCCTCATCCCTGGGTTTGTCTTGGTATGTCTCTCTTCTCTGCCATGTGAAGGAAAGCAGATGGTACTCCAAGGTAAAGACCTTAAAGTAAAGAGATGGGAGGACTTTTGAGTCCCATGTTGGGTTCTGCATTGATCACCAGGCTTTTGACCAGAGAGGGATTTGAAGCCCTGGATTCTGCTAGGAATGTAGCAGGGACGGAATGATGGCAGCCATAGACAAGGGTGGTCAAGGGTTTGGTGTCTGGTCCGTTTACCCTTTACAATCACTGACACCGGTTGTCCTGCAGCAGACCAAGGCGAGTTCATGTGCACAAGTTGAAGATTTTGATTTAGGCTCCTGAAGAAACTTGCATTGTTAAGAGAAGGTCTGGTTTTCATTAGCAAATCTCAGCGAGAGAGAGAGTTTGTGCCTCAATTCTGATTAGCAGGAATCTGGGCTTGGCAGGGATGCAAACTTCTGAGTTCTTGAAAAAGCTCACTTCAAAATAAGCAGACTTTTGGCGTAAAATGCCTTTAGTATGTGGATTGTGGAGTGACTTAGTAGACTTAAATTTCATTGTATTCTCTGGTTTTTGTTTAGTTTTGTTTTTCCCATTCAGAGACAATGTTTCTTAGAAATACATAGAAGATGGGTTCAAACATTGGGAATTGGTGGTGTTTGTCCAAGAACAGATTAAGCAGAATGAGGATAAGGCTTCGGTATGTGGGTGGCATGTGATATTAGATTGAATTAAGGGAACAACTGAATAGAATTATCCAAAAGTGAGTTGAAGGCCTTGAGCATCGGTGGATTTTGATATCCAAAGAAATGTGTGTGGGGGGTCCTAGAACCAATCTCCTGCAGATGCTGAAGGATGACTGTGTAGTAAGTGAGGGAGATTATTTAGGGAATTGGTGTGTGAGCAGAAAATGCTCAGATCTTGATAGATATCTCAGGGAGAAATAGGATCAGCTCAAACATAAGTTTCAACCCTTTATACCTGAAGAGACAAGAGGACCAGGAGGTGAGAAAGATGTGGAGAGGCTGAAAATGTTTTAGCTCAGAGGAAGGTGGGAGGAACAGGTTTTCTCATGTAAGGGCAGGTGGAAGGTTTAAAAAATGCATCTGAGAAGCTGTGCTCCAGGAAAGCAGTGTTGGAGTTATCGAGGCTTGGGGAATTCAAGGATTGAAAGAAGACAAGTGTTACGGACCTCACGTTATCACCGAGAGCAGGTTTGGGAAATTCCCTAGAGGCAGCTGAAACTCAGAAATCTTTCAAGTGGATTTCTCCAGCTGGGGCAAATATGAAAACTAAAAGGGATGGTCTCCCTGGAGGTAGATGTTATGGGACAAAGCTAAGGCACTGCTGAATGGAAGAAAGACACAGTGGCTATAGAAATGGAAATGTTGCACAAATAAGTAAACCTTGAGAGCCTTCTGATTTGAAGAGATACAGACAAAGCTGGTCTCCTGGGGTTAGGAGGGGTACCAGACTGTAGATTTTTGAAGGAGATTAGCTGCTGTGTTACTAGGCAGGGTCCTATTCAAGGGAGGTTAACAGGCCAGGCATGCAGGGTTGGAGAAGGAAGCATGCACAGGTCATTGAGGGAAGGACAAAATTTTATTGGCTGCAACTTAAAGGACAAATCTTGAGGAAGGGTGAGGTGGCTGGCCTTTTTTTGCCCTTTCCAAAAGGTGTTTTCTTAGGCTAAAGCAAGCTTAGTATCTTGATGAGATTCTTCCTTCTTGTTTATAGGTGGTGGACTTTGGACACCGGGCAAGGCTGACTGACACGCTAGGAAAGCTGAAGCCACATGGGCTTTTTTGTTCCCCCTTTATTTTATTTTTTCTGGTGGCCTAATTCCTGCACTGAACTAATATGAACTCCTTATCTACGATTGGTGATAACAACGTGGATCTAGACTACATGAGACGTTGATTTTAGGAAACAGTATATCCGCTAGGGAATTGATGGTAAGATTGTGAACTACTCTAATGGTCATATTTGGTTTGGGGATTAAGTGCTTTTTTCCTAAATATTGTGGAAACGAGCCTCATGCTATTGTATTGTGTTTCCTTGTAATTCCCTGAAATCCTGGAAAGATCAGATATTCAAGAGATTGGGATAATCACATTTGGAAGGTGTTAATGCTCCTGTGGGAAATATTCCAGGCTGTGAGAAAGCTGAAAAGGAAACCCAGGTCTCAAATGCACTTCCTTCAGTCAGAGTTGAGTGGATTCAGAAGGAAAGGAAAGAAATGAGATAACTCCGTGGGTTGGTATTAAAGCTTTAATTGCTCCAAATTCACCTGAATGGATGAGGAGGGAAGATAAACATACACGGATATTTAAATGTTGCATCAGTTTTGCCTTTCTGGCATAATCCAGTCGAGTCATTATAAATTATTATTTTTAAAGGCCACTAGGTTCATTTTGCTAATACGTTGCTTTTAATTTTTGTACTTACCTTCATGAGAGAAATTGACCTGCAGTTTTATTTACTGATTTATTTTTGGCTGCATTGGGTCTTAACTGCAGCACGCAGTCTTCTCTCTAGTTGAGGTGCATGGGCTTAGTAGTTGTGGTGCACGGGTTTAGCTGACCCGAGGGATGTGGAATTTTTGTTCCCTGACCAAGGATCAAACCTATATCCCCTGCATTGGAAGGTGGATTTTTAACCACTGAACCACGAAGGAAGTTCCAATCTGTAATTTTAATTTTCTATATCATCTGTGTCTGGTCTTTGTGTCAAGTTTTAGTAGTCGAATAAATTGCCTATTTTCTGAAAGAGTTGTGTGAGATTGGAATTATATTTTCCTTGACTATTTGGTGAACTCTACTGCACATCCATGTGGGCCAGGTTTTATCTTTGTGGAAAATAATTTTAATTGTAGAGTCAATTTATTTAAAGATTATAAGACCATTCAAAATTTCTACTTCTTCTTGGGTTCAATTTTGGTAATTTATATTATTCTAGAATTTTTTCATTTCACTTAAGTTTTCAAATTACTAATTAGCATATATTTCACCATACTATTCTTGTATTATCTTTCTAAACTCTATTCTATCTTATGTTTAATTCAAAATTTTCTGCTATTATTTGCTTGTGACTTTTAAAGTTTGTGAGTTTATTGAATCTCGTTAGAAATTTAGATATTTTATTGATGTTTTTTAAAAAAATCAACTCGTATCTGTTTATTCCTTTCACTGTATTTTTGTTTTCTGTTGTGTTAATTTATGTTCTTTATCATTTTCTTTCTTCTGCTCTATTTAGATTCATATTCTTGTCTGTGAGTTCATCCAAGTTCTTAAGCTGGATGTTCAACTCAGTAATTTTTAGCTTTTCCTTTTTATTGTCAGAATTTATATTAATTTCCCTTTACCCATTCCTTTTATCTGTATGCCACAAGTTTTGATATATAATATCTTCAATATGTTTGATTATAAATGTTTAAACATTCCTATTATTTCTATGTTGATTCATAAATTATGAAGAAATACATTTTTAATTTCCAACCGTAGCAATTTTTAAAGTTAATTTTTAAATTGATTTCTGTATCAGTTGGAATGTAGTAAGAGAATATGCTAAGCATGATATCCAATTCTTGAAAATATTTTGAGAATTGTTTGTGGAATAGCATATACTTATTTTTTATAAATATTTCATATGTTTTAGAGAACAGTATTTAATGGCACCCCACTCCAGTACTCTTGCCTGGAAAATCCCATGGACGGAGGAGCCTGGTAGGCTGCAGTCCATGGGGTCGCTAAGAGTCGGACACGACTGAGCGACTTCATTTTCACTTTTCCCTTTCATGCGCTGGAGAAGGAAATGGCAACCCACTCCAGTATTCTTGCCTGGAGAATCCCAGGGACGGGGCGGAGCCTGGTGGGCTGCCGTCTATGGGGTCACACAGAGTCGGACACAACTGAAGCGACTTAGCAGCATTTAAACGTTATACCTAACTTGAGAACTGTGTTGTTGATATCTTTATATCTTTCTTGTCTTTTCAACTCTTCCTTTACTTAGAGTGTGGTCCTTAGGATACTTTGTTTAATGCCAGACTTTTATGTTTCTCTCCCCTGCCTTGCGTGGACATGGAACCTGTTCTCCTATTCCCTTAGGTGTAGCCATTAATCTCCAAAATTCTAGAGTCTTGGAATCAGTGTTTTCCCCAAACAACCCAACTTTGGTGTTTGCTTACAAGTTTCATGTTGTTTCATGTTATAAAACATTCTTTTTTTTTTTTTGCCCTTGGGATTTTCCGTATTTTCTTGTGAACTCGGCAATACACTTACATTTATTGTAATTCTTCCATCATCTGACTGTTTTGTGGGGCAAAAAATCTGCAAAATATCTGAAAAATCAGATTGCCAGAGGCAGAATGATCTAGATCTTCTACTTACTCATCCCTCTGCTCCCCTCTCACCTTTTGATGAGTTCTGGAGTAAAACATGGTCCTCAGGGATACTCACTCTTCTGCAGTCTTCTTGGTGAAAGGAGATAGAGCCAGAAGATGGAACTCTTCTTCTGTAAAAGAAGCAATTTCCAAGGCATTATCTTCTCTCCAACCCCAGTTTTTAATTTTTTCCATCCCAACTGTAACGGTCTGAAATTTCGTATCAGTTTGGTAATACTCTTTGCCCCTTGCTTATTTATACAGAGATGTTTTAAGAAGAATTTCAAAGAAAGGTGTAATATCATGTGGTAATGATGGTACACTTAGAGGGAAGTGGAGGGAAAGAGCAAGAAGAAGAGAAAAGAAATGGGAAAAAAATGAAATTCAAAGTAGGTCTCGGTTTAGAGATAAACTGCATGGTAGAAGTGAGAGGCAATTGGCGTAGATATATGTTCAGGCACCTAGATCTTCAGAAAGGGTCCCCTTCAATCTAATACTAGTAACATAAACAGATATTAGTAAATTTGACAAAATACTGCTTTCCTACTGTGTTTATACTCTGATTTGGGGGATCAGAGTTCAAGACATAAGAAACATCTCTTCCATTAAGTGCTTACAAGTTGTTTTGTTGGACAGGATATAAAAAGCAGTAAGAACAATACTCAGCAGTGTATGATCCTTGCTGACGTAAAGTATTAAGGTGTTATCAGAGTTCATTTTGGGCACATTCACTGCAAACCAATGGAGTCCAATAAGTCTTCATAGAGTAAGAAAGACTGAAATTGGCCTTGAAGGATGCCCTCAATTTTCAAAGGGCAAAAGAGAAACAGGGACCGCTTCTCTACATAGAGAAAACGTCTATCTATCTTTCTCGCTCCTGACACAGGTCGGCTTGTGAGGCAGGTGGTCCCAATGACTCAGAATAGAAGCCTAATATTGCTGACTTGGGCTTCCCTGGTGGCTCAGCAGTAAAGAATCGGCTTGCTAAAGCAGGAGACGTGGATTTGATCCCTCGGTTGGGAAGATCCCCTGGAGAAGAAAATGGCAACTCATTCCAGTATGCTGGCCTGGGAAACCCCATGGGCAGAGGAACTTGGCAGGCTACAGTCCATAGGGTGGCAAAGAGTTGGACACCACTTAGTGACTTAACAACAACAACAATTGCTGACTTAACTGAGTTTTACAACTTTCTCGTTTTATAAATGAAGAAATCAAGATTAGGGTACAAAGTCACAGACTCCAGGTCTTCTGACTCTTGATCTATTAGTCCTCCCTCATATTCTGTGTTTAAAACCTCTTATAATTACACTACTAGTTCTCGATTGGTCAGGAGTTGACTTCAGACCATAATTGAATTATGACTAATGCATGGACAGTGTAAGCTTTGCATGATCCATAATTATACAAGAAACAGTTGTTGATTTTAATTTTTCTCTACTTTGGAACTTTCTAATTTAGTGAAATCCCTGCAGTAAATAATTAGTTGGTGTTTGCAAATGCTTACTCTCTTGAGAAAGGTGCTATACTAATACAAAGAAAAAGGCCCTTTGGTGTCAAGCTCAAGTACCTCTGAGCCTGGAAATATCAATTAGCCAACAAAATAAACTCATAGAACAAAACTGGATTTGTTGATCTGATATACAGAGGAGTCAAGGCAAAGACACAATAATCCAAGTGATTGAGCCTGGGAAAAAGAGGGAAGACTCCCATGAACCACCAGAGAGGACTCTTGATTTTCATCTAATTTTTGATGATAGTTTTAGCAATATCTGCGAAGGGGGGAATATGGTATTTTGAGCCACTTTTGTGTGAAGATAACAAGCTCTGTCTGTCATCCCTGTGCCTCATTGAGTGGATGCTGTAACACTGCATCAAAGAATACTATCACCAAGTTCTAGTAGGTGAAACCTCAAGGCAGATAAATTGTCTTTTGAAATAAATGGAAACCATTTGATGATAGGCTGAGAGATTGCAAAAATCAGGCATATATTGAAAAAGAAGAATGGGTTTTCTCATAGGGCAACTGGGAGCTCCAGGAAATAATGTGTGTTACAGTAACTAACTGAATCTCATTCCTCACTCTGGAACCATCTTCCTTGAGTAAATACTATATATTAGCTCTTGCTTGGAGCTGCATGGAAAGGTGCAGTCATGTTTCTGGGCCTGAGCCTGGGACTGCAATTCTCCAGAAGCTGATTTCTTACTGTCGGGCTTGATTTACTAACTGGCCCATCTCCTGCAATTCCATCCATCACCCTTGGGGTTCACTTCATCACAGACCTGCTTCCTCCAGCCAAATGCCAATTCTTTCCCCTGTTATTCCACTTCTACTGGAAATTCCAAATTTTTTTAGGTTAAGGGTTTGAAAACATCAACTTGAAGAAAGTATTCTTTTCTGTTTCCAAATTGATCTCTCCTTTTCTCGCGAGGTGCCACATCCTTAAACCATGTACTGAGAGGAGGCTGTGTGAACATTGGTGCTCATTCCTGGAACCCTCAAAGAAGACTGGAAGGGATCTCAGATAAAGTATCATTGTCCCTATTTTTAGGATGAAACGAAAGAAGCCCAGGGAACTTGTCAATCATGTCAGAGCCATATTAATGGAAAGCAGTTAGAAGAATACCTGACACACAGCAAACAAACATATTATTTAAATTACTAAGAGGGACTTCCCTGGTGGTCCAGTGGTTGAGATGCTGCACGTCCACTGCAGAGGGCATGGATTCGATCCTTGATTGGGGAGATAAGGTCCCACAAGTGGTGGCTGTGGTAGAGTCCACCTGCCAAGCAGACAATGCAAGTTCGATCCCTGGGTCAGAAAGATCCCTTGGAGAAGGAAATGGCAACCCACGCCAGTATTCTTGCTGGGGAAAATCCCATGGACAGAGGAGCCTGGCAGGCTGCAGTCCCTACCTTGGGGTCACAAAAGAGTCAGACATGACTTAGAGACTAAATAATAACAGCAAAATGGCGTGGCCCCTCACCATGTTCCCCCACCTCCGCACCCCCACAAATTACCAAGAGGCAAAGCAGAAGCTCAGTTGGTTTAAGATGGGCCACCTTAGGAGTGAATGGCAGGGGACTTCCCTGGTGGTCCAGTAGTTAAGTTTCTGTGCTTCCCCTGCAGGGGTACAGGTTCAATCCTTGGTTGGGGAACTAAGATGCTGCATGCCCTGTGGTGTGGCCACATTAAAAAAGGGGGGATGGTATATGGGGACCTAGAAAACCCACCAGGGTGGTTCATAGTTGGTGCTTACCAAGTTTTTCATGTCCCAGCTTTCACAGAATGGTAACACAGGGCACACTGGGCTTGCTTGGGGTGAGAGAGTAAGGGTCCAAGGGCCACCAGCTACCTGAGAGATAGCTCTCTACCTGGCTGCTGAGAGATCAGTATCTCAGCTCCCTGTAACCCATTGTGCAAAGCCCAGATGAAGCATTTGGAAACACAGTTGAGACTTTGACAAACGATGGATGGAAAGTTTGGCTAAAAGGCAGTGGGTACTGGTGACAAGGATGGCTCAGACAGTGAAGGTGTCAGTATCAAGAAGGTTCAAGAAAATGTGGCTGGCTGTGCTTTGGCAGCCCAAACAGAGCTAGGCCAGGCCTGAGCACAGGTAAGAAAGTCCCAGGGACGTCTCTGAGAGGTCTACGGGAAGGTGGGGCCCCATTCTTGGGGAATTGAGGTCTTGGTGTGTGTGCTGCGTTTTAAGTTGCTTCCATCGTGCCTGACTCTCTATGACCCTATGGTCTATAGCCTGCCAGGCCCCTCTGTCCATGGAATTTCCCAGATGAGAATATTGGAGTTGGTGGCCATTTCCTTCTCCAGGGGATCTTCTCAACCAGGGATTGAACCAGCATCTCCTGCATTGCAGGCAATCTTCTGCATTTGCAAGCAGATTCTTTACTGCTGAGCCACCAAGGAAGCCTTGGGATAGAGTCGGCCTTAAGACAGAGGGAAGGACTGAGCCATAGGTGGGAGCTGTGGGGTGGGGGGTGGGCAGTCAGACAGACCTTCATAGGACGTAGTGGGTGTCCTTGTCTCTGACTGTGGTCAGTGTTCTTCCCTATACTATACACAGTAGTAACTTCAGCTCCTCAGGAGGTGAAGTGGGCTGTGTCCATGTCCGCAGAATGCATAGGATGGGCCAGACCCTCCTTCTGGAGGCTCCTTGCTGGCTGAGAGTCGCCACTTAAGCTGTAACAGAGCCAGTCTCTCCTCCCTTTTCTCCACAAAGCTTTTTGTTTGTCATAAACAACACGGTGATCTCCCATCTCTCTAACCTTAACTTCTTATAAACGTTTGTTCTCTTTTATCTGTGGGGTTTTTTTTGTTTTTTTTTTTTGGCCATACCACGTGGTATGTGGGATTTCAGTTCCTGACTAGGGATCAAACCCATGTCTCCTGCAGTGGAAGCATGGAGTCTTAACCACTGGACCATCAGGGAAGTTCCAACTTCTCTTTTCTCTGATTATAAGGGCCATCATTTTTGATCTAGAAAATGTGGAAAAGATAGAAAAACAGAGGTAAAGAATCCACCTGCCATGCAGGAGGAGTGCAGGAGGGTTAGTTGCTCAGTCATGTCTGACTCTTTGCGACCCCATGTACTGGAGTGGGTTGCCATTTCCTTCTCCAGGGGATCTTCCCAACCCAGGGATTGGAGCCGGGTCTCCTGCACTGCAGGAAGATTCTTTATTGTTTGACCTAGGGAGACTTAGGTTCAATCCCTGGGTTGGGAAGATCCCCTGGAGAAGGAAGTGGCAACTCACTCGAGTATTTTTGCCTGGAGAACTCCACGGACAGAGGAGCCTTGCAGGCTCCATGGGGTTGCAAGAGAGTCAATCATGACTGAGTGACTAAACAAAAACATTTTTGGTCCAGAAAGTGTGGAAAAGATAGAAAAATATAAAGAAGTGAATATAAACAGCCACAGTCTTATTATAGTATCTCTGCTCTTCTAGATACCTTTTCTGTGTATTGTAACAGAGTGGCCTGAAACATGGGCCTGGAATCAGGAAAACCTGAGACTGAGCCCTGCCTCTTTCACTAATTAGATGTTCTATCTCCGGCATATTGCTTCACTTCTGTGTTTTGTTTCATTACCTATAACTTGTAGGTATTGATGCCTTCCTCTAGGGCTATTATAAGAGTTAAATAATATAATGCATATACAATTCCTGGTACTCAGTAAATATTTAATAAGGGATAGTTTTTTTTAAAGAAGAGGTATGTATTATATAGTATTTTGAAAGGTGTTTGTAAATTTAACTGTGTAATCTGAGTGAATTTTGTTATTTTTAAAATTTTTATTGAAGTATAGTTGATTTACAATCTTGTATTACTTTTTGCTGTACAGCAAAATGAATCATTTATACACACACTTATATCCACTCTTTTTTAGATTCTTTTCTCATATAGGTCATTATAGAGTATTAAGTAGAGACGGGGGAGCCTGGTGGGCTGCCGTCTATGGGGTCGCACAGAGTCGGACACGACTGAAGCGACTTAGCAGCAGCAGCAGCAGCAGGATCCTTGTGCTTGAGTTTTCATTATTAGAGTACTCATAATTAAGTCTGTTTACACAGGGAATTAAGAGTTTTCAAATAGTCACTAACAGACTAAAAATTAGAGCCTATTCAAACATGACTCTTTTAACAAAAAACCTGTATGGCATAAGTATTTGGTCAGTTTGAAAATAATTTTCAGATGTTTTGGTAGCGCTAAATCAAAAGCAAATGTAAGCTGCAAATTTTGTAAACAACACAGGATTTCATGAAGTTGATGAACGTGATATACTAGGATGGCTCATATTTCTCTCAAATTGACTGACAAATAAGGATATCACAAACAATTGAATAAAAAGGAATCAACCAACCGAGTAATAGAAAACAAAGATCAAGATATTAAATAGAACAAAAATTGGAATGCCAAGGGATTTAGAGGAGCACCTATCTTGAGTCCTCTGAATATCTTGTAAGTTATATTTTTCATGACTGTGTCAAGGGTGTTGTAAAGGGTGATGTATCTATAGTAACATAAAACACTGTTGGGAAAACTGTGCCTAAATTTCCCAGTCAACCCTTAAATCCTTTTTCCTTTGGGGAATATGATTAGATATTTTACCTATATTAGATTAAATAGAAAGCAAAATCACTTCTTTGTACATTCTCATTTTATTTTTCAAGATGACATTGCAGTCAAAGCCTTCTCACTCTTCACACTGAGATTTTGGTCCCTGTTTTACATGACTTCTTTTAAAGTAGCTCATTTCCATTTTCTGATGCCAGTCAGAACCTTCTGTGTATGTTGTTCCACGTTGCTAATTGTGCTTCTGTGGGTGAGGGGGCTACACCCAGGCAACTCACTCAAGTGTGCTTCCCAGTGATTTGGTGACCATAACTTTCAGTAGACAAGACCTGAATGTCCACTTGAATTAATATGCTTTGAACTTTTATGATTCTATCGATCTTGACTGTACAGCTATGCTTATTAATATGGTTTAATTTATATTGCTTAACTAGAAAAGTCAAGGGGGAAGGTTTGGGGACTTCCCTTCCTGGAGAACTTTGAAAAAGAAATAGAGCAGCATCAGTTCTAGATTCCAGAGACTTTCATCTGCTTGTAGGTAGAGGGTGGAACTTGTCTGACGTCTTCGAAGCATCGTCTGGTTATGGCATGTTCGAAAGAGCCCTGGCATCTCTGAACTGGGACTTTCAACCCCCTACGACCTCTCTTTGCCATTTGCATTGACCAGGTAGAAGGAGAAATGGTACGGTTTACACTCTTTGGAGTTTGCACTGATTCTCCTCTCCTTTGGTTTCTGATGATGGGCTGGCTAGTTTACATTCAGTGGTTGAGCTAACTGCTATGCTGTGGGTGCAGAGGAACCCCTTGGCCCTCCCCTGTCCACTTATTCTTGCTCTGACCACCATGCTGCTGGGAGCTTTCATTCTTTTCTCATTTGTGTGTTTTCCAAATTAGTAGTTTGCTCTTGTGTGTTGACCTTTTTAATATTCTGTATTTTGATTGGTTGGTCTTACCATTCTCTCTCCTTTTCAGCCTGGCTAACCCTCCAGGGAAGAGGTGAAACAGCTATCCAATAAAAATACAAAATACTGAAAAGGTCAAAATGCACTATTACAATAAATTACCATAACTCAAACAGGGAAGCAGGCATTAAAATTCTGATATGTACAAGGAGGGAGATTGGCATGAGAGTTGAAAATGGCACCGCATTAATGCACTTGGGTGTCAGAGTTCACCCAAAAGAGAGTAAACATTCTAAAACCAGAGTCTGAACATTATCTTGTGAGTCCCCCGTGCTGTCACATCCTGGCGTTGCTGGATAACATAAAAGCTGCGTGAAACTGACTGCTTTCACAGTTTCTCCTTCCCCAGAAGTGGGGATGAGCGTGAGGGGGGGGAGGGACAAAGAAAGAACAAATATAGTCTCTGCAAGATGAAACTCTTAAATCAGACTCACAGAGGACCAGTGACAATTTATTGGCTGGTCAAGACACAGAGCATCCGTTTTATTTTATTATCTGGGTTCTATGGGCTGTCACTCGGCAGAAATGTCATGCGTGCAAGATAGAAGCACAGTTTTCAAAGCCCTTTGATCCCCTCCCCAGCTGGAATATTTACTCTAGGGATGATACTCTGTAAGATGATGCAGAGAGCACTGAACTGGGGATTAGGAAACCTGGTTGCAACCCATCTCTGCCGTGGACTTGCTGTGGCTTATGCAAGTTACTTACACCCTTCACCTCGCCTGCCCTTTTAATGACATCAAAGACTCTGTGAATCTTACATAGGACATTGGAGAGATCAAAGTGCTGAAGTCAGTGTCTGTTACTTTGTGAGTCTCAGCCCATACCAACTCCCAAGCTCCCCCCTCCTCCCAAACGCTGTGATCTTGGCAAGTCTCCCTAACCTCTCTGAGTCTTGATCAACATTTTTTTTTTTTCCAAAGCTAGAGGAGATCCAGTGGTAGGGCGTGTGATTCAATGACTTTCCAGGAAGTCCCCCTCCTCCCTCCATCCCATGTGAGAAGCAGAAACTAAATAAATCAAATCTCCAGCCTGGAAGGCCATTTCATATTGGTCAGATCAATAGGAACTCCATTTTCCTCGAGACATCGCCAGCAAGCATCACTGGTGGCTACTGACAGCCGGATGTGCTGGCAGCTGTGGCCCGCTCACCTCACCTGCCTGTCACCCGTAATGATGGCAGACCCCCACAGGGGGCAGGGTGTGCCATCAAATGCCTGACAGAACTTTAGGGGAGGGGGCCTCCCTCTCAGAGGCAACCACAATCTAATCAGCTCCTGCTTCAACAAATTATCTCTTAAGTAGTGGCGTGAAGAGAGCTGTGTTAATCTACGAAATCATAAACCTTCCTCGCAGTGTGATGCTAAGATCCAGACAGATACTAATCTCCAGCCGAACTGTCAGTTATGGTTTTGACACCAACACTTTGAATTGCCAACAGAAAATCGTATTTGACATTTAATTCCAATCATGCAGAGTCTTTCATTGAAAGTGCTGTCAGTTTACCTTTATTTGGGAGAAGGGGAGACAATATACTTACGTCTTCTGGTAATTTTTTTTTTTTTTTTTCCTAGTAGGAGGTGGGGGGGGGAGTGGAGAGGAGAAAGGAAGAAAAAAAAAAATCAGACTTCAAATAATGTACCAATTGAAGAAGTACTTTAATCCTCATGTCAGCCTGATGCTAAATCCACTCCCACATGCCTTTGGTTTTTATAGTCTCAAATTTGCTGCCTTCCAACAAATCTCCATCATTTTACACAGATTAGGCATTAATTCAGGTCAGATCAGGATTAATTAGTCAGTAGAAGCCAGCCAGTGGCATCAATGTGCCAACAAGCGTTTTAAAATAATCTGTTCTGATTTTGAATCGTTATTTTCCGAGGGGGGAGGGGAACCCTGGAGCATTATTGTAATCAGTAGATTGCAGAATTCCAACAGAACTAGAAAGGAGGGGAAAATGTCAGTTTAAATCTCACCTGCCACTGAAATGCCACCTTTCTTAAATTGAGTCCTGGGTAGTGAAGAGATGGAAAAATCGCTGGACAAAGATGCTGTATTCAGAGGTCAAGAGAAGGCTCCTTGAAGGCTGAGGTTCTCAAACTCAAGAGTGCTTGGGAATCACCTGGAGGGCTTGTTAAAAGACAAATGGTGGGACTTCCCTGGGGGTCCAGTGGTTAAGACTCTGCACTCTCAATGCAGGGGGCATGGGTTCAATGCCTGGTTGGGGAACTAAGATCCTCCATGCCACTAGAAGTGGCCAAAAGAAAAAAAAAAAGGACAGATGGCTATTGGGTACCACCCCCAGAAGATTCAGTGAGTTGGGATGAGGCCTGAAAATTCGCAGTTTTAAGAAGTTCTCCGGTGATACTGATATTGCTGGCTCTGGATCACACTTTGAGAATCACTGCTTCAAAATCCATGTAGCCTTCAGACAGGGCAGGATGGAAGCTGGGGAGACACTGACCCCCAAATAGGACAGAAAGCATATCAGAACTTTCAGGTATGACAGGTAGATCAGAAGTGTAACTCCACACCAGCCAATACTGAAGGACCAAGGGACCAATGATGTGATGTGGCTAAGCTTTTTCCCTTCACTTTTTGCCTTCCCAACCCTTTGACTGTTTTGGCAGAGAATACAGAGAAGAGGGAGTGGAACCAAAGGTCAAACTAAAGGTAACCTATTTGAAGTGCTGAAGATGAAATGTAAGGGGGAATCTATTGTTTAGGATGATATTTTCTCATCATTAGTGGGAGGTACTCAGGTATAGGGGGCTTCCCCGGTGGCTCTAGTGGTAAAGAACCTGGCCTGCCAATGTAGGGGATGTTAGAGACGTGGGTTCAATTCCTGGGTCAGGAAGATCCCTTGGAGCAGGGCATGGCAACCCACTCCAGTATTCTTGCCTGGAAAATCCCATGGACGGAGGAGCCTGGTGGACTACAGTCTGTAGGATCACAGAGTCGGACACGACCGAAGTGATGTATCATGCACGCAGCCTTCCCTTTTAGTATAAAAGGAGCCTGGATTCTAACTCAGGTAAGATGGTTCTTTGGGGATACAAGCCCACCATCCTCTCAATTTGCTGGCTTTCTGAATAAAGTCATTATTCCTTGCCCCAGCAACTTATCTCTTGATCATTAGCCTGTCTTGCAGCAAGAAGTAGCAGTTTGGACTCGGTAACATTAGTATTGACTCCATTGTTGTTATTGAGCTGATAGCTTGAAAGGTCCCCTTGACCCACAGGTGATTTTATTACCCCCACTTTGCCCAGATCAGACACCCATATTTCTGAATAGACTCTGTGAGGCCAGTTCGCTCTCTGAGCATTTGGGCTGGAGAAGAAGGGAGGGAGAGATGATTAAAGATGGGGAGGGATAGAGAGAAATCCTAAGGTGGAGAGAGAGGTGGTTGCTACCTTTTTTGTAGACCGTAGGCCCCCTAGGATGGCATCTAGTGCTGCTCAGGAGAGGAAGACCTGATCCTTGCAGTGGGAATTCCACTCAGAGATGCTACTGGGAGGAAATACTCTACTTATATGAATGTGCCACTTAGGAGGCATTCTATTCCCATAGCAACAGTCATAGAAGCAGGCAAAACTTAAGTCTTCTTCAACTGGGCATTGTGAGCCAAGTGTATCTCTTGGCTTCTTGTTAGTAACTCTCCTGAGCTGAACGAAACTCTCTAGCCCTTTGCATGTCAGCCACACAAGGGGTATGCCAGACCTCCTTGGCCGGGGGCAGGGTTTCAGTCAGCAAGTATTGACTGAGGGCCTCTTTTGGGTACTAACTGTTAGGACACATGGAAGAACAAGACACAGACCTGTATGGTCCTTGCCCCAGAGGACTGTAGGGTCCACTGGGGACATTTAATCTCACACTTCTTTTGTACTATGGGATGTGTTACAGCTGGACCAAATAAGATGAGAGATAACAACTACTGATTCAGCAAGAAATAATCAGATGGATTTTTATGATGAAGAACTTGGCCTTGAAAGGAGAGACTAGCAGAAGCCTGGCATGTCTCTGTCCTAGAGGAACCAGTGTCACAGGCAGTTTATCAAAACAAGGTGTTGTTGCCAGAGGCCAGGGCACAGGTGTTGTCATGGTTAATTTTGTATGTCAACTGGATAGGGCCAGGTCCATATTAAATATTATTCCTGGGTATGTCTGTGAGGTTGTTTCTGAATGAGATTAGCATTTGAATTGGTGGAATCAGTAAGATAGGTTGCTTCGCAATGTGGATGAGCATCATCAATTCTTTGAGGGTCTGAATAGATCAGAAAAAGTGGAGGAAGGAGGAGCTTGCTGCTTTTGCTTCCTGCCTGCCTACCAAGTTGTGACATCAGTCTTCTCCTGCTCTTGGACTGGGACCTACAATCGTCAGTGCTCCTGGTTCTCACGACTTTGGACTCAGATTACAACTGCACCCCTGGCTTTCCCGGTTCTTCAGGTTATGGATGGCCAGTTGTGTGACTTAGCTTCCATAGCTATGGGAGCCAATTCCCATAATAAAACTTTTTACATGTTTATTTCCTATTGGTGCTGTTTCTCTGAAGAATTCCAATACAGGTGTCAAATGGAGAAGCAGCTCAGTTTTAAGAATTAGGCCATGGGACTTCCCTGGTGGTCCAATGGTTAAGACTTTGCCTTCCAGTGCGGAGGATGTGGGTTTGATCCCTGGTCAGAGAGCTAAGATCCTACATACCTTGAGGCCAAAAAAACCAAAGCATAAAGCAGAAGCAACATTATAACAAATTCATTAAAACTTTTAAAATGCTTCACATCAAAAAATCTTAAAACAAGGAAAAAGAATTAAGCCACTGATCAGAGCTGAGCTGCCTGCCATCCAAATGCTCATGGTATGGAAGTCAGGCTCCAAAGCCTCCCTAATTAAAGGCAGAAGTGGCCCAGAGGTTTGGGAGGGGCTGAGCGTTTACCTGGGTCCAGGAGTCTCCAGTAGGCCTGGTTGGGCAAGGATCAAGACAGGCCCTTATTCTCGTTGGCTGCATCCTGTTTGCAGGTGGCAGATGTACCAGACAAGACCTCGAAGGCCCTGTACCACACTTTCCCAGAAGTGGTCTGTATGGTACTGAAGGGAGAGTCTGAAGAAGAGATTCCCCCAGGGCTGTGACCTTGAGCTGCAGGAGGACTCCGTTGCTCTTCTGAAACATCCAGCAATGAAAGAGGGGCCCTTCCTTGAATGCCTGCTGCCTCTTTTTCTTTCTTCCATATTCCCTGCCATTTCTTGGGAGTGGAGAATGTGTAGGGAGTGTGTGTGCGTGCGTGCACGCACATGTGTACGCACCTCTTTGCCCATGCTTCCTGCTGGTCCACGTCTAATACTCTTCTTGTGGTGAGTTGACCTCAAGGCAGCGGCAGCCACAGCAACAGCAGGGACTGACATCCTTGAGAAACTCAGAAGATGTGTGAATTGTCCATTTCACACTGCTCTTTTAATGCTGACGCCCTCCCTGGTGATAATGAAACAGGAGGACAGGAATCCTGTGTTTTCTCTTCCTGCGACTTTCTAGGGCAGCAGGGTGCTATGCAGCCTTGTGAAAACTCTGGTCACCAAGTGAGAGCCGCCTGACCACGGTGCCGGATGCTTCCTGGTCCTCAGGGGAGTTTGTTCACAGCATCTTTCACCATTTGAGAGTGAGCCTATGTCTGTCTCCAGTCTTAACTGGGGCAAGGGAGCCTAGCACAATGCCTTTCCTGAGGTAACTGTCCAGCAAATATTTATTAATGATTGTGATGGTGATAAGTGCAAAGAGAATTGGAAATAGAGTGATGGTAGGATTCCATTGAGGCCTCCCCTACCCCCCACCTCCAGATTTGAACAGGAAAAGTTATACTAGTCTTTGGAGGTTTTGTCTTTATAGAGCATAACTGCCATCAAGGTCAATGTGTAATCTTGAGTCATTTTGCATCTTTGAAGTCTCCGTTCCTCTACTTCCTGGAGTTATCATGAGAATCAAATAAGATCAAATGTGCTTAGTAAAATTAACTCAATAAATATCAATGGTTATGATAATTTCATGGCATAGTGGTTGTGGACGTGGACGTGGATCATATGGTTAAGGGCGTGGACTCTGGGGCCAGACTGCCTGGATTTGAACGCTGACTCTGCGGCTTACATGACTGGTGATCTTGACCTATCTCTGTCTGTTTCTTCTTTTGTGAAATGTGGATACAGAATCTTACGACAATTGAATAAATTTTTGTAAAATGCTTGGAGTAGTTCTTGGCATGTGATAACTGCTGCCTAAATGTTCATGTCATAAACACATGAAATTAGGTATTGTACCATAAATATGTGGAGAAAATCTCCCGACAATGAGACAAACAGTAAAATCCAACCTTTCCTAAATTGCCCCTTTCGGATGATTTCTGTATTGGCCAACTTTACACACACAACAAAAACTTCACGTCTCAGAGGCTTACAGAAACAAAAGTAATTTCTTGCTCACGTTTTAGGTGAGCTGCTGTGGGTCCGTGGATCTCTTCCCATAGCTCTGGGACCCAGATTGGAAGAGCAGTCCCCGTGTGGGACCTGGCCCCACTTTTGACAGAGGGGAACAGCAGGTCACCTGAGCAAAGCTCTGCGATTACATTGAAAACCTCTGTTAGGCTGTGACGTGGTCAAGCCTGGGCAAGTCATGCGGCAGTGGGCTTGAACGCACCGTTTCCTCTCTGGGAAGGATCTAGTGTGTAATTGTAAACAGTGTAGCTAGCTACTGTGAGAGCCAAAGCAGTGAGGAGATATGGTACCAGTTTATGTGAGGAACACTTGAAAGCATTTCCATGAGTTCATAGAGATACTTGTCCTTTTTTTTCTTCTTGTCGTGATACAGCTGATTGAATTGTTATCCTATAATTTATTTAACTTGTCCTCTGTTGGTGAACAGAATAGTCATGCTTTTACAAACAATGCTGAAATAAATAACCTGGGCCCAGGTCATTTTGCATGCGGCACTCAACGCTGGATGTGAAGGACCAAAGATTTATGTTATGTTTTGTCAACTTGTTCTATCAGGGATTAGGAGAACAGAATTAAAACCTTCAGCCGCTGGCAGGGTTTTGTTTATTTTTTTTCTGTATGTCAAGATAATTTCTGCTTTAGGAATATTGCTACTATGTAATCAGGTATATAAATATTCATAACTGATATCTTAATTGTGAATTGTTCCCTTCAGCATTATAAAATGCCCTTCTTTGCATCATTTAATGCTTTTTGGCCTCAATTCCGCTTTGCCTAATATTAATATCATAAACTCTGCTTTCTTTTTGTTTGCATTTGTGCCTGCTATGCCTTGTCCAGTCTTTTATTTTCTAAAATCATTTTGTTTCACTCTGTCTCTTTACAACACAGAGTGTGGATTTTCTTCTTGTTCTGATTTGAAAAACTCTTAATAATGATGAAGGCTCATTTACGTACTGATGTGTATGCTTGGGTTTAGTTTTTCGTATGATTTTATGTGTACTCTTTTTATAATTGCTTCTGTGATCATTTATAGAACCATCTACTTGGTGATCTTTGCTGTGTGTGTGTGTGTGTGTGTGTGTGTGTGGTGCTGATAATTTTGTTCTAGTTGCTATCTTCATAAATTAATTATAGCTTTATAAAATTGTCATAGTCCCCATTTATTCACATAGTATCAGATGGTTTCCTAGTATGAACAGTTATAAACTTAATGTGTTTCCTGTTGTTTTGCCCTTCCTTCCTTCTCCCTAGTTTCGCACATTTCATTAGTAACATTATTTTGCTTGCAGCTTACATTTGAACTTTCAGTGAAACTTTAGTACTTCTCATACAAGTAACCTCGGTTACTTGATCTGTCTGCTTTTCTAAAAAAAACTTATTTGGCTGCACTGGGTCTTAATTGCAGCATGCAGAATCTTTCATTGCGGCAGGCAGGATCTAGTTCCCTGACCAGGGATCGAACCCAAGTCCCCTGCATTGAGAATGTGGAGTCTTAGCCACTGGACCACCAGGGAGGTCCCTGTCTGCTTTAAATCTTGAAATAATATTCTCTGACTCTTCCTGGTTACAGATGAGGCAAGTGGCAGAATTACTGTATCTCTTTCCTTTTTATCTTACCTTATCCATTAAAAAATTTTTGTTGGTGCTCATTTCTAGATTGTCAGGTTATATAACACATTCTCCTCCATCATCCAAACCTATATTTGTATTTCATTTTTTGCTCTAAGGTGCGCATATTTAAGACTCACGGCCAATTCCTTTGCACTAGAACCCAAGGCATTTCTCGCACTGCTGTGGTTTATCTTCTGGAAGTTGCCTCAGGAAGGGCTGTGGAATAATGTTCCTTGAGTTTTTGCAGGTTCAGAACTGTTTGTTCATAGTCATTATTCTTGGAGGATGATTTGGATAAATATAAAATTCTTGGCTCAGATGTTGAATCCTTGAGGACTTAGGCATTTCTCCAGTGTCTTGAAGTGTTGAATGTGGAGAAATCTGAAGTCAGCCTGATCTTTCTCTCTTGTAATTGAACTTTGAAATTCCGGATCAAAAGATTCTTTAGAGTCCAGCAACTTTGTCAGGTGATGTCTCAGAGTTGACTATTCTGGGTCAGTTTTCCTGACCATGATAGGCCCTTTCAACACGTAGAATCAAGCCTTTCATTTCAGGTTTGTTGAATTGTATTGTTAAGAATTTGTTTGTTTTCATTGTTCTGGTTCGTTTTATTTCTTATATCTTAAGGGAGTCTAGTATTAGATCTCCTTTGCCTGTCTTTCACATCTTTAATTTTATCTCTCCTGTTCTGAAGCTCCTTGTTGCATTTTGTGTCCTTTTATTCAAGTTTCTGTACCTGCCTCTGTATTCCTCGTGCTGTTTTCTTCAATGTCTGTTATACCTTTTGCAACTTCATGTTTTGCTTTCATTTCTGTGATGTTTACTTTATTTATTTCTACTTCTTTCCAAAGTTTGCCAGCTACATTTCATTGTGAAATTTTGAAATGAATAATTTTCTGCTTTTTGTCCATACTTTCTCTTTCTTTTTATTTCTTTTTTTGGCCATGTTGTACAGCTTGTGGGATCTTAGCTCCCCAACCAGGAATTGAACCTGTACCCTTGGCAATGAAAGCACAGAGTCTTAACCACTGGATCACCAGGGAATTCCCCCATATTTTTTTTTTTTGTAGACTCCCTGCATTGGAGCTGAACTAGTTATCTATGCTATTATTATTGTTGTTATCCACCTATAACCTATATGATGTATATGTTTTTAAACCTCATATCCAAATTCTTTTTTTTTTAATTTTTAAAATTGAAGTGTAGTTGATTTACAATCACAAGTTGATCTACACGGGGATGACAGAGGATGAGATGGTTGGATGGCATCACCGACTCAATGGACATGAGTTTGAGTAAACTCCGGGAGTTGGTGATGGACAGGGAGGCCTGGCCTGCTGCAGTCCATGAGGTTGCAAAGAGTTGCACATGACTGAGCGAATGAACTGAACTGAACTGATTTACAACGTTCTGTTTGTTTCTGAGAGTGATTGAGATATAAATATATGTATAGATATACATATATATTCTTTTTCATTATGGTTTATTAGAGGATATTGAACATAGTTTTCTGTGCTATACAATAGGGAAGGACCTTGTTTATCATTTTATATAGTGTGTATCTGCTACTTTTTGAATTATAGTTTTCTAAGGACATATTCCCAGAAGTAGGATGGCTGGATCATATGCAAACCCTATTTTCAGTTTTTTAATGAAACTCCATACTGTTTTCCATAGTGGTTTCACTAATTTACATTCATAGCAATAGTGTAAGAGGGTTCCCTTTTCTCCACACCCTTTCCAGGCTTTGTTATTTGTAGACTTTTTAAATGATGACCATTCTCATTGCTGTGAGGTGATACCGCATTATAGTTTTGATTTGCATTTTTATAATAATTAAAAATGTTGAAATCTTTTTATGTGCCTCTTGGCCATCTGTGTGTCTTCTTTAGAGAAGTGTCTAGTTACGCCTTCTGCCCATTTTTTTTTTTTTTTTTGGATTGAGTTGTTTGTTGTTTTGTTATTGAGTTGTAGGAGCTGTTTGTATATGTTGGAAATTAAGCCCTTGTCGGTTGCATGGTTTGTGAATATTCTGTCAGCCAAGTATATGATATTATATACATGATTACTTTTAATACTATTATTATTCTTATTCCAGCAATGAATAATGATGATGATAATACCACTGTTGCTGTTGTTCATAACAGAATGAGTTGGGTCTTCTGAACCAGCTCATTGCTGGGAGATCCTGTGCGGGGAGGGGCCCAGGCAGCCTTGGATCCTTTCTCTTCTGCTCCATGGAGGTAAACAGCTGCTGTGATGCAGCTCTGCCTGTGATTCTCTGCACCCTGCCTCCTCCCTGCCACTGGGAGCCAACAGGGCCCACAGGGTTCAAGTCCCCTGTTCTGTCTGCTTAGTCCCTGTAACCATGAGACGAGCCTTAACCTTCAGGCCATGTCATGTAGGTGGCACTTTGTGAAGTTTATCCCCACTGGACTCTCCTGCCTCCTTTACTTCTTCTACTCTTCGCTTCCCCTAATTGAATCTCAGTCCAATCCCTCAGGGACCCCTTACATGTACTTTGGAATCCAGATTATATTTGTCTCCAAATTCTGTGGACACCACAGTTTGTGTAGTATATTCTTCTATTTTTGCTTTTGCATGATTTCTCGGGGAAAAGGAGTAAAATGAGGAGAAGCCTACTTATTTATGTGGCTGTATTCAGACCAGAAGTCTTGCTTCTGAAACCAACCTGAAATCCATGTACTATTGATATCCTTTTGTAGCCCCTTCCTATGACTTAATTTAAAGCCTGGAGTGCTTGGTTGTAAGTAGAGAAAGTTGCTTTATGAAATAGTGTTTTCTCTCAGCAAGGGACAAAGAATACTGGGAACAGTGTTATTCTTCATGATGATGGCACGTTTAGTATCTACCAATTCTGGATTCCTCTCTCAGGAATCGAGAAATGATGTTTTTACAAAGCAACGATCATTTTCTCCTGCCAGCTCTCAGAGTGGTTGTCCTGTTTATTGATTTCTGATCCAAAGTTGGAGAGTGAGTTCTGGCACCTGCTGGTGACGTCAGAACAGCTCTGGGTTCAGGACAAAGGATGCGCACATATACAGCTGGTGGAAGTGTAAATTGGTACGAGATTTCTGGAGGGACTCTGGCAGTCTATATCAAGAGACTGAAAAAAAAAATGATACCCTTTCACCCAGTAAGTCTATTTTTAGGAATTCAGCTTATAGATATAATCAGAGACTTAGTCAGAAATCAATGTCCCAAAATAATTACAAAAAGTTGGAGACTGCTTAAGTGTTCAAGGGTGCTAGTTAAACTGTGGTGCATTCATATGGATGGAGTAGAAATCATTCATTAAAATAATCTTTCTGTTAACATTTCAGTGATGTGGGAAAATGTTTATGGCACTATGTTAAGACAGGATGTAAAAATCTATAAACCGTGTGATCTTAGTTACGTAAAATATGCAAAGAAAACAGCTGGAAAGAAATAAGCATTAATAATGATGATTTCTAGTTATGAGACTATTAGTTTCAGGTATAGGCTTAGAGTTCTTTTAGTCCTTTCTGCAAACTTTACCTCCTTTGACCCTTGTGGCTACCCTGTGGAATAGGTTAGAGCAGTCAGTATTCCATCTTATGAGTGAGATCAGTTAGCAAGCACTGTGTCCCCTCTTTGGTGACTATTCTAGTGTAGACAGAGTCAAGTTTCTCTAGTTCCAGTCTTTGATCTCTTCTTGCTGACCGAAGTGCACGACAACTTTAGCCTTCTCAACTTCTCTCTTCTGACAACCATTTATTGCAAGACAACTCATTTATTTACTAGGGGTGATATTTCACCACCTGCTTCTCTTGGAGGTTTTACCAGGATGTCACATTGCTTAAAACTAGACCTTCTATGTTTGACTTCTTCATTGAGATTTTATGGCTCTGGTGGGCTATTTCCAACTAAAAAATATTGCAGCTATTCTTTTTGGCATTGAATTTTAGGGTCTCTGTCTCCAATTTATCTTAGGGTTGGAGCAGACCCAGAACTGTTTTCTGAGAAAAATCTTGGTGCTGTATGGGGCTACTCACTCAGTTCACCTCAAGCTTGTATCCTGGTTGGGCTCCTTAATTTATAGGCAAGGATGTCAAACACGATCTTTGCTCTACTGGCTGTTAAAGCACAAAGATCAGCTCTTAATCAGCAGTATGGAGTGTCTGTCCTCCAGGTCCTTGTTGGAGGGCAAAACCCTGAATTCTTTGCTACCTAATTTGTAACCAATACTCAGCAAAACTCTAGTCTTCAGAAATGCAAATCAAAACCACAATGAGGTACCATTTCACACCTGTCAGAATGGCTGCTATCCAAAAGTCTACAAGCAATAAATGCTGGAGAGGGTGTGGAGAAAAGGGAACCCTCTTACACTGTTGGTGGGAATGCAAACTAGTACAGCCACTATGGAGAACAGTGTGGAGATTCCTCAAAAAGCTGGAAACAGAACTGCCATATGACCCAGCAATCCCACTGCTGGGCATACACACTGAGGAAACCAGACTTGAAAGAGACACACGTACACCAATGTTCATTGCAGCACTGTTTATAATAGCCAGGACATGGAAGCAGCTTAGATGCCCATCAGCAGATGAATGGATAAGGCAGCTGTGGTACATATACACAATGGAATATTACTCAGCCATTAAAAAGAATACATTCGAATCAGTTCTAATGAGGTGGATGAAACTGGAGCCTATTATACGGAGTGAAGTAAGCCAGAAAGAAAAACACCAATACAGAATACTAACACATATATATGGTATTTAGTTTATCGGTAAAGATAACCCTGTATGCGAGACATCAAGAGACACAGATAAATAGAACAGTATTATGGACTCTATGGGAGAGGGCGAGGGCGGGAGGATATGGGAGAACGGCACTGAAGCATGTAAATTATCATATGTGAAATGAATCGCCAGTCCAGGTTCAATGCATAATACAGGGTGCTCGGAGCTGGTGCACCGGGATGACCCAGAGGGATGGGATGGGGAGGGAGGTGGGAGGGGGGTTCTGGAAGGGGAAAACATGTACACCCATGGTGGATTCATGTCAATGTATGGCAAAACAAATACAATATTGTAAAGTTAAAAAATAGATAAATAAACTAGAATGCAATAATAAGAATAAAAAAAACTCTGGTCTACTCTGACTGCCTATCTATCCTTTATTGCCACTTATGTATAATATCTTTCTCTCCTTCTAGAATCGAACTTAAAATTTTAATATATTCATTAATTCAGTCAACAGACAGGCATAGAGCCTGACTAGGTATTAGGACTAGGTACTAGTCTGGGCATTGGGAATATAGCAGTGAACAAGACAAAGCCCCTACTCTCAAGGAATGTATATCCTATTTGGTGGAGACAGATAGACATTGAACAGATAAATACGTAAAGATATGGTATGTCAGATGATGATAAATGTTATAGAGAAAATTAAAGCAATTTAAAAGAAATAAAGTGAAATGGGCTGTGTGTGTGTATGTGTGTGTGTGAGAGAGAGTGTGTGTGTATCACACAATTTCATGTAAGTAAGTTTGGGAAATCTTCATAGTAATATAACGTCTGGATAGAGACCTGAAAGAAGTAAAAATGTGAGGCATTTACTTAGAAGAGCATTCTAGGAGGATGGTGTGGTGGACACTGAGGTCTTTAAACTTAAGTAGCCTTCTCGTGTTTGGTCAACAATAAGTAGACCAATATGGCTGGAACAGAGAGAGGGGGAGGTGGAAAGAGTTGAAATCAAAGAAATAATGGTAGTGCAGGAAAGGGTGCTGGGTTTAGGATAGGTAGCCTGTAGGTGTATTAGGTAGGGTTCTCCAGAACCTAGTGACTACATATGTATGTGTGTGTGCTAAGTCACTTCAGTCATGTCCGACTCTTTACAACCCCGTGGACTGTAGCCTGCCAGGCTCCTCTGTTCATGGGATTCTCCAGGCGAGAATCCTAGAGTGGGTTGTCATTCTGCTCTCCAGGGACTCTTCCCGACCCAGGGATCGAACCCGCATCTCCTGCGGTTCCTGAATTGCAAGTAGATTCTTTACTGCTGAGCCATTGGGGAAGCACCCATATGTGTAGTATGTTATTATATATAACATTATGTAATTAAGAGAAATATGAAGAATTGGCTCACACAATGATTGAGGCTGAGAAGCCCTATGACCTGCCCTCTACAATCTGGAAACCCAGGAAAGCCCATGGTGCAGGCTTCCAGTTTGAAAGCCAGCAGGTTTGAGACCCCCAAGAAGAGCTAGTGTTTCAGTTTGAGCCTGAAAGAGAAGACCAGTGACCCAGTTCACATCAGCCAAGCAGGAGGCGTTCCCTCTTCCTCAGTCTTTTTCTTCCATTTGAGTCTTCAACTAATTGCATGAGTCCTACCCACATTAAGGAGGGCAGTCTGCTTTACTCAGTCTACAGATTTCAATGTTAATCTCACCCAGAAACACCCTCACAGACACAGCCAGAGTAGTGTTTGATCAAATGCGTGGGCACCCTGTGGCCCAGTTAAGTTGACACATAAAATTAACCATCACTCTTGGTGATAGTGGGGCAGTCCTGGTGGCTCAGCAGTAAAGAATCTGCCTGCAATGCAGGAGTCACAGGGGTCGTGGGTTCGATCCCTGAGTCGGGAAGATCCCCTGGAGGAGGGCGTGGCTACCCACTCCAGTATTCTTGCCTAGAAAATCCCCATGGATAGAGGAGCCTGGTGGGCTACAGTCCATAGGGTTGCAGAGAGTCAGACACTGCTGAAGTGACTTAGCATGCACGCACACACATAGCGATAGCAATTCTGGCTTTTGCTTGTAGAGAGATGGGGAGCCACTGGAGATGTTTGAACAGGAGACTGACATGAGCTGACTTAAATTCTAGCAGGACTGCTGCTGTGTTAAGAACAGCCTGGGGCAGGCAGGAAGGAGAAGGGCAAGAGTGAGGGCAGAGAGAAGAGTTAGGAGGCAACTGAAACAGTCTAAAGGAGAAATGAGAGTGGATTGGACTAACATGGTATTGGCGGAAATGTGAAAGGGCTGTTTCTAGATATATTTTTAAGATAGAGCTTCTGGGGACGCATAGGACTTTGTACTGTTGTGACAGCACCTTTCATTTTTGACTGAAATTATTTACTAGTGTGTCTCCTGCATTGGTTACTATTTTATTAATCTTTGTGAAAATAGCAACATGGTAATCATGTCTAACATCTATTGAGCTGTACTCTGTGTCAGGGGCTGAGCACATCTCATCTTTGATTCTCACATCAACCCTATGAACTTACTTTTTTTGAAATTACTTTATTTATGTATTTATTTTCCACCGTGCTGGGTCTTGATTTCTGTGCGTGGGCTTTCTCTAGTTGTGGTGAGTGGGGGCCACTCTCTAGTTGAGGTGCATGGGTTTCTCTTTGTGGTGGCTTCTCCTGTTGTGGAGCATGGGCTATCGGGTGCATGGGCTTCGATAGTTGTGGCGCACTAGCTTAGTTGCTCTGAGACATGTGAGATCTTTGCAGACCAGGGATCGAACTCTCATCTCCTGTGTTGGCAGGCAGACTCTTCACCACTGAACCACCCAGGACTTATTTACCCTATTTTATATAGGGTAATCATCAAGTCTGAAAATATGGATACTATCATTTATCTTTGAACAAGTTCAACATGTCCTTGACGACATTTTGTATAGGAATACACTATTATTTATGTTCTGACAGGTTAAAGAGATCCTTGGTACCATTATTTATATTTGTCTTGGTCTCCTGACTTACGGACACCCTGTAAATGAGGTTTAGAAACTTAGACAAGATCCCATGCCAGTCAGTGCCTAGCACTATGTTTAGTACCTCACAGGTATTAATAAGCAATATTCATCCTCACAGATTTCTGAGGGCTTCCCAGGTGGTGCTAGTGGTAAAAAAAATCCACCTGCCAAGGCAGGAGACATAAGAGGCGTGGGTTCCATCCCTGGATTGGGAAGATCCCCTGGAGGAGGGCATGACAACCTACTCCAGTATTCTTGCCTGAAGAATTGCATGGATAGAGGAGAGTGATGGGCTACAGTCCATAGGGTCACAAAGAGTCAGACACAACTAAAGCGACATAGCAGGCACACATGCAGAGTGTGCCAAGCACATGGAGGTTTGGAGACACAGCATTGAAAGACAGTCTGTGTTGCTTCGCCCATGAAACTTGTGTTCTAAGGGAATGGCATACTTAGGAGTCAGCGAGTAACCTATTTTGGTGTGAGCGGAGAAATAGAAAAAGGCCCGGAGTGGTGAGTAGGTGCAAGATAGTTGAGAACCTCATAAGCTCAGGTGAGGAGCTTTATTCAAACAGGAGGCAATGCCGCTAGTTAGGACAGACAATGAGATGCCTGGGTGTGACAGAGGGCTCTGTTTTCTCAGCTCATCTGCTGTTTCTTCCCTTCATTCCCATTTTCCTACAGTGCAGTTACAGAAAAGTACTGGCTGAACTAAGTCTTCCCTAGTGGCTCAGTGGTAAAAAATATGCCAGTAATGCAGGAGTTCAGTTCAGTACAGTTCAGTCGCTCAGTCATGTCCGACTCCTTGTGACCCCATGAATCTCAGCACACCAGGTCTCCCTGTCCATCACCAACTCCCAGAGTCCACACAAACCATATCCATTGAGTTGGTGATGCCATCCAACCATCTCATCCTCTGTTGTCCCCTTCTTCTCCTGCCCTCAATCTTTCCCAGCATCAGGGTCCTTTCCAATGAGTCAGCTCTTCCCATCAGGTGGCCAAAGTATTGGAGTTTCAGCTTCAACATCAGTCCTTACAATGAACACCCAAGACTGATCTCCTTTAGGATGGACTGGTTGGATCTCCTTGCAGTCCAAGGGACTCTCAAGAGTCTTCTCCAACACCACAGTTCAAAAGCATCAATTCTTTGGCACTCAGCTTTCTTTACAGTCCAACTCTCACATCCATACATGACCACTGGAAAAACCATAGCCCTGAGTAGACGGACCTTTGTTGGCAAGTAATATCTCTGCTTTTTAATATGCTGTCTAGGCTGGTCATAACTTTCCTTCCAAGGAGTAAGCGTCTTTTAATTTCATGGCTGCAATCGCCATCAGCAGTGATTTTGGAGCCCAGAAAATTAAAGTCAGCCACTGTTTCCCCATCTATTTGCCATGAAGTGATGGGACCAGATGCCATGATCTTACTTTTCTGAACATTGAGCTATAAGCCAACTTTTTCGCTCTCCTCTTTCACTTTGATCAAGAGGCTCTTTAGTTCTTCTTCACTTTCTGCCATAAGGGTGGTGTCATCTGCATATCTGAGGTTATTGATATTTCTCCTGGCAATCTTGATTCCAGCTTGTGCTTCATCCAGCCCAGCGTTTCTCATGATGTACTCTGCCTATAAGTTAAATAAGCAGGGTGACACTATACAGCCTTGATGTACTCCTTTTCCTATTTGGAACCAGTCTGTTGTTCCATGTCCAGTTCTAACTGTTGCTTCCTGACCTGCATACAGATTTCTCGGGAGGCAGGTCAGGTGGTCTGGTATTCCCATCTCTTTCAGAATTTTCCACAGTTTATTGTGATCCTCACAGTCAAAGGCTTTGGCATAGTCAGTAAAGCAGAAGTAGATGTTTTTCTGGAACTCTCGTGCTATTTCGATGATCCAGCAGATGTTGGCAATTTGATCTCTGATTCCTCTGCCTTTTCTAAAACAGCTTGAACATCTGGAAGTTCACGGTTCACGTATTGCTGAAGCCTGGCTTGGAGAATTTTAAGCATTACTTTACTAGCATGTGAGATGAGTGCAATTGTGCAGTAGTTTGAGCATTCTTTGGCTTTGCCTTTCTTTGGGATTGGAATGAAAACTGACCTTTTCCAGTCCTGTGGCCACTGCTGAGTTTTCCAAATTTGCTGACATATTGAGTGCAGCACTTTCATAGCATCATCTTTCAGGATTTGAAATAGTTCAACTGGCATTCCATCACCTCCACTAGCTTTGGTCGTAGTGATGCTTTCTATGTGGGATGTGAGAGTTGGACGGTGAAGAAAGCTGAGCGCTGAAGAATTGATGCTTTTGAACTGTGGTATCGGAGAAGACTCTTGAGAGTCCCTTGGACTGCGAGGAGATCCAACCAGTCCATCCTAAAGGAGGTCATTCCTGGGTGTTCACTGTAAGGACTGATGTTGAAGCTGAAACTCCAATACTTTGGCTACCTCATGCGAAGAGTTGACTCATTGGAAAAGACCCTAATTCTGGGAAGGATTGGGGGCAGGAGGAGAAGGGGACGACAGAGGATAAGATGGTTGGATGGCATTACTGACTCAATGGACAGGGGTTTGGGTAAACTCCGGGAGTTGGTGATGGACAGGGAGGTCTGGCATGCTGCGATTCATGGGGTTGCAAAGAGTTGGACACGACTGAGCGACTGAACTGAACTGAACTGAACTGATGCTTTCTAAGGCCTACTTGACTTCACATTCCAGGATGTCTGGCTCTAGGTGAGTGATCACACCATTGTGATTATCTGGTTGTAAAGATCTTTTTTGCCCAGTTCTATGTATTCTTTCCACCTCTTCTTAATATCTTCTGCTTCTGTTAGGTCCCTACCATTTCTGTCCTTTATTGAGCCCATCTTTGCATAAAATGTTCCCTTGGTATCTCTAATTTTCTTGAAGAGATCTCTAGTCTTTCCCATTCTATAGTTTCCCTCTATTTCTTTGCATTGATTGCTGAGGAATGTGAAGTCAACGCAGGAGACACAGATTTAATCTCTGGGTTGGGAAGATCCCCTGGAGGAGGGGGTGGCAACCCACTCTAGCATTCTTTCTTGGAGAATCCCATGAACAGAGGAGCCTGGCTGGCTACAGTTCATGGAGTTGCAAAGAGTTGGACATGACTGAAGTGACTGAGCATGCATGCACTCACTGGCCGGACTAAAATTCCTACCCCTTTTACTTGATGCTTGGCCAACAGGACACCTTCTTAAGTGACAGAGCAGCAAGGGAAGTCATCCCGGAGCTGGGAGAATACGTTGTCTCTGCTGCTGCCATTTAGAGGAGAGATTCAAGGGCAAGCAGCTGTGGTTTGTGTCAGCATACGGCTGGGCCTGGTATGGCCAAGATTTCAGCCGAGTGCCCTTAATGAGCCAGCAGCTGCTTCCGCCACTGCCTCACTGGCCTTGCCCATCGCCTGGCCTGCCCCACTGCCTCCATAGCAGTCTGTTCCTCAGGCAGAGCAATGCTCTTTCTTCTCTCCAGCAGTTGGGTGCAGGGTGTGGGGAGAACCAGGCACAGCTATCCCCTTCTGATAGCCGATCACCTGCCGGCACCGTGGTCCATCATAGTAATGCTCAACACAGGAAGCACCTAGAGCGGTCAGCTCTCCTGGGAATTGCAGACAGAACACATGAGATCAAAACAGCCCTTATACAGCAAGTTTGATTTCAGTATAAGTCACGGCCAGCTGGTGGCATTTCCTATTTGGGGGAAGATCCAGGGTGTGGGTTGCAGTTGAAGCTAGCATTATAAAGACCTGGGTTCTAAAGTTGGTTCTGCTACTGACAGCTAGATGCCTTTGGGCAAGTCCCTGAACGGCACTGAGCTGTGGTTTGTCCTTGGCAACAGGAAGGACTCAGGGCAGATAATACCATCACCCCCATCGCAGCTGCATTTTATTATGTTCACTATGCGCCAGGCACTGGTCCACGTGCTTTTCATGTACCAGCTGAGCCACCAGGGAAGCCCAAGAATACTGGAGTGGGTAGCCTATCCTTTCTCCAGGGGAACTTCCTGACCCAGGAATCAAACCCCGGTCTCCTGCATTGCAGACAGATTCTTTATCGTCTGAGTCACCAAGGAAGCCCAAGAATACTTGAGTGGCCTATCCCTTTTCCAGGGGATCTTCCTAACCCAGGAATTGAACGGGATTTCCTGCATTGCAGGCGGATTCTTTACCAGCTGAGCTACCAGGGCAGCCCTTTTTCATGTATGAGATCCACAAATATTAATTCTCTCTATTTCAGTTTGCTCCCTCCCCCCATTTCAGAAGAATCCTTTCTTCCCTCCATGAAATTGTACATGGAACCCATGTTTAAAACAGAATGGCTTCGTTTGAAGCAGGGACAGGGGATAGGATCACCACTCTTGTTTTTAATTGCCGAACTATTTTCTTTAAAAAATTTTTTAAACTTAGCTTTGGCTGTGCTGGGTCTTCATTGCT
This sequence comes from Giraffa tippelskirchi, assembly GCF_054371585.1. Taxonomy (NCBI): domain Eukaryota; kingdom Metazoa; phylum Chordata; class Mammalia; order Artiodactyla; family Giraffidae; genus Giraffa; species Giraffa tippelskirchi. The sequence goes on along the minus strand of NC_137287.1, from coordinate 10,883,211 downwards.
TCATGTGGGCTCTCTCTAGTTGGGGTGAGCAGGGGCTACTCTCTAATTGTGGTGCTCAGGCTTCTCATTGCAGTGGCTTCTCCTGTTGCAGAGCTCGGGCTCTCGAGCACACGGGCTTTAGTACTTGTGGCGCTCAGGCTTAGTTGCCCCGCGGCTTGTGGAATCTCCCCAGACCAGGGATTGAACCCGTGTGTCCTGCGTTGGCAGGCGGATTCTTCAGCACTGCACTATCAGGGAAGCCCAGCACTGCCACTCTTTACAGCCTTTTAATGTCTCTAGCTGCTCCGAGGTGTTTCCACCAAGAATTACACCTGTAAGATGGCTGGTGCATGTGTGTTAGCATCCGGAGGCTGCCATAACATATGTGTTATGGAAACCAGAAGTCCAGTCAGCTTCCCCAAGGTGCTGGCAGGGTGAGTTCCTCCTGGGAGCTGTAGGTGAGAACCTGTTTTCTTGCTTTTTCTATTTCTCGAGTCCGCCTGCATTGCTAGGCTCTTGGCGCTTCCTCACGTCACTGTATCCTCTTGCTTCCATCTGCGCATGTCTTATTCCTGTTCTCTCCCTGATCTCCGCCTTATGAGGACATTGGCGATTACATCCGACCCACCTGCAGAAACCAGCATAACCTCCCTAGTGCAGGTTCCTTAATTTAATCACATCTCGCAAGTCCTTTGTGCCTTGTAAAGTGGCGTTCACAGCATTTAGGGACTAATATCTTCGGGGGGCTATTGTTCACTCTATCCCTTCTAAGTCTCTTCAGACGTGATAGCTCTTCCACACACTCAGAACTGGGCACATGAGTCCTTCCAATAGTGTTCATTTATGTAGTTATTTTTTTTTTTTTTACATTAAAAAAAAATTGATTGGCGTATAGTTGCTTTACATTCACTTAGGTATTGATTGATCCTTTTCAGAGTTCCCCCCTACGCCCCGCCACCCTCTGCCTTCTATTTTGAGTGCCTCTCTCATGCGGTGCGGTAGATTGGGCGGTGTTTGTTCTGAGATGTAGCTGGGTGGAGCATGAGGAAGGTGGACGTGGTGAGGGTCCTTATGCTCCCCCTCAACCATGCCAGGGGTGTCTTTGATCACTGTGGCAATGTCAATAACAATTATTTTCCCCTCCATGATTAGCTCCACTCAAGCTGAGTCTAAATGATATCAAAACAGTCAGTCAATTTGGTCGATTTACTCAGTCTGTCAATTTAGTAGAAAATAAAAAATCTATTAAATTAGTGGTTTGAGTGAATTGACAGTTTGTCTTAATGATTCAGTGGAGTCAGGAAGCCCTGTACGAGGCTCCGGAGATGAGAGACCCACCAGATGAATACTGTTAATTCTCCCAACCGGACATTCTATAATCATGGTGATGAAAATAATACCCTTGCTCCACATTTTCAGAGAAATAATAGCTTTTTCAAGAAAGCTCACAGTGATGATCTAATTTTGTTGTGCCAACATCTAAGATAGGATGGCTGAGGAAACTGAGGCAGGGAAGCTAACTAACAAATTTAAAGAAAAAGACAAATATTACATGATATCACTTATATGTGGAATCTAATGCAAATGAATTTATTTACAAAACAGAAACAGACTCACAGACATAGAAAACAAATGTATAGTTACCAGAGGGGAAGTCAGGGAGGAGGGATAAATTAGGTATATGGAATTAACAGATATACACCACTATATACAAAACAGATAAGCAATAGGATTTATTATGTAGCACAGGGAACTATGTTTAATATCTTGTAGCAACCTATAATGGAAAGGAATCTGTAAAAAGTATAATTGAATCCCTTTGCTTTACATCTGAAACTAGCACAATGGTATAAATCAACTATACTTCAATTTAAAAACTTTAAAGATTCACAGCAACAATGACAATAAACACACTCCTCTTAAAATATGCTGAGAACTGATTTAAGCACCTTCCATGTTTTAGCTTATATAATCCTCTCTACAAATCCATGAGGTAGATTATTATCCAGATTTTACAAGGAGTAAGTTAAGGGTAGAGCTGGGATTTAAACTTGGGTTTCTTAATAACCTGCTTTTTTCTGTAGGTCAAGAGTTCCCAACCTTGGTTGTACATTACATTCTCAAGAGTCCATGAAAATGTGAGAAATTGTACATATAAGGTTCCACACTGCAGCTCTATCTGTAACAGCAAAGAAAAAAAAAAAAAAGCTAGAAACAATCCAGAAAGCACTATGTCACATCCCATGCTAGAATATTATGTCCCTGTGAAAAGGAGCGAGGAAGATCTCTATGCAGCATGAGGGACCAGTTTCCAAGAATCCATGAAGAAAGCTAAGTGTGTGGTTTGCTACATTTATTTAAGAAAGGGAAGGACCGTGTCTTTTCTGGTGAGAGATTCTACAGGACATTGTCCTGATTTCCTGATTAATAAGTTTTTGCATGGTGATAGAGAAAGAGAGAGCAGGCACTTATAGATTAGAAGTTTAGGAGATTATCGATGAATTGTAACATAGAAACAATTGTGAAAAATGTAAAGTGATTTGAGTAATCATATTGTTGATAGTAGTTATTTGGAGACTGTTGTGTGTGTTAAGGAGAAGGCAATGGCACCCCACTCCAGTACTCTTGCCTGGAAAATCCCATGGACGGAGAAGCCTGGTAGGCTACAGTCTATGGGGTCGCTGTGTGTTAAGGGATGAAAACTAATAATTATGAACTGGGATACTTTTTTTTTTTTTTTTTAATGGAAGAGGTTACACATGTAAAAGTCACTGAGTTCAATGCTGGTAAGTCGCGTCAGTCGTGTCCGACTCTGTGTGACCCCATAGACGGCAGCCCACCAGGCTCCCCCGTCCCTGGGATTCTCCAGGCAAGAACACTGGAGTGGGTTGCCATTTCCTTCTCCAATGCATGAAACTGAAAAGTGAAAGTGAAGTTGCTCAGTCGTGTCCGACTCCCAGCGACCCCATGGACCGCAGCCCACCAGGCTCCTCCGTCCATGGGATTTTCCAGGCAAGAGTACTGCAGTGGGGTGGTATATAGTGGTGTATATCTGTTAATTCCATATACCTAATTTATCCCTCCTCCCTGACTTCCCCTCTGGTAACTACTGAGGTCAATAAAAACCCTGTAATTCAGAATATGAATTGAAATAGGATATGTGGCTGAACCATACTGAGTTGGTTTTCATCCCAGGCCTTCAGTCCTGTCTCTTGCCCTTTCTGTATGACTGAGCATTAGCCTCCTTACAAGGTATGCAGCAAAGTCAGATAGGCTCCCTATCAGCCTTTACTCTGTTCTTCATCTGCTATGAAAACTGGAAAAATGACTTTGCTGATGCAGATGAGTTAATGGACATGAGACCCTCAGTAGGGAAAAAAAACTCTGGGTTCCCATTGGTACAGACCTGCTTCTCAGTCAGATCTATTTTTAGATCATTTAAAATCCTTTGTACTCCCTTTTAAAAATATTTATTTTAATTAATTAATTGATTTGGCTGCACTGGGTCTTAATTGCCGCATGCAGGATCTTTAGTTGTGGTGTGGGAACTCTTGGTTGCGGCATATGGGATCTAGTTCCCTGACCAGGGATCGAACCTGGACCCTCTGCATTGAGAGTGCTGAGTCTTAGCCACTAGACCACCAGGGAAGACCCTCATGGATGCATGGAGCGTAGCCATCAGTATCTCTGCCTGATTCTTCCTGTTTGTAAGTTACCCACAGTAAACTTTATAATCACATTTTGAGTTGCCTGCTTTGTTTTTCAGTCTCAAAGTTCTTTCTCCATTTAGAAGATATTATTCAATATCTCCTCCTCCCAAAAGCATGATATAAACTCATCCCCCCTCTTTAAACATATAATGTTTTCCAGTTTTGTCCATCACAAAGGCCCAGAAATAAATCACCAACTTAGCAGCAATAAGCACCCTTAGCACCTGGACTGTGGCCTCTAAATACTACTTTGCATAAAACCAAGCTCAAGGAAGCTGTCAATGTTGACAAGGACCATCTCAAGAGGTCACAGGAGAAAGATTAAATAGGTTTCCACTGACCAAAGGTTAATTTGAACAGAATTAGAATAACAAATTGAAGCACATTAAGCATGTTTATACTATTGCTGTTGTTCAGTTGTTAAATCGTGTCTGATTCTTTGCGACCCCATGGACTGCAGTAGGCAGACCTCCCTGTCCCTCACCATCTCCTGGAGTTTGCCCAAGTTCATGTCTATTGAATCAGTGATGCCATCCAACCATCTCATCCTCTGTCACCCTCTTCTTCTCCTGCCCTCAATCTTTCCCAGCATCTAGGTCTTTTCCAATGAGTTGGCTCTTTGTATCAGGTGGCCAAAGTATTGGAGCTTCAGCTTCAGGGTCAGTATTTCCAATGATTATTCAGGATTGACTGGTTTGATCTCCTTGCAGCCCAAGGACTCTTAAGAGTCTTTGTCAGTACCACACTTCAAAAGCATCAATTCTTCAGTGCTCAGCTTTCTTTATGGTCCAACTCTCACATCCATACATGACTACTTGTGGAAGTATACAATACCACCTATAAAATAGTGTTATCAAATAATTCAAAACTGAATTTTATTAGGCCTCCATAATTTAACATAAATACAGGGATAGGAGAACATGTTAAACCATGACATGGGGATTCAAACAGCAAAATATGGACAGTGAAAAAGTCTACAGAACAGTTGTCCTCATTTCTTCATTAAAAAGATAAATAATTTTCACAATAAAAAAGAATGAGATGGAGTAAGAACCTATAAATTAAAATAACTTTAGGAGCTACATCAACAAATTATAGCACCTAGACCTTATTTGCATTCCACCTGAAACAAATGCCTAAAAGTATACCGAACAGTGGGAGAAATTAGATTTTGATAGATTTGAGGAATTACTGTTATAAAGAGACCTTATTATTGTTTGGCATAATATAGTATTGTAGTTTTTCTTTTTGGCATGACTGAGCCTTTATTACTTGACAAAATAAGGTTATTTTAATCAAACTCTTCAAATTAATGGGACAAACACCATATGATGGTATTGAAAGAGAAGCAAGATTATTTTGTTTTTATTTTTTATTCAAGTATAGTTACTTTACAATGTTGTGCTAGTTTCTGCTGTACAGCAAAGTGAGTGAGTCATACATATACATACATCCCCTCTGATGGCTCAGCAGGTAAAGAATGCACCTGTAATGCAGGAGACAGGAGACTCGGGTTCGATCCCTGGGTCAGGAAGATCCCTGGAGAAGGAAATGGCAACCCACTCCTGTGTTTTTGTCAGTATTCTTCAATAATACAGTATTCTGCAGTATTCTTGGGCTTCCCTGGTGGCTCAGACAGTAAAAAATCTGCCTGCAATGCAGGAGACCCAGGTTTGATCCCTGGGTTAGGAAGATGCCCTGGAGAAGGGAATGGCTACCCCCTCCAGTATTCTTGCCTGGAAAAATCCTGTGGACAGAGGAGCCTGGTGGGCTATAGTCCATGGGGTCACAAAGAGTCAGACACAATTGAGTGACTAACACTACATCATTCACAGATCATTAAGTAGAGTTTATAGTTATTTTTTAAAAAGGAGTCATTATCTTTCAGTTACGTTCTAAAGTTTGACATCTGGGATTTGTTTCAAAATTATTGTATTTTGTGGGTAGATGGGTGGTGGGGTTGGGGGCAGAGGTGAAATAGAATTGATTCCGAGCTATTAATTACTGAAACTGGATGTGGCACATGGGTGGTCAGCATAATGTCCATCCATGTTGTGTGTTCTTAAAGTTGTCTATGTAACAACTTACGTAATTTATAGAGAAAGAATTCTTATTGAATTGCCTATGGTAGGGCTGGGGCTTAGTTTTGCTTTTATTCCTATTTGAAAGCTCCCTGTGTGGATTTAATGTGCAGCCCAAATTCCAGAACCTCCTTTAATTTTCTTGACCTCTCCGCAGTAGAGTTTTGAATGCAGTCCCCCTAGAGAGATTCTGTTCCTGGGGAATGACCCTTCCCATATGATTGATCTCATCTTTACAATTTTTTTTTTCAGCTTCCTCAGTTGCAGGATGTTAAGATCTATTTTTCTATTAGTTTTTCTAATTTCCCCAGCTGGTTTGAAACTTGAGGAAGTTAATAGGCATTTCGTGTTTGACTTATTTTGCCCTTGAGGCCTCTGAGAATGCCTGCCAATAATGAGCTGACCCATTTTTAGGAACAGGGTGTGGTTCCTAAGATGTCCCTGTTTCTTTTGCTCAAACAGGAGATGCCCACCTACTTTTTAAAATTACTTTTGGCCACTCAGCCTGTGGGATCTTAGTTCCCCAACCCAGGATGAAACCCGTGCCCCTACAGTGGAAGTGTGAAGTCTTAATCACTTGACCACTTGGGAGGTCCCATAGAAATGCCCATTTTCATAGACACCTGCAGCAACTCAGTTCATGTCAATTTCAAAATGCTCGAGAGAATACACACAGTTTCGATAAGAAGATAGCGATCTATGGGGGTGGAGGAGGGACATGTGAGCTATTCCCTAAAGGGGCTTCTACCCACGTGTTTGAGTGTTCTGTTGGGTCAGGGAGAGCCACTGGGCAGATACTTCAAAGGAGCCCATGGGGCTCGAGGGCAAGGACCTTCTGCATTGGAGCTGATGAACTTTCAGGAAGAGTGTGGACTCACGGACCATCCATTAATCCCACGGACAGTGTCAAATGAGGACAGAACTCCCCTGGAGCTTCAGGGAGAACATTAGGTCTGTTCTCTGTGTCCAGAAACATGGGGTCAGTACAACCTGTGCAGCTGTCCTGGGTGGTTTAATGCCCTCTGTCACTGTCTTGAAATTCCTAATAATTTTTTAAAAAGAGTCCCTTTGTTTTCATTTAGCTCTGGGCCCTGCAAATGATGAGCTGGTTGAGAGGAATGATTTTGAATGTGACACTGTGGGGATGGTCAAACCAACTCTTGATCCAGGCCCAGATGATCTTGTGCCTGATTTGGAGGGCTGTGTAGAATGAAAACTGCAAGAAGAACTAGGAATGGAGAGAGAGGCATGCCACGGTGAGCAGGAGATCAATACGAGTATTTTTAGTACTGGTGAAAGGACTTTTCCCCTCCACTGGGTCTCTTTTGAACTGATGCCAGCAGTGAGAACAGGGTTGCGAAGATTAGATGTCTTCAGTTTAGGAGATAAGTGCTCTTAGAGAAGCTGAGCCAGCCACCCAGGACTGCCCGGGGGAGGGTGACTTGTTAGGGAAGGAGCAGCGATAGTTCAGAGATTTTCTGCTCAGGACTCTGAGCCCTGAAGCTGGACCTCAAAATCAAATGGGCCGGCTCTGAGCCCACTCTCTTGCCCATTTCATCTCTCTCTCTCTCTCTTTTTTTTTTCTGGTTGCACCGTGTAGCTTGCAGGATACTAGTTTCCTGACCAGGGATCAAACCTGGGCACATGGCAGTGAAAGCGCTCAGTCCTAGCCACTGGACTGCCATGGAATTCCCTTTAATTTTTTTTTCTCCTGCCCATTTCAGAGAGTCCTGCCGTATAAGTAGTCTATCCATTAACTGGCTTGTTCACCAGACACAAACACATGTTTTTGTTGTTCAGTCGCTCAGTCACGACTGACTCTTTGCAACCCCATGGACTGCAGCAGTGCCAGGCTTCCCTGTCCTCCACCATCTCCTGGAGTTTGCTCAAACTCATGTCCATTGAGTCATCTCCTTCTCCTCCTGCCCTCAATCTTTCCCAGCATCAGGATCTTTTCCAATGAGTTGGCTCTTTGCATCAGGTGGCCAAAGTATTGGAGCTTCAGCTTCAGCGTCAGTCCTTCCAGTGAATATTCAGGTTGATTTCCTGAATGCATTTTTATGTGTGTATATATGTATACATATACACTGTTGTTGGTTGTTTTACCACTGTTTACCACTTACCACTGTTGTTGCTAAGTCGTGTTCAACTCTTTTGTGACCCCAAGGACTGTAGCCTGCTGAGCTCCTCTGTCCTTGGGATTTCCCAGGCAAGAATACTGGAGTAGGTTGCCATTTCCTTCTCCAGGGGATCTTCCCAACCCAGGGATGGAACCTGAGTCTCCTGCGTTGGCAGGCAGGTTCGTAATCACTGAGCCACCATGGAACCTCATGCATACACATACAGGAACACACGCACACACACACATCCACATTTCCAGATATAGTTTTAGGGCTTGGAGTTCTATGGCAAACAGGACAGACAGGCTCTTTGTTCTCATCACGCAGGAGGAGGAGACAGATGGGTAGGCAGAGATGGAGAAGTCCAGATAATGTCAGGAAATATGGGGCCGGGCAGGGGATCAAAGTTCAGTCATCCTCTGAAATCTTGACCCAAGCTAGAAAATGATCCACTGTTGTTTCTTACATTTTTAAAAGCACCAGGAAATATGATTTGATTAAAGGAGACATGATTGAACATCATTGTAATAGCCAAAATAACCTCAGAATGTTACTTTCTACTAGTGGTCCTCCATGTGAGGTCCCTGGACTGGCAGCATCAACATCATCTGGGAGCTTGTTGGGAATGTAAGTTCTCAGGCCCTACCCAGACTTAATCAATCAGAAACTGTTGGGGTGGAGTGTAATAATCTGCTTTAAGAAGTTCTCTCGGTGATTCAAATGCATGGTGAGGCGAAGAACCACTGTCATGAGCCACCTCCTTTGGGACCTTGAACTCAGTTCAATTAGAGATGATTCTGATACCTTCTCACCTTTGAGAACATTACTGTTTATCCAGAGCCTTCACACCCACTATCTTATGTATCCTGATTTATACCTGGGCAACTAATAGCCTCTTAGTCACTTTCTTGCTTCCAGCCTTTAAAATCTAATCATTGAGTTTTCATTGAGCTCTGATTCCACCTAGCAGAAGAACTGGAAGAGCTTATTGACAAAAGAGATTAAAAGGTGGAATGTGGTGTTTGGTTGATTTTTGCAAACTGGGGCAATTCTACTTCCTCTACTGTCTGTCTGTCTGCCTACCAGCCTACCCACCTATCAACCTGTCTTTCTTCTACTATCTATTGAGTATTTGCCCTTTTGTCAGTCTGTCTGTCCTTCTGTATACCTGTCTATGTGTCTACGTATCTGTGTGTGTGTATATAGTTATGTATGTATGCATCTATTTTCTGAACAAAAGGGGAGTGGAAATGGAGAGAAAATAAACTCAAAAAGAGGCAGGGGCGTTCTGAGTAAATTTTTTGACCACATGGAGCCTCACATTCTTCAGATGTTAAAGAAATGTGTGTGTGTGTGTCTGTGTGTGTGTATAACACTACTATTTCACATGATTACTATAAGGCTTAATGGTCAGTCAGTCAGTTCAGTCGCTCAGTCGTGTCTGACTCTTTGCAACCCCATGAACCCCAGCACGCCAGGCCTCCCCGTCCATCACCAACTCCCAGAGTCCACCCAAACGCATGTCCATCGAGTCGATTATGCTCTCCAACCATCTAATCCTCTGTCGTCCCCTTCTCCTGCCCTCAATCTTTCCTAGCATCAGGGTCTTTTCAAATGAGTCAGTTATTCCCATCAGGTGGCCAAAGTATTGGAGTTTCAGCTTCAACATCAGTCCTTACAATGAACACCCAGGACTGATCTCCTTTAGGATAGACTGGTTGGATCTCCTTGCAGTCCAAGGGACTCTCAGGAGTCTTCTCTAACACCACAGTTCAAAAGCATCAATTCTTCAGTGCTCAGCTTTCTTTACAGTCCAACTCTCACATCCATACATGACCACTGGAAAAACCATAGCCTTGACTAGACGGACCTTTGTTGACAAAATAATGTCTCTGCTTTTTAATATGCTGTCTAAGTTGGTCATAACTTTCCTTCCAAGGAGTAAGCGTATTTTAATTTCATAGCTGCAATCACCATCTGCAGTGATTTTGGAGCCCCCCAAAATAAAGTCAGCCACTGTTTCCACTGTTTCCCCATCTATCTGCCATGAAGTGATGGGACTGGATGCCATGATCTTAGTTTTCTGAACGCTGAGCTTTAAGCCAACTTTTTCACTCTCCTCTTTTACTTTCATCAAGAGGCTCTTTAGTTCTTCTTCACTTTCTGCCATAAGGGTGGTGTCATCTGCATATCTGAGGTTATTGATATTTCTCCTGGCAATCTTGATTCCAGCTTGTGCTTCATCCAGCCCAGCGTTTCTCGTGATGTACTGTGCATATAAGTTAAATAAGTAGGGTGACAATATACAACCTTGACGTACTCCTTTTCCTATTTGGAACCAGTCTGTTGTTCCATGTCAGTTCTAACTGTTGCTTCCTGACCTGCATACAGATTTCTTGGGCGGCAGGTCAAGTGGTGTGGTATTCCCATCTCTTTCAGAATTTTCCACAGTTTATTGTGATCCACACAGTCAAAGGCTTTGGCATAGTCAATAAAGCAGAAATAGATGTTTTTCTGGAACTCTCTTGCTTTTTTGATGATCCAACAGATGTTGGCATTTTGATCTCTGGTTCCTCTGCCTTTTCTAAAACCAGCTTGAACATCTGGAAGTTCACGGTTCACCTATTGCTGAAGCCTGGCTTGGAGAATTTTAAGCATTACTTTACTAGTGTGTGAGATGAGGGCAATTGTGTGGTAGTTTGAGCGTTCTTTGGCTTTGCCTTTCTTTGGAATTGGAATGAAAACTGACCTTTTGCAGTCCTGTGGCCACTGCTGAGTTTTCCAAATTTGCTGGCATATTGAGTGCAGCACTTTCACAGCATCATCTTTCAGAATTTAAAATAGCTCAACTGGAATTCCATCACCTCCACTAGGTTTGGTCGTAGTGATGCTTCCTAAGGCCCACTTGACCTCACATTCCAGGATATCTAGCTCTAGGTGAGTGATCACACCATTGTGATTGTCTGGGTTGTGAAGATCTTTTTTGTACAGTTCTTCTGTGTATTCTTGCCACCTCTTCTTAATATCTTCTGCTTCTGTTAGGTCCCTACCATTTCTGTCCTTTATAGAGCCCATCTTTGCATGAAACATCCCCTTGGTATCTGTAATTTTCTTGAAGAGATCACTAGTCTTTCCCATTCTATTGTTTTCCTCTATTTCTTTGCATTGATCGCTGAGGAAGGCTTTGTTATCTCTCCTTGCTATTCTTTGAAACTCTGCATTCAAATGGGTCTGTCTTTCCTTTTCTCCTTTGCTTTTTACTTCCTGTCTTTTCACAGCTATTTGTAAGGCCTCCTCAGACAGCCATTTTGCTATTTTGCATTTCTTTTTCTTGGGGATGGTCTTGATTCCTGTCTTCTGTACAATGTCAGGAAGCTCCATCCATAGTTCATCAGGCACTTTGTCTATCAGATCTGCTACTGCTGCTAAGTCGCTTCAGTCGTGTCCGACTCTGTGCGACCCCATAGACGGCAGCTGACCAGGCTCCGCCATCCCTGGGATTCTCCAGGCAAGAATACTGGAGTGGGTTGCCATTTCCTTCTCCAGTGCATGAACAGGAAAAGTGAAAGTGAAGTCGCTCAGTCATGTCTGACTCTTAGCGACCCTATGGACTACAGCCTACCAGGCTCCTCCGTCCATGGGATTTTCCAGGCAAGAGTACTGGAGTGGGGTGCCATTGCCTTCTCTGATCAGATCTAGTCCCTTAAATGTATTTCTCACTTCCACTGTGTAGTCATAAGGGATTTGATTTAGGTCATACCTGAATGGTCTAGTGGTTTTCTCCACTTTCTTCAATTTCAGTCTGAATTTGGCAATAAGGAGTTCATGATCTGAGCCACAGTCAGCTCCCGGTCTTGTTTTTGCTGACTGTATAGAGCTTCTCCATCTTTGGTTGCAAAGAATATAATCAATCTGATTTTGCTATTGACCATCTGGTGATGTCCATGTGTAGAGTCTTCTCTTGTGTTGTTGGGAGAGGGTGTTTGCTATGACCAGTACTTTCTCTTGGCAAAACTCTATTAGCCTTTGCCCTGCTTCATCTGTACTCCAAGGCCAAATTTGCCTGTTATTCCAGGTGTTTCTTGACTTCCTACTTTTGCATTCCAGTCCCCTATAATGAAAAGGACATCTTTTTTGGATATTAGTTCCAGAAGGTCTTGTAGATCTTCATAGAACTGTTCAACTTCGGCATTACTGGTTGGGGCATAGACTTGAATTACTGTGATATTGAATGGTTTGCCTTGGAAATGAACAGAGATCATTCTGTCGTTTTTGAGACCACATCCATGTACTGCATTTCGGACTCTCTTGTTGACTCTGATGGCTACTCCATTTCTTCTAAGGGATTCTTGCCCACAGTACTAGCTATAATGGTCATCTGAGTTAAATTCACCCATTCCAGTCCATCTTAGTTCACTGATTCTTAGAATGTCAATGTTCACTCTTGTCATCTCCTACTTGACCACTTTCAATTTGCCTTGATTCATGGACTTAACCTTCCAGGTTCCTATGCAGTATTGTTCTTTATAGCATCAAATCTTGCTTCTATCACCTATCCCATTCACAAGTGGGTGTTGTTTTTGCTTTGGCTCCATCCCTTCATTCCTTCTGGAGTTATTTCTCCACTGATCTCCAGTAGCATATTGGGCACCTACCGACCTGGGGAGTTCATCTTTCAGTATCTTATCTTTTTGCCTTTTCATACTGTTCATGGGGTTCTCAAGGCAAGAATACTGAAGTGGTTTGCCATTCCCTTCTCCAGTGGACTACACTCTGTCAGAACTCTCCACCATGCCCCGTCCATCTTGGGTGGCCCCATATGGCATGGCTTAGTTTCATTGAGTTAGACAAGGCTGTGGTCCATGTGATCAGATTCGCTAGTTGTCCGTGACTATAGTTTCAGTCTATCTGCCCCCTAGTCCCCTCTCTCAGTGCCCACCGTCTTACCTGGTTTCTCTTACCTTGGACGCAGGGTCTCTCTTCATGGCTGCTCCAGCAAAGCCCAGCCGCTGCTCCTTACGTCAGATGTGGGATAGCTCCTCTGGGCCACCACCCCTGGCCTTGGGTGTGGGGTAGCTCCTCTGGGCCGCCGCCCAACAGTGACAGCATATAACAGTTTCTGACTCATTCAGAAGGTGGTCAGTTGATGGTCACAGCAGCTGAGTTTGAAAGGAAAAGAGGGGAGGGAGGGAAGTGTGAGTATGGGCGGAGCAGGGGGAAGGAGGTAGGAAAGACCTGTCTGATTCCACGGGGTCTGACTTGGAATATAAGGAGAATGAGTGGGACTGAGGTGGCAGGGAGCAGGTTAAGTGCAGTGACGGTGGATCTGAGGATCTGGAGGGGGAGGCTGAAGATGGGAAAGCCAAGTGGTGTAGGGTGCCTGAGAAATCAGAGGGGAAAGCACTTTTTATGGCAGCTATTAAAGAACCTAAATGAATGTGCCTTTAAATGAATTGTGTGTTTATGTTTTTGCAATGGACATGTGCCAGGACTGCCGGGGAACACTTCTCCCACAACTCACCCACCCCCTCCCGACCAAGTTTGTGAAAATATATACCTCCTTTCCCTCCAAGTCGTTCTACCAGCTAATTATCTGTGAAGATTCAAATCGTGAACGGAAACTCCGAAGCTTTTTATGGGCATTAGGGGAATATTAAACAGGAAGATTGGAAGCAAAATTACAGTTCCCCCAATAGATTTTTGGGGGGATTGATAAAAATCTGCTTTTAATTAAAAATATAAAGCAACGAAGCCCCCATACGCAAACTGGGAAGTCTTTGGGGTTTAGTCCCATGTGCAAATGTCTATGGATGTCTGGTGGGCTCCTAGCCTGTGCCGCCTAGTCTATGGGCCTCCAGGAGGAATGATTGATGGGCTGGCTGGATTTTCAGCTGAGAGGCCTTGCTAATAGATACACGAAAACAGAGGCCATAATGCAGCTCACAAGATGAAGTAATGGGGTTGTCTCTGTCTAGGTAGGGAATTCTGCCAAGCTCTGTGTTTTAAATAAAATGAGGCTTTTGTGGTTCTTGGCATGGGCCCACCAGTGCAGGCTAACCTTGGCATCTGTGTGCTGGGCTTTCTCTAGAATGTGGCTGAGAGCGGACAAGAGCTCGTGGTGACCCAAGGGAAGGGATACTGGACTTGGAGACCCTCCCCGCCAAGCCTAGTCCTCTTTCAGTAAAGGCATCTGCTCATTTTCTCAAGCTGAAAACCTAGGAATCAACCTTGATTCTATCCAGATCTCAAGTCTATCTTTGTTGTTGTTGTTCAGTCACTCAGTCATGTCCCACACTTTTGTGACCCTGTGGACTGTAGCCCTCCAGGCTCCTCTGTTTATGGGGTTTTCCAAGCAAGAATATTGGAATGGGTTGCCATTTCCTTCTCCAGGGGATCTTGCTGACCCAGGATTGAACCCATGTCTGCTGCATTGGCAGGCAAGTTCTTTACCCATGACTCACCAGGGAAGCCCCAGGTATATCTTAAGTCTCTTCATTTTTCTATGTTTTCACTGCTTCCAATCCAGGCCTGCCATCAAGATCTCTAAACTAGATGCTACAAGACTTTTTCTTAATTAGTCTGTATGTTCTCTTGCTTACCCTCCACAATCCACCCTCCTGCCAAAGTCAGAATGATTTTTTTTTTTAAGATTGTGCACACTTTTTTTTTTTTACTGTGTATATCAATCCATTTCTTTTTATTATTGAGTATTATTCCATTATATGAATATAACCACAATTTATAGATTTTTTTCCCATAAGACAACCATCTGGCTTGTTTCCAGTATTTGGTTACAATGAACAAATAAGGACATTTATGTTTAAATTGCTACATTGCTAAGAACACTCACATACAAATATTTCTGTAGACATGTATTTTCATTTTTTTTGAGTAAATACCTAGGAATCAAAGGGCTGCATCACATGATCTATGTATAACAAACTTTCTCTGGTCACTCAGTGGTAAAGAATCCACCTGCCAGTGCAGGACGTGCAAGAGACACGGTTCTATCTCTGGGTCAGAAAGATCCTTTGGAGTAGGAAGTGGCAACCGACTCTAGTATTCTTGCCTGGAAAATCCCATGGACACAGGAGACTGATGGGCTGCAGTCTGTGGTGTCAAAAAAGAGTCAGACACAACTGAGTGACTGAACACACACTAACACCCTTGCCTCCACACATACACAGCCTCCTACATTATCAATATCTTCCTCCAGAGTGATGCATTTGTTACAACTGATGAACCTACATCGACACATCATTATCACTTAGAGGGCTCACTCTTGGCATTGTGCGTTGTATGAGTTTGGACAAATGTACAACTGACCCTGCACAATGTGAGTTTGAAGTGTGTGGGTCCAGTTATGTGCAGATATTTTTCAACAATGAAAACGATGCTGCTGCTGCTAAATTGCTTCAGTCATATCCATCTCTTTGCGACCCTATGGACTGTAGCCCGCCAGCCTCCTCTGTCCACGGCATTCTCCAGGCAAGATTACTGGAGTGGATTACCATTTCCTCCTCCAGGAATAAATACTATAATACTATACAGTACATGGTTGGTTGAGTCCATGGATGCAGAGGAAGAGCAGATACTGAGAGCCAGCTATAAGCTATGTGTCAGCTAACCCCCATGCTGTTCAAGGGTCAGCTGTGTAATGACACGTTTCCATTGTGATATCCTACAGTGTATTTTCACTCCCCTAAAAATCCTCTGTGCTCCCATTCATCCCCCTCCTCCCACCACACACAGGATTGTCTTTCTGTGCGAGGTCCCCAGCAGGAAAGGCAGTGTGGCCCTGTGCTTAAAACATCCACTGAGAAGCCAGATCACCTGGGTTTGAATTCTGGCTTCTACAACCACCTGACTGTGTGGACTTGGCAAGTTGCTTAACCTTTCTGTGCCTCAGTTTCCTCAGCTGTAAAATGGGGATAATGGCATCTACTCATGCAAATTTTTGAGAATTAAACTGATATAAATGAAGTACTTAAAACAGTACCTGATACTATACATGTAGTCTTGGTGTACATAAGCTTGTTACTATGCATGTAATGGTTAGGTATCGTGGTGGTTCCTGGAGAATGGAATGGCTACCCACTCCAGTATTCTGGCCTGGAGAATTCCATGGACTGAGGAGCCTGGCCAACTACAGTCCACGGAGCTGCAGAGTCAGACACGACTGAGTGACTTTCACTGATTGTGGCGCTTGGGCTTCCCAGGTGGTGATAGTGGTAAAGATCCCACCTGCCAGCACAGGAGACATAAGAGAAATGGGTTTGATCCCAGGGTTGAGAAGATCCTCTGGAGGAGGATATAGCAACCCATTCCAGTATTCTTGCCTGGAGAATCCCATGGACAGAGGAGCGTGACGGGCTACAGTCCATAGGGTCACAGAGTTGGACATGACTGAAGCGACTTTGCATGCACGCATTGTGGTGGTTATTATTATTTGTATCAATTTACCCTTGCTCTTAGAAAATACCAGATATCTAGCCCTGGCGCTCAAGGTCATGCATAATCTAGCTTTTCCTTGCATCTCCAATCTTAAATTCTCTCATTCATGACCTTCAGCCATGCTAGCCTCCTCCTCTTCCTCACACTTGTCAACTTTTCTCTCTTCCTTTATTTTTCACTTTTTTGGCTGCAGCATGCTACTGTGGGATCTTGGTTCCCCAACCAGGGATTGAACCCCCACTCCCTGCATTGAAATGTGGAATCTTAACCACTGGACCATCAGGGAATTCACATGTTCTCTGTCTCTTAAGCCTTTGTGCTTTCATTCCCTCAGTCTGGAGTCCTTCTGATGGCTGATTCACTCTCTTTCTTTGGGTATCTGTTCAAATATCACCTCTGCAGAGAGGCCTTCCACTTGCAGTGTGAAGCAAAGTGACTGATCAGTCATCGAGATCACATGGCGGCCAGTGCAGAGCATGGACTGAAAGTCCTTCCAGAGAAGGTTTTCTGAAGCATGAAGGCAAAGTGAACATGTCAGGTTTTGCCAAACCTGAGCAGGAGATCTTAGACCAGCAGCCTGTCCCTCTCCCTGTCCTCTTAGTGGAGAGATTCGCTGGAGATCTTATTTCCTCCCCAACGGAGGGATTCACTTAGACGTGAATTTCCTACAGCAGCTTGAAAACCAAAAGAGGAGAGAGAGATTGATTCCAGCTGGGTAACAGAAGGTGGACTCTTAGCAGATAATTCAAAAGAAGGGCCATTAAAATGGGTCTTGAAGAATGAGTAGGTTTGGACATGGAGATCTGGTGGTGGTGTGGTTGGCATTGTAGAGTCCAGTGTTTGGAACAGAGTGAACCCCGGGGTTCAGAGGCTGTCACCTAGGCAGGTGGGTATCAGACTGTGGGGAGCATGCCAATCACCAAGCATCTGGCTCAGAGGCAGACTCCTGGATCCCACCTTTGGAGACCCTGATTTGGAAGGTTGGGGGAAGGTTGTTTTAATGGCACATGAATGATTCTGATGCAAGTGGGGTCTTGCTCTCTGAGGATGCTGTCTTGGGCTAAACAAGTTAATGTAGTGGGAAGTGTGGTCCAGTTGAAACTAACAGCCTGAGTCCAGAGTTCCAGACTGGAGATTTGACATGTTATCTTGTTGGGACTATTGGATGACTTGAGGCTCTGAGTCTGAGCTCCAGGCAAAGGCCTTCAGCTCTGAGGCAGGCTTACATGTAAAATGTATTCATCAGCCATGTGCAGAGTGAGGCAAAATGCAGCGTACAGGGGAAGCCACAGTTGCAACAGTGAGTGTCAAAGTCAGCCTGGACTAGGACCAGGGCAGGGGGAGGGGCGGTGTGAGAGATGAGAGGTGGCAGAAACAGACTGAAAGTGCCACACACATGCAGAGGGACTCCATCCACCTTATTCACCTACCGTGTGCTTGGCACCTTGGAGGTGCTCAGTATATATCTCTGAAATGAAAGAATCCAGAAGACTTGGTTAAACATCCTGATGCCCTACAGTTGCTTAGAAAACACTCCAGAGCTGTGATTTCAACCAATAGTCCAAGCAGATGGGTTCAATAAAGCCAATGATTATTTACATCAATGCAAAGATTCCGTGAGTTTATTTCTGGCTCCTGGGGTTTGGAAAGGAAAAAGAATGATTGAAATGAGGAACGTGCTGAAAGGAAAAAATGGACAATCTAACAAGGAAAAAATGCTCATGCTTAGCCTAGTCCCTTTCCTCCCTGGGGCTTCCGAGGGCTCAGTGAGGGAATCTGTGAGCCCTCCAATGACCTCAGACCCTCCCAGCTGGCATACAAGGTGAGGGCTCTTGGAATCTCTTTCCTGAGGTCAGGGGACAGAGGGCAGGTGTGAGAATGCAGGAGGAGCAGGGGGCTGTGTTCTGGGGCTGGAATCCTACCTGCTGCCCGCTCCCCCTTTCCTAGTGCTGTGACCTTAGGCAAGACCAGAACCAATCCAGGCTTCAGTTTCCACATCTGTAAAAGGAGCAGAGTCATCAAACATCCCTTGTCGGGGTGGTGGGGGTTGGGAGAGGGTTTGAGAGGATTAAGTGAGTGTGTGTTTGAGTGGTTGGAACAGCCTGGCATTATAAGCCCACTTGCTGTTACAGTTAGGGAAGTGCTATTGGTTCTTCTGTGGAAGGCCTTCTCTACATCCTTGGTGATGCCACAGTAAACATCTTTGAGAGAGGATAGGATTCACAGAGCAACATTGCACTGATTTTTGTTGGGCTCTTTCCCTTCATTCTTTCTTTTTGTTTTTAAATTGTTTATTTATTTGGTCTTAGTTGTGGCATGCAGGATATTTAGCTGCGGCATGTGAAGTTTTAGTTGTGGCATGAAGGATCTAGTTCCTTGACCAGGGATCAAACCTTAGCCCCCTGCAATGGGAGCCCAAAGCCTTAGCCACTGGACCACCAGGGAAGTCCCTGTTGAACTCTTTTCTTGGGCATAGTCAAATGCGGTATGATACCTTTCTTGCAAGTAACTAGTAAATCTAGTAACTCAAGAAACATGCCAAGCCAAACCAAGCCGCCAGAGAAGGGGACTGAGCTATGCTGGTTTCATGGAGGAAATGGAGGATGGTGTGGTGTGCTTGTCTGACACATGTATGGTGCTATAGTTACTGTTTGTGGCTTTTGAAACTATTGTCTGAGCAACATCTGCCTGCCTGTTCAGGTTTGTGTTCAGCTCAGGCTGGCTCACTCAGTGGTGTCCGACTTTTTGCAACCCTTTGGACTGTAGCCCGCCAGGTTCCTCTGTCCATGGATTTTTCAGGCAAGAATACTGGAGTGGGTTGCCATTTCTTCCTCCAGGGGATCTTCCTGCTCCAGGGATTGAACCTGCATTTCCTGTGTCTCCCACATTGCAGGTGCACTCTTGTGGCTGAGCCATCAGGGATGCTCCATGTGCTCAGGGAAAATGCCTTCTTTCTCTCAGGCAAGAGCACTTGGCACCTGGCTGCCTTCTCTCTTGTGGAGTCTTGCACTTGGGCTGCTTGGCTGTGGCTGGGGATCAGGGCTACGTCAGAACCAGTGGGATTGCCCAGGAGAGTGACCCTCAGGGAGGAGGCCTGGTTGAAGCTCCATAGATCTCTTAACTCCTGCTCTTCTCAGGGGAGAAGAAAAAAATTTAAAAAGAGTAGGTAGGCTTATCTAGGTCTGTAAATGTCCTTGTCCAGCACTCCCGGGTAATGCCCTTGTCCAGAGCTCTTCCTTATGAATCAGGCCCCACCAGACTTATGGCTTCCCAGGTGGCGATAAAGAACTGGCCTCCCAAAGCAGTAAACATAACAAATGTGGGTTTGCTCCCTGGCTCAGGAAGACCCGCTTGAGAAGGAAATGGCAACCCACTCCAGTATTCTTGGCTGGAGAATCCCATGGACAGAGGAGCCTGGCAGGCTAAAGTCCATGGGGTTGCAAAGAGTTGGACATAATTGAGGCAACTTAGCACACACACACACCACCAGATTTAGCATACCAGCCAAGCACGTGGCTTTTTAGATAAGACCTAGCAGCTCCTCAAACTGAGCCTCTTAAAGGCATCCCTGATGCTGCAAACACTTCTTCAGAGCCTTGCCATGAGGAAGCTGCCTCCTGGTGGTATGCTTCTCCCAAGGTCTGGGGTGCTAGAAAGCTGAACCTGCAGACAGAACCAAGAACAATCTGGCCTTTTCTCTCATTTCATCCCATACATTCCTGGGCTGTAGAAAGCCTTTTACTTTTCATTTGTATGCTGGATGAGGAAACCAGCTCAGGGGTGCAACGAGCAGGCAAGCACTCTTCCATTATGAAAGCTCTGTTGCGTACATTCTCACGCCTTTTCCAGACAACAGCAGTGTCTGATTTGGGAGCACCTACAAGGAGTGCTCTTTTACTTACTCTTGAATTCCAAGCAGTGCCTGACACAGGGTGGGTGCTCATGACTGCTGGCTGAATGCATAAAAGAACAAAAACTGGCTCCTCTGCAAATGGAATGGAAAGCAATGGAGACCGTGGAAGAGCAAGAAGTGGGATGCATGGAATCCAGCTGCAGGACTGGCCCCATCAGAGTATGTGGATGGTGGTGGGTGGGGGGGTGGGGAGAAGGAGAGCCCACTGTTCAAATGACAGAGCCCAAGGGGGCATGGGTGAACTCCAGCTCCAACCAGCTGCCTTTATTTTCCAAACCATCCCCCATTGGGGGGGGAGCTATGGGGCTGCAGGAGGAATCTCTGGAGAGGGACATTTCTCAAAGTTGGGTGAGTGGCAGGGTTTGGTTGTAAATGACTTTATCCCACCTGGCAGGAGTCTAGGCAGCATCAAAGCTTTGGGGGCAGGGTCCTGACTTCAAATTTCTGGGTCTGACAAGATTAGGCAAGGAGGGTAGGACCCAGCCAAAGTGGTTGGAGTTCCAGGGAAGATCTTGCTATGGACTGAATGTGTGTGTCCTCCCCCAGTTCATATGCTGAAATCATATTCTCCAATGTGATGGCATTTAGAGGTGGGACCTTTGGGAGGTAAATTAGGATGAGATAAGGTCGAGGGTGGGGCTCCCGTGATGGAAATAATGCCTTTTAGAAGAGATGAGAAGGACTGATGCTTTCGAATTGTGGAGCTGGAGAAGACTCTTGAGAATCCCTTGGACAGCAAGGAGATCAAACCAGTCAATCTTAAAGGAAATCAGTCCTGAATATTCATTGGAAGGACTAATGCTGAAGCTGAAGTTCCAATACTTGGCCACCTGATTGGAAATGAGCCAACTCATTGGAAAAGACCCTGTTGCTGGGAAAGATTTAGAGCAGGAGGAAAAGGGGGTGACAGAGGATGAGATGGTTAGATAGCATCATCAACTCAGTGGACATGAATCTGAACAGACTTTGGCAGATAGTGGAGGACAGAGGAGCCTGGCATGCTGCAGTCCATGGAGTTGGAAAGAGACACAACTTAGTGACTGAACGACAATGCCAAGAAGAGAAGGAGACAAAAGATCTGTCTCTTTGGCATGTGAGGATATAACGAGAAGACAACCACTTGTAAATGAGAAAGGGTGACTTCACCAGACACTGGATCTGCTGATGCCTTAATCTTGAACTCCTCAACCTCTAGAACTGTGAGAAACATGTATCTGTTGTCAAAATCACATGGTCCATGGTATTCTATTATAGCAGCATCCTCTCCCTCCATGTCAGCCTAACTGTTAGGCTGGAATCCAGTTTCACAGGGTAGAGAAATAGACGCCACCTCTTGATGATGGTGGGAGCTGTTACATTGCAAAGGGTGTGCGTATAAGGTGGGGTAGGGATGTAGCTCTTTCTGCAAATGACTCTGGAGCCATCCTCAGCTCCCACCTCTCACACCTGATTGGTTGCCCAGTGCTGCTGAATCTACCTCTGCAGTGTCTCTCTTAAACTATGTACCTATTTTCATTCCGTCACTGCAACCACTTATCTCTCTGTTTTTTAAAAATAACAAAAACATTTATTTATTTACTTGGCTGACTGGGTCTTAGTTGCAGCATACAAGATCTTTGATTTTCATTGCAGCATGTGGGATCTTAGTTGCAGCATGTGAGACCTAATTCCCTGACCATGGATTGAACCCAGGCCTCCTGCATTGGGAGCACAGAGTCTTAGTTAGCTACTGGACCACCAGGGAAGTGTCTGCAATCCCTTATCTCTTACTTGAACTTATGCAGTAACAGCATTTACAGCTTTCTAACTAGCCTCTGTGTCTCCATCTTCCCCTTTCACCCCAATCCATCTCCCAGGAGCTTCTGGAGTTATTTTCCAAAAGCACATCTGACCAAGATCCCATTGTCCACAGGAAAACATTAAAATTTCTCAGCATGATATTCAAAGACTGTGATTTACTTTTTAAGCCTCACTTCCTGGCATTTTCCACCCACATATTCCAGAAATACCAGGCTTTTCTCCACTCCCTGAAAGTTCTCATCACTTTCCCTTTGGCTAATGTTCTTCACTCCACTTTATTATAGACTATCAGAGTCCTGAGCATCCTCCACAGCTGAACACAAACATCTTCTTCCTGTGTCATGTTCTGTGATTGCCTGCATCTCTCTGCCTATATGGCCCTTTGTCTACAGGTCATTGAGCAAACACTCGTTCAATTAACTTGTGCATGTGTTGGGTGCTGGGGTTATAAGGTGTGTCTTGTCTGCTTTGCTTATTTATTTGTCTGCTTCCTTGTTTGTTTTTCCTTAACCATGGAATTGTGAGACCCATAAATAAGTGGAATAGTGCCTTCCAGGGTACCAGGGTAGTGGGTGTTTAGCAGACCTTTGTAATTCAAATTGAAGTAAAATGCATTGGCTTGTGGGTGAGAAGAGAGTCACCTTGTGCTTCATATGAATGATTGGATTCCATCGATGTGGAATACAGTATAAAATGCACTTAACGCTAAAGTGCTACTGAACATAATTTAATCTTTCTTGGATGATTCAAAAGCTCTCCAGACTCTTGTAATGCTGCAGAATCATCAGTGCAAGCACCCGTTTTCATTGTGTGACGCTGCCAGTCAGAAGTTCAGGTTGATAAGCGTTCTGGGGAAATTGGAATTCTTTTTTTTTTACACCAACAATTTGCTTAAGTGTTTTAAAAGTACATATTATAATCAAATGCTTGATTTAAAAAACTTTTTTTTTTGGACAGAGCAGGTTAATTCTGGTGAGCTGTGGGGTGGATGAGAGTATAATTAATAGTGGTTATCTGGGAGATGAGGTCACATGTTCCAGTGCTTGAAGTTGAGGCTTCTGAACTGAAAAAAACAGCAGTGACATCCTGTAACAATGACACCACTGCCATTAAGGTTGTAGGGTAGCCCAGGTCATGTGCCATGTGCTCAGCTGTGTCTGACTCTTTGCGACCCCATGGACTATAGCCTGTGAAGCTCCTCATCCATGGGACTTCCCAGACAAGAATACAGGAGTGGATTGCCCTTTCCTCCTTCAGAGGATCTTCCCCACCCAGGGTTCGAACCTGCATCTCCTCTGTCTACTGCATTGTAGGCAGATTCTTTATTAGCTGAGCCCTTGGGAGGAAGATCTATAGGAATGTAACTGTTCTTGATTTGTGCAAGTAACTCTAGGCAGGAAGGGTCCTCACATCAGATTGGAAGATAGATCTCTTGCATCTGAATTAGGAACTGCTTTCTCTCTTTAGTCCAGGCCTGGCCAGCGGGATAGAGCAGGTCTGAGCTGAGGGACTGGACACTTTGGTAGATCAGCAACCACAACTGTAACCTCCATGATATAAAACAGTCTGCTGGACTTCTTCTAGCTTCAGCTCTGGCATGGGAAGAACTTGGAAGTTGTGGAACTTCTCTGTGGTCCAGTGCTTAAGAATCTACCTTCCAACACAGGGGGTGTGGGTTCAACTTGTGGTTGGGGAACTTCATCCCACGTGCCACGGGGCAACTAAACCCTCACAACACAACTACTGAGCCCACTCACTCTGGAGCCTGTGCTCTGCAACTAGAGAGATGCCCAAGCACCACAATGAAAGATCCCACATGGTGCAACTAAGACCTGATGCAGCCAAAAATAAGTGAGTATAACTGATACACTAAAAGAGGAGACAAGATGTAATCATATAAAATCTCAATTAAAACCAAAGAAGTAGAAGCAAATGACACTCCAGAATTCTTGCCTGGGAAATCCCACATGGACAGAGGAGCCTGGTGGGCTATAGCACATGGGGTCACTGTAGTTGTACATGACTCAGTGACTAAACAACAACAACTCTGACTACAGGCATCCAGCCTAAAGAAATCTTCATTCAAGTGTCCTAGGAATCAGGTGTAAGACTGTACCTTCAGTCAGTCAGTCAGTTCAGTCACTCAGTCGTGTCCCACTCTTTGCAACCCCATGGACTGCAGCATGCCAGGCCTCCCTGTCCATTACCAACTCCTGGAGTTTACTCAAATTCACGTCCATTGAGTAGGTGATGCCATCCAGCCATCTCATCCTCTGCCGTTCCCTTCTCCTCCTGCCTTCAATCTTTCCCAGCACCAGGGTCTTTTCCAGCGAGTCAGCTCTTCGCATCAGGTGGCCAAAGTATTGGAGCTTCAGCTTCAACATCAGTCCTTCCAATGCATATTCAGGACTGATTTCCTTTAGGATGGATTGGTTGGAGCTCCTTGCTGTCCAAGGGACTCTCAAGAGTCTTCTCCAACACCACAGTTCAAAAGCATCAATTCTTTGGTGCTCAGCTTTCTTTATAGTCCAACTCTCACATCCATATATGACTACTGGAAAAACTATAGCTTTGACTAGTTGAACCTTTGTTGGCAAAATAATGTCTCTGGTTTTTAATAAGCTGTCTAGGTTGGTCATAGCTTTTCTTCTAAGGAACAAGTGTCTTTTAATTTCATGGATTCAGTCACCATCTGCAGTGATTTTGGAGCCCCCCAAAATAAAGTCTTTCACTGTTTCCATTGTTTCCCCATCTGTTTGCCATGAAGTGATGGGACTGGATGCCATGATCTTAGTTTTCTGAACGTTGAGCTTTAAGCCAACTTTTTGACTCTCCTCTTTCACTTTCATCAAGAGGCTCTTTAGTTCTTCTTCACTTTCTGCCATAAGGGTGGTGTCATCTGCATATCTGAGGTTATTGATATTTCTCCCGGAAATCTTGATTCCAGCTTGTGCTTCATCCAGCCCAGTGTTTCTCATGATGTACTCTGCATATAAGTTAAATAAGCAAGGTGACAATATACATTCTTGACATACTCCTTTCCCAATTTGGAACCAGTCTGTTGTTCCATGTCCAGTTCTAACTGTTGTTTCCTGACCTGCATACAGATTTCTCAAGAGGCAGGTCAGGTGGTCTGGTATTACCATCTCTTTCAGAGTTTTCCACAGTTTATTGTGATCCACACAGTCAAAGGCTTTAGCATAGTCAATAAAGGAGAAATAGATGTTTTTGTGTAATTCTCTTGCTTTTTCGATGATCCAACGGATTTTGGCAATTTGATCTCTGGTTCCTCTGCCTTTTCTAAAACCAGCTTGAACATCTGGAAGTTCACGGTTCACATATTGCTGAAGCCTGGCTGGGAGAATTTTGAGCATTACTTTACCAGCATGTGAGATGAGTGCAATTGTGCAGTAGTTTGAGCATTCTTTGGCATTGCCTTTCTTTGGGATTGGAATGAAAACTGACCTTTTCCAGTCCTGTGGACACTGCTGAGTTTTCCAAATTTGCTGGCATACTGAATGCAGCACTTTCACAGCATCATCTTTTAGGACTTGAAATACCTCAACTGGAATTCCATCACCTCCACTAGCTTTGTTTGTAGTGATGCTTCCTAAGGCCCACTTGACTTCACATTCCAGGATGTCTGGCTCTAGGTGAGTGATCACGCCATTGTGATTATTTGGGTCATGAAGATCTTTTTCTTACAGTTCTTCTGTGTATTCTTGCCACCTCTTCTTAATATCTTCTGCTTCTGTTAGGTCCCTACCATTTCTGTCCTTTATTGAGCCCATCTTTGCATGAAATGTTCCCTTGTATCTGTAATTTTCTTGAAGAGATCTCTAGTCTTTCCCATTGTATTGTTTTCCTCTATTTCTTTACATTGATCACTGAGGAAGGCTTGCTTATCTCTCCTCACTATTCTTTGGAACTCTGCATTCAAATGGGTATATCTTTCCTTTTCTCCTTTGCCTTTCACTTCCTGTCTTTTCACAGCTATTTGTTAGGCCTCCTCAGATGGCCATTTTGCCTTTTTGCATTTCTTTTTCTTGGGGATGGTCTTGATCCCTGTCTCCTGTCCAGTGTCACGAACCTCTGTCCATAGTTCTTCAGGCACTCTGTCTATCAGATCTAATCCCTTGAATCTATTTCTCACTTCCACTGTATAATCGTAAGGGATTTAATTTAGGACATACATGAATGCTCTAGTGGCTTTCCCTACTTTCTTCAATTTAAGTCTGAATTTGGCAATAAGGAGTTCATGATCTGAGCCACAGTTAACTCCCAGTCTTGTTTTTGCTGACTGTATAGAGCTTCTCCATCTTTGGCTGCAAAGAATATAATCAGTCTGGTATCAGTATTGACCATCTGGTGATGTCCATGTGTGAAGTCTTCTCTTGTGTTGTTGGAAGAGGGTGTTCCATAAGCTTCCAGAAGCCTCTTATCCTTCTCTATCAGAGGGCAGACAGACTGAAAACCACAGTCTCAGAGAACTAACCAATCTGATCACATGGACCACAGCCTTGTCTTACTCAATGAAGCTATGACCCATGCCATGTAGGGCCACCTAAGACAGACAGGTCATGGTGGAGAGTTCTGACAGAATGTGGTCCACTGGAGAAGGGAATGGCAAACCACCTGAGTATTCTTTCCTTGAGAACCTCATGAATGGTATGAAAAGGCAGAAAGATAGGACACTGAAAGATGAACTCCCCAGGTTGGTAGGTGCCTAATATGCTACTGGAGATCAGTGGAGAAATAACTTCAGAAAGAATGAAGAGACAGAGCCAAAGCAAAAACAATACCCAGTTGTGGATGTAACTGGTGATAGAAGCAAAGTCTGATGCTGTAAAGAGCAATATTGCATAGGAACCTAGAATGTTAGGCCCATGAATCAAGGCAAATTGAAAGTGGTCAAACAGGAGATGGCAAGAGTGAATGTCAGCATTTTAGGAATCAGCAAACTAAAATGGACTGGAATGGGTGAATTTAACTTAGATGACCATTATATGTACTACTGTGGGCAGGAATCCCTTAGAAGAAATGGAGTAGCCATCATAGTCAACGAAAGAGTCTGAAATGCAGTACTTGGATGCAATCTCAAAAATGACACAATGATCTCTGTGCGTTTCCAAGGCAAACCATTCAATATCACAGTAATCCAAGTCTATGCCCCGACCAGTAATGCTGAAGAAGCTGAAGTTGAACGGTTCTGTGAAGACCTACAAGACCTTCTAGAATTAACACCCCAAAAAGATGTCCGTTTCATTATAGGGGACTGGAATGCAAAATTAGGAAGTCAAGAAACACCTGGAGTAACAGGCAAATTTGGCCTTGAAGTATAGAATGAAGCAGGGCAAAGGCTAATAGAGTTGCCAAGAGAATGTGCCTTACAAAGCATTTTTTGAAATAACAAAAAAATTAGAAACAACATAATTGTACATAAACAAAGAAATTGTTGAATTAGTACCTGCCAATTCCTACCATGCAATACTCTGCAGCAGATAAAAATGGCTTCATAGTTTGGGCATGAAAATATTTCTAAGACATAGTGATATGAAAAACAAATTGTACAATAATACTTAATTGCACTCTCCTGTTTACATTCATGTGGTTACGAACCTGTTTACATATATATGGCATATGTGTGTCTGTGTGTGCCTAGAAAAAGTCTGTAATAATGGATATCAAGTTGTTGATAGTTTCCTTTGCCCAAGGCACTAGGATTGGAAAAGGAGGAATGAAAAAGGGCTTTATGTAATTTACTCCATCTGCTTCTAGGTTATTTGATCTTTTTATAATCATGTTTTTATGAATGACAAGTAATTTTCTTGGATAATGCAAATGTATAATCTTTGATTCCATAAAAAATATCAAAGAAGACAGGAAAAGGAAGAAAAAGCCCCAAAGAACAAATAAACAGAAAACAGAAAAACAGTCATATAGGTGGGAGACAGTAACCCAACTTGGTCAATTATCATTTTAAATGGGAATGGTCTACTTTAACTAAATTGAATCTGTAAAGGTTCTTTTCCCAAGTAAAGTCAAATTTACACGTGTTGGAGGGCATAGGTCATGGACATATCTTTTTTGTGGGGGCTACCATTGTTCTACACCTGAAACTAGTATAAGATTATATGCTAGTGGTAAAGAATATGCTTGCTGATGCAGGAGATGCAAGAGACGTGGGTTCACTCCCTGCACTGGGAAGATCCCCTGAGTAGGAAATGGCAACGAACTCCAGTATTCTTCCTTGAGAAATGCTATGGACAGAGGAGCCTGGCAGGCTGCAATCCATGGGGCTGCAAACAGCTGGACTACAAAAGAGTGCACACACACTTATCAATTATACCTCAATGAAAAAAAAAGTGCTTTTGTGTGTCTTCAGTTCTTATGAACTTCACAACCAGTGTCTGTGAAATAGATATGAAAGTACGCACTAGACAGATCATTTCACTTCTTTTTTATGGATTGTATAAACCAGGATTCAAAGAGATGAAATCACTTGGCTGTGATTAGCCATTTAGGAAGTGACAGAGCTGGATAGAATACCCAGTTCTTACCCCACTATTCCTTCCCCGCCACTAGGTTTCCTCTCAAAATAACTGGGTTTGAGAGAGATTTTGTTGCGTACTGCTATTTTGGACTTTGTAGACACAGCATTAAGGGAAACACCCCCCACCAACACACTCCAACATCTGTACAAAATCCCCTTCCAGAGATGTTTTTTTTGAAAACAGCAACTAGTGTTTATGAAGTCATTCTGGATTTGAGAGGATGCAGTCAATACCTCCCACCCTCCTCCCTCTCTTGTCTCCTCTAGACCATTCCCTCCACCTCTGCCTCCTACAGACATTGTATTTGAGGCTTCCATTGCCTTAAGAACAGAGTTGGAGAAAAAGGGCTTCCCATACTTGGCTTTTAAGATGAAATCCTTATGTAAGTCGGAGAGATTTTGGAGAATACATATTGTATCAGTATCTGTTTTTTTCCTATTTAATATGAGATTTTGAAAGCGGGGACTCTCACTGGATTGGGGTTGGCGTGATATATAACAGGGGTCCCCAACCCCCAGGCCATGGGCTGGTATGGATCTGTGGTCTGTTAGGAACTGGGCTGCGGAGCAGGAGGTGAGCCTCAGGTAAGGTAGTGAAGCTTCATCTGTATTTACAGCAGCTCCCCATCACTTGCATTACCACCTGAGCTCCGCCTACGATCAGATCACTGGGGCATTAGATTTTTATAGGAGCACAAACCCTGCTATGAACTGTGCATAAGAGAGATCTAGGTTGCGTGCTCCTTATGAGAATCTAATGCCTGATGATCTGATTTTGTATTATGATGAGTTGTATAATTATTTCATTATATATTACAACATAATAATAGTAGAAATAGAGGGCACAATAAATGTAATGCACTCGAATCACTGGAAGCTTGTCTGTGGTGCCAAAAAGGTTAGGGACCACTGATTTATGAAGTGATTAGGGTCCTGCCAGTGTCCTGCCTCTCCACATCCCTTACTGATAGCCCACTGTCAAAGGGAGGTGGGCGACAGCTTCTGAAGCCTCTGAGCTCCTGAGCCTAGAGGGCTGCTTTGCAGGAGCTGTGCCTGGTATGGTCTGGAAATAACTGCAGGAGGAATCTACTGCAGTCAGAGGATGAGAAACCAAGCTCCTGATGACCTTGAACCAGCAGGGTGAAACCAGCAGAAGCCTCAGGGCTCCCAGACCAGGGTGGCAGGTAGCTGAACAGGCTGGTGGGCCCCGTGGCTCATAATTTCGCAAAGAGGGCCCTGCTGTGCAGCACACATGACTCTGGGGAAGAAACTGATGCAATGTCCACCTCCATTCCTCCTGCCGCCTTCCAGTCCCGGGACCCCAAGTGTTAACCGTGTTTTCTCAGCATCCATTGCGCTGGGAGTGGCTGTGCTGTCACCAAACAACAGCCACTGACTTGCAGACTTTGTGTTTTGTGAAGAAAGTAAATTATTGGTTCCCAAGCTTGAGCATGCATCAGAATCACCTGGGAGGCTTACTTAGTGCAGGGGTTACTGGTTCTGATTCAGTCTCCTGAGGTGGGGCCCAAGAATCTGTGTTTCTAATAATGACCCGGACGAGGCTGATGCAACTTCCAGAGACCAGACTTTAAGAAGCACTGATTTAACTCACCATAAGTCAGTACAATAAGTATTTTCAGTGGAGCACAATCCTAAATGATGCCAGGTCCTGCCTGAAGCCAGACAGTGACAGAAACACCTCAACAGATGTCAGCTTGGAAAGGTGACCCCAGGATTTGATAGATTGCAATATCCACCTGCATCCCAGGTGGCACGGTGGTAAAGACCCCGCCTGCCAATGCAGGAGTCGCAAGACATATGGGTTTGATCCCTGGATCGGGAAGATCCCCTGGAGAAGGAAATGGCAAACCATTCCAGTGTTCGTGCCTGGGAAACCCCATGGACAGAGGATCCTGGCTGGCTACAGTCCATGGGGTCGCAAAGAGTCAGACATGACTGAGCATGCATGCACACCCAGCAGCCCAAAATACAGCTTTATAAATCTACTGCGAGTGTAGAGCCAGAACTTAAATGCCAGGATGAGGAACTAGGCTGGAAGCAGTAAAGGAGATCCCAAATTTAACTGAGTTCACCACGTATTGGCAAGACTTCAGTCTTCAGCTGGGGGTGTGGGACAGAAATTAAGTTCAGCTTAGAAAAACAAAGTTAAATTTTTGCATCCTCTTCTGAGTCAATGGCTTGTGAATTCATACTTACATATTTAATAGGGCCTCCTTAAATTTGGGGAGGGAAAAATAGAAAGCCCACAGGGAAGTATTAAATGAGTAATGTTCAACTTAATTTACTGTTTATGATTTTTAGATGAGTGAAAATTGACTGTAATTGGCAGCCTGAAGGAAGATAGTTTAAAAATTCATTAAAGCACACACAGGTCACATTCAAGAAAAGGGTTGCAACAGAAACCTTTCATAACAGGGATCTCAGTGCTCCATGCCTACTTGTCTGCCTATTCCCAACTGATTCAACAGAATGCTGCTGTATTCCGAATTCTAAATTCTAGTGCTAGAGAAGACTCTTGAGAGTCCCTTGGACTGCAAGGAGATCAAACCAGTCAATCCTAAAGGAAATCAATCCTGAATATTCATTGGAAAGACTGATGCTGAAGCTGAAGCTCTAATAGTTTGGCTACCTGATGCGAAGAGCTGACTCCTTGGAAAAGATCCTGATGCTGGGAAAGATTGAGGGCAGGAAGAGAAGGGGGTGATAGAGAATGAGATGGTTGGATGGCATCACCAACTCAATGGACATGAACTTGAGCAAACTCCAGGAGAGGGAGTGGAAGACAGAGGAGCCTGGCATGCTGCAGCCCATGGGGTTGCAAAGAGTCGGGCACGACTTGGCAACTCAACAACAGCAACAAGACTAGTGTAATCAGAAAGATTTCTGCATCTTCTTATGATGGGATATGACCTGTAGCATAGGTCACTTAGTGTGTGCAAACACACTTGCATATTTGAAAAACAAGACAGTGAAATACAGCATGGTGAGATATCAAGTAAATGTTACCCATTTACCTGTATGTACCACAAGTATATGCTGACCACTGGTTGCAGGTTGGGGTGTGCTGA
Organism: Giraffa tippelskirchi; assembly: GCF_054371585.1. Taxonomy (NCBI): domain Eukaryota; kingdom Metazoa; phylum Chordata; class Mammalia; order Artiodactyla; family Giraffidae; genus Giraffa; species Giraffa tippelskirchi. The sequence goes on along the minus strand of NC_137287.1, from coordinate 10,851,512 downwards.
GAGGGGTACACACAGATGAATGTGTTCAGTTCGGTTCAGTTGCTCGGTCGTGTCAGGCCTCCCTGTCCATCACCAACTCCCGGAGTTTACTCAGACTCATGTCCGTTGAGTCGGTGATGCCATCCAACCATCTCCCCAAATGGATTTTAAGTTCCTTAGGAGAAGGGTTTAAGACAAATCACAAATGTATTTAGGATTAGGTGTGATATGGCAAGTGCACTGAAAGAGTTATTTTAAAAGGGATGGGGGATTCATGGGAGGTCCTTGGTAAATTCAAAAGGCAAATGTTTGAGATTCCCTTGAATTATGGGTGGGAATTTTTTTTATAATTACATTTATTTTCTTGTTTTATTTTTGGCTGTGCTGGGATTTCATTGCTCATCAGGTTTTTCTCTAGTTGGGGCAAGCAGGGGTTACTGTTTAGTTGTGTTGTGCGGGCTTCTCACTGCAGTGGCTTCTCTTACTTTTTGGAGCATGGGCTTTAGGGCATGCAGCCTCAGCAGTTGCAGCTCCCGGGCTCTAGAGCACAGGCTCAGTAGTTGTGGCGCAAGGGTCTAGTTGCTCTGCGGCATATGGGATCTTCCCGGGCCAGGGACAGAACCTGTGCCTTCTGCATTGGCAGGTGGATGCTTTACCACTGAGCCACCAGGGAGGCCTTATGGGTGGGATTTCTTGATAGTGAAGAGCAGACTTTTTTTTTTCATTTTGCAAAAGACAGATGAGAACACAGTCATGGACCAGCATGAGTTCAAGGACTGGCAGTCGGTCATTCGCGTAAGAACAGCAACTAATATGTGGTAGAGTCAGAGGATATTCAGGCCTGCCTGACTCCAAAGCAAGTGACACTTCTGTATCCATCTACCTTTGACCCATGCATCCCTTCTGTTATTCAGTAAATATTCATTGAGAATCTGTTTGTGCAGGGTACCATGCTCATGTCAAGGACATGATGAATCATTTTTATCCATGTCTTTCTCACCATCTCTCTTTCTTTTTTTTTTTTTTTTAATTTATTTATTTTAGTTGGAGGCTAACTACTTTACAATATTGTAGTGGTTTTTGCCACCATCTCTGTTTCTTTTGGCAGTTTTTTTTTTTTCTAGGGGAACGTGGGGCTGCACAGCGTGTGGGTTCTTAGTTCCCCACTCAGGGGCCAAACCTGCATCCCCTGCATTGGAAGCGTGGAGTCTTAACCACTGGACCACCAGAGAAGTCCTAAAGAGCAGTTATTTGAGCATTAAAAAAAGACCTTAATGCACATCTAGTCTGGCCACTCACTTAGAGGCTTTTAATTCCCTCCCAGACTATGTCCAAATAGTCATTGCCTCCAGTCATCTCATCTATCCATTCCTTGGCTTATTCAGCACATATTTGCTGAAGCTCTTGTATGTTGACAAGGCAATGAGATGGTGAGCAACCCCAGATTTAGCCCTTGCCCACCTGGTGCTTACAGTCTCATAGGTGAGACAGCAAACAAAGAAACAAGGAGTCATCTGTGGTGAGGAGAGCCTGGAATAAAGGCAATGAGCTGCTCTCTGAAGGGCTAGAGCCTGACTCTGTCAAGATTCCAAGGATGCAAAGCATGCATTAGGTTTAAGAAGGGAGAGAGAAGGGGCTTCCCTGGTGATGTGGTGGTTAAGACTCTGAGCTCCCAATGCAAGGGGTCCAGATTCGATCCCTGGTTAGGAACAAGATCCTGCATGCTGCAACTAAGACCCGGTGTAGCCAAGTAACTTTTTAAAAAAAGCATACTTAAAAAAATGAAGGTAGAGAAGATCTTTCCAGGTGAATGGAACTGCCCCAGCGAAAGTCTTAAGCAGGAGAGTTTGGTGAGAGGTTCCTAAGTTGGGGCAGAGGGAATAAGGAAGAGAGAGAGGAAGATGAGAACAGAATGAGCAGAGCCTTACTGGCTGCAAGGAGAGCTGTGCTTCTGAACTCTGAGGACACTGGAAAGTCCTAGAAGGGTTTAAATCAGGGGTTTGGGTATGGGTTGAATGGTAGGGGAGATATGTGTGCGGGATGCAGGGATTCTGACTGTGTGTTTGTGGGTGACATAATCAGATCTGTATCTTTTTTAATTTTCAATTTTATATTGGATGGCTCAGATGGTAAAGAATCTGCCTGTGGGGCGGGAGACCCAAGTTCAATCTCTGAGCTGGGAAGATCCCCTGGAGCAGGGAATGGCAACCGACTCCAGTATTCTTGCCTGGAGAATCCCATGGACAGAGGAGCCTGGCTGGCTACAGTCCATGGGGTCCCAAAGAGTCAGACCCAACTGAAGTGACTTAGCAAGCGCACACGCACAGTTTCTGAAGGCAAAGCAGACCCCGATATTCCACCTGTTTCTCATCTAACTTTACCTGAAGTCCTCTCTCTACTCTGGTCTTTTCCCTCAGAGTCTGCTAGAGCCTGGCCCCTGAAGTGTGATGCTCAGAATGAACCCATAACCAAGGTATAGTCTGGCTGACACATGCGTTATCTCTCATTCTAGAAGCTACACTTTTAGTGCAAGCTAAGGTTGTGTTAATTTTTTTGGCAGTCAGATCACACTATTGACCCGTGCTGAGCTTCCTGACAACTCTAACTCCCCAGGCTTTTCACATAAACTGCAGCTGCACACCATTCCCTCTTTCCGCATATATGCCTTTTGGACCCAAGGGTAGAACCTTACATTTGTTCCAATTAAATTTTATCTTGTTAAACCCAGCTCATCACTCTATCCTGTCAAAAATGCCTGGAGCCCTTATTAGGTTTTCCAAAATACATGCTGTACTCCCACAAGTTCCCACCCATCAATCTACACATATTTGAATGCCTTTTCTGTGTCAGCTCTGTTCTCCGTATTGAGGATTTAGAGATGTTTAAGGCTCTGTCACTGCCTTTAGAGAACTCACAGATATGTGAGAAGGCAAATATAATGCAGTGCCTGGGGTGTAATAAAAGAGCCACTGGGTTTTATGATAACAGGTGGGGAGAAGTCCCTAATCGAGACCTGGATGATGGGGAAAGAGGGAAGGCTCCTTTACAGGGGTGGCGCCCTCAATAAATACTGCATAAAAAGTAGAAGCAGAAGATATAGGATAAAGGGCACTTCAGGCAGAAGAGAAGGCTCAGAGGCAAGAGAAAACGTGCGTGTATATTGAAGAACCTGCAGGCACTTTGAATAGTATAAGGATAATGTATGGTGGAGAATAGTGAGGTCAGATTGTGAAAGGCTGAGGGTTTTAGACTTCAGTTTTCATCATGATGCGGAACAGAAGAACTGAGATAAAGAAACACCACTTGGGCTGCGAGTGGAGGGGATTGAACACATCTAGACGTGAAGAGGGCACTAGAGCTGTCTCAGTGCTCCGGGTGAGGGCTGATGGAGGTGGTGTGGATGGAGAGAAGTATACAGATCTGGGACTGGATCGACAGGTCTTGGTAACATTTGGGAGGAGGGAGTGAAGGCTGATGCTCAGAATCCCAGCCTTGGCACCTGAGTACGTAATGGCAATCTTCATTTGGATGAGAAATTAAGAAGAAGAGATTTTAGTTTGAGCATCGAGGTTGAAGCACTGTGAGACATTTGGCTAGAGATGTCCAAAAGGCAGATGAATACATCCGTCCATGGGGTCTGGAGAGAGCTGGGTTAGAGATAAAGATTGAGGGATCACTTGCCCAGAGACAACAGCTGAGTATGGAGTAGATGGAAATGTTTGGGAAGAGTATGTAAAGAGAGGCTGATATGTAACCTTAGGAGATTAATATCTATCCATCCATCTAGTCATCCATTTATTCATCCATTCTTTCATCCATTCAGCAAACTGAGTACCTCTGATGGGCCACGGATAGTCATAGATGTCCTCAAGGAACTTATTTTCTGGTGGCGATGGGAGGAGAGACAGGTAACAAACACACAAAAATTACTTCAGCCATTCAGAAGTGGCACAAATAAGATAATATAGGGTAACATGGAAGAGAGTGGCTAGGTGAGACTGTTTTAGCTAGGATGCTAAGGCAAAGAGGAGGGGTGTTTTGGCTGAGACCTGAATGAGAAGGAGGCATCCATGTGACAATTTGTAGGAAAATCCCAAGATGACTAAGGAGCAGCAGGTATAAAACTCCAGGAATCGATTAGCCTTTGTGAACAAGAGGAGCCAGAAGAGCTGGAGTGTCCTGAGCAAGAAGAAGGAGGATGGGGGAGAGATGATGTGAGAGAGGTGGAAGAGGTACATCCTAGGTCCTGCAGGCTCTTTCAGACCTTGCTAAAGAGTTCAGATTTTATTCTGGTTGTGATGGGAAGATTTGGGGAGAATTTTCAGTAGTGATACAATCTGATTTGATTTATGATTTGAAAAGATGACCATTGCTTCCACTTGGAGGATGTATTCTAGGCAGGCAAAGTGAAGTCAGGAGACCAATTAGGTCACCGTTGGTGGTCCAGGCTAGAGATAATGGTAGTTATCACTAGGGAAGTCATAAGGAGGTGGGAGAAAGGGTCCTGTTGGATAGGAGTTCAGGAGCTTTAGCTGAAAGAACACACTTACGGTAATCAAGGATATGCCTAGGTTCTGTGCATGTGATTTTGGATGATAGTGATGCTATTTGCTGAGAGAGGCAAGGCCTGAGGATGGAGCGTTTTTTTTGTTTTTGTTTTTGTTTTTTTGTGGGAGGTGGGAGTAAATAGATTGCCTTGTGTCAAGGTAGGTTTGAGTTTTATCTCTGTTATCAAATGAAGATGTTAGACAAGCAGTTGGAGATAGGATTCTGGAACAAAGGGACATATTTAAATGTGGTGATCACACCTAGGAGGAATTCAAAGCCCTGGGAGTGGATGCAAACTTTCAGACTTGAGAAAGGAAAAGAGAATCAGCAGGGGAAGGAGGTCTGGCAGGAAGACTGGAAGGAGAGTTGGGGACAGTGACAACAGGCTTTAAGAAGAGAGATCAAGACTTCCCAGGTGGTCTAGTGGCTAAGACTGCAATCCCAATGGAGGGGGCTGTGGTTCCATCCCTGGAGGGGGAACTAGATGCTGTATATTCATCAGAAGGACTGATGCTGAAGGCCACCTGATGCAAAGAGCTGACTCATTAGAAAAGACCTTGATGCTGGGAAATATTGAAGGCAGGAGGAGAAGTGGACAACAGAAGATGAGATGGTTGGATGGCATCACTGACTCAATGGACATGAGTTGGAGCAAACTCCAGGAGATGGTGAAGGACAGGGAAGCCTGGTGTGCTGTAGTCCATGCAGTTGCAAAGAGTTGGACATGACCGAGCGACTGAACTGAACTGACTGATCCTGCAACTAAGAGTTTGCATGCCATAACTAAGGATCCTGCACACCACAACTAAAGAGTCCGCATGCCACAACTTTAAAAAAAAAATTCCCGCAGGTGGCAACGAAGATCCCATGTGCCACAGCTAAGACCCGATGAGGGTGAGAGAGAGAGAGAGAGAACGAGAGGTCAAGTTAAACAAGGGCTGAGGAGCATTCACTGGCTTTAGCAAAAGACAGGACAATGGTGATATCTTTGCCAGAACATTTCAGTGGTGTTGTGGCTTGAAGAGTCAGTGGGGAGTGAAGATATGGAGAAGTTACTGCACACCTTTTCCAATAGCTTTTACTCTGAAAGAAAGCAGAGAGATAGGGTAGAAGCCAAAAGGTGATGGAGAGTTTTAGAAATAATACTCATGGTTTAAAAGATGGGAAGGACTTGAACTTATTTAAGGGCAGTGGACATGGACCATGAGGAGGGAGGACCATGAGTTTTGGGAGACTGATGAAGTGAAGGCTCTGAGGAAGAGAGACAGGGAGGCTCAGGTGTTACATGGTAGGATTCGCATCCTGTGAGGGAGGGAGAGCTCAGCCACTGAGATGGAAAGGAAGAGGCAAAGAGTGGATATTGAGGTGAATGTTTCATTCGATGGATTCTGTTTTTTACCGGAACTTGGAAGCAGTAGCATCTCTCATAAGGAAAGGGGAAGGTGGGTTTTGGGTAGGGAGAGGAGGAAGACTGTAGTGTAAAATAGAAGGCCTGTTACACAGAGTCACGGGCTCAGTTCTAGATAGAGACTGCAGTCTAAAGGGGGTGTAATTTTTCTTCAGTTGTATTTGGCAAGTGATGAGAGTACTCCTGAAAAGTAAAACCATTGTAAAACCTCAAAGAGTCCTGTACCCAGTGGGGGAAAAGGGTGTGAAGCTAACCTGGCACGGCTGTGTTTCGAATGAATCCTTGCTGCTTCCTTTTTTAAATGCTCAGAAACCATCTCTTCTAGAGGCTTTCTTGGATCAACATAAAGTACATTTGTTTGGGCTCCTCTTGGGTTGCAAGGCAGAAATCCAATCTTTTTTTTTCCTGTCTTAGAAAATTGGCAGAAGCAAGACATATTATCACCTCTAGGGGTGAGGGTGAGGAGTGCTTTCAAAAAGAGAAACTAGGTGGAGGGGCTGATACTGGAGGCTGAGAGAACTAGACTCCACTTTTTTGCTACACAAAATATGGTCTGGGGACCAGGAAGGTCAGCACTGCCCTGAGTTTGTAGAAATGCAGAATCTCAGCCCCTACCATAGACCTCGAAGAATCAAAATCTGGGTTTTAACTGAGTCCCCATATGAATCCTCAGCCATTAAAGTTTGAGAAGCAGCCTAGATGCACCCCATACTCATCAGAAAAGGACTTCTGGGAGTGGGACCTGAGCATTTTTAACAAACTTCCGGGGATGCTAATGCTCCAGGTCCAGGGACCACATCTTCAGCAGCATGATTCTAGAGCAGGAACTGGTCTCTGACCACTGGTGGTAGCTGCCGAGCACCCGACACCCCCGGCCAGGCTGAGGAATGGCAGAATCAGGAACATCCCTGGGAACCTGTTAGCATCCCAACAGGGACTGTTGACCTCACAGCCCTTGAGTAGCATTACAAGGTATTCTGCTTTGGGGGCTGTCAGAAGTAATGGGAGGACCCTTTGACACGGGCATATTTTCTTCTTGAGTAACCTGTGGAGGTGTGGATTCACCATAAGGCAACCCCACTTTATCCTTCCCAAATGGTAAGGCCTGATGTTTAGTCTGTCATCTAGCTATCTAGCAATCTATTATCTATATTTCTATTTTCTACTATCCATTTATGTATCTTCTATTACCTATCAATTATTATCTATATCTATATATCTTCTATCCATTATCTATTATCTGTATTTATATATCTTCTATTCATCTTCAATTAATACCTATTATCTGTGTTTATATATCTATCCTCTCCTATTTATCTATCTTCTACTTATTATCTATTTAATTACCTATTGTTGTTTAGCTGCTTAGTTGTGTCTGACTCTTTTTTGATCCCATAGTTTGTAGTCTGCCAGTCTTCTCTGACCATGGGATTTCCCAGGCAAGAATACTGGAGTTGGTTGCAATTTTCTTCTCCAAGGGATCCTCCTGACCTAGGTCTTGAACCCACTTCCTGCATTGGCAGACAGATTCTTTACCACTGAGCCATCTGGGAAGCCCTGATTATCTATATCTATACATCTTTCTTCTACTATCTGTGTGTGTGTGTGTGTGTGTGTGTGTGTGTGTGTGTGTGTGTGTGTTAGTCATTTGTGTCCACCTCTTTGCAACCCCATTGACTGTAGCTTGCCAGGCTCCTCTGTCCATGAAATTCTCCAGGCAAGGAGACTGGAGTAGGTTGCCATTCCCTTCTCCAGGGGATCTTCCCAACCAGGGACTGAACCCAGGTCTCCCACACTGTGGGCAGATTGTTACTGTCTGAGCCACCAGGGAAGCCCCTTTTACTATCTATTTATCTATTAATATCTTCTGTCTATTATCTGTCTCTCTCTTGATCTATCATTCACCTACCCACACTCCTATACATATATACAGACTGTCGCTTTGCTCCTTGTTTGTGAACTTTAGCTTACTAATTGCTGCTGTGTAGACTAGTCTGGATTGGCCATACTTTGTTAAAATTTCCCATGAGGATGGAAGGCAGGGCTCTGGAGAAGGCATATAGGAAGGAGTATTCATTCTTCATGTGCGACAGCAATTAGCAAAGGTCAAAACCCTAGTACCATTAAGGAATACCCAGAACAGATCCTCCTGGGAGGCCACAGAGCTGTGTCCTTTACTGCCATTTCCTGGATTCTTTAAGAATTCTCGATGTGGGAGAGGGTGTGGAGAAAAGGGAACACTCTTGCACTGTTGGTGGGAATGTAAATTGATACAGCCACTATGGAAGATGGTATGGAGATTCCTTAAAAAACTAGAAATAAAGTCACCATATGACCCAGAAATCCCACTCCTAGGCATATACCCTGAGGAAACCAAAGTTGAAAGAGAAACATGTATCCCATTGTTCATTGCAGCACTATTTACAATAGCCAGAACATGGACGCAACCTAGTTGTCCATTGACAGATGAATGGATAAAGAAGTTGTGGTATAGATACACTATTACTCAGCATAAAAAGGAACACATTTGAGTCAGTTCTAATGAGGTGGATGAACCTAGAACCTATTATATTGAGTAAAGTGAGTCAGAAAGAGAAAGATAAATACTGTATTCTAATGCACATGTACAGAATCTAGAAAAATGGTACTGAAGAATTTATTTACAAGGCAACAATGGAGAAACAGACATAGAGAATAGAGTTATGGACATGGGGAGAGGGGAGGAGAGGGTGAGATGTATGGAAAGAGTAACATGGAAACTCACATTACCATCTGTAAAATAGATAGCCAATGAGAATTTGCTGTATGGCTCAGGAAACTCTAACAGGGGTTCTGTATCAATCTAGAGGGGAGGGATGGGGCAGGAGATGGGAGGGAGGTTCAAAAGGGAGGGGATATATGTATACCTTTGGATGATTCATGTTGAGGTTTCACAGAAAACAGCAAAATTCTGTAAAGCAATTATCCTTCAATAAAAAATAAATAAATTTTTAAAAATTAAAAAAAAAAAAAACAATTCAAGATGTGTTTGGAAGCTGATGTCTTGAACTGAAGATTCCTGTGTCTTTAGACTTTGTGAAGATTCACTGAGAGTTGCATGCAGCCGTAGTGTTCAGCGGTGAAAATCAGGGGTGCCCTCAACAATTGGTCCTTGTTAGCAAGCACAAAGGGCCCACAAACGGCCACAGATCGGCAGCTTGTGGGCTTTGCACAGCGGAAAATTGGCCCCACTGGAAGGAGCAGAGCTGTACAGCGGCCCTGGAGTCATCTGAAGCGTCATGTCCCCACCCCCAAGCAGATGTGTGTCCTGGTGAGTCGGGTGGCATTCTGTGATGCAGATGGTTTGATGTGCACAGCTGCCTGCATAGAGTGGGTGGGTGGCGGGGCCAGAGATCTCACCCACCCAGAACAGAGGGCACAGAACTGCTTCATGGCCTTTCAGCAACTCTACTTCTGCCAGTGTTATATTCCTCCTCCCAGGCTAGAAACCTTGCTGCCAGCTCTGACACTGCTGTCACTTTCCCCCTTCCCATGGCTCTGGTTCTGCATGGCTTTATCTGGAGGCCAGATGTCCTTTACCAATACTGGGTCAGCCGGGACGGGGCAGCCACCTAGGGTAGGGCAGGTGTGGGCGAGAGCTGACCTTGCTCCAGCACCACATCTGAGAGCATCCGTCACTCGCATTAATCCTGGAAGCGTGAGCTCCCAAGAACCCATCAGTCAGGGTTGCCCAACAGCAGGGGGCCCAAGTGGTAGCTGGTACCTGGCAGGTGGGTTAGGCAGGACTGTGTGAGAGCCTGTGGGCCTGGCTGTGACTGGAAGCAGACTCCGGAGCACTTGGAGGACATATATGCTGGTTCTGAGCAAAAGAGGTCACTGGAAGCTGGGGGAAGGCAAGGATGCTCCTTGGGGCTTCCATGCAGGTTGGTATCAGTGGGGAGACAGATACAGGGTGAAGACAAGACAGGGGCTCAGATCCAGGGTCCTAGGACTGGGAGAGTGACTTCAGGCTGAGTTCCCAGGACAGTAGCACTGAGATTACTGATGGCTGCCCTGACTTCTTAAGACCAGGTACAACAAAAGCTTCAGCTTCTTAAAAAAGATTTCATGATTAAATGTATTTGGCTGCACCAGGTCTTAGTTGCGGCATGCAGGGTCTTTAGATTCGGCACTCAAACTTTTAGTTGTGGCACGTGGGATCTAGTTCCCTGAACCCGGGCCCCTGCATTGGGAGTGTGGAATCTTAGCCACTGGGCCATCAGGGAAGTCCCAAGAGCTTCAGCTTTGCTTTCATGGGGCCATTAGCCCTGAAAACTGGGAAGCTGAGGTTGCACAATGAAGCAGAGTCCTTCGGACTGAACCTGCTACCCAGCTCTGCTTCCTCCTCGAAAGGACCTTTGAGGCCCCCTCTCCTCCCTTCTGTTGCCCTTACTCTGGTGAAGCCCTTAAAATAATGCCTGGCACATAGTAGGTGCTGCGTGTATGCTGTGGCTGCCGCTGCCACTACTGCTATTATTAAGCTCCTGCTCCCTACCCTCCAGTCCCCTGACACCTCCTCTTTGTTGTGGTTTCTAGTCCACAAGCATTTTCTCTCTATTCCAATTATCACCATGCCATTTTTAGCCCTCCATCATCTCTTGCCTAGAAATAGCCTTGAGTTGGCCTCCTTTGATTGGCAATTAAGTTCCCCTTTGAGCCCTTTTCCACTCTGTCTCCAAGAGTGTTATTTTTAGAAAATTCAAATCAGACCATGTCATTTTGGTCTTACTCGCAGTGGCTCCACGTTGCCCATGGAACAAAATTCATGCTTCATCTGACCCTACTCCCTTTGCTGAACTTTCCACCTGTGTCCCTTTTGCTCCAAATACATTAGAATTCTCCTTCTTTGTCAAACTGGCCTCCACCTACATTTGCCCTTCTGCCTGGAATTAGTTAATTTTTCTCTCTCCCTCCTCCTTTCTCTCTCCCTTTCTTCCTCTCCTTCTCTCTCTACCAAGAAAACTCTTACTCAAACTTTAAAACCCAAATCGAGTCTTCCCCTGTTTTCTCCGTGCATAAACCCAGTAGTCTGCAGTCCTTTCAGGCCAGGACAGAATCTCATTCACTGTGTGCCTCTCATGCCTGGTGTCACCCCTGCATGGGCAGGAAGGAGATGGCAAGTCTGGAAGCCCTGTCCTGCCCCTACAAGGACGTACATCTGAGAGTGAGCCAGGGAAATTGAGATGGAGCCAGTCATTGCAGCAATGAAGGAGACCTTTCAGGGAGCACCAAACACAGATGTTTTCCAGTTCTGTTTAAAACTTCAAATGCCTGAAAACCCTTGGAACAAGACTTTCAGACTGTAGGTACAGAAGAGCTGAAGTCTGTAGTTTTCAGCTTTGTAGGCAGTGTGTGTGTGTGTGTGTGTGTGTGTGCACGCGCGCTAAGTTGCTTCAGTTACGTCCCACTCTTTGAGACCCTATGAACTGTAGCCTGCCAGGCTCCTCTGTCTATGGGATTCTCCAGGCAAGAATACTGGAGTGGGTTGCCATGCCCTCCTCTAGGGGATCTTCCTGACCCAGGGATCGAACCTGAGTCTCCTGTAGCTCCTGCATTACAGGCAGATTCTTTACCACTGAGCCACTGAGGAAGCCCTTGTAGGTAGCATCCACTTTCAAACTTGGAACATTCAGAGCAAGAGGTCCAGGAAAACAGATGCAGAGCAGCTCCAAGCTGCCTTGAGATGAAATAGGAGCATCTAGGGACAGAGATATTAAGAAGAGGTGGCAAAAATACACAGAATTATACTAGAGCCAGACATCCAGGTGTACGAAGTCAAGTGGGCCTTAGAAAGCATCACTATGACCAAAGCTAGTGGAGGTGATGGAGTTCCAGTTGAGGTATTTCAAATCCTAAAAGATGATGCTGTGAAAGTGCTGCACTTAATATGCCAGCAAATTTGGAAAACTCAGCAGTGTCCACAGGACTGGAAAAGGTCAGTTTTCATTCCAATCCCAAAGAAAAGCAATGCCAAAGAATACTCAAACTACCACACAACTGCACTCACCTCACACGCTAGTAAAGTAATGCTTAAAATTCTCCCAGCCAGGCTTCAACAGTACGTGAACTGTGAACTTCCAGATGTTCAAGCTGGATTTAAAAAAGGCAGAGGAACCAGAGATCAAATTGCCATCATCAAAAAAAGCAAGAGATTTCCAGAAAAACATCTACTTCTGCTTTATTGACTATGCCAAAGCCTTTGACTGTGTGGATCAAAACAAACTGTGGAAAATTCTTAAAGAGATAGGAATACCAGACCACCTGACCTGCCTCTTGAGAAATCTGTATGCAGGTAAAGAAGCAACAGTTAGAACTACATATGGAACAACAGACTGGTTCCAAAACGGGAAAGGAGTATGTTAAGGCTGTATATTGTCACCCTGCTTATTTAACCTATATACAGTGTATATCATGCGAAGTGCTGGGCTGAATGAAGCACAAGCTGAAGTCAAGATTGCAAGGAGAAATATCAATAACCTCAGATATACAGATGACACCATCCTTATGGCCGAAAGTGAAGAAGAACTAAAGAACCTCTTGACCAAAGTCAAAGAGGAGAGTGAAAATGTTGGCTTAAAACTCGACATTCAGAAAACTAAGATCATGGCATCTGGTCCCATCACTTCATGGCAAATAGATGGGGAAGCAATGGAAACAGTGAGAGACGTTATTTTGTTGGGCTCCAAAATCACTGCAGATGGTGACTGGAGCCATGAAATTAAAAGACACTAGCTCCTTGGAAGAAAAGTTATGTCCAACCTAGACAGCTTATTCAAAAGCAGAGACATTACTTTGCCAGCAAAGATGGGGAGGGAGGTGGGAGGTGGGTCCAGGAAGGGGAACACATGTAAATCCATGGCTGATTCATGTCAATGTATGGCAAAAACTACTACAATATTGTAAAGTAATTAACCCCCAACTAAAATAAATAAATTTATTTAAAAAATAAAAAAAATTAAAAAAAAGGTCCATCTAGTCAAAGCTATGGTTTTTCCAGTAGTCATGTATGGATGTGAGAGTTGGACTATAAAGAAAGCTGAGCACTGAAGAATTCATGCTTTTGAACTGTGGTGTTGGAGAGGACTCTTGAGAGTCCCTTGGACTGCAAGGATATCCAAGCAGTCTGTCCTAAAGGAAATCAGTCCTGAATATGCACTGGAAGGACTGGTGCCGAAGCTAAAGCTCCAATACTTTGGCCACCTGATGCAAAGAACTGACTCATTTGAAAGGACCCTGATGCTGGGAAAGATTGAAGGCAGGAGGAGAAGCGGATGACAGAGGATGAGATGGTTGGATGGCATCACCAACTCAATGGACATGAGTTTGAGTAAACTCCGGGAGTTGGTGATGGACAGGGAGGTCCGGTGTGCTGCAGACCATGGGGTTGCAAAGAATCGGACATGACTGAGTGACTGAACTAAACTAAACTAAGGGACAGCGATTCTGGAGTTCTCTGAGGGGAGGTTGTGAGCCCTGAAACAAAGAAAGGGCCAAGTCTGCCTGAATCAGTGTACAGTGGGACACAGTGGGAACCACCAAGAGTGATGTTGGTGACCTGTAAGTAAAAGGGCCCATGCAGGGCAGAGTCCGGCTACTCCAGGCCACCAGGAACTGGGTTCTGGTCACTGTTACTGCTGCACATCCCCAGCCTTTTCAGGTGCTCATGAGTTGTCTGTAATTAGACACAGTTCCGTGGGAAAGGATTGACTTTGTTCTCTGTGGTGTCAGCTGGGGTGACGGAACTGGGGGCTGGAAGATCTACTCACAGAAGGCTCACTCACATGGCTGGAAAATTAGTGCTGGCTATCAGCTGGGAGGGCTTCCCTGGTGGCTCAAACAGTAAAGAATCTGCCTGCAGTGCAAGAGACCCGGGTTCAATCCCTGGGTTGGGAAGATCCCCTGAAGAAGGGCATGGCAACCCACTTCAGTATTTTTGCCTGGAGAAGCCCATGAGCAGAAGAGCCTGGTTAGCTATAGAATACAGGGTTGAAGAGTTGGACACAACTAAAGCGACTCAGTGTGGAGCTCAGTGAGTGATAAGCCTGAGGCCTTGGTTTCCTGCCACGTGGCCCTCTCCTTGGGCTGCTCAGGCTCCCATGCAGAATTCCGGGAGTGAGCATCATGAGAGAACCAGGTGAAGCAGTGTGCAGAAAAATGAAAAACAACTGGCTTCCTCAGTGGAAAAGCCCTGTCTGTCATATTTGCTGATTTTCACAATATGAATGCTCCCACCATAGCCCATTTCAAGCCACTGAACACAGAGTTTGGAGGAGGGGTACACAGTTGGTGTGAGCCAACTCCAGCAGGCATTCACTTTGGGTCACTTCTGCAGAAGTCTACATACATGCGCATGTTCAGAAGAAGAAACTTAAACCCCACATCTTCATGGGAAGTGTTTTTTCTTTTTTTTTTTTTATTTGACTGCACCGGGTCTGAGTTGTGGCATGTGGGATCTTTTTGATCTTCACTGTGACATGCAGGATCTTTAGTTGCAGCATGTGGGACCTAGTTCCCTGACCAGGGATTGAACCCGACCCCCGGCATTGGGAATTTGAAGTTTTAGCCACTGGACCACCAGGGAAGTCCCCATGGGAAGGGTTTTGAAGTCACACTGTAAGAAGAGCTTGTGGGAAGGGAGATATTTTTGCTGCAATTTAGAAATACAATAGGCCTAAATACAATAAATACAATACAATAAATACAATACAATTGTATTTAGAAATACAATATAGATGCAAATGCCTGGAGAAACCAGGTGGATGATGTAAGTTAATGAAGGGGTCAGGTGACAAAAGCAGTTGTGATGTGCCCTCAGTGTTGTGGAGAAACAGGGGATGGAGGAGGCCCCGGATGGAGGAGGCCCTGGAGAGAACCCACAACGGGAGAGTCAAACACTTTTTAGCCCAGATCCAGCCCTCAGGGCTCTTGTTGGCCAGCTTAGGTTGAACAGTTTTCAACTCAGGAAATACTAGAGGAAATAAATTAATTCTTTTATTTTTTTAAACAAAGCATATTAACTTTTAAGTTTGGTTACAAAAAAATAACAAACTGCCTTTAGGCTATCATTAGATATCCTCTGAAATTAGTAGACCCAAGTGACATGTGCGTTCAAGATTCTGATTAGCAGTGGCTGCATGAAATGGTTCTCAGATCAAGTCTGTTTCTTCCTGAGTTTGCCTTGTATTCCAAAGGCACAGTAATTGTGCATAACACACACACATTAATTGTGCATTACGCACACACACACGAATGTGTAATTGGCAGATGTCATAGTTGTTGTCATCATTGTTCAGTCACTAAGTGATGTCTGACTCTTTGCAACCCCATGGACTGCAGTATGACAGGTGCCTCTGTCCTCCACTACCTTCTGGAGTTTGCTTAAATTCATGTCCATTGAGTCGGTGATGCTATCTAACTATCTCATCCTCCGCTGCCCTCTTCTCCTTTTGCCTTCAATATTTCCCAGCATCAGGCTCTTTTCCAGTGAGTCAGCTCTTCCCATCAGGTGGCCAAAATATTGGAGCTTCAGCTTCAGCATCAGTCCTTCCAATGAATATTCAGTGTTGATTTCCTTTAGGATTCGATGTCATAGTAGGTGTTCAGTAACATTTGCTGATTGAATTAAGTAGATCTGGCCTGTGTGGTGTGATCCACATTTTATTTTCCATGTGAGTCTCTGTTCCAAGGTCTCATGAGATGTCAGCCCCATGTTGGCTGATTTAGCCGATGGACATGCTTGGCTGTTGACCACGGGGGTCAGGGTGTCGTTAGGATTGGAATTTAGTGTGTGATCCTATAATTCCTCTTTGTCCTTTGACACAGCACCAGTCAAGGCCTCCTGAGAAGCAGAGCCTGGCTTCGTTATCTGAAGGCTGATTAGCAAGCAGGAGGATTGTCTAATCTCTGGGCTTCCCTTCTCCCTGAGGAGGATGCCTTTTGGCGAGATCTGCCCCAGCCAGAGAGAAAGGAGGGGTGGGGAGAACAGTAACGTTCACAGTGGGATATTTTCATACTGGCTGGAAGCAGCTACTAAAATTAAACGTATGGATTATTTGTGGGTTTCATTATTCAGACTATTCCTGTTCCCCACTGACACAGATAATTGGAAATTGACTATACTCGCTCTGTGAAAAGATTACAGAAACACAGTGAATGATTTATGTAGCTGGATGAAAAGGAACATGGGTCTTCTGATGTTGTGTGTGTGCGCGCTAATAAAAGTGTTCGGTATACAGGTTTCAGTTAATTGGTTACTATTTACTGGGAACTTTCTATATACCAACATTAAGTTTAGGGATTGAAGAAATAGGTTGTGGTCTCTGACCTCCAGGGAAACAGGATCTGCCTAAGAAAAGTCATATAGCGTTACAATGAACCAGTCAGTGGTTGAAGCCAAGAGTGAATTGCGGTTTACTTTAGGCCTACAGACCACAGAGTGCCTGATTCTTTCACAGATGCCGTCTCCTTTACTCTTCTCAACAGTCTTGTGAGATAGGGATTAGTTCCTCTGTTTTATTGGTGCAGATACTGAGGCTCAGAAGGTTAAGTAAACTTGGCCATGATCACTCAGTCAGTGGAGCCAGGATTCAGTGTCAGTACCTTTTTGATTTTAACCCTGGCTGTCTTGTTCAGTGTCTGTGAATCTTCAGATTCCAGGCTCATCTTTTGAACAGTAAGTGCTGTCACAACTGTGTTTTGTTTCCTTCCCATGGTGGCTTGAGAAGACTTAGGTAGGAGGCATGTTGCATGAGGGGCAAGAAGGGCTGCAGGCTGGGGCTTCCATGGGTTGGACTGGGGATGTAGAAGAGCTGACAAATGGTCTGTGCGAACTATAGTCACAGTAGGAAAAGTGGACTGGATTAATCCTGCTTTGGAGAGAAAAAGCTGACCCTTGCACTGGGGCTGAAGAGCAGGTGGGTTGTGCAGTGGAGTAGGGGAATGGGTCAGTGGAGGGGGTGTGAAGAGGTAGGTAGAGGAGCAAAAGTGAAACCTCAGAACAGAGAAAGTAGAAGACAATCTTATTTTTGCTTTCATGTTTGATTTGGGTTCTTCAGTTTTTTAAAAAATATTTATTTATTGACCACAAACTGATTTTGATGAATAGTGATTCATATTGATGAATCTGTGAAAGACTATTATTATTTTCAAAAATAAAGTTAGGGGCTTCCCTGGTGGTCCACTGGTTAAGAATCTGCCTACCAGTGCAGGGGACACGAGTTCAATTCCTAGTCTGGGAAGGTCACACATGCTCCAGGCAACTAAGCCCGTGAGCCACAACTGCTGAACCTCTATAGCCTGTGCTCTGCAACAAGAGAAGCCACCACAATGAGAAGCTTGAGCACTCAAACTAGGAAGTAGCCCCCCGTTGCCACAACTAGAGAAAGCCCAAGTGCAGGAACGAAGACTCACCACAGCCAAAAATAAATAACTACATTTGTAAAAAGTTTAAAACAAAGTTAAATGTATGAATGGATACGGAGAAGGCAATGGCACCCCACTCCAGTACTCTTGCCTGGAAAATCCCATGGACGGAGGAGCCTGGTAGGCTGCAGTCCATGGGGTCGCGAACAGTCAGACAGGACTGAGTGACTTCACTTTCACTTTTCACTTTCATGCATTGGAGAAGGAAATGGCAAGCCACTCCAGTGTTCTTGCCTGGAGAATCCCAGGGATGTCGGAGCCTGGTGGGCTGCCGTCTGTGGGGTCACACAGAGTCGGACACGACTGAAGCGACTTAGCAGCAGCAGCAGCAGCATGAATGGATAAAGAAAATGTGATATATATGTAAATATAATGGAATGTTATTTAGCCATCAAAAAGAATGGAGTCTTTCCACTCGGGAGAACATGAATGGAGCTTGAGGACATTATGCTAGGTGAAATGTCAGACAAAGGCAAACTCTATATTGTCTCACTTAATATTTGGAATCTAAAAAAAGCCAAAAATGAGATTCTTTCAGGCCTTTGAGTTTCAAGGTACAGAACCTTGTTGAACCAGCTCAAACACACATGGTGGTTCTTGTAAAGAAAGCTCACAGAATCCAAGAAAAAAATTTCCAAATAGAACCAGCCTCTCAGTCACTCTGGCTGGGAAACAGATGACAATGGAGGTTTTTGTTCTCTGTCTCTGCCTCTCCCTAGGGTCCTGTGCTGCTGGTTTGTCCGATTCTATTCCTTCTGCAGACTAACTTTTTCTGGGAAAAGTGTCTGCCCCGGTCCCTAAAACTATGTGACCTGTCAACTCCAGAGCTTATTACTCCTACTGGCAAAAGTTTTTATGCCTTTTACTGAAAATTCGGGTGAGAATTAGATTGAACTCATTTATCTGTCTGAGCACAGCCTTAGGTCACACTGGCTGCCTTTGGGTCACATGTCCACCCCTGGTCCTGTGAACTGTTTCTCAAGAGAGTGGGAGGCCTGGTTCTTTCCAAGCTGTGCAGACTTACCCTCAAGGTGGCTTTGTATTATCTGCACTACTATGAGCCACTTAAGGGCGGAGACCCTGAGAGCACCAGGTTTAGTGTTCACCTTGACACACAGTTTGATGCTTTGTAAATATTCTTGTTTTTTTCTTTGCTCTCTTGTTGGAAGATACTACCCTTCAGAAAGGACCGAGAAGCCTGCATCTCAGCTATTTATTCAACTGCCATTAAGGAGTGTGGTGAAGCAGAGAGGACTCAAAAATTAGTTACTGCCAGGAGGTAATGGTTTGGAGCTGTGTGCTCCTCTTATGAACAGGATCAATAGATTATCTTCATTAGAAAAACAAGATGAAAAAAATCCCAGAGAAGCAGAACAGCTGCAGCCTGGGATATGTCCTCTAGATAGAATTTAACTATATGTCGACTCAGGCCCCTGTAAGTGTGACAGAGTAATAAACTCTTAATTGGAATATCTTGGAAGGTGGCCAGTCTGAGTGAGTGAAAATTGTGAAATTATGACAAGCGCTTAGCCAAATACAAGGCCCACTTTAATGACTAGATAAGAATCATTGATAAGCACAGTGTTTACACGAAAATGATGCTGATAAAGTGATTGCCAAATATCCAGAATTAATTTTCTTAAGTAGATTAAACATCCCCCTTCCAATTTTTGTGAGCATTGATAAGTCGATTCACAAACATATTTCTAAAATCACTACAAATTCCAAATGAGCTGATTCTGAAGATATGTTTTACTGGTTTAAAAAATATATATTTACTACCAACTTGTGAATTTATAGTTGCTAAAAATGGCACTAGATTTTAATTGTTTTCTTAGGGAAAACTATTATACAGAGGCTGCATGTAATTGTGTGTAAATCACTTATGTTCTGCTAAGGTGGGTATTTGTCTGAGGAGGCCTTACAAATAGCTTTGAAAAGAAGAGAAGCAAAAGGCAAAGGAGGAAAGGAAAGATATACCCATTTGAATGCAGAGTTCCAAAGAATAGCAAGCAGAGATAAAAAAGCCTTCCTCAGTGATCAATGCTGAGAAATAGAGGAAAACAATAGAGTGGGAAAGACTAGAGATCTCTTCAAGAAAATTAGAGATACCAAGGGAACATTTCATGCAAAGATGAATAAAAGATACATGCAAAGATGAAATAAAGGACAGAAATGGTATGGACCTAACAGAAGCAGAAGATAATAAGAAGAGGTGGCAAGAATACACAGAAGAACTATACAAAAAAAGATCTTCATGACCCAGATAACCATGATGGTGTGATCACTCACCTAGAGCCATACATCCTGGAATGTGAAGTCAAGTGGGCCTTAGGAAGCATCACTATGACCAAAGCTAGTGGAGGTGATGGAATTCCAGTTGAACTGTTTCAAATCCTAAAAGATAACGCTGTGAAAGTGCTGCACTCAATATGCCAGCAAATTTGGAAAACTCAGCAGTGTCCACAGGACTGGAAAAGGTCAGTTTTCATTCCAATCCAAAAGAAAGGCAATGCCAAAGAATGCTCAAACTGCCGCACAATTGCACTCATCTCACACACTAGTAAATTAATGCTCAAAATTCTTCCAGCCAGGCTTCAACAGTACATGAACTGTGAACTTCCAGATGTTCAAGTTGTATTTAGAAAAGGCAGAGGAACCAGAGATCAAAATGCCAACATCTGTTGGATCATCAAAAAAAGCAAGAGAGTTCCAGAAAAACATCTATGTCTGCTTTATTGACTATGCCAAAGCCTTTGACTGTGTGGATCACAATAAACTGTGGAAAATTCTTAAAGAGATAGGAATACCAGACCACCTGACCTGCCTCTTGAGAATATCTGTATGCAGGTCAGGAAGCAACATTTAGAACTGGACATGGAACAACAGACTGGTTCCAAATCAGGAAAGGAGTATATCAAGGCTGTATATTGTCACCCTGCTTATTTAACTTCTATGCAGAGTACATCATGAGAAATGCTGGGCTGCATGAAGCACAAGCTGGAATCAAGATTGCTGGGAGAAGTATCAATAACCTCAGATATGCAGATGACACCACCCTTATGGAAGAAAGCAAAGAACTAAAAAACCTCTTGATCGAAGTGAACGAGGAGAGTGAAAAAGTTGGCTTAAAACTCAACATTCAGAAAACTAAGATCATGGCATCCGGTCCCATCACTTCATGGCAAATAGATGGGGAAACAATGGAAACAGTGAGAGACTTTATTTTTTTGGGCTCCAAAATCACTGTAGATGGTGATTGCAGCCATGAAATTAAAAGACACTTGCTTCTTGGAAGAAAAGTTATGTCAAACCTAGAAAGCTTATTCACAAGCAGAGAGATTACTTTGCCGACAAAGGTCTGTCTAGTCAAAGCTATGGTTTTTCCAGTAGTCATATATGGATTTGAGAGTTGGACTGTAAAGAAAGCTGAGCACTGAAGAATTGATGCTTTTGAACTGTGGTGTTAGAGAAGACTCTTGAGAGTCCCTTGGACTGCAAGGAGATCCAACCAGTCCATCCTAAAGGAAATCAGTCCTGAATATTCATTGGAAGGACTGATGCTGAAGCTGAAACTCCAATACTTTGGCCACTTGGTACGAACAACTGACTCATTGGAAAAGATCCTGATGCTGGGGAAGATTAAAGGTGGGAGGAGAAAGGAGTGACAGAGGCTGAGATGGTTAGATGGCATCACCAATTCAATGGACATAAGTTTGAGTAAACTCTGGGAGTTGGTGATGGACAGGGAAGCCTGACATGCTGCAGTCCATGGAGTTGCAAAGAGTCGGACACAACTGAGTGACTGGACTGACTGAACTGAACTGAATATTAGATTTATGCACTGTTTGTATTTGTTCCGGATCTAGACGTATTGTTTGGTGGGAAACACAAGGGAATAGTGTTCTGGTCTGTGGGAAAGGTAGCTAGAACAGTCTTTCATCTTGCATACTCTTCTGGGATGTGTCTGTCCTACTCCATCAAAAAGTGGAGAGTCCCCACCCCTTTGGTAGTGGCCCTGTGACAGTGGTGACACATGGAGTACAGTGGAACCGACTCTGCTATTTCTAGGCTAGCTCTTTGCTGGCTCCGCTGCTTTCAATTACTCCCTCTTGGGAGCCAGCTACCATAGAATTGTGTCTTAAGGACTTCTCTGGTAATCCAGTCGCTAAGACTCTACACTCCCAATGCAGGGGGCACAGGTTTGTTCCCTGGTCAGGAACTAGATCCCACATGCTGTAATCCAGCGCAAGCAAAGAAAGCAAATTCACCCTTCCTCTGCCTTTTTGTTCTATTCCGGCTCCTTGACAGATTGGATGATGCCCACCTGCATTGGTGAGGGCGATCTTCTTTACTCAGCTCACCAACTCAAATGCTAACCTGTTCCAGAAACATTCGCACAGACACACCCAGAAATAATGTTTTCCTAGTTCCCAGAGCATCCCTTAGCTCAGTCACAGAAAATTAACCATCACAGCACCTTAAATTGCCCAGTTACAGCCTGGAGGATACCTGGTTTAGTGAATGTGAAAAGTGAAAAGATTTTAGTTGACTAAAAGCTGAGTGTGAATCAATGTCTTGAGGAAGTTGCCAAAGAGAAAGAAAAGAAAAATACAATATAGCGACTTTCATTAGGATCAATAGAGGCAAATAGGCTGGCTTGAACCGGGTGAGGGGTCTACTCTGCCTGCCTGCACGGGTCAAATCAACCCTGAAACATTGCACTCAGTTCTGGGCATGGCCGGAGCCAGACCTGACACCCTGGGGCCTGAATGAAAAAGGGTGTTCCTACAGGTTTCTCCCACTTGTTGGAGTGTTCTAGGAGCCCAGATCCCAGCCTAGCATATAAAGGCATTCATTCATTCAGTACTTATTCTCTGAAAAGCACAGGAATTTGTACAGAGGTAAATCAATCAACACTTTGAAGGTAATGAAGAACACTTTGAAGGTAATGAAGCTGAAGCTTCCAACTCTTCTCTTGCCTGAGTCTCTTCTAAGGCCTTGATGAGCCCTGGATTGCAATGCATCCCCATGGTTGTATGTTTTTGCTAAATTTGTAAACCTGAGCTATTATAACTGGATTGATTAAGAGTCCTGTCTCTTTCAGCTCTGACCTCCCTTTCATGGTATTATGCTTCCTTCCACTTGAGTTGGGTGTCACTAGAGGGGTGGTGATCAATTTTTTTTTTTTACCATCTGAAGGGGAAATTGAGGTGCTATGCATTTTCAACTGGGTTTAGAGGTATGGATAGATATAGTTTGCTCATTTATGAGCATAATCATGTTCTTGCCTTCCTTATGTAGATATGGCTTCTAGGAATACTCTTAACCTCCATGGTATTGATTTACCTGGTATCATGACACAATGGTACTGTCGACTGAAAAAAATAGTCACAACCTAGAAATTGAGAGCTATGTTTTATTTGGTGGAAATGTTTAGGACTTCAAGCCTGTGAGACAGCATCTCGAGTAACCCTGAGAAACTGCTCTCAGGAGGCGGTGGAAGGAGTCAGGTTATATAGAAGTTTGCAACAAACAGGGCAGGTAGTCTGAACATTAAAGATTACTGTTAATTAAGGAAAACCAAACATCTCAAGTTAAGGAATTTAGTGCTCTTCTGTGTACAGGAAGTTGCAAGTGTCTTGGCTCACTGAAATCATTCCTTTCGTATGCATCTCAGCTATCTGGGGCCAGTATCCTTCTTCTTGGTTTTTCAGGCGAGCAGCAGGCAGCCAACAGCTGCTGGATCACAGACATTGTTCTCTCGTTCGGATGCCCTCGGGGCTCAGAAGTGCACATTTGGAGGCCTGAAATTGGTGATGGCTGTGACATCCTTCTTTACTGATATGGCAGGAAATACTCCATTTCACAGTACAAGACCAGAAGTCATATAGTAATACAATCAGATCCTACAGAACCCAGAGCCAGAAACAAGTAAGAAACGGGGAAGAAAGAAGATTTGAAATGTACAAAGTCATAACCTAGTCTGGGGAAAATTCTTCCAAGTATCAGACAAGTAAAATTGTTAGCAAAGGGTTGATCACTCTCCATGCTTAGACAAAATGGAGTTCTTTCCTGTAAAATAAAACTTACCACACTCATGCAATGAGGGGATTTATGACACATTGGTAAATTTTGTTGTTGTTCAGTTGCTCAGTCATGTCTGACTCTTTACAAACCCCATGGGCTGCAGCATGCCAGGCTTGCCTGTCCTTCACCATCTCCTGGAGCTTGCTCAAACTCATGTCCATTGAGTCAGTGATGCCATCCAACCATCTCATCCTCTGCTGCCCCCTTCTCTTCCTGCCTTTGGTCTTTTCCAGCATCAGGGTCTTTTCTAATGAGTCAGCTCTTCAGGTCAGGTGGCCAAAGTATTGGAACCTCAGCTTCAGCATCAGTCCTTCCAATGAATATTCAGGATTGATTTCCTTTAGGATTGATTTATTTACATTAGTAAATAATGGTAATCAAATCAAGAGTATTTAAGATATGTCTCTGAACAAGTGATGTCCCCAAATCTTACAACTATTATAGGAAATAACTTGATATATGTAACATTCCCATTTGACAAGTTGTGATGCCCAAATAAACCTTTCAAAACTCTTGATAACACAAAACAAGTCTTGGTCAACCATGCCTGCTATCGAAAAAGGTATAACAGAACTTTTATCATATGAAAAGGCAATCAAAGATTATGCAGTTAAAAAATTGGTGGTTAAAAAAATATTACAGAGAGGTATTAGGCAGTTGGGGCTTCTCTGGTGGCACAAATGGTAAAAATCTGCCTGCAATGTAGGAGACCGAGGTTTGATACCTGGGTCGGGAAGATCCCCCGGAGAAGGGAATGGCTACCCACTCTAGTATTCTTGCCTGGAGAATTCCATGGAAAGAGGAGCCTGGTGGGCTACAGTCCATGGGGTCACAAATACTTTTGCACTTTTTCACGATGAGGAAAAAAATATATGTTATTTTTTGGGTTTTGTTATATTTACCAGTTTTTAAAATTTGCATTTTGTTGTGAGTTTCTTCTTCATTCTAAAAAATATTCACTTTTCACTCAATCTAGTGTTTATAATTTTACTGATTTCCTTCAAGAAGTTCCCCCTGAATCATATAAACTTCAGGATTCAGAAAACTTATATCCATCCTGGCTGGGTTTCAGAGAAATTAAAATATGAGTGTGGCTAGTGTCTGGCCAAAGAAATTTTGTAAAAGAGGGGAAAAGAGGCAAGTTCATCGAAGAAGAACGTCCTGGGGAACATGACAGCGGCCTCAAGAGAAATGTTCACCACTTTCTCTGAGGCTTTGGGGCTCTCTGGGGACACCTTCACCGAAATCTCAGCTTTCCAGTCTGCCCTTCTCCTTGCATTCACAATTCTCTTCCTAAAAGAGAGATTCCTTTTATAAAACAGTTAGCCTTCCCCATGCAAGTCACATGCCCAGAACTGGAGCACCTACATCTCTCATACTGTTGTCTTGGCCTAGAATGCCCTTCCCGTTAAGTGACTTAGGAGGTGAGTCATCAACAACGTCATCGTCAGTGGCTCCCTTGCTCCCTTGGCTACCTGACCTTGACCAGGTCATTTGACCTTCCCTCCTCTCTACAGTCCAGGGTTAAAATGCCAGCTTCAAGGGCAATTGAAAACCACTAAATGAGTTAATGTATGTAAAACACTGACCAACTTTAAGCTCTAAACAAATGTTTAATGTTATTACTCCCCTTCCTTCAAAGCCCAATTCAAATATTACCTTTGTATTCAAATGCTACCTTTACAAAGACTCCCCCCACCCCCGCCAACCCACTGACCATTCCTCACTCTGTGCACACTTGTGGTTTTTCATGTATTTCCTTTGTTCTTTGACTATTGCTAAGCCATTCACTTAGTCATTCACTCTTTTATTTCGTACATATTTATGGAGCTCCCCTCCATTCCAGACATTAGCCTGCTCCCTCACTGCATTTGTAAACTGGGCAGAGGCCGTCTTATTCTGCGTTGTGTTGCCTTCAGCAGTTAACATTACCTTGGCACTCAGTAAAGACTCAGTGATGGCTGCTTTCCTGGGGTAACTGGTGGGGATGAATATTCTCTGCACATAGAGCACAGCCCTATTTCCTCTAAGGTAGGAGGAATGGCTCCATCCTGGCTAGACATTAGAATCATTGGGAAAGAGCTTCAAAAGAAGTGGGGATGCCTGTGCCCCACCCTCAGGCACTCTGCTTTAATTAGCCTGGAGTGAGACTTGGACACTGAGTTATTTTTAAAGCCTCACAGGTGATTCCAATGGGCAGTCGTGTTTGCTAACCACTGCTCCAAGATAGGAGAAGGCAATGGCAACCCACTCCAGTACTCTTGCCTGGGGAATCCCATGAATGGAGGAGCCTGGTAGGCTGCAGTCCATGGGGTCGCTAGGAGTCGGACACGACTGAGCGATTTCACTTTCACTTTCCACTTTCATGCGTTGGAGAAGGAAATGACAACCCACTCCAGTGTTCTTGCCCGGAGAATCCCAGGGTCGGGGGAGCCTCTTGGGCTGCCGTCTTTGGGGTTGCACAGAGTCAGACACGACTGAAGTGACTTAGCAGCAGCAGCAGCTGCAAGATAGGAGCTTCCCAGGTGATACGCGCTGGTAAAGAATCTGTCTGCCAATGCAGGAGATGCAGGAGACTCTGGTTGAATCTCTGGGTTGGGAAGAGCCTCTGGAGTAGATAATGGCAACCCACTCCAGTATTCTTGCCTGGAAAATCCCATGGACAGAGGAGCCTGGCGGGCTACAGCCCATGGGGTCGCAAAAGAGTTGGACACGACTGAGCATGCACCCTCCAAGATAATCTTCTCTGGTGACTGAAAAGTGCCTTTAGTTCACTGGTCCATCATGAGGATGACTCTGGGGTCACAAACCCTGCTTGATGTCCTAGTGCCTGGATCTTTTGAGGTCCTGTGCGGTTTTGATGCACCTGCCAAAGGCCAGGTCAGGTACACTGCCATCAGCTTTCTAGTTTTTTATTTTTATTTTTTTCGATCCTTTACTCTGTTACTTCATTGAAATGAATTAGCAGGTGGGTCAGGGCTACGTGGCTTTGCCAGGACCACATTCTCCTGTTTCTCACCTTTCTGCAATCTTCAGCTCTCCTCCACCAAGGACTGAAAAACAAAAGGACTCTCAACCACCCACGCAAGGACTAAAAAAAAAAAAAGATTCAGAGTCCCCTTGCACCCTGACACCCCCATTTCTTCATTTCCTTTCACCTTCCTACGTCCCTAATCGAATTTTTACACTTCATTTATATGTTGTTAGTCAGCTTATCCTTGTGTTTTCTTTCTCTTCTCTCCTTGAACAGCTTCCCCTCGGGGTCTACCACCTGTGATTATGCCTCCCAAGCAGCCAAGCCGAGCAGTATTTAATAACAGGGGTGCTCCCCTGACAGCGCTTTTGATAAAGGTGGTGGGGAAGCGTCTTTCTTTCAGGGCTGCACTCGGAGAGAAAGCCTCGCCAGGTATCGCAATCTAAGATGCTCCAGGCTCCACCTGTAATTACACCTTCTCCACCTCACCTATCCACCTCCCTTTCAGAGAAAAACCATAGCAGGTGACACTTACCTCCCCAGTGGGGGAGGCGCTGATGCCTCAAAGCGGAGCCAGCAGGAGTTCAGTAGGGAAATAAAACGCATATTCCATTTTTTATCTGCGCTGCGGGTGCTGTCAATAGGAGAAGAGGACTCCTGGCTGCCCTCGGAAAGATCATTCACTCGGGCGGTAAAAACAACAACCTTTACATTTTTAGGGAAGCTTGTTTCCAAAAGAAATTATGCCTCCATTACAGGCCATTTTAGACCCTAAGCGATATGTTTGCATTTCCACAAGAATGTTTACCTTTCTCTGCGGGGAACCAAGGCCAGCTGGGGCTGTTCAGAGTTAGTGACTGCGATCAAAGCTCACCACTTCAGCTCAGGGAACCAACAGTTAGGTTTTGGAGTGGAATCTCAAGTCACTAATTGGCTCTGCAGGTGCCTTTGTTTTTGCTTTCCACTCCCTAAGTGCCCGTGTCTGTCTTGGGCTGGCCTCCCTGGGTGCTAGAGAATTCTAAACAAGCAGAGGCCCACAGAGCGTCCCAGGAAGGGGCTGTCTGTCCGTCAACTGAAGGTGAGTGTGAAGATTCTTTCGGAGAGTCTTTTGTCACTTTAATTCTGTGTGCCTCTGTTTTGGTATAATTATGGTATTTACCTACTAGGTTCATGTGAAGATTAGGTGAGATAAGGCAGATAAACTCAGCAAGTGCACAGCGCGCGTTCCGCTCTCTAAATGGGGGTCATTTTCCGTTTGGTGTTCTTTCCTCTCGATACACAAGTGGGGAACAAAGTCCTACATGGAGGATGGCTCTCCTTGCTTCTCCCCAGGGAGGAACCAACGAGGAAACACAAAGAAACCTTCTGAAATCCTCAGCACGGTGGCAAAGTAACAGTTGGAGGGCTCCCTTGTTGCTTTTCTCTTTTTTGGCTGTGCCCGGTCTTCATTGCTGTGCACGG
The DNA here is from genome assembly GCF_054371585.1 of Giraffa tippelskirchi. Taxonomy (NCBI): domain Eukaryota; kingdom Metazoa; phylum Chordata; class Mammalia; order Artiodactyla; family Giraffidae; genus Giraffa; species Giraffa tippelskirchi. The sequence goes on along the minus strand of NC_137287.1, from coordinate 10,823,592 downwards.
ATCTTCTCCAGCTGGGGTGAACGGGGGGCTACTGTCTAGCTGTGGTGCACATGCCTCTCCCTGTGGTGGCTTCTCTTGTTGTGGAGCATGGGCTCTAGGCACACAGGGCTCAGTAGTTGTGGCACACTGGCTTAATTGCCTTGGCATGTGGGATTCTAGTTCCCAGACCAGGGATGGAACCCTCATCCCCTGCATTGGCAGGGAGATTCTTAACCACTGGACTACCAGCAAAGTCCCTCTCGTTGCTTTTCAATCCATGGTTCCACCTTCTGCTTAATACTCACAGGGCCAGAGATGCACCCTCTTTCCAAGGATGCCTGTATCATTTTCAGACTTTAAAAAGTTTTTATTCACACTGGGCTCAATCTATCTTAATGTGTTGTGATGGATGGGATTGCAATTAAGTCAAACCTTAGGATGGAGAATTGAATTCTTGGGTCCCTTCCAGCTCTGAGCATCTATGAATCCAGTCTTTTTTCTCGTTCATAACACAGGAGGAGTTATTACTTCCCCTGACACCACTCCTAGGAGGATTGACTGTAACCACGTTGGTTTCAAAAGTGCTGAACAATTTAAGGGATATTCATTAATGTCTTGGGGAACACATGACATGTTTTCAGTAAGACTGATAGAAATTTTTCAGAAGTTTATCAAACACACCCCAAAATACAGAGAATAGTAGGAAATTACCCCATGTGCTTATTACCCAGCTTCAAAAATTACAGTTTTTCTTTTTTTATAACGTAACAATATTATATTAGTTTTGGGTGTACAACATAGTTGATTCAATATTTTTATAGATTGTACTCTAAAGTTATGACAAAATGATAAATTTCTCTGTGCTGTATAATATATCCTTGTTGCTCATTTATTTTTTAAAAATATGTATATTTATTTGGCTGCGCTGGGTCTTAGTTGTGGCATACAGGATCTTAGATCCTTTTGTGGAATGTGGGGTCTTTAGTTTGTGGCATGCAGACTCTTAGTTGCAGCATGTGGAATCTAGTTCCCTGACCAGGGATTGAACTCAAGCTCTCTGCATTGGGAACTTGGAGTCTTAGCCAATGGGTCACCAGGGAAGTCTCAGTCATTTATTTCATGCACAGGAGTTGGTGCCTCTTAATCTCATACCCTTACCTTGCCCCTCTCACTTCTCTCTCCTCACCGGTAACCATTAGTATATTCAAAAATTACCACTGATTTTTTTTTTTTTTTTATCTTGCAAACTAGTACAGCCACTATGGAGAACAGTGTGGAGATTCCTTAAAAAACTGGGAATAGAACTGCCATATGACCCAGCAATCCCACTGCTGGGCATATACACCGAGGAAACCAGAATTGAAAGAGATGCGTGTACCCCAATGTTCATCGCAGCACTGTTTACAATAGCCAGGACATGGAAGCAACCTAGATGTCCATCAGCAGACGAATGGATAAGGAAGCTGTGGTACATATACACAATAGAATATTACTCAGCCATTAAAAAAAATACATTTGAATCGGTTCTACTGAGATGGATGAAACTGGAGCCCATTATACAGAGTGAAGTAAGCCAGAAAGAAAAACAACAATACAGTATACTAATGTTACATGATTTCTTAACCTTGCTCCCACTTGCCTTCCTCTCTGGCACTTTCTAAATTGGCAGTGTCTCTACTGAAATAACTGCTGGACTGTAAACTGTGAAGGCAGAGAAGATGTCTGTGTTGTCCATCATTATTTTACTAGTGCCTGGTACTGCCCTGGTCATGATAGTCTCTTAATAATAATAATAAAAAAAAAGGCTGCTGAACTGAAAAAACAAAAGAGCCTTTGGGGCTGTAGCACTTTCTCAAATATTGTGTCCTCTGGAGGGGTAGGAAGTAGGTTTTTCTTACATACCAAGGAGTATAAATCATGGTAATAAAAATTAACTGACTACCGTTGGCTGCTGAGGGAATTATGGGAATCCTTTGGGCCCCTGCTGGGTGGACTCTTGGTGCCAAGTGGGCCTTATTGTGTCATTGGTTTGGATGAGAAAACACCCCAGTATCCTCTTCAGGGTGTGCTTTCAGGATTTCCTAAGAGTAGAGAAGGGTGCCACCTTGGTGCTTCTCTCTCAGGATTTGGCTTTGTGATTCTTCAGTGAGCTAGGCTCTTCCCAAAGTCAGGTGGACCGTCAGTGCTACTTCCAAGAGGAGCATGAGAGCATCAGAGATCGTGATGAGTCCCTTCACCTCCTGTCCTGTCCGCTCATTGGTAAACTGACTTTCCTCCAGGGGCCATTGGGAGTTACAAGGAAATGAGTGGGAAGTCAGTGCCTGGCATAGAATCATTGTTCTCTCAATGTTAGTTTTTGTTTTCCAAGTGTTTTGGAAGTAACTGTGTATAAACATGTAACTGCTTTTGAACCCACTGAGTAGCCTTCCAGGCCTGACCTCCATGGTCCTCCATGGTTAGTGACACCTCTTGTGTGCCAGGCATCATGCTGGGTGCAACAGCCTGGTGTCACCACGTTACTGGAGGGAACTTAGAACACTGAAGATAGTGTCTGTAATAAGCTGTTCTTCAGGTGTTCCTTGCTGCCCTTTCAGAGTCAGAACATGGACCTGAAAGGACAAGTGGTCTGATATGGGGTGGAAATTTTTGGTTATTCTTGATATTCTGAAGGTCATTAAAAGGTTAACAGTATGCTATTCATTCTTAACTAGAGAACTAGTCTCCAGTCTTACTTGCCTTGCATATTGTGGGAACTCAAATCAGTTCTTCATCAATGTAATTCATGAATGGATGTGTAGGGAGGTTAGCCCTTGCTTTGTCAAGGTATTTCTGGAAGAATCTCTTTGGACACAAGCAGCCAGGAGTCATAATTATTTTTACTGAATGAAAAGAAAAAACTTGCATAAGAACCACCAAAGTATTGCCTCACCTAAGGAAAAAGAGAAAAATACAAAAAATTATTCATTTTCTTTTTGCCATGCATTTTTCTGGCACTCCATGCTTAAAGAACTGCTAGGGCTTCTCTGGTAGCTCAGCTGGTAAAGAATCTGCCTGCAATGCAGGAGGCCCTGGTTCAATTCCTGGGCTGGGAAGTTCCCCTGGAGAAGGGATAGGCTACCCACTACAGTATTCTTGGGCTTCCCTGGTGGCTCAGACAGTAAACAATCCGCCTGCAATGTGGGAGACCTGAGTTCCATCCCTGGGTCGGGAAGGTCCCCTGGAGGAGGGGATGGCAACCCACTCCAGTACTCTTGCCTGTTGAATCCCCATGGTCAGAGGAGCCTGGCGGGCTCTAGTCTATGGGGTCGCAAAGAGTCTGATACGACTGAGCGACTAAGCATAGCACAGTGTGTTCTGTACAGCACAGTCAGTTACCAAAAACTGAATCCGAGTATGGCCTGTGGGGAGATACTGCTCAATACTTACAATGGATGAGGTCTAATTTGCATTAACATTTGGCAGTTGACCAGTGGGGTGTCTCAGCTTCTTCCTGTTGATACCCACTGACCCCCTTCACCTCCACACCTTTCCTAGGCAGGCAGAAAGACTTCCTGAGCCTCACAGCTACACTCTTACCTTAGTCTTTATAAAAATGTTATTAATTAATTTTTTATTGTAGTTGTGTTAGTTTCTGCTCTACAGCAACGTGAACCAGCTGTACATATCTTCTATTTGTCCCCACAGAGCACTGAGTCCCCTGTGTTTCACAGTAGGTTCTCACTCTTACCTTAATCTCAATTGTCATTTCTTCACAACCAAAGCTTCTCCATTAGTGGTGGACATAGCTTCAGATTTGGCAATTTTTTTTTGGTCCTTTCTTCTGAATACTCATTGCCAGAGACAAGGTACTCAGAGACTTCATTGAGGGGGTGGGATAATGAAAAAAGGCCCCTCAACGAAGAAGGAGATGCTCTCTCTCTCCTCCTAATTCCCACCCCCACCTTTCCCTCCCTCCCAATGTCTATCTGTCTCTTTTGTTCTTTACTTAACATTAATGTAGCGGAATGAATCATCTAATTTAATACTGGTGAAAAGAAAGTCATAAGCAGGAAGAGGGGGTGTGGAGAAGGGGAGAGAGGTGAGTAGGGTGGGAGAGTAGAAAGCCTACATCTGCTCCCAGTGGAAGACTGCCTGTGTGCGTGCATGCCAAGTCGCTTCAGTCGTGTCCGACTCTCTGTGATCCCATGGATTGTAGCCCGCCAGGCTCCTCTGTGCATGGGATACTCCAGGCAAGAAGACTGGAGTGGGTTGCCATGCCCTCCTCCAGGGCAGTGGAGGAATCCAGGCTGGAACTACTTCCCTTCGTTGCACTTCTTGGGAATCCACCTCCCAAAACCGTACAAAGCCCAGTCTGCATCCATTAGGATAAGCACAGAAGTGAGGGGGTGTCTGGGAGCCATGAGCTCCCAGGCCCTGCCCATGCTCTTGGGATCTGGGAATGATGCGTCTCAATAAACAGCCTATCGACCATGGAGAAATTAAATGAACCCTGTAGTCTCTCTTCCTGGCTTTCCCTCTCGCTGCATTATTACTGGGCTGTATTTGTTCCCTTTGCCTCATCTTCATCTAGAATCAATAGCCAGCAATGATTTCCCCTGACCAGTGTAAATTACACACAGGCATGATGAGGCGGTTCTGTGGCAACTGGGCCGGGCAGTTCCCAGGCGTCCGTCCCGAGGCACGTTCATCACACCAACCCTCTTGGGGCCTGTGGACTGGGTAATGTGACCCCAGGGCCTGGGAAATGGTGGTGTGTGTGCTATTTAGAAGGGAGTCAGAGCTTTGTCTCTCCAGGCCTGCAGAATTCTGGAGTGACCATGGGAAGAAAAATCACACCAGAAACAGATGTTCGTGTTGCCTTACGACAGAAGAGAAGCAATTTCTTCTTTGCTTTCACGTGCTCTTCCTTTTTATAAAAAAAATATTTATTTTTATTTATTTATTTGGCTGCACCAGGTCTTAGTTCCAGCATGTGGAATCTTCTCGTCGGGACATGTGGGATCTAGTACCCTGACCAGGGATTGAGCCTGTGCCCCCTGCATTGGGAGCACAGAATCTTAACCACTGGACCATCAGGGAAGTCCCTGAATTTGAGCATTTGAATGTGGCACTAGTGGTAAAGGACCACCTGCTAATGCAGGAGATATAAGAGATGTGTATTCAATCCTTGGGTTGGGAAGATTCCTTGGAGGAGTGTGAGGAAGCCCACTCCAGTATTCTTGCCTGGAGAATCCCATGGACAGAGGAGTCTGGCAGGCTATAGTCCATGGGTTGCAAAGAGTTGGACATGACTGAAGTGACTTAGCATGCACGCACCTGGCAATGTTAAAAGCCTATCATGTAAGTCCTTCCAAGTCCTTTCCTTGTTTAAAAGCCCCAGAACAAGTTGCTGGCTCTTAGAATTTGAGGTTTCAATTAGCCTGCGGGCTTCCTCTAATGGGGCCACTCTGAGTGTGCAAACCTAGCCTTCTCCCTCTCTTATTTTACCTACTTGGCCTAGGAGGGAAGAGACAAGGAGTAGATTTTGGTCTATGGTGCTCGTGGAGTATTTCCAGATGCTAAGTGTATAATCCCTTTGGTTCTGCTGTACCTGCCAGTGGAGCAGAACAACCGTGTGCTACAGTATTGAACAGAGAGTCAAACAAAAGTGTGACATGGTGCTGCGCTTGCGGAGGACACAATGCCATTACGTTTTTTCCCCCTTTGTGTGTAGCTTTAAAGACTTTTGAATGGAAAGATAATTGAGGGGAAAAGGGAAAGATGATTTGGTGGATCAAAGAAATATCTATTAATGGTGTATTTCACTGGTTCTAATGAAAGGAGATTTTCTGAAAATTGTTGGTCAGTGACTAGAGTCATGTTGACCCGGGAGACAAAGGTGAGCTCTCACCCAGGAGGGGCGGTTGGAAAATTGAACTCAGTGATCCACTGTCTTCTCTCTCACCACAAAGTGGTGTCAGCTTGTTTGGGGTCTGCTTTCTCAATAGTGGGAGGTGATGGACCGCATGCAAAGATAAATAGGAGAAGGAATTCCTGGTGGTCCAGTGGTTAAGACTCTGCCTTTCAATGCAGGGGGCACAGGTTTGATCCCTGGTTGGGGAACTAAGATCCCACACGCTGAGCAGTGTGGCCAAAAATAAAAAAATAAATAAATTGTTGTTGGAGCCTGACGAGCTGTAGTCCATGGGGTTGTAAAGAGCTGGACACCACTTAGTGACTGAGCGATGACAGCAACAACAAAGGGACAGCGGGCGTTACACGTTTGCAACTCTCTGCACCACAGAGCTGCACTGGTATCTTGGTGTCTTTACTGGTCTGTGTTTGCTGGGTTTTTTTTTGTTTTTGTTTTTTCCACTGTGTTTCTCACAGTTCTCCTCAGTGTGGGACTCAAGTTTGTGGTTCAGTTTAGAGAGTGCCTAGAATATTTCAAAAGTGTTATAGAAAGTCATCAAGCATTTTGTTTTTCCTGGAAAACAATTTTATTTAAACTCATGATTTCCATTTGCAATATCATCATCTTTTACATCATACATTTATATTTTAATTTATTTAACAGAAGTTTTCGGAGTCCTTTATCATTTTTGTCCCGATCTTGAGAACTGCTAATTGATTGTGAGTGTGGCTTGAGGGCAGGGATTTAACAAATGTTTCCGGGAAGTGAAAATTGAGCCGAATTCAATGTGAAATACATTGATATTACTAAGTTCTCAAGCAAGTAGTGAACATGGTAAATGTGGAGTTAAAGTACCAACTGTACCATGTAAATAATGTTTGTGTTTGTTCTTTGATGGGAGTGAGGATGAAATTACCTATGTAAAATTCTTTGGAAGACTTAGGTTGTGTTTTAAAAATTCTGTTTGGGGACTTCCCAGGTGGTTCAGCAGTTAGGATTCCGTGCTTTCCCTGAAGCGGGCCTGAGTTCAATCCCTGATCAGGGAACTAAGATCCCACATGCCAGATGACACAGCCAGAAATTAAAAATAAGTAAAGAAAATTAAAAATTCTGTTTGTATTTTAAACTTAGGGAAATTCACCCTCCCATACTTTAGCCTACACCTTAGTGAACATAAAACTGACAACTCACAGTGTTGATCCAATTAGTATTCAATTATATTTCCCAGATAAACAGCTGGAGGCCATCACTTCAGTGACAAATGTGTTTGATTTGACTTAATCACCACCACAAGGCACATCATTTTCCAACATTTTGCTGTAGTATCATTTTAATAAATAAAGTGATTCACCCTAGAAGGAGAGAGAAAAAGAATGAAAACGCTGAGAGACACAAAGGGAGGATTAAGCTAGCATGGAGTTAGAAAGATATCTGTGCCTTTAAAAATTCCTACTTTCATTGAACCCATAACCTTGATACAGAAAAGTGCACAGATTTTAAGGGTATACTGTACAATGAACTATCACAATTTGATCATATCCAGGCCAAGAACTAGAACATACAACAATAATGCAGAACCACACTTACATACCCTCAGTAAGCCTTCCTCCCCCAAAGTAACCAATATCACTTATATTTCTCATTGTTTTTAAGGATGTTGGCCACTGTCATTCTGGAAGTTTCTCAACCAGAGTCTTCTGGGGAAGTCCTTGGTATGCTTGTTGACTAGAGTTTCCATGAGTCAGGCCTAGATTTGAACAGTGTCCCAAAGTTGAATAGTGGCTGGCAGGAGAGCAGAAGTGGAGGGTGGATGGTGAACTAAGGGTTTTGATGCAACTGAAATCGTGCAACTCAGGTTGCGACTTGAACCCATGTGCTAGGACTCGAATCCGGCCCAAACCCATGATCTTCCAACTGAGATCACACACCTATTTTCAGCACTTAATGAAGCTCAGGTTCTTGATGTCTCATTGCAGAAAGAATTCAGGGAGACAAGGTGGTAGGTAAGAAATGGATTCCTTTAGAGAGAAACACACTCCACAGACAGCGTGTGGGCCATCTCAGAAGGCAGGAGCGACTTCAAAATAAGGCATGGTTAGTTTTTATGGACTGAGTAATTTCCTAAGCCAATGAGTGGAAAGATTATTCCAGCTATTTTGGGGGAGGGGCAGAGATTTCCAGGAATTGGGCCATCACCCACTTTTTGGCCTTTGATGGTCAGCCTTGAAACTGTTGTGTTGATGGATGTGTCATTTAGCTTGCTGATTTATTACGATGAACATGTACTGAGGCTCAAGGTCTAGTGGAAGTTTACTTGTTAGCCATCTTGGACCTATTTGGTTCTAATCAGTTTATGTCACGTCCTCGGGCTGTGGCATTCTTTCAAAGTTTATTCCTTGTTCTCTTTCTTCCTGTTCCCAAACAACCATCCTTCCCCCTCCCTGTCCTGAGAAGCCAGAATGCTCTCTTGCCATGCTACTTAACCTCTTCAGCATGAACACAGGCAGACACCTGGTCTACTTCTCTGGGTTACTGTGAAGCTCTAATGACATAATGGGTACGAAAACACGTTGAGCAGGATAAAGTACTATTCAATTATTGCATCCCTTGACCAGTGTGATGGAGAGACATCGATTGCAGAGGGAGTTATTTTGAACAAGAGGAAGACAAGTACACATATTTCTAAACCAAAAAAGGCACTGATCATAATGGTTTTAAATGGCCCTAAATGTTTCTCTTAATTTGGAGATGCACCATTAGCTTAACTCTGTAGCCATAGCTGCAGGAAAGCCAGAGTCATGTAGTGACATCCATATCTTAGAACCATAAACCCGGTCACTTATAAACAACAGATATTTATTTCTCACAGTGCTGGAGACTGGGAAGTCCACGATCAAGGCACTGGCAGATTTGGTGTCTGGTGAGAGTCTGCTTCCTCATTCTTAGTCATCTTCTTACAACCTCCTCATGTGGTGGGCAGCCTCGGGGGTTTCTTTCATAAGGACATTAATCCCATTTATGGTGGCTTTGCCCTCATGATCGAATCACCTGCCAGAGGCCTCACATCCCCAAACCATCACACTGGGGATGTGTTTTAAGATATGAATTTGGGGGAGATACAGTCAGTCTATAACACTCTGTATGATCTCATTGACTTTATTTTTATTATTACTTCTTTTTTACAATCCTATGTTGTTCTAACTGACTTTAACCTGTTGTGTATATGATCTTATTTTCCTAATTGCATTCAATTTATCAGAAATGTGAACTGTTGGTTATTAATGACTATTGGTCTGATTATGAACACATTATCAGAGTATTGGGAAAAAAATCAAGATATGTAACCTACTAATAGAGAACTATTTTTACCTGAAAAGGAGGCATATTCTAATATTTATGATGTGAAATAATGGCCCAACGGTGCTTTGGTTAGGTTTCTGGCAACTTGTGGAACATAGGTAGTGTATAGGCACCATGTTAGCTCTTGGCATTATAATGGTGAACAAAACAGTTATGCTCCTTTCCTGGTGACATTTCAAACTTCTTAGCATGTTTTGCTATCTTTCTTTTTAAACAAATAAACTTATTTATTTATTAGATTGCACCAGGTCTTAGTTGCAGCACGTGGGATCTTTGATCTTAGTTGTGGCATGTGGAATCTAATTCCCTGACCAGGGATTGAACCCGGGCCCCTGGCATTGGGAACACAGAGTTTTAGCCACTGGACCATCTGGGAAGTCCCTCTTGACTTATCCTTGACAGAGGAAGACATAATTTATCGTGGTTCCTACTAATGGCTGGGTTTCTGCATTGCGTGTTAGGTTCACTTATGCACTGGGTCCGACGTGCTTCTCAGATTCAGTGAACAAAGCTCCAAAGACCATTCCACAGTGTGGAGCAAGTTGACTCTAAGGAGGTTCTGCTGGTCGAGATGGGACCTTTCATTCCCACAGCCCAAGGTTCTAACAGGTGTAGGAAGTGAAACCCTACCTTCAGCTCTCAGGATGCATGGCTCCAATAGCTCTTCCTGGGTACCTCTCTCTCTGGGAATTGATCTTCCAGAGGACATCTTTCTCCTGTTCTTCCACTAGCCCAACCCATTTCCTGGGACCACTTATTTTCTGGGAGTGACTGGTTCTGACTGAATGTTTTATTTATTTATTTATAATGTTGAAGTTTTTTTAAATTTCCAAATGTAGAGTTTCAGTTAACATCAGAGTGTTATTTTATGAATTGTATAGCATTTAGAGTTTGCAAAGTCCTTTCACAGTCAACAACAAAGAAAAGATACTCTCTGCACTAGATGGTACTGGGAAAACTGGACAGCTACATGTAACATCATACAAAAAATAAAATACTTATACAAAAATAAACCCCAAATGGCTTAAAGACATAAATGTAAAGCTGGAAACTGACTGAATGAATATTTTAATGAGCCCTCGATTTGGGCGAGGTGAAGTAGAGCTTGGAGGAAGAGGAATTGCACTCGGATGGCCTCAAAACCCATCATTCTTGCAGGAGAGGGTATATCTCTCAGGTTTCTGATGATACATACCTGGAACCAGAGAGCAAATATGAGCAAACGAAGGAATGATATGTGTCTGCTTTCAGCTCACGAGGCATCAAATTGTGTTTTTTTTTTCTTCCAGTTCCATTGCTTCATAAAGGACAATCTTCCCAATTATATCCAGAATTAGGTTGACCACCGGTCCTGTTTTCTTATGGAGTTGTGAATTTTAATTTTTTTCTGTGTTTTAAGAGGCATTTTAATTAAAAACTGTGAAAGACTGTTTCAGGGCTGCTCAGTAGATGTTATTTAAAACTAGAAGCTGAATACAGCCAACTTCTGCTTCATATATTTTTTTTTTTAATAAATTTATTTATTTTAGTTGGGGGCTAATTACTTTACAATATTGTAATAGTTTTTGCCATACATTGACATGAATCAGCCATGGGTTTACATGTGTTCCCCTTCCTGGACCCCCCACCCACCTCCCTCCCCATCCCATCCCTCTGGGTCATCCCATTGCCCCGGCCCTGAGCCCTTGTCTCATGCATCGAACATGGAATGGTGTTCTGTTTCACATATGATAATATACATGTTTCAATGCTATTCTCCCAGAACGTCCCACCCTCACCTTCTCCCTCAGAGTCCATAAAATTGTTCCATGCATCTGTGTCTCTTATTCTGACTCGCATATAGGGTTATCGTTACCATCTTTCAAATTACATATATATGCATTAGTATACTGTATTGTTGTTTTTCTTTCTGGCTTACTTCACTCTGTATAATGGGCTCCAGTTTCATCCATCTCAGTAGAACCGATTCAAATGTATTTTTTTTAATGGCTGAGTAATATTCTATTGTGTATATGTACCACAGCTTCCTTATCCATTCGTCTGCTGATGGACATCTAAGTTGCTTCCATGTCCTGGCTATTGTAAACAGTGCTGCGGTGAACATTGGGGTACACGTGTCTCTTTCAATTCTGGTTTCCTCGGTGTATATGCCCAGCAGTGGGATTGCTGGGTCATATGGCAGTTCTATTCCCAGTTTTTTAAGGAATCTCCACACTGTTCTCCATAGTGGCTGTACTAGTTTGCATTCCCACCAACAGTGTAAGAGGGTTCCCTTTTCTCCACACCCTCTTCAGCATTTATTGCTGCTTCATATTATAATCATATTTATCCTTTTCTCCTTCAACCTCAACCTGTCTTTTTTTCTACTTAATGAAGTTCTTTGTTTTCTCTCATCACAAATGTTATTTCTGTTAAATACTTTGAGCTTTTCTATTTCTATTTAAGTACAATTGGAAGGCAGCTTTATTCTACCAGTCTAATACTATCTCACAATTAACCCTATTTATCTAAATCAAATTGTGTTCTTTTTCTATTCTTGATATATTTGAACATACAACTCCCCCTTTGAACTCTAATTTTGTCTTATTTATTTATTTTTAATTTTTGGCCGTGCCACGCAACGTGTGGGGTCTTAGTTCCCCGACCAGGGACTGAACCCACATCCCCTGCAGTAGAAGCATGGAGTCTTAACCACTGGACCACTAGGGAAATCCTTTTATGTTTGTTCAAACATCACTTTGTCAGCAGATTCTTTCCTAACCACCCTGCTAAAGTAACACTCAATCACCCAATTCTTTGACCTCACTTTGTGTTTCTTTGGAGCACTTGACACACTTCATATTTATTAGTTTATACATTTACTGTCTGTCCTCCCCATTATTGTGTTCACTGCTGTATCTCGTGCTTAGAACAGCTCCAGGCCCAACCCAGGTTTGATGAATGTCTAAATGAATGGTTCTTAATTTATTAGGTTTGCACTTGTCCATTTCATCAAGTATCTTCACTCTGGTTAGGAATTTCAAGCTGTTTTTCTGCTATAGAACATTCTCTGTAAACAAAGTCTTATGAGGAACATTAATGTACAAAATTGATATGATTGGAGTCACTTGATTGAAAGAAGGGCTGGAGCTGAGATAGGGAAAGCTCCCCTCTCCGAGCTCCTCATGGCAGCCCCTGAGTGTGTTTAAAAACTATCAATATAGGTTATCTCCCTCAATCCCCTTAACTACTAAAGAAGGAAGATATAATTATCCTATATCTTAGATGAAGTAAATAATGAGATGGAGTAAGTGAGCCAAGATGGCATCATGAAATGAATAAGCTATATGGTGTAGACTTAAAAAATATTCACAACCTAAAAGTAGAGTGTTACTTTTAAAATTTATTTTTAATTGGAGGGTTATTGCTTTACAATGTTGTATTAGTTTCTGCCATACTACAACATGAATCAGCCATAAGTATACATATACCCTCCCTCTTAAACCTCCCTCCCACTCCCCCACCCCATCCCACCCTTCTAGGTTGTCACAGAGGACTGGCTGAGCTCCCTGTGTTAGAGAGTTATGTTTTACTCAGAGGGAATTTTTAGGACTTCAAGCCCAGGAGACAGCATCTCAAGCAACCCCAAGAGAACTGCTCCCTGCTCCAAGAACCAAGGGCAGGGGAGCCAGGTTATATAAACATTTTTCAATAAAATCATTTTATGACAGGATTCATCATGGTGGAAATATCACTGGACTGCTTTTATGTTTTTCAGATATATTTATATACAAAACTTAGAGAAATCTTCGCATTTGGTAAAACAGCATAGGTTAGAAAAGTTTTCATTTGCCAGTGGCATTTGACTTTTAATGAAAATAGTGAATTATTGTTTTAAAGTACTTATTTATAGTTGTATAGACAATATGTAAGTTTTTATGGGTGATGTTAGTGATAGTATATCAGACCTGAGTTCATTAAATAGTTGGCTGATCAAAGGAATGTTTTTATATTATGTGTATATAATAGCATTATTATATGTTTCTAGGCATATGAGATATAATTTATGCATGTTTTATAAAATATTAACTATGCAGAGAGTGAAAATTTTGCCTAATTTTCAGACTATCTGAGTAAATAATTGGGCAGTTAAGGGATTTTTTTAGATGGTGGTTAATAAAATAGAATATGTAGTCCTTTGCTCTAAACATTTAGCCCATGATTTGCAGGGATGTTTTTACATACATATCTATGTATACATATAAACACATATGAATACATGCTCATATGTGTGTATAAAACTAGTGATACTAAAAGTCATAGAACGGAAATATTTTGGGGGCCAGTTATCATTTGGCTTTAGTCTTAGGTTCTTTGGGTTGTTTGAGGGCAGATGATGTAGGAAGCTTTAGCTTATGAGCTTTATTTATTGCTGGAGAATATTGTGAGGCTGCTAGATATGTGGTAGACAAATGTTAGTTTTATAAAATGACATCTACATATGATTTGCCTGGTAGGCATGTATTTTGTGTAACTTCCCTGGTGGCTCAGACGGTAAAGCATCTGCCTACAATGTGGGAGACCCGGTTTCAATCCCTGGGTCGGGAAGATCCCCTGGAGAAGGAAATGGCAACCCACTCCAATATTCTTGCCTGGAAAATCCCATGGTCAGAGAAGCCTGGTGGGCTACAGTCCATGGGGTCGCAAAGAGTCGGACACGACTGAGCGACTTCACTTTCACTTTTCAATAAACAGTAGGTAGTTGGAACATCAAAAGATGATTTTCAATTAAAGAAAACCAGAAATCTCAAGGAATTTAGGGCTTTTCTACGTGTGGGAAAATGCAAGACTCTGGGATCACTGAAATCATTTCTTTGATATGCACCTCAGCTATCTGGGGCCAGTATCTTGTGTTCTCACACCCTGAGCTTCCTCAGGGCTCACCATAGGGAGTGGATGCAGTCTGATGGCTGCCAGATGGCAGGTATTCATTCTTTCCTTCCCAAGTTTCCTCAGGGCTCACTGGCTCACATTGGAGGGCTGCAGTTGCTGATGACTGTGAGAGCCATGTTTACTGATATGGCAGGAAATATTCCATTTATGAATGGGCACAAAGTGACAAAGTCAGCCAGACACCAACTCAAGTCAGCTAGCTGACACAGCCACTTGTCAAAAACTCATTCTCAGAGATGATACACATCACTTCCACACACACTCTATTGGCAAAAACAAGCCCCATGAAAGACCCTGAATGCAAGGAAGCTGGTAAAGATCAAATCCTGACATAGGACCTGCCAGCTGTGAAAAGGAGACCAAATTTCTGTATATAGATAGATATCTGTAACATCCCCTCTCCCATTCCCCCTAAAAGGTCTTCATCACAGTCTATAATGCTTGTTGAACTTCTGAGAGGTTGCATTCTTTGGAGACAGCTTGAAATTCTGTGACTGGAGTCCAGTGGGAAAATCATACTGTCCAAGAGGCCAAGGAACAAGGCAATAGCTGACATCTGGCTGATACATCTGTGCAGGACACACCCCCTCAGGCACATTTGTGTGTGCATGTTCATAGCGGCTTCTCCAAATGTGCCCAAACTAGACTTCAGAGTCTGGCAATTTCTCCAAATGGTTCACTGGACCAGCCCTCCTGGTTTCCATATACATGAGTTGCCATGTGCTTGTGCAGGAGATTTGGGTTGTAATTTTGACAAACGGAGAGAAAAAGTGTAATTTTCTCCTCTGAAGAAATGGGTACACAGGAGACTAAAGATGAAGGTGATTTGAGAACTGGCTCTACCAGGCTGTGTGGACACATTTCTAACTCTTTGAAAGAGAGTACATGGGACAAGAAGCTGAAGACTTTGTTCCCGTAAAAGTTATGTTTCATAAATACATGAGAGGATTGTACTTCCTGGATCTGTTTTATTTTTATTTGTTTATTTTAAAGAAAACAGACTTTTTTTAAGTGTTTATTTTTATTTATTTTTATTTTTGGCTGCACCTTGAGGCGTGCAGGATCTTAGTTCCCCAACCAGGGATGGAACCCATGTCCCCAGCACTGGGCGTGCAGAGCCTTAGCCACTGGACTGCCAGGAAAGTTTCCAAATCCTTTTTATTTGAGTGGAGCCAAGTGACTAGTTTTGGCTAGTGAACTGAGAGTTGAAACTATGTGTATCTGTTTTAGGCTGAGCATTTAATTCCTAGTGAAGTCTCCCCCAGGCCCTCTTCCCTTCTGCCGTGGTAACATGCAAATATTCAGATGGTGGCTCTTCCGTTTGCTTGGGCTCTTACCTGATGATAATGAACAGGGCACCATTATTGGTCTGCAATGGATGTGCTGGAAGGGAGCAATCAAGCTTTATTGTTTGGGTCTCTGGGATTTGGTGGTTGTCATTGCAGCATAAACTAACCTCACTTGACTGATAGATACAAAGGTCCTTGTGAGACTGTAGGAGAAAAATGTGTCACAGAAACAGGCAAAGTATAACACACGGTAGACAAGTGAGCATTCCTTCTTTTTCACACCAGAGCATAGCAACAGCACCAGCTCTGCAGCTGCTGTAAAACAGCATCAGGGTCTACCTTACCTAGCAGAATGGAAAGAAAATCATACCCTTGGGGATCAAGAAATCAGTAAAACAACCATCTTTGAGGTTTGTTTCACCAGCTAACATTGCCCTAAGATAGGACTTTATACCACATGCAACTCAGCTAATGATCTAAGACTCCTACTTAGATACTCTCCCCCCCCACCCCGAAGTCTATCTCTGGCAAAGTTGCTCATGTCCTCATCCCTATTCTTTCCCAAATAATGCACAGTTTTAGGTTTGTCTTCGTTTCCCCAGGATTATAACTCTCTAATATGCATCTTACTTTTCTGACCACTCTGTTAAGCAGAGCTATTCTATCACAGATTGTGACCCTGAACTATATTCCCATCCTCAAGAAGGAAGTAGAAAAAATCTCCATTTAACAGAATCCGTTCTGCAAATATGGATCTCCTTTAGAAGGCAGAAGGAGAAGAGAGTGGGTGGCAGATGATGAGATGGTTGGATGGCATCACTGACTCAGACATGAATCTGAACAAGCTCTGGGAGACAGTGGAGGACAGAGGAGCCTGGTGTGCTGCAGTCCATAGGGTGGCAAAGAGTTGGACACAACTTAGCAACAGAACAACAACAACATTCTGCAAAGAGTGTTGAGAAACTATTTCTAATTCCTCGAACTTATCTTTTGGGTTTTAAACTCTGTCCTAAGTGGGTCACCAACTGTTTCTCCCTAACACATGGCCAGCTGATCCCAAGGGGATTCCTGGTGAACATTTCATGTTCCCCATGTTACACAGATGCATCGTGGGGCAATAGACACAGCACCAACCAGGGGACTGGAGACCTGAGTACTAGTCCTGGCTTAGCCTCTTAGCAGCTGTATGCCTCTAGATAGATGATTTCACTTCTCTGTATGTCAGTTTACAAACCTTGGACCAAGAAGGCATCTGAAAGAACCAACGGTACTGTTTCCATTCCTGCGATTCTAGTTCTTCACCAGCTCTATGCCTGGTGGTGTGGAGTAGATTTTCCATCATCGTGCTTTCCAACAAAGCAAATGGATTTCAAACCAGACTGAAACTCAAGATGCTGACTCATAGAATGATATTATTTTGATGCATATCAGTTTCTGTAAGAGACATTTATATGAACCCTTTTATTTAAGTCCCAAGTGTTTTTTTTTCAGGTGTGTTGGACAAATAAAACTCTTGCAGGAAGGGGGACCCCTTCCAGGGCCTGAGAGTGGGCTCTTGTCTTACACTTGGAAATGAATTATCTGAGGAGACACATGTGCTGACAAACCAGGAGACTTTACTGGGGAGGGACACCCGGGTGAAGAGCAGAGGGCAAGAGAACCCAGGAGGACTGCTCTGCCACATGGTTTGCAGTCTCTGGATTTACAGTGTTGGGATTAGTTTCCGGATTGTCTCTGTCCAATCATTCTGACTCAGGGTCCTTCCTGGTGGTGCTTGCATCACTCAGCCAAAATGGATTCCAGTGAGGAGGATTCTGGGACGTTGGTAGGACATATGGACTGGCTTCTCCTGTCTCCTTTTGACCTTTCCTGAATTCTTCTGGTTGGTGGTGGCTTGTTAATTCTGTGTTTCTTACCGTTAATTCTGTGTTTCTTACCAGAATCTCCTGCCCTAAAATAACTCATGCAAATGGTTACTCTGTTGCCTCACCAGGGTGGGCAGTTTCAATCCATGTTTCCTCTAACAAGACTTATAAACCCTGTCTTTATTCTCTCTCTCTCACACACACAGCATAAGCCCATCAGCCCTTAGTATCAAAAAAGCAGCTTGGCTGCCTTGAAGCTTTTCTTGATTTAGAGATGCTTCTGGTGAGTGACAGATAAACTGATACTGAATGAGGCTTTCTGAGATAGTAGAATGCATGAAGTTTGAAAAGAAATCTTAAGGGATGAAAACCTTCTCAGGAAATTTTTAAGGAAAAGTTGCCATCTCATCTGGGCTGCGTGCTGCTGCCTATGGGGGACACTGCAGGGGAAGGATCTCAAAGACACTGGAGAGAGAGCCTCCTGAGCACGGCTGGCATCAGTGAGACACCCACAGCTGAAACCTCATTTCACAGCTAGATGAAAATTAAACATAAAAGACTCTTCCTGCTCCATAGAAATGGAAGTATTTGCTGTTTTGAGTTGAGAAGTGCTACCTCTAGTCAATGAATCGCTAGCTTCCAGCCCCACCTTGCTTCTGAATAAGAGTCCATGAATTTAGACACATTTGCTCATCATTGAAAGTAATTGCTCATTACATCTCAGAGAGTTTGCAAGACTCTCCGGAGTCTCAAAGCAACATGACTTCAGGAAGACCCTTCCCCACTGGAATTCCGACCCTTTGCATGGAATCACTGACTCCAGTTATCTGCTCTGTGACCCTGGAGCAGCATCTCTGAAAATCACATTTGGCTTTGTTGTTGTTTAGTTGCTAAGCTGTGTCTGACTCTTCTGCGAACCCATGGACTGTAGTCTGCCAGGGTTCTCTGTCAGTCTCTGCCAAACTGGGGCTAGAGGGGGACTGCAAAGGGGAGGAGGAAGTTGAGGACTGCCCCTTCCTGCGGGCTTCCGGTGGACTTCCTATTCTTGTCAGGGTCACCCAAGCAGAAGCGGTTCTTTCTGATAGTATTACAGTGACTAAAGGTCTGCAGTCAAACCTTCAGATAACTACAGGCTCACTTCTTGGCTGCAGTCTCATGAGAGGACCGTAAGCCAGAGTCACTCATCTGAGCTGCAGTGAAATTCCTGCCACAGGGTAACTGTGTGAGATAATTCAGGTTTCTTATTATTTTGTGCCACTTGGCTTTGGGGAGTTTGTTACACAGCAGTAGATAACTGTTACCTTTAGTATGTGTTAGATACAGTCCTGAGTTTGAGGGTATAAAAGTGGATAATGCAGACAAGTTTCCCTTGTATGTTCTTTGTTGCTTTTACCTTGCTGCTTTTAATATTCTCTTTTTATCTCTAATTTTTGCCATGTTGGTTGCAGTGTGTCTTGGTGTGTTCCTTTTTGAGGTGATCCTGTGTGCAACTCTGCACTTTCTGAACTTGAATGACTGTTCCCTTTCCCAGGTTAGAGAAGTCTTCAATTATTATGTCTTCAAACATGCTTTCGCCCCTTTCTCTCTTCTCCTTCTGGGATCCTTATAATACAAATAATAGTGTGCTTGATATTGTTCCAGAGGTCTCTTAAACTGTCCTAGTGTCTTTTCATTCTTTTTTCTTTTTTCCATTCGATGGCAGTGATTATTGTTCCTTGTTTATGTTTTTAGTTGTGTAAGATCTCTTCTGGCAGGTTTTGGTCTTTTTCATGGATAGTTGTTCTGCAGATAGTTGTGATTTTGCTGTGTTTGTGAGAGGAGGTGAGCTCAGGGTCTTTCTTAGCCAATCTAAACAAAATATTTTAAAAAAGGAAAAAATGATCACTGGTAGTTATAACAGTTTTTAGCTTTAAATTAAATTCTGTTCCAGTTAGTCTCTGTGCACATATTTGATATACTCATAACTGGAGTATACACATAAATGTAAATTCTTCATTTTTTAATTAATGCTTTCCTGGAAAATTTCTGTAATGTGACATGTTCTTCATAGTTATTTTTGTGGCTATACAATGTCAATGAACAATTAATCAGTTGATCTAAGAAAGAAATAGAAAGTTTTATTTGAGGAAGATTGAAGATTATAATCTGCGAACAGCATCTCAGAAAGTTCTGAGAACTGTTCTGCCTACTAGAAATCAAAACACAGTTACATAAGTTTTTTTTTGGAGACAGAAGGCTGTACATTAAATGATATATAATGTGGTGGGTCATTGTGACTCCTTATAAGATCAAGAGGGAACATTATATTTTAAGGATTTGTCTTGTTGATGCTAGGAGAATGTTGCTCATTATGGCTGAGCAGGTATTTCCATAGATGAGAAGGTCTGGTCAATGCCTAGTGCACACTCACAATATACAGCAGAGGGAAGAGAGGAGGCCAACGGGCAGAGAAAATTTTTTATGTTTAAATTTTTCTCTTCTTGCCTAAAACATGTTTTATTTCATAATAATATATCATGAAGCTAATTTCTTGTACCTTACTTAGCTATTCCCACATTACTGGATAAATTGTTTGCAGTTTCTCAATATTGAGCATAATTCTGAGATCTTTATTCTACTGCATGTAGTTTTTTGCTTCTTTTAAATTATTTCTTTTTTTAAAAGTTTTATTTGTTTATTTTTGGCTGCCTTGGATCTTCTTTGCTGCATGCAGGCTTCCTCTAGTTGTGACAACCAGGGTTTACTCTCTAGTTGCACTGCCCGGGCTTCTCATCGCGGTGTTTTCTCCTGTTGCAGAGCACAGGCTCTAGGGCATCCCTGTTTGAGTAGTTGTGGCACACAGGTTCAGTAGGTGAGGTTCGTGGGCTTAGTTGCTCGAGGTATGTGGAATCTTCCCGGACCAGGGATCGAACTTGTGTCCCCAGTATTGGTAGGTGAATTCTCAACCGCTGGACCATCAGGGAAGTCCTAAATTATTTCTTTATAACAAATCCCTCAAGTGGAATTACTGGGTTAAAAGGTGTATTTGTTTGTATTACACTTAATGCATCTTGTCTTGTTTTCCAGTGTAATTGTCAATGTAAAACGCTATCAGCTTGAATGTTTTTGTTTCACATAATTGCACTAAAATTTTTTTCTTTCCTTCCTTCCTTCCCTCCCAGCTCCTCCTTCACCTCCTCCTTCTTCTCCCCCTGGTACTTCCTTTCAATTCCATGGAGGGTAAAACAACACCTCCTTGTTGTTTTGATGACCATGTCCCATATCTCACCCCTCCTTCAGAAATGTTCTTGACTTTGAGTCTAGTGCAAAGAGGAGGACATCATGAGGAAGCAACAAACAAGTGGCAGTTGGGAAGATTAGCGGGGTTCAAGCAAACTGTGTGGGGTCCCAGAGGCTTTGAGGACCAGTTAGCAACCTAAAGGCTGGCCAATCGCAGCCCTTATTGGAGACTGGCCCATCCTGGATTCCCCTCCAGAGCCAGGCCTCTCGAGCCACCCCGCACCCTCCCTACAAGAAAAGGAAATAGGAAAGAGAGACAGGGCTTCTTTCTTTCAATACCTGATTTTCATTAGGTTTGAAGCAGTTCTTTGTTGTGGTTTAAACTGGTTCTTTTGTTCGGCCTGAAACCTGCCACGCTCACCGCTGTGCAGGACAAGAGGGGCCCAGGGCCGCAGAAAGTTAGACCTGTGGGATCCTTGCTCCAGGACTGGTGTGAATGAAGGATTGGGTGACAGGTGATTAACCAGCTGCAGGGCTTGCCCCTCCCTCTGGATGGTGGGGGAGAGCAGAGCTCTGCCCCCGTGTAAATCTAATCAGGAGGGCTGAGAGGATGGGGGTGGGGGTGGGGCTCTAAGCTCAGCCTTGCTGTCAGGGAGACCCCCTTGCTCCTGTGAGATGAGAAATAAAACATTATCTAACCTCTACCTTCCCCCTCCTTTCCTGTATGAAATACACATAATGAAATTTAGCATCTTAACCTTTTTTTTTTTTTTGAATAAACCTCTTGGCTACGCCTCGAGGCATGAGGGATCTTAGTTTGTAGACCTTCAGGCAAGATCTTAGTTCTCTGACCAGGGATCAAACCGGACCCCCCATGCAGTGGAAGTGTGGACCACCAGGGAGTCCCTCATCTTAACCAGTTTTATAAGTGAAAATGTTAGTCGGTCAGTCCTGTCCGATTCTTTGCAACCCCATGGACTATAGCCCACCAGGCTCCTCTGTCCATTCAATTCTCCAGGCAAGAATACTGGAGTGGATAGCCATTCCCGTCTCCATGGGATCTTCCCAACCCAGGGATCGAAACCGGGTCTCCTGCATTTCAGGCAGATTCTTTACCATCTGAGCCACCAGGGAAACCCTGGGTATTTTTGTAAGTACCACACCTTAACTCATTATGGCCACTGGGGCCATACTCCATCTTGACCATGTTTAAATGCATTGGTAGTATTACATACATTCACATTGCTGTGTAATCATCACTACCATCCATCTCTAGAACTCTTCCCATTTCCCCAAAACTGAAACTCAGTTTGCATTAAACAATAACTCCTTTTTTCCTCTTCCATCAGCCCCTAGCAACCACCATTCTGTTTTCTGTCTCCATGAATTGGACTGCTCTCCATAAGTCACCTAAGTGGAAGTATGCAGTAGTTGTCTTTTTGTGATTGACTTATTTCACTGAGCATGTCTTCAGGGTTCATCCATATTGCAGGATGTGTCAGAATTTCCTTCCTTTTTAAGACTGAATAGTATTGTATCAGATGTACATAGCACATTCTGTTCATCCAATTCAACTGTCAATGGACATGTGGGTGACTTCTACCTTTTGGCTACTGAGAATAATGCTACTGTGAAAAATGGGTGTCCAAATATCACCTAGAGTCTTTGCTTTTAATTCTGTTGGGTGTATACCCAGAAGTGGAATTGCTGGATCATACGGTGGTAATTCTATTTTTAAATTTGGATGAACTCCCATACTGTTTTTCATAGCAGCTGCACCATTTTCCATTTCCACCAAAATTAACCGCCACCTCAATTCTGAGTTACCGGGATTATGTAAACATAGCAGAATAGAAAGATGCTGATTTTTCCAGGTAGCCTCCTCAGATTAGAGACCAGAGAAATGAACCCATAGCCACCTGTGACAGGCCTGGTCAGTTGAATCAAATTTGTCCTGAGTCTCGATAAAATCCTGGAGCCGATACAATATTGTGCCTCTAATTCTGACACCCACAGACACTTTGGGGAGACCATGGGGATATATTCTTTAATAACATGATTATGGCTTTCTCTGTTTTAATTTAGCCTGGCAGCAAAGTTTTTAAACTTACTTCAGACTGTGAAGAGTAAGATCTCTTTGTGTGCACTAAAACTGCTTCAACCTTCACGGGGTGCTCCAAATTCCAGTGGTTGCCAAAAATGTGTTTTCAATGGTCACATAATTAATGAGATTATTAAAATAGTGGTCTGTCACTGCTTCATCTTCCCAGACAGAATGTTCCCAAAATATTGTTCCTTAGAACACTAGTTCTTCCGAATATTGGTGGACAGTCCGTGAGAAAAAAGGATTTGGATTTCAGACAGATTTCTGTTTAAATATAAAATGCTCATGTGACTTTCACAGGGGGCTCTAGCATGCATCAGCTCTCATGCTTACTTACCTTGGGATCATTTTTTTTGGAGGACTGTTTTCAAGATACTAGTATTGCATAGGACATATGTTGAGACACTTTGCTGGGCAGATGAAGCCTCATATTTTTACATTTTCCGTATATAGTAATCTGTATTCTATCATAGGGAAGCAACATGACTGTTTTAGATTTCAAGCAGAATTAGATCCAAATCATGCTTCTTCTACATGTTGACTATATGGACGTGGGGGAGTTCTTTCATCTCTGCAAGCTTCAGTTTCCTCTTTTGTGAAATGGGGGAAGTTTTAACTTCTTCACAGGGTTGCATGCAATCATTAACTTGATTCTTGTCCCCTTCTAGTCATTTTACCTGCCGAGTTGCTGGTTCTGCTAGTTACAACCTATGTATACCATTGGAAGGTAATTTTGTTGTTGTTGTTGTTGTTGAAGCTGCCACGTTCCTTTCTTGGGTTGTTACAAGTTCTCCTAAGCCTGTTAACTAAGTAGTTTGGATCACTAGTTTATCTGATGCTGTCAGGACACATCCACTGAGCCTGAGGAGTCGGGTTCACTGAGGTCAGCCGTCTGGTCTGACCCAAGACCAGCACAAGAGAAGGCTGTCCAGTACATTCACCCAAATGCTGCAGATACAAACGCCTGCTGCTTTGCCTCCTCTTCAGTCACTGCTAGTTCTTGTCTGGCATCGATGGATCAAGTCTCACTCTTGTATTTGTTCTGAGGAGATCTGGTGTTTCCTGCTCTGTAGACCTGGTATCTGACCCCACCCCTGGAGCCTCCCATGCCCAGTGGCTTCACTGACTGTTCCTGACTTCTCTCCCTTTCTTTCTGTGCTCACCTGGGATCTTTCTTCACCTCCACTGGTGCTCCCTGAGGGCGGGCAGCTCAGGGAGACCTTGCTTCCCTATGTGGATAACCTAAGACATGTCCTGTTACTTTGCTCCTATTTCTTTCTTTTTTAAAATCAATTTTTATTGAAGCATAGTTGCTTTACAATGTTGTATTAGTTTCTACTGCACAGCAAAGTGAATCAGCTATATGTATACATACATCCCCTCTTTTTTTGGATTTCCTTCCCATTTAGGTCACCACAGGGCACCGAGTAGAGTCCCCTGAGCTACACAGTAGGTTCTTATTAGTTAGCTATAGTATCAATAGTGTATAGATGTCAAATCCAGTCTCCCAGGTCATCCCTCCCTTTTCTCCCCTTGGTGTTCATATGTCTGTTCTCTACGTCTGTGTCTCTATTCTGTTTTGCTAAGATCATGTATATCATTTTTCTAAATTCCACATTTATGCATTAATATATGATATTTTTTCTTTCTGACTCATTTTACTCTGTGTGACAGTCTGTAGGTCCATCCACATCTCTACAAATGATCCAATTTTGTTCCTTTTTGTGACTTTTTATGGCTTCCGTTGTATGTATATACCACATCTTCTTTATCCATTCCTCTGTGGATGGATATTTAGGTTGCTTCCATACCCTGGCTGTTTTAAATAGTGCTGCAATAAACATTGGGGCGCTTGTGTCTTTTTTGAATTATGGTTTTCTGTGGATGCTTCCTTTTCTTTCTCTGTTTAGGTCTGTTTAAAGCTCTCCTGCTTTCATTCAGGAAATACTTACTGTGTGCTTTATATGATAGATAGCCTCCAGAGAAAACCACCACCAATTTCTGCTCTCTCTGTACATCCATGTTGTTCCTCCTCACCAGGAGTGGAGAGCCCTCTGTCCTTCTATCTTGACTGACTTGTGACTTGCCCTGATCAATAGAAGGCAAAGGAAGGGATCCTGTGTAGGTCCTGGGCCTAGGTCTTAAAAGGCTTGGTAGCTTCTGCTTTTGCTCTCGCTCCTGAAGTTTCAATTAAGAAACTTGGGATGGACAAATGAATAGTAAGAGACCAGAGAGGGAGACTGCCTGGAAGAGAATCAACATGCTCCAGCCAACAGAACTAAGGCCCCAGACATGTAAGTAGACCATCTTGGATGTTCAAGCATGAGTCAAGTTCTCAGATGAACGCAGCCTCATCAGGACAATGTAGAGGGAAAACACCTGCTCAGCTGAGCCCAACCAGCCATAGAACTGGGAGAAATAATAAATCATGGTGTGTTAAGCCAGGTACCGGTAGACTCTCTGTAAAGGATCAGATGGTAAATATTTTAGGTTTCTCAGGAGGACTGTATAGTCTCTGCTGCAACTACTTAACTGTGGCTACAGAGTGAAAGCAGCTGTGCTCAGTTGCTCAGTTGTGTAGGACTCTTTTCGACCCCGTGGACTGAAGCCCGCCAGGCTCCTCTGTCCATGGGATTCTCCAGGCAAGAATACAGGAGTGGGTTGCCACGCTCTTCTCCAGGGGATCTTCCCAACCCAGGGATGGAACCCAGGTATCTTGCATGGCGGGCAGATTCTTTATCATTTGAGCCACCTAGGAAGCCCTATGTAAATGGAATAATTTTCAAATAATATTCATGGTATCTTATAACCTTTTAAAAAAATGTAAATCATTCAATCTATTTAAACTAAAAGACAGAAGCTGCTGCTGCTGCTGCAAGAATAGTGGAGTGGGGTGCCATTTCCTTCTCCAGTGCATGAAAGTGAGAAGTGAAAGTGAAGTCACTCAGTCGTGTCCGACTCTTAGCAACCCCATGGACTGCAGCCTACCAGGCTCCTCCGTCCATGGGATTTTCCAGGCAAGAGTACTGGAGTGGGGTGCCATTGCCTTCTCCCAAAGACGGAAGAGTTCACCCATTTTTTCAACCCTCCCAACCCCTGCCTCTGGCAACTACCAATCTATTCTCTGTATCATGAAATTTTTTGTTTGTTTGTTTGTTTCTTCTAATCTTTTAAAATCAGCACTATATCGTGAATATCTTGCCTCACATGCCTATTTAGAACTTTTAGGGACTTCCCTGGTGATCCAGTGGTTAAGGTTAAGAATCCATTGGCCAATGCAGGAGACACTGGTTTGATCCCTGGTCTGGGAAGATTCCACATGCCACAGGGCAACATTTGAAAAGTACAAGAAGTGAAATGTAATAATAATAATAATAAAAATAAAAAACTCTGAAAGTCTCTGACTCAGTCAACCTTGTGCATTCCCACGAGTTTCATTCTCTAAAGGGGTGTTGACTGGTGGGGTGGGACTGAGGCCGGGGCCAGTGGAGGGCAGTGTTCTGACTACCATCATCTCCAATAGTATTCCTGTTGTCTGCTTTTTTTGTTGTTGCTTTTGCTCTGGTTTCTCAGGACAGAGAGTGATGGAAGGGTATATTGGCTTCCCACATTGTTTCATGATGCTTGAGTTTCTCTCTTTGTGTAATAGATGAAAAGAAACTCACATATTACCTATCTCTACTCAGGTCTATTGACCCTAAAGGCAGTGGAAATTTCTCTCAGATTTCTATGACATCACATACATTTTGGGAAGAAAACACAAAAAGGAGATATCGGAGGCTACTGCCTGATGCTTTTTCATTACATTTCTTAATATCAATAACAATGTTCTGAAGTGTTCTGTAATTCTAAGGCAATGCTGTTCATTCATTTTTTATTTGCATTTGGACAGGGCTTAGAGACCAAATTTGCACATACATTTAACTTTGGCTCTTTAGGATTTGGAATTCAAATGATCTGAACTCAATTCAGTATTCATATAATGCAACCACTTCACACTTTATGTTTTTCAGAGAGTTTCACAAATGTGATCTCATGAAAAAGACAGCTGGACCACGACTCTGGATTCTTATGTTCTTTCTGATCTGGCTCTCCCACCAACCAGAGGTGGCACCTTGGGACAACACTACCCTTCCTGGACCTCAGTTTTCCAATTTATAAAATGGGTGAGTGGACTTGATCTCTGAGATCCCTTCTGAATCAGTGATTTTGTGATTCTGTGTTCATCACTGATGGTCATTTTGATATAACACAGAGAGAGAATGTATCAAAAGTTTTACTATCATCACTCTATGTTTTTAGTTTTTCAAGATCAGAATTTCAAATATTCCTCATGGGTGGTTTGCTTACCACTAACATGAAGTGCTAC
This sequence comes from Giraffa tippelskirchi, assembly GCF_054371585.1. Taxonomy (NCBI): domain Eukaryota; kingdom Metazoa; phylum Chordata; class Mammalia; order Artiodactyla; family Giraffidae; genus Giraffa; species Giraffa tippelskirchi. Next base: position 10,796,582 of record NC_137287.1, on the reverse strand, counting down.
CAGTAGACACAGGGTACTTTTCTATGGCTCAGGTCAAAGTCAACTTCAAGTCAGAGTGGTGGTTGTTACACTTGTGACAGAATCACCTGGAGGGCTTATTAATACAGGTTACCAGGCCTCATTCCCAGAGTTTCTGGAGTTGCTGATGCTGATGGTCCAAGGACTACACTTTGAGAACTACTGAGCTAGAGGTCTGTCAGCCCAGTGAGATTGCTTTGTTTTGCTTCTCTTGAATATTTCTTTAATTTGGATCGTAAAAATCATTGGTTTGGAATGTGTTGGAGTGAGGGAGATTAAGAAGTTTAGACAAAGCTTTCTTTAGATAATACCTGGAATTGCAAGGTATTATCTGGCAAAATCCTATTTTTGAATTCCAGAAGCTGAATTTTACTTTAGTTTCTGTGGTTTCTTTCTCTAATAAACCCCTCCAGGTAGATGGGCCTTAGAGGCTGATGAAGGTTGACTAGTATGAAGTTTATGCATAGAAAAAGGCAAAGTATTATTATGTTTCTTTTATATAAGATGATGCCAATTTGTATATTTTTATATAATATGTACATTATGTATAAATACATGAAATTCAACAAGTTATGAACCATTATTATTTCTGAGTAGTAGTATAATAGGTAATTTTTTTCTTTATATTAGCCTGAAATTTTATTTTTGTAAGCTCACTATAATTCTCACGCATTGCTTCTGTGATAAAAAACACCATTGTTGCTGTTGTTTTGTTGCTAAATCGTGTCCGACTCTTTTGTGACCCCATGGACTATAGCCCACCAGGCCCCTCTGTCCATGGTATTTCCTAGGCAAGAATACTGGAGTGGATTGCCATCTCCTACTCCAGGTGATCTTCTTGACCCAGGGATCAAACTCGCATCTCCTGCATTGGTGGGTGGATTCTTTACCACTGAGCCACCTGGAAAGCCAGATTCCCTGGCTTTGGTAAAGAGTAGTAAAGATGGTAAAGAGTCTGCCTGCAATGCGTGAGACCTGGGTTCGATCCCTGGGTTGGGAAGATCCCCTAGAGAAAGAAATGGCAACCCACTCCAGTATTCTAATCTGGAAAATCCCATGGATAGAGGAGCCTGGCATGCTGCAGTCCATGGGGTTGCAGAGTCAGACATGACTGAGTGGCTTCACTTCACTTAAAAATATTGTAAAAGTAAGAAATGTAGGGACTTACAATAGCCAAAACAGACAATATGTGACAAAATTCAAAATGGTGATAATAAATTTTAAGACAAAAATGTAAGATTCAATATAGTAACAAGTCTGTATACTTGTATCAAAATACAATTTTCCTTTAGAAGATAAAATGTGCTTATTTTTTTAAATAATCATAATGTTCCATTAGAAAAACTCACTCACTTGTTCATATGTTGCCATGACTATTTATAGTATTACTAATTACCATACCAATATGTGAAATAATACATGTGACATATTTGATGTAAATGGGCATTGTTTTGTCAATATGCACAGTCTTCCCTGAAATTAATCTGATAGTCTGGTTGCTTCTCTTTCTTACTGAGGGCTAATTCTGGCAAGAAAAAGCCAGGATTCTGTTCCAAAACCTGGCTTTCATCACCTTTTTCTCTCTCTCTTCAGAGAAGAGAAATGGAAAGGGCGTTATAAAACAGGAACCATAGCTTGTTGGGAAAGATGAATCACCAAGTGATGAATCAAACCAGGGCCACGGATGGTGCCCTAAATCATAAGAGCAGCCTGTCAAGGGGGAACCCCATAGGAGATTTAGAACTTGGCACCACTCATCCATCTCATCCAGGGTGCCTTCATGGGCCCATGTGCTCATGTGACAAGTGATATTTTGGGATTAGGAACTCGTGGGGTTCTTATCAAAAGCTTCTCTGACTAATTAGGAAAGAGGCAGTCCCCTGCCTTTTCTTGGCACTGTGTTACTAGTATGAGGTGCTAGAAATGGATGTCTACATTTATGTCATTCCAACTCCAGCCCAGCTGTTTAGAATAAGCAGCCAGCTCTTGGCGGACTTCTCCGCCCTTCTCCCGGAACTCACAAAAGGTCAGTTGAGCAGTACATCAAGAGGGCTCTTCCTGAAAACTTCTCGATTACGAAAATAGAAATGACATTCCATGGAGAGGAGCGTGCTGACATGTCACTGAGTGATAATCCCACCTCGCCAGATCCCCACATAGAGCCCACAGACTGCCTCCAGGTTTCCCCTTCCTGTTTCCTAGGGTTGCATCCCGACCCCTGGGGCCAGGGGAAAACTATGCTCCTGTAATATGTGTTAGGATGGAATTTTTTAGAATCCTCTGGTTTTCTCTCTGGCAGTCCCACTGTCTCAGTTCAGTGTCTCTCTTAGATTGGACTAAGCCATTGACCAGAGGCCCTAGTTTGGTACACTCCTCACTGTCGGACTGTCTGTTGACACTCTCCTCTCTTAGCTCACTTTCAGCTTGAAGTTGTCATCCGCTGCACTCAGCAGAGCAGTGAACAGGGCACTGGTGCACTGGCCCAAAGGCGATGCTGTCAGGCAGGATGTGAGTTACTTTCGAAACACACTGCTCTGTGTTAGGCTCCTTGTGTTATATAGCAACTTCTCACCGTCTATTTTACACATGGCAAACCCTGTGCTCTGTGACAACCTAGAGGGATGGGAACGATGGTAGGGTGGGAGGGAGGTCCAAGAGGAAGGGGATATATGTATACTTATGGCTGATTCATGTTGTGTATGGCAGAAACCAATACAGCACTGTAAAGCAATTATCCTCCAATTAAAAAGAAATTAAAAAAGCACACTGGCTGAATTCAGTCAAGTAACCAGGCAGTTACTAACTGGTGCTTTATAATCAGCCCTCAGAAGGGCTGATGTCTTTCAAAGCCTTCTGTTTGTACAGACACAGCGGGAATGCCTATCAGCTGACATTCCTATGATCACGCCTCTTAATCGGCCCAGCAGTACGGGGTGCCCTTAGTTTCCTCATGCTTTGCCAGTATGTTTCCTTAAGGAATTAATTTATTCTAATTAATTTTAAGGCACAATTTCCCTCCATTAAACCTGATTCCACTTGGAAAAAGATATGTTCTTCCAACGTGATAGGATGGTATAGGAGCAAGCAATTTCAATGAACTTTGGATCTGGGAACTGGAAATACAATTTGCAGTGAACTTCTATTCCTCCTCTTCTCCCTTCTTTTTCACCTCATTCTCCTCTTTCTTCCATATCCTTCCAGGTCTTCAGTAGGTAACATGGTTAATTTAGATGACAGAGGTGAAAGTCTGGCCTGGAATGGGGTAAGAACTCCCCTTTCCCCTTTTCTGCTCTAATTAGAAATATGTGAATCACAGTCCTAGGAAAACACATGGGGAAAGAAAAGAAATATATAGAGGAGGAAGAATGCCTGGCCACATGTCCACCCAGCCTCCCAAGGCATTCAGCAGATAAGCTAATAATTTAAGACAATGTCTTACAGGTTGATATTTCTGACTCACATTCCTAAAAAAAAAATATTTTTGCACCCAAAATATGGCAGTGCCTACATTCAAATCCTCAAAGGTGATGCTGTGAAAGTGCTGCACTCGATATGCCAGCAAATTTGGAAAACTCAGCAGTGGCCACAGGACTGGAAAAGGTCAGTTTTTGTTCCAATCCCAAAGAAAGGCAATGCCAAAGAATGCTCAAACTACCGCACAATTGCACTCATCTCACATGCTAGCAAAGTAATGCTCAAAATTCTCCAAGCCAGGCTTCAGCAATATGTGAACCATGAACTTCCAGATGTTCAAGCTGGTTTTAGAAAAGGCAGAGGAACCAGAGATCAAACTGCCAATATCCGTTGGATCATCGAAAAAGCAAGAGAGTTCCAGAAAAACATCTATTTCTGCTTTATTGACTATGCCAAAGCCTTTGACTGTGTGGATCACAATAAACTGTGGAAAATTCTGAAAGAGATGGGAATACCAGACCATCTGACCTGTCTCTTGAGAAACCTGTATGCAGGTCAGGAAGCAACAGTTAGAACTGGACATGGAACGACAGACTGGTTCCAAATAGGAAAAGGAGTACGTCAAGGCTGTATCTTGTCACCCTGCTTATTTAACTTATATGCAGAGTACATCATGAGAAACGCTGGGCTGGAAGAAAGATTGCGGGGAGAAATATCAATAACCTCAGATATGCGGATGACACCACCCTTATGGCAGAAAGTGAAGAAGAACTAAAGAGCCTCTTGATGAAGGTGAAAGAGGAGAGTGAAAAAGTTGGCTTAAAGCTCAACGTTCAGAAAACTAAGATCATGGCATCTGGTCCCATCACTCCATGGGAAGTAGATGGGGAAACAGTGGAAACAGTGTCAGACTTTACTTTTTTGGGCTCCAGAATCACTGCTGATGGTGACTGCAGCCATGAAATTAAAAGACGTTTACTCCTTGGAAGGAAGGTTATGGTCAACCTAGATAGCATGTTTAAAAGCAGAGACATTACTTTGCCAACAAAAGTCCATCTAGTCAAGGCTATGGTTTTTCCAGTGGTCATGTATGGATGTGAGAGTTGGACGGTGAAGAAAGCTGAGCACCGAAGAATTGATGCTTTTGAACTGTGATGTTGGAGAAGACTCTTGAGAGTCCTTTGGACTGCAAGGAGATCCAATCAATCCATCCTAAAAGAGATCAATCCTGGGTGTTCATTGGAAGGTTTGATGTTGAGGCTGAAGCTCCAATACCTTGGCCACCTCATGTGAAGGGTTGACTCATTGGAAAAGACCCTAATGCTGGGTAGGATTGGGGGCGGGAGGAGAAGGGGACGACAGAGGATGAGATGGTTGGATGGCATCACCGACTCGATGAACATGGGTTTGGGTAGACTCCGGGAGTTGGTGATGAACAGAGAGGCCTGGCGTGCTGCAATTCATGGGGTCGCAGAGAGTCGGACACGACTGAGCGACTGAACTGAACTGAACATGCTATGTGAAATTCTAAAGGGAGTTTCAAAAAAGCAAATAGGAATGCTTAGAAAAAGGACTATTTCTGATTTTGTCAATACATTTCAGAGGTCATGTGTGCGTGCCTGCTCAGTCATGTCCAGCTTTTTGTGACCCCATGGACTGTAGCCCAGCAGGCTCCTCTGTCCATGGGATTCTCCAGGCAAGAATACTGGAGCGGGTTGCCATGCCCTCCTCTGGGGCATCAGTTCAGTTCAGTTCAGTCGCTCAGTCATGTCCAACTCTGCTACCCCATGAATTGCAGCATGCCAGGCCTCTCTGTCCATCACCAACTCCCAGAGTCTACCCAAACCCATGTCCATGGAGTCGGTGATGCCATCCAACCATCTCATCCTCTGTCGTCCCCTTCTTCTCCCGCCCCCAATCCTACCCAGCAATAGGGTCTTTTCCAATGGGTCAACCCTTCGCATGAGGTGGCCAAAGTATTGGAGTTTCAGCTTCAACATCAGTCCTTCCAATGAACACCCAGGATTGATCTCTTTTAGGATGGATTGATTGGATCTCCTTGTAGTTCAAGGGACTCTCAAGAGTCTTCTCCAACATCACAGTTCAAAAGCATCAATTCTTCGGCGCTCAGCTTTCTTCACCGTCCAACTCTCACATCCATACATGACCACTGGAAAAACCATAGCCTTGACTAGATGGACTTTTGTTGGCAAAGTAATGTCCCTGCTTTTAAATATGCTGTCTAGGTTGGCCATAACCTTCCTTCCAAGGAGTAAGCGTCTTTTAATTTCATGGCTGCAATCACCATCAGCAGTGATTTTGGAGCCCAAAAAAATAAAGTCTGACACTGTTTCCACTGCTTCCCCATCTATTTGCCATGAAGTGATGGGACCAGATGCCATGATCTTAGTTTTCTGAACGTTGAGCTTTAAGCCAACTTTTTCACTCTCCTCTTTCACCTTCATCAAGAGGCTCTTTAGTTCTTCTTCACTTTCTGCCATAAGAGTGGTGTCATCCACATATCTGAGGTTATTGATAGTTCTCCCGGCAATCTTTATTCCAGCTTGTGTTTCTTCCAGCCCAGCGTTTCTCATGATGTAGAAGCTGTCAATTTAAAGAATCTATTATAGGGACTTCCCTGGTGGTCACATGGTTAATACTTCACCTTCCAGTGCGGATGGTACAGGTTTGATCTCTGGTCAGGGAGCTAAGCCCCCACATGTCTTCTGGCCAAAAAAACAAACCTTAGAACAGAAGCAGTATTGTAACAAATTCAATAAAGACTTTAAAAATGGTCCACATGGAGGAAAAAAAAAAAAGAGAATCTATTATAAAACTTGGTCTCAGTTCTCATGGAGCAATTTGCTAGCTAGACTTAGAACTATCTTCAACTTTGGTAACTTCCCACAGTTGACACTTGCTCCTTAATTTTATTTCTCCTAAGACTCACTTGGCCCTTTATATTCTTGTGGTCCTTTGATAGGTTGAGTTATGTTAACTACTGTGGGTTTGCTTTCTAGACTCCAACCCAGCGGGAGCAGATGTCACACCTCTGGCCTCTATCTCGCCCTTGGCTTGGACCCCTCACCTTCTATATCCCCATTCCCTCCTTGGCATATCCCAGGTGTTTCAAGCATACGGTCTTCTTCCTTTTTATTTACTGACGTAGAGTTGATTTCCAATGTTGTGCCAATCTATGCTGTACAACAAAATGACTCAGTTATACACATATCAGTTAAGTCGCTCATTCATGTCTGACTCTTTTCAACCCCATGGATGGCAGCACCCCAGGCCTCCTTGTCCATCACCAACTCCCGGGGTTTACTCAAACTCATGTCCATCAAGTTGGTGATGCCATCCAACCATCTCATCTTCTGTCATCCCCTTCTTCTCCTTCCTTCAATCTTCCCCAACATCAGGGTCTTTTCCAATGAGTCAGTTCTTCACAACAGGTGGCCAAAGTGTTAAGAGTTTCAGCTTCAGCATCAGTCCTTCCAATGAATATTCAGGACTGATTTCCTTTAGGATGAACTGGTTGGATCTCCTTGCAGTCCAAGGGACTCTTAAGAGTCCTCCAATTCCACAGTTCAAAAGCATCAATTTTTCAGCACTCAGCTTTCTTTATAGTCCAACTCTCATATCCATACATGACTACTGGAAAAACCATAACTTTGATTAGATGGACCTTTGTTGGCAAAGTAATGTCTCTGCTTTTTAATATGCTGTCAGGTTGGTCATAGCTTTCCTTTCAAGGAGCAAGCGTCTTTTAATTTCATGGCTGCAATCACCATCTACAGTGATTTTGGAGTCCCAAAAAATAAAGTCAGCCACTGTTTCCCCATCTGTTTGCCATGAAGTGATGAGACCAGATGCCATGATCTTAGTTTTCTGAATGTTGAGCTTTAAGCCAACTTTTTCACTCTCTCATTTCACGTTCATCAAGAGCCTCTTTAGTTCTTCTTCACTTTCTGCCATAAGGGTGGTGTCATCTGCATATGTGAGGTTATTGATTTTTCTCCCGGCAATCTTGATTCCAGCTTGTGCTTCATCCAGCCCAGGGTTTCTCATGATGTACTCTGCATATAAGTTAAATAAGCAGGGTGACAATAAACAGCCTTGATGTCCTCCTTTTCCTATTTGGAACCAGTCTGTTGTTCCATGTCCAGTTCTAACTGTTGCTTCCTGACCTGCATATAGATTTCTCAAGAGGCAGGTCACGTGGTCTGGTATTCCCATCTCTTTAAGAATTTAAACATGACAAAGCGTGATCCACTGGAGAAGGGAATGGCAAACCACTTGAGTATTCTTGCCTTGAGAACACCATGAACAGTATGAAAAGGCAAAAAGAGAGGACACTGAAAGATGAACTGCCCAGGTAGGTGCCCGGTATGCTACTGGAGATCAGTGGATAAATAACTCCAGAAAGACTGGAGAGACGAAGCTAAAGCAAAAATAACACCCAGCTGTGGATGTAACTGGTGATCGAAGTAAAGTCAGATGCTGTAAAGAGCAATATTGCATAGGAACCTGAAATTTTAGGTCCATGAATCAAGGCAAATTGGAAGTGTTCAAACAGGGGATGGCAAGAGTGAACGTCAACATTTTATGAATCAGCGAACTAAGATGGACTGGAATGGGTGAATTTAACTCAGATGATCATTATATCTGCTACTGTGGGTAAGAATCCCTTAGGAGAAATGGAGTAGTCATCATAGTCAACAAAAGAGTCCGAAATGCAGTACTTGGTTGAAATCTCAAAAATGACAGAATGATCTCTGTTTGTTTCCAAGGCAAACCATTCAGTATCACAGTAATCCAAGTCTATGCCCTGACCAGTAATGCTGAAGAAGTTGAATGGTTCTGTGAAGATCTACAAGACCTTCTAGAACTAACACCAAAAACAGATGTCCTTTTCATTATAGGAGACTGGAATGCAAAGGTAGGTGGTCAAGAAATGCCTGGAGTAACAGGCAAATTTGGCTTTGGAGTACAGAATGAAGCAGAGCAAAGGCTAATAGAGTTTGGCCAAGAGAACGCATTGGTCATAGCAAACACCCTCTTCCAACAACACAAGAAAAGACTTTACACATGGACATCACTAGATGATCAATACCGAAATCAGATTGATTATATTCTTTGCAGCCAAAGATGGAGAAGCTCTATACAGTCAGTAAAAACAAGACTGCAAGTTGACTGTGGCTCAGATCATGAACTCCTTATTGCCAAATTCAGACTGAAATTGAAGAAAGTAGGGAAAACCACCAGACCATTCAGGGATGACTAAAATCAAATCCCTTACAATTATACAGTGGAAGGGAGAAATAGATTCAAGGGATTAGATCTGATAGACAGAGCGCCTGAAGAACTATGGACAGAGGTTTGTGACATTGTACAGGAGACAGGGATCAATACCATCCCCAAGAAAAAGAAATGCAAAAAGGCATAATGGTTGTCTGAGGAGGCCTTAGAAATAGCTGTGAAAAGAAGAGAAGTGAAAGGCAAAGGAGAAAAGGAAAGATATACCCATTTGAATGCAGAGTTCCAGAGAATAGCAAGGAGAGATAAGAAAACCTTCCTCAGTGATCAATGCAAAGAAATAGAGGAAAACAATGGAATGGGAAAGACTAGAGTTCTCTTCAAGAAAATTACAGATACCAAGGGAACATTTCGTGCAAAGATGGGCTCAATAAAGGACAGAAATGGTAGAGACCTAACAGAAGCAGAAGATATTAAGAAGAGGTCGCAAGAATACACAGAAGAATTATACAAAAAAGATCTTCACGACCCAGATAATCATGATCGTATGATCACTCACCTAGAGCCAAACATCCTGGAATGTGAAGTCAAGTGGGCCTTAGGAAGCATCACTACGACCAAAGCTAGTGGAGGTGATGGAATTCCAGTTGAGCTATTTCAAATCCTAAAATATGCTGTGAAAGTGCTGCACTCAATATACACATACAGACATTTTTTTAAAATGTATTTTTTTCATTGTTATTTATCCTTGGAGATTGGATATAGTTCCCTGTGCTATACAATAAGACATTGTTGTTTATCCATTCTAAGTGTAATAGTTTGCATCTACCAACCCCAGACTCCCAGTCCATCCTCTCCCTCCCCCCGCTTTCCCTTGCTAACCACAGGTCTGATCTCTATGTCTGTGAGTCTGTTTCTGCCTTGTGGATAAGTTTATTTGTGCCCTATTTTAGATTCCACATATAAGTAATATCATATGGTGTTTGTCCTTATGACTTACTTCACTTAGTATGATAATTTCCAGATGCATCCATGTTGTGACAAGTGGCATTGCTTTGTTCTTTTATAGCTGAATAGTATTCCATTGCATATATGTACCACATTTTCTTTATCCATTCATTTGTGGATGGACATTTAGGCTGTTTCTACATTTTGGCTATTGTGAATAGTGCTGCTCTGAACATAGGGGTGAGTGTATCTTTTTGCAATATAGTTTTCTCTGGGTATGTGCACAGGAGTGGGATTACTGGGTTATATGGTAGTTTTATATTTAGTTTTTTAAGGAACCGCCATACTGTTCTCCATAATGGTTGTACCAATTTACATTGCACCAACAGTATGGTGGGGGGTCCCTTTTCTCTATTTATAGATTTTTTTTTTAATGATGGCCATTCTGACAGGTGTGAGGTGGTATCTCACTGTAGTTTCAATCTTCATTTGAGAACTGAATCTTCTTGATGGCCATTAACATGCTCCTGAGTACCCAGAGCAGGAGCTGCCATAGGTCCTCTATGCCACTGACCTTGATATCAGCATTTATTCCACGAGCGCTGTAACTCTTCTGTTCGGGTCTTCACATAGTGGCCTAAGTCCTTTTGTTTGCTTATAACCCTACTCTCGTGGAATAAACTCCACTAGAGCCATTTGTTGTTCAGTCTATAAGTTGTGTCTGACTGTGACCCCGTGGACTGCAGCACGCCAGGCTTCCCTGTCCTTCACCATCTCCCGGAGCTTGCTCAAACTCATGTCTATTGAGTCGGTGACGCCATCCAACCATCTCACCCTCTGTCACCCGCTTCTCCTCTTGCTCTCAATCTTTCCCAGCATGAGGGTCTTTTCCATGAGTCAGCTCTTCATATCAGGTGGCCAAAGTATTGGAGCTTCAGCTTCAGCATCATTCCTTCCAATGAATATTCAGGATTGGTAGGATCACCCTCTGCCTCTTTGTAGCTCCGGGTCTTGCTGGTCCTGTTCTCCATCACAGGGAAGAAGCTCTGGGGTGGGTAAGAACACCTCCGTCCTGGTTAAAGAGACAGGATAACATCGATTCAAAGGAAAGTTGGCTACCACTCAGCAATGAGAAAGATGCAGAGACAGGGAACCTGGCAACCCAGAAGGGGCATTCCTTAGAGTGAGTTATGATGAGTATGCAGGTTTCAATGACTTACTCTGTTATTCACCTGCATCTGAGAAACCGTATTCTCCAGAGGCTGACGATGATGCTCCCAGGGCAGTGGTTTATTTTCCTGAACAACATCTGTTTTACATTCCTACTCTGTAAATGTGCGTAGTTGGCTAGTTGCCTGTACTTGCCTCTCGCTCTCCTCCCTGTCCTCTCCTCCCCAGATAGCTTTTCTCTTTGGAAGAACTAGATCATGTCTCTCCATACACAGGTCTTTCCAGGGAGGAAAGCATTGAACAATACCAAATGTGGCCTTTGGTGTGTGTATTTCCCTCCGGCCCTGGAGGGAAACTGGGCAGAGCATAGCCTCTGGAAGCTTTTCCCTCTTATGGACACAACCCTGAATTCCATTCTTCCCAGAAGGGCTTGTGACCATGGTGAGTGTTATGGTGAACTCAAGTGGCTTCAGGTGTGATTCCTGCAACTGTGAGGTTTTTCCCTTCTTCCCTCCCCCAACCTCCCCACAATCCCTTTCGCCTTCATTTCTCATTGGGAAAATAGGGGAGGGAGATATGGTTAGAGCGGAGATCCTAAAATAGGTCAGGCAATCACGCAGGTTCCAAAGTAAACGTCATTAATGCCAAATCACTGAACCATACAGCCCAAGCTGACAGTGCCTCGTATGCCTGCTGCTCCTGACTTGGGATTTTAAAGAAACAGTGAATGTCAGTGGAAACGACTTAGAAAAGAGCCTCCCCCAAAAGGGAAGGCAGTTTTGGGGTGAGTGGGGGAGAACATGGGATAAGAAAAATGAGGAACGGCCCTACCATACCAGGATTTTAGTGCAAACCAGAATTTCCGCTTTATTATTCTGGTGGTGATTTTGGGTGGTTGTGGGGGGGAGACCCAGAGTGGGGAGGAGGCATAAACCTATTCTTGCCCTAGTAGTTTGAACTTTATGAGGATGGAAGAGTAAGCACACAACCTCGGATTTTAGACATCAGCACAACTTCGTGTTAAATTGTTCTCAGTGGGTATCTTGTAGGGGGATGTGAATATGAATGGCCCTGTTGTTCTAGAGGTTGAATTGCAATTACTGAGATGTGGTAGGAAGCACGGTCTTAATGTTGCCCAGTAAAACAGTATTCCTCTACTTATGTATGGCACCTATGGTCCATTTAGTTTCATATACACGAAGTAATCTCTTTGGTAGTCAAACTCCCATGAGCCACCCAGAAAACAGGGAAGCAAGAACTCTGTTGCCTAGCAACCAATGGACCATTACAACACTAGATAAATCGAATCAATATTGTTCTAAATATTGAACCCTCAGATGATGAAAAAACACTCAGAGCCATGTCCATAACTCCTTGACTCTCTCCTTTCTTAGACTCAGCCGCTGAGTGGGACCAGCTTGTGTTTTGATGATCTTCAGGGTCCCACTGGGAGGGAGAGGGCAGTGTGCTGAGACTCACAGGAGAATCCATCAGGAATGATTCCAGAAAGCAGATTCCTGAAGGCTGAATCCCTGGAGTTTGGAGCCTCCTGCCCACTTTGGCAGCACTGGCTGGCTTGGAGTGAGCTTATGGTCCTGAGTTCCTAGCCTGCTGGCATCTGGTCAGGGCTCTTTAAAGTTGATGAAACCAAGGTGACTCTGACAACAATTTCTTATAAAGAGGTCCAGCAGTCAGAGTACTCCATGGTCAGTTCTCCCCTTGCCCCCTCATCACCAAACCCCTGCGTGGACTGTGTCTTCTCTGTCTGCCGACATTCCTTGGATTGCCACTCTGGGGTCTCTTTTCCCTTAAAGTCTCTTTTCATCTATTTTAAGCCAACTGTCACAGCAGATGTTTGCCTAGGCCCCCACTGCTTGATAGGAACCAACCCAGTTTGGGGGAACTTTGAGTAACAGCCAACTGCCTTGGTTTTCTAACTAGTGTTATTTCTTCCTGGAAATAATACTATGCCCTGTGGTAAAGAACCTGCCTGCCAATGCAGGAGATGCAAAAGTGGTGGGTTCAGTCCTTAGGTCAGAAAGGTCCCCTGGAGAAGGAAATGGCAACCCATTCCGGCATTCTTGCCTGGAGAATTCCATGGACAGAGGAGTCTGGTGGGCTACAGTCCACAGGCTGCAAAGAGTTGAACATGACTGAACATTCCTAGAAACAGTTTTCTGGCAGAATATTCTTTCTGAAGAGGCCGAATTATGTACTCTTGGGAAAGCTTCACTTGGGAGCCCTAACTTTAGACTTCTGTCACAGTGCTGTTGGAAGCACTCATTTTTTCACATATAAACTTGAGGGTTGACCTTGGTGAGTTACTAAGATGTAGAAGATGAAAATTAACATGAACTCTGCCACATACCACGTGCTGTCAGTTGCTTTAATTAAACTGGGGCTGTTCATTCAAGCTCTGTGATATCCACATGAGGTCAGAGTTTTTATTTCCATTTTACAGGTGGGTGCTGTGCTGTGCTTAGTTGCTCAATCATGTGCGACTCTTTGTGAATCCATGGACTGTAGCCCATCAGGCTCCTCTGTCCACGGGATTCTCCAGGCAAGAATACTGGAGTGGGTTGCCATGCCCTCCTCCAGGGGATCTTCCCAACCCAGTGATCGAACTCAGGTCTCTCACACTCCAGGTGGATTCTTTACCTTCTGAGCCACCAGGGAAGCCCTTACAGATGGGTAAAAGAGGCCTAACAAGGTTATAGGAACTTGCCTTTAAGGGAAAGTTGTAGTGTCCTGGCAGATGGTAATTCTAGGCTTCTCTCTGGCCTTTGTGTGTTCATTGAGAGGTATATGACTAGACAATGGGCCCTTCCTTATTTACAATGGCCATACCGTGTCATTTTTTAAAAATTGAAGTATCGTTGATGTATAATATATAAGTTACAGGTATACAACATAGTGATTCACAATATTTAAAGGTTATATTCCATTTCTAGCTATTATAAAATGGTGGCTACATTCCCCATGTTGTAGAATATATCCTTGTAGCTTATTTATTTTAGTTTAATTTTTTTTATTGGCATAGAGTTGCTTTACAATGTGTTCATTTCTGCTGTACAGTAAAGTGAGTCAGCTGTATGGATACATACCTCCCTTCCTTCTTGCTCTGTCCCCCCCATCCCACTCCTGTAGGTCATTACAGAGTGCTGAGCTGAGCTTCCTGTATTATACAGTAGCTTCCCACTAGCTAGCTGGTTTATACATGGCAGTGTGCATAGGTCAATCCCAATCTCCCAGTTCACCCTCCCTCCCACCCCAGTGTCCACATGTCCGTTTGCTATGTCTGTGTCTCTAGTTCAGCCCTGCAAGTAGGTCTTATAGCTTATTTTTATCTAAAGTTTGTACCTGTTAATCACCTACCTCTAGATGGCCCCTCCCACTTCCCTCTCCTTTCTGGTAACCACTAGTTTGTTCTCTATATCTGTGAATCTGCTTCTTTTTTGGTTATATTCCTCATACGGTGACATTTGAAAAGAGGGGGTGCGGGATAGGAACTAACAGGTTTCTGTATAATAATGTGGAGGGTGGTCTCCAGCGTACCAGACAACCTCTCAAATTATGCAAAAACAGGGTAGGACAGGAGAACAGATTAGCGTCCCTCCTGGATTTCAGCTCTGATAATTTGTGTAGGTCCTTGGGAAGTGTATGTGCCTACAGAACCCGACATGCATCTCCAGGACAATTCAGGCAGATCCCCCCCACCCCATTTCATTATTCTCCTGATGCTTTTTTCTCCATCATATCATGACTTGAGCTTGGATTAAAGCATCCTCATGGATGTGTGGATAAGTCTGGGGACTTACAACACTGGAGGAGGAAGCTTATAATTGTCCAATATGGTTTTCCAGCAGACTCTCCCCAGGGGTCCTTCTTCCCTGACTGGTCCCCTGCCTTCAGGTCCCCGGTTATCAAGTGTCCCATCCTTCCAGTCTACATGGGGGCGCATCTCCATCTACCTCCTGGGAAATCTGTCTGCCTATCTTCAGGGAAATCTCTCAATCTCAAGATCCATTATCACCCTCCCCATCCCACTTCAACAGTGCATTCATGCTCATCTGAGTCATTAAATTAATGGTAACACCCCAGGCAGGGTGGGCAAGGGTGTGTAGCCGTGAGCTGAACTGCTTTCCCCAAGTCCCCAGTCAGGGTTCTGGGCAGGGCTAGAAGGCCTCCGTATCTTCTCTGTCTAAGAAGACTGAGTTCTGCTGTCCCAGGGCGGAAAAAGGACAGAAATCCACCTGGGTCTCAGGCCAGGTCAACCCCTACCAGCTGCTTTGTGCACACCACCTGTGAGTCACTTAATTGTCACCACCGTGACCACTCTTTGTAGCTCTGCTCCTACCTGTCAGGCTCTGTGCAGTGTGTTACTCTATTTGCTCCTCCAGTAACACTGCAAGTCAGATATCATTAGAGCCATTTTACGGAGGGGGAAGTGGAAGCAGAGAACGATCATGCAATTTGCCCAAGAATACGCGACAAATAAGTGGGAGCTGTGATTTGAAATGAGTTCTGTCTGAAGTTGAAATTCTCGTTCGCATTCCAAAGAGATCACTTTGTGGAAGCTGGTGGGAGGGGATGGCTTACAGGAAATACCCGGGGAGCACAGGAGGGACCCAGGAGGTGCTGGTAGAATCTTGCCTTCACCTGGGAAATCAGGTGACCTCGATTTTCTTTCCATGCATATGTGCTCAGTCACTTCAGTCGTGTCCGGCTCTTTGCGACCTATGGACTGTAGCCCGCCAGGCTCCTCTGTGCCTGGAATTCTCCAGGTGGGAATACTGGAGTGGGTTGCCTTGCCCTTCTTCAGGGGATCTTCCGGACCCAGGGATCAAACCTGTGTCTCCTCTGTCTCCTGCGTTGGGAGGAGGGTTCTTTACCACTAGTGCCACCTGAGAAGCCCCAGGTTTTTTTCAGATTTATTTGAATAAACTCCTGGCTTGTTTTTTTAGCATCTGTAACACGAAGGAAGGTTCAGTGACCTTTTGGCTCTCAGAATCCAATTCAAGCCAATGGCAGAGTTCTGAATCCTGGAGGGAAAACTCAGGAACTGGATTCAAACCAGTGCTGCATTCAAATGTCTGTTCTTCCAGACTTCAGCTGAAATGAATAAAAGACATAAAATAATGTTTCCATGCATCCCCACTGCCAGGGAACCATGGAACTGGGTGACTGAGGTCTCCTTCCACCTGGAATGGAATCTTTCAGTCACTGTTCCCATGGCTGTGATCTCTTCACATGTGAATAAAAGTCTCTGTAGGAAGGTATTTCTGATTTTAAAGAAACCTGAATCTATAAAATGAATTGATTGTTTAGGTACTATGAATCTTTGCATTATGAAAGCATTCTGAAAAATCCCTCCTTTTGTGCCATCCTGCAAATATTATCATTAACAAATCAAGTAATGGAAATAGTTAAAAATTAGGGATAGAGAAACAGGGCCAACATACAACCAGCCTACTGACTCGTTCAACATGATCATTCATAGCTTACCTGATAAAAGTTAAGATGATGTGTGTTTGAATCATGGAGAAGGGCACGGCAACCCACTCCAGTATTCTTGCCTGGAGAATCCCATGGACAAAGCAGCCTGGCAGGCTACAGTCCATGGGGTCGCACAGAGTCGAACAGGACTGAAGCGACTTAGTTTGCATGCATGCATGTCTGAAATAATGCTCATTCCCGTGTAGAAACTTTGTGTCCCTCATATGTGTTTCTTTTGAAAATGCCCTTTCTGGGACTTCCCTGGTGGCCCAGTAGTTAAGAATCCACCTGCCAATGCAGGGGACGGGGGTTCGATCCCTGGTTCAGGAAGATCCCACTTGCTGCAAGGCAACTAGGCCTGTGTGCCACAACTACTGAGCCTGTGCTCTAGAGCCCACAAGTCACAACTGCTGAAGCCCGCACACCCAAGAGCCCATGCTCCTCAACAAGAGAAGCCACCACAATAAGAAGTCAGCACACCACAACTAGAGAAAGCCCGCTTGCAGCAGTGAAGACCCAGCTCAGCCAAAAACAATACCTAAGTAAAGAAAATGCCCTTGCTTACATCTATCAAAGTCCTACCTACCCATCTCCATTCTTGATTTTAATCATTTATTGCTTTGTATTATCAACCGTCTATGAGTATGGTTGTACAAATTGATTCCATTACTAAATTTTTCTTTAGAGCAGTAGGTACCCCTCATTATACCCTCTAGGTGACTAGTAGGCCATTCATAGTCATTCAGTGTCTACTTGTTGACAAAGGCTGTGCTCCAGGGCTGTGGTCTAAAGAGACGTAGAGACACAGGGAGCTGACCTGAACCCCACAGGAAGTCTGCAGCCACGCTAAGCTGACCCACATCCTGGACTGTCCTAGAAACTGCATGCCTTGGAGCTAGAAAAAGACATGTTTGCTGCTGTAAAGCAATGTGTTTGAGGGAATCAGATATGCAGCTTTATTGCAGCAAGAGTTGGTTAATATCTGTATATCATTTTACATGAGTTATGGACTTTTGCGGTGGCTCAGTGGTAAAGAACCAGCCTGCAATGTGGGAGATACAGAAGACATGAGTTCAGTCCCTGGGTCAGGAAGATACCACGGAGGAAGGCATGGCAACCCACTCCAGTATTATTGCCTGGAAAATTCCATGGATAGAGGAGCCTGGTAGGCTACAGTCCATGTTGCAGAGTCAGACACGACTGAAGTGACTTAGGATACACGCACGCATGGTGAATCATCTGGGGAAAAAAAGCAGGGTGGTGGGGGAAAAGAAAGATTTCTAGGTTACCTCCCTCTGGGGGAGAGGGGGATGCTGTTATTTGTCTATCACAGGTCCTGAAGGGCTTTGTAGCAAGAATTTCTCTGAACTTTCCAGACCTATCACTGAGCCAGACAGGCCATTATGCTAAATTTTTTAAGGCAGGAATTCAGTGGTGACCCGTACAGAGCTAAAAGGGCAAAACTGAAAGGCGGTAAGAGAATAACCTTTTACATCAGGCAAAAATTGATGGCCCGATTCCACAGCCCCAAAGGCTTGTACAGCTCAGCAACTTAGAGCAACCTTCATTCTTGTTCATTTAGGTGACATCCGTTCATGCTAAGAGCAAGGGTCCATTCCTCCACTCCGCCCAGTTGCAGGAGAGAGCTCTGAACATTTAAAGAAATATGGGCATAATGTAATTCAACCTTGATGACGATAGAAATTTCCAGGGGAATGGCAATAATATTCAAATCAGTATTACGATCATCATTTGGAAATATTCACATGATGCTTTAAGCCGCTGTTGTGGTGTCCTTTCGTGTGCAGAGAGATAGAACTTTTAAAAAATGGAACACTTAAAAACCACTTGATACTAGTAATGTGATCCCAGAGGGCTTTGAAGAGTATTGGACTAAGCTTAGAAAAATGATAATTATCTGTTACCTAGAAAAAGCGGGTAGGTCATTTCAGAGAGAGCAGTTTAATTTTAACTGCGTATTTCCACACAAATTTAAGCCTCCCATGTAATTAACTAAAATAACTGAAATTGGGGAGTGTACAGAGGCCATGCCCATGTATACTAATTAATGATTCAAATTAAGCAGAATTTATAAACCTGTCAAAGTTACTTGTTTGACCTGAATTCTCATTCTGTGATGATGAACTCTTCTGTTGAAATGGCCCACATGGTCCTGAGTGATGCCTGCTTCTGCCAGGTCCAGAACCACTTAGCTTCTGAACAAGAACTTGGCTCTCAGGGTGGAAATTACTGCCTATATTTCTCTGTGTACTTGTCTTGCCTTCCAATAATCTTTGAGGGAGAGCACTGAGTCTTGAACCACTCTATTTTCATCCCTTTATCATGGTGCTGACATGGTAGGGTGTCTTGAACGTTGGAGTTCCAAAGATAAATTTTTGTTTTTATGGCAGACCCATTTGATTGGCCAACTTAGCCTTCATTCATAATTCCTTTCTGCCTCGCCATCTTCAGTCTAGGCACACGTAGCACAAAACCAGCCAGAAACCTCCAAATGGAGCTTTGGGCAAGTATTATGCTGCTTTAGCTATTTTACCCCTTTTTCTTCTCCCTGCCTGGCACTCACATGTGAGGTTTGGAAGAGCAGCAGCCATCTTGCAACCATGAGGCAACAAGCATGCTGATGAAAGTATACACTTTGAAGACAGAAGAGCAAAATGATGTAAAGTACTTGCATTCAATGGTATGTTGGAGACAGCTGTACCAGCTTGTGAGAGTTGACTATTAAATTTCCAGGAATGTTGCAAGCCTGTTTTTCAGCACAGCCATTATTATTAATTATATAAACTTACAATTAAATATATTCTATTAAAACAAAGGTAATGCCCTAAGCTTCTAATTTCCTAATTCTTCTATTACATTTTACTATTATCTAATCCTTCAGGATTAGATAAAGCTATGGTTTTTCCAGTAGTCATGTATGGAAATTAAAAGACGCTTACTCCTTGAAAGGAAAGTTATGGCCAACCTAGATAGCATATTAAAAAGCAGAGACATTACTTTGCCAACAAAGGTCTGTCTAGTCAAGGCTATGGTTTTTCCAGTAGTCATGTATGGATGTGAGAGTTTGACTATAAAGAAAGCTGAGCACTGAAGAATTGATGCTTTTGAACTGTGGTGTTAGAGAAGACTCTTGAGAGTCCCTTGGACTGCAAGGAGATCCAACCAGTCCATCCTAAAGGAGATCAGTCCTGAATATTCATTGGAAGGACTGATGTTGAAGCTGAAACTCCAGTACTTTGGCCACCTGATGGAAAGAACTGACTCATTTGAAAAGACCCTGATGCTGGGAAAGGTTGAGGGTGGGAGGAGAAGGGGACGACAGAGGATGAGATGGTTGGATGGCATCACTGACTCGATGGACATGAGTTTGAGTAAACTCTGGGAGTTGGTGATGGACAGGGAGGCCTGGCATGCTGTGGTTTATGGTGTTGCAAAGAGTCGGACATGAATGAGTGACTGAATTGAACTGAATCCTTCAGGATGTTTGTTAAGTATTTACCAGGTGAGCTTCTGATGGCATTATTGAGTTGCCATGTCAGTTTTAGACTGTCCTTTCCCAGAATTTTTTCTGGATGAGACAAACTCCAATGCTTTTAAGCCCATTTTAGTCAAGTTATTGGTATTTGCAGCAAAAATTTAACACACAATTATTAAGTCATTCATCCCACTTTCAATCACAGATGGAAAATAGTCAATGTACTGGGTTGACGAAAAAGTTCATCCTAGTTTTCCCACAGCATCTTATGGAAAAATCTGAACGAACTTTTTGACCCAACGCAATAATACCATGGATGTGCAGGAGAAGAAAGAAATTCTACTTGGAACTTAAGTCAGGCAGTTGGAATTTGCAGAAGAAAATCTTGGCAGCCTGTAGTGTTTGAGACGTTACATAAACATCTGATACTTGACTCAATAACTATCAGCACTTGGTGTCAGCATACAAATGTTGGGTTGGAAAAGTAGATAAATTGATTTTCCATTCTTCTCACTCTAGCGTCTTCCTTTTCGTTAATGCAGTAGTGACAGATCCTATTACTAGCATAACAGTCCATAATGTAAACATGTTATTTTTCTGGTCAAAGAACAATTCCTTTTGAAGTTATATAATGTGATAAACTGTCTCTGAATTATGACCATAAAAATAATAATTCACTCTTCTCTCCAAAGCTATCAAAAAATTCACAAGCTCTGTAACCTATAAAATCTCTAACCTTCAGCCATTGTTAGATACTTTCCATGTTTTATGAGTTAAAATAGACCTCAGAGTTGAGAAGAAAAGAGGCAAGTATTGGTACACCTACTTTACACCTGGGGATATTAAGGCTCAGAGAGTTTAAGTCATTTGTTCAAGGAGTAAAAATAGAAAGTAGGACTAAGACTGAAATAAGTTGTATCTTCTTGTTACTTTTTTTTCCTCTTAGAATCATGTTTCTATCAGTTCAGTTCAGTTCAGTCTTTCAGTTGTGTCTGACTCTTTGCGACCCCATGAACCACAGCACGCTAGGCCTCCCTGTCCATCACCAACTCCCGGAGTTTACCCAAACTCATGTCCATTGAATTGGTGATGCCATCCTGGCATCTCATCCTCTGTTGTCCCCTTCTCCTCCTGCCCCCAATCCTTCCCAGCATCAGGGTCTTTTCCAATGAGTCAGCTCTTCGCATCAGGTGGCCAAAGTATTGGAGTTTCAGCTTCAACATCAGTCCTTCCAATGACTACCCAGGACTGATCTCCTTTAAGATGGACTGGTTGGATCTCCTTGCAGTCCAAGGGACTCTCAAGAGTCTTCTCCAACACCACAGTTCAAAAGCATCAATTCTTCAGTGCTCAGCTTTCTTTATAGTCAAACTCTCACATCCATACATGACTACTGGAAAAACCATAGCCTTGACTAGATGGACCTTTGTTGGCAAAGTAATGTCTCTGCTTTTTAATATGCTATCTAGGTTGGCCATAACTTTCCTTCCAAGGAGTAAGCGTCTTTTAATTTCATGGCCGCAATCACCATCAGCAGTGATTTTGGAGCCCAGAAAAATAAAGTCTGACACTGTTTCCCCTGTTTCCCCATCTATTTCCCATGAAGTGATGAGACCAGATGCCATGATCTTAGTTTTCTGAACGTTGAGCTTTAAGCCAACTTTTTCACTCTCCTCTCTCACTTTCATCAAGAGGCTTTTTAGTTCTTCTTCACTTTCTGCCATAAGGGTGGTATCATCTGCATATCTGAGGTTATTGATATTTCTCCCGGCAATCTTGATTCCAGCTTGTGCTGCTTCTAGCCCAGCGTTTCTCATGATGTACTCTGCATATAAGTTAAATAAGCAGGGTGACAGTATACAGCCTTGACGTACTCCTTTTCCTATTTGGAACCAGTCTGTTGTTCCATGTCCAGTTCTAACTGTTGCTTCCTGACCTGCATACAGGTTTCTCAAGAGACAGGTCAAGTGGTCTGGTATTCCCATCTCTTTCAGAATGTTCCACAGTTTATTGTGATCTGCATATTCCAGTATAAATATTGAGTTTGAGTGCATGAAAATCATCTTTCTGGTATCAATATGGGTGATTTTTTTTTTGGCATTCCTCCTGAGGCCATTAAGAAGAACCAGAGATCAAGTGTTTGGGTCTTTGAATGCAAAATAAGTATTGCAAATATTGAAGCTTGCTTCTTTAATGGAGATTCTTGGTGGAGAAAAATATATTTTGGTAAAAAATGAGCAGGCTGATTGCTTCCTTCTCCTGTACAATTTCCTTTAGCTTCTTACCTGCTGTTGATTCATCTTTTATTGAATGCATATTTATGGAGCACCTAATACATGCCAGGCAGTCTTTTAGATCTTTGAGAACACAGTGGTGGGGAAAAAATACCCTTGCTCTCACGGGATGGATGTGGTGGCGAGATGGCGGGACTAGGACAATTAGCAAGTCACCATCTAAGGGAGTGCCATGGAGGAAACAGAATCAGGGGATGTGTTTCAGTGGGCTGTAGAAGGGACTGGGTAATTTGATAGGGTCCTTAGAGACGGTTGGGAGGAGAAATGTGACTAACACCTGCCTGTCTTGCAAAGATTGCGATGGAGCCCAGCAGAAGAAGTAGTAAGTACCGATTTTCTAAGTTACTGCCATCAGCTCCCCTTCTTCCCTCTTGTTGTGTTTTAGTCACTAAGTTGAGCCTGCCTCTCTTCCCTCCTACAAGTTCTTTTATTCCTGGGTGACCTCATTCATTCCCATAGCTTTAGCTGACTATCCTGGTGACCTCCCAAGTCTGTGAGCCTGTCCTTGTCTCCCTCCCCACTCCTTCCCTCCCCCAACAATACTTACATCAAACTCATTCCGTTCACGTCCATTTAAGTCAGGAAGCATTTGTTGGACAACTTCTACACAGCAGGCACTGTGCTGAGCAGGTTCGTTGGTCATCGGTGACTGTACAGGATGGATCCACTTTGGCGAAACTAAATCCTCAGCTTTGAGGGCATAGAAGGTTGATTCTCTTGGCATATTAAGTGAGCCAGTTTCTCAGGGTGCAAATTAACCCAGCTCACAAGAAACTCATGTATATAAATCAAAATGTCAATTCACTAATTTACAACGGGAAATACAGGAGAAGCAGGCATTCACATGAACCTGATCTGCACATTTTCTCCATCTTGGAAAACTACATATAAAGTCAAATTGTCAGAAGGTTGCATGGATTATAAGAGATCAGAGCAAGGGGCCTTGTTGGTGGATTTGAATGTTTGATATCATCAGGCTCTGATGGTCTGATGCTTCTTTGTCCACAGAGAAATTAAACAAATCATGTGTTCCTGTGGGCTTCCTAGGCCACTTCCTGGGATTTATTTGTTTATTTTTTAAAACGTGTTTATTTGGCTGCACTGGCTCTTAGTCGGGGCACCTGGGATCTTCCATCTTCATTGCAGCATGCGGAATCTTCTTGTTGTAGCAAGTGAAATCTTTATTTGCCACATTCAGGATCTTTAGTTTAGCATGTGAACTATTCGTTCCCCAACCAGGGATTGAACCTGGCCCGCTGCATTGGGAGTCTTAGCCCCTGGACCACTGGGGAAGTCCCAGGAGGAGTGCTTTGATGAGCACTGCCAGAATGGATCTCGCTCATTTTCCCTCTTCACTGTTCTCTGATCACATCTCTCTTTATTCTGATACAGTCTATCTCTGGATAAGTTAATAAAATCAGTTAACTCACCACCAGGTCTTAGTCTCACCTAGGAACCATTCTATTTCAGTAAAAGTAACGCACATAGTTAGGACTTACTTCTTTATGTATGGAAGGTTTTGCTTAGCTATTAGAGAGATTTATTTTCCTCATTTCAAATTCTGTAGCCTCAAATTCCTAGAATAATGTTTTGCAAATAAATATCTCGGGAAATGTTTGTTGAGTGAATGAATGCATGATTAGGTTCACTTCTGTCTCTGTGTAGCTTGAATGGTTAACTAAGAGGAGTAGGTTTTATTTAACATATTTAGTTGATTTTAATTGGATGGCTGAAAAAGTTTTTCGAGCCCACCTCCTAGGACCCAGGGGTCTATCAATATTGTACTGACCAGGATGACCTTTGTGTCAAGATGGAGTGCAGGACAGTTTCATGGCTCCATTCCACATACAGACTCCAAGGAAAACAACTTTTTGCTCCACTTTTTAATTTTGATTCAACTTTCTCTCTCCTGAGGCTCTCCTAAGAAATCACTTTCAGGCTGCCATCTGCTTTATCATTTCTCCTCAATCCCAGTGTTCTTTTTCTCATGTTAACAGCATGGCCAGGGTCAGAGGAGACCCAGGTCACACCCAGTGGGTGGTCTTATAGCTGAGTACTTTCCTGGAAGTTCAATGTAAAAAGCCTGTGATCCAATCATTCCATTTCTAGAAATTTATCCTGAAGAAATAAAGAAGCAGTTAAAGATTTATATGCAAAGATATTCCTTATAGCATTGTATTATTAATAGAACAGGCTTCTCTGGTGGCTCAGATGGTAAAAGAATCTGCCTGGAACACAGGAGACCTGGGTTCAATCCCTGGGTTGGGAATGTCCTCGAGAGGAGGACATGGCAACCCTATCCAATATTCTTGCCTGGAGAATCCCATGGACAGAGGAGCCTGGCAGGCTACAGTCTACTGGATTTCAAAGAATCGGACACAATTGAGTGACACACACATTAATAGCACAGTGCAAAGCAAACACAAAGCTAGAAAGCATCCAACAATGACTGGCTAATACTCTACATTCATACAATAGAGTTTTATGCAACCATTAAAATCGTATTTTCAAAGGATGTTTACAGGCATGGTAAAGTGCTTTCTGTGCACATGGTTATTTTTGTTCCCTATTATCCTTTTCTTTTCCTTTGATTGTTATGCTGAGAGCCCTCCCATGTTCTACATGGCAGTAGCACTCACGTGCTAAAACCTATAAATTGAAAAACCTAATGTGCTCAGCCTCCCAAATCCCAATCTCAAGCATCTTTTTCTACAGACTTCTCTGTGCTCCCACTAAAAGGATACATAAAGGAAAACAATAAAGGAAGAATTATGTAATGACCAACTAGGGATTATCTTGGGCTAAGTCTCCTTTTAGGAGCCCATGGCTGTGTTGGGAGGTGGGTTCAGGGTATGGATCTCACAAATTCTCACAGAGCAGGTGGAATTTAAGCAGAATATTTATTTCTGGGATTTGCGGCTAGGAGTAAGAGGCTCAGTTACTACTTTGTAAGTCTTCTACCACAAATAGTCAGTTAAACAGATAAAAAATAAAAAATCAGATTTACCTAAAAATAGAAGGTCAGGTCAGTTCAGTTCAGTCACTCAGTCGTGTCTGACTCTTTGCAACCCCATGGACCACAGCACGCCAGGCCTCCCTGTCCATCAGCAACTCCTGGAGTTTACCCAAACTCATGTCCATTGTCACATGATGTGTTTCTCTCCTCCTACTTATGTCTGCATTGGCACCAATGGAGACATGAATCAACCACATCTGGCTGCCACGGTAAAATACATGGTGGCAGCCACAACAGCAGTGGACAGTGTCAATGACACTAATTCCACCAGAACATCATGACATTGGCATTGATGCCCAAATTCATTGCATGAAATCATCTCTGCCTTTCAGTCCATCAAGTTGGGAGGCAGAGACTATTCTTATTGGCTCCAGGAGTGGTCATGTGACACACTCCTGGCCAATCAGAGAATAGTATCCCAGACACAGAGATTGGTTCAGAGCTAGGGGACCACATCAGAGCTAATGATGTGCCACTTCTGCCGAAACTTGGTATGAAGCTGTGAGGAGAACCCCAGAGTCGTGAACAGCCATTCTGGAAGCCTGAGGAAGACGCCAGGCTGACGTGGTGACCACACAGGAAAGCAGAGCAGAGGTGACAAGAGGTCAAGCCTCAGGGACGTGGCTTAAAGCTCCAGATTCTACCATGTCTGACACGTGCTTCTCCCTGAACTCTCATGTAGGTGAGCCCATAAGTTCCCTTTTCTGCTTCAGGCACTTTGGGTTTTATTTTCTGTCACAACAAAAAGATGACTAACTGATGGGCTGCCTATGAAAACTAGCTGATAAAAATAACAGAGAAAAGTCATAAATTGAAAATTATATATTTGTGTGAAAAGAAATGCACCGTAATGTTAACAAGGATTATCTCTGAATTGTGGGATTATGAGGGTGTTTTTTAAAAATTTAATTTTCAATGTTTTATAGACTATTTCAAGTTTTCCCCCAAACCCCCACATATTCATTTTAATAATAATAGAAAGCAAACAAAACCCTCCAGGCTTCCCTTCTTAGTCAGTGACACAGGCAGAAGGCCATGTGGCCTTTCTTACAATATCAACACTTCACAGATGCCCCTGACACTGTTGAGATGAAGACCAGTGAGCTAAAGTTGTAGGTTAACCTTGTGTTTAGTTAGGTAATTGGAAAGGCACTGTAGCAATTGAGTAACTTAAAGACTAGCATTTATGTTTTTAATTCAGTGTCTTGCAACCCTATGGACTGTAGCTCTCCAGGCTCTCTGTCCATGGAATTTTCCAGACAAGAATACTGGAGTGGGTAGCCATTCCCTTCGCCAGGGGGGCTCTTCCTGACCCAGGGATCAAACCTGGGTCTCCTGCATTGCTGGCAGATTCTTTACTGCCTGAGCCACTAGGAAAGCCCAGTAAAAAGGCTCAAAGGCAGTCAAAAGTCTCCTCAAAAGGCCCAGTGATGAGACTTACTGCTAATCCCAAGAGGGGAACTAAGATGGCAGCTGATGGAGTCTTTCCAAGGAGGCTGAGGGGAGGTTGGTTGTTCCTGGGGACAAGCTTTCCCGGTGGCTCAGTGGTAAAAAATTCACCTGCAATGCAGGAGACACTGAGACTTGGGTTCAATCCCTGGGTCGGGAAGATCTCCTGGAGAAGGAAATACAACACACCCCAGTATTCTTACTTGGGAAATTCCTTAGACATAGGAGCCTAGTGGGCCACAGTCCATAGGGTCACATAATAGTCGGATGTGACTTAGCGACTAAACAACAACTGATGGGAGAAAATCAGAAGGACTTCCATTAAACCATCCTATGCGTTCCAAAGGTCAAACGTGTCTTCGATGACTAGCTTTGCCAGGTTGACTTCAGGAGGGGAGAGGAGAGGGGAGGCGAAGAGAGGGAGGGAGCCATGAGGAAGCACTGAGAAGGCCCCTCGGAAAGCTTGGCTACAAACACCACCTCCTCCATCACCTGCATCAACCGTGGAGGGTTTCATGCTTCCTGAGAGGCCATGAAGTGAACGAACAGCCTGAGTTTCTAAAGGGACTGCAAAACTTGACAGCAGAGACTACGATAACATTTATAGGTCTCCACCAAAAAGAAGTTAAATAAATCTCCTGCCTGGGGACACAAAATAATCACTTGCCACCTTTCTGTGGTTGGGAGGGAATTGCCAGCTCTCGGGGCCCATCCGCTGCCAGCTACCCTCACGTCAGCTGAGGCCAAAGGGATGGGATGTGGTCCTCACCCTTCAAGTGTCAGTTTCCCGGAACCTCTTTTGTCCACTAGAACTAATTGCCCCTGGTGGACTCACCCATATTTTAAGCACATGTCTAGTGATGAGAATGCAGCAAGGCTCTTAGGCTTACAGGAATTACATGTCTGTAAGTCTACTGTCTCCCCATTTCCTCAAAGACACCCTGTCTTTCTATTCTTTGAAATTTTCTCCCTTTTTCCCCTGCTCCTACCCCCTTAATATATGTGTGGTCTGATTTTGAATTTTCATAGCTGGCCCTTTTCATCCTGTCCTCCCAACCAGAGAAACATGGGTTGGCCAATTGTCCCCCCTAACTTCCCAGATGGCGCTAGTGGTAAAGAACCCGCCTGCCAATGCAGGAGATGTAAGAGATGCAGTTCCATCCTTGGGTCGGGAAGATTCCCTGGAGAAGGAAATGGCAACCCACTCCAGTATTCTTGCCTGGAGAACCCCATGGACAGAGGAGCCTGGTGGGCTATAGTCCATGGGGTCACAAAGGGTCAGACATGGCTGAAGTGACTTAGCACATGCACCCCACAGGGGACCAGGGGATGTGAACTTCCCTAACTCAGCAGCTCAAGGGGTCCTTGGCCCTTGACCCCCACTACTACCCACTTTCCTCAGAACCCTGGGGTCTTGTGCTGCCCAAACATTGGTAACGTGTTCTCTAAGTACCGCCTCTTTCTTTACAGGTTTTTCCCAAATTCATGTCAATGTATGGCAAAACAAATAAAAAATAATAATAATAAAAAAAAGTGCACAGTATGTAGACAAGACTCAAAGCTTTTTACTTCAAGCCTTGCTAGAAGGTCCCACTTGGAGAAAGGATTGGAGAGTGAAATAATTAAAGGCTTTAGAGTCAGGTAGCCACGGAGAAGGAAATGGCAACCCACTCCAGTGTTCTTGCCTGGAGGATCCCAGGGATGGGAGAGCCTGGTGGGCTGTCGTCTATGGGGTCGCACCGAGTCAGACAAGACTGAAGCGACTTAGCAGCAGCAGGAGCAGCCATAGTTTTGACTCCCATACAAAATTAGACAAGTAACCCCATCCACATGAGTCTCAGTTTTCTCATCTGTAAAGGAGCACAATAATACTTGTGTCATAAGGTGGTTGTGGGCATTAAATGGAATATTTAATCCCAGGCACATTGTAAGTCTGACTCTTTGCAACCCCAGGTGGCTCAGAGGTAAAGAATCTGCCTGCCAAGCAAGAGACACAGGTTCGATCCTTGAGTCAGAACGATATCCTAGAGAAGTAAATGGCAACCCACTCCAGTATTCTTGCTTGGGAAATCCCATGGACAGAGGAGCCTGGTAGGCTACAGTCCATGGGGTTGCAAAGAGTCAGACATGACTGAAGTGACTAAGCATGCATGCACATAGTAAAGGTCCAATAAAGGTTCATTTCTTTCCCTATTTTTCTCATTTTCTGGGTTTGTCTGGATTTTTCTAGGTTTTCTTAGTATTTTCTCAACTGGAGTATAATGACGACTTATCTGAGAGTGTTAGTTACTCAGTTGTGTCCGACTCTTTTGTGACCCCATGGACTGTGGACTGTAGCCTGCCAGGCTCCTCCATCCATGAGATTCTCCAGGCAAGAATCCTGGAGTGGGTTGCCATTCCCTTCTCGAGGGGATCTGCCTGACCCAGGGATCAAACCCAGGTCTCCTGCATTGCAGGTGGATTCTTTAGAGTCTGAGCCACCAAGAATCCAATTCCTAAAAGCACGGCATGTTGGTTACTCCTGGGAGTATGAATGTCCATGTCAGGAGACCCTGCATTGAACCCGGGGTCGCAATTTCAGGACACAGCAAGTAGCCAAGAGGGGACTTCAGGAAGGCATCTAATTCTGTGTCCCTCCAATCAGCAATGCATAGAGGTCCCCCCAGGTTTCCATGGTAGGGCCAGTCCTTTGCACAAAAGCACTGGCAGTTTCAGATGTGAACTTGGACACAGTGAGACATTTCCCCTCCCTTCCCAGGTCCTGACAGGGGAAGGTTCGTAGTCAGTGGAGACTTTGATGGACAGAGGTGAAGGCCTGATTGACTAAGTCCTATGTTCTCAGTATGATCTATATCAGCGGTCCCCAACCTTTTTGGCACCAGGAACCGGTTTTGTGGAAGATGATTTTTCCTCAGACTGGAGGAGGGGGGATGGTTTCAGGATGATTCAAGTGCATTACATTTATTGTGCACTGTATTTCTAATCTAATGTTGTCGCTGATCTGATGGGAGGTACTGGTCTGCATCCCGGAGGTTGGGTACCCCTGATCTATATTATATACCAATGGTTCAGAATGAACCTACATTCCAAGTAAAACCAAGAGGGGAAGTCAGTTTGAGAGCCACAGGCAATACCCCTGAGATGCTGGTCCTTCAGAAAGGAGACAGAAGCAATCCGAGGGGCTTGGCTTCAGCAACTGTAGAACAGAAAGTGACACTTATGACTCTGGTTCACAGCCTGGGGGCCAGTTGATCCTGAAGGCTCTCCCAGTGCCTGGACAAGGGAAGAGAGGGCTGTATGTCCAGAGGCATCCTTGGACACCGTGTTGCAGCTCCTAGCACTGCATCAGTCTGCACAGGCATCACCTGCCCATCCTCCTTATCTTCTGTACCCAGAGCTGACAGGAAAGGGCAGGTGCCCAGCAGCCAGCATGCACTGTGCTTGGAGTGTAGAAGCCAATGCAATTATGTGAGATACAAATTGGTGTGTTTTTTTTGTTTTCTTTTTTTTTCTTTTTTTTCTTTTTCGGAGGGGGGGAAAGGAAAGGGCGCAAGGGCCCCGCCAGCGGCCACGTGCCCTCCTCCGGGGACAGAGGGAAGGGACACACGTGCGGTCGCGTGCGGCAGCGGCGACGGTCGCGCCGCCGGCCCCCTGGCCCCGCGCTTCCCCCCCGCAGAGGGGACGGCGGAGCCGCCCCGCGACGTCCCCGACTCTCGTCCGCGCCGCGCCTCTCCGCCGTTCCCCCGTCTCAGCCCGCGGCGGGGAAGCAGAGGAGGGCGCGGCACCCCGAGGCCGGGAGGCGCCGCGAGGGGCGCCCCCCCTCTCTCCCTCCCGACTCCTCAACACCCCTCCTCCCTCGGCGGACGGCGGCCACCCCGCCGAGACCGGGCCCGAGGACACACCGCCGCCCACGGAGAGGCGGAGCCCGCGGAGGGAAAAGAGCGAGGGTGGTGCGGCACGGCCCCCCCGCCCCCCCCACGCCGCCGCCCGGCCCGCCGGCGGCCGGAGCGGGACAAACCCTTGTGTCGAGGGCTGACTTTCAATAGATGGCAGCGAGGGAGCTGCTCTGCTACGTACAAAACCCCGACCCAGAAGCAGGTCGTCTACGAATGGTTTAGCGCCAGGTGCAAATTGGTGTTTTATTCATTTCTTTTCTAATAGGCTCCCAGGGCTAGGATCCCTTTTAGATCAGTGTTGGCCTATAATGGAGAGGAAAGAGCTGTCACTGCCCTGTTTCCTTTAACACTACCACCCTACTCTGTGATTCTGCCTCATAAGCATGCATTCCTCCACTTGTTACAAAATAATCACTAAAACCCTTCTCTGAGGCAGGCCATATTGTGGGGTGGTACGTCCCCAACTCAAGATCTGTGGACTTGGCAGCAAAAGAAACAACTTTGGAAACTGTTAAAAAATACCAATGCTGTACTAGTTAGCTATAAAAAAGAATGCCATGGTACCATTTGCAGCAAACATGAATCAATCTAGAGATTACACGCTAAGTGAAAGGCAAATACTGTATGATATCACTTACATGTGAAATCTAAAATATGATACAAATGAATTTATTTACAAAACAGAAACAGACTCCCAGACATAGAAAACAAACCTATGGTTACCAGAGGGGAAAGGGGAGGGACATATAAATTAGGAGTTTGGGATTAGCAGATACAAACTACTGTATATGGTTGCAAAGATTGTCCCTGGTGGCTCAGACAGTAAAGAATCTGCCTGCAATGTGGGAGACCCAGGTTCAATCGCTGGGTTGGGAAGATGCCCTGGAGAAGACAATGGCAGTCCACTCCAGTAATCTTGCCTGGGAAATCCCATGGACAGAGAAGTCTGGCAGGCTCTAGCCCATGAGATTGCAAAGAGTTGGACACGACTGAGCTACTAACACTTTCACTTTCATATGGTCGCAAAGAGTCGAACAGGACTTAGGGACTGAACAACAACCACAAAATATATAAAACAGATAAACAAGAAGACACTCCTGTATAGCACAGGGAACTGTATTCAGTATAATGGAAGAAATGAATTAAAACCATAATGGAAAAGAATATGAAAAAGAAAAGTATATATACATACATGACTGAATCACTTTGCTGTACACCAGAAAATAAAACAGCATTGTAAATCAACTGTCCTTCAGTAGAAAAAATTACCAATTCTGGGGATTTTCAGTAGGTCAAGGTAAATTCCAAACAATCTGTCTTTTTCAAAAACTTCTTATTTGGATGTCCATATATTAGAGATATAAGAAAGAATGACCAGGATACTGAGCTAACTAACTCACAGGAAAGCAGAGAGTTAAAATTTGAGGTATGGGCTGTGATTAAAGCATTTACAATGTGCTCTTGGACCTCAGAAAAAGATTGCTAGTTGCCTTGTGAGAGCCATAAAAACTTCCCCAGAGAAGTGACATTTGAGCTGGGTATTGAATAGTAGGTGCGCATTTACCAGGTTCATAAGGGAGTTTTCACTTGTTGAAAGTGAAAGAGGAGAGTAAAAAAGTTGGCTTAAAACTCAACATTCAGAAAACTAAGATCATGGCACCTGGTCCCATCACTTCATGGCAAATAGATGGGGAAGCAATAGAAACAGTGACAGACTTTATTTTTGGGGGGCTCCAAAATCACTGAAGATGGTGACTACAGCCATGAAATTAAAAGATGCTTGTTCCTTGGAAGAAAATCTATGACCCACCTAGACAGTATATTAAAAAGCAGAGACATTACTTTGCCGACAAAGGTCCATCTAGTCAAGCTATGGTTTTTCCAGTAGTCATGTATGGATATGAGAGTTGGACTATAAAGAAAGCTGAGCACTGAAGAATTGATACTTTTGAACTGTGGTGTTGGAGAAGACTCTTGAGAGTCCCTTGGACTACAATGAGATCCAACCAGTCTATCCTAAAGGAAATCAGTCCTGAATATTCATTGGAAGGACTGATGCTGAAGCTGAAACTCCAATACTTTGGCTACCTGATGTGAAGAACTGACTCATTGGAAAAGACCCTGATGTTAGGCAAGACTAAAAGTGGGAGGAGAAGGGGACGACAGAGGATGACATGGTTGGATGGCATCACCGATTCAATGGACATGAGTTTGAGCAAGCTCTGGGAGTTGGTGATGGACAGGGAAGCCTGGTGTGCTGCAGTCCATGGGGTTGCAAAGAGTTGGACACGACTGAGCAACTGAACTGAACTAAGGGAGTAAAAAGCATTTTGGGCAGAGGAAGTAGCGTGGGTGCCAGGGAGAGCTTGTTTGGCTGAGAAACTGTGAGTACTGTGGAGACATTTAAGTGGCTGGCGCATGGGTCCAGCCACTTAAATATCTTGGGGTGGGAGAGTAGGTAGCGAGAGTTGAAGCTGGCCCTGTGCAGGCAAAGAGTGCATGCAGAGCAAGATGGGGGTTTGTATCTTCTTCCATGGGCCACCAGGCACCACTGATGTGAGGGGAATCACAATCAGATTTATACTTTAGGAAGATCACTCTGGCAGCCCATACGGAGAGGTGGAAAGAGATAAGGAAGAGCAACCAAGTGTCTTATTTCACCTAGGCTGTTGAGGCTGGGGGCCCTGAAGGCTTCTACAGTGGGAATGGCTGTGGGGGAGAGCATGTAGAGGTATTCATATTTCTGTGCTCATCCTAGGCACGTGTCAGGTACTCATGTGTTCCTGCCCAGGCACTGCCCCTCCACCACCTCCACTCTGCATAGGGCTGGGCATGACCTCCAAATGGGCCATGATTGCTAAATTAAGTAGCACAAACCACTGTCATCATTAATGCAAACACACAGGGCAGTTTTAGAAATCCTGGCAATGCTTCCTGGCAAGTGTAATGAAAAAATTAATTGAATAATCATCCCATGTAAATAGATTTCATGTGAGCTCTCCTTTTGGCGGGAGGGAAGGGAGGGAAGGGGGAGACGCCTGTGATTTATGGCTTTGAGTGGTGTAATGAATTAGGCCAGGCGCCCCGTGGTGAGCCTGACTCTGCCTCGCCGGTGTTATGAGGTGGTTAGATCATTTTGAGCAGTGTGGCTCAGGTGACCCAATGCAGGCATGAGAGATGGGGGTCATTAAAATCTGCCACACGGTAGGAACTCATTTTAAAAAGAGACTCAAAGGCTGGCTTTGCGGAGGAGCAGCATTTCTCTTTGGGCTACAAGGTGTTCTGTCACTTAGAGAAAGTGGGTGCAGATCCAAGCCAAAATGATAATGATGGAAAATAAATTGATTGGCTCAAAGGGAAGGGTAGGGAAGAGGGAGGGAGAAGAGAGATGGGGAGCTACCTACATCTGTGGCCGAGGCTCCTGCAAAGGAAATGATGAACGGGTTAATATCAGGTGGGAAATACTGACTTATGCGCACGGAACTCAAAAGCAGAATTTCCGAATCTTCCCAGCCAGTGTGGTCCAAAGGAAAGAACAACTGGGAGCTGGAGGCTGACTTATTAATCCTGGGTTAAGACACTCGAGCATGCCCTTTAACTTCTGCTAAGCCTTAGTTTCCACAAATGCAAAATGGGGATATTAATGTGTATTCCAATAGGTAATTTTGAGTATCAAATGCAATTATGTATTTGGAGGCTGTGTGTACATGTATTTTCATGCATTTGTTCACAAGAAATAGGGAACTAAACTCAGAAGTTACAGGAAACACAGTCTCACCTTTCTCCTGGAAGGTAACACAAAGGGCCTGAATAGAATGGCTGAAACCCATCCTGGACTATTCACTGGAGACCCCACACCTGATGAATTCAGTATTAAATGCCCGATGCTCTGGGAAATAAATGAACATTGAACCGAAGGGCAAGGTCATACATTTGAAGAGATGTATGTTTCCATTATAAGCCTATACGTTTCCATTAAGAAGCCTATAGTGGGGAGGGCAGATTTTGAAGATGATAGCAGGCTTTATCTGAGCCTTGGAGAACTGTGTTCTGAACCTTGGGTGGAGGAGACGTATGCCTGGGCATTGATGCTGTAGGAAGAGAAGCTGAGTCTTACAGCCTGGCAGCAGTCCAGGAGCTTGGGACCAAGGGACCTGCTCTGCAGGGACCAGGTCTGAACATCTGACAACAGCTACATCTAGTCTAGAGAACTAAGTTCTCTCTATTGTCATTCTCCTTGGTTAATTCCAAGCCTTTCTGAAAGTCCAGTAAGCATTACAGTCTGGTCTGGCCTCCACTGACTCTCTCTGGCCACACGTGTGATTCTGTGAGCCCCAGCAGCCTGTGAGAAAGAGTGGTTAGCCATCTGCCGTGCTATTGGGCATGTCTCCTGAACCACCTGTGGCTGATTATATTTTCCAAAGATGATCTCAATGATATCTCCCACCCCATACCTTCTGATCATGTGATCTCGACAACCTTCTTGTGGAATGATGGCCTCCATGTCCCCCATCTCTTGAACGTGGGCAGATCTTTGTGACTGCCTCAACCATAGAGCATGCTAGAAATGATGCCACATAATTTCTCAGGTCCGTCTTGAAAACGTTACATGTTTCTATCTTGTTCTCTTGGGCCACTTGCTCTTGGAACCCAGCTACGTAGGCCACATAGGAAGGGAACAGATAGATGTAGATACAGATGTCCCAGCCAACAGTCATCCAAGGTCCTGGTCAGCATCCGTCACTAGACATGTGAATGAGGCACCTTCAGATGGTTCCAGTCTCCAGCTATTGTCAGCCCCCTGCCTGCCAGCTGTCCCTATAAGGGTCCTTCTCAAATTTCAGGCCTACAGAGCTATGAGCTTAACAAAAATGGTTGTTTTGTGTCACTAAGTTTTAGGTTGGTTTGTTACATAGAGATAAATCACTGGAACACCCTTCTTGCTTACTTTCCAGTTGAGGTTCAGTGAAAACTTGAACTCAGAAACAACATTTTAATTACCAGAACAGTCAATATAATAAACCATAGAAGACAAACTAGAGATGAATTGGTGGTCAGAGTTGGAGGGAGGAATATGACAGGAAAGTAAAAGGGATATTTATCTTATCCAAGATTTATTGCTTCAAAGAAGGAGTTAATAACTCTATATGAAAAGTCTTTTAAAAAAACATGTAGCAAGCTATTTTTATTTGAAATAAGACTCTGTTTTTACTAGGAACCAGAATTCAACTTAGCTATAAAACAGAACTTACCACATTAATTTACTGAGCCCAGGCAGAGCTAGTTCTAGGTATCATTTTTATTTTTAGTGAACCGCAAACCAGAATTGTTTAAAGAAATTATAAATATAAGCCTTCTATTCAAATTAAAACCAAACCTATATATCTTAGAAAACAATTTTTGCCATGTTAAAAATTATTGTGCTTTGAAAATACCATGCTATTCTCTAAAATGAACCTGAAAAAAAACCCTTCATAAATAAATAAATATATCATTGTTCAAAGTCCCCTAGGGTACACACTAATTCATTTAACATTGATTGAATAAAATTGTGAGAAATACATTATTGATATGAATTGAGGAGGGGCATGCTGCTTCACACACCAGTTCCCAACAAGCCCCAAGTGCTTTGTGGATTGAAAGAGCTGCACAAATACTTGTTATATGTCATATGATATATGGGAAAGTTCCAGGGTTTTAGAGTCTTATAGACCTGGGTTATTATTACACCTTAGGAAATTTGCAAAACCTCTGTTAGCCTACTTCATCATTAGTCAAATGGAAAAGCTGTGTGTGTGTGTGTGTGTGTGTGTGTGTAGTGGGGACAGGAAAGAAAAAGTGTGCTCCCTTTTGTGCAGTATAGATTATCTCTGAGAACTGACTCTTCAGCCAGTTTCTACATTTGCTGACTGCTCCCCACCGCCCCCAACCACCACCTCCCAGGCTGCTTACCTCTAGGTGAGGACTTACCTCTGGTCTCACCATCTCACCAGGTGACAAGAAGTGATTCGGAACTTGGTGTGCCTTTCTCCCCTCTTCTATCCTTGCCTGCCAGTGAGATGGGACTCCAGAGAATGTGATAAGAGATTTGGGGCCTTATTTGTTACAACAGCTACTGTTGCCCTAACTATCACATTATCAGAGGAGATACTGTATGCAAAGTGGTAAGCTCAGTGCCTGACAGCAGTGCTCAATAAATGTGTTATTTTGTCCCTTTGATGAATGAAACATCTGTATCTACTTGCTTATTCAGAATGAAATAAGAGACAGCACATTCCTTGAGTTGTAATCCTTCAGGTTATCTTTGTGAATCCTGATATGCCAAATGAAATCTGTTTGGAAAGTCTGGAATTGCAGCTGAGACAGGTGTCTTCAGTGGTAAAATAACCAATGAGTGAGTACATCTGCTTACTTAAAGCATGTG
This sequence comes from Giraffa tippelskirchi, assembly GCF_054371585.1. Lineage (NCBI taxonomy): Eukaryota > Metazoa > Chordata > Mammalia > Artiodactyla > Giraffidae > Giraffa > Giraffa tippelskirchi. The sequence goes on along the minus strand of NC_137287.1, from coordinate 10,759,705 downwards.
GTTCTTTTGAAATTTCACTTTGCTATTAATGTTTGTGCTGTACATTTAGCCTCACTGAAAGATGGGAACAGAGAGGTTTAGGAGAAGGCCGGAATGCTCAGATAGCAAAACTCACATCTCAAGATGTGGTTTATCAAAAGACTGCCAGGCATTTCAAGGTTTTCTGGCTCCCAGTCACGAGGGGGTAAAATTTGATATAGCGGAGAGTAGCCCCTGGGACATGAAATCCTCCTGTTGCCTCTACTAATTAAAACCCTAAACATTAGAAACATAAAAATGAACATTTCATGTAAAAATGTTTCATTTTAACATAGCAGTAGCAAGTCAAATCCTAACAGTAATATCCTTTGCTTTTTTTTGAAATCTAGTGATTCAGAAGCATGAAATGTAACATAATGCCTAATGGATTAGCAAAGTGAAAATTTTCTGTTATGTCTCCTTTTTACATTACTTATGCATGATTAGAGAAACTACTTTTAAGCATTCTAATTTTTTAAATTAATTTTTTCTTGTCAATAAAATTTAAGGAAGCCGCTCAATTGCTTAAAAATAAGCTCTTATATTTGAATGTTAAAATGCTTTAATTTGTGATGACAGTTGATCTTGGGTAATGATTCTCTTCCCTCTTTTTTGCCTCACATATTATTGAACCAACATTTGCTTGAAAGAAGGATTCTTCAGTGTTTGCTTTCTGACTATATAAAAAAATATAGTTGTGAAACGCTTCAGCAGAAAGTTTCTTTCAGAAAGTTGAAGGTGAACCTTTGTTTTGTGCATGATCTACTGCTCATTCTTGGATGGATTTAGTGTGGCTGTGGGATCTAGTCAAGGCACAGGCTGGAGTGTGTGAGAGCGGTCGGTTTTGGCTTGAGATCATGGCCAATAAGTAGGAGTCCAGCTCCTGAAGGAGGGAGCACAGAGAGATAAAGATTAAACCCATTTTTAAAGCATTTTTTTTAAAAGTTGGAGTATAATTGCTTTACAGTGTTGTGCTGGTTTCTGCTGTACAATGAAGTAAATCAGCTATGTGTTGTGTGTGCTAACTCACTCAGTCGTGTCCGACTCTTTGTGGCCCCACGGACTGTAGCCCACCAGATTCCTCTGTCCAAGGAATTTTCCAGGCAGGAATACCGGAGTGGGTGGCCACTTCCTACTCCAGGAAATCTTCCTGACCCAAGGATCAAAACCCTACCCCTGCACCCACCCCCCGACCCTCTTTCATCCCCTGCATTGGCAGGTAGGTTCTTTTCCCATCTACATCATCACAGAGCACCAAGTTGAGCTATACAACAGCTTCCCACCAGCAAAGAATGGCCTCTCATTCCAGGTTCCCTGCAAAACAGAGCCTGAGGTGTAAGGGTTTAAGACCTAACACTTTATTGGGGAGTGTAATCCTAGGGTGGCCAGAGTGAGGCTGTAAGCAGGGGAGCAAATAGAGGGAGCATTGCCAGCTGTTACTGGCTTTACCCCAAGGCAACGTCTCCCTCTCTCAAGTAGCCTTCAGAGAGTCTGTGTTGCCAAGAGGGAAGGGTGGGGAGAAAATATATCTGTCGACATCCATCTCCCATTGGTCCAAGTTTGTCCTGCATTTCCAGGTTAGGTGTGAGTGCCTTGCGGGTCCTGAGGCATTTTGCACTTGAGGAGCTATGAGAAAACCCCAGAATGGTGACTGTGATGCGGAGGTGCGTGGCACCCGTGTGAGGCAAGACGCCATCTGGTCGTACTCCCTGCTGACATCAGGGACCAGGGGCAGCTGTCACTGTGGGCACTGGTTCTGTAGTGGCAGTGACAGCAGCAGCAGAGACCTTGCTCCAGGGTCACCTCAGCCAGAAAGCAGGGCAATTATGTAGATCTGGGATAGGGCATAACTGAATCTGGGACAAATAGCGAGTCCAAAGGGAATGGGGGTTTTAATTAAAGCTTTGGTAATGGTAGGTTAAAGTTAAATTTTGCTGAAGCACATCCTACATTGTGAGATGGGAGGCCACCAGTATGAAGAATGTAAACTCAGGTTCATCTCCCTTCCAAGCCATGTTTTTCTGCAGTTCCCTTCTGGTTGGTAGTGCAATGCTGGCTTAAATAGGCACGGTAATGGCCGAGGAAGGCAGGTAATTTGTAAGCAGCATTTCAGGTTCCCAGTGGATCAGACATGGAGTTGCGTTTAATTGCATTCACTAGAGAAGCAAATGATGGTAATAAGCTTGTGCTAAATGTGGATGGAGTTGGAGTCAGGTGGGAAAAGTCCACTGCTCTATTGCTTCCCTTTCCTTCTTTCTGTGTCCGCCCACCTCAACTGTTGGATCTAACAGGATGAAGCAGCACCCAGAGGTGCCTTTGGGTCATTGGGGAGTGTTCTTTCTAGCTGTGCATGACGGAAGAGCTGTCGTGTGTGTGTGTGCGTGCGCACACGTGAGCCAGGTGCTCTCTCTTCAGTGCAAGGCTTCGAGTGAGTTTCTGTTCTGATAGTCCAAAGCCACCTGTTCCTGACTTTTCCAGGTTTCCTAGGAAAAAAAGCAAGTAGCTGAGGGAAGGGACAGTGAGGTGGGAATTGCAGTTTACCATGAAAGCCCTGGGAAACAGTCGAGGGGAAATTTAACCTAAGGAAAGTTGACATCTGCAGCTTAAAGAACTATCAACAGAGCAACCTGGGACATATTATTGCACATTCACTCTGGAAAACTTTCAAGCACTTTTTGGATCCGCTTCAGGGTTTCAAGGGAAAACTCAGGGAATGGAATGTCTTAATTCCTAATATGGATGATGTGACAGTTCACCTGCCTTTTTAATTAAAAATTGAGTCACCATTAACATACAATATTTTATTAGTTTCAGGTGCACAACATAGTGACTCAGTATTTTTATACATTATGAAGTGATCACTGCAATAAGACCAGCTACCATCCGTCACCATTCCAAGTAGTTACAGTGTTATTGACTATATTCCCTATGTGTACATCATATCCCTGTGACTTATTTGTCTTACAGTTGAAAGTTTGTATTTCTTAATCCCCTTCACCTATTCTTAAGCATGAAACTCAACTTTCATAAAGAATTTGTTTGAAGCTACTTAAATATCAATGCCTTGCTCTATGGTTTTGGAGAACATACATGTTGAGTTTAGTTCTATGATATATTTTCTCAATGTTAGGAGTATCTGGTTATATAGCTTTCCCTGAATCTCCAAGTTTGTATAACACTTGGTAGCCAAAAGACCATGGCTTTAAATGATATGGATAACCTTAGTGTTGTTGTCCTGTCACTAAAGTTGTACTCTTTGTGACCCCATGAACTGCAGCACACCAAGCTTTCCTGTCCTTCACTATCTCCCAGAGTTTGCTCAAACTCATGTCCATTGAGTCGGTGATGCCATCCAGCCATCTCATCCTCTGTCATCCCCTTCTCCTGCCCTCAATCTTTCCCAGCATCAGAGTCTTTTCCAATGAGTTGGTTCTTTGCATCAGGTGGCCAAAGTATTGGAGCTGCAACTGCAGCTTCAGCATCAGTCCTTCCAATGAATATTCAGGGTTGATTTCTTTTAGGATTGACTGGTTGGATCTCCTTGCAGTCCAAGGGACTCTCTCAAGAGTCTTCAACACCACAGTTCAAAAGCATGAATTCTTTGGTGCTCAGCCTTCTTTATCGTCCTTAGTGTAAGTAATGCAAAAGGAGAAAAAACTCATAGAATTGAAAGCCTAGTTATTTGGGGGCGTTTCTTTGAGTTTGTTCTTTTTTTTTTCAGGTAAGGTACTGATTCAATCTCTATTTGTTTTAGGAACATTCAGGTCTGTTGTTTCTTCCCGAGTAAGTTTCATATACTTTTTCCCTCAAGACAACGTCAATTTATTCTGTTTTCAAATTTATTAGTATAAGGGTGTTTACAATGTTCTCTTATTGTGTATATCATGTCTCATTGTCTATTGTAATCTGTTTTTTTTTCAGTTATACCTTTTCAGTCATGATGCTGTGTTCGTTCTCTTAAGTATTTTCAGTGTAAGAAGGTTTACTTTTTAAGTCTTTTCAAAGAACCTACTTTAATCTTTGATGATCCTTTGTATTTTATCTTTGTTTTAGACTTCATTAATTTTAGCCAATATTTTTTATTATTTTCTTTCTACTTCCCTTGAGTTTATTCTGTGTTCTGTCACCTTCTTAAATTAGATGCTTTGCTCATTAATTTTTAGTCTTTATTTTTTAGTAAGTTAAGATTATAAATTAACCTTAATGAGCCTTGCTTCAGTGTGTGCCAAGAAATTTGTTGTATAAGACTTTACTATGGTTTAGTCTCAAGTACTTAAATATTTTCATGATGATTTCTTTGACCCATGAGTGGTTTTAAAGTGTGTGTGTTTGAATGTTGATACAAACACAGGATTGATTACATATATGTTTGGAAATATCCACAATAAAAAAGTTCTTTTAAAAGTGTGTTTCTAAAGTGTCCAGACACATTTGACTTAGTTATCTTATTGCTGATTTCTAACTTGATCAATGTGGTTGAATGTGGTCTATTAGATGTTGGTTCTGTGAAAAGCTTTAAGAACTCTCTGACCTGTAATGATGTCAGTTTTTATAAATGCTCTATGATTGGTTGTATAGAATATGATTTCCATAATTGTTTGATGCCAGGACACATATACATTTTCATTAGGTCAAGCTTGATAATTGTGTAGTTCAAACCTTCGATAGCTTTCCGATTGCTTTATTTATTCTTAGGAGAGATGTATTTTACAATCTATGTTGATGGATTTGACAATTTCTCTTAAAGTTATGTAATTTTTATCTTGTAAATGAGACTATGTTATTAATCATGAACAGTTAAAGAATTGCTGTATCTTCCTGGTGAGGCAAACACTTGACTGTAATACAACCCACTTTATTCACAAAGGCACTTTTTTGGCCATAAAGCATAGTTTATCTGATATCAGGAAGCTACACCAGTTATTTTTCTGTGCTTTTAATACTCATTTTGTATGCTAGCATATCTTTTTTTTTTTTTTAAACCTGTTTGACATTCTCTGTCTATTTACTGGTGAATATTAGACAGTCTATACATTTATGACTGATATGGTTGAATGTCTTTCTGGAATTGTAGTTCTTGCTTCTATTCGATTTGTCTTTTCTCTGCTTTGCCATTTTCTTTTTCTATCTAGTTTTGGATTGATGACATTTTTAAATTTCATGTTTCCCCTCTGTTGTTTTGGAGTGGAAACTTCCACTATTCTTAAAATTGCAATATGCTTACAAAACATAAAATCCAAAGTCAAACAATGTCTTTTTTCTCCAAATAATAATAGTATAACTTAGAACACTTTCAATTCAATCTCTTACTCTGTTTTGTATATTATTGTAGATCAATATTTTCTGCTATTTTTTTTCATTTTAACCCATTAACTATTATTTTTGTTGTTTTATTTTGCAAGTGCTTTAAACAAGGGGTCAGCAACCTTTTTCTGTAAAGGGCTAGACACGTAGGCTCTAGGGTCTTTGTTGCAGTTACTCAATTCTGCTGTTGTTTGTAGAAACTGCCGTAGGCAATGAGAAGCTGCATTTGAATACAGTTTTATTTTCAAAAATAGACTGAGAGCTGAATTTGACCCATGATTCATCTATAGTTTGCCAACAACTGCCTTACATTTTTCTGCGATGCCTATTGCTGTATTTAGTTAACATTATTTCTTGAATCTTAGACTTACTTTGTAGGTCATCTCGTTTTCCCTGAAGTATATCATTTGGATGGCCTTTTAGTGAGACCCCGTGGGTCATAGATTCAGTATTTCTTCAACTTTATATTTAATTTAGTACTCCTTCTTAGATGGGATCACAGTTTATCTGGATTTATTTTCTTGTGACACTTTATTCTTTGGGTATGAAACAGCACATCCTATTATTTCAATATTTATTTTCCAGTCTAAGTTTCCACCTGGATGAGCTAATAAAAAATTCCACCTTAGTTATTATTGTTGGGCCATCTTTCCCTCTCTGTCTTTGAAAGACTGTATTTGAAAGTTCTTAGATTCACTTGGTGGTGAAGCATTAATAAAAATGACAGTCTCTTAGTACTTTCAAGTTAATATTCTATGCTTTTCTGGATTTCATAGTTGCTGTTAAGGAAATAAAGAGGCAGTTTGATTGGAATCATTTTATATGTTATTTAACATTTCTCCTTGGCTACTTGAGATTTTCTTTTTTTCTTTGCCTTTGGTTTTCTGTGGTTGTACTATGATGTACTCTGGATACATCATAGTATCCTTTCTTCGTATCCTGCTTTATATATCTTGTGTTTCCTGAATCTGAAGATTCACATCTTTTAATGTTTTTGGAAAATTTTTACACTTAGCATTTTTAATACTTTCTATTCAACATATTTTTCTTCTTTTGAAATTTTGGTTTGGGTGTATGTTAGACTATATTATTCTTTCCTTCCAACTGTTTCAAATTAAAAAAAAATGGTAAGTGGACCAATTTCTGCTTTCTTTTCTGCAGCTTAGTTTTTAAAAAGTCTTTTGGTTATCATTGATTGAGGTCACTCTGGGCTTTGGGTTGTTTTCCTAATTCCAAGCAGAGCCCCAAAACTTCACCTTAAACAGACTTTTAGTCCCAATGATTCTCTTTCCAAACTTCATCCACCTGTCTCTGGTAGCTCTATTGACTTTGCCCCCAGCCCCTGGAAGCTACAGAAGGTGAAACTCAGGATTTTGTTCAAAATGTTTTGATCTGTAGGAAGAGGGAGGCAAAACTGGGTCTCTCTGTGTTTCCTTCCCTTCCAAGTCTCGCCCTCCCTCAGGATATCTTGTCTTATTTATTTTCTTTACTGCATTGCTAAATCCCTGTTATTGCTGGAGGTAATTAGCTTCGAGCAATTATAATCATTCTCTATTCCCTCTCTAGCTTTCCTTCCAGCCAGGGAAAAGCAAAGGTGAGACACTGAGATTGTGGGGGAGGGCTCTTGTTTTCGAAGGGTTTCTACATCTTTTCCCCTGACTGCCTCACATCTCCTCAGCCTTCTTCTCTAGAAATTGCTAGGTATTTATGAAATATTTTAGAATTGTGTCCATTGACCATCTTTATTCTGTTCTGCTTTTTGGTGGGATGTGCATATAACAAGCACTAATTCCTAGTAAGAAGCACTAATTCCTAGTCCTTTTTCTCTAGACTTTCCAAAAGGATGATGCCATAAGCTTACAGCCCTTTGTTTTATGATTATTGCCTGTTTTTATGCTGGTTTTACATTTATCTTTCAAATTTATTTTGCTAGTTTTGAGAACTGAAGAAACCATTTATCTCTTCATATTACTTATGCTAGTGGTACATTTAAGAGCCTTGTAGATCACTTTCTGAGGGGAATGAGAGCTTTAGAACCAGGAAGATGCAGATTAAAATTCTAGCCTGGCCATTTATGGTAACATTCAGTTACTTATTCTTGGTATGTCACAGTTTTATCCTTTAATATAGTGATAACTATTATTGTTGTGAGGTTCTTAGATCATATATATACATATATATATATATATGTATATATATAAATTTATATCTTTGCCACCCCATACTGTAGCTCCCCAGGCTCCTCTGTCCATGGGATTTCCCAGGCAAGAATACTGGAGTGGGTTGCCATTTCCTGCTCCAGGGGATCTTCCGGGCCCAGGGATCTAACCCGTGTCTCCTATGTCTCCTGCATTGGCAGGCGAATTCTTTACCACTGCGCCACCTGGGAAGCCCATTATTGTTGTGAGGTTCTAAGTTCATATATATATATATACATATATATATATATATAAAATAAAATAAAATAAAATAGGTTTGCTCTCTCCAGGAGGTAATTTTCAAAGACAAACTGAAAAGTAGATTGTTCCTGGAATTGCCCGATGGAAGGCTCCTCTGGATGATGTAGAGAAGTTTCCTAATCCTGATGGCGGCAGAGGAGCAGTGGCGAGGATGACCACTCACCCTTCCTGGGTGAGGGTGCCCTTGATCAGGTACATGGCATGATGTTTTTGAGATGCCAGGAGAACAAAGGTGCTACCAGCAAGACTTGGTGGCCAAGGTACGTAGGGACACTGGGAAGGACGCAGGGGCCAGGCCCTAGCCGCTAAAGCCTCACCCTCCATGCATCTCTGTTCCTCTACTAGGAGTGGGGAATTGATCCTTTTCGTAAAGGGGAACGCTGGATGCTTTTAAGCTGAGAGGTACCACAGTCAGATTTGTGTTTCAGCAAGTCCAGAAGCCGTGATCAAGATGGTTGGAGAGAATATGGCGGATTGTATAAACAGCTGCAACAGTGTCAGACATGCCACATGCTCTTCTTCCAACGTGAGGTTGACACTCCTATTGTGGAGGAGTATCTGGGCAGACGTGTGATGCTGTGTGTCTTCCGAGTCACATCATAGGAGGAAATGCGGCTTCTACCCATCTCTCTTGGTCTACTTGCTCTTGGAATTCAACCGTCACACCGTGAGGATGCCCAAGCATCTACAGGGAGGTCCACAAGGAGAGGAGTTCCAATCCTCAGTTGACACTGCTGAGCTCCCAGCTGACAGTCTGCACCCTGTGAGTGCACCATCGTGGAAGTCAATCTTCCAGGCCCCAGCTGAGTTCATTCTGTTGAGTGCCACATGGAATAGAGAAGGGCCGATCCTGCTGAGCCTGGCCGAAATTCCACACTTGAGGGCAAAATAAAGGATTGCTGTTGTTTTAGGACATTCTATTTTGTGAAGGTTTGCTACACTTCAATAGATAACTGATACCAGGGAAGAGAATAAAAGCAGGGGCAACTCTTAGGCAACATAATTGTTCAGGCAAGAGATGATAAGAGCCTCAGCTAAAGCACTAATTAATTAATTAGTTAGGTAATTATGACATGCCAGCCACTGTGCTATGTCATGAGAATACAGTATGAACTGGGTGGAGAGGCCCCTTCACTCAAGAAGCTGGTTAGTGGGCAGGGAGGATGGAGTATAGAAAGGATCCGCTGAGCTATTTTATCCTATTTACCTGTGGATGTCTGCTCTCCCAGGTGGCGCTAGTGGTAAAGAACCCGCCTGCCAGTGCAGGAAACGTAAGAGACATGGCTTTAATCCCTGGGTCGGGAAGATCCCATGGAGGAGGGCACAGCAACCCACTCTAGTATTCTTGCCTGGAGAATCCCATGGACAGAGGAGCCTGGTGGGCTACAGTCCATAGGGTTGCACAGAGTCAGGCACAACTGAAGCGACTTAGCACATTTGCTCTCCATATCCAACATTAGGAGGAAATTCTTACACCTAGAAAAAAAATGCATTATTACAGGGGTAAAAGTTTTGGCATCCAGCTACCATGAAAATGACTTTTAGACTTTTCTTTCTCAGACCCACTGACCATATTAGGAAGTGGTTTTTTGGTCTTTGTCTTCATCAGAGAAAACCTTCACGTGGGCACTTTTCCTGCTCCTGTGGTATTGGGTGATTTTTAGTTCAAAGCACACACACAAAAAAGCACTCCTATTTGCATCGGTGCTTCTTACCTTTTTTTTTTTTAAGAGGTGGAGAGTGGGAGGATTACCACAGTATTCTTTTCAAGTGCTCTCAGTCCCTGATCAAAGGAAGGGTTTTAGAGTCTTAGTTCATCTCAGATTAAATATAAGACTATTCTTGGTTTGGGGTTTTGAGTAAATCAGTTTTGCTTAAACACCAGAGAGAAAAGGCATGGACTCATGTATTATAGACCACAAAGTCCTACACAAATACCAATTATCTTTATTATTTTAAAATGGCATTTGGGGTGTTCAGTTCAGTTGCTCAGTTGTGTCCAACTCTGTGCCCCCATGGACTGCAGCACTCCAGGCTTCTGTGTCCTTCACCAACTCCTGGAGTTTACTCAAACTCATGTCTGCTGTGTCGGTGATGCCATCCAACCATCTCATCCTCTGTCGTCCCCTTTTTCTCCCGCCTTCAATCTTTCCCAGCATCAGGGTTTTTTCCAATGGTCAGTTCTTCGCATCAGGTGGCCAAAGTATTGGAGTTTCAGCTTCAGCATCAGTCCTTCCAATGAATATTCAGTATTGATTTCCTTTGGAATTGAATGGTTTGATCTCCTTGCAGTCCAAGAGATTTGGGGTGTAGTGGTAATCAGAGAACTAAGCATCAGCTTGGACATTTCATTTTAAAAAATAATTACTCATTTCATATATTTTTTTTTTTACAAAGAGCAGACACTTTCCATCTTATTTTTGCCACAGACTGTGGCCCATTCTTTCTTTTCATCTTTTATCACCACAGTAAAAAGTCATGCCCTGAGTTGGCTCCCCAACCAGTACCCTGGCTTTCGTTGCCATTGCTTTGCTGGGAGTGACCTTTTGAATCATCGATGATTTTGTTTTTGTGATTTTGGTTGTTGCCTGAACCTTTGAATTTTTTTTGGTGTTGAATTGGCTTAAACTCTCTGCAGCATTTGGTACTGTTGACTGTTGTCCAGTTTTCAAAACTTTAGTCTCCTCTGGCTTCTGTGTTAACAGACTTCATTCTTGCATCTCTGGTTGCTTCCTTTGCTTCTATTACTGGCTTTTCTTTCCACCTCTTTCTTCCTGTTAAATATCATTGTTCCCAAGGGTTTAGTTCTTAAATCCTCTCCAATCTCCAGAGACACTGTCTTCTAATTCCAAGACTCCCATCCATCCAGTGGTCTTCCATAGTCTACTGAGTCTTGAAAACCATGTCTACTGTTCTTAAAGCACATATGCCCAGGAATTTAAAACAATTCTTTATTGGAATGTAGTTGCAGTACAGTGTTGTGTTAGTTTCTACTGTACAGCAAAGTGAGTCAGCTGTATGTATACATGTGTCCAGTGCCCAGTCGTCTCCGACTCTTTTCTACCCCCATGGACTGGAGCCGGCCAGGCTCCTCTGTCCATGGAATTTTCCAGGCAAGAATGCTGGAGTGGGTTACCATTTCCTCCCCCTGGGGATCTCCTGTCCTAGGGATTGAACCCACGTCTCTTGCATCTCCTGCAAGAGAGATGCAATTGGTAGGTGGATTCTTTACCACTGCACCATGTCAGAAGATACGTATACATATATCACCTCTCTTTTTGAATTTCCTTCCCATTTAGGTCACCACAGAGCGTTGAGTAGAGTTCCTTTCCCTGTGCTATACCATAGGTTCTCATTGGTTCTATTTTATACGTATTAGTGTATATATGTCAATCCAAGTCTCCCATTTCATCCCATTCACATGTTCTCTGTGTCTGTATGTCTATTTCTGCTTTGCAAATAGGTTCATCTGTACCATTTTTCTAGATTTCACATATATTCCTTAAATACATGATATGTATCTTTCTCTCTCTGACCTACTTCACTCTGTATGTCAGTCTCTAGGTCCATCCATGTCTCTGCAAATGGCACAGTTTCATTTCTTTTTAATGGATGATTAATATTCCATTGTAGATACGTGTCACATCTTTTTTTAATCCATTCCTCTGTCAGTGGACATCTAGGTTGCTTACACATGCTGATGCATAGGAATTTTTGAGGATACAAAAACAAACACACCATAATATCTCACAGTAAGTTGCTTACAGTCTAGTAAGGTTGATGAGATGTCTCCACACATCTTTGAGAGTTGTGCTTTTGCAGTTTGGACTTCCCCATTATGTCTGGCACAAAGCAGCTTCTCAAGGTAATATGATCAAAAGTTACTGCTTCCACTGCATCCAAGAGACATTAAAACACGAAGGGTTTAAGACTGACATAAAGCAGGGCTTTCTGTTTTATTTGAAGCTGGAGAGAAGTCTTGAGGAAAATAAAATTCCTTGCCTGCTGATCTGTAAGTAGGAATGGATCAGGTGGTGTTCCTCAGTTGTAAGCAATAAAAACCACCTCCAGCTTATTTAAACAAAGTGAAAGGAGTTTATGGAAAGGACAGGCAGTGCTTCTCGGAACTGAAGAGAGAACTGAATAACCAGCCACCCTGAAGGAAGGTGCCAGCACCACTCTGGAAATCTGAGTGATAGAAAAACACAGACCGTCACTGCCCGAACCTGGGTTCAGAGTTAGCTCCCTCAGAACTCCCAAGTAAACGAAGCTCTTCAGGCTTAGACCACAGCCATCCACCGCAGAGGAGACAGATGGATTAGGAAAGCACAGAACCTGGCTAATAGGAGACATGGAAGGAAAGATTTTTGAGTAGAGAAATAAATGTCTAAGGTCGTTAGCTAGATTAGATGACCTCCACCATCTCTACCAATAATACTAGACTTCCCCAGGCCAAGGTGAAACTTCCTGGGCATTCTGTTTTATTACTATTTTTTTAAAAATTATGTGTTTATTTGACTGTGCCGGGTCTTAGTTGTGGCATGTGGGATTTTCAGTCTGTTGCCCCACGTGAGATCTTTAGTTGCAGCATGCAAACTCTTTGTAGCATGTGGTATTCAGTTCCCTGACAAGAGACTGAACCCAGGCCCCCTGCATTGGAAGTGCGGAGTCTTAGCCACTGGACCACCAAGGAAGCCCCTTTCTGGGCATTTTAATCTGTCAGGTATAATGAATAAAATATATTTCTGCCCAACTGGGAAGTCAGGAATATTTTGTGTCTTATTGGAATTCAAAAATCACCCTGGTCATCCCCAAACCAGATGAAAATAAACCCAGAAGAAGCATCTGCACATCATGGTGTTGCTTTTTTTTCTCCCCCTCACTGATAGGAGCATTATGGGATGTTGAGGGATGCCAGAGAGAATGCAATAATGTTCCTCTGGATATAGAACACTTGAGATTTGACAGTTTCACATTTTTCTTTATTTCTGTTAAGGCAGAATTCTGACAGGGCTATATTTTGCCACCCACTTTCGCTGTTTTCTGTAAATGGCAGTGAATGAAAGAGGGGAAATAGAGACGCCTTATTAATCAACTCGGTTACAGTTTTGCCCAGAAGGACACACTGAACTATCAGTGTCCATCAGGATAGCACATGACGCAAATTAAAGACTAGAAATTCAACAGGTAGACAGGAGCTGACTTCTGTCCAGCAGAAGTGGTTCCCTTAAGCCTGTCTGGGCAGCACTAGCTACTCAGGACATGAAATGCTCAACTCTATTGGTCCACTGGAAAACTTTCTTGTGTTTTTTTTTTTTTTTTAAATAAATGTAACTAAATGTCTTTCCAGTTCAGTAAACTGAAAATTCAGTGTTTGTTTGTTTTTTTAATATTTATTTATTTGTCTGTACCTGATCTTAATTGCAGCACATGGGATCTTTGATCTTGGTTGAGGCATGTGAGATCTTTAGTCAGGGTTGGGAGGCAAACTCTTCGTTGTGGCATGTGGAATCTAGTTCCCCAACCCGGGATTGAACCTGGGCCCCCTGCACTGGGAACAAGGAATCTTAGCCACTGGACCACCAGGGTAGTTTCACATTTTCATGTCTTGTGCTTTGTTTTATCAAATTTTTTTGTTTGTTTGTTTGTCTTGTTTTTTGGTAGCACCAGTGTCCAGGCACCAATTTTTCTATTTCTGCAGAACAAGCCACCCCAAAAGTTAGTGACTTAAAACCACAGTTTATTCCACTCTTTCAGTTCTGTGAATGGACTGGGCTCAGCTGGGTGGTTCTCACTCAGTTGCAGTCAGTCACTGGGTGGGGCTGGAGTCTTCTGAAGGTTCAGCTGAGATGAATGTCTAACATGAGGTCTTCACTCATGTGTTTGGTCCTCACCTGGGTTCCTGGGCCAAGTGCTGGCTTAGCGTCTCTCTGTTTTCATGTGGTCTCTCCGTGTGGTTAGCTTAGACTTCCTCATGGCATGGCAGTTTTAAGGCAGTGCCAGCTTTCCAAGATCTCCAGGTGGAAGACATAAAGCTTCATATGACCCTGCCTCAGAAGTAAGCAAAGTCACTTTTACGACGTTCTGTTGGTCAAAATTAAGATGCAGTGCAGGGGTTAATAGTCAGCTGCCTGTTGCTCTGGCTAAGCCATGAGAAAATCACCATGGGAAAAGAATAAAAACAAAATATAGCAATACAGCCTAACCCATGAAAAAGTATATTGGGTTGATCAGTTGGGGTTGTCTTGCCCTGCTAAGCCAAGGGAAAACATAGTGTGCACCTTGGAACGCCGGGTCAGCGCAAGTTCAGAACGTTGCTTGTGTGCATACTATGTTTTCCCAAGGCATATGAGGGTCTGTGACCTCCAGCTAGGTGATAGCCCTTGTACAAGCAAATAACAAAGATAGTTTAAAGTAATCAATAAAATGGGAGACATGACCGGGGACATAGGAGACTGACTTCCTCGTAACACGACAGATACTTTCTGCTTGCCAAGACACTAAATAAAAGTGATGTGGCTCTGAGGAACAGGGTTCTTGATCCAAGAGGTCTTGAGTCCCCTAGTCCCATCCTTAAAACTTTAATTCTGTCTCTAGTTTCTTTTTCCCAAACTGTGCATCGACCACTTCCGATCCCTACCTGCTGCTCTGGCTGCAGCAATGCAGGTCCTGCTGAGATTCAGGGGGTGGGGATTCCATGAGTTCATGAGTGCTGGGAGGTGGGCCCCCTTCTGGAGCTGCTTTTGGCGTCAGGCCAGGAGTAGCCTCTTCTGTGTAGGAGCTGAGCGTGGGCTTGCCTCACATGCCCTGTGCTTTCCCTGCTCTGGAGGGGTTCTTTCGGCTCCTCGGATTTGCTCTGTTCCCTTGATCTGCATGCACCTGCTGGCCTCCCCCAGCCACGCTGCTTTCCCACCCCTGCCCCTTTGCCTAATTAACTGTTGGGCTTATTGCCACATTTCACACTTTGGCTGCTCAGGCCCAGCCACCTCTTCTCCTAAAACCTAGAGGGTTGGATGGGGGTGGGAGGTGGGAGGGAGGTTCAAGAGGGAGGGGACATACATATACGGATGGCTGATTCGTTTTGATGTATGCCAGAAACCAACACAATCTTGTAAAGTAATTATCATCCAGTTAAAAATAAATAAATTAAAAAAAAAACTCTCAAAGAAATGAGTTCCTTCCTTTCATGGCCCCACCTGTGGTTTGTGTTCAAATCAACCACGGGGCCTCTTGGATAAGACTGAGCCCCAGAGAGCAGTGACTGTATTCTGTGTATCTTATTGAAAAACAGCAACAACTCCATACTGTGTTCCCTACACTTAGCACATAGCTCAGAAATCTTTGTTAAATGAGTGAATGGACCTTCTCTTTTGGATCACCATGCTCTTTTTAAGCTTTCTCTCTCAAGATCATTTCCTTTTCTTCTTGGTAACAAACTTTCTGATGGAGAAGACAATTGGTTGAACACAGAGGATCAGGAATTTCATAAGGGAATGAGAAAAGAGAGCAACCTGGTAGGATTTCCAGAGATGTTGCCTCCATAAGGGTGATGTAGTATTTTACTTTGTACCTGGATTCTTTCCTTTTATTTTGTTTTTATTGGAGTATAATTGCTTTTAAAATGTTGGGTTAGTTTCTGTTGTACCATGAAGTGAATCAGCTATGTTGTATACATATATTCCCTCCCTCTTGAACCTCCCTCCCCACCTCATCCAACTCTTCTAGGTCATCACAGAGCACCCAGCTGACCTTTGCTATACAGCAGCTTCCCACTAGCTATCTATTTTGCACATGGTAGTATACACACACACACACACACACACACACACACACACACGGTAGTACACACACACACACACACACATACACACACACGGTAGTACACACACACACACACACGGTAGTACACACACACACACACGGTAGTACACACACACACACACACACACACACACACACGTCGGCACTATCCCAATTCGGGATGACCTGTATTTTGGTGGCGAGACCGATTAGTGAAATCTTACCTGAGCCAAGAACTGAGCACAGTTGTTGCTTTTGGTGCCTGTAGCAGGGGGTTGGGCTGACTGTGCCGAGCAGGCAGGAAAGAGGCAGTTGGTCTTGGCAGGTGGCAGGAGGGATATTTAAGCAGCAGCAAAGCTGGTGTGAGTCTGGTAAGACCTGCACGTAGGTAGATTCACAGAACCAACATAGAGGCTCAATTGAAATGTGGCTGCTGCCTCCCACAATGATCTAAACACTGGGAAGCCTTCTGGAGGGAACGCAGGAAGTAACCTGAGTGTCTGGCTCACCAGCCTTCCTTTATTAACCAGGTTGTGTAACTGGAGGCTCTGTCCTGCGTCATAGGGCTAAGTCTGGCGTTTCCCCCACTCTTGTTTCAGTGTGTGCTATGTAGTTCCAATGGCCCTGTGTTCCCAAACTCTCTGGTTCTCTGTGTTGTTGTTCAGTTGCTAAGTCATGTCTGACTCTTTGCAACACCATGGACTGTAGCACACCAGGTTTCCCTGTCCTTCACTGTCTCCCAGAGTTTGCTCAAACTCATGTCCATTGAGTCAGTGATGCCATCCAACCATCTCATCCTCTGTCACCCCCTTCTCCTCCTGCCCTCAATCTTTCCCAGCATCAGAGTCTTTTCCCGTGAGGTGGCCTAAGTATTGGAGTTGGCTCTTCACATCAAGTGGCCAAAGTGTTGGAGTTTCAGCATCAGTCCTTCCATTTAATATTTGGGGTTGATTTCCTTCAGGATCACCTTGTTTTATCTCCTTACTGTCCAAGGGACTCGCAAGAGTCTTCTCCAGCACCACAGTTTGAAAGCATCAATTCCTTGGTGGTCAGCACTTTTTTCTGGACCATCTCTCATATCCGTACATGACTACTGGGAAAACCATAGCTTTGACTGTATGGACTTTCATCAGCAAAGTGATGTCTCTGCTTTTTAATATGCTGCCTAGGTTTGTTGTAGCTTTTCTTCCAAGTCTTTTAATTTTTGGATGTCTGTGCCTTGATGCCTTCCTTACTATATCACACCAAACGTGAATAGAGGTGCCCCACCTTCAAGCCCCCAGACCCACCCACCCACACTGACTTCTCTAGAGAATCTGGGTTGAGGAATAGCGGGAAATGACAGCCTGGGGCAGGAAACAACTTAAAAATGGACACCAGATATTGCTGTTCCTAAAATTTATTGGTTAGCCCTAGCCACAGGAAGTCCCTTAAAAGCTATATTTTTCCTCGGTTTTGGCTGAATGTTATTTCATGGAGGCCCAATCCTCCTTAGAGCAAAGACCCAGTAATATCTTTTGCAGCTGCCTCAGCCCCCAGTAAAACTCTTTGAGCCTGCCAAGTGAAAACTTTTAAGTCTCTCAACAGGAAAAATATATAATGTAAAAAATTCAGCCAAAATGCCTTCATCAAAGAAGACGCCTTTCACTAAGGAAGAGAGATTTAAACTCTTTGTTTCTGCCCCTTCCATTTAGATTTTCCCTTGCACAACCAAAGGCTCTTTTGAAGGGTACTGGGGCTAAGTCTACATGCCTTGATGGGCCGCTAGCCATCTATTAGGAGCTGCATGGCCTCCTGAGGGCAGAGCAGCAGAAAAAATACCCATGGTCTTTATTGTATCCAGGCTTAGGCCTTCTAATCCTGTCCTCCCTCCCATGATTCTCTCTCTTGAGCAGGGCTTGGGGTGGGTGCTTGCTGTTGGGTGCAGTGCTCATTAGCTAAGGCCAACCTTCACCTCTACGTGAGGGATCTAAAGCATCTCCCTTGACTGAGAAGAAAGTAGATTTTCAGGAATTACCATGGCTACCTGCCTTGGAGTGGCCATCTCCAGCCATTCCTACCAGGCCGCCTGGCCCCACCTGCACACACAGCCCGCTGCCCAGAGCCGCCCTCACTTTCCTCCGCCGTCTGTGCCCTGCTTCAGTGACTCTGGCTGATGGCCATCTCTGCCCTTGCAGTGGGCCTGGAGCTGCCTCATCTTCCTTGTAACTTTCCCTTCCATCCCTTGGCAGAAGGACGACCTCCTTGTCAAGCTCCTGCAGAGCTTCATAGATTTTCATTCGCGTACATGTCCACCTGGTCACGGTGAGCTCCATGGCTGGTCGTTTCTCACGTGTCTGTGTCCCATGCTCATAGCATCATGCCTGGTGCAGTAGGTGCTCAGCAGACAAGCACTTGGGAATAAACTGGACTTTCAAATTTTTTATTTATTTTTATTGAAGTGCAGTTGATTTACACTGTTGTGCCAATCTCTGCTGTACAGCCAAGTGACTCAGTTATATACCTATAGACATTTTTTTTAAAGCATTCTTTTCCATTGTTTATCCCAGGGTATTGAATATAGTTCCCTGTGTTACACAGTAAGACCTTGTTGTTTATCCCTTCTGTGTATAATAGTTTACATCTGCTCATCCCGAACACCCAGTCCTTCCCTCCCCCCATCCCTCTCCCCTGTGGCAACTGGGCTTTTAATGCTCAGTCTCTATGTTGTCAACTGAGTTCTACAGGGTTGTCCCTCCCCTGAAAGACCCTCTTGTTTGTTGCCCTTCCCCACTGTGTAAAGTATGAGGTGTCAGGGATTTTAAAGACAGCATCCTGATCTGATCTGCAACTCTGGGACAGTGAGTAGGCTGGGCTTGAATAGAGTGACAGCCTTATCTCGAGTCATTGTACGTATGGGTGTGTGCATGCTAAGTTGCTTCAGTCGTGTCCAACTCTGTGCAACCCTATGGACTATAGCCTGCCAGGCTCCTCTGTCCGTGGGATTTTCCAGGCAAGAATACTGAAGTGAGTTGCCGTTTCCTCCTCCAGGGGATCTTCCTGACCCAGGGATAGAACCTGCATCTCCTGCATTGCAGGCGGATTCTTTCCCACTGAGCCACCAGGGAAGCCCTGTTGTGTATATATTTTTAAAAATTAATTCACAATAAATCAACAAGCACTGATTGACCTTAGCTGCCTGGGATGGTCAAGTGCCAGAAGAAGCCTATTGCAATGAAGCCCAACCTCCAAGAGGGGTGGCCTGGCTGGGAGAGCAAGGCTCTGACTTCCTAGGTATGAGACACCTTGGAGCATCACAAGGAGAGTCAGCGGCTTTAACTGTCAGAGGCAGCTCTGAGCCTCTACCCACTTCTGTTCACAGCCCTGACAGATTTTATAAGTTTCTCTCTTTTCTAAATGTAAACAGTTAAAAAAATTTTTCCCTCTTACTGAAAATGTCAGAGCTATGAATTTTTGTTTAAGAAAGGTCCAATTCTCACACAAAATTTAACTCTGGAATTTCATTGGTATGTTGCTTGTTTTATAGGAATGCACATTTTTTTTCATGGAAAGGTAAAATAGATGTAATTTTTTACTTCATTGTTATTTTGTTTTGCTTATTTACCAGTCTTGTTTAATAATATTGTTTTATCATTGCCAATACAGATGATCTTAGATGCTTCTCATAATGGTGGGAACCATAAATTGACCCCATAAGCTTAAACCGTGCAGAGTGATCTTAATAATCAATGGGAAAATTATGACTGTTCAATGACCTTTAAATTTTTTGTCAAAACATTAAGAACATTCTTGCTGTCAGTTACAAATGTGTAGGAAAATTAAAACATAGGAGAAACGATGTTTCTTTGGTAAAGCAATTGAAAGCATTTGAAACATTGAGCATAAAGACATCTTACTTCTTTGTAAAAAATTTATCAAGAGTAGTCTGAACAGTGATTGACTTCTCTTTGTTTAATTTATGATACACAGTGAGCATTTTGGTGAACTGTCATACCCCTTTCGGAGTCTGAATCAGCTCTTCAACATTTCATTCTGTGTGCTTTCAAAATCATCAAATATCTCTGAGTGTGCCTTTCATGTGAAGTCCCTTGCAAGCATCACTTCCTCTGAGACATATCTCCTTTTTCAAAAATCCTTCCTCATTTATGTCGATATGTTTGCCTTCACTAACTTCTTCTGGCTGCAAAAAACTAAGGTGTCTGCAGAAGTGTCAACATTCCCATGATCTCCTATAACTCCACTAACATTAGAATCAAATTCTACCTCCAGAAGTATCTCTGCTTGTTTCCTGCTGCACTGTGATCTTTTTTAGCCAGTTCCCACTTCCACTTACTCATTTTTATAATGTGTCGCAGGTTTATCACTGGGAGATAAAGAAGCAACGCAAGTGCACACTTTGCTGTCTGTGTGTCGTCTGAATCACAGACTGTTATTCATTGTTATTCAGATTGTACAGTGACCAATCACCAACAGACTTTGAAAGACGAGATGTGATCGTTCACTGATCATGAGGTTTGTGGACCGAAGAGCTGGCACTAAAGTTTGTACTTTATGCCTTTACTCATAGTTAATATGCTGCAGTCACAAGATGCATTCTGTTCATTATTGGCTTTTTGTGGACTGGGAGTCATGAATCATTAAGCATAGTCAAGGACCTTTAGTTCTTTCTCAAGGGCTATAGATAATTGCTTAGTCCCTAAGTCGTGTTCGACTCTTTTTGTGACCACACGGACTGTATCCCATCAGGCTCCTCCATCCATGGATTCTCTAAACAAGAGCACTGGAGTGGGTTGCCAGTTCCTTCTCCAGGGGATCTTCCAGACCCATGGATCGAACCCATGTCTTTTATGTCTTCTGTGTTGGCAGGTGGGTTCTGTACCACTAGCGCCACCTGGGAAGCCCGTGCACTGGGAACTTAGCACTATTGAGAAAATCTGTCTTTATTTTTAAAGAATGAGTTCTTGTTTTGATAGATATACAATCTATTTTGTAGGTGCATTCTTGCCTACCTTCCCCCATAAGTCTGGAGGCAGTGTCCTGAGCTTTAACTTTTTCCCAGATTGCTTGCTCATCTTGAATTTGAATGATTGAAGTCACAAAAGTATTAGGAGAATTTGTCTGGTCTTGCTTGTCTTAGTCCTGAGTTACCTTACTGATAAAGCACCACCTATTGGGTTTAGAATATTAATAATATTAATATTATTCATTCAGTTATTTATCAAAGATATACCAGGCACCTTCACTGGGGTAAGCACTGTCAGACAAACAGAAATGAATTTAACATGGGTACTGCCCATTACAATTCAGTAGAAAGTTTCACAATTGTAAATTACCATTGATCTGCATTGTTTGCAGATCCTATGTGAATTTGCTAATTTGCTAACATTTATTTATAAACTTCACATAGACATTTGCTATGTTTTCTGGTCATTCACAGGCATGCACAGAACAGCGAGAATTTAAAATCATCCAGCAGGCAACTTCCTAGCTGAGGTCAAGCAAGGCTACTGTCTGCCTTCTTGTTTCAGCTAGTGCAGGAGACACAGGAGATACGGGTTCAATCCCTGGGTTGGGAAGATCCCCAGGAGGAGGCCATGGCAACCCAACCCAGTATTCTTGCCTAGAGAATCTCATGGAGCTTGGCAGGGTATAGTCCAGGAGGTTGCAAAGAGCTGGACGTGACCGAGAGACTGAGCATGCACGCACACAGATGACCAGGTGATGGAGCGGGTAGGGGCAGCACAGAGCGGTGTACGAAACTCACTCTGGGCAGCTGGGTAGGAGTTAGAGTCCCAACTCTAGCACTTGTATGTGGAGTGGACTCAGATAAATCATTTAACACTCTGAACCTAATTTTCTCTTCGGGAAAGTAAGGACAAGACAATAGAATCTAGAGAATGTGTTGTTTAGTGGATTTAAGAATATAATTCATGTGAGATATGTATCTATACATATATACACATTTCCTCCAGGAGTAATGATTCAACATTTGTTAATTTCGTGTTCCTGGCAGCATTATAGAACATAACAACCAGGGAAAAGGAGAACTGACTGTATGTCTTAACATGTAAATTGCATGTTGTTATAAGATTATTAACTTTGTAGTCTTTTTCTCTACTTTTGTCAGGCTATTTGGAAATGGGTTTCTATAATATTAATAGAAGTATCTAAATTTGTATTAGTATAACAAAGAAGGTTTAAAACATTCAAATATATTTGCATAAATACTAGTTTACTCACTTGAACAATATTTAAATCTAAAAAGGCTTCTAATTTAAATGCAGTTCGAGTTTCACTTATGTGACTCTAAAATTACCAGGGCTTCCCAGTGGCACTAGTGGTAAAGAACCCGCTTGCTAATGCAGGAGATGTGAGTTCCACTTCTGGGTCGGGAAGATCCCCTGGAGAAGGAAATGGCTACCCATTCCAGTATTCTTGCCTGGAGAATTCCATGGACAGAGGAGCCTGGCAGGCTACAGTCCATAGGGTCACAAAGAGTTGGACACAACTGAAGCAACTTAACGTGTGCACATGCACAACTCTAAAATTGTACATAGGGTTGATATTAGAAAGGAAAATTCATAGGCCAGTGGAGATAGTTCTACAGCCATTCCTTGTCCTTTTGTAGATTATTTTTCTTTCATTTTAGAGTCTGATATTGTCATTTCAATCTCCTCCCATCTTTTTATTATTAAAACTTTCAAATATACAGAAACATCGAGTGAATCATGTGGTGAATACCTGTACACTCACCACTTAGATTCAATGATTGTTAGCATTTTGTCATATTTGCTTTTTTATATATGAGTGTAATATATACATATAATTTTTTCTGAATCATTTTTAAGTTGTAGAGATAAGTCATTGTGCCCCAAATTATTTTATCATACATGTCCAAGGAATAAGAATGCACATGTGTGTGTGTGCTAAGTGGCTTCAATCATGTCCGACTCTTTGTGACCCCATGGACTGTAGCCCACCAGGCTCCTCTGTCCATGGGATTCTCCAGGCAAGAATACTGGAGTGGGTTGCCATTCTCTTCTCCAGGGGATCTTCCCGACCCAGGGATGGAACCTAAGTCTCCTGCGACTCCTGCTTTGCAGGCAGACTCTTTACCCTCTGAAACACTGGGGAAGCCCAGGAATAAAACTATTCCCCCTACAAGTGATAATGCATGAACAAGTCTGTGAACTTCATAATACTTCTCTGATATCTAATATCCAATCCATACTCACATTTCTTCAATTTTCTCCCTACATATATTTTATGATTGTTTCTTTGGACTGAGATCCAATCGAGAGTTATGATTATCTCTTTGTTATTTAGTCTCTTCGGTCTCCTTAATTTAGAACAGACCCTAACTTTTCCCCCAAGGACATCAATTTTTTAAAAAGGTAGAGTCTATATATGTTTTAAATTACAGTTAAATAATTATCTAAGTTTGAGTCCTAGCTCTAGGTGATCAAATTTGAGGTCAAATAATCATTAAGAGCTTTAGTGTATGTATCTATATTAAAGAAATTAGAAAAGATTAAAAAAGATAATGCATATGAAATTGCTTTCTAAATTATAAGGGCTGTATTAGCTCACTTATTTTTAACACCATTATTTAAAAGTTATTTGGAAAGCTGTTAACATTATCACTCTATTACATGATGGTTATAATGAATTAAGTTTAAATTATAATTTAAAAAAATTGGGTCAATGAACTGTTTTCAATTTTTTAAAAATGAACAAACTCTATATTCAATAAAACTCATTTCGAACTCTTCTATGTTAGCTGCTATGGGCACAGAGAAGTGATGTACATTTTTATTCTACCACTGAGATTAAAAATGGCTGATAAATCTGCTGATCATGGGCTCCCACGACTCTTCCAGAGACTACATTCCTGCTGGATGCTGTATGATAGATTCCCAGCTGTGGCCTCTTTGCCAAGATCCCTGTGACGGGACTCAAGCCCCAGCTTAAACTCCTATAAGGACTTTTGCTTTCACCCAAGGAAGACTGACAGGCATGGAATTTATCGCTGTGCACTGTAGCCTGCCAGATTCCTCTGTCCAGGGGGATTCTCCAGGCAAGAATACTGGAGTGGGTTGCCATGCCCTCCTACAGGGGATCTTCCCAACCCAGGGATAGAACCCAGATCTTCTGCAGGCAGATTCTTTACTGTCTGAGTGACCAGGGAAGCCCATCACCCTGCCAGGAACAATAAAAAAAATCCAGACAAAATATATAAAAATTATGCATATGTGTGTATATGTGTTTTAACGAAAACTTACTGTCTTGAGTTTCCAGGCTGTGCAACAGAGAGTGAGACCTTGGGAGGAGCCCAGCAGTCTCCTTGAATTGACAAGATGGGGCTGGGAGTCCAGGGAGATCAAGGTAGCTAGAGTTCATAGGGCAGAGCACAGAAAGGGAGAGAGCTGCATGAAGAGATAACCCTGGAGATTTGCAGGCCTTCCCTTCAAGTGTTAGCAGAGTGCTGAGAAGTGGGGCAGGGAAGTCTCCAACAATAATGCAGAATTAGTCTAATTCTCTGTTCAGCTCTATCTGTTTTGACTCACATACTTTGACACTATGTTGTTTGGTGTGTCCACATTTAGGGTTGTTGTGACTTCATGGTGGATTGGTCTCTTTATCGTGACGTAATCATGTGTGTATCTCTCAGTGGATAATGGAGCGTGGGTGTGTCTTATTGCTGGCTTCTGTGTGACTTGTTAATAATCCTCAGTCCTGGACTTTGACCCTGAACTGGTCCTCAAGTACTCTCAAGTTTGCCATTGTTGGCTTGTGGAACTGTATACCATTATTTAGCTTCCTTAAGCTGCAGATTTCTCATGTGTCCATCCAGGGAGTCCAGTGGATGACTTTTAAGGTGTCTTCCCCTCTAAAAATCTTTGCATTGTAAAGATTACGGGTGTGGTTTAGTTGCTAAGTCATGTCCGACTCTTTGCAACCCCATGGACTATAGCCCGCCAGACTACTCTCTCCACAGGATTTCCCAGGCAAGAATACTAGAATGGGTTGCCATTTCCTTCTCCAGGGAATCTTCCCCAACCAGGGACTGAACCCAAGTCTCTTGCATTGCAGGCAGATTCCTTACCAGACTGAGCCACCAGAGAAACAAATGATTATGGGTAGAGAAAAAGAAAGATGATAGGTAAAACCTGTTCCCTGAAGCGCTGTACCTCACTCCCAGATACACTGGACTCGGCCAAACCCGAAACCGATTTTATCAGTTTCCTTCCCCTGCCTCGATTTTCAGAGTTGTGTGCATTTTTAGAGAAATATAATCCATTTTTCAAAATTAATTTACACCTAATGTGACAAAATATTGTTTTCTCAGAGCTTTCTGATGTCTTGAAAACCTTTTCTGCCTTCTTCGTAAGCTCTTTCTTCTTTAGCACAGAGTTGTATTTGCCCCAGTAAACCCCTGAGATCCCACATCTAGGGAAAAAAAGAAAAGTCCTTGCATTCTTTTTAACTCCTAAACCTGCAAGGTTGGGTTGGATCCATCAGCTCTTGTCTTTCCCATGTCACCTCACAGAAGTGTCTGACACTTTTTCTATCCAAGTCAGGCTTACCAGCTCCTGACCCAGCCCTAACTGGACGGGATGCATAATCCGGGTGCTCAGTAGAAGAGTTCCATCTTCCTCTCTGTCCTGTCCTGAGGCTGGGCGGCTGTCTCCGCTACCCTGCCTGGCATTTCTAATGCCTGGAGCCCTGCCCCAGGCACCTGGCGGGGGAGCTGCCCAATGTCTGCTGTAAGTGCCTGGGTGCACCCACCTCTGGCAGACAGCCAGGTTCATGATGGCCCAGCCAAGAATGTTCCATGCTGAATCACACCTGGGCTCTCAACCGAATAGTTCTTAGATTCCCTTGCATGGCTGCTTTCCCAGGAGGCTCACCTGTTTCTAGCGTTGCCAGGTAAGAGGTGATTTTAGTTGCTTCCCCATTACGACCTCCAGTTACTATTCTTTTGGAAGCCCTGACTCACTCTGGGAAGGAGTTAGTCCATTAAATCCTTGTCTTCTGATTCTTCTGTTCCACATTTGTGGAACTTTTAAAGTGTTGACTCTGTTTTCCAAAATCCACAAGCTCCTCCCAGCTAGAAATGCCCCTCAGGGGGTGACAGTGGTGAGATGACTCTCCTTCCCTCCCTCCACTGGTTAAATGTCCCTGGGTTGGATGCAGATAAGGCTAGAAAGATAGGCAAAGCTGCTATTAGAGAAATGGTTCTCACACTTTGTATCAGAATCCTCTGGAAAACTTGTCAAAACTCAGATTGCTGTATCCCATCCCAGAGTGTCTGATTCCAGGTCTGGTATGAGGCCTTGCTGCTGTTCAGTCGCTAAGTCATGTCCGACTCTTTGCAATGGGACAAGGCCTGGGAGTTTGCAAGTTCCCAGGTGATGCTGATGCTTCTGGTCTTGAGACCACATTTTTAGGACCACCATATGTAAGCAAGGTAGGTGGTGAGCAGGAGTAAGGGAAAGGATTTTGGAGGACTGAAGCCATGAATTCTGAGCCTGCTCTGGGCTTCCCGGGTGGCACAGTGGTTAAGACCAAATGCTGGAGATGCAAGAGACGCAGGTTCGATCTCTGGATCAGAAAGATCCCCTGCAGTAGGAAGTGGCAACCCCCTCCAGTATTCTTGCCTGGAAAATTCTATGGACAGAGGAGCCTGGTGGGCTACAGTCCATGGGGTCACAAAGAGTCGGACATGACTGGGCGAATGAGCACGAATACCAGGCCTTAAATGGGTCCTACCTGCCTGACTTCCCTTCCCCTTCTGACCTTGCCGTTAGGTGAAGTGAAAGCAGAGAAGGGTTATGTAATCTCCCCTGTTGCCACCTCCCATCACCAGTCACCCTCATTGTTCTTCTCTAGGGCTCCCCTAAGGCAGCTGAGGGATGCATGGAACTGAGCGATGGGGATATTGACCTACTCAGGGGAATTTATAAAAAGAAATCCAAGAGCTGACCACATGGCAAGTTTTAGTCTCTTCTTTTTCCCCCTCCTCCCTCCCTCCTTCCTTCCTTCTCTCTCCCTCTCTCTCTCCTTTCTTTCCTACACACTCTCCCTCCCTCCTTTTGTAGTAGCATTTTAGTTTATTGTATTTTTCAAGCACTCTTAGAGATAGCTTTTATGCAGGTGCATTTGCAATGTATTCCATGCTCCCCATTGTAATGAACATATTCTCTCACTTAACACTGTCCATATTCACATGTACACCTAGTATTCTTAGCATCATCATTTATACATGTGTTTGTTTTTCTTAATGGCTTTATTGAGATATAATTGATATACAAAAAGCAGTACGCTAGTTGCTAAGTGAGGACACATGCATATAATCATGAAATCTGTACCACTATCAAGATAATAAACATATGCATTATCTATCTCCTCCAAGAATTTCTTCATGCCTCTGTGTGTGTGTGTATTATAAGGACACAAAGTTAAACATATAGAAAATGGACTGGGGAAGGGGGTGATGGTGAGTTTCTGCTTGGTGGGTATAGAGTTGCAGTTATGTGAGATGAATGCCCTCTAGAGAGCTCCCGTTCATGGGGGTATAGTTAACATATGGTATTGTATACTTAAAAATTTGTTGAGCGCATTTTTGGGTTGGCCCAAAATTTCATTTAGGTTTTTCCATAAGATGTTACAGAAAACCCTGAACAAAACTTTTTAGCCAAACCAATATGTGGCCTCTAGAAAAATGGTGCAGATGAACCTACTGGCAGGGCAGGAATAGAGACAGAGATGTAGAGAATGGACATGTGGACACGGGGGTGGGCAGGATGAATTGGGAGGTTGGGATTGACGAATGTGTACTGCCAAGTGTAAACCAGAGAGCTAGTGGGAACCTGTTGTATAGCAAGGGAGTTCAGCTCAGTGCTCTGTGAGGACCTAGAGGGGTGATCCCACTCCTAAGGGAGGGAGAGGATATATGTGTACATATAGCTGATTCATGTGCTGTACAGCAGAAACTAATACAACCTTGTAAAGCAACTATATCCCCAGTTTAAAAAAAAGAAAAGAAACCAAACAAAATGATAAGCAGCAACAGAGATGAAAACCAAAATTTGCTAAAGAGGGTAGATTCTTTTTCCTTTGAACTTTGTGTTGCCTCTTTTGTGCTTTCAAATGGCCTGTGGGCTCAGCTCCTCTCCCTGCCCTGGCAGGTGATCGCACCGGGTCCTCGCTGGCCGGGTGGCTCTCCGAGCAGACACACGTGGCCTCGCAGCCACTTAGCCCGCGCCTCCTGCACCTGGATGGAAGGCCGGCCATGCTAATAAAGAATTACAATTTACATGAGAATGACAAGGCGAAACGTGAAGAGACTGATAGGGTTTGCCCACAGCCAAATCCTTTCTGCCTGAGTACATTCGATTTGAATTCCTCTAGAAACACGGGCTCTGCAGCGCATGGGCAATATTGAAAAGGTCAGCGGAGGCGATGTCAGACACGGTCCGCGGTTGCTCTACAAGTGCTCGCTGGCGATGCATCACAATGCATTACAGTCACCACCGCCGCCTGCCAGCCCCGGGCTTTCTCCATTTATCTGGTGGCTACAGATTTTTTTTTTTCTTTTTCTTTCCCGCCTTTTCCTCTACTCCTCCCGAATATGGTATACAGTCAGCTAATAAGTTTTTCTAAGACACAGTGAGGATAAATGCTTTGATCTGGCTTCGGGCGCAGGCCTCCTTGGAGCATTTGCACATTAAATATAAATCGAGGTAACTCCGGGGGCTTAGATGTGTGTACACAGCGCTCACCTTGGAGAGGTTTTGGCTTAACACAAACCTTCTGATCCGCTGCCCTGTTTGCCTCAGGCGTTGCCGTGCTGAGGGGCTGTTCTTCAGGCTTTAAAGAAGCATTATCTGTGATTCTTGCAGAAGTAAACAGCGGATTTGTAGAGAGAGACTGGGGTGTCGCAGGTCAGGCACTCTGGGAGGAGATGCTAGGACAAAGCTTGCTGTTCAGTCATGTCCGACTCTTTGTGACCCCATGAATTGTAACATGCCAGGCTTCCCTGTCCTTCACTACAGCTTGGGGTACAAGACATTTATTAGAGATCCCTTGTGAAGGGAAGGGGCTGAGAAAGAAGTGGAATCAAGGGGCAGCCCCCATAAATCTTTGGCCAGCGTGGCCACTGCTTTGCAATCTGCTGTCCGCCAGAATCCTACATCAGATGGAAATGTCCCAGCCTTTCGGCTCTCACTGGATCAGCGTGTGGGCTGCCTACGTGGTGTAACCAGGAGCTCATGACTCTCTGCAACCTGAAGTGCTGACAGCTGGAGGCTGTTTTCTGCCGGTTCTCCCTGCTGCAGGACTGCAAGCGGGATCTGGGCAACACATCACAGTATCCACTACAGGGGATCAGATACTATATTTCGGGACCAGCTACTGTGTGAACTTGAAGAGCTTTGACCTCGTGATCTAATCACTGCCCCAAAGGCCCCCCACTCCCAATACCATCGCACCGTTTGGGATCAGGTTTCCACACTAGAGGGGCACAAGCATTCAGTCTATAGCACTCCCCTTACTCAGCCTGGGTTTTTTAGGTGGCCAGTCTTCAAACTGGCTGGTTAGCACAGTTGGTTAGAGCATGGTGCTAACAATACCAAGGATGTGGGTTTGATCCTCATAAGGGTCACTGCAAGCCTCTTTTTTCTGGCTTCCCTGGTGACTCAGATGGTAAAGAATCTGCCTGCAATGCAAGAGACCTGGGTTCGATCCCGGAGTTGGGAAGATCCCCTGGAGAAGGAAATGGCAACCCACTCCAGTATACAGAGGAGCTGGTGGGCTATTATAGCCCTTAGGGTCATAAAGAGTTGGACACGACTGAGTGACTAATACTTTCACTTTCAGAACAAAAAGAACAGCAACAACAAAAAAGACTGATTTTTGTCCATCTCAGTTCCCCTAAGTTATCTCAATCCATCTGTGCAATGAGATCTACAAAAATGCACCAAGAATCGAATTGGGTTAAATTGGCACTGTTAATTCAGAGCTCAGAGTAGGAGGAAAAAGAGGTTCTTCAAATATGATGGCCACTCCACCAAAACTGGCCGGTGGAACTAATTCAGTGTTACCACATAGACCCAGGCTGCC